>NW_027362771.1:191962235-193286402 GCF_046119375.1 Phyllobates terribilis | reverse complement strand
CATTGGGTTAGTCTGTCTTCTGTAGTGTGTAAGCTCTTATGATTAGTGAGGTCCTCTGTGTTTCTCTCTCACATGTAGAGTGTAAGCTCTTATTGTCAGCAGGGTCCTTTTTTTCTCTCTCTTTCGCCTCTCCCTCACATATATTTTCTGTGCAATTACAAGCTTTACAGTATTGAGATTTGCGTGAATTTATTCTTTGGGAAAATGCAGTAAAGCCGGGACATTCAAATTTCAAAAGATCCGCTAATCTCTAGTGACTGCTCTTAACCGCAATATCAAACACCTTTCTGTTTTACGCAGTCAGACCTTAATCATGCTACTGTATTCTATCTCTAGAGCACTAATAGACCATCAAAAGAGGGACACCATGCAATTCTGTACTTCCATGTGCATCTGATTTATATGCATCCTACAGAGAAAAAATTGTGACAAACTTCATTCTATTGCTTTTAAGTTAGATATACATGTCACGTGACTAATGGAAAACAATATGATAGCAGAAGAAAATTCAACAAGTAGCCATATGAAAAGCTGTTTGATGTGGTTTTCAAGCTATTGAAAGAATTACTCAGTCCCGTTAGTTTTGTTAATTTTTCACAAACATATTTTCAGTTTTTTACTGGTGTTAAAACGCCACTCCTTTTTTTTATTTTACCAGTGAGGTGGTGCTTCAGATCTATGTCCGTTGCCTATCTTCATCTGTTATCACCGCCATGCCCGTCGGTGTCCAGCAGATTGTGACCTGCCAGCTGCTCCAGTGTTTCATGGAGCAAGCTGGAGGTCAGAACTCAATACATGCTGGCTCAATACTAATGCTGGCTCTCATAGACTTGCATTGAGAGCTTATAATGTAACTTCTGGCTTCCAAGCAGTCAGAAGCAGCAATCACAAGTTGGCACCACGGGACCAGAGTGGCACCAAAAAAGGTGAAGACACTGGAGAGTGGGTATAAGAGTACGAGCAGGGGCCTTGGGTTTAAAGCACCACTCCAGTGCTAAAAAAAATGCTGGAGTGGTTCTTTAAGCTTTAGAGAACACCTGTGGGAAACAAAATTTCTTTAAATGAGCAAGTATTTAAAATTTAGTATACTAAAGTAAAGTTCATTCTCATTGCACAATTATAGTGAATGATTGATCCCAGGAAGTCTCATTTTTATGATAATTGAGCAGTCTAACCAGACTGATGATAACTAGTGATGAACGAGCATTAAAATGCTTAATTGCTGGTACTCAAATCGAGCAGGTCGAATGCTCGGACACCCTCGACTACAGTATTATAAAAGAAGTCATTGGAAGCGCAAGCATTTTTCCAGAAGTCCCTAAGAGGAGGGCTGAGGAGGTAGGAAAATCATGGAAATGGATGGAAACAGCACTCAAATGGAATGGTAACAGCATGGTGAAGACATCTGGATGCATCTCTGACTCCCAGGTCGCTGCTGGGAACAATGTTGTCAGAGTTTTACTCCACTTTTATGGACTAACAATAAAAAATACAAAACTGAAGATAAAATGGATTTTACTGGAAAAAATGTTAACAATAGTGTTGAGCGAGCACTAAAATGCTCGGGTGCTCGAAGCTCGGGCCAAGCTCGCCATGATACTCGGGTGCTCGAACTGAGCAACGAGCCCAATGTTAGTCTATGGGAGACCGGAGCATTTTTGCGGCGACACCCCCGGCAGTCTTTTAAAAGCCTAACAAGTGCCCAAAACGATAGTGACAGTGCTCAAATGACATGGGGACAGCATGGGGATCGCCCCAGGAAGCATTTCTGACCCCCAGGTCACTGCTGTCAACAACGTGGTCAGAGGTATTAAGCCACTTTTAAGGGCTCACAATAAAACATTCAAAAACGAAACTGAAACTGCTTTCCTGAGAATTATGTTAAGGAAGTTCCTTTCCAGGGTAAAGACTTGTGTATAAGGTAAAATAAATAACAAAAAAAAAAATACTCCTCCACACCTTGGGCTATGTTCACAAGTAGCATTTTTTATGTGTTTTTGCACTTTTGTATTGCTTTCAACCGTGACAAATGCATTCACCGGGAAATGTCATTTTAACATTTTACAACCTTATCTGGCCATGTGCTGTGTGACACATACATACAGTGCTGAAAAACATGGGGAAGACCCCTTGAAGCATCTCTGACCCCCAGGTCACTGCCTAAAAGTGTGCCCATCAGAAGTCATCAGAAGATGCAGACTTGCAACTATCCCTGTGCAAGTTCTTGACCCAGGGCAGTGTTCAATTGTACCTCCCCCATTCCTTGCAATGCAAGCCCAAGTATGCAGCCTGCCACCCTTCCACCCACCCCCTGGCTGCAATACCATACTGCTTGCTTGCTTGCACTTGAAATTGGGCCTTTTAGGCATGTGGAGGCGGAATCTGGCCACCACGTCATGGCTGCATTGGCGGCCTGGTATCCATACTCAGTCCCCAGCCGCCTGGCGGCCAGGTGTCCACACTCGGTCCCCAGCCGCCATGGGGCGGCCGGGTGTCCATACTCGGTCCCCAGCTGCCCCGCGGCCGGGTGTCCACACACGGCCCCAAACCGCCTAGGGGCAGCCGGGTGTCCATAAACGGTCCCCAGCCACCCCTATTTCTCCTTGGAACATCCCCCCACACACTTTTCTTAGCCCGGCCTGCTTTAGGGCAGCATTGGACGAGCCCACCAGAGAACCAGACTCCTCCGGTGGGCCCTGGTTTCTCCATCAGGGGAGTTGAGAGTGACATGGTGAGGACCATGATGATGTTGATACAAGTTAGCATCTGCTTTATTTTCTTGGAATGCAAGCGTAAGTGTGCAGCCTGCCACCCACCCACCCCCAGGCTGCAATGCCATACTGCTAGCTTGCACTTGAAATGGGGCCTTTTAGTTTGGAGGAGGCCGAAGCTGTCCACTACCTTATGGCTGCTTCGGCAGCTTGGTATCCATACTCAGTCCCCAGCCGCCCCTATTTCTCCCAGTGTGCCTGATACATAAGATTGAGCGCGCATACCAAAACATTACATGTGCCCTCCCAAGTGCATTTAGTGGGAAGGACAGCCTATTCCGCTGTAGTGTGTGCATGCCAAACACCTGTTGATGGTACATGCGAAGATGCCTCCCACCCTGCACCTGTCGTTGCAGACTTGCAACTATCCCCATTCAAGTCCTTGTCCCAGGGCAGTGTTCAGTTGTACCTCTCCCATTCCTTGCAATGCAAGTGCTAGTATGCAGCCTGCCACACACCCACCCACCCACAGGCTGCAATACGATACTGCTTGCTTGCTTGCACCTGAAATTGGGCCTTTTAGGCATGTGGAGGCGGAATCTGGCCACCACGTCATGGCTGCATTGGCAGCCTGGTATCCATACTCAGTCCCCAGGCGCCCAGTGGCTGGGTGTCCATACTCGGTTCCCAGCCACCCCGCTGCCGGGTGTCCACACACGGTCCCCAGCCACCTGGGGGCAGCCGGGTATCCATAAACGGTCCCCAGCCGCCCCTATTTCTCCTTGGAACATCCCCCCACACACTTTTCTTAGACCGGCCTGCTTTAGGGCAGCATTGGATGAGCCCCCCAGAGAACCAGACTCCTCCGGTGGGCCCTGGCTTTTCCATCAGGGGAGTTGAGAGTGCCAAAGTGAGGACCATGATGATGATGATAGAAGTTAGCATCTGCTTTGTTTTCTTGGAATGCAAGCGCATGTATGTAGTAGCAGCTAGGCCTGAGGTGGTCAGCGTTTTGGCGCATATCCTACCTCCTCCGAGGATTGCTGGATGTTTTCCTGCTACTATCCCAGTTCTATGACTCCGGTTAAAACAAAGCTTCAGGTGATAAATGATGGATGAGGTAGTGGCAAAGGAGAAAGAGCAGGAGGAACAGGGACAATTCACATCAATATCAGGCCAGTCAAACACATATGTCTTGTAGGATATGTTTCGGTAACAAAATGAGCGGTTCGGCTACACAGTTACAGGGCATACAGTGAATGCAATGCCTACCAAAAATTTAGAGGCACTCCAATGCCCCTTGGAAATGACATGGAGGTCAGAGGGCCTTAACTAAACTGTTTTTTCCATTTATAGCAACTGGGTCTCGTATACAGTGTTGGCCTAAGCAGTGAATGGAAGGCTTTCCAAAAATTATGAGTAACTGCAATGCCCCTTGAAACAGACGTGGATTACAGCATACTAAAAATCTTCTACCCATTATTGGGGAGTGGGTCTCCCTTAGTTTTTGCCTTTTCATTGAAAAGCAAAAGCTGACTAAAATTAGGAGGAAAGGCAATGCCCATTGGAAGAGTCGTGGAGGTTAGAGGTAATTAAAAACAACATTTCAATGCACCTTGGAAGAGCTGTGGAGTTCAGAGTGGCTTAAGAAGACGCTTTTAATGCCCCTTTGAAGAGACATGGAGGTCACAGTAGCTTAACAAGACGGTTTTAATGCCCCTCGGAAAAGACATGGAGGTCCCAGTAGCTTAACAAGACGGTTTGAGTGCCCCTTGGAAGAGACGTGGAGGTCACAGTAGCTTAACAAGACAGTTTTAATGCCCCTCGGAAAAGTGGTGGAGGTCCCAGTAGCTTAACAAGATGCTTTTAATGTTCCTCTGAAGAAACGTGGAGGTCTCAGTAGCTTAACAAGACGCTTTTAATGCCCCTCGGAAAAGTGGTGGAGGTCCCAGTAGCTTAACAAGACGCTTTTAATGCCCCTCAGAAGAGACGTGGAGGTCCCAGTATCTTAACAAGATGCTTTTAATGCCCCTCGGAAAAGTGGTGGAGGTCCCAGTAGCTTAACAAGACGCTTTTAATGCCCCTCAGAAGAGACGTGGCGGTCCCAGTATCTTAACAAGATGCTTTTAATGCCCCTCAGAAGAGAGGTGGAGGTCCCAGTAGCTTAACAAGACGCTTTTAATGCCCCTCAGCAAAGATGTGGAGGTCCCAGTAGCTTAACAAGATGCTTTAAATGCCCCCCGGAAAAGGGGTGGAGGTCACAGTAGCTTAACAAGACGCTTTTAATGCCCCTCAGAAGAGACGTGGAGGTCCCAGTATCTTAACAAGATGCTTTTAATGCCCCTCGGAAAAGTGGTGGAGGTCCCAGTAGCTTAACAAGACGCTTTTAATGCCCCTCAGAAGAGACGTGGAGGTCCCAGTATCTTAACAAGATGCTTTTAATGCCCCTCGGAAAAGTGGTGGAGGTCCCAGTAGCTTAACAAGACGCTTTTAATGCCCCTCAGAAGAGACGTGGCGGTCCCAGTATCTTAATAAGACGCTTTTAATGCCCCTCAGAAGAGAGGTGGAGGTCCCAGTAGCTTAACAAGACGCTTTTAATGCCCCTCAGCAAAGATGTGGAGGTCCCAGTAGCTTAACAAGATGCTTTAAATGCCCCTCGGAAAAGGGGTGAAGGTCACAGTAGCTTAACAAGCCGCTTTTAATGCCCCTCGGAAAAGTGGTGGAGGTCGCAGTAGCTTAACAAGATGCTTTTAATGCCCCTTGGAAGAGACGTGGAGGTCGAGGAAGCTTAACAAGATGCTTTTAATGCCCCTTACAAGAGCTATACAGTACAGCATCTTAAAAACATTATTCCCATTATTGGGGAGTGTGTCTCCCATAGTATTTGCTTATGCCTTCCAAGCAAAAGCAGCCAAAAATTAGGATGGAGGAACTTGCAATGCCCCTTACAAGAGCCATGCAGTACAGCATATTACAAACATTATTCCCATGATTGGGGAGTGGGTCTCCCACAGTATTTTCCTATGCCTTCCAAGCAAAAGCTGCCAAAAATTAGGATGGAGGAACTTGCAATGCCCCTTACAAGAGCCATGCAGTACAGCATATTACAAACATTATTCCCATGATTGGGGAGTGGGTCTCCCACAGTATTTGCTTATGCCTTCCAAGCAAAAGCTGACAAAAATAAGGACGGAGGAACTTTCAATAATGCCAACACGGACCACGGTCACCCTGGTGGTATAGTGGTGGTGGAGGCTGAGGATAAGGAGAAGAACATAAAACAGCCCAAATGAGGAAGCATATACCCATGTGTGGGTGTGAAGCGGTGCATGTGAATACACCTCCCGAAAAAACACAGTGGATTTGACTTTATGTTACTCTACTGTCATTTGGTGGTGATGAGAAGTCTGGCCCAATCCAGCCCTTGTTCATTTTGATAAGGGTCAGCTTGTCAGCATTGTTAGTTGACAGGCGAGTGCGCTTATCAGTTATAATTCCCCCAGTGGCACTAAAAACACGCTCCGATAACAAGCTAGCGGCAGGGCAAGTCAGTACTAGTGTTGAGCAACCCCCGTAGTGTTCGGGTTCGGTTCGGTTCGTCGAACACCGGGATGTTCGAGGAACTGTTCGTCGAACTGTTCGTCGAACACCTTAAAACACCGTCGAACACCGTTAAAACCAATGGCAGGCAAACAAAAACACATAGAAACACATAGAAAACACCTTCAAAGGTGTAAAAAAGCTGACAAACTGCTCAGAAGATGCTTTCTTTAAAAAAGCCGGCCGGCAATTCAGCAGCGGCATACACCGGTACCCGACAATTTAGACAAGAAGGAATAGAGCCTCACACATAGATTAGATAGATAGAAACATGTCAGTTACATATATATGAAGTACAGTGACAGTGTTGCTTACTGTACTTGTCATTTAGTGTAAAGGATTTATTAAAAAATATAATAGTGTTTTCATGCACTGTCTCTTTAAAAAAGCCGGCCGGCAATTCAGCAACTGTACCCGACAATTTATAACAGACAGAATAGAGCTTCACACATAGATTAGATAGATAGAAACATGTCAGTCACATATATATGAAGTACAGTGACAATGTTGCTTACTGTACTTGTCATTTAGTGTAAAGGATTTATTAAAAAAAATAATAGTGTTTTCATGCACCGTCTCTTTAAAAAAGCCGGCCGGCAATTCAGCATCTGTACCCGACAATTTATAACAGACAGAATAGAGCTTCACACATAGATTAGATAGATAGAAACATGTCAGTCACATATATATGAAGTACAGTGATAGTGTTGGTTACTGTACTTGTCATTTAGTATTAAAATAAAGGATTTATTATTAAAAAAAATTGGCGTGGGGTTCCCCTTAATTTTAGTCTATAGCGGAGGTTAAGCAGACAGCTGGGGCAGATGTTTGAAGCCTGGGAAGGGGGTAATACCCACGGAGCTTCCCAGGCTACTAATATCAGCCCCCAGCTGAATACATAGCCTTTACTAGCTATTAAAATGGGGGACCCCCCCAAAAAAATGACGTGGGGCCCCCCCTAATTTAATAGCTAGCAAAGGCTAGGCAGACAGCTGGGGGCTGATATTAATAGCCCAGGAAGGGTGCCATGAATATTGGCCCCCTCCCAGGCTAGAAACACCAGCCATCAGCCGCCCCAGAAATGGCGCATTCATAGGATGCGCCAATTCTGGCACTTAGCCTCGCTCTTCCACGCTGCCCTGTAGCGGTGGCAGGGGGTAATAGGGCTGGGGTTGATGTCAGCTTATAATGCCAGCTGACATCAAGCCCAGGTTAGTAATGGAGAGGCGTCTATAAGACACCCCCATTACTAACCCCATAGTCAAAGTTAAAAGAAAACACAAACACCCAGAATAAAGTCCTTTAATTGAAATAAAGACACAATCCTTTATTGTTCTAAATTAAACCATACTTACCGTCACGCCCATTCCAGCTGAAGCCAACGATCTCCTGCAATAAAAGAAAAATAATAAAGCAACATCATCCTTACCTTTCCATGGTTCCCACGACAGCTTCAGCTCTGCTACATCGAGATGACAGGCTGGACCGCAGCAGAAAGCTGCCATCCAGCCTGTTATCCCGCAGACACTGAGAATCGCAGGCTTGCTTGCGCTCTGCAGTGTCTGGCTGTGACGGCATAAAGATGAGACGAGTTCATGTCCAATGAACTCGGCGCACCTCATGCACGTCACTGACAGCGTGGGAAAATTCTCATGCTGAAGCGCTGAGTGCAGGAGAATTCTCCCACGCTGTCAGTGACGTCCATAAGGTGAGCTCATGTCCAATGAACTCAGCTCACCTCCTGCACGTCACTGACAGCGTGGGAGAATTCTCCTGCACTCAGCACTTCAGCGTGAGAATTCTCCCACGCTGAAGTGCTGAGTGCAGGAGAATTTTCCCACGCTGTCAGTGACGTGCATAAGGTGAGCTCATGTCCAATGAACTCAGCTCACCTCCTGCACGTCACTGACAGCGTGGGAGAATTCTCCTGCACTCAGCGCTTCAGTGTGAGAATTCTCCTACGCTGAAGCGCTGAGTGCAGGAGAATTTTCCCACGCTGTCAGTGACGTGCATGAGGTGAGCCGAGTTCATTGGACATTAACTCGGCTCATCTGGATGCCCTCACAGATAGACACTGTGGAGCGCAAGCAAGCCTGCGCTTCTCAGTGTCTGCGGGATGACAGGCTGGATGGCAGCGTTCTGCTGCGGTCCAGCCTGTCATCTCGATGTAGCAGAGCTGAAGCGGTCATGGGAACCATGGAAAGGTAAGGATGATGTTGCTTTATTATTTTTCTTTTATTTCAGGAGATCGTTGGCTTCAGCTGGAATGGGTGTGACGGTAAGTATGGTTTAATTTAGAACAATAAAGAATTGTGTGTTTATTTCAATTAAAGGACTTTTTTCTGGGTGTTGTGTTTTTTTTAAATACTTTACTAGAAATTCATGGTGGTCATGTCTAATATTGGCGTGACCCCATGAATTTTGGGCTTAGGGCCAGCTGATAATGCCAAGCTGGCCCTAACCCCTTTATTACCCAGTGAGCCACCGCATCAGGGCCCTGGATGAGTTGGGTACAGCGCCAGAAGATGGCGCTTCTATGAACGCGCCATTTTCCGGGGTGGCTGCGGACTGCAATTTGCAGCGGGGGTGGCCCAGAAAGCTTGGGCCTCCCTGCGCTGAGGATTCCAGCCCCCAGCTGCATAGTTGTACCTGGCTGGACACAAAAACAGGGCGAAGCCCCACGTCAATTTTCTTTAAATTATTTCATGAAATAATTAAGAAAAAAAGGGCTTCCCTATATTGTTGTGTCCGGCCAGGTACAAATAGGCAGCTGGTGGTTGGGGGCAGCCCGTTCCTGCCTGCTGCACCTGACTGGACACAAATATAGTGCGAAGCCCCACTTCAATTTTTTTTAATTATTTCATGAAATAATTAAGAAAAAAAGGCCTTCCCTATATTGTTGAGTCCAGCCAGGTACAGCAGGCAGGAATGGGCTGCCCCCAACCACGAGCTGCCTATTTGTACCTGGCCGGACACAACAATATAGGGAAGGCCTTTTTTTCTTAATTATTTCATGAATTTCATGAAATAATTAAAAAAAATTGAAGTGGGGCTTCGCACTATATTTGTGTCCAGCCAGGTACAGCAGGCAGGAACGGGCTGCCCCCAACCACCAGCTGACTATTTGTACCTGGCCGGACACAACAATAAAGGGAAGGCCTTTTTTTCTTAATTATTTCATGAATTTCATGAAATAATTAAAAAAAAAATACGTGGGGCTTCGCCCTATTTTTGTGTCCAGCCAGGTACAACTAGGCAGCTGGGGGCTGGAATCTGCAGCGCAGGAAGGCCCAAGCTTTCTGGGCCCCCCCCGCTGCAAATTGCAGTCCGCAGCCACCCCGGAAAATGGCGCGTTCATAGAAGCGCCATCTTCTGGCGCTGTACCCAACTCATCCAGGGCCCTGGTGCGGTGGCTCACTGGGTAATAAAGGGGTTAGGGCCAGCTTGGTATTATCAGCTGGCCCCAAGCCCAAAAGTCATGGGGTCACGCCAGTATTAGACATGACCGCCATGAATTTCTAGTAAAGTATTTAAAAAAAACACAACACCCAGAATAAAGTCCTTTAATTGAAATAAACACACAATTCTTTATTGTTCTAAATTAAACTATACTTACCATCATGCCCATTCCAGCTGAAGCCAACGATCTCCTGCAATAAAAGAAAAATAATAAACCAACCTCATCCTTACCTTTCCATGGTTCCCATGACAGCTTCAGCTCTGCTACATCGAGATGACAGGCTGGACCGCAGCAGAACGCTGCCATCCAGCCTGTCATGCCGCAGACACTGAGAAGAGCAGGCATGCTTGCGCTCCTCAGTGTCTCGCTGTGACGGCATAAAGATGAGCCGAGGTCATGTCCAATGAACTCGGCTCACCTCATGCACGTCACTGACAGCGTGGGAGAATTCTCCTGCACTCAGCGCATCAGCGTGAGAATTCTCCCACGCTGTCAGTGACGTGCATGAGGTGAGCCGAGTTCATTGGACATGACCTCGGCTCATCTTTGTCTCTCTGTGACGGCATAATGTGGAGCGCAAGCAAGCCTGCGCTTCTCAGTGTCTGCGGGATGACAGGCTGGATGGCGGCGTTCTGCTGCGGTCCAGCCTGTCATCTCGATGTAGCAGAGCTGAAGCTGTCGTGGGAACCATGGAAAGGTAAGGATGAGGTTGCTTTATTATTTTATTTTTATTACAGGAGATCGTTGGCTTCAGCTGGAATGGGCGTGACGGTAAGTATGGTTTAATTTAGAACAATAAAGAATTGTGTCTTTATTTCAATTAAAGGACTTTATTCTGGGTGTTTGTGTTTTTTTTAACTTTGACTATGGGGTTAGTAATGGGGGTGTCTTATAGACGCCTCTCCATTACTAACCTGGGCTTGATGTCAGCTGGCATTATAAGCTGACATCAACCCCAGCCCTATTACCCCCTGCCACCGCACCAGGGCAGCGTGGAAGAGCGAGGCTAAGTGCCAGAATTGGCGCATCCTATGAATGCGCCATTTCTGGGGCGGCTGACGGCTGGTGTTTCTAGCCTGGGAGGGGGCCAATATTCATGGCTCCCTTCCTGGGCTATTAATATCAGCCCCCAGCTGTCTGCCTAGCCTTTGCTAGCTATTAAATTAGGGGGGACCCCATGTCATTTTTTGGGGGGGGTCCCCCATTTTAATAGCTAGTAAAGGCTATGTATTCAGCTGGGGGCTGATATTAGTAGCCTGGGAAGCTCCGTGGGTATTACCCCCTTCCCAGGCTTCAAACATCTGCCCCAGCTGTCTGCTTAACCTCCGCTAGAGCCTAAAATTAAGGGGAACCCCACGCCAATTTTTTTAATAATAAATCCTTTATTTTAATACTAAATGACAAGTACAGTAACCAACACTATCACTGTACTTCATATATATGTGACTGACATGTTTCTATCTATCTAATCTATGTGTGAAGCTCTATTCTGTCTGTTATAAATTGTCGGGTACAGATGCTGAATTGCCGGATGGCTTTCTTAAAGAGACGGTGCATGAAAACACTATTATTTTTTTTAATAAATTCTTTACACTAAATGACAAGTACAGTAAGCAACACTGTCACTGTACTTCATATATATGTGACTGACATGTTTCTATCTATCTAATCTATGTGTGATTCTCTATTCCTTCTATTCTAAATTGTCGGGTACCGCTGCTGAATTGCCGGCCGGCTTTTTTAAAGAGACGGTGCATGAAAACACTATTATTTTTTTTGATAAATCCTTTACGCTAAATGACAAGTACAGTAAGCAGCACTTTCACTGTACTTCGTATATATGTGGCTGACATGTTTATATCTATCTAATCTATGTGTGAAGCTCTATTCTTTCGGTTCTAAATTGTCGGGTACCGGTGTATGCCGCTGCTGAATTGCCGGCTTTTCATGTTTCACTGTTGGCACTCTTCCCATCGATTTGGGCAATCACTGTAATGCCACAACCACCATGGCTGTGGCATTACAGTGAGTGGCAGACAATCCCTGCATGATTGGTGCTCTAAATAGCACCAGACATGCAGGACACGCTTTTGGTGCACGAACAGTTATCGAACATAACCTCGAACAGCCGAATTTTTTGCAAATCGTTCGGGTTCGTCGAACAACTCGAACACCGCCCAAAACAGCTCGAATTTGAGATTGGCGAACAGTTCTAGTCGAACAACGCTCATCTCTAGTCAGTACCTCCAAGGCGTACAGAGCGAGTATCATTCCAAGTGTCCAGCTTGGATACCCAATAATTAAAAGGCACAGAGGAATCACGGAGGATGCTGGTACGGTCGGCAAGGTACTTCCTCACAATCTTTTGAAACTTTCCACTCCTTGTGAGAGTACCCCATGCCCCAGGGCCTGTAAGCTGGGCGGGTCTCAGAAAACTGTCCCAGAATGTTAACAGTGTTCCCCTGCCTCTGCTGGATTGGAGTTGCCTCTCTCTCGCTAGTACGCCTTGGTTGGTCAACGAACTGTGACATCTGCCATTAGCGTGTTCAGATGGGAACTTTTTTAACAGTTCTTCAGCAAGGGCCTTCTGGTACTGCCCCATTTTTGTAGACCTCTGCACCTCAGGAATAAGAGAGTGAAAGTTCTTCTTGTAGCGGGGGTCTAAAAGTGTCACCAACCAGTAATGACTGTCACACAACATTTTGACAATGCGAGGGTCACGGTTAAGGCAGCGTAACATAAAGTCAGCCATGCGTGCCAGACTGGTAACGGGCAAGACTTCCGTGTCCTCACCAAGATGATGACTGACCATGCTCTCCTCCTCCTCCTCCCCCCCCTGTCCTCAGGCCACCCACGCTGAACCGACGGTATGACAGTTGTACAGGTACTACCGTCTACAGCGCATGATACAAGCTCCTGTTCTTCCTCCTCCTCCTCCTCTCCCTCATTGTCCCCCAATGCACGTTGGGATGAGATGAGGCTGGGCTGTGTGTAATTGACCGCTATGGCTTCTTGATCCATCTCATCATACTCTGGCTGCAATGCCTCCTCTTTAATTCTCTGCAGAGAGCGTTGCAAAAGACAGACAAGTGGAATGTTGACTCTAATGATGGCGTCATCGCCACTCACCATCTGGGTGGACTTCTCAAAGTTTGTCAAAATGGTACAGATGTCAGACATCCAGGTCCACTCCTGAGGCGTTGTGTGGAGTCTGACCTGAATATCGATGGCCTTGTTGCAGCTGGTACTCCACAACTGCTCTTTTCTCCTCACAAATCCTTTGCAACATGTGGAGGGTAGAGTTCAAACGTGTGGGGACATCACACACCAGTCGGTGTGACGGAAGCTGCAAACACTGCTGCAACACAGCAAGGGCGGCGGGAGCTGTAGCCGACTTGCGAAAATGAGCTGGCAGGTGGCGTACTTTGACGAGCAGATCTGGCAACTCTGGGTACGATTTAAGAAACCACTGAACCACAAGGTTAAGCACATGAGCTAGGCATGGTACGTGTGTGATCTCGCCTCGCTTCAGAGCCGCCACCAGGTTACTGCCATTGTCACACACGACCATACCTAGATGTAGGTTCAGCGGTCTCAGCCACAGATCTGCCTGCTCTTTCACAGCTGTCCACAACTCACAAGTAGTGTGAGGTTTATCACCTAAGCTTATGAGTTTCAGCACAGCCTGTTGCCGCTTGGCGGAGGCAGTACTGCAGTGCTTCCAGCTTGTAACTGATGTGTTGATATCTGAGATGGAGGCTGAACATGAGGAGGAGGAAGAAGATGATGCGCAGGAGCTGTACACTGTGGGGGCAACTCTGACTGACATAGGGTCCGCAATCCTCGTTTTCGGGTGGATGTGTTCCGTCCCAAGGTCCGACTGGGTCCCGGCTTCCACTATGTTTACCCAGTGTGCCGTCAGAGAGATGTACCGTCCCTGGCCACAAGCACTTGTCCACGTATCCGTTGTCAGGTGGACTCTCCCAATAACTGCGTTGTTGAGGGCACGGCAGATGTTTTGGGACACGTGCTTGTGAGTGCGGGGATGGCACACCGGGCAAAATAGTGTCGGCTGGGGACCGAGTACCGAGGGACGGCCACAGCCATAAGGTTGCGGAAGGATTCCGTCTCCACCAGCCTAAAAGGCAGCATTTCCAACGCAAGCAGTCATGAAATGTGCGAATTTAGGACTGTGACCTGTGGGGCGTTAGCTGCGAATTTCCGCTATCGTTCAAAGGTCTGGGATATGGACAATTTAACGCTGAGGTGGAACGTGGACGTTGATGCTGTTTCTTGAGAAACTGCCATAACAAGTGAAGACTGAGAGGAGGGGGCATCTTTGCATGCAGTATGGACAGGGGATTGCCTTGCACACACAACAGGGGGTTCTATTGCATGCACAACAGCGGAAGAAGCAGTGGTGACACTGGTCGTGGACCCTGGGATTCGCCCCACAAAGTCGGGTGCTTTGCTGCCATGTGCCTGATCATGCTGGTGGTGGTCAGGCTGGTAGTTTTGTCACCCCTGCTGATGGTGTCATGGCAGGTTGTAAAAATGGCCTTTTTGGGGTTATCAGCAGAGTCTTTAAAAAAATTCCAGACTCTGGAAGACCTACCGGTTGTACTGGCAACGTCCATCATGTTGGTGTTACGGGGAACGGTTGCCCACCTTCTGTGTGCGGCCACCACACTGCTTCTTCCTGCCTGTTTGGGTACTCTGCCTCCCTCCCCCTATGCGCTGCTGGCCTCACTCTGCATGTCCTCCTGCCACGTTAGGTCAGTTACTAGATCATCCACCACCTCCTCCTCTTCCACTTGCGCACCACGATCCTCCTCCTCACTTCGTGGCAATTGTGTCTCGTCATCGTCCACCTCTTGTGACAAATTGCCAGTGTCGACTTCCTGTGGCCGTGGCTGTTCAAATATTTGGGCATCGCTACATGGGATCTCCTCTTCCACCACTTCAAGTGGAGCAGGCGAGGGGCACAAATCTGGAAATGGACCAGTGAACAGCTCTTCAGAGTGTCCAAGTGTGGGATCAGTTGCTGTCTGATGACACTCGGCATGGTGGGTCGAGGAGTATGCAGTCGAGACTCACGGCTACTAAGAGTCGACCGTGTGGAAGACAGGCCGGAGGTGGTGGTGCCCAGGAAACTGGAAGTATTATCTGCTATCCAATTAATAACCTGTTCACACTGATCAGTTCGCAATACTGGTGTTGTTCTGTGCTTCCCTAGTAATTCGGTCAAGAAGTGGGAGCGAGAAGATGTGGCTGTTGGTTGTTGCACATTTTCACCTTGGCCACGGCCACGGCCCCGTCCTCTGCACGCACCATCACCAGAACGTCCAGAACGTCCACTTCCACGTCCCTTGCCACGCTCCTTGCCCATTGTAAAGGAAGTAAAATAGCTTACACTCGCACTATCAATGGAAAAAGGGTAACAAGAGAATGCCAAAAGTGTGGAAAGCAGTCATCAAAGCAAAAGGTGGCTACTTTGAAGAGCCTAGAATAAAAGACATATTTTCAGTTGTTTCACACTTTTTTGTTAAGTATATAATTCCATGTGTTAATTCATAGTTTTGATGCCTTCAGTGTGAATGTACAATTTTCAGTCATGAAAATACAGAAAAATCTTTAAATGAGAAGGTGTGTCCAAACTTTTGGTCTGTACTGTACATATATATATGTAAGAGAATTGTAGAGGTCGGTCTTGTACACAGTCTGTAAAAATGATGAAGACGGGCATCACCCCCTGATAACCATCTCAAATTATAAGTGAGGGTTGCCTACTGATCCTCTAAAAATTTGGAGCGAGGGACATATAATGGCCCTCTAAAAATTTGGAGCGAGGGCCACATGATGATCCTCTAAAAATTTGGGGTAATTGCCACCTGATGACCCTCCAAAAATTTGGAGAGAGGGATGTATGATGAGCCTCTAAAAATTTTCAGTTAGGGCCGCCTGATGAGCCTCTAAAAAATTGGAGTGAGGGCCGCAAGATGACTCTTTAAATATTTGGAGCAAGGGCTGCAGGATTACCCTCTAAAAATTATGAGTGAGGGCCCCATGATTACCCTCCTAAAAATTATGAGTGAGGGCTGCCTGATCACCCTCTAAAAATTTTGAGAGAGGGCCATATGATGGCTCTCTAAAAATTTGGAGTGAGGGCCACATGATGACCATCTAAAAATTTTGAGCGAGTGCCACATGATGACCCTAAAAATTTTGAAAAAGGGCAGCCTGGTGACCCTCCAAAAATTTGGAGCAAGAGCCGCCTGATAACCTTTTAAAATTTAGAGCTCTTGCCGCATGATGACCCTCTAAAAATTTGGAGCAAAGGCCACATGATGACCCTCTAAAATATTTGAGTGGGGACTGACTGATGAGCATCTAAAAAATTGGAATGAGGGCCACATGATGATCATCTAAAAATTTTGTGTGGTGGCCGCATGATGACCGTCGAAAAATTTGATGCGAGGGACGCATGATGAACCTCTAATAATTTGAAGCCAGGGCTGCCTGATGACCCTCTAAACATTTTGAGTGAGGACCGCCTGAGGACCCTCCAAAAATTTCGAGCGAGAGCCGCCTGATGACCCTTTAAAAATTTAGAGCGAGAGCCGCATGATGAACCTCTAAAAATTTTGAGTGGGGGCCGACTGATGAACCTCTAAAAAATTAGAGCGAGTGACACATGATGACCCTCTAAAAATTTGGATCGAGGGCTGCTTAATGACCCTCCAAAAATTTGGAGCAATGACCACCTGATGACCCTCTAAAAATTGGAGCAAGGGGCACTTGATGACAGTCTAAAACTTTGGTGTGAAGGACGCATAATGACCCTCTAAAAATTTGGAGTGAGGGCCACATGATGAACCTCTAAAATTTAGAACCAGGGCCGCCTAATGACCCTCTAAAAATTCTGAGTGGGGGCCGTGTGATGACCATGTAAAAAATTATGTGAGGGATACAAGATTAACCTCTAAAAATTTGGAGCAAGGGCCACATGAT
The DNA here is from genome assembly GCF_046119375.1 of Phyllobates terribilis. Lineage (NCBI taxonomy): Eukaryota > Metazoa > Chordata > Amphibia > Anura > Dendrobatidae > Phyllobates > Phyllobates terribilis. Next base: position 193,269,620 of record NW_027362771.1, on the reverse strand, counting down.
GAACCTCTAATAAATTGGAGCGAGGGCCGCATGATGACTCTCTAAACATTTTGAACGAGGACTGCCTGATCACCCTCTAAAAATGTGGAGAAAGGGCCGCCTAATGACCTTCCAAAAATTTTGAATGAGGGCCGCATGATGACGCTCTAAAAATATGGAGTGAATGCTGCATGATGACCCTCTAAAAATTCTGAGTGAGACTGCTTGATGAACCTCTAAAAATTTTGATGACCATCTAAAAATTTGGTGCAAGGGATGCATGATGAACCTCTAATAATATGAAGCCAGGGCCGCCTGATGACCCTTCAAAAATTTAGATTGAAAGCCGCCTGATGACCCTGTAAAAAATTGGAGCGAGTGCCGCATGATGACCCTCTAAAAATTTTGAGAAAGGGCCGCCTGATGACCCTCTTAAAATTTGGAGCAAGAGCTGCCTGATGACACTTTAAAAATTTAGAGCAAGAGCCGCATGATGAACCTCTAAACATTTTGAGTGGGGGCCGACTGATGACCCTCTAAAAAATTAGAGCGAGGGCCGCATGATGACCATCTAAAATTTTGAAGTAAGTGCCGTCTGATGACACTCTAAAAATGTGGAGTGAATGCTGCATGATGACCCTCTAAAAATTTTGAGTCAGGGCCACAGGGTGAACCTCTAAAAATTTGGAGCGAGGGCCGCATGATGACCCTCTAAACATTTTGAGTGAGGGTCTTCTGGTGACCCTCTAAACATTTTGAGCGAGGGCCGCATGATTACCCTCTAAATATTTGGAGCGAGGGCCGCATGATGACCGTCTTAAAATTTGGAGTGAGTGCCATATGCTGACCCCCTAAAATTTGTGAGAAAGGTCCGCCTGATTACCCTCTAAAAATTTGGATCAAGGGCTGCCTGATGACCCTCTAAAAATTTGGAGCAAGGGCCGCATGATGACCCTGATAATATGGTTGAGGAGGAGAGTGACAAGAAAAAGAAGAAACCATGATGTATATACCCTTTTTTGGGTGGTAAGTGGAGCATGGAGAAACACCAGAAAAAAAGAACATTTGAATTGACTTTATGTTCCACTGCTGTCATCTGGTGGGGTTAAAAAGTCTGGGCCATTCCAGGCCTTGTTTACTTTGATAAGAGTCAGATGCACCTAATAGTTATTATGCCCCCAGCGGCACTAAAAACCCACTCTGATAAAATGCTAGCGGCAGAGCAAGCCAGCACCTCCAAGGCATAGAGGGACAGTTCATGCCACATGTCCAGCTTGGTACAATCAGCTAGGTACTCTTTCACCATCTTCCAAAACGTTTCCTTCCTTGTCAGACTACACCACTCATCAGGACCTGAGCACTTGGAGGTCTAATGAAACTGTCACAGACATTTAATAGTGTTCCCCTGCCTCTGTTAGACCTAGTGTGTATCTCCTTCATCTCTTCTGCTTTGAATTTTTGAACAAATGGTTCAAGTCGGACCTTCTGGCATTGCACCATTTTACTAGCCCTCTCCACAGCAGGAAGGAGAGATTGAAAGCTCTTCTTGTAGTGTGGGTCGAGAAGGGTGAACAACCAGTAATCAATGTTGGCTAAAATGCATATAACGCTTGGGTCACGGGAAGGGCAGAGGGACAAAGTTTGCCATGTGTGCCAGACTCTCAATAGGCAAGACTTCCTTGTCCCCACCAGGAGGACGACTCTCCATCTCCTTCTCCTCCTCCCTCTCCTTCTCTCTCCATCTCTGCAGCACATCCACGCTGAACAGTTGGGATGAAGCTGGTGTGGGTAGTACTCTATGTAGCGCCGGCAACCATCTGTTGTTCCTCCTCCTCTTCCTCTTCATTATCACCCAATCCGTGCTAAGAAGATGAGATGAGGCTTGGCTGGTTAGTATCACTCTGTCTACTTTCTTCCTCCATCTCCACCTGGTCCACATGCAAAGCTTCATCTTTAATTGTTAGCAGTGAGCATTTGAGTAGACACAGAAGCGGGATGGTTATGCAGATAATGGCGTCATCGCCGCTCATCATTTTGGTAGATTCCTCAGAGTTTTGTAGAACCTCTCAGATGTCAGACATTCATGCTGTCTCGTCAGTTGTTATGTGCCGAGACTGATCGGAATACCAATGGACATGTTGTAGCTGATATTCAACTATTGCCCTTTTCTGCTCACAAAGCCTTGCCAATATGTGTAATGTGAAGTTCCAGCACGTGGTCACTTCGCACACCAGTCAGTGAGCTGGCACTTGCAAGCACTGCTGCAGCACTGCCAGACTGGAGGCAGCTGTAGCTCACTTGCAGAAATGGGCGCATACATGGCGTACCTTCACAAGTAGCTCAGGCAAATATGGGTAGGTTTTCAGAAACCACCAAACTACTAAGTTGAGCACATTGGCCAGGTATGGTATGTGTGCGAGATTGCCAAGCTTCAGATCCGCTACCAGGTTATGGCCATTAACACACATGACCATGCCTGGTTGTAGGTTCAGCAGCAAGAGCCACATATCTGTCTGGTCTGTTTGTCACCTAAACAAATTAGTTTCAGCAGAGCCTGTTGTCGCTTCACCGAGTCAGTGCTGCTGTGCTTCCAGCTTGCGACTGATATGGACAACGTGCTCCGAGATGGCAACTCGGAGATGGAGGATGAGGAGGAGGGGTTAAAAGAATTGATGTAGGAGGTGGAGGAAACCCTGATGGAAGTAAGGCCTGCAATCATCAGCGTCGGTAGAACATGTGCCGTCCAAGATTCCGTCTCAATCCCTGCCTCCACATGTTTCACCCAGTGTCTGGACTATAAAGCAATAAACTCTGCCTATATACCTTAAATCCAAAACTATCCCTCATCCACCAGCTATCCCTACACTGAATGCAGTATGTAGCCCTGAAAAAGACTTTTGTTTTAATGGTGCAGCAGCAATATATAAGTACTGTAATAGCAATATTAAACACTGTCTATATGCCTGCTCTAAAATAAACTCTCCCTTCTATGACAACTCTCCCTGAACTGCTTCCAGAGGAGACTGTGCCGAGCATCGTATCACCATTTCTTATATTAGACCTGATGACGCGATGCAGCCGGCCAGTCACAGTAATGCCAGAACATGGCTATGGCATTACCATGTATGGCAGGCAATCTCCACTCGTTTATTAACTGTACCAGGCGCGAAGCATGCAAGAACTCGAGCATGGCGCAATATTCTATCTAGTAACAAGTGTAACCAAGTGCCCAGATGCTCGATCAAGTTTCGAGCAGTGGCGAGCACACTCGCTCATCATTAATGATCACCTGATGAATGAGCAAATCATTCATTCGTCAGTTGAAATGATATTTTGTTTTGCATAAAAGATTATAGTTCTTGGCAATGCATCGTCCTTTGTGAATAGGCCAATAAACGTCTGAGTTTCTGAATTCTGAAGGCTGGAAGGGTATAAAAAGTAATAAACTCTTATACTCACCTCTTTTCATCTTTCCCCGTGTGGATCCCACTGCTGCCATTCCCCACGCCCCTCACTGTCCTCCAATGGCTCCTCTTATTTCTTTTCTTATTTCTTTTCCCCTTATTTCTGTGAATAGTAGAAAATAAAAAACATCAAAAATCAAAAACTGTGATTTTTTCTTTTTCTCACCATAAAAAAGTTAATAAAAGGTAGATAATAAGTTATATTTACCTCAAAATGAAGCATGGACAAGTATAAGTCATCCAGAAAAAAAAAAGCTATGGCGACAGAAAAATAAAAATACTATGGCTTCTGGAATTTGACAATGAAAAAAACAATGAAATCAGCTTTGTCCTAAAGACCCCAAATGGGCAGATCCTTAAGGGGTTTATTATAATTAATAATAATAATAATGCTTCCTTATAATGTTAAGAACATATGGTGTAAAAGATATGTGTTTGATTTACAGACAAATTATACATACAATGGACAGCATACAATAGGAGAAAACGAATACAAATGATTGAAGCCACAAAATGGCCAAAGGGTTTTAACACTATATTGTCATGCACTAATAAGCAGAAACGTATCATTATTTGATTAATTAATAAGTTGTTCATGTTATGCAAATTAAAACGTCACTTGTTTTAACCAGATATTGGGATACTTTATTTAACAGATAAACCTAGAAGTGATTCATAGTGGGATCATGCAAGGTTGATAATATGAGACCTCTTTCAATGGGATCTGTCACACGATTCATAACCATGTTTAATCAATGTTGGTAATTAATTGTGAAATAACCTTGCACATTTTGTGCTGAACATTCAACCCTTGGTAACCTCAAGTCTTGTATCTATGATAAATGAAACAGTGGTACTTTAAAGGTTAATGAAATACTAATATTAGCTTCAATGCTATATTAAATTATGAATTTAAATAAAAAAATGAGTAAACATTTATATTATATAATCCAACATAAAATTCATAAAATATTTTTCTGAGCTATTTTCCCAAAATAAAGAGAATGTCCAGCAGATCCATGACCTTCATTATAACATTAGTCCTCAGTTTTCCTCAATGAAGACTCTAAAATGTTTTCAAGAAGAGAATAATCTTGGTTTGTCTACAACTATGAATGTAGAATTCGTTGGAAATATTGCAGGGCTGATAAGTACATATATATATATATATATATATATATATATATATATATATATATATATATATATATATATATATCCTATGATGTATTACACAGGTATACATGGCAGATTTGTTACAGAAAGTTCTGTGATTGATAATTTGTTGAGTGGGAGAATTGAATTTTAAACCAAAAATTGGTTAAGTTTGTTAACGCAATTTATAAACAAATTAAATGTGACTACCTCTTGAAGCTCATCAAGAGAATGCCAAGAGTGTGCAAAGCAGTCATCAAAGCAAAAGGTGGCTACTTTGAAGAACCTAGAATATAAGACATATTTTCAGTTGTTTCACACTTTTTTGATAAGTATATAATTCCACATGTGTTAATTCATAGTTTTGATGCCTTCAGTGTGAATGTACAATTTTCATAGTCAGGAAAATACAGAAAAATCTTTAAATGAGGTATGTCCAAACTTTTGGTCGGTACTGGATCATACAAAGAAAGAAATCTCTGGAGAAGGACATCATGGTCGGAAGAATAGAAGGAAGAAGTCAAAGAGGAAGACCAACAACCCGATGGCTTGATACAATCAAAATAATGGTGGATAAGACCCTGGTGAACTTACCTAGGCTTGCACAATATCTATCTCATACAGATTGGCCACCATGGCTTAAGATCAAGCCGAAGGCTGTTAAATAGTAAGATAATACATAAATTCAGTTCTACACCAGACTCATAAGGAAAGATACAATGCTGTTTTGCTAAAAACAATGTTGAGACTTAGTGTTAGGGGTCTAATTTATCTCAATTTATTCAGGAAATTTGCATAAGATATTGTGAAAAATCCACACAACCCAGAGGTGGAATAGATTTATTCTGCTGGAAAGACAAACAAATGACATATTTATTAACATACCTTTTTCTCTTAAAGAGTTTGTTGCGTTTTACTTCAGTAGGAACACTTTCTAAAGTAAATGTGCTCCTTAGTGTCCAGAATAGGGTAGCACACTCACAAGTGTGCCATCAAAATGGCAAAGTTTAACAACATTTTCCCATTGGAATGAGTCAGCACAGTGTAATGCTACGAATAAACCCTCATAACAGCAAGTCTGTGTAATGGATGATTTTTAATCCATATATTTTCCATTTTCTGATCTACAATTCACTGTTATCCAATATTATGGCAGACAAGCCTGAAATTTGAAGAAAATTCTAACTATTGTTTAAATAATAGCTATTATAGGATACTATTTTTCCACTTTTATTCTCACTTTAGGCATAATTTTCATTTACGCTTCTTATTGCCTTTTACATTTGATAGACTATGCCTATAAAATTTGTTGGTAATTGTTTCATTTCCTACTGTGGCACATGTAGTTAACCTTACAAGATTGATTGGAAATTGACTGCAATGAACCCAACCTTTGCCAGTATAGCAAAGGTCACAAAACTACTCTCAATCCATGTCTTCAAATGAAAATGCTTTGTACTTATTGAGTAAAGTATATCTTGACTATTTAGCAATTGTATTAACTATTTGTTTTATATTACCTTCTTCATGTAATTTAGTTGTAGCTTGAATGCAATAAATGATGAATAAGTGGGTTATATTGATTTAATTTCATGCCTTGAACTCATATTATTCAGTGCTATCAAAATAGGAAATGTTCAGGCAAAAAAATAAAAAATAAGAAAAATAAATTATTATTATTATTATGATTGTTACTAGTAGTTTTAGTAGTAGTAGTAATATCATTGCAATACATTGCATTTCAATGACCACACATTAAAAACAATAATTGTTATTAATACACCTTCAACTAATTTTAATCAATTTAGAAATAAGAAAGCGCACACAAAAAAATGATTAGCATTATTAGTAGTAGTAGTTGTACAAAAGCGCTAGATAGAAAGTGATGAAAGAACAATGGAGATCATTCACACCTGTATGGACATGAGTTTCTGTGCGGACAGGTGAAGATGATCATAAAGTTTTGTGTGAAGTTGGAATCTGGCTTTGGAACAGTTCCTGGTAGTAAATAATGAAAAATCCTGATGGCAGCTAGCACTTTTTCATCAGTTTTGCAATAAGTTCTGGTCGAGTAGCATCAAGTTAAGAAAATCTGTGCAACAAATACTTTATAAGTGACCCCAGCCTAAATGGTTCAAGGTGACATGGCCACACACCTATAATTTGCAATCAGATCAAAAATATTCTTGTTAAGATTAGGGATGAGCGAATGTTTTGATATTCGAGTTCAGGTTCCGATCGGCGAATCTGCAATATTTGCCGATTTATTCGTCGAACATTACCGAACACCATAGGATTCAATTGGGGGCAAAAAAAATACATATGCAACACCTTCAAACGGGCCCAAAAGCTGCAAAAGCATATCAAATTAGGGGTAGACACCAGGAAAGTGCCATCAATTGACCCAGAGTACAAGTACTATAATTATTATTATTATTACAGTGATATTTATTCCGTGGTGCTTTACATGTCAAAAGGGGTCACCGTCGGTGACTCACCGACTGGTACAAGAGGAGAGAGGACCCTGCCCGTGAGGGCGCACAAACAATCTACAAGGGATGCGTGAGGATACAGTAGGTCAGGGTACAGCTAGTCGTCCAGCGGTATGCTGGAGTAAGGCTTACCGCAGATTGTACGCTTGTCACAAGAAGTGGATCTTCAGATTCCTTTTCAAGGTTTCCATGGTAGATGAGAGTCTGATATGTTGAGGTACATCGTTACACAGTAGGTGAGATGCACGAGACAAATCTTGTATGCGATTGTGACAAGAATAGATAAGAGGGAAGTAGAGAAGGAGATCTTGGAAGGATGTGAGGTTGCGTGCAGATAACTAGTACAGGGAGACTAGGTAACACATGTATGAAGGCTTGGTTTGCCAAAGTTAGGCTTTTCAACTGGAGTCTCTGGGCAACAAGGAGCCAGCACAGGGATTGACAGAAGGGAGAAGCCTGGGAATAGTGTGGTGACAGGTGGATTAATCAGCCAGCACAGTTTAGAATAGATTAGAAGGGTGCGAGAGTGGCAGAAGGAAGGCCACAGAGCAGGAGCTTGTAGTAGTCGAGGCAGGAGATGATGAGGGCATGCACTGATATTTTTTAGATTCATGGTTGAGGAATGCGCGGATCCCCGAGATGCTTTGGAGTTGGAGTCAGAAGCTAGTGGAAAGGGCTTGGATCTAAAGTTTGAATGACAGATCAGTGTCAAGCTTGCGGGACTAGGGAGAGTAGGCAGCCATTCACTTTAATAGATAGGTCAGTTGGGGGGGATGAATGAGATGGTGGAAAGATGATGCATTCTGTTTTATCCATGTTAATTTTTACAAATCTAGCAGAGATGAAAGATGAAATAGAGGACGTACATTGTGGAATTCTGGTTAGTAAGGAGGTGATATGAGGTCCAGAGAGGTAGATCTGTGTGTCATCAGCATAGAGGTGATACTGAAAGCCGTGAGACTATGTGCTGTTCCAGGCCGAAGGTGTATATGGAGAAGAGCCTGGGTCCTAGAACTGAACCTTGGGGGACACCGACACATATGGGTGGAGATGAGAAGGTGGTGTGTGAGTGGGAGACACTGAATGTCCTGTCAGTTAGGCACGAAAAGATCCAAGACAGGGCCAAGTCTGTGATGCCGAGAGATGAGAGTCTGTAGTAAGAGGGGATGGTCTACTGTGTCGAAGGCAGTTGACAGGTCTAGGAGGAGGAGGACAGAGTAGTCTTGCTTGGATTTGGCAGTTAGTAGGTGACTTTAGTCAGGGCAGTTTCAGTGGAATGGTGAGGTCGGAAGCCAGATTGTAAGCGGTCAAAGAAGGAGCAGGAGGAGAGGTGGGAGGACAGTTCAAAATAGATTTGTTGATCCAGTAGTTTGGAGGCATAGGGGAGAAGTGAGATGGGGCAATAGCTAAACATAGGATGGGTTAAGGGAGGGCTTTTGGAGGATAGGTGTTTGAATCATGAGGGAAAGACGCCAGTTGTTAGTGACTGGTTGAAGAGAAGGGTTAGGCTTGGGATGAAGACTGTGATACGGTTTGGAATGAGGTGGGATGGTATTGGGTCAAGTTCACAGGTGTTGAGATGTGATTTGGAGAGTAAAGATGATTTTCCATGATGGCGGAGAAGCTGGTTTTGGAGGAGGAGAGTTGAGTCGTTATGAGAAGGGGCTGTTGGAACTTTAAGCAAAAGCTTTGTCCTATGTTGTCAATCTTCTGCTTGATGAATGAGGCTAAGTCTTCAGCTGAGATGAGAGGAGAGGAGAGGGAGGTGGAGCTGTTGGACAGACGAGGGACTTGAAAGTACTGAATAGCTGTTTAGGACACATGAGACACATATGATATGAGAGATGAGAAGTAGGTTTGTTTTGCTGCAGTAATCAATTGTGCAGAATTTTGAAAACTTCTGAAATTGGACTGCACTCCCTTTCTTTGGCAGTCGCACAGCCGTACGTCTTGTAGATGAGAGGCAGGAAGAACATGTGCTCCAGTAGATAACAAGCGCTGCATTAAGTGGCCTCTGCTCCTCTTCCTCCACCTTAACATGACACACAGTACAGTCCTCAGAGGTGGCACCCCAATTTCCCTTGTTTTCACCCACGTCACAACTCTCCAACTGACCAACTGACTGTGGGGAAGCACAGATGGGCGAGTCTGAAGAGCTGTTTGCACATTAGATTCCTGGGCATCAGAGGTCTGATCCAAAGCTTTGTAGACTCAAGAGGGGGAAAGCATGTGCAGCGATGCCCAAAATTTTTTTCAGTTGATCTGGATCCGGACGAAGTAGGGTCCGAGAAGAATCCAAGCCCTCATCACCAACGTTAACCCCTGGGGGTGGGCATGGATAGGTTGGAGAACGAAATAGATACACACCAGAACATGGAGAACTAAACTACAGTAATATACAACAGGGGTTTGGAAAACTAAACAACTAAACAACTAAGGTTGGAGAATGAAACAAATACACACCAGAACATGGAGAACTAAACTAATAGAAAACAGGGGTTTGAGAACTAGACTACTAAACTTCTAAGGTTGGAGAATGAAACAAATGCACCCCAGAACATTGAGAACTAAACTAATAAGACAACAGGGGTTGGAGAACTAAACTAATAAGACAAAAGGAGTTGGAAAACTAACCTACTAAAAAGCTAGGGTTGGAGAACTAAACCACTACACACTAGGGGATGGAGATCTAAACCACTAGACTCCAAGGTGTCACTAGACAGCAAGTGTTGGAATCCCCAAGGCTTGCAGGACAATCCTCTGTATCTAACACTTCGTCCAGTGCTTCTGCATCCTCCACCTCTTTTAGGGCCTCCACCTGCACCCTCAACCTCTGCCTTAATGACACACATGTTCCAACAGTGCAGAGAGAATCCCCCCTACCACCATACTGCACAGCCAGGGCTCACCGCAATCTGTCAGTGTTAAAATTAATGTGCCTTGGAGATCGCAGTCATACAGCTGAAGAGTTGTGGACAGTAGTGTTGAGCGAGCATACTTGCAAGTACTCGGAACTCGCCCGAGCATCTCAGTACTCGAGATGCTCGGAGCTCGCCGAGAACTTGCCAGATGCTCGGGCGGATGCTCGGGTCCCCTCCCTGCATGTTTGGTGCTCTTTAAGCGCCAATCAACATGCAGGGATTGCCTGCCACTCATTGTAATGCCGCAGCCATGGTGGTTGTGGCATTACAGTGATTGGCTGGTCACACAGTGACATCAGGTCTATATCAGACCTGGCTCTGCTGTGCTCGTCACAGTCACTCCGGAATCAGGCAGAGTAGGTAGAGGTGCTGCTGCGTCAGGGAGAGATTTGCTTGTGTATTAGGTAGTGTAGGGAGAAAAAATGTACATTACACATATCCATCTTAACAAACAGTCCTTCTGTGGACTAATCCATGTGCAGAGATATCAGGCAGGCAGTGTATATAGGCAGGCAGTGTATATAGCAGACTGCAGTGCATATAGCACAAGAGGCTCCATTCCAATTCTGCCTTCTGCTGCTGTTAGATATTTCTAGACAAAGGCCCAGGTCTCAGGGGCCAGGAATACTTTTTTTTGGATCTTAATCCTCATTATTTGCTTAAAAAGCAATCCAGAGAACATAGTTTTTCTGTGCCATTTGCTAGTTGGCACTGCAGAATACAGCCAGGTCTTTCCATATTACAGCGCTAGAAATCCAGCTATTTAAAACTGTGTTTTCTCCATCACACGGATCACATATACGTTGTCAGAAAATACTGCCATTTCTGGCCTCCATTAAAAATTTATTTCAGTGTGTAAGTGAAGAAATTGACACCAGTTTGCAGTTCAAACTAGTTACCTACAGGCCAGGAATTTAAAACTTTGCTTTCTCCGTCACACGGATCACATATAAGTTCGCTCTAAACTCAGTCATTTGTAGTGAGCGTGGAAGATATTGTCCTCCATTTAAAATGGGCAAGGCACGTGGCAAGGGACGGGGAACTGGACGTGATGGTGATGGTGCATGCAGAAGCCGAGGACAAGGCCGTGGGCAAGCTGAAAATGTGCCACAACAAACACCCACATCTTCTCGCCCGACCTTCCTGTCCCAATTCCCAGGGGACTGCAGCACACCACTATTGAACCCAGAGCAGTATCAAAAGGTTCTTGGTTGGGTAGCGGAGAGTACTTCCACTCACTTAGCCACCACCACCACCACCACCCTGTCTTCCACACTGTCAAGTCTCAGTAGCCGTGAGTCTGGAGCGCATATTCCTCACCCTGATCCTCCTTCCTCCCACTACGCCGAGTGCCCGGAGACAACTGATCCCACACTTGAACACTCTGAAGAGCTGCTCACTTTTCCATTTATAGATTCGGGCCTCCTGCCCGGTCCACTTGAAGTGGGGTAAGAGGAGATCGCATGTAGCGATGCCCAAATATTTGAGCAGCCACGCTCACATGATAGCAATGGTGGGAAAGTGTCACAAGAGGTGGACGATGATGAGACACAATTGCCAGAAAGTCAGGAGGAGGAAAATAGTGCGGAAGTGGAAGACGAGGTGGTGGATGATATAGTAACTGACCCAATCTGGCATAAGGACATGCAGAGTGAGGACAGCAGCACACAGGGGGGAGGGAGGCAGAGCACACAAACAGGCAGGAAGAAGCAGTGTGGTGGCTGCAGACAGAAGGCAGGCAACTGTTCCCCGTAACACCAACACGAAGGAAGTTGCCAGTACAACTGTAAGGTCTTCCCGAGTCTGGTTGTTTTTTAAAGACTCTGCCGATAACCCCAAAATGGCCATTTGCACCACCTGCCAGGCCAGCATCAGCAGGGGTGGCAAAACTAGCAGCCTGACCACCACCAGCATGATCAGGCACATGGCAGCAAAGCACCCGACTTTGTGGGCCGAACCCCAGGGTCCAGGAATAGTGTCTGCAGTGGCAACATTGCTTCTTCTGCTGTTGTGCATGCAAGCCAATCCCCTGTCTATGGTGCATGCGAAGATGCCTCCTGCTCTGCACCTGTCGTTGCACACTCTCAAGTAGCAGCATCAGGAAGCACGTCCATGTCCTTGTCCCAACGCAGCGTTCAGTTGTCCATACCCCAGTCCTTGGAATGCAAGCGCAAATATGCAGCCAACGCCCCACAGGCCACACTACTAAATTCTCACATTTCACGACTGCTTGCGCTCAAAATGTTGCCTTTTAGGCTCGTGGAGACTGAAACATTCCACAACCTGATTTAGGCGGCCGTCCCTCGGTACTCGGTCCCCAGCCGCCACTATTTCTCCCGGTGTGCCGTCCCTGCATTACACAAGCACGTGTCCCAAAACATTAGCCATGCCCTCAACAATGCAGTTACCGGGAAAGTCCAGTTAACCACGGACACGTGGACAAATGCTTGTGGGCAGGGACAGTACATCTCGCTGACGGCACACTGGGTTAACATAGTGGAAGCTGGGACCTAGTCGGACCTTGGGACTGAGCACGACCTCCTGACGCCAAGGATTGCAGGCCCTAGGTCAATCAGGGTTGCCCCCACATTCTTGACCTGGAAGCACTGCAGCACTGCCTCGGCCAAGCCGCAACAGGCTGTGCTGAAGCTAATATGCTTGGGTGACAAACCGCACAATGCTGAAGAGTTGTGGACAGCTCTGAAAGAGCAGGCAGATCTGTGGCTCACATCGCTTAACCTACAGCCAGGCATAGTCGTCTGTGACAATGGCCGGAACCTGGTGGAGGATCTGAGGCGAGGCGAGCTCACACACGGACCATGCCTGGCCCATGTGCTTAACATTGTGGTTAAGTGGTTTCTCAAGTCCTACCCAGAGCTACCGGATCTGCTTGTTAAAGTAAGCCGCCTGTGTGCCATTTTAGAAAGTCACCTAAAGCTTTTGCCGCCATTGCCGTGTTTCAGCAGCGTTTGCAGCTACTGGCTCACAGACTGGTGTGTGATGTCCCCACACATTGGAACTCTACACTGCAGATGTTGGGAAGGATTTGTGAGCAGAAGAGGGCAGTTGTTGAGTACCAGCATCAACAAGGCAGTCGGTATTCAGTTCAGACTCCACACATAAGACCTCAGGAGTGGACATGGATGTCAGACATATGTACCATCCTCCATAACTTTGAGGACTCCACCAAGATGGTGAGCGGCGATGACGCCATAATTAGCATCACCATCCCGCTTCTCTGTCTTCTGAAACACTTTCTGCTCACAATCAAAGAGGATGCATTGCAGGCGGAGCACGATGAGATGGAGCAAGGAACCACACTGGATGATTACACACAGCCCAGCCTCATCTCATCCCAACGTGGATTGGGTGACAAAGAGGAAGAGGAGGAGGAGGAACAGGAGCTAGTTTCATGCGCTATAGACAGTACTACCTGTACAGCTGTCATACCGTCTGTTCAGCGTGGATGGCCAGATGACAGAGAAGAGGAGGAGGAGAGCATGGTCAATCATCCTCTTGGTGATGACACGGAAGACTTGCCTTTTAGTAGTCTGGCACGCATGGCTGAGTTTATGTTACTCTGCCTTTCCCATGACCCTCGCGTTCTAAAAATTTTGGGTGACAGTCATTACTGGTTGGTGACACTTCTAGACCCACGCTACAACGAGACCTTTATATCTCTTATTCCTGGGGCGGACAGGTCAACAAAAATGGGGCTGTACCAGAAGGCCCTTGTTGCGGAACTGTTAAAAAAATTCCTATCTGAAAACGCTGGCGGCAGAGGGCACACTTCGTTGGACAACCAAGGAGTACAGGCAAGAGAGACACAACTTCAATCCAGCAGAGGCAGGGGAACACTGTCAAAGTTCCTGGAGAGCTTTCTCAGCCCCTCCCATCGCATAGGCCCTGAGGCGCGGGGTACTATCATAAGAAGTGCAAAGTTTGGGAAGATGCTGAGGGAGTACCTTGCCAACTGTACCAACGTCCTCCGTGATTCCTCTGTGCCTTATAATTTTTTGGGTGTCCAAGCTGGATACGTGGAATGAACTGGCTCTCTATGCCTTGGAGGTCCTGGCCTGCCTTGCCGCCAGCGTTTTATCAGAGCGGGTTTTTAGTGCCGCTGGTGGAATTATAACTGATAAGTGCATCTGCCTGTCAACTGAAAATGCTGACAGGCTGACTCTTATAAAAATGAACAAGGGCTGGATCGGGCCAGACTTCTCAACACCACCGAATGATAGCATCGTAACATAAACTTAAATCCAGTGTCTTTTTTTGGGTTGTGTATTCTCATGCACCTTTTCACACCCAGACATGGGTATACGCTTCCTGATTTTGGCTATTTGCTCTTGTCCTCCTCATCCTGCCCCACCATATCACCAGGGTGGCCGTGGTCCGTGATCCAACACCCACATAATTTTTTAAAGGGTGTTTATGATGCCCGTAAAAATATTTTTTATACAGTATGTTCATGTATACCTCCCAGGGGTAAATATTTGTCAGCCCATACACTTAGTGCATGGGCATTACAAGTATAGGAGGCCCGTTCCTTTCTAATGGGAACATTTTTTTATGAGGCCCTCCTCCACGTCTCTTCCAAGGGGCATTGGAGTGCCTCCAAATTTTTGGCCACCCTAGCATTCACTTCATAGGCAAACACAGTGGGAGACCTACTTCCTAATAATGGGAACATTGTTTTCAGGAAGCCCTCCTCTAAGTCTCTTCAAAAGGGTATTGGGGTGCATCCAAATTTTCAAAGTGGTATTGGGGTGCGTCCAAACTTTGGACAGCCCTGGCACTCACTGCATATGCAATAACAGTTTAGGAGACTCACTCTTTAGTAATGGAAACAATAAAACATAGCCAGCTGATAGCTCTCTAAAAATAGTGAGGGCCGACTGCAGGTCCTTTAACAATAGTAAAGGCCGCCTGATGGCCCTAAAAAAAAATAGGCGTTGTGACTTTCAGAGTCCCTCCTTCATAAATGAAACACGATGTCACGGTTGAAAAAAATGCAAAAGTGAAAAAACGCATCAAAAACCCTACGTGTGAGCATAGCCCAAGGTGTGGAGGAGCATTTTAGTTTTTGGTTATTTATTTTGCTTTATATACAAGTCGTTACCCTGGAAAGGATGTTCCTTAACATATTTCCCAGGAAAATACATTTTGGTTTCGTGTTGGTATGTTTTATTGTGAGTCCGTAAAAGTGGCGTAATACCTCTGACAACGTTGTTGACAGCAGTGACTTGGGAGTCAGAAATGCTTCCAGAGGTCTTCCCCATGCTGTCTCCATGTCATTTGAGCACTGTTCCCATCGATTTGGGCAATTTTTAGGCCCTCTGCAGACCGCCGGGGGGAGCCGCCTGAAAAATGCTCGAGTTTCCCATAGACTTGCATGTGGCTCCTTGCTTGGGTCGAGCACCCGAGTACTCTAATGAGTAGTGTTGAGCCACCCCCGTAGTGTTCGGGTTCGGTTCGGTTCGTCGAACACCGGGATGTTCGAGGAACTGTTCGTCGAACTGTTCGTAGAACACCTTAGAACACCGTCGAACACCGTTAAAACCAATGGCAGGCAAACAAAAACACATAGAAACACATAGAAAACACCTGCAAAGGTGTCCAAAAGCTGACAAACTGCTCAGAAGACACTCTCTTTAAAAAAGCCGGCTGGCAAATTCAGCAGCGGCATACACCGGTACCCGACAATTTAGACAAGAAGGAATAGAGCATCACACATAGATTAGATAGATAGAAACATGTCAGTCACACATATAAGAAGCACAGTGACAGTGTTGGTTACTGCACTTGTCATTTAGTGTAAAGGATTTATTAAAAAAAATATTAGTGTTTTCATGCACCGTCTCTTTAAAAAAGCCGGCCGGCAATTCAGCATCTGTACCCGACAATTTAGAACAGAAAGAATAGAGCTTCACACATAGATTAGATAGATAGAAACATGTCAGTCACATATATAATAAGTACAGTGATAGTGTTGCTTACTGTACTTGTCATTTAGTGTAAAGGATTTATTTAAAAAAATAATAGTGTTTTCATGCACTGTCTCTTTAAAAAAGCCGGCCGGCAATTCAGCAGCGGTACCCGACAATTTAGAACAGAAAGATAGAGCTTCACACATAGATTAGATAGATAGAAACATGTCAGTCACATATATATGAAGTACAGTGATAGTGTTGGTTACTGTACTTGTCATTTAGTATTAAAATAAAGGATTTATTATTAAAAAAATTGGCGTGGGGTTCCCCTTAATTTTAGGCTCTAGCGGAGGTTAAGCAGACGGCTGGGGCAGATGTTTGAAGCCTGGGAAGGGGGTAATACCCACGGAGCTTCCCAGGCTACTAATATCAGCCCCCAGCTGAATACATAGCCTTTACTAGCTATTAAAATGGGGGACCCCCCAAAAAAAATGACGTGGGGTCCCCCCTAATTTAATAGCTAGCAAAGGCTAGGCAGACAGCTGGGGGCTGATATTAATAGCCCAGGAAGGGAGCCATGAATATTGGCCCCCTCCCAGGCTAGAAACACCAGCCGTCAGCCGCCCCAGAAATGGCGCATTCATAGGATGCGCCAATTCTGGCACTTAGCCTCGCTCTTCCACGCTGCCCTGGTGTGGTGGCAGGGGGTAATAGGGTTGGGGTTGATGTCAGCTTATAATGCCAGCTGACATCAAGCCCAGGTTAGTAATGGAGAGGCGTCTATAAGACACCCCCATTACTAACCCCATAGTCAAAGTTAAAAAAAACACAACACCCAGAATAAAGTCCTTTAATTGAAATAAAGACACAATCCTTTATTGTTCTAAATTAAACCATACTTACCATCACGCCCATTCCAGCTGAAGCCAACGATCTCCTGCAATAAAAGAAAAATAATAAAGCAACCTCATCCTTACCTTTCCATGGTTCCCACGACAGCTTCAGCTCTGCTACATCGAGATGACAGGCTGGACCGCAGCAGAACGCTGCCATCCAGCCTGTCATCCCGCAGACACTGAGAAGCGCAGGCTTGCTTGCGCTCCACAGTGTCTCTCTGTGAGGGGATCCAGATGAGCCGAGTTAATGTCCAATGAACTCGGCTCACCTCATGCACGTCACTGACAGCGTGGGAAAATTCTCCTGCACTCAGCGCTTCAGCGTGGGAGAATTCTCACACTGAAGCACTGAGTGCAGGAGAATTCTCCCACGCTGTCAGTGACGTGCAGGAGGTGAGCTGAGTTCATTGGACATGAGCTCACCTTATGCACGTCACTGACAGCGTGGGAAAATTCTCCTGCACTCAGCGCTTCAGCGTGGGAGAATTCTCACGCTGAAGCGCTGAGTGCAGGAGAATTCTCCCACGCTGTCAGTGACGTGCAGGAGGTGAGCTGAGTTCATTGGACATGAGCTCACCTTATGCACGTCACTGACAGCGTGGGAGAATTCTCCTGCACTCACCGCTTCAGCGTGAGAATTTTCCCACGCTGTCAGTGACGTGCATGAGGTGAGCCGAGTTCATTGGACATGAACTCGGCTCATCTGGATGTCGTCACAGAGAGACGCTGAGCAGCGCAAGCAAGCCTGCCCTTCTCAGTGTCTGCGGGATGAGAGGCTGGATGGCAGCGTTCTGCTACGGTCCAGCCTGTCATCTCGATGTAGCAGAGCTGAAGCTGTCGTGGGAACCATGGAAAGGTAAGGATGAGGTTGCTTTATTATTTTTCTTTTATTGCAGGAGATCGTTGGCTTCAGCTGGAATGGGCGTGACGGTAAGTATGGTTTAATTTAGAACAATAAAGGATTGTGTCTTTATTTCAATTAAAGGACTTTATTCTGGGTGTTTGTGTTTTTTTTAACTTTGATTATGGGGTTAGTAATGGGGGTGTCTTATAGACGCCTCTCCATTACTAACCTGGGCTTGATGTCAGCTGGCATTATAAGCTGACATCAACCCCAACCCTATTACCCCCTGCCACCGCACCAGGGCAGCGTGGAAGAGCGAGGCTAAGTGCCAGAATTGGCGCATCCTATGAATGCGCCATTTCTGGGGCGGCTGACGGCTGGTGTTTCTAGCCTGGGAGGGGGCCAATATTCATGGCTCCCTTCCTGGGCTATTAATATCAGCCCCCAGCTGTCTGCCTAGCCTTTGCTAGCTATTAAATTAGGGGGGACCCCACGTCATTTTTTTTGGGGGGTCCCCCATTTTAATAGCTAGTAAAGGCTATGTATTCAGCTGGGGGCTGATATTAGTAGCCTGGGAAGCTCCGTGGGTATTACCCCCTTCCCAGGCTTCAAACATCTGCCCCAGCCGTCTGCTTAACCTCCGCTAGAGCCTAAAATTAAGGGGAACCCAACGCCAATTTTTTTAATAATAAATCCTTTATTTTAATACTAAATGACAAGTACAGTAACCAACACTATCACTGTACTTCATATATATGTGACTGACATGTTTCTATCTATCTAATCTATGTGTGAAGCTCTATTCTGTCTGTTATAAATTGTCGGGTACCGCTGCTGAATTGCCGGCCGGCTTTTTTAAAGAGACGGTGCATGAAAACACTATTATTTTTTTTGATAAATCCTTTACGCTAAATGACAAGTACAGTAAGCAACACTGTCACTGTACTTCATATATATGTGACTGACATGTTTCTATCTATCTAATCTATGTGTGATTCTCTATTCTTTCTATTCTAAATTGTCGGGTACCGCTGCTGAATTGCCGGCCGGCTTTTTAAAGAGACGGTGCATGAAAACACTATTATTTTTTTTGATAAATCCTTTACGCTAAATGACAAGTACAGTAAGCAGCACTTTCACTGTACTTCGTATATATGTGGCTGACATGTTTATATCTATCTAATCTATGTGTGAAGCTCTATTCTTTCGGTTCTAAATTGTCGGGTACCGGTGTATGCGCTGATGAATTGCCGGCTTTTCATGTTCCATGTGAGCACTGTTCCCATCGATTTGGGCAATCACTGTAATGCCACAACCACCATGGCTGTGGCATTACAGTGAGTGGCAGACAATCCCTGCATGATTGGTGCTCTAAATAGCGCCAGACATGCAGGACACGCTTTTGGTGCACGAACAGTTATCGAACATAACCTCGAACAGCCGAATTTTTTGCAAATCGTTCGGGTTCGTAGAACAACTCGAACACCGCCCAAAACAGCTCGAATTTGAGATTGGCGAACAGTTCTAGTCGAACACCGCTCATCTCTACTAATGAGCCGGCCAGAGCATCAAGCACCCGAGCATTTTAGTGCTCGCTCATCACTAGGGGACAGCTCTCCAGGCTGAGTTTGAGCAATGACTGTCTCTAGTGTTGAGCGAGCATGCTCGACACTGCTCGGTACTCGCCCGAGCATCTCACTACTCGGGATGTTCGGCGAGCACCGAGCATTTCCGGGTTACTCGGGCCGGAACTCGGGTCTCCGCCCTGCATGTTTGGCACTCTTTACAGAGCCAATGAACATGCAGGGATTGCCGGCCAGTCACTGTAATGCCGCAGCAATGTTGGTTGTGGGCATTACAGTGATTGGCTGGCCGCACAGCATCACCTCGAGTATTTAAAACCGGGCACCGCCATCTTGGACACAGTCGCTCTGGATCAGATGGTGTAGGGAGAGTGCTGCTGAGTTAGGGAGAGATTTATACTGCAAAATAGGTAGTGTAGGGTCTCTAAAGCCTGCCAATAAAACAAACAGTCCTTCTCAGGACTAATATCCATTCCAGATATCAGGCAGGCAGGCAGGCTGTATAGGAGACGCAGTGGTTATACCAACAAACACTGCATTACAGTCCTGTGTGCTGCTTTTCAAATTGCTAAACTTAGCCCCAGGTTCCAGGGGCCAGGAAAAATCCTTTTTTTTCATCTAAATACTCTTTTTTTTCCCTCAGTCAGACTGTACAAATACCTGTCTTATTATCCTTTTGGTATTTCCCCCCCCCAAAAAAAAAAATTAAGTGTGTCTGTGAGTGTTCAGACACAAATATATCTGTTTAAAAGAGTCTGGTTTAGGCCCGATAACTAGAACTTGGTTTTGCAGTTCCACGGTTCAAATCTCTGTATTATCCACTTTTTTGCCTTTTTTCAATAAAAAAAAAACATTTTGAGCGTCTCCCTGACTATTCAGACACAAATATATCTGTTTAAAAGAGTCTGGTGTAGGCCAGATAACTTGAACTGTGGTTTTCCTCTTCCACTTTTCAAATCTGGGTATAATCCACCTTTTTGCATAAAAAAAAAACATTTTGAGTGTCTCGCTGACTGTTCAGACATGAATATATCTGTTTAAAAGAGTCTGGTGTAGGCCAGATAACTAGAACTGTGGTTTTCCTCTTCCATGGTTCAAATCTCCTTTTTATTACCCTTTTGCCATTGATAGTGCGCGTGTAAGCTATTTTACTTCATTTACAATAGGTAAGGCGCGTGGCAAGGGACGTGGAATTGGACGTTCTGGTGATGGTGCGTGCAGAGGACGGGACCGCGGCCAAGGTGAAAATGTGCCACAACCAACAGCCATATCTTCTCGCTCCCAGTTCTTGACCGAATTACTAGGGAAGCAAACAACAGCACCACTATATTAATTGGAAAACAGATAATACTTCCACTCACCTGGGCACCACCACCTCCGGTCTGTCTTCCACACGGTCAAGTGTTAGTAGCCGTGAGTTTCGACTGCATACTACTCCTCACCCTGATGCTCCTTCCTCCCACCTTGCCGAGTGTCATCAGACAGAAACTGATCCCACAGTTGGACACTCTGAAGAGCTCTTCACTAGTCCATTTCCATATTTGTGCCCCTCGCCTGCTCCGCTTGAAGTGGTGGAAGAGGAGATCCCATGTAGCGATGGCCAAATATTTGAACAGTCACGGCACAGGAAGGCGACCCTGGCAATTTGTCACAAGAGGTGGATGATGATGAGACACAATTGCCATGAAGTGAGAAGGACGGTGGTGCGGAAGTGGAAGAGGAGGAGGTCGTGGATGATCTAGTAACTGACCCAACGTGGCAGGAGGACACGCAGAGCGAGGCCAGCAGCACACAGGGGGAGGGAGGCAGAGTTCACCAACAGGCAGGAAGAAGCAGTGTGGTGGCCGCAGACAGGAGGCGGGCAACGATGACAGTACAACCAGTAAGTCTTCAAGAGTCTGGAATTTTTTTAAAGACTCTGCTGATAACCCCAAAAAAGGCCATTTGTACCTCCTGCCAGGCCAGCATCAGCAGGGGTGACAAAACTACCAGCCTGACCACCACCAGCATGATCAGGCACAGGGCAGAAAAGCACCCGACTTTGTGGGGCAAACCCCAGGGTCCACGACCAGTGTCAGCGGATGTCACCACTGCTTCTTCCGCTGTTGAGTGTGTAAGAGAACCCCCTGTTGTGCGTGCAAGGCAATCCCCTGTCCATACTGTGTGCAAAGATGCCCCCTCCTCTCAGTCTTCACTTGTTATGGCAGTTTCTCAAGAAACAGCATCAACGTCCATGTCCACGTCCCACCGCAGCGTTCAATTGTCCATATCACAGACCTTTGAACGAAAGCGCAAATTCGCAGCCAACGCCCCACAGGCCACAGTCCTAACTTCGCACATTTCACGACTGCTTGCGTTGGAAATGCTGCCTTTAAGGCTGGTGGAGACAGAATCCTTCCGCAACCTTATGGAGGTGGCTGTCCCTCGGTTCTCGGTCCCCAGCCGACACTATTTTACCCGGTGTGCCATCCCCGCACTACACAAGCACGTGTCCCAAAACATCTGCCGTGCCCTCAACAACGCAGTTACTGGGAGAGTCCACCTGATAACGGACACGTGGACAAGTGCTTGTGGCCAGGGATGGTACATCTCCCTGACGGCACACTGGGTAAACATAGTGGAAGCCGGGACCCAGTCGGACCTTGGGACGGAACACATCCTCCCCACACCGAGGATTGTGGGCCCTATGTCAGTCAGAGTTGCCTCCACAGTGTACAGCTCTGGTGCATCATCCTCCTCCTCCTCATGTTCAGCCTCCATCTCAGATATCACCACATCAGTTGCAAGCTGGAAGCACTGCAGTACTGCCTCAGCCAAGCGGCAACAGGCTGTGCTGAAACTCATAAGCTTAGGTGATAAACCTCACACTGCTTGTGAGTTGTGGACAGCTGTGAAAGAGCAGGCAGATCTGTGGCTGAGACCGCTGAACCTACATCCAGGCATGGTCGTGTGTGACAATGGCCGTAACCTGGTGGTGGCTCTGAGGCGAGGCGAGATCACACACGTACCATGCCTGGCTCATGTGCTTAACCTTGTGGTTCAGCGGTTTCTTAAATCGTACCCCGAGTTGCCAGATCTGCTCGTCAAAGTACGCCGCCTGTCAGCTCATTTTCGGAAGTAGGCTACAGCTTCCGCCGCCCTTGCTGTGTTGCAGCAGCGTTTGCAGGTTCCTGCACACCGACTTGTGTGTGATGTCCCCACATGTTGTAACTCTACCCTCCACATGTTGCAAAGGATTTGTGAGCAGAAGAGAGCAGTTGTGTAATACCAGCTGCAACAAGGCCGTCGATATTCAGGTCAGACTCAACGCATAAGACCTCAGGAGTAGACCTGGATGTCTGACATATGTACCATCCTGACAAACTTTGAGGAGTCCACCAAGATGGTGAGTAGCGATGACGCCATCATTAGTGTCAGCATCCCACTTGTCTGTCTTTTGCAACGCTCTCTGCAGAGAATTAAAGAGGAGGCATTGCAGCCAGAGTATGATGAGATGGATCAAGAAGCCGTAGCGGGCGATTACACACAGCCCAGCCTCATCTCATCCCAACATGCACTGGGGGACAATGAGGGAGAGGAGGAGGAGGAGGAAGAACAGGAGCTGGTATCATGCGCTGTAGACGGTAGTACCTGTACAACTGTCATACCGTCGGTTCAGCGTGGGTGGCCTGAGGACAGGGGGAGGAGGAGGAGGAGGAGGAGGAGGAGGAGAGCATGGTCAGTCGTCATCTTGGTGAGGACACGGAAGTCTTGCCCGTTACCAGTCTGGCACGCATGGCTGGCTTTATGTTATGCTGCCTTAACCGTGACCCTCGCATTGTGAAAATGTTGGGTGACAGTCATTACTGGTTGGTGACACTTTTAAACCCTCGCTACAAGGAGAACTTTCACTCTCTTATTCCTGAGGTGGAGAGGTCTACAAAAATGGGGCAGTACCAGAAGGCCCTTGCTGCAGAACTGTTAAAAATATTCCCATCTGAACACGCTAGCGGCAGAGGTCACAGTTCGTTGACCAACCAAGGCGTACAGGCGAGAGAGACGCAACTCCAATCCAGCAGAGGCAGGGGAACACTGTCAATGTTCTGGGACAGTTTTTTGAGACCCGCACAGCTTACAGGCCTTGAGGCGCGGGGTACTCTCACAAGGAGTGGAAAGTTTCAAAAGATGGTGAGGGAGTACCTTGCTGACCGTACCAGCGTCCTCAGTGATCCCTCTGTGCCTTTTAATTATTGGGTATCCAAGCTGAACACTTGGAATGAACTTGCTCTATACGCTTTGGAGGCCCTGGCCTGCCCTGCCGCTAGCGTGCTATCGGAGCGTGATTTTAGTGCCTCTGGGGGAATTATAGCTGATAAGCGCAGTCGCCTGTCAACTGACAATGCTGACAAGCTGACCCTTATCAAAATGAACAAGGGCTGGATTGGGCCAGACTTCTCATCACCACCAATTGACAGCAGAGTAACATAAAGTCAAATCCACTGTGTTATTTTGGGAGGTGTATTTCCATGCACCGCTTCACACCCACACATGGCTATACGCTTCCTAATTTCGGCTGTTTTTTTCTCTTCTCCTTATTCTCAGCCTCCACCACCACTATATCACCAGGGTGACCGTGGTCCATGTTGCCAGCATTGCAAGTTCCTCCGTCCTAATTTTTGGCAGCTTTTGCTTGGAAGGCAAAGGCAAAGACTATGGGAGACCCACTCCCCAATAATGGGAATAATGTTTTTAATATCCTGTACTGCATGGCTCTTGTAAGGGGCATTGCAAGTTCCTCCGTCCTAATTTTTGGCAGCTTTTGCTTGGAAGGCATAGGCAAAGACTATGGGAGACCCACTCCCCAATAATGGGAATAATGTTTTTAATATGTTGTACTGCTTGGCTCTTGTAAGGGGCATTACAAGTTCCTCCGTCCTAATTTTTGGCAGCTTTTGCTTGGAAGGCATAGGCAAAGACTATGGGAGACCCACTCCCCAATAATGGGAATAATGTTTTTAAAATGCTGTGCTGCATGGCTCTTGTAAGGGGCATTGCAAGTTGCTCCGTCCTAATTTTTGGCAGCTTTTGTTTGGAAGGCATAGGCAAAGACTATGGGAGACCCACTCCCCAATAATGGGAATAATGTTTTTAATATGCTGTACTGCATGGCTCTTGTAAGGGGCATTAAAACCATCTTGTTAAGCTACTGTGACTTCCACGTCTCTTCCAAGGGGCATTAAAACCATCTTGTTAAACCACTCTGAACTCCACGTCTCTTCCAAGGGGCATTAAAACCATCTTGTTAAGCTACTGTAACCTTCACGTCACTTCCAAGGGGCATTAGAACTGTCTTGTTAAACCACTCTGAACTCCACGACTCTTCAAAGGGGCATTAAAACCGTCTTGGTAAACCACTCTGAACTCCACGACTCTTCAAAGGGGCATTAAAACCATCTTGTTAAGCTACTGTGACCTCTACCTCTCTTCCAAGGGGCATTAAAACTGGCTTGTTAAACCACTCTGACCTCCACGTCTCTTCCAAGGAGCATTAAAACTGTCTTGTTAAGCTACTGTGACCTCGATGTCTCTTCCAAGGGGAATTAAAACCGTCTGGTTAAACCACTCTGAACTCCACGTCTCTTCCAAGGGCATTAAACCCGTTTTGTTAAGCTACTTTAACTTCCACGTCTCTTCCAAGGGGCATTAAAACCGTCTTGTTAAGCTACTGTGACCTCCACGTCTCTTCCAAGGGGCATTAAAACCATCTTGTTAAATCACTCTGACCTCCACGTGTCTTCCAAGGGGCATTAAAACCATCTTGTTAAGCTACTGTGACCTCCACGTCTCTTCCAAGGGGCATTAAAACCGTCTTGTTAAATCACTCTGAACTCCACGTCTCTTCCAAGGGGCATTAAAACTGTCTTGTTAAGCTACTGTGACCTCCACGTCTCTTCGAAGGGGCATTAAAACCGTCTTGTTAAACCACTCTGAACTCCACGTGTCTTCCAAGGGGCATTAAAACCGTCTTGTTAAGCTACTGTGACCTCCACGTCTCTTCCAAGGGGCATTAAAACCGTCTTGTTAGACCACTCTGACCTCCACGTCTCTTCCAAGAGGCATTAAAATCATCTTGTTAAGCTACTGTGACCTCCACGTCTCTTCCAAGGGGCATTAAAACCGTCTTGTTAAGCTACTGTGACCTCCACGTCTCTTCCAAGGGGCATTAAAACCGTCTTGTTAAGCCACTCTAAACTCCACAGCTCTTCCAAGGGGCATTGAAATGTTGTTTTTAATTAACTCTAACCTCCACCACTCTTCCAACGGGCATTGCATTTCCTCCTAATTTTAGTCAGCTTTTGCTTTTCAATGCATAGGCGAACACTAAGGGAGACCCACTCCTCAATAATGGGTGGAAGATTTTTAGTATGCTGTAATCCATGTCTGTTTCAAGGGGCATTGCAGTTCCTTATAATTTTTGGATAGCCTTCCATTCACTGCTTAGGCCAACAGTATACAGGAGACCCAGTTGCTATAAATGGAAAAAACGGTTTAGTTAAGGCCCTCTGACCTCCATGTCACTTCCAAGGGGCATTAGAGTGCCTCATAATTTTTGGTAGGCATTGCACTCACTGTATGCCCTATTACTGTGCAGCCGAACCGCTCCATTTGGTACAGAAACATATCCTACAAGACATGTGTGGTTGACTGGCCTGATATTGATGTGAATGGTCCCTGTTCCTCCTGCTCTTTCTCCTTTGCCACCACCTCATCCATCATTCATCACCTGAAGCTTTGTTTTAACAGGAGTCATAGAACTGGGATAGTAGCAGGAAAACATCCAGCAATCCTCGGAGGAGGTAGGATATGCGCCAAAACGCTGACCACCTCATTCCTAGCCGCTACTACATACATGCGCTTTCATTCCAAGGAACAGAAAGCTAAGGAGATGGATGGCCTCATGATCATAAATAATTTACTCGTTGTGTAGGAGGCAGACCACTGCTGCTGTCAACCTTCTGAACTATGTGTTGAAGGCTGATTGACCCTGGACCCGCAATCCTCTATGTCTGGAGGAAGTGTTGCATCCCAGTGTCCAACTGTATCCCGGCTTCCACAATATTAACCCAGTGTGAAGGCGTCAGTGAGATGGACCATCCCTGGCCACATTCACTTGTCCACGTGTTTGTGGTTAGGCTGTCCTTCCCACTAAATGCACTGGGGAGGGCACAGGTAATGTTTTGGTATGTGCGCTTGTGTATAAGGTGCACCGGGACAAATAGGGGCAGATGGGAACCGTTTATGGACACCCGGCCACCCCCAGGTGGCTGGGGACCGTGTGTGGGCACCCGGCCGCGGGGCGACTCGTGACCGAGTATGGATACCAGGCCGCCGACGCAGCCATGACGTGGTGGCCAGATTCCACCTCCACCTGCCTAAAAGGCCCAATTTCAAGTGCAAGCAAGCAGTATGGTATTGCAGCCTGGGGGTGGGTGGGTGGCAGGCTGCATACTTGTGCTTGCATTGCAAGGAATGGGGGGGTACAATTGAACACTGCCCTGGGACAAGGACTTGCACGGGCATAGTTGCAAGTCTGCATCTTCTGATGCGGCAAAGATCACTTCTGATGGGCACACTTTTAGGCAGTGACCTGGGTGTCAGAGATGCTTCCAGGGGTTTTCCCCGTGCTGTTCCCATGTCTTTTCAGCACTGTATGCATGTGTCACACAGCAGATGGCCTGATAAGGTTGTAAAATGTTAAAATTAAATTTCCCGGTGAATGCATTTGTCACGGTTGAAAGCAATACAAAAGTGCAAAAACGCATAAAAAATGCTACTTGTGAACATAGCCCAAGGTCTGGAGGAGTATTTTTGTTTTGGGTTATTTATTTTACCTTATACACAAGTCTTTACCCTGGAAAGGATGTTCCTTAACATATTTCACAGGAAAGCAGTTTCAGTTTCGTTTTTGAACGTTTTATTGTGAACCCGTAAAAGTGGCTTAATACCTCTGACAATGTTGTTGACAGCAGTGACCTGGGGGTCATAAATGCTTCCTGGGGCGATCCCCATGCTGTCCCCATGTCATTTGAGCATTGTCACTATCATTTTGGGCACTTTTTAGGCTTTCTACAGACTGCCGAGGGTGCCGCCGCAAAAATGCTCGGTTCTCCCATAGACTAACATTGGGCTCGTTGCTTGGTTCGAGCACCCGAGTATCACGGTGAGCTCGGCCCGAGCTTCGAGCACCCAAGCATTTTAGTGCTCGCTCAACACTAGCTGTCTCCACTGAACCTGGAACAAGAGAAGGCTGTTCGCAATAATGGTGCAAACCCGGTGGCGGCCCTAAGTCTGGGCAACTTCAGACTCGTGCCTTGCATAGCTCGTGTCCTCAACCTGATGGTACAGCAATCTCTCCGCCACTATCCTGACCTGGAAGCGCTCCTGCAGAAACCAAGGTCTCTGCGTGCTCACTTAAAACTATAAAAATGAGCAGGACCTTTAGAATAAAAGCCAGACTACTAGTCAACGAGCAAACTTCTTCATGATGATAGAGGCCACCATCTCCTTAGCTTGTTGGTACTTTTTTGTGTGAATGAGCTTGTCTCCAACCAGCCAGGAATATCCACTGAATGGCACACAACGGTTTGGTATTAGCACCCAGTACCAGAGGCAAAGCCATGCATAATTTCCGTACCTCAGGAATTTTATTTCGTAGACTGGCTGAGTAAACATTAGTTTCTCACAAAGGAGCTGAAGACACTGAGTGGCAGTAGGTGCAAGTTTCTCCAACATGACCTGTTTTTTATTGTTAGATATCAGAGGGAGAACATTACTGGGCTTTGCCATAGTGCCATTTTGCATGTTATGACTTATAAACACTGCACTTGCGGCCTTACATTCTACAGGATGGTGGGGAAGGGGACAGTAGCTTGTGGAATTGCATTAGCTCCGGTGGTGTTGAGGTGGCAGCGAGACAATGGCAGGCTGTAGGCTGTCTTGAAGAGGTAGGTTTTAAGGTTGTGTCTGAAGGATCCGAATGTGGTGGCTAATCGGACGTGTTCAGGCACAGAATTCCAGAGGATGGGGGATATTTGGTAACATAGTAACATAGTTTTTAAGGTTGAAAGAAGACTAAGTCCATCTAGTTCAACCCATAGCCTAACATGTTGATCCAGCGGAAGGCAAAAAAACTCATGTGGCAAACACTAAGCTCCACATTGGGGAAAAAAATTCCTTCCTGACTCCACATACGGCAATCAGACTAGTTCCCTGGATCAATGCCCTATCAAGGAATCTAGTATATATAACCTGTAATATTATACTTTTCAAGAAAGTCATCCAGGCCCTTCTTAAATTTTAGTAGTGAATCACTCATTACACTGTATAGATCAGCTGTAATGTGCCTGGTTAAGTGCGGGCTCACTGCCGGAGCCCGCGCTGAACAGGAGGTTGTGATGTGGGGCGTACTAATACATTACACATCATCAAGGGGTTAAAAACGTGACTTACCTTTTTTATATGTCTGTCTGAACCTGGTTAAATTGCTTCCGCTGAGTAGAGAAAGGACACATTGAATAGATTTTGCACATCATTGATGCATGTAAGGCTAGGGTCACACCAGCGTATATTATCTCGAGAGACAAGGGCCCATTATGCTAAACACACTCTGATCAAACTCAGAGTTCAATCAGAGTGTTACCATAGTGTGATTCGATTCTCTTGGATGTGGAGAAGATGGAGAATTTTTTTCTCCATCTTCTCCATTCTGTCTATGAAAATTTGTATGCCCTCAGATGTTATCCAAATGCAGTCGAATGTTTTCCAAGGACTCATTGACTTGCATGGCATGCTGCAATCTTTTTGTATGACCGACTTGGTCTAAGGCAAAAATGGAAATGTGCACGGTCCCATTGAATAATATTGTTGTGAGTACGATCCAATGTTTTGTCGAATCGCTCTTGGACCGAAAATACGGTTATGTGAATGAGCTCTTAGACTCAGTTTCCTATTTTCTACTCTGGGGCGATACAAATTTATTTTAATATACATTCTGTTTAAAACTATAAAACATCATATTTCTTTCCTTGTGCTTATATATAACTTCATGTGATTTTACTACTTTTCACTGTGACTCCACGTCACAGCACTGCTGCTCCTCTTCACTACTTTTCCTCCCTTCTTTGACATTATATCAGAGATCATGGGGCATGGCTATCATCTTCATGATTATGTCAAGGCTAGCTCCCTGACCAAGGCTTATCACAGTTTGTGTCCACGTTTGATGTCTCACCTTCTCCTCACTCTTATTATGGTGGTCTTCAACAGACCCCTGGCTGTCATAGGAACCAACTGTCTTCCCACGATTATGTCATGCCGTTAATACTGCTGTCAAAGTTGTATGCGTCACCCGTGATTGTTAGAGGCAGGTCCTGGCATTAAAAACAGCCATTACTTGCTGTGTAAGTGGTGCAAGCTCACCCCGTGAGTCCGTTCCATACAGTCGCTACCGACTTTCGACATACACACACAGCAGATGTCAGTATAGGGTTAATGCAGCCTCCTGGCAGTCTTCCAGACCAATTTTCTTCTTGTTTTCTCATAAATTTTTGAGCGATGTCCAGTTCTAGGTAATGTCAAGTGCTAAAGTTAAGTCACTTCTTGATAATCATCTTCACAGTGTTTCATAGTATATCTAATGCTTATGAAATTTTTTTTTACCCTTCTCCTGACTGATAACTTTTAACAATGAGATCCCTTTGCTGTGTTGTAAGTGGTTTACGGACCATGGTTTTTGCTGTGAAATGCAACTAAAAAAGTCCTGAAAATCCTTATCGAATAGTTCAACTGTGTATGGAGTTAAAGGAGTTGTCCACTACTACCACATCCCTTTCTCGATCTGATATAGCGCCGATAAAATAGAAAACACTTATATTCACCTCTCGTGCCAGCGCCATACCAGCGGTGTCG
This sequence comes from Phyllobates terribilis, assembly GCF_046119375.1. Classification (NCBI taxonomy): domain Eukaryota; kingdom Metazoa; phylum Chordata; class Amphibia; order Anura; family Dendrobatidae; genus Phyllobates; species Phyllobates terribilis. The sequence continues at coordinate 193,239,406 of NW_027362771.1, read as the reverse complement.
GCACTCGTATTCCTGGTGTTGTCATGTGGTTGCTATGACATGTGATCCCTGTGCCCAATCATCGCTGGTGTCCCTGTCCATGCCTTCAGACGTATTGAACATCAACAGTAAGCCAGGTTTGTGGCTGCTCAGTGACTTCCTCTAGATGTTTGATTTGTCCGAAAATGGGGACAGTGACGCCAGCACGGATTGGGCACAGAGCTCGCGTGTCATATCACCCCAGGAGCGCGAATGCAGACACCACTGGAACTAAACCGGCAGGGGAGGTGAGTATAAGTGTTTTTATTTTATCAGCGCCAAACATTCAGATCGAAAAGGAGTTGTCCTAGTAGTGGACAGCCCCTTTAATCAGAATTACTTTCAATGATTGCAGCTGTGTACTGTCTACTAGATATGAGCGAACAAATGGAGAGACCCATTACATAATAAGGGACATTAAATTAGAGAAGAATAATTTCTCTTCAATCAAATCACTTCCCAAGAAAATCTGTGCAAACATGCTAATTCAAATCTTCCCTGATCTGCTCATTTTTACTACTACTATTACTGCATGATTTAAAATGTAATTGACTAATTCAGAAGAAAACCACATCCCCACTTAAAAAGGGGTTCCACACTGATGCAATCACATTATTTTAGTTTTGTTCTTTTTTATTCTCTCCTTAAAAATGATTTCAGTTGGTTTCTCAATGGGTTGTTATGTGATATAAAAGGTGAAAAAAGTTCTGAAATGATTCTTCTTGGTCTGATTAGTTTAAATGACAAAAACCTGGCATTTACCAGCAAACTTTTTATATCCACTGTAGATATGCTAGGCTCCTTCCCACAATATCCTGCCTCATAAAAACAGGTGATCACCATTGTGTCATGTATGAGAAATTACCAATGACTCAGGATCAGGTGCAAGCAAGAAGTGGGTCATCTGTCACTCCTTAACATGAAGTCAAGCATTTTATATAAGCATACTAGATTTTAATGATATGCTTGATGTTATGTAAAGGCGTGACAGATGATGCTGTTCTACCTTCTCTAAGTGACTTCCTGTCCTTTCTGACTAGGGCAGAACAGTATATTAGTCAAAGTTTCTGTCTGCTGTCACTCACACTGCATTCTTGCAGCTGGAACAAGTGGCACATAGCAAAGAAAGGCCATGACCAGAAGTTATGTTTGGGAAAAATCTAAGATTACATGTCTTTTAAATAACCAGATACCAACTGTATAGCATAGTGGTGAAAATACTATGGGATTGGTAGCTTTGCCATATTAAGGCCCAGGCATCTCACCACCATAGAATCTAACATGAATTTGGAATTGTAGCAAATGATGCATAAAACTATTTTGCGTGATTATATGTTACAATCTTCAAAAATTACAGGGACTTTACACACTGGTAAATATGCTATGGTATGGTTTAAAAATGCATGTCGGGCTTTTTAGTGGCCAAATCAAACAATGTATCTAAATCTCATTAAGATTTGAAATGGTTTGAATATGTAAAAAAAAACAAAAACGTTCAAACATTACACTGCTGAAATAATTCTCTATAGTTGAGTATGAAAATAATTTTGTCCAGTCAATATCTATTAGAGACTGGGGAAACAGTTATATAGTGTAGGTTGTTTCTGCCAAAGGGGGCATTACCAGGTACTGGGGACTAACTTTCATTACCTTAATTTTTTTTCCTAGAAATTCCATATCTAAAATTAATTATATATCATTTATTAAAAATTGTTCTGATATTTTTTGTTCGATTACCTTACATGTATCTTTATATACTGTCTCAGTGAAGATAATTTAACAATGATGGGTCCTCATGTTAAAAAAAAAATCTTGATATGTGGTGTTTTAACAGTCCAAATCGATAAGTCTGCAGTCACTCTGTGTGCACACTTATGAATCCCCCCATTGCACGCACTGTGCACACTTGTACGCACTGTACACCCTTGTATGGACTGAGGCTACACCCCTCTAGAGACGCGGCCATCCAGTGGCCTCACTTAATATAAGTGTAGTCATAAGTCTGCAGTCACACAGAGTCCGGAAAACTCCTTTAACATTATTAACATTTTCATTATGTAATTGACAATTACATTTTTTTCCACCTTACAGTATATGCTATTTTAGAAGAGAAAATCTTTAATTAAGAATGTACATTTACTTAAAAACATGGTATTATGCATTGTATAACATTTATATTGTATTTTTTTAGTGTAAAGGCAGATACTTTCCAAAAATATTATAAATTAGATTTTGTCAGTAAATCAGAAGTTTACCACCCTGCAGCAATAAAATGATCCTCAACATTCAACAATTCCCAAGTTAACATTCATACAGTATGAAATATCATTATGTTTTGCCAAAAGGAGAAATGTTGCAATTATAAACATAATGCTTAAAATAAGTGATGAATAGTGTTGAGCATTCCGATACTGAAATATTGGGTATCTGCCGATATTCGCGGTATCGGAATTCCGATACTGAGTTCCGATACTTTTAGAATATCGAATACCGGAATCGGAAGTTCCCATAATGCAATGAGCCAGTTTGATTTTATTCAGCCAATGAGGATCCTAAGAAGTGTGGGCACATCCTGTTAGGCATGTTAGGCATGTTAACTAATGGCATGGCTGTGATTGGCTTCTGAAATGATGTCATGATGCACTATAAAAGCCGCCGCCGCCATTTTGGCTTCACTCTGCTGTGAATTCAGTTAGGGATAGGACGCTGCTGTTCTGAGGGACAGTTTTAGCTACCTATTTGCTTTATTGTGCTTTACCCAGGCTACTTTATAAAGCTTTCTTTTGCCTTGCAGCGCTAGTGCACAGTGCTCTGTACTGTTCACGGCTGTCTGCGGGGTCTCTGTGTGTGAGTGCAGCTCATACTGTAGTGTGTGCTGCAGCCACGTCCGGTTGTAGTCCGCTCAGCGTGCGTCATTGCCTCATACATTGTGCTTTTTTGCATTAGTGCTGCTCATTTTTCCTGATTTCTCCTATTAGTGTGGTTCCATCCGTATCCAGATAGATTGCTTCCAAACACACTATATAGGAGTAGATAGAGAAGCTTTCTTTTGCCTTGCAGCGCTAGTGCACAGCTCTCTGCACTGTTCACGGCTGTCTGCAAGGTCTCTGTGTGTGAGTGCAGCTCACGCTGTAGTGTGTTCTGCAGCCACGTCCGGTTGGAGTCCACTCAGCGTGCGTCACTGCCTCATACATTGTCCTTTTTTGCATTAGTGCTGCTCATTTTTCCTGATTTCTCCTATTAGTGTGGTTCCATCCATATCCAGAAAGATTGCTTCCAAACACACTATATATGAGTAGATAGAGAAGCTTTCTTTTGCCTTGCAGCGCTAGTGCACAGTTCTCTGCACTGTTCACGGCTGTCTGCGAGGTCTCTGTGTGTGAGTGCAGCTCACGCTGTAGTGTGTTCTGCAGCCACGTCCTGTTGTAATCCGCTCAGCGTGCGTCACTGCCTCATACATTGTGCTTTTTTGCATTAGTGCTGCTCATTTTTCCTGATTTCTCCTATTGGTGTGGTTCCATCAGTATCCAGCTAGATTGCTTCCAAACACACTATATAGGAGTAGATAGAGGAGCCTTTCTGCAGCCTTGTGCCCTGCAGCCCCAGCCAGATTAGTATTAGCCTATTTTTTGTAGCCTCATCTATTACATTGTAGGTTACCTTCCTGCATTGTAATAGCTACAAAAAGTTTGTGATACTATCGGTTTTACATCTTTGGGCACATCCAGTGTCTTTTTGTGAAAAAACAAACATAAATAAAGTTCACCAAACACTCCACTTTACAGTTGTGTAGGCCACATTAGCTCATATTAAAGTCTAGTCCACACTTTATAAAATTAGTGTTTCTTATACCTGTTAGCTGCTGTTCAGGAATAAGCACACTAAGCCCTTAGTACTTTTCAGCCTATCTTTATCAGTTTACCAAGATGAAGAAGGCAGGGAGTAAGGCATGTGGTCGTGGTCGTGGGCTTGGAGTTTCTGCAGGGAGAGGACGTGGGGATTCTGTGCCTGCAGGAAGAGGACGTGGGGATTCTGTGCCTGCTGCGGGCACCAGTGACTCAGCATCCCCCAGTTTTACCAGGGAACAATCCTTTATGTGCAGCTTTGTAGGAGCTCGCCATGCCCCACTGATGCGGGAGGACCAAATTGAAGCCGTTGTCGGATGAATGACTGCTATCACATCGACTTCAATTAGTTCCAGATCCTCTCAGGTCCTGAGCACTGAAGAGCACCCATCTGTCTCTTCACCACCTGCCAAATTGCCCAGGCAGTCAGAGAGCCCAGGACAGGAGCCATCTCTACTCCTGTTCTCAGAATCTCTTGTCTTGGAAAGAGGGGGCCAGCCAAGCAGAATTCTAGAATTTTAAGAAGAGGTAGTATGCAGTGATGCGCAACCGTTTTGTCTCTCTGAATCTGAAGAGGCGGGTGGGCCAGTGCCTATGGTCAGCACACCTCAGTACGCATCTGATGATGAGACTCAGGTGCCACTTTCTGGTGCATACTGTGCTCTCGAGACTACCCAGGAGAAGCAGTTGTTTGAAGAGGGTAGTGTAGATGATGAGGTCCTTGACTCATCATGGTGTGAGGTACAGGAAGGTGGTGGGAGCAGCTCTGAGGAAGAGATTCCACGAACGGCCTAAAAAGGAGGGAGAGGGAGGGGGCAGACTTGGTTGCCTGTTGCCTCCACTTCGGCACCCATTAGGAGCATGCCTCTTCCAAAACCCAAAATGGGCGCTCCCAAGACTTGCAGTGCCTGGTCCTTTTTTGACACAGTTGCAGATGACATTTGCTTTGTCAAATGCAAGCTGTGTAATCAGAAAGGGAAAAGAGGGAAAAGTGTCAGCAACCTCAATACCACAAATATGTGGAAACATGTGCGGACCAAGCACGTGGTGGAGTTACACAGACTCACTGAAGACCTAGGCCAACCTACAGCACCACCTACCACCTCTTCAGTTCATGTTGTAGCCTCTTCCTCCAGCTCACACACAGCTGGTTTGGCTTCCTCACAGGATCGCCATGGATGAACCTCTGGCACTGTTGTACAGAGACACAGTATCATTCCACCCACAGCACCACGTTCCCTGTCATCCTCACACTCCCAGGCCAGTCTACAGCCATCGTTAGCACAGGCATGGGAGAAAAGGCACCCATACTCGGCAAACCACCCCCGAGCACAGGCTCTGAATGCTGGCATTGCAAAACTACTGGCCCTTGAAATGCTATCATTCAGGCTGGTGGAGACTGACACCTTCCGTTACTTGATGGCATTGGCAGTCCCACAATACAATGTGCCCAGCCACTTTTATTTCAGCAGGCAAGCCGTCCCTGCCCTGCAACAGAATGTGGAGGGAAAAATTAAAAATGCGCTACAAAACGCCGTCAGTAGCAAGGTGCACCTGACCACTGATGCGTGGACCATTAAGCATGGACAGGGACGATACCTTTCCCTCACTGTCCATTGAGTAAATGTTGAGGAGCCGGGTACAGATCTTGAGAGTGGCTTTGTACATGTTCTGCCAACTCCAAGGATTGCAGGAATCCAGTCTGTACACATTGACTCCTCTTCATACTCCAGTTCCTTTGAATCAGCGCTGCAGGAGCCATCACGGTCTACCTCCACATCGACCCGTGAACGGTTACCTGTTACGACCGATATGAGCACAGCCGTGGCCAAACGTCAACAGGCTGTATTGAAATTAATTTATTTGGGGATTCGAAGCCACACAGCGCAGGAGCTCTGGAATGCCATCAAGCAGCAGAGCGACGTGTGGTTTGTGCCAGCGAAACTCCAGCCAGGCATGGTAGTGTGTGACAATGGCCCAAATCTGGTGGCAGCTCTGGGCCTAGGCAACCTCACTCACATCCCATGTGTGGCACATGTGCTCAACTTGGTCGTGCAGAGTTTTTTGAGGGACTATCCGGATCTTGATGCACTGCTGCACAAGGTCTGCATAGAGTGCGCTCACTTGCGGCGTTCCAGCATCGCAAGATCACACATTGCAGCTCTGCAGTGCCTATCACGCCTTCCGGAATATTGCATATGTGACCTACCCACCAGGTGGAATTCAACGTTACATATGTTGGAGAAGTTGTGTGAGCAGCAGGCAGCAGTAATGGAGTACCAGCTGCAGCAGGCGCAAACAAGTCGCACTGCGCGCCGTTCACACTTCACCACCACTGAGTGGGCCTCTATGAAGGACATCTGCCACGTTTTGCGTGCCATTGATTATTCCACACGGATGGCGAGTGCAGATGATGCACTAGTCAGCATGACTATCCCCCTTATCTGCCTGCTTGAAAAAACACTGCAAGCACTAAGGGAGGAGGTTTTGGAAGAGGTGGAGGATGAGGAGTCACAAATGCCATCTGCTTCTGTACAGTCTGCGCAACGTGGTTCCTCACAAAGGCCTAGGCAGGGGACACTTTGTGAGGAGGATGAGGAGGAGTTAATGGAGGAGGAAGACATCTGTCCAGAGGAGGGAGGTACACAATGCTCTAGTAGTCAGTATCTAGAGTGAGGGTGGGGTGATGCAGTGCAGGCAGAGATCACGCCTCAAGCAGGGGACAGAGTTTCTTGGCCAGTTGGCAGTCTACAGCACATGGTTGATTTCATGCTGCAGTGCCTGAGAAACGACCGGCGCATCGCCCACATTCTGAACATGGCTGATTATTGCTTGTCCACCCTCCTAGATCCTCGCTACCGGGACAACTTACAAAGCCTCATAACATCGTTGAACCGGGAGCGTAAAATGCGGGAGTACCAAGACGCACTGGTGCATTCCATCATGTTCTCCATTCCACCCGAGAGCAGTGCTGCTAGTGCTTTACAAAGGAGCTCAGTGTGTCGAGGCAGTGGAGGAAGCTCTGCACAAAGAGGGAGCAGAAGCAGTGCCTCAGCACAAGGCAAGACCAGTATGGCCCAAATGTGGCAAAGTTTGGTGTCCCCGCCACAAATGTCTACACCTTCACAGACGGCTCTAGTCAGCAGGAGGCAACGTTTCCGTCAGATGGTGACAGACTACATGTCTACTACTCCCAGACGGCTCTTCCCCCTTCAAGTTTTGGGTCTCTAAGCTGGATACATGGCCAGAGCTTAGCCAGTATGCATTGGAGGTGATGGCTTGCCCTGCTGCTAGTGTATTATCGGAACGCGTCTTTAGTGCCGCAGGTGGTGTACTAACAGACCGTCGCATCCGACTATCCTCCGATAACGTTGACCGGCTTACTTTTCTGAAAATGAACAAGGCCGGGATCTCGCATGAATTTGCCAGTCCTCTTCCAGATTAAATAATTGGTTGGCAATAGTATTCAGGTCTCCTGTTGTGTTCATGTTTCTACCACCTGAACTGTAATCCCTGGGCTCCAACACCGCCAGTTGTTGCTCAGAAGTGCCGTCTGCACAGTCAACATTCGCTCAAGTGTTATTGGGGTTCAGTAACGTCAGCTGATCCCCTGCTGTGTGCCCGGCAATTTCTCCTGCTCTGTCCACATTCACACTACTACTGATTTTAAACTTGCTCCAATTAGGCCTCTGGCTTCACTCTGTTTTCAGTATTTACCCTGGGCTCCAACACCGCCAGTTGCTGCTCAGAAGTGCCGTCTGCACAGTCAACACTTGCTCCAGTGTTATTGGGGTTCAGTAACGTCAGCTGTTCCCCTGCTGTGTGTCCGACAATTTCTCCTGCTCTGTCCACATTCACACAAACTACTGATTTTAAACTTGCTCCAATTAGGCCTCTGGCTCCACTCTGTTTTTAGTATTTACCCTGGGTTTCAGCACCACCAGCTGTTTCCCAGCAGTGTCTTTGGCACGGGTACTCCCTACTGCCCAGCCTAGTTCCAGCACGCCAGCTGTTTCCGGGTAGTGTCAACGTCACTTTGCCTCCAATACATTGTCCTGTTGTGTTGCGGTCGGGTTAGCCGACTATATGGTGCCTGCAGTTTAGGTGACTCCTATGTGGGCTGTGGGATCTGGCAATGGAGGCTGGTTCCATAGTGCCAATAGGACAAGCACTCCCTGTAGGACTGTGGGTTTCGGTAACTCCGGCCAGCTCGCGGCCTTGCAACTTTTTTTTTCATGTGTACCTTCTGCTTCTCATCCGGGTTCCAGTACCATCAGCTGGTTCTCGGCAGTGCCTTTGGCTTAGGTGCCTCCATCTTGGTATCCGAGTTCCACCAACGTCTGCTGGTCCTTGGTAGTGCTTTCTGGCACAGGTACCTCCTGCTTAGTAACCGGGTTCCAGTACCATCAGCTGGTCCTCGGTAGTTCCACTGGCTCTTGTACCTTCTGATACCCATCCGGGTTCCAGTACTGTCAGCTGGTTCTCGGCAGTTCCTTTGGCTTAGGTGCCTCCTTCTCGGTATCTGAGTTCCACCAACGTCTGCTGGTCCTTTGTAGTGCTTTCTGGCACAGGTACCTCCTGCTTAGTAACCAGCTTCCAGTACCATCAGCTGGTCCTCGGTAGTTCCATTGGCTCTTGTACCTTCTGCTACCCATCCGGGTTCCAGTACTGTCAGCTGGCTCTTGGCAGTGTCTTTGGCACGGGTACTCTCTCCTGTCCAGCCTGGTTCCAGCACGCCAGCTGTTTCCACGTAGTGTCAACGTCACTTTGCCTTCAATACGTTGTCCTGTCATGTTGCAGTCGGGTTAGTCATCCATCCGGGTTCCAGTACCGTCAGCTGGTTCTCGGCAGTGCCTTTGGCTTAGGTGCCTCCTTCTCGGTTTCCGAGTTCCACCAATGTCTGCTGGTCCTTGGTAGTGCTTTCTGGCACAGGTACCTCCTGCTTAGTAACCGGGTTCCAGTACCATCAGCTGGTCCTCGGTAGTTCCATTGGCTCATGTACCTTCTGCTACCCATCCGGGTTCCAGTACCATCAGCTGGTTCTCGGCATTGTCTTTGGCTTAGGTGCCTCCTTCTCGGTATCTGAGTTCCACCAAAGTCTGCTGGTCCTTGGTAGTGCTTTCTGGCACAGGTACCTCCTGCTTAGTAACTGGGTTCCAGTACCATCAGCTGGTCCTTGGTAGTTCCATTGGCTCTTGTACCTTCTGCTACTTATCCGGGTTCCAGTACCGTCAGCTGGTTCTCGGCAGTTTCTCAGCCTTCTTGTACCTTCTGCTACATTTCTAAGTTCAAGCTTTTTGAAATGGTTTTTGGTAATCACTCTGGATCTCCCTGACGACGACCCTGAAGAAGACGACCCTGAAGACCACCCCGAAGAAGACAAGGACCCCAACAACGACGACCCTGAAGACGACCCTGAAAAACACCCCGAAGAAGACGACGACCCTGAAGACCACCCCGAAGAAGATGAGGACCCCGAAGACGACGACCCTGAAGACGAAGACTCTGAAGACCACCCCGAAAAAGACGAGGCCCCCGAAGATGATGACCCTGAAGACGAAAACCCTGAATACCACCCCGAAGAAGACGAGGACCCCGAAGATGAAGACCACCCCAAAGAAGACCAAGAAGATGACCCTGAAGAAAATGACCAAGAGGACAAAGAACAAGAAGACAATCACCAAGATACAGAAGACCAAGAGACAAAAGACCAAGAAGCAGAAGAACAAGAAGCTGCAGAACAAAAAGCATAAGAACATTAAGCATAAGACTAAAAATCAGAGCAAATGATATTATCTATATTATAAGCAGAAGAAGACGAAGCAGTAGTGTTGAGCGATACCTTCCGATATCGGGAAATATCGGATCGGATTGGATTGGACCGATACCCAAAAAATATAGGATATCGCCGATTCCGATACCGGAAACCAATGCAAGTCAATGGGACACAAATATCGGAATAAAAATAAACCCTTTCTTTCCTTGTAGGTTAATTCTACATGAAGGAAAACAACTAAGAATAATGTAGAATGTATTACATGAAAAGCCGGCAATTCAGCAGCGGCATACACCGGTACCCGACAATTTAGAACAGAAAGAATAGAACATCACACATAGATTAGATAGATAGAAACATGTCAATCACATATATATGAAGTACAGTGACAGTGTTGCTTACTGTACCTGTCATTTAGTGTAAAGGATTTATAAAAAAAAATAACAGTGTTTTCATGCACCGTCTCTTTAAAAAAGCCGGCCGGCAATTCAGCAGCGATACCCGACAATTTAGAATAGAAAGAATAGAGAATCACACATAGATTAGATAGAAACATGTCAGTCACATATATAAGAAGTACAGTGATAGTGTTGAGTACTGTACTTGTCATTTAGTGATAAAATAAAAGATTTATTAAAAAAAAAATTGGCGTGGGGTTCGCCGTAATTTTAGTCTCTAGCGGAGGTTTAGCAGACGGCTGGGGCAGATGTTTGAAGCCTGGGAAGGGGGTAATACCCATGGAGCTTCCCATTCTACTAATATCAGCCCCCAGCTGAATACCTAGCCTTTACTAGCTATTAAAATGGGGGACCCCCCAAAAAATGACGTGGGGTCCCCCCTATTTTAATAGCTAGCAAAGGCTAGGCAGACAGCTGGGGGCTGATATTAATAGCCCAGGAAGGGTGCCATGAATATTGGCCCCCTCCCAGGCTAGAAACACCAGCCGTCTGCCGCCCCAGAAATGGCGCATCTATAGGATGCGCCAATTCAGGCACTTAGCCTCGCTCTTCTCACTGCCCTGTAGCGGTGGCAGTGGGGTAATAGAGTTGGGGTTGATGTCAGCTTATAATGCCAGCTGACATCAAGCCCAGGTTAGTAATGGAGAGGCGTCTATAAGACACCCCCATTACTAACCCCATAGTCACAGTTAAAAAAAAAACACAAAGACCCAGAATAAAGTCCTTTAATTGAAATAAAGACACAATTCTTTATTGTTCTAAATTAAACCATACTTACCATCACGCCCATTCCAGCTGAAGCCAACGATCTCCTGCAATAAATGTAAAATAATAAAGCAACCTCATCCTTACCTTTCCATGGTTCCCATGACGGCTCCAGCTCTGCTACATTGACATGACAGGCTGGATCGCAGCCGAAAGCTGCCATCCGGCTTGCCATGCCGTAGACACAGAAGCGCAGGCATGCTTGCGCTCCTCAGTGTCTGGCTGCAACGGCATAAAGATGAGCCGAGGTCATGTCCAATGAACTCAGCTCACCTCATGCACGTCACTGACAGCGTGGGAAAATTCTCCTGCGCTTGCAGTGAGCGTGAGAGAATTCTACTGCTGAAGCGCTGAGTGCAGGAGAACTTTCTCACGCTGTCAGTGACGTGCATGAGGTGAGCTCATGTCCAATGAACTCAGCTCACCTCATGCACGTCACTGACAGCGTGGGAGAATTCTCCTGCGCTCAGCGCTTGAGCAGGAGAATTCTCCCACGCTGTCAGTGACTTGCATGAGGTGAGGTGAGTTCATTGGACATGACCTCGGCTAATCTTAATGCCGTCACAGCGAGACACTGAGGAGCGCAAGCATGCCTGCGCTTCTCAGTGTGTGCGGCATGGCAAGCTGGATGGCAGCGTTCTGTTGTGATCCAGCCTGTCATGTCAATGTAGCAGAGCTGAAGCTGTCGTGGGAACCATGGAAAGGTAAGGATGATGTTGCTTTATTATTTTACTTTTATTGCAGAAGACATTGGCTTCAGCTGGAATGGGCGTGATGGTAAGTATGATTTAATTTAGAACATTAAAAAATTGTGTGTTTATTTCAATTAAAGGACTTTATTCTGGGTGTTTGTGTTTTTTTTTTTTACTTTGACTATGGGGTTAGTAATGGGGGTGTCTTATAGACGTGAAAAAACAAGGGGAAAGGGAAAGGGAAAACGTATGTCAGCTCACCATGTAATAGCCAGACTCATCCAGTCCCAACGAAGTCTTGCAGCGGAGACGCCCAGGTCATGGGCTACCAAGATTCAAGTAATGAGAAAGCAAGCAAAGATGTCTCCAGCAGGACCAGGGTTGTATATATCTTGTTAAAACTTCACTTTTAATTTCAAATTGTAAAAGCCAAGGATGAGTTACAAAATGAGCAATATAGCGGCTCTTAGGTACAGCACATTCCAACGCGTTTCGGCTAAACCTTATTCATGGAATAATGTGAGAACTAAGCCTACTAGCTGAAGCTAAATAAAAAACACTTCTTGGTGATTGCTTCAGGTGTTGGACCACAGCCCAGAGGAAAATTAACCCATTATTGGCAGCTAAAATTAACTACAGCAAAAAAGCACAAAAACTACATAAAATTGGACATGAGATAGAATGGAATACAAAATTAGTGGAAATACAAAATGAGTGAGAGATACATGCAGAAACAAAAACAAAAAGATATTTTATGCCGTGGAGCAGTAAGACACATAATAATGATCATAATAATCACTAAGCATTACTGTTGAGAGAACATGCTCGACACTGCTCGGTACTCGCCCGAGCATCACGCTACTCGGGATGTTCGGCGAGCACCGAGCATTTCCGGGTTACTCGGGCGGGAGCTCGGGTCTCCGCCCTGCATGTTTGGCGATCTTTACAGAGCCAATGAACATGCAGGGATTGCCAGCCAGTCACTGCAATGCTGCAGCCATGTTGGTTGTGGGCATTACAGTGATTGGCTGGCCGCACAGCGTCACCTCGAGTATTTAAAACCGGGCGCCGCCATCTTGGACACAGTCGCTCCGGATTAGACAGTGTAGGGACAGCGCTGCTGATTTAGGGTCTGTAAAGGCTGCCAGAACAAACAAAAAGTCCTTTGCAGGACTAATATCCATCCCAGATACCAGGCAGGCAGGCTGTATAGGAGACACAGTGGTTATACCAGCAAACGCTGCATTACAGTCCTGTGTGCTCCTGTTGCTGAAATTGCTGGACTTAGCACCAGGTGTCGGGGGCCAGGAAAAATCCTTTTTTTTTCATCTAAATCCTCCTTTTTTTTTCCTCCTTCACACTGTACAAATACCCGTCTTATTAACCTTTTGGTGTGTACCACCCCCCCCCAAAAAAAAGCGTGTCTCTGATTTTTCAGACACAAATATAACTGTGGAAAATAGTCTGGTGTAGGCTAGAGAAACAGAAGTGTTGTTTTGCACTTCCACGGTTCAAACCTCTGTATTATCCATTTTGGGCCATTTGTATCTAAAAAAAAAACTGTTTGAGTGTGTCGCTCACTGTTCAGCCGCAAATCTATTTATTTAAAAGTCTGGTATATCCCAGTAAACAATAACTGTGGTTTTGCCATCCCACGGTAAAAAATCTCTATTATTCAGGTTTAGGTATATTTTCCGTAAAGAAAAACAGTAGTATCTCCTGACTGCTGTGACACAAAAATATATCTGTTGAAAATAGTCTTGTGTAGGCCCGACATCCCAGTGTGGTTTCGCAGTTCCACCGGTCAAATCGCTGTACTATCCAGTTTTGGGCCTTTGGTATCTAAAAAAAAAGCAGTTTGAGTATGTCGCTCACTGTTCAGCCGCAAATATCTCTATTTAAAAAAGTGTGGTATACCCCAGTAAACAATAACTGTGGTTTTGCCATCCCACGGTAAAAAATCTCTATTATTCAGCTTTTGCTAGTTTTTTCCGTAAAGAAAAACAGTAGTGTCTCCTGACTGTTGTGACACAAAAATATATCTGTTGAAAATAGTCTTGTGTAGGCCCGACATCCCAGTGTGGTTTCGCAGTTCCACGGGTCAAATCGCTGTACTATCCAGTTTTGGGCCTTTGGTATCTAAAAAAAAAGCAGTTTGAGTGTGTCGCTCACTGTTCAGCCGCAAATATCTCTATTTAAAAAAGTGTGGTATACCCCAGTAAACAATAACTGTGGTTTTGCCATCCCACAGTAAAAAATCTCTATTATTCAGATTTTGGTCGTTTTTTCTGTAAAGAAAAACAGTAGTGTCTTCTGACTGTTGTGACACAAAAATATATCTGATGAAAATAGTCTTGTGTAGGCCCGACATCCCAGTGTGCTTTCGCAGTTCCATGAGTCAAATGGCTGTACTATCCAGTTTTGGGCCTTTGGTATCTAAAAAAAAAGCAGTTTGAGTGTGTCGCTCACTGTTCAGCCGCAAATATCTCTATTTAAAAAAGTGTGGTATACCCCAGTAAGCAATAACTGTGGTTTTCCTCTTCCACGGTTCTAATCTACTCTTTATTACCCTTTTTCCATTGATAGTGCAAGTGTAAGCTATTTTACTTCATTTACAATGGGCAAGGCGCGTGGCAAGGGACGTGGAAGTGGACGTTCTGGTGAAGGTTCGTGCAGAGGACGGGGCCGTGGCCAAGGTGAAAATGTGCCACAACCAACAGCCAGATCTTCTCGCTCCCACTTCTTGACCGAATTACTAGGGAAGCACCGAACAACACCAGTATTGAGAACTGATCAGTGTGAACAGGTTATTAATTGGATAGCAGATAATACTTCCAGTTACCTGGGCACCACCACCTCCGGTCTGTCTTCCACACGGTCAACTCTTAGTAGCCGTGAGTCTCGACCGCATACTCCTCCTCACCCTGATGCTCCTTCCTCCCACCATGCCGAGTGTCGTCAGACAGCAAGTGATCCCACACTTGGACACTCTGAAGAGCTGTTCACTGGTCCATTTCCATATTTGGGCCCCTCTCCTGATACACTTGAAGTGGTGGAAGAGGAGATCCCATGTTGCGATGCCCAAATATTTGAACAGCCACGGCCACAGGAAGTCGACGTTGGCAATCTGTCACAAGAGGTGGACGATGACGAGACACAATTGCCAGGAAGTGAGGAGGAGGATCGTGGTGCGCAAGTGGAAGAGGAGGAGGTGGTGGATGAACTAGTAACTGACCCAACATGGAAGAAGGACATGCAGAGTGAGGCCAGCAGCACACAGGGGGAGGGAGGCAGAGTACCCCAACAGGCAGGAAGAAGCAGTGTGGTGGCCGCAGACAGAAGGTAGGCAACCGTTCCCCGTAACACCAACACGAGGGACGTTGCCAGTACAAGCGGTAGGTCTTCCAGAGTCTGGAATTTTTTTAAAGACTCTGCTGATAACCCCAAAAAGGCCATATGTTCCACCTGCCATGCCAGCATCAGCAGGGGTGACAAAACTACCAGCCTGACCACCACCATCATGATCAGGCACATGGCAGCAAAGCACCCGTTTCGCCCCTGTGGGGCGAAATCCAGGGTCCACGACCAGTGTCAGCGGGTGTCACCACTGCTTCTTCCACTGTTGTGCGTGCAATAGAACCCCCTGTTGTGTGTGCAAGGCAATCCCCTGTCCATACTGCATGTAAAGATGCCCCCTCCTCTCAGTCTTCACTTGTTATGGCAGTTTCTCAAGAAACAGCATCAACGTCCACGTCCACGTCCCACCGCAGCGTTCAATTGTCCATATCCCAGACCTTTGAACGAAAGCGGAAATTCGCAGCTAACGCCCCACAGGCCACAGTCCTAAATTCGCACATTTCACAACTGCTTTCATTGGAAATGCTGCCTTTTAGGCTGGTGGAGACGGAATCCTTCCGCAATCTTATGGCGGTGGCCATCCCTCGGTACTCGGTCCCCAGCCGACACTATTTTGCCCGGTGTGCCATCCCCGCACTACACAAGCACGTGTCCCAAAGCATCTGCCATGCCCTCAACAACGCAGTTACTGGGAGAGTCCACCTGACAACGGACACGTGGACAAGTGCTTGTGGCCAGGGACGGTACATCTCTCTGACGGCACACTGGGTAAACATAGTGGAAGCCGGGACCCTGTCGGACCTTGGGACGGAACACATCCTCCCCACACCGAGGATTGCGGGCCCTATGTCAGTCAGAGTTGCCCCCACAGTGTACAGCTCCTGCGCATCCTCCTCCTCCTCCTCCTCCTCATGTTCAGCCTCCATCTCAGATATCACCACATCAGTTACAAGCTGGAAGCATTGCAGTACTGCCTCCGCCAAGCGGCAACAGGCTGTGCTGAAACTCATAAGCTTAGGTGATAAACCTCACACTGCTCATGAGTTGTGGACAGCTGTGAAAGAGCAGGCAGATCTGTGGCTGAGACCGCTGAACCTACATCCCGGCATGGTCGTGTGTGACAATGGCCGTAACCTGGTGGCGGCTCTGAAGCGAGGTGAGATCACACACGTACCATGCCTGGTTCATGTGCTTAACCTCGTGGTTCAGCGGTTTCTTAAATTGTACCCCGAGTTGCCAGATCTGCTCGTGAAAGTACGCTGCCTGTCAGCTCATTTTCGCAAGTCGGCTACAGCTTCCGCCGCCCTTGCTGTGTTGCAGCAGCGTTTGCAGCTTCCGGCACACCGACTGGTGTGTGATGTCCCCACACGTTGGAACTCTACCCTCCACATGTTGCAAAGGATTTGTGAGCAGGAGAGAGCAGTTGTGGAGTACCAGCTGCAACAAGGCCGTCGATATTCAGGTCAGACTGCACACATAAGACCTCAGGAGTGGACCTGGATGTCTGACATATTTACCATCCTGACAAACTTTGAGGAGGCCACCAACATGGTGAGTGGCGATGACGCCATCATTAGTGTTAGCATCCCACTTGTCTGTCTTTTGCAACACTCTCTGCAGAGAATTAAAGAGGAGGCATTGCAGCCAGAGTATGATGAGATGGATCAAGAAGCCGTAGCGGGCGATTACACACAGCCCAGCCTCATCTCATCCCAACGTGCACTGGGGGACAATGAGGGAGAGGAGGAGGAGGAGGAGGAAGAACAGGAGCTGCTATCATGCGTTGTAGACGGTAGTACCTGTACATGTGTCATACCGTCGGTTCAGCGTGGGTGGCCTGAGGACAGGGGGGAGGAGGAAGAGGAGGAGGAGGAGGAGAGCATGGTCAGTCGTCATCTTGGTGAGGACACGGAAATCTTGCCCGTTACCAGTCTGGTACGCATGGCTGACTTTATGTTACGCTGCCTTAACCGTGACGCTCGCATTGTCAAAATGTTGCGTGACTGTCATTACTGGTTGGTGACACTTGTAGACCACCGCTACAAGGAGAACTTTCACTCTCTTATTCCTAAGGTGGAGAGGTCTACAAAAATGGGGCAGTACCAGAAGGCCCTTGCTGCAGAACTCTTAAAAAAATTCCCATCTGAACATTCTAGCGGCAGAGGTCACAGTTCGTTGCCCAACCAAGGAGTACAGGCGAGAGAGATGCAACTCCAATCCAGCAGAGGCTGGGGAACACTGCCAATGTTCTGGGACAGTTTTCTGACACCCGCCCAGCTTACAGGCCCTGAGGCGCGGGGTACTCTCACAAGGAGTGGAAAGTTTCAAAAGATGGTGAGAAAGTACCTTGCCGACCGTACCAGCATCCTCCTTGATTCCTCTGTGCCTTTTAATTATTGGGTATCCAAGCTGGACACTTGGAATGAACTCGCTCTGTACGCCTTGGAGGTCCTGGCCTGCCCTGCCGCTAGCGTGTTATCGGAGCGTGTTTTTAGTGCCGCTGGGGGAATTATAACTGATAAGCGCACTCGCCTGTCAACTGACAATGCTGACAAGCTGACCCTTATCAAAATAAACAAGGGCTGGATTGGGCCAGACTTTTCATCACCACCAAATGACAGCAGAGTAACATAATGTCAAATCCACTGTGTTATTTCGGGAGGTGTATTCACATGCACCGCTTCACACCCACACATGGGTATATGCTTCCTCGTTTCGGCTGTTTTATCTTCTTCTCCTTATCCTCAGCCTCCACCACCACTATACCACCAGGGTGCCAGTTCCTCCGTCCTTATTTTTGGCAGCTTTTGCTTGCAAGGCATAAGCAAATGCTATGGGACACCCACTCCCCAATAATGGGACTTATGTTTGTAATATGCTGTACTGCATGGCTCTTGTAAGGGGCATTGCAAGTTGCTCCGTCCTAATTTTTGGCAGCTTTTGCTTGCAAGGCATAAGCAAATACTATGGGACACCCACTCCCCAATAATGGGACTTATGTTTGTAATATGCTGTACTGCATGTGACGCGCCCCCTGGGCCGTGTGCACACGTGTGTGGGATACCCGGTGCCGGGTCTCTGGGGTCTGTAGTCTCCGTGGCGGTGACCCGGTCCCGTGGCTCAGGCTGGTCAAACCAGTGGCAGTCTTTCTTAGGTTTTGAGGTTAATTGTCTGACTGCGCCACCCGTGGATTGCGGTCAGGGAGTACCACCGCTGCGAGGCAGACCACTGAGGCTGGTGTTGTGTGCGCAGCAGAGAATGGGATAACTCCCCACGGGAGGAGTATAACCTCAAGGCAGTGAGTGTGGTTGATGGGGGTGATGGTGCACGAGCGCAGCAGGAACGACTCAGAGTCTTTGCAGTGCAGTTCAGGGTCTTTACTGATGATTATAAGGTAGACCCTCCCGGGAGTACTGGCTAGCATAAGAGGCCTGGTCAGTCTGTGAGCAAGCAGGAGTTCCCCTGGCCAGGTGGAGTTGTAGGCCTCCCTGTCTGTCTGCACTTTTCCTGGCCACCTTGCTGTAAGCTGGTAGAAGTAGCCCACGTCCCTGAGTGTACCATGTAGTTCTCACCCGTATGGCTGGTGACTTGGGGCCTTCTGTTAGCCTCCGCTCCACGATGGCGGTGCTGGTCCCTTGCTATTGACTGAGCCTCTGGGCTTCTATGGCCAGAGGACCTGAAATCCCCTGCCGGCTGGTTTCTGCTGCTGGATATATAAGTCCTCACAGCCTCGGACTCCTGTGTCCGGTTCCTATTGTCTTCTGCCAGGGCGAGCTCTGCTCAGCTTCCAGCCCCTGGTCTTTAGCTCCTAGCTCCTACAGAGCTCCTTGCTGTTACTTTCCCTTGCTCTTACTCTGACTCTGACTGTTCTCTGTTCTCTGACTCACTCAACCCCGCCCCAGATCCAGTTTATTAGGGCAGAATTCTCCCCTCCCAGGACTGGGGCAAGAGGATGTTGCATGTTTATGGGATCCTGACTAGGAAACCTCCCACTTGCTCTCCGACGTAATATCTCTATTACTGTGGTGACCAGAATCCTGGGGTGCCACACATGGCTCTTGTAAGGGGCATTGCAGTTCCTCATAATTTTTGGAAAGCCTTCCATTCACTGCTTAGGCCAACAGTGCACAGGAGACCCAGTTGCTATAAATGGAAAAAAAGGTTTAGTTAATGCCCTCTGACCTCCATGTCATTTCCAAGGGGCATTGGAGTGCCTCGAAATTTTTGGTAGGCATTGCACTCACTGTATGCCCTATAACTGTGTAGCCGAACCGCTCCTTTTGTTACAGAAACATATCCTACAAGACATATCTGGTTGACTGGCCTGATATTGATGTGAATGGTCCCTGTTCCTCCTGCTCTTTCTCCTTTGCCACTACCTCATCCATCATTTATCACCTGAAGCTTTGTTTTAACGGGAGTCATAGAACTTGGATAATAGCAGGAAAACATCCAGCAATCCTCGGAGGAGGTAGGATATGTGCCAAAATGCTGACCACCTCAGGCCTAGCCGCTACTACATACATGCTCTTGCATTACAACAAAACAAAGCAGATGCTAACTTCTATCATCCTCATCATGCTCCTCACCTTGGCACTCTCAACTCCCCTGATGGAGAAGCCAGGGCCCACCGGAGAAGTCTGATAGTCCGGTGGGCTCGGCCAATGCTGCTCTAAAGCAGGTCAGGCTAAGAAAAATAAGGGTGGCTGGGGACCGAGTATGGACACCCGGCCACCCCCTGGAGGCTGGGGAGCAAGCGGGGACACCCGGCCACCAGGCGCCTGGGGACTGAGTATGGATACCAGGCCGCCGACACAGCCATGGAGCGGTGGCCAGATTCCGTCTCCACATGCCTAAAAGGCCCAATTTAAAGTGCAAGCAAGCAAGCAGTATAGTATTGCAGCCTGGGGGTGGGTGGGTGGCAGGCTGCATACTTGCGCTTGCATTGCAAGGAATTGGAGAGGTACAATTGAACACTGCCCTGGGACAAGGACTTGAATGGGGATAGTTGCAAGTCTGCAACGACAGGTGCAAGGTGGGAGGCATCTTCACATGTACCATGAACAGGGGTTTGGCATGCACACACTACAGCGGAATAGGCTCTCCTTCCCACTAAATGCACTGGGGAGGGCACAGGTAATGTTTTGGTATACGCTCTTAATCTTATGTATAAGGCACACCAGGACAAATAGGGGCGGCTGGGGACTGAGTATGGATACCTCGCTGCCGAAGCAGCCATGAGGTAGTGGCCAGCTTCGGCCTCCTCCAAATTAAAAGGCCCCATTTCAAGTGCAAGCTAGCAGTATGGAATTGCAGTCTGGGGGTGGGTGGGTGGCAGGCTGCACACTTACACTTGCATTAAAAGAAAACATAGCAAATGCTAACTTCTGTCATCATCATCATGCTCCTCACCTTGGCACTCTCAACTCCACCGATGGAGAAGTCAGGGCCCACCGGAGGAGTCTGGTTCTCTGGTGGGCTCGTCCAATGCTGCCTAAAGCAGGCCGGGATAAGAAAAGTGTGTGGGGGGATGTTCCAAGGAGAAATAGGGGCGGGTGGGGACCGTTTATGGACACCCGGCTGCCCCCAGGCGGCTGGGGACCGTGTGTGGACACCCGGCCACGGGGCGGCTGGGGACCGAGTATGGACACCCGTGCCGCCGGGCGGCTGGGGACTGAGTATGGATTCCAGGCCGCCAACACAGCCATGACGTGGTGGCCAGATTCCTCCTCCACATGCCTAAAAGGCCCAATTTCAAGTTCAAGCAAGCAAGCAGTATGGTATTGCAGCCTGGGGGTGGGTGGGTGGCAGGCTGCATACTTGCGCTTGTATTGCAAGGAATGGGGGAGGTACAATTGAACACTGCCCTGGGACTAGAACTTGCATGGGGAAAGTTGCAAGTCGGCATCTTCTGATGCGGCAAGGATCACTTATGATGGGCACACTTTTAGACAGTGACCTGGGAGTCAGAGATGCTTCCAGGGGTCTTCCCCATGCTGTTCCCATGTCTTTACAGCACTTTATGCATGTGTCACACAGCACATGGCCAGATAAGGTTGTAAAATGTTAAAATGACATTTCCCGGTGAATGCATTTGTCATAGTTGAAAGCAATACAAAAGTGCAAAAACGCATAAAAAATGCTACTTGTGAACATAGCCGAAGGTGTGGAGGAGTATTTTTGTTTTTGGTCATTTATTTTAACTTATACACAAGTCTTTTCCCTGGAAAGGATGTTCCTTAACATATTTCACAGGAATAAAGTTTCACTTTCGTTTTTGAACGTTTTATTGTGAGCCCGTAAAAGTGGCTTAATACCTCTGACCACGTTGATGACAGCAGTGACCTGGGGGTCAGAAATGCTTCCTGGGGCGATCCCCATGCTGTCCCCATGTCATTTGAGCACTGTCACTATCGTTTTGTGCACTTGTTAGGCTTTTAAAAGACTGCCGGGGGTGCCACCGCAAAAATGCTCGAGTCTCCCATAGACTAACATTGGGCTCGTTGCTCGGGTCGAGCACCCGAGTATCACGGCGAGCTTTTTAGTGCTCGCTCAACACTACTAAGCATCCCTTATGTCTGGTGAGCATGACTGTTTAAACACCATTAGAGTGTAAATATAGTTAGTATATGTAGTCCTATAAAAAAAAAATATATATAAAAAAAAATTTTTGAGAAAAAAAATTTTTTTTTATAGAAAAAGGATGCAAAAGTCATAAATATGAGCATTGAACAATAAAGCAGTTAAACAGTTAGACAGTGCATTCTATTATGACCACAAAGGAAATATATTATCAAAGTACTGTCGAACATAAATACGTGAGACTAAGTGTATTGTAAAATTAGATCCTGTCTCACATTCAGACCTTGCGGAAATCTAGTACACAAGAGAAAAATCCAGAATGATTCTCGGTTCAGGATTTTTCTCCTGTGGTCACCACCTCTCTGCGGCTTAAAAACCTTTTCTATTACTTTAAATCTGAAGTTATTTAGATCTCCATGGTGGACATTTGCAAAGTGTTTTGAAACTGCCGATTTGTTTACGCTGTTAGGATTACATGCATCCGACATATGACGACGGATGTGTATTTTTAAAGGTCCTGTGGTACAGCCTACATACTGTAGCTTACAAGCAATATATTCTGCAAGGTATATAACCCCTTCTGAATTGCAGTTTAAGAAGGTGCTGATTTTGTATATTTTTTTGGTGATTTCAGACTGAAAGGAAACACTTTTGTGTGCGTATTTGCAAGAAATGCACCTACTATGGCCACAATTATAAAACCCTTTTAAAGTGAGCCAGGTTTCTGATGAAAAATTAGAATTTTTTGTACAAAAAAGGCTTGGAGAAACTAGTGAACCTATAGTGGGAGCTTTTTTAGCTATATATTTTATGGAGCAATTGTCCATGATTTTCACTAGAGTAGGGTCCTGATTTAGCATGGGTATATATTTTTTTATGATAGTGACAATACTGTTGAACTGTGGGCTAAATTGTGTAGTAAACACAACCGTATTTTTTGTATTTTTAAATCTGCTTGGTTCTTTTTTGGATCGATTTTTCAATAAATCCTTTCTGTCTATATTAGCTACTATTTTTTCTGCTCTGTTTAGAATGCCTTTAGAGTATCCTCTTAAAGCTAGTCTGTTTTTAGTGCTGGAGGCTGCCTCTTGATAACTCTTTTCTGTTGAGGAGTTCCTCTTTAACCTGATCATTTCTCCCACTAGGATATTTTTAATATTGTGGGGAGGATGGCAAGAGCTTGCTTGCAGGACGCTATTACCTGCCGTTTTTCTCCTAAATGGTGAGAACAAAACTCGCTTCATATCATCATTACCTTCAAGTGTAACATCTAGAAAGTTAATAGATTTTTTGTCAGTGTGAGATGCGAATTTAAGATTATAATTGTTTTTATTGATATATTTGACAAAATCTGTGATAAGATGGGGAGAGCCTATCCAAACAAGAAGTAAATCATCTATATATCGCCCATACCAAGCAATATGCTTCAAAAACGGGTTTGAATCTGAAAAAACATCGGTCTCCTCCCAGGTGGCCATGACAATATTAGCCAATGATGGGGAGAATTTTCCCCCCATCCTGGCTCCCCGTTTTTGCAGATAATAGCGACCATCAAAGGTGAAAAAATTATTATTCAACAAAAATCCTACTGCTTAAATAAGGAAATTTTGTATATTGGTTTCATAAGAGCTATGTTTTTCAAGGAACTTATCTAACAGCGAATGGCAATATCGTGCGGTATAGAGGGGTATAACCCCTCTACATCGCATGTAAGCCATTGAAAATCCCTGTTCCACTCAAATCCATCAAAGGTATTGGCGATAGTTTTAGAATCTCTAATATGTCCTGGTATATCAACAACCAAAGGTTTTAAGTAATGATCCACCCATTCTCCAAGTCTCTCACCAAGAGAGCCAATTCCTGAGATGATGGGTCTAAGCGGAGGGGGAAAGACATCTTTATGTATTTTAGGAAGTGAGTGGAGAATGAGAATAACAGGATGTTCTATAGCAAGATATTCAAAGATTTTTTTATCCAGTGCTCCCAAACTTAGGCCTTCATTCAATAAAGAAAAACATTTTTCCAGGAGTAAACTTCATTAGTTTCATAATCCTGTAGGTCTCTGTTGAACTTAGATTTTTTATTTTCAATCAGTTCATTTTCCAGTTTTTCAATTTTTTTAAGGATTTCTTTGTTTAATGCTGTAATTTCTTCATTGTGCCCATAAGAATTTATTGAGCCACGTACAGAATTAATTTCCTCCTTTATTTTTATACGTTCCATATCTTCATATTTAATAATCAAAGACATCAGATTTAACGAACATGTAGAGAGTATTTCATCCCACTCCTTTTTGAAATTTTCTGGATAAGGAAAAGTGCAGGATTTTTTTATCCTTAATCCCCACGGGATCATGTTTCTAGAGACAGGATTTTAAAAAAGTGCAATCCCACCACATTTTTGTTTCTTTTCTCATTTTTGATTCCAATTCTTTAAAAAGAGATTTAAAATCGCAGTTTGAAGAGCCGCTAGTTGTGGGTGTACTGGCTTCTGTATTTACAGAAAAAATGGAGGCTAATTTCTGTTGTCGTTTGTTTTCATCATTATAGTTCTCCATTTCAATATAAGGAGAATAGAGTATATTAGACAAGAAAAATAGGGAGCAAGACTAATAGGACCATCCAAGTAGCAATGAAAAAACAAGGGGAAAGGGAAAACGTATGTCAGCTCACCATGTATTAGCCAGACTCATCCAGTCCCAGCGAAGTCTTGCAGCGGAGATGCCCAGGTCATGGGCTACCAAGGTTCAAGTAATGAGAAAGCAAGCAAAGATGTCTCCAGCAGGACCAGGGTTGTATATATCTTGTCTTATAGACGCCTCTCCATTACTAACCTGGGCTTGATGTCAGCTGGCATTATAAGCTGACATCAACCCCAGCCCTATTACCCCACTGCCACCGCTACAGGGCAGTGGGAAGAGCGAGGCTAAGTGCCAGAATTGGCGCATCCTATGGATGCGCCATTTCTGGGGCGGCTGACGGCTGGTGTTTCTAGCCTGGGAGGGGGCCAATATTCATGGCACCATTCCTGGGCAATTAATATCAGCCCCAAGCTGTCTGCCTAGCCTTTGCTAGCTATTAAAATAGGGGGGACCCCACGTCATTTTTTTTGGGGGGTCCCCCATTTTAATAGCTAGTAAAGGCTAGGTATTCAGCTGGGGGCTGATATTAGTAGCCTGAGAAGCTCCGTGGGTATTACCTCCTTCCCAGGCTTCAAACATCTGCCCCAGCCATCTGCTTAACCTCCGCTAGAGACTAAAATTACGGGGAACCCCACACCAATTTTTTTTTTAATAAATTCTTTATTTTAACACTAAATGACAAGTACAGTAATCAACACTATCACTGTACTTCTTATATATGTGACTGACATGTTTCTATGTATCTAATCTATGTGTGATGCTCTATTCTTTCTATTCTAAACTGTCGGGTACCGCTGCTGAATTGTCGGCCGGCTTTTTTAAAGAGACGGTGCATGAAAACACTATTATTTTTTATAATAAATCCTTTAACACTAAATGACAAGTACAGTAAGCTGGGCGCTGCCATCCAGCTTGTCATCCTTCAGAGACACTGCAGAGCGCAGGCATTATGGGAACTTCCGATTCCGGTATTCGATATTCTAAAAGTATCGGAACTCAGTATTGGAACTCCGATACCGCGAATATCGGTTGATACCCGATATTTCAGTATCGGAATGCTCAACACTACTAAGCAGTGTATGGGGGTGAGTCCGTTCCTCCTCGTGGTGCCCCTGGAAAATACCTGCTGCTGCAGGCCAAACTGAACGCGGACAAATCCTGTTGAAAATCTTTTGTGACAGGCAGAACGGAAGGTGTAATCTTCAAACTTTTATAGATAACAACTACAGGAATGCTTGTCACAAATAAGAATATGATGAAGAAGAAGAATATGAAGATCAAGAAGTAGAATATGAAGAAGAATAATAGTTGAATAAGAAGAATATGAAGAATGTAAAAAAAAAGAATAATAGGAAGAAGGTGAAGAAGAAGAAGATAAATAAGGTAAAGAAGAAGTTGATGAAAAAGATGCTGCTGCTGAGGATGATGAAGGAGAAAGTGTGGGAGAAGTAAAAAAGAAGGTGAAGAGCATGGAAGTGGTGTAACATAAATATCTGACCAAATATAAAAAAAGCTTAACATAGTCAATATCTTTGTAACTCCAAACGTCTTAAAAAAAAATATTAATTCCTGCTATTCCATTTGATTGGGCTAAACCGCTATGCCTTTTAATGTCTCCTCCACCTCCCCCAATACATTCTACATTATTCTTAGTTGTTTTCCTTCATGTACAATTAACTTACAAAGAAAGAAAGGGTTTATTTTCATTCCGATATTTGTGTCCCATTGACTTGCATTAGTTTCCGGTATCGGAATCGGCGATATCCGATATTTTTTGGGTATCGGTCCGATCCGATCCGATATTTCCGGATATCGGAAGGTATCGCTCAACACTAGTGATGAGCGAACATGCTCGCCACTGCTCGGTACTCACCCAAGCATCACTGTGCTCGACGAGAACGATGAAAATTTCCGGGTTGCTCCAGCAGGAACTTGGGTCCCCTCCCTGCATGTTTGGCGCTTTTAGAGAGACCATGAACATGCAGGGATTGCCTGCCATGCACTGTAATGCTGTAGCCATGTTGGTTGTGAACATTAAAGTGATTGGCTGGCCACACAGCATTATCAGATTTATATAAGACCAGGCGCCGCCATGCTCGTCACAGTCTACTCCGGAACCAGGCAGAGTAGGGAGAGCTACTGCTACGTCACGGAGAGATTTGCTTCTTCATAGTTAGTATAGGTATTTCACAACATATATATATATATATCCAACAGAACTAACAGTCCTTCTGAGGACTAATCCAGCTGCATATACTCAGTGGTGATAGCAGGAGTTAGGCAGGCTAGCAGTGTATGTGGTAGACTGCAGTGCATGATACAGCACAAGAGGGTCCATTGACCGTCCTGTTAGCATAGGTATTCCACAACATATATATATCCATCTGAACTAACAGTCCTACTGAGGACTAATCCAGCTGCATATATTCAGTGGTGACAGCAAGAAATAGGCAGACAGTGTATGTGGCAGACTGCAGTGCATATACTGCAAGAGGATCTATTGAACGTTACTGCTGCTGTTGTTCTTACAGATATTTGTAGACATAGCCCCAGATATCAGGGGCTAGGGAAAATTTTTATTTGATCTTAATCCTGGTTATTTGCTTAAAAAGCAATCCAGAGTACACCATTTTTCTGCTCCATTTGCTTGTTCTCACGGAAGAATAAAGCCAAATCTGTTCCATATTTCAGTGATAAAAATCCAGAAATGTAAACTTAACATGGAAAATATTGGCCTCCTTTTCCATTCTGTTGAAGTGTCAGTCAAGCTATTCACACTAGGTGTCTGTGAAGAATAGTATTAGTAAATTACAGGCCTGCTATTTCAAACCGTGGTTTTCTGTCAGACATAACACCTATAAGAGTGCTGCAAAATCAGACATTTCTTCCATTTTCATTCCGTTGCAGTGTGTCGGTCAAGCTATTCTATTCACACTAGGTGTCTGTGAAGAAAAGTATTAGCAAATTATAGGCCTGCTATTTAAAATTGTGGATCTCTGTCAGACATATCACATATAACTGCGTTCCAAAATCAGTCATTTCTCGTGAACGTGGAAAATATTGTCCTCCATTAAAAATGGGCAAGGTTCGTGGCAAGGAACGGGGAAGTGGACATGATGGTGATGGTGCATGCAGAGGTCGAGGATGTGGTCGTGGGCAAGCTGAAATTGTGCCACAACAAACACCCACATCTTGTCGCTCGACCTTCCTGTCCCAATTACTAGGGGACCACAGAACACCACTATTGAACACAGAGCAGTGTGAAAAGGTTATTGTTTGGATAGCAGATAATGCTTTCATTCACTTAGCCACCACCACCCTGTCTTCCACAAGTCTCAGTAATCGTGAGTCTGGACCACATGTTCCTCATCCTGATCCTCCTTCCTCCCACCATGCCGAGTGCCCAGAGACAACTGATCCCACACGTGGACACTCAGAAGAGCTGTTCATTGTTCACTTTTCCATTTGTAGATTCGGGCCTCTCGCCCGGCCAGCTTCAAGTGAGTCAAGAGGAGAACGCATGTAACAATGCCCAAATAATGGAACAGCCATGGTCAAATGAAGGTGAAGGTAGGAAAGTGCAATTATTGTCGCAAGAGGTGGATGATGATGATGATGAGACACAATTGCCAGAAAGTCAGGAGGAGGACCAGGGTGTGGAAGTGGAATACGAGGTGGTGGATGATATAGTAACTGACCCAACCTGGTAGGGGGACATACAGAGCAAGGAGAGCAACACACAGTGGGAGGGAGGCGTAGCACCACAAGAGGCAGGAAGAAACAGTGTGGTGGCAACAGACACAAGGTGGGAAAGTATTCCTCGTAACGCCAACACGATGGAAGTTGCCAGTACAACTGTTAGGTCTTCCCGAGTCTGGTTATTTTTTAAAGACTCTGCAGATAACCCCAAAAAGGCCATTTGCACCACCTGCCAGGCCAGCATCAACAGGGTAGCAAAAGCCTGACCACCACCAGAATGATCAGGCACATGGCAGCAAAGCACCCGACTAAGTGGGCTGAACCCCAGGGTCCAGCAACAGTGTCTGCGGGTGACACCACTGCTTGTTCCGCTGTTGTGCATGCACGCCAATCCCCTATCCATGGCGCATGCCAAAATGCCTCTGGCCCTGCACCTGTCATTGAACACTCTCAACTAGCACCATTAGCAAGCTTCCTTGTCCCAGCGTAGCGTTCAGTTGTCCATACCCCAGGCCTTGGAACGCAAGCGTAAATACGCAGCCAACACCCCACAGGCCACACTACTAAATTCACACATTTTGCGAATGCTTGTGCTCGAAATGTTGCCTTTTAGGCTCGTGGAGATGGAAGCTTTCTGCAACCTGATGGAGGCGGCCATACCTCGATACTCGGTCCCCAGCTGCCACTATTTCTCCAGGTGTATTGCATTACACGAGCGCCTTTCCCACAACATTGGCCGTGTCTTCAACAACGCAGTTACTGGGAAAGTCCACCTGACCACGGACACGTGGACCAGTGCTTGTGGACTGGGACACTGATGGCACACTGGTTAATATAGTGGAAACTGGGACCCAGTCGGACCTTGGGATGGAAAAAGTCCTCCCGACGCTGAGGATTGTGGACCCTGGGTCAATCAGGGTTGCCCCCACATCCTACAGCTCCTGAACCTCCTCAGCCTCCTCCTCTTCAGCCTCCATCTCTGAAATGACCACATCAGTCGCAAGCTGGAAGCAATGCAACACTGCCTCGGCCAAGCGGCAACAGGCTGTGCTGAAACTAATATGCTTAGGTGACAAACCGCACAATGTTGTAGAGTTGTGGACTGTTCCAAAAGAGCAGGTAGATCTGTGGCTTCCACCGCTGACCCTACAGCCAGGCATGGTCATGTGTGAAAATGGCCGTAATATGTTGGCCTGGCCCATGTGCTTAACCTCGTGGTTCAGCAGTTTCTCAAATTATACCAGGATCTGTCGGATCTGCTTATCAAAATACGCCGCCTGTGTGCCCATTTTAGAAAATCAGCTACAGCTTCCGACACCCTTGTCGTGCTTCAGCAGCATTTGCAGCTTCCAGCTCACTGACTGATCTGCGATGTCCCCACGCATTGCAACTCTACATTGCAGATGTTGGTAAGGATTTGTGAGCAGAAGAGGGCAGTTACTGACTACCAGCATCAACAAGGTCTTTGGTATTCAGGTCAGAATCCACACATAAAACTTCGGGAGTGGACATGGATGTCAGACATTTGTATCATCTTCCAAAACTTTGAGGACTCCACCAAGATGGTGAGCGGCGATGACACCATAATTAGCATCACCATCTCGCTTCTCTGTCTTCTGAAACACTCACTGCTCTCAATTAAAGTGGATGCATTGCAGACGGAGCACGATGAGATGGAGCAAGGAACCACACAGCCCATCCTCATCTCTTCCTAACGTGGATTGGGTGACACTGAGGAAGAGGAGGAGGAGGAAAAACAGGAGCTAGTTTCCTGTGCTATAGACGGTACTACGTGCACAACTGTCACACCGTCTGTTCAGTGTGGATGGCTTGAGGACAGGGAGGAGGAGGAGGAAGAGGAGGAGGATGAGAGCATGGTCAGTCATCCTCTTGGTGAGGACATGGAAGTCTTGCCTCTTTGCAGTCTGGCATACATGACTGAGTTTATTTTACGCTGCCTTTCCCGTGGCCCTCGCATTGTCCAAATTTTGAGTGACAGTCATTGCTGGTTGGTGACACTTCTAGACCCACACTACAAGGAGAACTTTCTGCCTCTTATTTTCTTGTAGGACAGGCCTAATAAAATTGGGCAGTACATGAAGACCCTTGTTGCAGAATTATTTAAAAAATTCCCATCTGAAAATGCTGGCAGCAGAGGTTACAGTTCGTTGGACAACCAAGTAGTACAGGCAAGAGACACACAAATGCCATCCAGCAGAGACAGGGGAACATTGTCAAAGTTCTGGGACAGTTTTCTCAGAGACTCTCATCGCACAGGCCCTGAGGCGCGGGATATTCTCCCAAGGAAGGAAAAGTTTCGGAAGATGGTGAGGGAGTACCTTGCTGACCTTACCAACGTCCTCCGTGATTCCTCTGTGTCTTATAATTATTGGGTATCCAAGCTGGACATGTGGCATGAACGGGCTCTCTATGCCTTGGAGGTTCTGGCCTGCCCTGCTGCTAGCATTTTGTCATAGCAGGTTTTTAGTGCCGGTGGTGGAATTATAACCGATAGGCCAATCCGCCTGTCAACTGAAAATGCTGACAGTCGGACTCTTATAAAAATGAACAAGGGCTGGATTGGGCCAGACTTCGCAACACCACCGAATCATAGCAGCTTAACATAAACTCAAATACAGTGTCTTTTTTTGGGAGGTCTAACTCTATTCCCATGCACCTATGTCTTCACACCCAGACATGGGTATAGGCTTCCTCATTTTGTCTATTTGCTCTTGTCCTCCTCCTTCTCCGCATCCTCATCATCTACCACCATATCACCACCATATGTACCATATCAACATATCTACGTCTCTTGCATGGGGCATTGGAGTTCCTCCAAATTTTTGGCAGCCGTTGCTTCATTGCATAGGCAAACAGTATGGGAGACCCACTTCCTAATAATGGGAGCATTTTTTGGCAACACTACCTCTTGAAGCTCATCAAGAGAATGCCAAGAGTGTGCAAAGCAGTCATCAAAGCAAAAGGTGGCTACTTTGAAGAACCTAGAATATAAGACATATTTTCAGTTGTTTCACACTTTTTTGTTAAGTATATAATTCCACATGTGTTAATTCATAGTTTTGATGCCTTCAGTGTGAATGTACAATTTTCATAGTCATGAAAATACAGAAAAATCTTTAAATGAGAAAGTGTGTCCAAACCTCATTGTTTTTTATATACACACACACATATATATATATATATATATATATAGTTGTGCTCAAAAGTTTACATACCCCTGCAGAATTTTTCCTTTCTTGGCCTTGTTTCAGAGAATATGAATGATAACAAAAAAACTTTTTCTCCACTCATGGTTATTGGTTGGGTGAAACAATTTATTGTCAGACTACTGTGTCTTCTCTTTTTAAATCTTAATGACAGCCAAAAACATCCAAATGACATCAAAAGTTCACATACCCCAGTTCTTAATACCGTGTATTGTCCCTTCTAACATCAATGACAGCTTGAAGTCTTTTGTGGTAGTTGTGGATGAGGTTCTTTAATTTCTCAGATGGAAAATTCCTTGGCTGTCTAGCATAAACTGCGTGCTTGAGATCTCCTCAGAGTGGCTCAATGATATTGAGGTCAGGAGACTGAGATGGCCACTCCAGAACCTTCACTTTGTT
Organism: Phyllobates terribilis; assembly: GCF_046119375.1. Classification (NCBI taxonomy): domain Eukaryota; kingdom Metazoa; phylum Chordata; class Amphibia; order Anura; family Dendrobatidae; genus Phyllobates; species Phyllobates terribilis. The sequence continues at coordinate 193,207,947 of NW_027362771.1, read as the reverse complement.
CTGCTGTAGCCAATGACATGTCAAATTGGCCTTGTGTTTTGGATCGTTGTCATGTTGGATCATCCAAATACGTCCCATGTGCAGGTTCTGGGCTGATGAGTGCAAATTAGCCTCCAGTATTTGCTGATAACGTGCTGAATTCATCTTTCCTTCAATTTTTACCAAGTTTCCTGTGCCTTTGTAGATCACACATCCCCAAAACATCAGCGATCCACCTCCATGATTAACTGTAGGAATAGTGTTCCTTTCATCATAGGCCTTGTTGACCTCTCTCCAAATGTAACGTTTATGGTTGTGGCCAAAAATTTCAATTGTTGTCTCATCAGTCCAAATTACCTTGTTCTAGCAGTTTTGAGGCTTGTTATTTGTGGGTTTTTCTTTACATCCCGAACAATTTTCCTGGCAGTTGTGGCCGAAATTTTTGTTGGTCTACCTGACCGTGGTTTGGACACACCTTCTCATTTAAAGAGTTTTCTGTATTTTCATGACTATGAAAACTGTACATTCACACTGAAGGCATCAAAACTATGAATTAACACTTGTGGAATTATATACTTAACAAAACTGTGTGAAACAACTGAAAATATGTCTTATATTCTGGGTACTTTAAAGTAGCCACCTTTTGCTTTGATGACTGCTTTGCACACTCTTGGCATTCTCTTGATGAGCTTCAAGAGGTAGTCACCGGAAATGGTCTTCCAACAATCTTGAAGGAGTTCCCAGAGATGCTTAGCACTTGTTGGCCCTTTTGCCTTCACTCTGCGTTCCAGCTCACCCCAAACCATCTCGATTGAGTTCAGTTCTGGTGACTGTGGAAGCCAGGTCATCTTGCGTAGCACCCCATCACTCTCCCTCTTGGTCAAATAGCCCTTACACAGCCTGGAGGTGTGTTTGGGGTCATTGTCCTGTTGAAAAATAAATGATGGTCCAACTAAACGCAAACCGGATGGAATAGCATGCCGCAGCAAGATGCTGTGGTAGCCATGCTGGTTCAGTATGCCTTCAATTTTGAATAAATTCCCAACAGTGTCACCAGCAAAGCACCCCCACACCATCACACTTCCTCCTCCATGCTTCACGGTGGGTTCCAAGCATGTAGAGTCCATCCGTTCACCTTTTCTGCGTCAAACAAAGACACGGTGGTTGGAACCAAAGATCTCAAATTTGGACTCATCAGACCAAAGCACAGATTTCCACTGGTCTAATGTCCATTCCTTGTGTTCTTTAGCCCAAACAAGTCTATTCTGCTTGTTGCCTGTCCTTAGCAGTGGTTTCCTAGCAGCTATTTTACCATGAAGGCCTGCCCACACAGTCTCCTCTTAACAGTTGTTGAATAGATGTGTCTGCTGCTAGAACTCTGTGTGGTATTGACCTGGTCTCTAATCTGAGCTGCTGTTAACCTGCGATTTCTGAGGCTGGTGACTCGGATAAACTTATCCTCAGAAGCAGAGGTGACTCTTGGTCTTCCTTTCCTGGGGCGGTCCTCATGTGAGCAAGTTTCATTGTAGCGCTTGATGGTTTTTGCAACTGCACTTGGGGAGACTTTCAAAGTTTTCCCAATTTTTCGGACTGACTGACCTTCATTTCTTAAAGTAATGATGGCCACTCGTTTTTCTTTACTTAGGTGCTTTTTTCTTGCCATAATACAAATTCTAACAGTCTATTCAGTAGGACTATCAGCTGTGTATCCACCTGACTTCTGCACAACACAACTGATGGTCCCAACCCCATTTATAAGGCAAGAAATCCCACTTATTAAACCTGACAGGGCACACCTGTGTAGTGAAAACCATTTCCGGTGACTACCTCTTGAAGCTCATCAAGAGAATGCCAAGAGTGTGCAAAGCAGTCATCAAAGCAAAAGGTGGCTACTTTGAAGAACCTAGAATATAAGACATATTTTCAGTTGTTTCACACTTTTTTGTTAAGTATATAATTCCACATGTGTTAATTCATAGTTTTGATGCCTTCAATTTGAATGTACAATTTGCAAAGTCATGAAAATACAGAAAAATCTTTAAATGAGAAGGTGTGTCCAAACTTTTGGTCTGTACTGTATATATATATATATATATATATATATATATATATGTATATATATATATATATATATATATATATATATATATACAAGCATATATTACATATATATATTTACAGGTGCTTCTCTCAAAATTAGAATATCATCAAAAAGTTAATTTATTTCAGTTCTTCAATACAAAAAGTGAAACTCATATATTATATAGAGTCATTACAGAGTGATCTATTTCAACTTATTTCTGTTAATGTTCATGATTATTAGTGATGAGCGAGCATACTTGCAAGAACTCGGTACTCGCTCGAGCATATCAGTACTCGAGATGCTTTGAGCTCACCGAGAACTTGCAAGATGCTTTGGCGGATTCTCGGGTTCCCTTCCTGCATGTTTGGCACTCTTTAGAGCGCCAATCAACATGCAGGGATTGCCTGCCATTCACTGTAATGCAGCAGCCATGGTGGTTGTGGCATTACAGTGATTGGCTGGCTGCACAGCGTCATCAGGTCTATATCAGACTTGTCGCCTCTGTGCTCATCACAGTAACTCCGGAATCAGGCAGAGTAGAGAAAGATGCTGCTGAGCTAGAGAGAGATTTGCTTGTGTATTAGGTAGTGTAGGGAGAAAACAGATACATTACACATATCCATCTTAACAGTCCTTTTGAGGACTAACCCATCTGCAGAGATATCAGGCAAGGAGTGTATATAGGCAGGCAGCGTATATAGCAGACTGCAGTGCATTTAGCACAAGAGGCTCCATTCCAGTTCTGCCTTCTGCTGCTGTTAGATATTTCTAGACAAAGGCCCAGGTCTCAGGAGCCAGGAATACTTTTTTTGGATCTTAATCCTCATTATTTGCTTAAAAAGCAATACAGAGAACACCGCTTTTCTGCGTCATTTGCTTGTTGGCACTGCAGAATACAGCCAGGTCCTTTCCATATTACAGCGCTAAAAACCCAGCTATTTAAAACTGTGTTTTCTCCGTCACACGGATCACATATACGTTTTCAGAAAATACTGTGATTTTGGCCTCCATTCAAATTTTTTTTCACTGTGTCAGTGAAGTAATTGACAGCAGATTGCTGTTCAAAATAGTTACCTACAGGCCAGGTATTTAAAACGGTATTTTCTTCGTCACACAGATCACATATATGTTTTCAGAAAATACTGCTATTTCTGACCTCCATTAAAAATTTGTTTCAGTGTGTCAGTGAAGCAATTGACACCAGTTTGCTATTCAAAATAGTTACCTACAGGCCAGGTATTTAAAACTGTGTTTTCTCCGTCACACGGATCACATATACGTTTTCAGAAAATACTGCCATTTCTGGCCTCCATTAAAAATATGTTTCAGTGTGTCAGTTAAGCAATTAACACCAGTTTGCTGTTCAAAACAGTTACCTACAGGCAAGGTATTTAAAACTGTGCTTTCTCCGTCACAAGGATCACATATAAGTTCGATCCAAATTCAGTCATTTGTAGTAAGCGTGGAAGATATTGTCCTCCATTTAAAATGGGCAAGGCATGTGGCAAGGGATGGGGAACTGGACATGATGGTGATGGTGCATGCAGAGGCCGAGGACAAGGCTGTGGGCAAGCTGAAAATAAAATGTGCCACAACAAACACCCACATCTTCTCGCCCGACCTTCCTGTCCCAATTCCTAGGGGACCGCAGCACATCACTATTGAACCCATTGCAGTCTCAAAAGGTTCTTGGTTGTATAGCCACCACCACCACCCTCTTAGCCACCAACACCGCCCTGTCTTCCACACGGTCAAGTCTCAGTGGCTGTGAGTCTGGACTAGTGTTGAACCACCCCCGTAGTGTTCGAGTTCGGTTCGGTTCGTCGAACACCCGTGTGTTCGCCGAACTGTTCGTCGAACTGTTCGTCGAACACCTTCGAACACCGTTAAAACCAATGGCAGGCAAACAAAAACACATAGAAAACACCTTCAAAGGTGTCCAAAAGCTGACAAACTGCTCAGAAGACATAACTAACACAAGGAAAAGTGACAAGTACATATAGTCATGCGAAAAGAAAAGAGGTGGAGGAGTAAAAGGAGGGGGAGACACAGATATAGGCATGTCATGCCCTTCTAAAATCCAAAAAGTGAGAAGCCGACACGACCAGTCCGCTCCTGCCCGTGCCACCTCCGTGTCGCCGGGTTTGTGCCAGAGCCGCGGTGAACCCTGACGGCCAGCCCCCCTCTCCCAATACTGGTGCCTGTCCGCTGGTGGGTCGAGCGAGCCCCCCTGTGGTTGAGGCAGCTCTAAGCATTTTAATTTAAATTGTCTCTCTAATTTGAATGAATACACTTTAAATCCATTTACAAGGATCTATTGGAGGGCAAGTCTCATGCCAGCAGCCGCATAATTCCAGTTCCAGTAGCGTCCACTAAAGCTGCTGCAGTTAAAAAGCTTTCATAAGAATCAAGCTCGGCTGTCCACCGCAAGGCATCCTACTGCCAGTCCCAGCCCCTATGCCTTGGGGTGCCTCCTGATGCTCTTCACTGAGTATCCCGTGGTCCCGAAGCATTTCCTTTGAAAAAATTAAGTGTCCAAACTACAGGTGGTGCAGCTTTCTTAACAGGCGGGATAATCTGCTGACTAGCAGACACTGCTACTAGGCACAAAGTATTTCCTTGGCTAGATGCAGTTCAAAATTTGTAATTAGATACTCTCGTTGGATGCTGAGAAAGCATTCCATAGAGTCTCCTGGCACGCCATATATTATTCTCTTAAAAAGTTTGGGGTAGGGGTCTAGGGGACCCTTTTATAGCCAAAATCACGGCCCTGTATCGCAATACGTCACCTAGGCTGAAGATAAATGGAACTGTAGCACCCTGAGGGCTCGGTTGCTACAGAGGTATTGCACCTCACCCAGAGGTGTGATATCTCACTCTCAGGTAAGGATGGAGTGTGGATCAGGACCCGACACCTGCATGCATTACACCAAATTGCCGTGGGGCAGGGCGACCAATATGCCCCTGAGATGGGCATGACAGTCCCTGTCCCTGGCTGGAGTGGGGGGAGGGAACACTGAGGAAGGCGAACCCTGTAGTGCAGGAGCAGGGAGGAAGCAGTTCCTGGGTGCATTGAGAAGTGAGTATAAAAGGTGGGCACCATCTTAGTTCAGTGCAGAGAAGTCTGAGCAGAAGTGACAGCGAGCAGGGGCTCTGCATGAGCTCTGCTCCGGAGGCGGGCCTAGTAACAGAGGCCAAGGCCTGGAAGAGGGAGAAGGAAGGAAGAGGAGCGGAGAAGGCTCCAGGAACGAGGAACGAAGGGATCCCAGGGGTGCGGACGGGCGAGTCGCCACTGCACGCCCGAATCCACCTGCATGGAGGGGTCAGGCCAAAGGGGGAGACAGGTCCCCGAAACTAGTGGAGGCGGGAAACGACCCTCAGCTAGAAACCAGAGGCTGTGACATTTTATGTGGCGCAGCCCCTCGATACACCCACTAGGAAGGCACCACATAGGGTCAGGGAATCTGGCGCCAAGTTTACCAAGAGGAGGCCCGAGGCAGCTGGACAGAAGGGTTGGTAAGAAAGGCCAGACAAAGGACACACAAAGGGGGTCCTGTGAAGCGCTCCAAAGTTATCTGGGAGTGGTCTGAGCCCCTCACCTGGTGAGCACAGTACGACGTGGGCAGCCGTTACCTGCAGACGTGGTCTGGATAATAAGAACTGTGAGTAAAGGCCCTGGACTGCATCACTGACTCCGTGTCGTTACTGCTGCTGCCCTGCACCATCACCCCCATCCTCCGCATACACTACCCTGAGGCTATACTCCTCCCGTGGGGAGTTATGCTACGCTCTGCTGCACCCACAACACCAGCCTCAGCGGTCTGCCCTGCAGCGGCGGTTCACTCTGACCGCAATTCACGGGTGGCGTAGTCGGACATTTAAAAATCAAAACCACATAAATAGTTCCGCCACTGGTTTGACTGCCCTGAGCCACGGAACCGGGTCGCCGCCACGGAGACTACAACCACCAGCATCCACCAAAAAGGGTCCGGCTCCGGGTGTCCAAAGGCCCAGGTGGCGCGTCAGAACATTTTCATCACCTTTCATAATCACCAATGGGACAAGGCAGGGATGTCCTCTGTCCCCTCTCTTATACATCCTAGTGACGGAGCACCTGCTCTCATCAATTCGCCATAACCCCAATATTAGGTGGATTGAGGTGGGAGGCACCGAGTACAAGTGCTCTCTATTTGCTGATGATGTCCTAGTATATATCACTCAATCACATATATCCATCCCTGCTGTTTTGGCTGAAATAGATCACTTTGTTACATGGTCAAATTTTAAAATCAATGCAGCGAAGTCTGAGGCCCTCGATGTCTCCCTCCCCAAATCCATACAGGATTCCATCCAGTCCAACTTTCCCTTTGCCTGGCCCTCACAGGGTATCAAATACTTAGGAATTCCTATTCATAGAGACCTCTCCCATCTATGTTATCTTAATTTTGGGCCCTTTATTGAACAACTCCATACAGACCACGGTTGGCAAGTTAGAACTGTAAGATTCACTACGTGAACCACTGGTGTTTTGTGGAAAAGCACATGTACACTGTGTTCCAAATTATTATGCAAAAAGTGTTTAGGAGTGATAAGTGAAGAATTTGTTTGTTTGTCAGTTAAACTCATTGATGGTGATGTGTGTCAGAGCTCTTTATATCACTGTAAGCAATTGCAGACACCTGTGCTAATTAGTTTGGCAGCTGTGTCCAATGAAAGGCAAGACAACTTAAGAAGGCTGTCCCACATTATTAAGCAGCCTACATTTTCTGCCAAAATGGGAAAGAAAAAGGATGTGTCGGCTGCTGAGAAGCAACAAATTGTGGAGTGTTAAGGTCAAGGCATGACTACAATCAACATTGTGCGATGATCAGGATGAAGTGTCTTGGCAATCAAGAAGTATGTAGTTGATTCACAGTACACACGTGTGCGTGCTGATAAGGGCAAATTGAGGACTCTTTCCTACAGGCAATTACGTCAGGTTAAAAGAGCAGCAGCAAAAAAGCCTTGTCATAGCAGCAGACAAGTTTTTGAAGCTGCTGGTGCCTCCAACGTCCCCCGAACAACAAGATGCAGGGTCCTTCAGAGGTTTGCAGCTGTGCATACGCCATCCTGTCGACCTCCTCTATCCACTTCACACAAGCAGAAACGGCTCCAGTGGGCCAAACATTACATGAAGACTGATTTCAAAACTGTTTTGTTCACGGATGAGTGCCGTGCAACGCTCGATGGTCCAGATGGATGGAGTGGAGGATGGCTGGTTGATGGACACCCCACGCAAACACGGCTACAGCACCAACAAGGAGGAGGTGGAGTCATGTTTTGGGCTGGAATCAAGGGGAGAGAGATTGTCGGCCCCATTAGGATCCCTGAAGGGGTAAAGATGAACTCCATAATGTATGTGGAGTTTCTCAAACAGCACTTCCTGCCATGGTTCAAGAAGAAGAACCGTGTATTCCACAGCAAGATCATTTTTATGCATGATAATGCACCGTCTCATGCTGCACATAACACATCTGCATCTCTGGCTGATATGGGCATAAAAGGGGACAAACTTATGGTGTGACCCCCATGCTCCCCTGACCTCTACCCCATTCAGAACCTCTGGAGCATCATCTAAAGGAGTGTCTATGATGGCGGGAGGCAGTTCACATCTAAGCAACAGCTCTGGGAGGGTAGTCTGTCCTCATGCAAAACAATTGAAGCAGAAACCATCCAAAACCTGACAAATTCAATGGACGAGAGAGTTCAGAAGCTCCTTTCGAACAAGGGGTCCTATGTGCAAATGTAACATCACCTAGAATAAAGTTTTGAGTTGAAAACTGTTTGATTTCAGTTTCTAATAACCTGCTAATGCTTATAATTTCAAAAATGAACATTTTTTTGGTCTTTATTAAAATGAAAAGGTTGATCGAAGAGTGTGGGGGATCTAAGAGTGTGGCAACCCAGTAGTCAGGATTACTTCGAATTCTGACAATCTGAGGGTCATGTTGCAGGTAGTGCAGCAAGAAGGCACTTATGTGTCTTGCGCATCTCGGAGCCCCAAAATTATTTTCCGGGCTAGATGCAGCTAAAAATTATTATTAATTTTAAATCTGGTGGAGCTTAGTATAGATGGCCTAATAGAATCAGTACTGCACACTGCTACAAAGCCCAAATTATTTTCCAGCCAAGATACAGATAAACATGATTAGTTATTTTAAATCTGGTGGAGCTTAGTATAGATGGCCTAATAGAATCAGTACTGCACACTGCTACAAAGCCCAAATAATTTTCCAGCCAAGATACAGATAAGCATGATTAGTAATTTTAAATCTGGTGGAGCTTAGTATAGATGGCCTAATAGAATCAGTACTGCACACTGCTACAAAGCCCAAATAATTTTCCAGCCAAGATACAGATAAACATGATTAGTAATTTGAAAGCTTAAAATGGTTGGTGAGGTGATTTTAACCAATCATCAAGCTTTTACTCTCCCCAGGATGACACAGGGGTAGAAAAGTCATTTCGGATCCATGATTTGTTCATCTTTATAAATGTGAGTCTGTCTACATTATCAGTGGAGAGCCGCGTGCGCTTATCTGTCAGCACACCACCAGCAGCGCTGAACACACGTTCAGACAGAACGATGGCTGCGGGGCATGACAAGATCTCCAAGGCGTAAGTGGGTAGCTCCGGCCATTTATCCAGATTGGAAGCCCAAAAAGAGCATGGGTCCAGTGACACAGTCATGGCTTCAATGTTTACTTGGAGATACTCCTGTACCATCGTCTCTAGGCATTGACTATGTGTCAGACTTCTTGTCTCCTGTGGCCTTGCAAAGGATGGGCTAAAAAAGTGGTGAAATGATTACGCAAAATTGATGTTACCAGCAGATACTGTGTTTCTGTTACGGTTTGAGTGCTGAACACTCGACAGTCCCACGGTTGGCAAGTTGGAACTGTCAGATTCAGTACGTGCACCACTGGTGTTTTGTGGAAAAGCACATGTAAGATTCTGCAACAGTCTCTGCTGATACTCCTGCATGCGTGCATCCCTTTCTATGGCAGGAATAATTTCTGCAAATTTACTTTTGTACCGGGTATCTAACAGTGTCGCAACCCAGTCGTCAGGATTATTTCTATTTCTCACAATTCGAGGGTCATGTTGCAGGTAGTGCAGCAAGAAGGAACTCATGTGTGTTGCGAATCCAGGAGCACAAAGTCCCTGTTGTGTTGGTGGCGAGGTAACAATCATGCTTCCTTCCTCTGTCCTCTCCCCCCAACCTTGCACAACAGAAATGTAATCAAGGTCTCCCTCATCTGATGAGTCTTCCATCAGTTCGTCCTCCACTTGTTCCTGGGCTCCTGCACCTTCCTCACTAGTTTGGCTGCTACCATGCGCCCTGGTAAAACCATCTCCCCCACCCTCACATGCCTGCCACCTTGGTGCTGCCGACCGTCTGGAACTTGCAGATGTTAGCCCTTCCGCATACAACTCCTCCTCCTCTACTTCCTCCACCTCCTCTTGTGCCACCACCTGACTCCGAATTCTGTTTAACATGTGCTCCAGTATGTAAATCACCGGAATAGTCATGCTGATAATGGCATCGTCAGCACTAAACATCTTCGTCGCCATTTCAAAACTGTGCAGAAGGGTGCATAGGTCCCTGATCTGAGACCACTCCTCCAGCGTGATTTGCCCCACCTCTGGATCTCGTTGGCCCAGGCTATACGTCAGAACGTATTGCACCAGGCTTGTCGGTGCTGCCACAGTCGCTGCAACATGTTCAGAGTTGAATTCCACCGGGTAGGCACATCGCATTTTAGTCGGTGAAGTGGCAGGCTCAACGACTGCTGTAGAGATGTAAGTCGCTGAGCTGCGGGATGCGAACAGCGGAAGTGAGCACACAGCGACCGTGCCCTCTGCAGAAGGCCATCTAGTCCGGGATAGTGGGCTAAAAATTGCTGGACAACCAGGTTCAACACGTGAGCTATACAAGGCACGTGTGTGACATTGCCCCGGCGAAGGGCCGCACCCAGGTTTGCAGCATTGTCGCACACGGCCTTCCCTGGTTTCAGGTCCAATGGAGACAACCATTCATGAAATTGGTTCTCCCGAGCTGACCACAACTCCTCAGCTGTGTGACTCACATTTCCCAGACATTTCAAAGTAAAAACCACCTGATGACGTTGAGCCCTACTGCCAGCATAGTAAGGAAGTGTGCAGGATCCCTTCTGGCAGTTTGAAAGCTTGTGGCATGACCAGACAGGCTTTGGGTGCAGGTGGAGGACCGAGAGGAGGTTGAGGAGGCAGAAGCAGTGGAGGAACTTTGAGATAAAGAGGATTGACGCACAACTCGTGGGGACGGCAAGACTTGGACAGCAGCCCCTTGTCCTGCTGTCACCATAGTTACCCAGTGCCCAGTCAGCGACATGTAACGCCCCTGTCCATGCCTACTCGTCCAAGTGTCTGTGGTGAAATGCACCCTGTCACACACAGAGTTTCTCAAAGAAGCGGTGATGTTGTGTGCGATATGCTGGTGGAGCGCAGGCACACCTTTCTTTGAGAAGTAGTGCCGACTGGGCATCTGGTACTGGGGCACTGCGACGGACATAAGGTCTCGAAAATCGTCTGTGTCCACCAGGCGGAAAGGCAGCATTTCTGTAGTCAAGAGCTTGCAGATGGTGAATTTCAAACTCTTAGCTTTCTCATGGCTAGGAGGAAATGGTCTTTTACTTGTCCACATCTGAGGGACCGAGGGCTGGCTATTGTGCTTAGACGGGGTTGATAAGGGTGTCCCCGGCAAACTGCCGGTCTGTGAGGAAGATGCAGGCGGACATGTTAGGTTGCCTTGATCCAAAGGTGGTGCTATCGATGTCGGACAGCGCTCAACACCAGCTGGTGTTACCACCTCCAAAGAAAATGATGACCTGCCAATCACGCTGGCTGTTGCGGGTAAAGAGGTGGCAGGTCTGCGCCCCAAAACAGGTGTGACTGCTGTCCCCCCAGTCACAGAGGATGAAGAGGCCGCGGATGCACAAGATAAGGCAGACGGTGGTTGGCCCGGCCGGCTAGGCCGCATTGTAGCACAGTGAGCTTCCCACTGCAACTTATGCTTCGTGTCCATGTGCCGGTTCATGCATGAAGTACTCAAACTATGTATTTTTTGGCCTCTACTTAGCTTTTGTTGACAAATGTTACAGATAACACGAGTTGGGTCATCTTTATCGATCTGAAAAAATACCCAGGCTATGCAAGGCTTAGCACCCATGCGACCTGAAGAGCAACCACAACTTGTGGTGAGAGGCAGAGTTGTGATTGAGGATGCAGTTGTTGACGTGCTTCCAGTACTACGTCTCTGTCCAGGAAGGCAAAACCTGACCTCGTCGTCACTAGCATTCTCCTCCACCTCCTCTGCTGACCTCATCTCTAGGCTGACTGTGGGTTGACAGTAAGTGGAATCTCCAACCTCATCATCATCACCTTGTGCGTTATCACACCCGTCGTCCTCAGAGCCAACCTGTTCCTGCCCTGACAAAAAACTAAAGTTGTCGCTCCAATCAGGTATTTGAGTCTTATCATCGTCTTCCTCATTGTCTCCACCAACAGGAGTTACAGTTTGGGAATGAGGGTCTACATTATGGTCAGAACCTTCTGCGGCTGGTCCTGGATCCGACTCATAAAGATTCTGGGCATCAGTGCAGATCATTTCCTCGTCTGGATTCACAGAAACGCTGGAGTCGACCTCTGATTCCCAGGCTATAGTATGAGTAAACAGCTCTGCAGACTCAACCATCTGTTCTACCTCATACTCAGACGGGCAGCTGGAGATTTGGGAGCTGTGAGGAAGCAAGTGCGATTGGGGTGACACCTTTGAGGACTGGAGTATTTGTGATGTTGAAGTTGATGTGGAGGAGAGCCCACTTAAAGGAGCACTTGATATCCGTTGAAGCACCTGCTGTTTTTGTGCCTCATCTGGAATTTGTAGCGATTGGCGTGGCCGTAAGAAAGGGATCTTATCACATTGTCCGCTAAAAGAAGTAGACATTTAGACATTTTAGTTTGGCTGGAAGATGGTCTTTCTTATGCAGATGTTACTGTTGCTTTAACACCTACCCCACGGACACAACCTTTTTTCCCCTTCCCAACACGCCTATTCCCCTTTCCACCAGCAGCAGGCCTTTTTCCACTCATTTTGGTGGTTAACTAATTCACAACTCTGGAGTTGTTTGCACAAAAAAACAATGGATGGGAACCGAGCAGAGCTGAGTGGCCAAACTGTGGTATTAGGCCAAAACTATTGGCTGGGTTAGATGCAGAAAAAAATTATATTCAATTTGCAACCTGATGGAGGTTAGTATAGATGGACTAATAGAACAAGTCCCACACACAGCTAGAAGCCCAAATATTTTTTCAGAGGTAGATGCAGAAAAAAAAATATTCAGTTTGCATCCTGATGGAGGTTAGTATAGATGGACTAATAGAGAAAGTCCCACACACTGCTAGAAGGCCAAATATTTTTTCAGAGCTAGATGCAGAAAAAAATTATATTCAGTTTGCAACCTGATGGAGGTCAGTATAGATGGACTAATAGAGAAAGTCCCACACACTGCTAGAAGGCCAAATATTTTTTCAGAGCTAGATGCAGAAAAAAATTATATTCAGTTTGCAACCTGATGGAGATCAGTATAGATGGACTAATAGAAAAAGTCCCACACACTGCTAGAAGGCCAAATATTTTTTCAGAGCTAGATGCAGATAAAAATTATTTTTAATTTACAACCTGATGGAGGTCAGTATAGATGGACTAATAGAGAAAGTCCCACACACTGCTAGAAGGCCAAATATTTTTTCAGAGCTAGATGCAGAAAAAAATTATATTCAATTTGCAACCTGATGGAGGTCTGTATAGATGGATTAATAGAACAAGTCCCACACACAGCTAGAAGCCCAATATTATTTCAGAGGTAGATGCAGAAAAAAATATATTCAGTTTGCAACCTGATGGAGGTCAGTATAGATGGACTAATACAACAAGTCCCACACACAGCTAGAAGCCCAATATTTTTTCAGAGCTAGATGCAGAAAAAAATTATATTCAATTTGCAACCTGATGGAGGTCAGTATAGATGGAGTAATAGAACAAGTCCCACACACAGCTAGAAGCCCAAATATTTTTTCAGAGGTAGATGCAGAAAAAAATTATTTTCAGTTTGCAACCTGATGGAGGTCTGTATAGATGGATTAATAGAACAAGTCCCACACACAGCTACAAGCCCAATATTTTTTCAGAGGTAGATGCAGAAAAAAATATATTCAGTTTGCAACCTGATGGAGGTCAGTATAGATGGACTAATAGAGAAAGTCCCACACACTGCTAGAAGGCCAAATATTTTTTCAGAGCTAGATGCAGAAAAAAATTATATTCAATTTGCAACCTGATGGAGGTCAGTATAGATGGACTAATAGAATGATGCTATGCCCAAAAGATTTTACTTCACTAGGTGCAGTAAAAAAATTGGTATTCTATACACAGGTGGTATATCTTGCAACACAGATAGGCTACTCCACTGACTAACACACTCTGCAATAGGCCAAAAAGGATTAGCTTTGCTAGATTCAGCCAAATGCTGTGAAAAAAACTTGCACAGCACTGGCACAGACCTGCCTGGCAAAAACTGATAGGAACTCATGTAACCTAGTCCTGAAAAGGACTGCAATTACAATTAGTCTTTACTCCCACAACCGATCTATTTAAGAGCACAGACCTCCCTGATAAAAGTCGTAGGAAATGCTGTAACCTAGTCCTTAAAAGGACTGCAATCACAACTATTCCCTACTCCCAAGCTATCTGTAGATTTTTGCGAAAATTGGCTTAAAATTAACAAGGTATAGCGCACACAGCAACAGCGGTGCCATCTAACACGCAGCTGCAGCAGTGAGAAAATGGTGGCGATGGGGAAAATGGCTTGGTCTTATAGGGCAAGGACATGTGACATACACTGCCAATGACACATGCCCTTGCTTGTGTGAAAAAAAGCACTTCGCTCCGTGTATGCGCTGCTGATAGGCTGACAGATTGCACCTCCCCACTGTAAATGCGGGAAAGAGAAAAAAAAATGGAGATCTTCATTATTCCTGCAGAGATCCATCCCCTGCCCCTCCCCCCAACCCGCTGTACACTCAAGCTGCTTATTAACATTAATTTTCATCATTACTGAGAAAAAATCCAGTTATGATTTTGGTGCATGAACAGTTATCGAACATAACCTCGAACAGCCGAATTTTTCTCAAATCGTTCGTGTTCGCCGAACGGCTCGAACACCGCCCAAAACAGCTCGAATTTGAGATTGGCGAACAGTTCGAGTAGAACAACGCTCATCTCTAGTTATCACACCCGTCGTCCTCAGAGCCAACCTGTTCCTGCCCTGACAAAAAACTAAAGTTGTCGCTCCAATCAGGTATTTGAGTCTCATCATCATCTTCCTCATTGTCTCCACCAAGAGGAGTTACAGTTTGGGAATGAGGGTCTACATTATGGTCAGAACCTTCAGCGTCTGGTCCTGGATCCGACTCATAAAGATTCTGGGCATCAGTGCAGATCATTTCCTCATCTGGATTCACAGAAGCGCTGGAGTCGACCTCTGATTTCCAGGCTATAGTATGAGTAAACAGCTCTGCAGACTCAACCATCTGTTCTACCTCATACTCAGACGGGCAGCTGGAGATTTGGGAGCTGTGAGGAAGCAAGTGCGATTGGGGTGACACCTTTGAGGACTGGAGTATTTGTGATGTTGAAGTTGATGTGGAGGAGAGCCCACTTAAAGGAACACTTGATATCCGTTGAAGCACCTGCTGTTTTTGTGCCTCATCTGGAATTTGCAGCGATTGGCGTGGCCGTAAGAAAGGGATCTTATCACATTGTCCGCTAAAAGAAGTAGACATTTTAGTTTGGCTGGAAGATGGTCTTTCTTCTGCAGATGTTACTGTTGCTTTAACACCTACCCCACGGACACAACCTTTTTTCCCCTTCCCAACACGCCTATTCCCCTTTCCACCAGCAGCAGGCCTTTTTCCACTCATTTTGCTGGTTAACTATTTCACAACTCTGGAGTTGTTTGCACAAAAAAACAATGGATGGTAACCGAGCAGAGCTGAGCGGCCAAACTCTTGTATTAGGCCAAAACTATTGGCTGGGTTAGATGCAGAAAAAAATTATATTCAATTTGCAACCTGATGGAGGTCAGTATAGAAGGACTAATAGAACAAGTCCCACACACAGCTAGATGCAAAAATATTTTTTCAGAGGTAGATGCAGAAAAAAAATTATATTCAGTTTGCAACCTGATGGAGGTCAGTATAGACGGACTAATAGAACAAGTCCCACACACTGCTAGAATGCCAAATATTTTTTCAGAGCTAGATGCAGAAAAATATTATATTCAATTTGCAACCTGATGGAGGTCAGTATAGATGGACTAATAGACTAAGTCCCACACACTGCTAGAAGGACAAATATTTTTTCAGAGATAGATGCAGATAAAAATTATTTTTAATTTGCAACCTGATGGAGGTCAGTATAGATGGACTAGTAGAACAAGTCCCACACACTGCTAGAAGGATAAATATTTTTTCAGAGCTAGATGCAGAAAAAAAAATATTTTGAATTTGCAACCTGATGGAGGTCACTATAGATGGACTAGTAGAACAAGTCCCACACACTGCTAGAAGGACAAATATTTTTTCAGAGCTAAATGCAGAAAAAAATAATTTTCAATTTGCAACCTGATGGAGGTCAGTATAGATGGACTAATAGAACAAGTCCCATACACTGCTAGAAGGTCAAATATTTTTTCAGCGCTAGATGCAGACAAAAAATTATTTTTAATTTGCAACCTGATGGAAGTCAGTATAGATGGACTAATAGAACAAGTCCCACACACTGCTAGAAGGCCAAATATTTTTTCAGAGCTAGATTCAGATAAAAATTATTTTTAATTTGCAACCTGATGGAGGTCAGTATAGATGGACTAATAAAACAAGTCCAACACACTGCTAGAAGGCCAAATATTTTTTCAGAGGTAGATGCAGAAAAAAATTATATTCAGTTTGCAACCTGATGGAGGTCAGTATAGATGGACTAGTAGAACAAGTCCCACACACTGCTAGAAGGACAAATATTTTTTCAGAGCTAGATGCAGATAAAAATTATTTTTAATTTGCAACCTGATGGAGGTCAGTATAGATGGACTAGTAGAACAAGTCCCACACACTGCTAGAAGGACAAATAATTTTTCAGAGCTAGATGCAGAAAAAAAATATATTCAATTTGCAACCTGATGGAGGTCAGTATAGATGGACTAATAGAACAAGTCCCACACATTGCTAGAAGGCCAAATATTTTTTCAGAGCTAGATGCAGACAAAAAATTATTTTTAATTTACAACCTGATGGAGGTCAGTATAGATGGACTAATAGAACAAGTCCCACACACTGTTAGAAGCCCAAATATTTTTTCAGAGCTAGATGCAGACAAAAAAATATTTTTAATTTGCAACCTGATGGAGGTCAGTATAGATGGACTAATAGACCAAGTCCCACACACTGCTAGAAGGCCAAATATTTTTTCAGAGCTAGATGCAGACAAAAAAATATTTTTAATTTGCAACCTGATGGAGGTCAGTATAGATGGACTAATAGAACAAGTCCCACACACTGCGAGCAGCCTAAATATTTCTTCAGAGCTAGATGCAGACAAAAAATTATTTTGAATTTGCAACCTGATGGAGGTCAGTATAGATGGACTAGTAGAACAAGTCCCACACACTGCTAGAAGGACAAATAGTTTTTCAGAGCTAGATGCAGAAAAAAATTATATTCAATTTGCAACCTAATGGAGGTCAGTATAGATGGACTACTAGAACAAGTCGCACACACTGCTAGAAGGCCAAATATTTTTTCAGAGCTAGATGCAGACAAAAAATTATTTTTAATTTGCAATCTGATGGAGGTCAGTATAGATGGACTAATAGAACAAGTCCCACACACTGCTAGAAGGCCAAATATTTTTTCAGAGCTATATGCAGATAAAAATTATTTTTAATTTGCAACCTGATGTAGGTCAGTATAGATGGACTAATAAAACAAGTCCCACACACTGCTAGAAGCCCGAATATTTTTTTCAGAGGTAAATGCAAAAAAAAATTATATTCAGTTTGCAATCTGATGGAGGTCAGTATAGATGGACTAGTACAACAAGTCCCAGACACTGCTAGAAGGACAAATATTTTTTCAGAGCTAGATGCAGATAAAAATTATTTTTAATTTGCAACCTGATGTAGGTCAGTATAGATGGACGAGTAGAACAAGTCCCACACACTGCTAGAAGGACAAATATTTTTTCAGAGCTAGATGCAGAAAAAAATTATATTCAATTTGCAACCTGATGGAGGTCAGTATAGATGGACTAATAGAACAAGTCCCACTAACTGCTAGAAGGCCAAATATTTTTTCAGAGCTAGATGCAGACAAAAAATTATTTTTAATTTGCAACCTAATGGAGGTCAGTATAGATGGACTAATAGAACAAGTCCCACACACTGCTAGAAGGCCAAATATTTTTT
Organism: Phyllobates terribilis; assembly: GCF_046119375.1. Taxonomy (NCBI): domain Eukaryota; kingdom Metazoa; phylum Chordata; class Amphibia; order Anura; family Dendrobatidae; genus Phyllobates; species Phyllobates terribilis. The sequence goes on along the minus strand of NW_027362771.1, from coordinate 193,190,283 downwards.
CAGAGCGAGATGCAGAAAAAAATTATATTCAGTTTGCAAGCTGATGGAGGTCAGTATACATGGACTAGAAGAACAAGTCCCACACACTGCTAGAAGGACAAATATTTTTTCAGAGCTAGATGCAGTTAAAAATTATTTTTAATTTGCAACCTGATGGAGGTCAGTATAGATGGACTAGTAGAACTAGTCCCACACACTGCTAGAAGGACAAATATTTTTTCAGAGCTAGATGCAGAAAAAAATTATATTCAATTTGCAACCTGATGGAGGTCAGTATAGATGGACTAATAGAACAAGTCCCACACACTGCTAGAAGGCCAAATATTTTTTCAGAGCTAGATGCCGACAAAAAATTATTTTTAATTTGCAACCTGATGGAGGTCAGTATAGATGGACTAATAGAACAAGTCCCACACACTGCTAGAAGGCCAAATATTTTTTCAGAGCTAGATGCAAATAAAAATTATTTTTAATTTGCAACCTGATGGAGGTCAGTATAGATGGACTAATAGAACAAGTCCCACACACTGGTAGAAGCCCAAATATTTTTTCAGAGCTAGATGCAGATAAAAATTATTTTTAATTTGCAACCTGATGGAGGTCAGTATAGATGGATTAATAGAACAAGTCCCACACACTGCTAGAAGGCCAAATATTTTTTCAGAGCTAGATGCAGACAAAAAAATATTTTTAATTTGCAACCTGATGGAGGTCAGTATAGATGGACTAATAGACCAAGTCCCACACACTGCTAGAAGGCCAAATATTTTTTCAGAGCTAGATGCAGACAAAAAAATATTTTTAATTTGCAACCTGATGGAGGTCAGTATAGATGGACTAATAGAACTAGTCCCACACACTGCTAGAAGCCCAAATATTTTTTCAGAGCTTGATGCAGACAAAAAATTATTTCGAATTTGCAACCTGATGGAGGTCAGTATAGATGGACTAGTAGAACAAGTCCCACACACTGCTAGAAGGACAAATATTTTTTCAGAGCTAGATGCAGAAAAAAAATATATTCAATTTGCAACCTTATGGAGGTCAGTATAGATGGACTAATAGAATGATGCTATGCCCAAAAGGTTTTACTTCACTAGGTGCAGTAAAAAAATTGGTATTCTATACACAGGTGGTGTATCTTGCAACACAGATAGGCTACTCCACTGACTAACACACTCTGCAATAGGCCAAAAAGGATTAGCTTTGCTAGATTCAGCCAAATGCTGTGAAAAAAACTTGCACAGCACTGGCACAGACCTGCCTGGCAAAAACTGATAGGAACTGATGTAACTTAGTCCTGAAAAGGACTGCAATTACAATTAGTCTTTACTCCCACAACCTATCTATTTAAGAGCACAGACCAGCCTGAGAAAAGTCGTAGGAAATGCTGTAACCTAGTCCTTAAAAGGACTGCAATCACAACTATTCCCTATTCCCAAGCTATCTGTAGATTTGTGCAAAAATTGGCTTGAAATTAACAAGGTATAGCGCACACAGCAACAGCGGTGCCGTCTAACACGCAGCTGCAGCAGTGAGAAAATGGTGGTGACGGGGAAAATGGCTGGGTCTTATAGGGCAAGGACATGTGACATACACTGCCAATGACACATGCCCTTGCTTGTGTGAAAAAAAGCACTTCGCTCCGTGTGCGCTGCTGATAGGCTGACAGATTGCACCTCCCCACTGTAAATGCGGGAAAGAGAAAAAAAAATGGAGATCTTCATTATTCCTGCAGAGATCCATCCCCTGCCCCTCCCCCCGCCCCGCTGTACACTCAAACTGCGTATTAACATTAATTTTCATCATTACTGAGAAAAAATCCAGTTATGATTTTGGTGCACGAACAGTTATCGAACATAACCTCGAACAGCCGAATTTTTCTCAAATCGTTCGTGTTCGCCGAACGGCTTGAACACCGCCCAAAACAGCTCCAATTTGAGATTGGCGAACAGTTCGAGTCGAACAACGCTCATCTCTAGTCTGGACCGCATATTCCTCACCCAGATCCTCCTTCCTCCCAGCATGCTGAGTGCCCGGAGATAAATGAACCAACACTTGGACACTCTGAAGAGCTGTTCACTTTTCCATTTATAGATTCGTGCCTTTCGTCGGTCCACTTGAAGCGGGACAAGAGGAGATCGCATGTAGCGATGCTCAAATATTTGAGCAGACACGGTCACACAAAGGCAATGGTGGGAAAGTGTTACAAGACGTGGACAATGATGAGACACAATTGCCAGAAAGTCAGGAGGAGGACCAGGGTGCGGAAGTGGATGACGAGGTGGTAGATGATATAGTAACTGACCCAACCTGGCAGGAGCACATGCAGAGTGAGGACAGCAGCACACAGGGGGAGGGAGGCAGAGCACACCAACAGGCAGGAAGAAGCAGTGTGGGGACCGCAGACAGAAGGCTGGCAACCGTTCTCCGTACCACCAACACGAAGGAAGTTGCCAGTACAACTGTTAGGCCTTCCCGAGTCTGGCTGTTTTTTAAAGACTCTGCCGATAACCCCAAAAAGGTCATTTGCACCACCTGCCAAGCCAACATCAGCAAGGATGGCAAAACTAGCAGCCTGACCACCACCAGCATGATCAGACACATGGAAGCAAAGCACCCGACTTTGTGGGCTGAACCCCAGGGTCCAGGAACAGTGTCTGCAGGTGGCACCACTGCTTCTTCCTCTGTTGTGCATGCAAGCCAATCCTCTGTCCATGGTGCATGCAAAGATGCCTCCTGCCCTGCAACTGTCATTGCACACTCTCAAGTAGCAGCATCAGGAAGCAAGCCCACATTCTTAGCCCAGCGCAGCGTTCAGTTGTCCATACCCCAGTCCTTGGAACGCAAGTGCAAATACGCAGCCAACGCCATAAAGGCCACATTACTAAATTCCCACATTGCTTGTGCTCAAAATGTTGCCTTTTAGGCTCATGGAGACGAAAGCATTCCGCAACCTGATGGCGGCGGCAGTCCCAAGGTACTCGGTCCCCAGCTGCCACTATTTCTCCCGGTGTGCCATCCCCGCATTACAGAAGCACGTGTCTCAAAACATTAGCCGTCCCCTCAACAACGCAGTTACTGGGAAAGTCCACCTAACCACAGACATGTGGACAAGTGCTTGTGGGTAGGGATGGTACATCTCGCTGATGGCACACTGGGTTAACATAGTGGAAGCCAGGACCCAGTCGGACCTTGGGACGGATCACGTCCTCCGGACGCCAAGGATTGCTGGCCCTAGGTCAATCAGGGTTGCCCCCCACAGTCTAAAGTTCCTGCACCTCATCTTCCTCAGCCTCCTCCTCCTCTTCAGCCTCCATCTCCGAAATGACCACATCAGTCACAGGCTGGAAGAACGGCAGCATTGCCTAGGCCAAGCGGCAACAGGCTGTGCTGAAGCTGATGTGCTTAGGTGACAAATGTAACATACCTGGCGGCGTCCTTGCATGGTGGTCCATCTCCCACTGTGCAAGAACACGCACTTGATCTCCTGTCCAGAATGTCTCTCTGGCTTCCCTCCATGCTGTCTGTTTGCTTCTGTGTGCTGCTGCTTAAGGGCGGCGCCCGATCACTTCCTGCTTTTTGTACCTGCTGTGGGTCACACCCCTTGTGCGTCCTCAGCCTATTGCTGTCTGTCACCTGGTATATAGCTCAGCTGCTCCAATCAATCCCTGCCTGAGCATAGTGTTTCATTCAGTGTGTGCTTGCACTCTGAAGGTGCCAGGTCCCGTTCTGTGTTCTCTTGTCTGCCTATCCTGGAGGCTGTATTTCCAGGCCTGTCTGAACACGCTCCTAGCCTGTTCCTCCCGCCTTCTAGGGGCCAATTACCTAGACCCGCTCCTGTATCTTGTCTGTCCTGTCTGAACACGCTCCTAGCCTGTTCCTCCCGCCTTCTAGGGGCCGATTACCTAGACCCGCTCCTGTATCTTGTCTGTCCTGTCTGAACACGCTCCTTGCCTGTTCGTCCCGCCTCTCTGGGGGCAGTATTCCCAGACCCGCTCCTGTATCCCGCTGCAGTGTTGGTCTCCTCCGTACACTCAGTTCCAGTCTGAACTCTCTCCTATCCTTTACCTGTTTTGCCTCTATGTCCGTTCCCTTCCTTTTTCTGCAGAGTCTGAACTCGTACGTAACTCCTGCTTGTTGTCTCTGTACTCCCGTTTGTGAGTTTGTGGTCCACTCGCTACTTCACTGCAAGTACCCTGTGGGTATCTGGCTCTGCCTTTCTCTTCCTGTCTGTTCCGTGTGAACAGAGCCCTGTCCCCCCTGCTCCGACTCCTTTGCTCACCGCTCCGGCGGTTCTAGCCTGCTCTGGCTCCTTTGCTCATCGCTCCGGCGGTTCCAGCCTGCTCTGACTCCTTTGCTCACCGCTCCGGCGGTTCTAGCCTGCTCTGACTCCTATACTCACCGCTCCGGCGGTTCTAGCCTGCTCTGACTCCTTTGCTCACCGCTCCGGCGGTTCTAGCCTGCTCTGGCTCCTTTGCTCGCTGCTCCGGCAGCCTTGCTCCGCTCTGACCCTTTTGTTCACTGCTCCGGCGGCCTTGCTCCGCTCTGACCCTTTTGCTCACTGCTCCGGCAGTCTCGCTCCGCTCTTATCCTTTTGCTCACTGCTCCGGCAGTCTTGCTCCACTCTTGCTCACCGCTCCAGGCGGCCTCGTCCTGCTTTACTCTTGCTCACTGCTCCGGCAGTCTCGTTCAGCTCTGACCCTTTGCTCACCGCTCCTGGCGGCCTTGTCCTGCTCTACTCTTGCTCACCGCTCCAGGCGGCCTCGTCCTGCCCTGCTCTCACTCACCTCTCTGGGTGGCCTCACTCTGCTGTTTGTCCGCCACATCTGTGGTTCTGTTCCTGAGTCCCAGTGTGTACTGGGTCCTATCCCGCCAGTGTCCCTACCTGCTAGTGCCTCCCTGTCTGCACTCTAGCTGTGCTTGCCTGTACCCCCCTGCCTGCATACCCGCCTGCCTGCATACCAGTCGTGCCTGCCTATACCCACCAGTCAGTGTGCCAGCCTAACCAGTCTGTTCCTGTATTCCCCTGTGTGGGTCAACAGCCGTGTCCGGGGTCTGTCCTGGAGTAGCACCTGGTCCCTCTGCTCGGTTCCTCCTTGGTGCACTGGCGTCGTATGCCTTCGTGCGACCCTGGTCGGATCGGGTGAATACCTAGTTACGCCCCTCCAGGCATTCACTCTCCGGCACTGTCCAGTGGAATCACACGCACATGCCGCTCAGCCCGGGCGTGTGCATTACAGCATGCTCAGGCCATGGTTCCCGTTGAGCCCCACGGCCTTCGCTCTCTGAGAAGTTTTCCAGCGAATACATGCATTAAAATAAATAAATAAAAAATTTTTTTCCCTTTAGCTGAGTTCCAGGCGAATTACGCACCCGTCCAGATGGATCTATCTGCTCTCGTTCCTGCGGATCCGCTACGTTACTATGGGGATCCAAGACAAAGTCGTGCATTTGTGGAGCAATGCATGCTACACTTCAAGTTCTACCCTCTATGTTTTCCCACCGATCGGGTTAAGGTGGCATTCATTATGTCTTACCTGGCGGGTGATGCCTTGGAATGGATCAACCCCCTATATGAAACACAGGATCCGATCCTCCTGGACCTAATGGCCTTCCTGGTGGCCTTTCTAATGGTCTTCGATAATCCTAACCCGGAGGCTCCTGCTGAAGCTTCACTTCCCAATATCCCGGAGCAGCCCCGATGGGTAATGTGTGTGGGTAGCGCAATAGTCCTCCAGCCCAATGAGACTACTGCCCACCCAGAATCCTCACAGGGTGACTACGCTTTCCGGAATACTTCTCCCAACCTCAAGAGGCAGTCCAGACGTGCTAGACGTAGAGGCAAGCCGTCACGCCAGGGTCTGTCCTCCCTGAGACCTCCTGACCCCAACCTTGAAGTCCCTACTGAAGCTTCATCTCCCTGTATCCCGGAGAGGCCCCAACGGGTAATGTGCGTGGGTAGTGCACCAGTTCTCCTGCCCGAAGAGACTTCTGCCCATCCAGACTCCACACAGAAGAACTTCCTGCACCCGGCATCAGATGCTTCACCCACTTTAACCGGTGTGCACTTCCACGGATGCTCCAAAGCTGTGGTTACCTCTGAGTCTGTTCACCTCTACTACCTGGCGGAGGACCCTCTGTTGCCTCCTGAATCCTCCGGGATACCACTCGATGACAAATGGAGAGAAACTTCTCTAAACCCGGTACACGATACTTTGTCCGCTTCGTCCTGTGAGCCTGACAATGGGTACCCCAAAGTGGTAGTTACCCCCAAGTCTCTACACCCCTCTGACCAGGCGGAGGACCTCCAGTTGTCTCCAGAACCCTTCGGGGTGCTACCTGGTAGCGAAAGGACAGAGACTCTCCTATACTCTGTACCTGATACCTCGCTCGCTTCGTCCAGTGAGTCCAACCTAGTGTACTCCGAAGCAGAGGTTACTCCCGAGTCTCTACACCCCTCCGACCAGGCGGAGGACCTCCAGTTGTCTCCAGAACCCTTCGGAGTGCTACCTGGTAGCGAAAGGACAGAGACTCTCCTATGCTCTGTACCTGATACCTCGCTCGCTTCGTCCAGTGAGTCCAACCTAGTGTACTCCGAAGTAGAGGTTACTCCCGAGTCTCTACACCCCTCCGACCAGGCGGAGGACCTCCAGTTGTCTCCAGAACCCTTCGGGGTGCCACCTGGCGGTGAATGGACAGAGACTTTCCTATATAATGGATCTGATACCTCGCTCGCTTCGTCCAGTGAGTCCGACCTTGTGTACTCTGAAGCAGAGGTTAACCATGAGTCTCTACACCCCTCTGACCAGGCGGAGGACCTCCAGTTGTCTCCACAACCCTTTGGGGTGCCACCTGGTGGTGAATGGACAGAGACTTTCCTATATCCTGGATCTGATACCTCGCTTGCTTCGTTCAGTGAGTTCGACCTAGTGTACTCTGAAGCAGAGGTTACCCATGAGTCTCTACACCCCTCTGACCAGGCGGAGGACCTTCAGTTGTCTCCAGAACCCTTTGGGGTGCCACCTGGTGGTGAATGGACAGAGACTTTCCTATACTCGGTACCCGATACCTCGCCTGCTTCCTCCAGTGAGTCCGACCTAGTGTACTCTGAAGCAGATGTTTTCTCTGAGCCTCTGCACTCTTCTGACCCGGCGGAGGACCTCCAGTTGTTTCCTGAATTCTCCGGGGTACCACCAGATCACAAAGAGACAGTGACTTTTCCTCTTTATGTACCTGATAACCCGTCTATTTCTTCCTGTGAGCTTGACAAGATGTACCTCGAAGCAGAGATTACCCCCAAGTCTCTGTCCCCCTCCAACCCGGTGAAGGACTTCCAGTTGTCTCCTGTACCCTCTGGGGTGCCACCTGAAAGTATGTGGAGAGAGACTTCCTTGTGTGCTGTTCCTGGTACTCCTCCCGTTTCGTCTGTTGCTGAGGATGGCTGGATAGGAGGTAGCATCCTAGCTAACCAGATGGGATCAATTTTTCCTGTGGACAGTGGAAGTGATCTCCTTGAAGTGAACGACTGGTCCTCGAATTCCCTGCGGAAGATTCTGGCAGGCCTGAAGAAGAGGGGGCGTAAGGGGGGGGTACTGTAACATACCTGGCGGCGTCCTTGCATGGTGGTCCATCTCCCACTGTGCAAGAACGCGCACTTGATCTCCTGTCCAGAATGTCTCTCTGGCTTCCCTCCATGCTGTCTGTTTGCTTCTGTGTGCTGCTGCTTAAGGGCGGCGCCCGATCACTTCCTGCTTTTTGTACCTGCTGTGGGTCACACCCCTTGTGCGTCCTCAACCTATTGCTGTCTGTCACCTGGTATATAGCTCAGCTGCTCCAATCAATCCCTGCCTGAGCATAGTGTTTCATTCAGTGTGTGCTTGCACTCTGAAGGTGCCAGGTTCCGTTCTGTGTTCTCTTGTCTGCCTGTCCTGGAGGCTGTATTTCCAGGCCTGTCTGAACACGCTCCTAGCCTGTTCCTCCCGCTTTCTAGGGGCCGATTACCTAGATCCTCTCCTGTATCTTGTCTGTCCTGTCTGAACACGCTCCTAGCCTGTTCCTCCCGCCTTCTAGGGGCCGATTACCTAGACCCGCTCCTGTATCTTGTCTGTCCTGTCTGAACACGCTCCTTGCCTGTTCGTCCCGCCTCTCTGGGGGCAGTATTCCCAGACCCGCTCCTGTATCTCGCTGCAGTGTCGGTCTCCTCCGTGCACTCAGTTCCAGTCTGAACTCTCTCCTATCCTTTACCTGTTTTGCCTCTATGTCCGTTCCCTTTCTGTAACGGGTCTGGGAGGCGGAACCTTTGAGCTACTATACAAGGGGGCAGTCCTTGTAAGGGAGCGGGTGGCAACCAGGGAAGACGGGCAGGAGGTCACAGCAGGTGACCGGGACAGTCTCTGAGTGAACGGGCTGGAGATCACGGCAAGTGACCGGGGCAGTCTCTGGATGAACGGGCTGATGGTCACGGCAAGTGACCGGGGCAGTCTCTGAATGAACGGGCAGATGGTCACGGCAAGTGACCGGGGCAGTCTCTGGATGAACGGGCAGATGGTCACGGCAAGTGACCGGGGCAGTCTCTGGATGAACGGGCAGGTGGTCACAGCACGTGACGGCGGAGCCTCCAGGTAGACTAGCAGGCAGGTAGCAGGTGTGTGCTCCCAGGTGACCGGGCAAGCTGGTCCTTGGACAGACTGACAGGAGTTGGAAGGCAGACCGTCGGACCTCAGGCAAGCAGGCAGGTGGCTGATGTGCGCTCCCAGGTGAGCGGGCAGGCTGGTCCTTAGACAGACTGACAGGAGTAGTAAGGCAGACCGTCGGACCTCAGACTAGCAGGCAGGTAGCAGATAATCAGGCAGGAATCTGGCAGGTAACTGGCAGGTAACTGGCAACGGGACCTGAGGGCTGAAGCAGAGTAGTGAACAGTGCAACAACATTGCTCGGGCACCTCCATTTTGGAGGAGGTGCCTTATATATGGTGAAGTCCTCCGGCCATTGGCCGGGGACTCCTTAGGACGGCGCGCGCGGCCCCTTTAAGAGGGAGGGAGAGCGCGCGCGCGCGCCCTAAGCACAGTGGCCGGGAAGGAGCGCGCACTGCCAGCAGAGCGGGAGGAGGACGCCGGGCATGGAGCAGGGAGGTGAGGGGAACAGCGTCCCTGCCTAGCAGAGGGCAGGGACGCCGGCGCTACAGTACCCCCCCTTTAGGCCCCCCCTTTTTTAGGCCAGACAGAAATTTAGCTAGGATAAGAGGGGCATGGATGTTCTCCCGGGGCTCCCACGTTCTCTCCTCAGGACCAAACCCCCTCCAATCTACTAGAAAAAAGGTCTTTCCTCTTACCCTTTTGGTGGCAAGAATGTTCTCTACCTCAAACTCGTCCTCAGCAGAAACCGGAGCAGGAGGCGTACCTGTAGACTTGGAAAAAGAGTTAAGTACCACAGGTTTGAGGAGAGATACATGGAAGGAGTTAGGGATCCGTAAGTTGGCCGGGAGTTTTAATTTATAGGCCACCGGGTTGATCTGACTGATGACCTCCAGAGGACCGATGAACCGAGGCCCTAACTTGTAAGAAGGTATCTTGAGTCGGACATATTTAGATGAGAGCCAGACTTTATCTCCAGGACGAAATTGTGGAGGATCCAGGCGTTTTTTGTCAGCGTGTCTTTTCATCCGTTCGGACGACTGAAGGAGTGCGGATCGGGTACTCTCCCAAATGGAGGAAAATTTGCTAACGAGAGATTCCGCAGCCGGGTTGTCCACAGAGGTGGAGACAGGAAAAGGAATCCGAGGATGCTGACCGAAGACTACAAAAAACGGGGATTTGGAGGAGGATTCGCTCTCGTGATTGTTATAGGAGAACTCGGCCCATGGTAGGAGATCCACCCAGTCAGAATGATGGGCATTAACGAAGTGCCGGAGGTAACTGGTCAGGTTCTGATTGATCCGCTCCACTTGACCATTGGACTGTGGGTGGTAAGCGGAAGAGAAGTCCAGGGTGACGTCTAGCAGTTTACAAGTGGCTCTCCAGAAACGTGAGGTGAACTGTACCCCACGATCCGACACGATGTGGAGGGGCAGGCCATGAAGACGGAAGATGTGGCGGATAAAGTCTTTAGCCAGCTCGGGTGCAGACGGGAGGCCAGGCAGGGGAATAAAGTGAGCCATCTTGGAAAAGCGGTCAGCGACCACCCAGATGACCGTACAACCGGCAGAGACGGGGAGATCAGTTATGAAGTCCATAGCAATATGCTGCCAGGGGGCAGCAGGCACAGGAAGCGGAAGAAGGCGACCGGCTGGCAGGTGTCTCGGGACTTTGTTGCGGGCACAGGACACACAGGCAGAAACAAAGTCTATTACGTCCTTGTGCAGGGTAGGCCACCAGTAGTGCCGGGCAATAAGCTGGAGGGTCTTTTTCTGACCGGCGTGGCCAGCTAGTTTAGACGAGTGACCCCAGTGTAGGATCTTCTCCCGATCAGGTACTGATACGAACGTCTTACCGGGAGGGAGACGATTTAGGCTCACGGGAGCCACCTGCATTACTCTGGCGGGATCGATGATATGTTTAGGTTCTTCCTCGAGATCGGACACCAGAAAGGATCGGGACAAGGCATCTGCTTTGACGTTTTTGTCAGCCGGGCGAAAATGAAGAACAAAATCAAAGTGAGCAAAAAACAAGGACCACCGGGCTTGGCGCGGGTTAAGTCTCTGGGCATGCTGGAGGTAAGCCAAGTTCTTGTGGTCAGTGTAAATTATTACCGGGTGAAGAGCCCCCTCGAGTAGGTAACGCCACTCCTCCAATGCCAGTTTGATGGCCAATAACTCTCGGTCTCCTATAGAATAGTTGCGCTCAGAAGAGGAGAAGAGTTTGGAGAAGAAGCCACAAGTTACCATTCTCCCGGAAGATGATTTTTGAGTAAGTACCGCTCCGGCTTCAGAGGAGGAGGCGTTAACTTCCAGGAAGAACTGCTTGTTGCCGTCCGGGCGATGCAGCACCGGGGCGGAAGAGAAGGCCTGTTTTAGGGAAAGAAAGGCCTCCTCTGCTTCGGGCGGCCACTCTTTGGGATTAGTACCCTTACGGGTGAGCGCGGAAATTGGGGCAGTCCGGGAAGAGAAGTGTGGTATGAAGAGGCGGTAGTAGTTGGCGAAGCCCAGGAATCGCTGAATGGCCTTCAACCCCTCCGGTCGAGGCCATTTCTCGATGGCAGACAGTTTCTCTGGATCCATTCGTAGGCCGGTCTGAGAAATAATGTAGCCCAAAAACGGAAGAGAGGTCTGCTCAAAGAGGCACTTCTCGTATTTAGCGAAGAGGTGATTCTGCCTGAGCCTGAGCAGGACCTGACGAACGTCCCTCCGGTGAGTCTGGAGATCCGGAGAGAAGACCAAGATGTCGTCCAGGTACACCACTACGCAGGAGTAGAGAAGGTCCCGGAAGATGTCATTGACCAACTCTTGAAAGACGGCAGGAGCGTTACAGAGACCAAAGGGCATTACCAGATATTCATAGTGGCCGTCCCGGGTGTTGAATGCCGTCTTCCATTCATCCCCTTGACGGATACGAACCAGGTTGTACGCCCCACGGAGGTCCAGTTTGGTGAAGATTCTAGCCCCCCTCAGACGATCAAATAACTCCGGAATGAGCGGAAGGGGGTACTTATTCTTCACCGTGATCTGGTTAAGGCCTCTATAGTCTATACAGGGACGGAGAGAGCCGTCCTTCTTTTTGACGAAAAAGAAGCCTGCTCCCGCCGGGGAGGTAGATTTCCGGATGAATCCCCTGGCCAGATTCTCCTCAATATATTCGGACATCGACCGGGTCTCAGCAGCGGATAAAGGATAAATACGCCCACGGGGAGGAGTAGTACCAGGTAACAGGTCGATAGGGCAGTCGTATGGTCTATGAGGAGGTAGTGTCTCTGCTTCCTTTTTATTAAAGACATCAGCATAAGACCAATAAGGAATCGGAAGTCCAGGTAGATTAGCTGGGGTAGGAGAAGGACGGACGGGATGGACGGGAACCAGACAGGTCTTATGGCAGTCCTGTCCCCAGCGAAGGACTTCTCCGGTCTGCCAGTCAAGCACGGGTGCATGTCTCTGGAGCCAAGGTAGGCCTAGCAAGAGGGCGTGAGAGAGTCCAGGCAGAACATGAAAGGAGATACTCTCAGAATGCAGCATTCCCACCTGCAGAGTAATGGATTCGGTGATGAGTTGGATGGGGCGTGGTAAGAGGCCCCCATCCACGGCAGCAACAGACAAGGGTACAGCCAGAGGTTTGGTGGGGATGCGGTATTTCTCTACCAGGGACTGTGAAATAAGATTCCCGGCTGCTCCAGAGTCAAGTTGGGCAAGTTCGAAATAACGGTTCTCCCCGCAGATGATTGAGACTGACAGCAGCAGAGATGGAGAGGATTTATTCTTGTCTAGGTCGACCTCTCTGAGCGAACCTAGACACAGGCGTTTCCCGACCTCTCCGGACAGGCACGGATCCGGTGCTCCTTACTGCCACAGTAGAAGCAGCTCCCCTCGGCACGGCGTAAGTCCTGACGGGTTTTGACCATCTTGGTCTGGTCGACCTGCATAGACTCAGGAGAGTGTACCTGGGTAGAGACGGAGGGAGTGACGGGTTTCTGAAAAGTAGGAGCTAGACGTGGTAACCTCCTCTCACGGGTGACCTCTTTGGCACGCTCCTGGAACCGTAGGTCAATCCGGGTGGCAAGAATTATTAGGTCATCGAGAGTGGTAGGAATGTCCCGACCGGCAAGTTCATCTTTAATACGGCCGGACAGACCCTCCCAGAAGACGGATACCAGAGCGTCGTTATCCCAGGCCAGCTCCGAGGCAAGGGTACGGAACCGTATGGCATATTGGCCCACGGTGAGACTTCCCTGACGGAGGCGTAGCAGTGATGATGCGGATGAGGTCTTCCGTCCGGGTTCGTCGAAGACTTTCCGGAAAGCCGTGAGAAAAGCAGGCAAGTTGGACACCAGGGGGTCTCCTCTCTACCATAGAGGATTTAGCCAGGCCAGGGCCTCCCCGGTGAGATGGGACATGATGAATGCAATTTTGGCCCGGTCGGAGTTAAACTGGTAGGACAATAGTTCAAAGTGCAGGGTGCACTGATTTATGAAGACCCGAGCCTGGGCGGAGTCGCCTCCGAAGCGAGGAGGTGCAGAAAGCCGGGGTCCGGGGTAGAATACCATGGTATTAGTGGGCAGCGGGGCTGCCGGATTGCGAGTCATGGCACTGGCGGAGGTTGCTGGCGGAGCAGTCAGAGTGTCCAGGCGAGTATTGACATTCCGCCGGTGACCCAGGATGGACTCCTGTTGGGACCTTTGACGGGACAGTTCATGACACAGGTCCGAGAGCGAGGGAGCTTGGGTGCCACCGGGTTCCATGGCCCGAGCAAACTGTAACGGGTCTGGGAGGCGGAACCTCTGAGCTACTATACAAGGGGGCAGTCCTTGTAAGGGAGCGGGTGGCAACCAGGGAAGACGGGCAGGAGGTCACAGCAGGTGACCGGGACAGTCTCTGAGTGAACGGGCTGGAGATCACGGCAAGTGACCGGGGCAGTCTCTGGATGAACAGGCTGATAGTCACGGCAAGTGACCGGGGCAGTCTCTGAATGAACGGGCAGATGGTCACGGCAAGTGACCGGGGCAGTCTCTGGATGAACGGGCAGATGGTCACGGCAAGTGACCGGGGCAGTCTCTGGATGAACGGGCAGGTGGTCACAGCACGTGACGGCGGAGCCTCCAGGTAGACTAGCAGGCAGGTAGCAGGTGTGTGCTCCCAGGTGAGCGGGCAAGCTGGTCCTTGGACAGACTGACAGGAGTTGGAAGGCAGACCGTCGGACCTCAGGCAAGCAGGCAGGTGGCTGATGTGCGCTCCCAGGTGAGCGGGCAGGCTGGTCCTTAGACAGACTGACAGGAGTAGTAAGGCAGACCGTCGGACCTCAGACTAGCAGGCAGGTAGCAGATAATCAGGCAGGAATCTGGCAGGTAACTGGCAGGTAACTGGCAACGGGACCTGAGGGCTGAAGCAGAGTAGTGAACAGTGCAACAACATTGCTCGGGCACCTCCATTTTGGAGGAGGCGCCTTATATATGGTGAAGTCCTCCGGCCATTGGCCAGGGACTCCTTAGGACGGCGCGCGCGGCCCCTTTAAGAGGGAGGGAGAGCGCGCGCGTGCGCCCTAAGCACAGTGGCCGGGAAGGAGCGCGCGCTGCCAGCAGAGCGGGAGGAGGACGCCGGGCACCGAGCAGGGAGGTGAGGGGAACAGCGTCCCTGCCTAGCAGAGGGCAGGGACGCCGGCGCTACACTTTCTTTTTCTGCAGAGTCTGAACTCGTACCTAACTCCTGCTTGTTGTCTCTGTACTCCCGTTTGTGAGTTTGTGGTCCACTCGCTACTTCACTGCAAGTACCCTGTGGGTATCTGGCTCTGCCTTTCTCTTCCTGTCTGTTCCGTGTGACCAGAGCCCTGTCCCCCCTGCTCCGACTCCTTTGCTCACCGCTCCGGCGGTTCTAGCCTGCTCTGGCTCCTTTGCTCACCGCTCCGGCGGTTCTAGCCTGCTCTGACTCCTTTGCTCACCGCTCCGGCGGTTCTAGCCTGCTCTGACTCCTATGCTCACCGCTCTGGCGGTTCTAGCCTGCTCTGACTCCTTTGCTCACTGCTCCGGCGGTTCTAGCCTGCTCTGGCTCCTTTGCTCGCTGCTCCGGCAGCCTTGCTCCGCTCTGACCCTTTTGCTCACTGCTCCGGCGGCCTTGCTCCGCTCTGACCCTTTTGCTCACTGCTCCGGCAGTCTCGCTCCGCTCTTATCCTTTTGCTCACTGCTCCGGCAGTCTTGCTCCACTCTTGCTCACCGCTCCAGGCGGCCTCGTCCTGCTTTACTCTTGCTCACTGCTCCGGCAGTCTCTCTCAGCTCTGACCCTTTGCTCACCGCTCCTGGCGGCCTTGTCCTGCTCTACTCTTGCTCACCGCTCCAGGTGGCCTCGTCCTGCCCTGCTCTCGCTCACCTCTCTGGGTGGCCTCACTCTACTGTTTGTCCGCCACATCTGTGGTTCTGTTCCTGAGTCCCAGTGTGTACTGGGTCCTATCCCGCCAGTGTCCCTACCTGCTAGTGCCTTCCTTTCTGTACTCTAGCTGTGCTCGCCTGTACCCCTCTGACTGTATTGTTCCTGAGTCCCAGTGTGTACTGGGTCCTATTCTGCCTGTGTTCCTACCTGCTAGTGCCTCCCTGTCTGCACTCTAGCTGTGCTTGCCTGTACCCCCCTGCCTGCATACCCGCCTGCCTGCATACCAGTCGTGCCTGCCTATACCCACCAGTCTGTGAGCCAGCCTAACCAGTCTGTTCCTGTATTCCCCTGTGTGGGTCAACAGCCGTGTCCGGGGTCTGTCCTGGAGTAGCACCTGGTCCCTCTGCTCGGTTCCTCCTTGGTGCACTGGCGTCGTATGCCGTCGTGCGACCCTGGTCGGATCGGGTGAATACCTAGTTACGCCCCTCCAGGCATTCACTCTCCGGCACGGTCCAGTGGAATCACACGCACACGCCGCTCAGCCCGGGCGTGTGCATTACAACAAACTTCACATTGCTGAAGCGGGTGTAGGGCCTCCTGTTTCTTTCCTCTGCGTAGTAAGTTTCTGACCTGCCTGGAGCTAGGGCTAACTTTGTCTCTGTCCTGCGCTGGCTGACCTTGTGGTAGGGCCTTCTCTTGGAGTTCACAATCCCAGTATGCGGGGCCTAAGCGTCTCCTGGCTCTGTTACGTATCAGCACCTTAGCGATCCTGGGACTTGTAGTTCTCCAGGGATTCCGGTTATGCCTTACTGGGTCATAGAGATCCCGGTAAGCTCGGATCCGGTGTCCAGTAAATGCTTCGGGGTGAGCTGGTTAAGCTCCTCTGCCCCTTATGTACTAACTCGCCACTCGCCTTCGGCCTACTCGGGCCCTCACTAGGCTATACACACTAACCAACAACGTGGGTACAGTAATCGATCAATCGGCCGTGGCTACAGGAGAGCCCGTGATACCACTAGGGAGCATCTTATGTACCCCTCTTCTGTTTCTATACATGACAAGACGAAGAGGATCCGCTATATATCCACATACAACCATGAGTGGGGTAATAAGAGGCGGATCCTCTCTCGTCATTGGGACGCACTCAGCATGGAGCCCTCTTTACGGGAACGGATAGGCGATTTTCCACTCATGACACCACGACGCTATCCCACATTGAGGGACATGCTGGTTGCCAGTCATTATGTTCCATCACGGCCCAATCCTTTCGGATCCCGCGGTCCCAGGGTGGGTTCATTTCCATGTGGCCACTGTGTCGCCTGTGCCAATGGCCTTCGGTGTACGTCGTTCCCCAACTCTGATGGCTCTCGCCAATTTGATATTCGCTAATTCATCTCTTGTAGTACCACACATGTGGTTTACCTTGCCACATGTGGGTGCAATTTGATTTATGTTGGTCTAACTTCTAGGGAGCTTCGAGTCAGGGTTCGGGAACACGTACGGGACATTGGCGCGGCACGGACAGCCACAGATCCCCGAGAGCTGAAGACGCTACCCCGACACTTTAGAGATTTTCACAATTGTGACTCTCGTTCACTTAAGGTGCGGGGGATTGATAAAGTGTGTCTCGGCTCTCGGGGCGGGAATGCCAAACGCCTCCTAGCACAAAAGGAGGCGAGATGGATAATCACTCTTGACACCCTGGCACCGCGGGGTCTGAATGAAAATATGGGCTTCTCATCATTCTTATGATTCAGGTAGCATTGTTCTGTGTCTCATATGCGTTATGACTTCCTTTATTTTCTCTTGGATTTAACTTATGGCTTTTTTGAACTATAGATAACTCTGACTAAGATGTATTTGCTATCTGTTAATCCTTAGGCTGCACTTGACTCTAGTGCCCATCGTGGCTTTTCCTTTATGCTCTCCTGTAGTCCCTGTTATCCAACTCATGGCGGGCTAAATAGATATGGTGTGCCCACTCTATTTCTGCTTGATTTTATCGTGTTGATTTTAATTGTCTTATTTTTGATATGTATCTTTTATCTAGTGTTTACAAATATTACTGGTCCCCATTCCGGCTATTATATAATTTTGTCTCATGGAAAACACTCAACCATATGAAGAAGGATGACTGACGGGCCCTGATGGATTTTACCCACTCGGCTGCCTATGCCCCGCCGTGGAACTGAATCCTTAACATCGTCATACCTCATTATACGAACTCTGCTACACATCTCCGGCTTTGATGATGATTCTTATTGATGGTAGACATGATATTGTTAGATGATTGTCTATTTGGGATGTGTAACCATGACTACGGCGGATGCAGGATGTGACACTTTGAGGTGGGCGGCGCGCATGCGCCGGGCTACTTACCCTCCCGCGGTCCCGCGCGTCTGTCTCCATGGCACTAGCGACGCTCCGGATGTGGTCCTCTTGGCACTTCCGGGGCGTTGCGTCTGCTTTGATGGACGTTGCGGGGGGCGGGATGTTGTGAGCGGTCCCGGCGCATGCGCCAGATATGCCTTCCGGCTGGCGGCCATCTTATTCCGGTCACGTGACATCACACGTGACCATTTTAGCACGCTATTTAAAAAGATGCCGGTCTCTGGACCAGCGACGCCTCTTGAGAAAGCGATCTACGCGAAACGCGCGTCGAGGCTTGCGGGCTCTACACCTGTTCTCTTTTGCCTTGCCAATTTACCCTCCTGTCCTCTCTCCCTCTGGCACTTATATTGGTGAGTTATCTTTACATACAATGACTGTATATGTCGGATACCTTTTAACGCTGTATACCCTTGGGCTGACTATATATATATATCTCCTATATTCAGATTCTCTCTGAATCTTGGAGTCATAGACACCTTGCTCCCAATCTAAGTGTTCCACTATTTATAGTAACCCGGTCATATCTGCACCCTAGGGGAACACTCTAACTGATGTTTTATCTTAGGACTTTGTCCTGGATTACTTTGTACTACTAGTCCGTATGTTCCCCTTTGTTGCAGGTTGATTTTGGTTGCTATTTGTACCTTTCACTTTGTGATATGTCCCGCAAATTTACATATATTTGTAACTTACACTTTTTTAAAATGTGATTTTTTCAATATTTAATAAAGTTTTTTTGAATTTCGCCGCATACTCGTTTTCCTCTAGTTTTTTATACACACTAAGGGCAGCTTGCCGGGCTTCACCGATCTTATGACGCTGGCACACCTTAAGCTCTATCTGGGCTCCCTGAATCTAGCTAGCAGGAGCCTTGTGCTCCACTGCTGAACTATTAACTGAGTTCTCTAAACTAGACTGAGCTCCACTGCAGACTGACCTCTCTTAGGCTTCTCTACTGCAGGAACTCTTCAGAGGAACTGAACTGCCTAGCTCCACCTTCCCTATTTATATCCCTAACGGGCCTCTTGTGGAGGATTCCATCAATACACTCTTCTAGGATCTGTGATACCAAGCGCAGCGGGGCGTCACAGATGCTATTGACGGCGAGGTTAGGTTGCGCCTTCCTGGACAGAGACGGAGTACTGGAAGCACGTCAACAACTGCATCCTCAACCACAACTCTGCCTCTGACCACAAGTCGTAGTGGCTCTTCAGGTCGCATGGGCTCTAAGCCTTGCATAGCCTGGGCATTTATTCAGATCGATAAGGATGACTCAACTCAGGTTATCTGTAATATTTGTCACCAAAAGCTATGTAGAGGCAAACAAATCCATAGTTTGAGTACTTCATGCATGTACCGTCACATGGATATGAGGCATAAGTTGCAGTGGGAAGCTCACTGTGCTACAATGCGGCCTAGCAGGCTGGGCCAACCACCGTCTGCCCCATCTTTTGCATCCACGGCCTCTTCATCCTCTGTGACTGGGGGGACAGCAGTCACACATGGTTTTGGACGCAGACCTGCCACCTCTTTACCTGCTACAGCCAGTGTGATTGGCAGGTCGTCAGTTCATTGGGAAGTAGAAACACCTGCTGGTGTTGAGCGCTCTCTGACATCGAGAGCACCACCTTTGGATCAAGGCAACCTAACATGTCTGCCTGCATCTTCCTCACAGACCGGCAGTTTGCCGGGGATACCCTACTCAACCCCGTCAAAGCACAACAGCCAGCCCTCGGTCCCTCAGATGTGGAAAAGTAAAAGACCATTTCCTCCTAGCCATGAGAAAGCTAAGAGCTTGAATTTCACCATCTGCAAGCTGTTGGCTACAGAAATGCTGCCTTTCCGCCTGGAGGACACAGAAGATTTTCGAGACCTTATGCCCGTCGCAGTGCCCCAGTACCAGATGCCCAGTCGGCACTACTTCTCAAAGAAAGGTGTGCCTGCGCTCCACCAGCATGTCGCACACAACATCACCGCTTCTTTGAGAAACTCTGTGTGTGACAGGGTGCATTTCACCACAGACACTTGGACAAGTAGGCATGGACAGGGGCGTTACATGTCGCTGATTGGGCACTGGGTAACTATGGTGACAGCAGGACAAGGGGCTGCTGTCCAAGTCTTACCGTCCCCACGAGTTTTGCGTCAATCCTCTTTATCTCGAAGTTCCTCCACTGCTTCTGCCTCCTCAACCTTCTCTCGGTCCTCCACCTGCACCCAAAGCCTGTCTGGTAATGCCACCTGCTTTCTAACTGTGCAGAAGGAATCCTGCACACCTCCTTACTATGCTGGCAGCAGGGCTCAACGTCATCAGTGTTTACTTTGAAATGTCTGGGAAATGTGAGTCACACAGCTGAGGACTTGTGGTCAGCTCTGGAGACCCAGTTTCATGAATGGTTGTTTCCACTGGACCTGCAACCAGGGAAGGCCGTGTGCGACAATGCTGCAAACCTGGGTGCGGCCCTTCGCCGGGGCAATGTCACACACGTGCCTTGTATGGCTCACGTGTTGAACCTGGTTGTCCATAAATTTTTAGGCCACTATCCCGGACTAGATGGCCTTCTGCAGAGGGCACGGTCGCTGTGTGCTCACTTCCGCCGTTCGGATCCCGCAGCTCAACGACTTACATCTCTACAGAAGTCGTTGGGCCTGCCAGTTCACCGGCTGAAATGCGATGCGCCGACACGGTGGAATTCAACTCTGCACATGTTGCAGCGACTGTGGCAGCACCGACAAGCCCTGGTGCAATACGTTCTGATGTATAGCCTGGGCCAACGAGATCCAGAGGTGGGGCAAATCACGCAGCAGGAGTGGCTTCAGATCAGGTACCTATGAAGCTGAGCCGTGGGGTACCCTGAGCCGGGCCGGTAGACGCTGGGGGTTGTAGTCACTGTGGCGGTGACCTGGTCCATGACCCAGGGCGGTCAATCCAACGGTAATTTGTATATATGGATTTTATAATGTCCGACTACGCCACCTGTGGAGTGCGGCCAAAGGGGCCGCCGCTGCGGAACAGTCCTCTGAAGCTGGTGGTTTTGCAGCAATGGTATTATTACTCACCACAGGAAGAGTGTAGCTTCAGGGCAGTGTGGGTGGATGATGGTGGTTGTAGTGCAGGGAGTCCCAAAATCTTTACTCACAGTTGTTGCAGTCCAGATTACAGGTACCAGAGCAATCTCACCCGTCGTGCTGTGCGTACTCAGTGAGGGGCTCAGTCCAACCCCAGATAGCTCCGGAGTACTTAGCAGGACCCCCTTCTGTGTGTCGTTTCTCTGGCCTTCTCCCTGCACCTCACACCCAGTGACACTTCTATCCGGTATCCTCGGGCCTTGGCGGGTGACTTGTGTTCCGTCCCCTGGGTCCTATGTGGCTACCTTCTTAGTGAGACTGGTGTGGACTTTTGCCTGCAGTACATGAAATGCTGCAGCCTCCGGTTTCTAGTTGAGACTTGCTGTTTCTCCTCTAGTTGAGGGACCACTTCCCCTTATCTGGCCTGACCCCTCTACCTCCTGGTAGCAGCGGGAGTACGGGTGGCCTTCTGCACGGCCCGTAGCCCTTGGGTCCTTTCGGTTCCTGGAGCCTTCCTTCTCCCACTCCTCTCTTCTCTCCTTCAGTCCTGGGCCTCCCAGGCTAGGCCCGCCTCCGGAGCAGAGCTCATGCCGAGCCTCTGCTCCTGTCAATTTTCCTCCTCTGACTGGCTTGCTCTTTCTAAGATGGCTTCCTATTTATACTCTCCCTGTCATGTGCTCCCCTAAGCACCCACTACATAGGACCCTTCCACCAGCTAGGGACCTGGGACTGTGCTCTCCCTTAGGAGCAATCTCGCCCTACCCCCACTGCGGGTATGTGTTGGATGCAGGTGTTAGGGTCCCGAGCCATACGCCTTCCTTACCTGAGGGTGAGATACCACACCTCGGGGTGAGATGCAGTAACTCTGTGGCGACAGAACCCTCAGGGGCGCCACACACCATTCTGCACAGTTTTGAAATGGCGACGAAGATGTTTAGTGCTGACGACGATGCCATTATCAGCATGACTATTCCGGTGATTTACATGCTGGAGCACACGTTAAACAGAATTCGGAGTCAGGTGGTGGGACAAGAGGAGGTGGAGGAAGTAGAGGAGGAGTCGTATGCGGAAGGGATAACATCTCGAAGGTCCAGACGGTTGGCAGCACCAAGGCGGCAGGCATGTGAGGGTGGGGGAGAGGGATTAACCAGGGCGCATGGTAGCAGCCAAACTGTTGAGGAAGGTGCAGGAGCCGAGGAAGAAGTGGAGGATGAACTGGCGATGGGCATGGAAGACTCATCAGATGAGGGAGACCTTGATCACATTTCTGTTGTGCGAGGTTGGGGGGAGAGGGCAGAGGAAGGAAGCATGATTCTTACCTCGCTACCAACACAACAAGGACTTGGTCCTCCTGGATGCGCAAGACACATGAGTGCCTTCTTGCTGCACTACCTGCAACATGACCCTCAGATTGCAGAATTCGAAGTAATCCCGACTACTGAGTTGCCACACTCTTAGATCCCCGGTACAAAAGTAAATTTGCCGAAATAATTCCTGCCATAAAAAGGGATTGACGCATGCAGGAGTATCTGCAGACGCTGTTGCAGAATCTTACATGTGCTTTTCCACAAAACATCATTGGTGCACAAAGTGAATCTCACAGTTCTAACTTGCCAACCGTGGGACTGTCGAGTCTTCATCACTCAAACCGTAACAGTAACACAGTATCTGCTGGTAACAGCAATTTTGTGGAATCGTTTCACCACTTTTTTAGACCATCCTTTGCAAGGCCACAGGAGACAAGAAGTCTGACACATAGTCAATGCCTAGAGAGGATGGTGCAGGAGTATCTCCAAGTGAACATCGAAGCCATGACTGTGTCACTGGACCCTTGCTTATTTTGGTATTCCAATCTGGAAAAATGGCCGGAGCTCGCCACTCACGCCTTGGAGATCTTGTCATGCCCTGCAGCCAGTGTTCTCTCTGAACGTGTGTTCAGCGCTGCTGGTGGTGTGCTGACAGATAAGCGCACGCGGCTGTCCACTGAGAATGTAGACAGACTCACGTTCATAAAGATGAACAAATCATGGATTCGCAAGGACTTTTCTAACCCTGTGTTATCCTTGGGAGACTAAAAGCTTGAGGATTTGGTAATATCACCTCACCAACCGTTTTAAGCAACTGTGGGGCAATTGATGCCACTTAACCCTAGAACGCATGACCATAAAAATCTACACTTTCATATACCTGGGGCCTTTTAGGCCCGTGTGCAAATAACATGGAATAACTCAAACTCAAATGACAAACAACTATATACATGAAGAATACCTAGAGTTTCAAAATTCTAACTAAAGTAGTCTTGCAGAAAATAGAAAACAATTAACAGGGCGGGACTGCGAGGCCCCAGGTATGCGTTCTAGGGTTAAGTGGTATCTGTGCCACAATTTTGGGAAAAAATGGAGACTTTTTTTGGAGTCCCCTTGCTGTGT
The DNA here is from genome assembly GCF_046119375.1 of Phyllobates terribilis. Lineage (NCBI taxonomy): Eukaryota > Metazoa > Chordata > Amphibia > Anura > Dendrobatidae > Phyllobates > Phyllobates terribilis. The sequence continues at coordinate 193,167,393 of NW_027362771.1, read as the reverse complement.
CTTACATGACGTTGGCATCGTCAATTTCAGGTGGGTTGTGTCGCTACCCACCCCCTTTTAACTGTAAGAAACTACATACACTATGGCTTGGGGTAACACAGATGGTTGAGTCTGAAGAGCTGTTTACTCAGAGGTCTGCTCCAAATCTTCAGTGTCTGCTAGTCAGCATAGAATTTTTAACTGCATCTAGCCTAGGCAATATTTGGATGTAGTAGCCCAGCTGCGAAGCAAGCTGCACCGGCTGTGTATCTAATAAGAATTTTTAAATGCATCTAGCCTAGGCAGACTGTGGGGACCCCCAACCAAACCCAGACGCTCAGCCCCCCTACCGCCCCCCTTTCCTTGACAATACAATAATGTAACTCTTACAACTGGATGGGTGAGGATCAGTCACAGCTTTATTAACTCTTTATACTCATTCCATTAGAAAGGCATTTTATTTCTAAAATAATTCAGCTTATTGCAGCATGCCCTGGGTCTCCACTCCGGCAACTTGGTCAACAAGTGTAACTCTCCAACATGTCCTTTCTATTTCCAGGCCACGGAGGATCCTGCGTACTCGTATGCAGGACTCTGACCCCCACCCATCACTCTTAACGCTTGTTCCATTCCGTCCTGGAGTCCTGACTGGAATATGTCTAGTCCAATATCCATTAAGTGAACACCGTCGTGCCATATGAGGCCTGCTTTATCTCCTTCCAGTTGTCGGTGTCGTACCACTACACCGCCTCTGTCTCTTCTAAATTTTGCCATCCGAATATTTATTACTCGCCTTGTCCGTTCGATGGCCGTGATGTCTCGCGCACCTTGCCATACCGCTATCGGCACAATCTCTGACCATACTATAGCTAGTTTTGTGAAAAATTCTCTGAAGCGCTCAGTGTCTAGTTTCATTATTGCCATTAGTTATGCGCTCTTGTGATGACCTAGGTTGTTTCCCCCGGCCTGTATAACTAAGATGTCTGGACATCTTGCCTCTCTCCCTACCTTGATTAACTCCATTAGTACCTGTGGCAATAGCAGGCCTCTAATACCTCTCCAGTTGAAATATGTGTTATGAAACTCTAATTTCCTCCCGCCTGGGCGGACTTTCGCCCTTTTTTCTGCCCAATATATATACGAGTGGCCCATCACCCACACTTTTGGCTTAGTGTCACCTGTAAAAGAAACAAACCACGTTAGGATAACAAGTCCGGTCTTATGTATCTTGCCAAACACGTGGATCGCCATCTCCCTATCCTCTGAACTTCCGTTTCTGACAGTCCTGCTCTTGCTGCTTCTGTGGCCGCGCCTATGCGGAATGAGTGTGTCCCGTAATCTTTGGGGTGGTTCCCTGCCGATGTTATGCATTTATTAAATATAGCTTGGAACTGGTATCTTGATAATGGCGTTCCATCAATGTGTGATAGGAAGAAATTACTTTGTGATCTGATGGTTAGATATGTTTTTACTATTGTTACCCGACTCAGTGTACCGTTTGTGGGTTGTAGAAGTACCCAAGTGCCCCTGGCCGCTGGAACCGTTTTCGATTTGTGTATGCGTAGACGTATTGCATTATTGGCTATGACTACGACCTGGTGTAATAAGCCTCTACTGGTGGTAATTTTGGATTGAGGGACTAATTCGCTTATGCATAGCGCCCCGAAGAAGGTGATCACAAATGCAGTAGACAGTAGTGTTGCTTCAAATTGTGAGTGTCATGTTAATGGTGTTAGGGATATGATGTGAGAAATCAGTTTTAGTGGCACGGGACGGGACGTCTACACTCCTGACTTGGTTGACCCCATTTCCACCCTTTTATGGATTGTCTGATGATGAATCTTTGTCACATCTCCCCAATTCAGTAGTTGGAAGTGAAATGCTACTCCGGTCAGACACCGCTGCGCTGACGCCCCTGATATGCCCCTCATCATTAGCTGGTGGAGAAATTCTATGGTGACTTGTGATATGGCTTGATCACATTGGTCAACCCGTCTGCCTGCTACTAGTCGTGTCCCCTCTTCCCATGCCTTACCGTATGCTTGCCACGTCGACGGGGCAACTGACTCTCTGATTAATGGCATCAACTATTCGCCACTAGATCCCTTAGGGAAGGTGGGCAACTGTTGCCAGATGGGTGGGCATTGTGGAAGAGCTCTGTAAAAATCTGCCAACTGAATTGTTATAAAGAGATAGCAGCAGCTTTAGACCCCTCAGCATAGTGGCTAGCTCGGACCCATACATTGTGTTTTAGGCACAGGAATGCTAGCCTGTGTAGTAGGCCTAGCACTGGGAGAGATGATGATGCCATCTTATTAATGCAGTGCGCTAGGGTAGGCTGGTGTTTTTTGTAATGAAGCGTATATTTTTGTAAGCCAGGAGCGCGCCCCATATTTCTATTGCTACCACTATTGGGAAGAAAAAATATTTTCAGGGCTAGATGCAGCTAAAAATTATTATTAATTTAAAAGCTGGTGGAGCTTGGTATAGATGGCCTAATACAATGAGTCCCACACACTGCTAAAAGGACAAATATTTTTTCAGAGGTAGATGCAGATAAAAATTATTTTTAATTTGCAACCTGATGGAGGTCAGTATAGATGGACTAATAGAACAAGTCCCATACACAGCTAGAAGCCCAAATATTTTTTCAGAGGTAGATGCAGAAAAATATTATATTCAGTTTGCAACCTGATGGAGGTCAGTATAGATGGACTAATAGAACAAGTCCCACACACTGCTAGAACGCCAAATATTTTTTCAGAGCTAGATGCAGATAAAAATTATTTTGAATTTGCAACCTGATGGAGGTCAGTATAGATGGACTAATAGAACAAGACCCACACACTGCTAGAAGGCCAAATATTTTTTCAGAGCTAGATGCAGTCAAAAAATTATTTTGAATTTGCAACCTGATGGAGGTCAGTATGGATGGACTAATAGAACAAGTCCCACACACTGCTAGAAGGCCAAATATTTTTTCAGAGCTACATGCAGAAAAAAAATTATATTCAATTTGCAACCTGATGGAGGTCAGTATAGATGAACTAATAGAACAAGTCCCACACACAGCTAGAAGCAAAATATTTTTTCAGAGGTAGATGCAGAAAAAAATTATATTCAGTTTGCAACCTGATGGAGGTCAGTATAGAAGGACTAATAGAACAAGTCCCACACACTGCTAGAAGGCCAAATATTTTTTCAGAGCTAGATGCAGTAAAAATTATTTTTAATTTGCAACCTGATGGAGGTCAGTATAGATGGTCTAATAGAACAAGTCCCACACACAGCTAGAAGCCCAAATATTTTTTCAGAGGTAGATGCAGAAAAAAATTATATTTAGTTTGCAACCTGATGGAGGTCAGTATATATGGACTAATAGAACAAGTCCCACACAATGCTAGAAAGCCAAATATTTTTTCAGAGCTAGATGCAGATAAAAATTATTTTTAATTTGCAACCTGATGGAGGTCAGTATAGATGGACTATAAGAACAAGTCCCACACACTGCTAGAAGGCCAAATATGTTTTCAGAACTAGATGCAGATAAAAATTATTTTTAATTTGCAACCTGATGGAGGTCAGTATAGATGGACTAATAGAACAAGTCCCACAAAATGGTAGAAGGCTAAATATTTTTTCAGAACTAGATGTAGACAAAAAATGATTTTGAATTTGCAAGCTGATGGAGGTCAGTATAGATGGACTAATAGAACAAGTCCCACACACTGCTAGAAGGCCAAATATTTTTTCAGAGCTAGATGCAGAAAAAAATTATATTGAATTTGCAACCTGATGGAGGTCAGTATAGATGGACTAATAGAACAAGTCCCACACACAGCTAGAAGCCCAAATATTTTTTCAGAGGTAGATGCAGAAAAAAATTATATTCAGTTGGCAACCTGATGGAGGTCAGTACAGATGGACTAATAGAACAAGTCCCACACACTGCTAGAAGGCCAAATATTTTTTCAGAGCTAGATGCAGATAAAAATTATTTTGAATTTGCAACCTGATGGAGGTCAGTATAGATGGACTAATAGAACAAGACCCACACACTGCTAGAAGGCCAAATATTTTTTCAGAGCTAGATGCAGTCAAAAAATTATTTTGAATTTGCAACCTGATGGAGGTCAGTATGGATGGACTAATAGAACAAGTCCCACACACTGCTAGAAGGCCAAATATTTTTTCAGAGCTACATGCAGAAAAAAAATTATATTCAATTTGCAACCTGATGGAGGTCAGTATAGATGAACTAATAGAACAAGTCCCACACACAGCTAGAAGCAAAATATTTTTTCAGAGGTAGATGCAGAAAAAAATTATATTCAGTTTGCAACCTGATGGAGGTCAGTATAGAAGGACTAATAGAACAAGTCCCACACACTGCTAGAAGGCCAAATATTTTTTCAGAGCTAGATGCAGTAAAAATTATTTTTAATTTGCAACCTGATGGAGGTCAGTATAGATGGTCTAATAGAACAAGTCCCACACACAGCTAGAAGCCCAAATATTTTTTCAGAGGTAGATGCAGAAAAAAATTATATTTAGTTTGCAACCTGATGGAGGTCAGTATATATGGACTAATAGAACAAGTCCCACACAATGCTAGAAAGCCAAATATTTTTTCAGAGCTAGATGCAGATAAAAATTATTTTTAATTTGCAACCTGATGGAGGTCAGTATAGATGGACTATAAGAACAAGTCCCACACACTGCTAGAAGGCCAAATATGTTTTCAGAACTAGATGCAGATAAAAATTATTTTTAATTTGCAACCTGATGGAGGTCAGTATAGATGGACTAATAGAACAAGTCCCACACAATGGTAGAAGGCTAAGTATTTTTTCAGAACTAGATGTAGACAAAAAATGATTTTGAATTTGCAAGCTGATGGAGGTCAGTATAGATGGACTAATAGAACAAGTCCCACACACTGCTAGAAGGCCAAATATTTTTTCAGAGCTAGATGCAGAAAAAAATTATATTGAATTTGCAACCTGATGGAGGTCAGTATAGATGGACTAATAGAACAAGTCCCACACACAGCTAGAAGCCCAAATATTTTTTCAGAGGTAGATGCAGAAAAAAATTATATTCAGTTGGCAACCTGATGGAGGTCAGTACAGATGGACTAATAGAACAAGTCCCACACACTGCTAGAAGGCCAAATATTTTTTCAGAGCTAGATGCAGATAAAAATTATTTTGAATTTGCAACCTGATGGAGGTCAGTATAGATGGACTAATAGAACAAGACCCACACACTGCTAGAAGGCCAAATATTTTTTCAGAGCTAGATGCAGTCAAAAAATTATTTTGAATTTGCAACCTGATGGAGGTCAGTATGGATGGACTAATAGAACAAGTCCCACACACTGCTAGAAGGCCAAATATTTTTTCAGAGCTACATGCAGAAAAAAAATTATATTCAATTTGCAACCTGATGGAGGTCAGTATAGATGAACTAATAGAACAAGTCCCACACACAGCTAGAAGCAAAATATTTTTTCAGAGGTAGATGCAGAAAAAAATTATATTCAGTTTGCAACCTGATGGAGGTCAGTATAGAAGGACTAATAGAACAAGTCCCACACACTGCTAGAAGGCCAAATATTTTTTCAGAGCTAGATGCAGTAAAAATTATTTTTAATTTGCAACCTGATGGAGGTCAGTATAGATGGTCTAATAGAACAAGTCCCACACACAGCTAGAAGCCCAAATATTTTTTCAGAGGTAGATGCAGAAAAAAATTATATTTAGTTTGCAACCTGATGGAGGTCAGTATATATGGACTAATAGAACAAGTCCCACACAATGCTAGAAAGCCAAATATTTTTTCAGAGCTAGATGCAGATAAAAATTATTTTTAATTTGCAACCTGATGGAGGTCAGTATAGATGGACTATAAGAACAAGTCCCACACACTGCTAGAAGGCCAAATATGTTTTCAGAACTAGATGCAGATAAAAATTATTTTTAATTTGCAACCTGATGGAGGTCAGTATAGATGGACTAATAGAACAAGTCCCACACAATGGTAGAAGGCTAAATATTTTTTCAGAACTAGATGTAGACAAAAAATGATTTTGAATTTGCAAGCTGATGGAGGTCAGTATAGATGGACTAATAGAACAAGTCCCACACACTGCTAGAAGGCCAAATATTTTTTCAGAGCTAGATGCAGAAAAAAATTATATTGAATTTGCAACCTGATGGAGGTCAGTATAGATGGACTAATAGAACAAGTCCCACACACAGCTAGAAGCCCAAATATTTTTTCAGAGGTAGATGCAGAAAAAAATTATATTCAGTTGGCAACCTGATGGAGGTCAGTACAGATGGACTAATAGAACAAGTCCCACACACTGCTAGAAGGCCAAATATTTTTTCAGAGCTAGATGCAGAAAAATATTATATTCAATTTGCAACCTGATGGAGGTCAGTATAGATGGACTAATAGAACAAGTCCCACGCATAGCTAGAAGCCCAAATATTTTTTCAGATGCAGATGCAGAAAAAAATTATATTCAGTTTGGAACCTGATGGAGGTCAGTATAGGTGGACTAATAGAACAAGTCCCACACACTGCTAGAAGGCCAAATATTTATTCAGAGCTAGATGCAGATAAAAATTATTTTGAATTTGCAACCTGATGGAGGTCAGTATAGATGGACGAATAGAACAAGTCCCACACACAGTTAGAAGCCCAAATATTTTTTCAGAGGTAGATGCAGAAAAAAATTATATTCAGTTTGCAACCTGATGGAGGTCAGTATAGATGGACGATTAGAACAAGTCCCACACACTGCTAGAAGGCCAAATATTTTTTCAGAGCTAGATGCAGATAAAAATTATTTTTAATTTGCAACCTGATGGAGGTCAGTATAGATGGAATAATAGAACAAGTCCCATACACAGCTAGAAGCCCAAATATTTTTTCAGAGGTAGATGCAGAAAAAAATTATATTCAGTTTGCAACCTGATGGAGGTCAGTATAGATGGACTAATAGAACAAGTCCCACACACTGCTAGAACGCCAAATATTTTTTCAGAGCTAGATGCAGATAAAAATTATTTTTAATTTGCAACCTGATAGAGGTCAGTATAGATGGACTAATAGAGCAAGTCCCACACACTGCTTGAAGGCCAAATATTTTTTCAGAGCTAGATGCAGACAAAAAATTATTTTGGATTTACAACCTGATGGAGGTCAGTATAGATGGACTAATAGAACAAGTCCCACACACTGCTAGAAGGCCAAATATATTTTCAGAGCGAGATGCAGAAAAAAATTATATTCAATTTGCAACGTGATGGAGGTCAGTATAGATGGACTAATAGAACAAGTCCCACACACAGCTAGAAGCCCAAATATTTTTTCAGAGGTAGATGCAGAAAAAAATTATATTCAGATTGCAACCTGATGGAGGTCAGTATAGATGGACTAATAGAACAAGTCCCACACACTGCTAGAAGGCCAAATATTTTTTCAGAGCTAGATGCAGATAAAAATTATTTTTAATTTGCAACCTGATGGAGGTCAGTGTAGATGGACTAATAGAACAAGTCCCATACACAGCTAGAAGCCCAAATATTTTTTCAGAGGTAGATGCAGAAAAATATTATATTCAGTTTGCAACCTGATGGAGGTCAGTATAGATGGACTAATAGAACAAGTCCCAAACACTGCTAGAACGCCAAATATTTTTTCAGAGCTAGATGCAGATAAAAATTATTTTGAATTTGCAACCTGATGGAGGTCAGTATAGATGGACTAATAGAACAAGACCCACACACTGCTAGAAGGCCAAATATTTTTTCAGAGCTAGATGCAGACAAAAAATTATTTTGAATTTGCAACCTGATGGAGGTCAGTATAGATGGACTAATAGAACAAGTCCCACACTCTGCTAGAAGGCCAAATATATTTTCAGAGCGAGATGCAGAAAAAAATTATATTCAATTTGCAACGTGATGGAGGTCAGTATAGATGGACTAATAGAACAAGTCCCACACACAGCTAGAAGCCCAAATATTTTTTCAGAGGTAGATGCAGAAAAAAATTATATTCAGATTGCAACCTGATGGAGGTCAGTATAGATGGACTAATAGAACAAGTCCCACACACTGCTAGAAGGCCAAATATTTTTTCAGAGCTAGATGCAGATAAAAATTATTTTTAATTTGCAACCTGATGGAGGTCAGTGTAGATGGACTAATAGAACAAGTCCCATACACAGCTAGAAGCCCAAATATTTTTTCAGAGGTAGATGCAGAAAAATATTATATTCAGTTTGCAACCTGATGGAGGTCAGTATAGATGGACTAATAAAGCAAGTCCCACACACTGCTAGAACGCCAAATATTTTTTCAGAGCTAGATGCAGATAAAAATTATTTTTAATTTGCAACCTGATAGAGGTCAGTATAGATGGACTAATAGAGCAAGTCCCACACACTGCTTGAAGGCCAAATATTTTTTCAGAGCTAGATGCAGACAAAAAATTATTTTGGATTTACAACCTGATGGAGGTCAGTATAGATGGACTAATAGAACAAGTCCCACACACTGCTAGAAGGCCAAATATATTTTCAGAGCGAGATGCAGAAAAAAATTATATTCAATTTGCAACGTGATGGAGGTCAGTATAGATGGACTAATAGAACAAGTCCCACACACAGCTAGAAGCCCAAATATTTTTTCAGAGGTAGATGCAGAAAAAAATTATATTCAGATTGCAACCTGATGGAGGTCAGTATAGATGGACTAATAGAACAAGTCCCACACACTGCTAGAAGGCCAAATATTTTTTCAGAGCTAGATGCAGATAAAAATTATTTTTAATTTGCAACCTGATGGAGGTCAGTGTAGATGGACTAATAGAACAAGTCCCATACACAGCTAGAAGCCCAAATATTTTTTCAGAGGTAGATGCAGAAAAATATTATATTCAGTTTGCAACCTGATGGAGGTCAGTATAGATGGACTAATAGAACAAGTCCCAAACACTGCTAGAACGCCAAATATTTTTTCAGAGCTAGATGCAGATAAAAATTATTTTGAATTTGCAACCTGATGGAGGTCAGTATAGATGGACTAATAGAACAAGACCCACACACTGCTAGAAGGCCAAATATTTTTTCAGAGCTAGATGCAGACAAAAAATTATTTTGAATTTGCAACCTGATGGAGGTCAGTATAGATGGACTAATAGAACAAGTCCCACACTCTGCTAGAAGGCCAAATATATTTTCAGAGCGAGATGCAGAAAAAAATTATATTCAATTTGCAACGTGATGGAGGTCAGTATAGATGGACTAATAGAACAAGTCCCACACACAGCTAGAAGCCCAAATATTTTTTCAGAGGTAGATGCAGAAAAAAATTATATTCAGATTGCAACCTGATGGAGGTCAGTATAGATGGACTAATAGAACAAGTCCCACACACTGCTAGAAGGCCAAATATTTTTTCAGAGCTAGATGCAGATAAAAATTATTTTTAATTTGCAACCTGATGGAGGTCAGTGTAGATGGACTAATAGAACAAGTCCCATACACAGCTAGAAGCCCAAATATTTTTTCAGAGGTAGATGCAGAAAAATATTATATTCAGTTTGCAACCTGATGGAGGTCAGTATAGATGGACTAATAGAACAAGTCCCACACAATGCTAGAAAGCCAAATATTTTTTCAGAGCTAGATGCAGATAAAAATTATTTTGAATTTGCAACCTGATGGAGGTCAGTATAGATGGACTAATACAACGAGACCCACACACTGCTAGAAGGCCAAATATTTTTTCAGAGCTAGATGCACACAAAAAATTATTTTGAATTTGCAACCTGATGGAGGTCAGTATAGATGGACTAATAGAACAAGTCCCACACACTGCTAGAAGGCCAAATATTTTTTCAGAGCTACATGCAGAAAAAAATTATATTCAATTTGCAACCTGATGGAGGTCAGTATAGATGAACTAATAGAACAAGTCCCACACACAGCTAGAAGCCCAAATATTTTTTCAGAGGTAGATGCAGAAAAAAATTATATTCAGTTTGCAACCTGATGGAGGTCAGTATAGAAGGACTAATAGAACAAGTCCCACACACTGCTAGAAGGCCAAATATTTTTTCAGAGCTAGATGCAGATAAAAATTATTTTTAATTTGCAACCTGATGGAGGTCAGTATAGATGGACTAATAGAACAAGTCCCACACACAGCTAGAAGCCCAAATATTTTTTCAGAGGTAGATGCAGAAAAAAATTATATTTAGTTTGCAACCTGATGGAGGTCAGTATATATGGACTAATAGAACAAGTCCCACACACTGCTAGAAGGCCAAATATTTTTTCAGAGCTAGATGCAGATAAAAATTATTTTTAATTTGCAACCTGATGGAGGTCAGTATAGATGGACTATAAGAACAAGTCCCACACACTGCTAGAAGGCCAAATATGTTTTCAGAACTAGATGCAGATAAAAATTATTTTTAATTTGCAACCTGATGGAGGTCAGTATAGATAGACTAATAGAACAAGTCCCACACACTGCTAGAAGGCCAAATATTTTTTCAGAGCTAGATGCAGAAAAAAATTATATTCAATTTGCAACCTGATGGAGGTCAGTATAGATGGACTAATAGAACAAGTCCCACACACAGCTAGAAGCCCAAATATTTTTTCAGAGGTAGATGCAGAAAAAAATTATATTCAGTTTGCCACCAGATGGAGTTCAGTATAGATGGACTAATAGAACAAGTCCCACACACTTCTAGAAGGTGAAACATTTTTTCAGAGCTAGATGCAGATAAAATTTTTTTTTAATTTGCAACCTGATGGAGGTCAGTATAGATGGACTATAAGAACAAGTCCCACACACTGCTAGAAGGCCAAATATGTTTTCAGAACTAGATGCAGATAAAAATTATTTTTAATTTGCAACCTGATGGAGGTCAGAATAGATGGACTAATAGAACAAGTCCCACACAATGGTAGAAGACTAAATATTTTTTCAGAGCTAGATGCAGACAAAAAATTATTTTGAATTTGCAACCTGATGGAGGTCAGTATAGATGGACTAATAGAACAAGTCCCACACACTGCTAGAAGGCCAAATATTTTTTCAGAGCTAGATGCAGAAAAAAATTATATTCAATTTGCAACCTGATGGAGGTCAGTACAGATGGACTAATAGAACAAGTCCCACACACTGCTAGAAGGCCAAATATTTTTTCAGAGCTAGATGCAGATAAAAATTATTTTGAATTTGCAACCTGATGGAGGTCAGTATAGATGGACTAATAGAACAATTCCCACACACAGCTAGAAGCCCAAATATTTTTTTAGAGGTAGATGAAGATAAAAATTATATTTAATTTGCAACCTGATGGAGGTCAGTATATATGGACTAATAGAACAAGTCCCACACACTGCTAGAAGGCCAAATATTTATTCAGAGCTAGATGCAGATAAAAATTATTTTGAATTTGCAACCTGATGGAGGTCAGTATAGATGGAATAATAGAACAATTCCCACACACATCTAGAAGCCCAAATATTTTTTTAGAGGTAGATGCAGATAAAAATTATATTTAATTTGCAACCTGATGGAGGTCAGTATATATGGACTAATAGAACAAGTCCCACACACTGCTAGAAGGCCAAATATTTTTTCAGAGCTAGGTGCAGATAAAAATTATTTTGAATTTGCAACCTGATGGAGGTCAGTATAGATGGACTCATAGAACAAGTCCCACACACTGCTAGAAGGCCAAATATTTTTTCAGAGCTAGATGCATATAAAAATTATTTTTAATTTGCAACCTGATGGGGGTCAGTATAGATGGACTAATAGAACAAGTCCCACACACTGCTAGAAGGCCAAATATTTTTTCAGAGCTAGATGCAGATAAAAATTATTTTTAATTTTCAACCTGATGGAGGTCAGTATAGATGGACTAATAGAACAAGTCCCACACACTGCTAGAAGGCCAAATATTTTTTCAGAGCTAGATGCAGACAAAAAATTATTTTGAATTTGCAACCTGATGGAGGTCAGTATAGATGGACTAATAGAACAAGTCCCACACATTGCTTGAAGGCCAAATATTTATTCAGAGCTAGATGCAAAAAAAAATTATATTCAATTTGCAACCTGATGGAGGTCAGTATAGATGGACTAATAGGACAAGTCCACACACACAGCTAGAAGCCCAAATATTTTTTCAGAGGTAGATGTAGAAAAAAATTATATTCAGTTTGCAAACTGATGGAGGTCAGTATGGATGGACTAATAGAACAAGTCCCACACACTGCTAGAAGGCCAAATGTTTTTTCAGAGCTAGATGCAGAAAAATATTATATTCAATTTGCAACCTGATGGAGGTCAGTATAGATGGACTAATAGAACAAGTCCCACACACTGCTAGAAGGCCAAATATTTTTTCAGAGCTAGATGCAGAAAAGTTATATTCAATTTGCAACCTTATGGAGGTCAGTATAGATGGACTAATAGAATGATGCTATGCCCAAAAGGTTTTACTTCACTAGGTGCAGTAAAAAAATTGGTATTCTATACACAGGTGGTGTAGCTTGCAACACAGATAGGCTACTCCACTGACTAACACACTCTGCAATAGGCTAAAAAGGATTAGATTTGCTAGATTTATCCAAATGCTGTGAAAAAAACTTGCACAGCACTGGCACAGACCTGCCTGGCAAAAACTGATAGGAACTGATGTAACTTAGTCCTGAAAAGGACTGCAATTACAATTCGTCTTTACTCCCACAACCTATCTATTTAAGAGCACAGACCTGCCTGATAAAAGTCGTAGGAAATGCTGTAACCTAGTCCTTAAAAGGACTGCAATCACAACTATTCCCTACTCCCAAGCTATCTGTAGATTTGTGCGAAAATTGGCTTGAAATTAACAAGGTATAGCGCACACAGCAACAGCGGTGCCGTATAACATGCAGCTGCAGCAGTGAGAAAATGGTGGCGACGGGGAAAATGGCTGGGTCTTATAGCGCAAGGACATGTGACATACACTGCCAATGACACATGCCCTTGCTTGTGTGAAAAAAAGCAGTTCGCTCCGTGTGTGCGCTGCTGATAGGCTGACAGATTGCACCTCCCCACTGTATATGCGGGAAAGAGAAAAAAAAAATGGAGATCTTCATTATTCCTGCAGAGATCCATCCCCTGCCCCTCCCCCCGCCCCGCTGTACACTCAAACTGCGTATTAACATTAATTTTCATCATTACTGAGAAAAAATCCAGTTATGATTTTGGTGCACGAACAGTTATCGAACATCCTTATTGAAAAAATGACCAAGTATGCAATGGACCAGGCAACTGTTAGGTGGATTCATAACTGGCTTAGTGATCGGACTCAAAGGGTGGTTGTAAATGGCTTCACATCCAGCTGGATGAATGTCTGAAGTGGGGTACCACAGGGCTCCGTCCTGGGACCTGTATTGTTCAACATCTTTATCAATGATTTAGATGAAGGAATTGAGGGTAAACTGATTAAATTTGCTGATGACACAAAGCTAGGAGGGATAGCTAATACTAGAGAAGAGAGAGAGAGGATTCAAAAATACCTAAATAAACTGGAGCAGTGGCCAGCAACCAACAGAATGGTTTTTAACAGGGAAAAATGCAAAGTACTACATCTGGGCAATAAAAATGAAAAAAGCATATACAGAATGGGAGGAATAGAGCTTAGCAACAGTACATGTGAAAAAGACTTAGGTATACTAATAGATTATAGACTGAACATGAGTCAACAGTGTGATGCAGCAGCAAAAAAGGCAAATACAATTCTGGGATGTATTAACAGAAGCATACAGTCTAGATCACGTGAAGTCATTATCGGTCTTTACTCCTCTTTGGTCAGACCTCATCTGGAATACTGTGTACAGTTTTGGGCACCACATTTTAAAAAAGACATAGACAAACTGGAGCAAGTTCAGAGAAGAGCGACCAGAATGGTGACTGGTCTGCAAACCATGTCCTATGAGGAACGGTTGCAGGATTTGGGAATGTTTAGCTTGTAAAAAAGAAGACTGAGAGGAGACTTAATAGCTGTCTACAAATATGTCAAGGGCTGTCACATTGTAGAAGGATCATCTTTATTCTCATTTGCACAAGGAAAGACTAGAAGCAATGGGATGAAACTAAATGGGAGGAGACACAGATTAGATATTAGAAAAAACTTTTTGACAGTTAGGGTGATTAATGAGTGGAACAGGCTGCCACGAGAGGTGGTGAGTTCCCCTTCAATGGACGTCTTCAAACAGAGGCTGGACAGACATCTGTCTGAGATGATCTAGTGAATCCTGCTTTGAGCAGGGAGTTGGACCAGATAACCCAGGAGGTCCCTTCCAACTCTACCATTCTATGATTCTATGATTCTATGATTCTATAACCTCGAACAGCCAAATTTTTTTCAAATCGTTCGTGTTCGCTGAACGGCTCGAACACCGCCCAAAACAGCTCGAATTTGAGATTGGCGAACAGTTCGAGTCGAACAACGCTCATCTCTAGTCGTGTGTGACAATGGCCGGAACCTGGTTGCGGCTCTGAGGCGAGGCGAGCTCACACATAACATGCCTGGCCCATGTGCTTAACCTCGTAGTTCAGCGGTTTCTCAAATCCTACCTGGAGCTGCCGGATCTGCTTGTTAAAGTACTCCGCCTGTGTGCCCATTTTAGAAAGTCACTTACAGCTTCCACTGCTCTTGCCGTGTTTCAGCAACATTTGCAGGTTCCAGCTCACAGACTGGGGTGTAATGTCCCAGCGCGTTGGAACTCTACACTGCAGATGTTGGGAAGGATTTGTGAGCAGAAGAGGGCAGTTGTTGAGTACCAGCATCAACAAGGCCATCAGTATTCAGTTCAGACTCCACACATAAGACGTCAGGAGTGGACATGGATGTCAGACATATGTACCATCCTCCAAAACTTTGAGGACTCCACCAAGATGGTGAGCGGCGATGACGCCATAATTAGCGTCACCATCCCACTTCTCTGTCTTCTGAAACGCTCTCTGCTCACAATCAAAGAGGATGCATTGCAGGTGGTGCACGATGAGATGGAGCAAGGAACCATACAGGGTGATTACACCCTGCCCAGACTCATCTCATCCCAACATGGATTGGGTGACAATGAGGAAGAGGAGGAGGAGGAAGAACAGGAGCTAGTTTCATTCGCTATAGACGGTACTACCTGCACAGCTGTCATACCGTCTGTTCAGCATGGATGGCCAGAGGACAGAGAGGAGAAGGAGGAGAGCATGGTCACTCGTCCTCTTGGTGAGGACACAGAAGTCTTGCCTGTTAGCAGTCTGACATGCATGACTGAGTTTATGTTATGCTGCCTTTCCCATGACCCTCGCGTTCTCAAAATTTTGGGTGACAGTCAATACTGGTTGGTCACACTTCTAGACCCACGCTGCAAGGAAAACTTTATATCTTTTATTCCTGAGGCGGACAGGTCTACAAAAATGAGGCTGTACCAGAAGACCCTTGTTGCGGAACTATTAAAAAAATTCCCATCTGAAAACACTGGCGGCAGAGGTCATAGTTTGTTGTACAACCAAGGACTACAGGTGAGAGAGACACAACTCCAATCCAGCAGAGGCAGGGGAACACTGTCAAAGTTCTGGGAGAATTTTCTCAACCCCTCCCATCGCATAGGCCCTGAGGCGCAGGGTACTCTCACAAGGAGTGCAAAGTTTGGGAAGATGCCGAGAGAGTACCTTGCCGACCGTACCAACATCCTCCGTGATTCCTCTCTGCCTTACAATTATTGGGTATCCAAGCTGGATTCGTGGAATGAACTGGCTCTCTAAGCCTTGGAGGTCCTGGCCTGCCCTGCCGCCAGCGTTTTATCAGAGCGGGTTTTTAGTGCCGCTGGTGGAGTTATTACTGATAAGCACATCCGCCTGTCAACTGAAAATGCTGACAGGCTGACTCTTCTAAAAATGAACAAGGGCTGGATTGGACCAGACTTCTCAACACCACCGAATGATAGCAGCATAACATAAACTCAAATCCAGTGTCTTTTTTGGGAGGTGTATTCCCATGAACCATTTCACACCCACACATGGATATACGCTTCCTGATTTTGGCTATTTGCTCTTGTTCTCCTCCTTCTCCTCCTTCAAGCACATTGGAATACTTGAGTGCTCAACCCGAGCAACAAACCCAATGCAAGTCTATGGGAATCTCTAGCATTTTTCCAGCGGCTCCCCCCGGTGGTCTGCAGAGGGCCTAAAAATTGCCCAAATTGATGGGAACAGTGCTCAAATGACATGGGAACAGCATGGGGGAAGACCCTTAGAAGCATTTCTGATTCCCAGGTCACTTCTGTCAACAACGTTGTCAGAGGTATTATGCCACTTTTACGAACTCACAATAAAACATACAAAAACGAAACCAAAACGGATTTTCCTGGGAAATATGTTAAGGAACATCCTTTCCAGGGTAATGACTTGTATATCAAGCAAAATAAATAACCAAAAACAAAAATACTCCTCCACACCTCTGTTCACACTTAGCGTTTTTGATGCGTTTTTGCACTTTTGCATTGCTTTCAACCGTAACAAATGCATTCACCAGGAAATGTCATTTTAACATTTTACATCCTTATCTGGCCATGTGGTGAGTGAGATATCACCAGACACATCGTGTTTCATTTATGAAGGAGAGACTCTAAAATCAAAAAGCCTATTTTTATAGGGCAATCAGGTGGCCTTTAGTATTCTTAAAGGGCCAGCAGTCGGCCCTCACTATTGTTAGAGAACCATCAGCCGGCTATGTTTTATTGTTCCCATTACTAAAGAGTGGGTCTCCTATACTGTTATTGTGTATGCAGTGAGTGGCAGGGCTGCCAAAAATTTGGATGAACATTAATACCACTTTGAAAATTTGGATGCACCCCAATACCCCTTTGAAGAGACTTAGAGAAGGGCCTCCTGAAAACAATGTTCCCATTATTAGGAAGTGGGTCTCCCATTGTGTTTGCCTAAGCAGTGAATGCAAGGGTTGTCAAAAATTTGGAGGCACTCCAATGCCCCTTGGAAGAGACGTAGAGGGCCTCATGAAAAAAATGTTCCCATTATTAGGAAGTGGGTCTCCCATTGTGTTTGCCTATGCAGTGAATGCAAGGGCTGCCAAAAATCGTGAGGCATGCCAATGCCCCTTGGAAGAGACGTTGAGGAGGTCCTCATAAAAAAATATTCCCATTATTAGGACGTTGGTCTCCCATTGTGTTTGCCTATGCAGTTTATGCAAGGGTTGCCTAAAATTTGGAGACACTTCAATGCCCCTTGGAAGAGACATAGAGGGCCTCATGAAAAAATGTTCCCATTATTAGGAAGTGGGTCTCCTATAGTGTTGACCTATGCAGTGAATGCAAGGGCTGACAAAAATTGGGAGGCACTCCAATACCCCTTGGAAGAGACATGGAGGAGGGCCTCATAAAAAATGTTCGCATTAGAAAGGAGCGGGCCTCTTATATTTGTAATGCCCATGCACTAAGTGTATGGGCTGACAAACATGTACCCCTGGGGGGTATACATGACCATACTGTATAATTTTTTTTTTAACGGGCATCATAAACACCCTTTAAAAAAATGATGTGGGTGTTGCATCACGGACCACGGTCACCCTGGTGATATGGTGGTGGAGGATGAGGAGAAGAAGGAGGACAAGAGCAAATAGCCAAAATCAGGAAGCGTATATCCATGTCTGGGTGTTATAAGGTGCATGGGAATACACTTCCCAAGAAAAGACACTGGATTTTTGTTTATGTTACGCTGCTATCATTCGGTGGTGTTGAGAAGTCTGGTCCAATCCAGCCCTTGTTCATTTTTATAAGAGTCAGCTGACAGGCGGATGTGCTTATTAGTTATAATTTCACCAGCGGCACTAAAAACCCGCTCTGATAAAATGCTGGTGGCAGGGCAGGCCAGGACCTCCAAGGCATAGAGAGCCAGTTAATTCCATGTATCCAGCTTGGATACCCAATAATTATAAGGCACAGAGGAATCACGGAGGACGTTGGTATGGTCGGCAAGGTACTCCCTCAGCATCTTCCCAAACTTTGCACTCCTTGTGATAGTGCCCGCGCCTCAGGGCTTGTGCGATGGGAAGGGCTGGGAAAATTCTCCCAGAATTTTGACGTGTTCCCCTGCCTCTACCGGATTGAAGTTGTGTCTCTCTCGCCTGTACTCCTTGGTTGTCCAACGAAGTGTGGCCTCTGCCGCCAGCGTTTTCAGATGGGAATTTTTTTAATAGTTCCGCAACAAGGTCCTCTGGTACAGCCCCATTTTTGTAGACCTGTCCGCCTCAGGAATTAGAGATATAAAGTTCTCCTAGTAGCGTTGGTCTAGAAGTGTCACCAACACTGACAACAATGACTGTCACCCAAAATTTTGAGAACGCGAGGGTCATGGTAAAGGCAATGTAACATAAACTCAGCCACGCATGCCAGACAACTAACAGGCAAGACTTCTGTGTCCTCACCAAGAGGATGACTGACCATGCTTTCCTCCTCCTCCTTTCTGTCATCTGGCCATCCACGCTGAACAGATAGTATGACAGCTGTGCAGGTAGTACCGTCTATAGCGTATGAAACAAGCTCCTGTTCTTCCTCCTCCTCCTCGTCCTCATTCAATCCACATTGGGATGAGATGAGGCTGGGCTGTGTGTAATCACCCTGTATGGTTCCTTGCTCCATCTCATCGTTCTCCGCCTGCAATGCATCCTCTTTGATTGTGAGCAGAGAGCATTTCAGAAGACAGAGAAGCTGGATGGTGACGCTAATTATGGCGTCATCGCCGCTCACCATCTTTGTGGAGTCCTCAAAGTTTTGGCCTATGGTACATATGTCTGACATCCATGTCCACTCCTGAGGTCTTATGTGTGGAGTTTTAACGGAATACCGATGGCCTTGTTGATGCTGGTACTCAACAACTGCCCTCTTCTGCTCACAAATCCTTCCCAACATTTGCAGTGTAGAGTTCCAATGCGTGGGGACATCACACACCAGTCTGAGAGCCGGAAGCTGCAAACACTGCTGAAACACGGCAAGGGCGGTGGAAAAATGGACACACAGGCGGTGTACTTTAACAAGCAGATCCGGCAGCTCCGGGTAGGATTTGAGAAACTGCTGAACCATGAGGTTAAGCACATGGGCTAGGCATGGTACGTGTGTGAGCTTGCCTCACCTCAGAGCCGCCACCAGGTTCCGGCCATTGTCACACATTCCTGGTCGTAGGTTCAGCGGTGTGAGCTACAGATCTACCTGCTCTTTCAGAGCTGTCCACAACTCTTCAGCATTGTGTGGTTTGCCACATAAGCATATTAGCTTCTGCACAGCTTGTTGCCGCTTGGCCGAGGCAGTGCTGCAGTGCTCCCAGCTTGTGACTGATGTGGTCATTTCGGAGATGGAGGCTGAAGAGGAGGAGGAGGCTGAGGAGAATGAGGTACAGGAGTTGTAGACCGTGGGGGTAACCCTCATTGACCTAGGGCACGCAATTCTTGGTGTTGGGAGGACGTGTTCCGTCCCAAGGTCCGACTGGGTACCAGCTTCCACTATGTTAGCCCAGTGTTCCGTCAGCGAGATGTACTGTCCCTGCCCACAAGCACTTGTCCACGTGTCTGTGGTTAGGTGGACTTTGCCGGTAACTGTGCTGTTTAGGGCACGGCTAATATTTTGAGACACGTGCTTGTGGAATGTGGGGACGGCACACCGGGAGAAACAGTGGCGGCCGGGGACATATGCTGAACATAACACATCTGCATCTCTGGCTGCTATGGGCATAAAAGGGGACAAACTTATGGTGTGGCACCCATGCTCCCCTGACCTTAACCCCATTGAGAACCTCTGGAGCATCATCAAAAGGAGTGTCTATGATGGCGGGAGGCAGTTCACATCTAAGCAACAGCTCTGGGAGGGTATTCTGTCCTCATGCAAAACAATTGAAGCAGAAACCATCCAAAACCTGGCAAATTCAATGGACGAGAGAGTTCAGAAGCTCTTTTCGAACAAGCGGTCCTATGTGCAAATGTAACATCACCTAAAATAAAGTTTTGAGTTGAAAACTGTTTGATTTCAGTTTGTAATAACCTGCTAATGCTTATAATTTCAAAAATGACCATTTTTTTGTTCTTTATTAAAATGAAAAGGTTGAAAACTCTGCCGTGCATAATAATTTGGAACATGCATTTTGAGTGCAGTTTGAGTTTTTTATTTTTTTTTAAATATACTGTTATCATAGGCAGTTTGTTCAAAAACCTTTCAATTGTACTCTAATAGTTATTTGACTGGAAAATTACAATGACTGCAATTCATATAGGTAATTTGGGAAAATCTGAGAAAATATTATTTGCATAATAATTTGGAACACAGTGTATATCAGTCTAATGCCGAGTTGTCTGGCTACCATACATTATGCTACCTAGCCCTATAGTGATGTTCCCTCATTTAAACTCCTGGATTGCATTACCGATGTGGTCTTCTGACAAATCTCTGGCTGTCATTGGGTCCAAGACAAAGGTGGGGCTCATCGCTGATAGCCCTGCATTCCTGCCTTCATTGCTGTCTTTCTGTGCACCATGATAGCTTTTGAAACCAGTTGAGTGAGGTCAATTGAACACCTGTAGCTGGACATCTGGCTCGTAGCTCAATGTCGTACAAATGCCTACTGATTGTCTGTATGGAGACTGTTTCATACCTTAGGTTTGATGTCAAATTGATATCCAACATTACTTGCAGTAAAAAATGAATCAATAGTGGAACCAGTGGTATGATGATTTCTAAAAATTTACCAAGGAACTGGTTTTCAACACACCACCATGTTGCCACATATTGCTTATTTTAATGTGAGCAGCCTGCATGGCCTAAACATGCTGTCATGACCTGTAGTGTCTACGGACTTGTCTCCTATCAAACATATCTGGAACAACGCGCAGTCTGGCTCTGGACAGAAGCACGCATCCAGCCATTACAGGTAAGAGGAGTGTGTATGGCGCCGGAGATCGCGGTATGCGTAGACACTGAATGCATACCGCGATCTCTGGCGCCATACTTACAGTACAGACTAAAAGTTTGGACACACCTTCTCATTTAAAGATTTTTCTGTATTTTCATGACTATGAAAATTGTACATTCACACTGAAGGCATCAAAACTATGAGTTAACACATGTGGAATTATATACTTAACAAAAAAAGTGTGAAACAAGTGAAAATATGTCTTATATTCTAGGTTCTTCAAAGTAGCCACCTTTTGCTTTGATGACTGCTTTGCACACTCTTGGCATTCTCTTGATGAGCTTCAAGAGGTAGTCACCGGAAATGGTTTTCACTTCACAGGTGTGCCCTGTCAGGTTTAATAAGTGGGATTTCTTGCCTTATAAATGGAGTTGGGACCATCAGTTGTGTTGTGCAGAAGTCAGGAGGTTACACAGCTGATAGTCCTACTGAATAGACTGTTAGAATTTGTATTATGGCAAGAAAAAAGCATCTAAGTAAAGAAGAACGAGTGGCCATCATTACTTTATGAAATGAAGGTCAGTCAGTCTGAAAAATTGGGCAAACTTTGAAAGTATCCCCAAGTGCAGTTGCAAAAACCATCAAGCGCTACAAAGAAACTGGCTCACATGAGGACCGCCCCCGGAAAGAAAGACCAAGAGTCACCTCTGCTTCTGAGGATAAGTTTATCCGAGTCACCAGCCTCAGAAATCGCAGGTTAACAGCAGCTCAGATTAGAGACCAGGTCAATGCCACACAGAGTTCTAGCAGCAGACACATCTCTTCAACAACTGTTAAGAGGAGACTTTGTGCAGCAGGCCTTCATGGTAAAATAGCTGCTAGGAAACCACTGCTAAGGACAGGCAACAAGCAGAAGAGACTTGTTTGGGCTAAAGAACACAAGGAATGGACATTTGACCAGTGGAAATCTGTGCTTTGGTCTGATGAGTCCAAATTTGAGATCTTTGATTCCAACCACCGTGTCTTTGTGCGACGCAGAAAAGGTGAACGGATGGACTCTTTATGCCTGGTTCCCACCGTGAAGCATGGAGGAGGAAGTGTGATGGTGTGGGGGTGCTTTGCTGGTTACACTGTTGGGGATTTATTCAAAATTGAAGGCATACTGAACCAGCATGGCTACCACAACATCTTGCAGCGGCATGCTATTCCATTCGGTTTGCGTTTGGTTGGGCCATAATTTATTTTTCAACAGGACAATGACCCTAAGCACACCTCCAGGCTGTGTAAGGGCTATTTGACCAAGAAGCTGAGTGATGGGTGCTATGCCAGATGACCTGGCCTTCACAGTCACCAGACCTGAACCCAATCGAGATGGTTTGGGGTGAGCTGGACCGCAGGGTGACGGCAAAAGGGCCAAAAAGTGCTAAGCATCTCTGGAAACTCCTTCAAGATTGTTGAAGACCATTTCCCGTGACAACCACTTGAAGCTCATCAAGAGAATGCCAAGAGTGTGCAAAGCAGTCATCAAAGCAAAAGGTGGCTACTTTGAAGAACCTAGAATATAAGACATATTTTCACTTGTTTCACACTTTTTTGTTAAGTATATAATTCCACATGTGTTAATTCATAGTTTTGATGCCTTCAGTGTGAATGTATAATTTTCATAGTCATGAAAATACAGAAAAATCTTTAAATGAGAAGGTGTGTCCAAACTTTTGGTCTGTACTGTACATAATTACCTGACTGGGAGGAGCGTTGCCACGGCACCTCTCTTCGCCGGAGACTGGGGCAGGAGTGAAGCGTTGGATCAGCGCATGCGCATAGCGCTATCTGGCGCCATTTTACTGGAGACACATTTGCAGCGTGTCTTCAGCAAAATGGCACTGGACAACGCAGTATTGGCACTCGCATACTCCGGCGCCACACTCCTCCCCCGGTCTCAGGGAGAACAGGACACAGCAGCGCTGAAGTACAGGGAAGAAAGTTGAGTATAAGTGTTCATTTTTTTGTTTCTGTGCACAGCGTGAAAGGTATGAGGGGGCCTCACATACCAGGATTGAGGAGTGAGGGGGCAACACATATCAGGATTAGGGGGTGAGGGGGCCACACATACCAGGATTGGGGGGATGAGGGGTACCAATCATACCAGGATTGGGGGGTGAGGGAACCATGCATACCAGGATTGGGGGGTGAGGGGACCATGCATACCAGGATTGCATGGTGAGGGGACCATGCATACCAGGATTGGGGGTGAGGAGTACCACACATACCAGGATTGGGGGGGGTGAGGGGACCATGCATACCAGGATGAGGGGTACCACACATACCATTATTGGGGATGAGGGGACCATGCATACCATGATTGGGTGGTGAGGACCATGCACACCAGGATTGGGGGGCAAGGGGACGATGCATACAGGGATTAGGGGGTGAGGGGTGCCATGCATACCAGAATAGGGATGAAGGGTATCATACATACCAGGATAGGAATGCGAGGTACCATGCATACCAGGATGAGGGATGGGGTGCCATGCATACCAGGATGAGGGGTACATGCATAACAGAATAGGGATGAGGGGTACCATGCATAACAGGATAAGGATGAGGGGTGCCATGCATACTAAGATGAGGGATTGGGTGCCATGAATACCAGGTTTCTGGGATGAGGAGGTGATACATACCAGAATTGGGATGAGGGGTGCCATGCATACCAGGATGAGGAATACCATACATACCAGCATAGGGATGAGGGGTGCCATGCATACCAGGATGAGGGGTACCATACATACCAGGATAGGGATGAAGGGTACCATGTATACCAGGATTGGGGGATGAGGGGCCCATGCATAACAGGATTGGGATGAGGAGTGACATGCATACCAGGATAGGGATGAGGAGTGCCATGCATATCAGGATGGGGGTGAGGGAGCCATGCATACCAGGATTGGGGATGACGGAGCCATGCATACTAGGATTGGGGATGAGGTGTGCCATGCATACCAGGATTGAGGATGAGGGTAGCCATGCATACCAGAATTGGGGATGAGGAGTGCCATGCATACCAGAATAGGGATGAAGGGTACCATACATACCAGGATAGGAATGCGAGGTACCATGCATACCAGGATGAGGGATGGGGTGCCATGCATACCAGGATGAGGGGTACATGCATAACAGAATAGGGATGAGGTATACCATGCATGCCAGGATAAGGATGAGGGGTGCCATGCATACTAGGATGAGGGATTGAGTGCCATGCATACCAGGTTTCTGGGATGAGGAGGCCATACATACCAGAATTGGGATGAGGGGTGCCATGCATACTAGGATGAGGGGTACCATACATGCCAGCATAGGGATGAGGGGTGCCATGCATACCAGGATGAGGGGTACCATACATACCAGGATAGGGATGAAGGGTACCATGTATACCAGGATTGGGGGATGAGGAGCCCATGCATAACAGGATTGGGATGAGGAGTGACATGCATACCAGGATTGGGGATGAGGGAGCCATGCATACCAGGATTGGGGATGAGGGAGCCATGCATACCAGGATTGGGGATGAGGGAGCCATGCATACCAGGATTGAGGATGAGGGAGCCATGCATACCAAAATTGGGGATCAGGGGTGCCATGCATACCAGGATTGGGGGCGAGGGGTGCCATGCATAGCAAGATTGGGGATGAGGGAGCCATGCATACCAGGATTGGGGATGAGGGAGCCATGCATAACAGGATTGGGGATGAGGGAGCCATGCATACCAGGATTGGGGATGAGGGGTGCCATGCATAAAAGGATTGGGGATGAGGGAGCCATGCATACCAGGATTGGGGATGAGGGGTGCCATGCATACCAGGATTGGGGGCGAGGGGTGCCATGCATAGCAAGATTGGGGATGAGGGAGCCATGCATACCAGGATTGGGGATGAGGGAGCCATGCATAACAGGATTGGGGATGAGGGAGCCATGCATACCAGGATTGGGGATGAGGGGTGCCATGCATAAAAGGATTGGGGATGAGGGAGCCATGCATACCAGGATTGGGGATGAGGGGTGCCATGCATACCAGGATTGGGGATGAGGGGTGCCATGCATACCAGGATTGGGTGTGAGGTGTGCCATGCATACCAGGATTGGGATGAGGAGTGCCATGCATACCATGGTGGGGTTGAGGGGTGCCATGCATACCAAGATGTGGGTGAGATGTCCATGCATACCAGGATGAGGGATACCATACATACCAGGATAGGGATGAGGATTGGGGTACCATGCATACAAGGATAGGGATGAGGAGTACCACACATTCCAGGATTGGGGATGAGGGGTGCCACGCATACCCAGGATTGGAGGTGAGGGGTGTCATGCATACCAGGATTGGGGATGAGGGGTGCCATGCCTTCCAGGATTGGGGTTGAGGGGTGCCATGCATACGAGAATTGGGGGTGAGGGTGCCATGCATACCAGGATAGGGATGAGGGGTGCCATGCATACCAGGATGGGGATGAGGGGTGCCATGCATACCAGGATAGCATGGTGGGGAATGGATGGGGGCAGCACAAATACAAGGAGGGGAGCAGCACATACCAGCATGGGAGATCATATACCAATAAAAATGCTCGCCACCCGGGCGTAGAGTGGGTTCAATAGCTAGTATGTGTATATATATATATATATATATATATATATATATATATATATATATATATACACACATACACTTGTTTTTTCTATATGGCCATAAAAATTAACAACACATTTAAGAATATATAATTAACAATATTAACGTCAAATAAAATGATAGTCTTTCTCAAAATACAACTTTTGTCCTTTGGATAAAGAATGCTATGACAGTTTGGTCTGACATATATCCAATGATGACTCAGAAGTTTAGGAAGAAACTATTCTTATTATGCTGTGAGATGCAGACAATGTGCAACATGTACTGTCAGAAAATAGTTCTCAAGGTAAAAAAAATGGCTAATAGAGAATCCAGTGCTTGAGTACTGCATGCTGTCTATTTTTATCTACATATTATGCATTTTATATTTTTTGAACTGTAATTGTATTGCTGTCTGAAAGCAGTGAAAAGCAAGTAATGCACAGATATGGTGTAGTCTTTCTAATGAAAATAGAAGAATAATAGATTACATCAATGTCAATTGCAAATTATCTTTATTATTAGATAGGTCTTTTTAAGTAAATAAGACCGCAATTGAATTTGCAACATTGAATCACTGTATAAACTGATCATAAGATCATCTGAAATTGGAAATTGGATGCAAGTAGCCACATCAGTAGTGATGAGCGAGCACTAAAATGCTCGGGTACTCGTTGTTCCAGTCAAGCAAATTGAAATGCTCTAGTGCTCGGTCCGAGTAATGAGCCCAATGTAAGTCTATGGGAAACTCAAGCATTTTTCTGGCGGCCCTCACCCCCCGGCGGTCTGCAGAGGGTCTAAAGATTGACTAAATCGATGGGAATCGAGTGCTCAAATGACATGGGAACAGCATGGGGAAGACCCCTGGAAGCATTTCTGACTCCCAGGTCACTTCTGTCAACAATGTTGTTAGAGGTATTACGCTTTTAAGGACTCACAATAAAACATACAAAAACAAAATCAAAATGGATTTTCCTGGGAAATATGTTAAGGAACATCCATGTCAGGGTAATGACTTGTATATAAGGCAAAATAAATAACCAAAAACAAAAATGCTCCTCCACACCTTGGGCTATGTTCACACGTAGCGTTTTTAATGCATGTTTGCACTTTTGCATTGCTTTTAACCAAGACAAATGCATTCACCGGGAAATGTCATTTTAACATTTTGGAACCTTATCTGGCCATGTGGTGTGTGACATGAGAACAGCATGGTGAAAACCCCTGAAGCATCTCTGACTCCCAGGGCACTGCCTAAAACTGTGGCCATCTAATCAGACATGATCCTATATTACTGCGGTAATAATAGAGACATTTTTGGCAACGTGACAAATCTTAAACTTCATTTAAAATGGGCAAGGTGTGTGTCAAGGGACGGGGAAATGGACGTTATGGTGATTGTGCATGCAGAGGCCATAGGCAAAATGAAATTCTGCCTGCTGAGGGAGTACAACAAACACCCACATCATGTCGAACTACCTTCCTGTCCCAATTTCTAGGGGGCTGCAGAATACCACTATTGAAGCCAGAGCAGTGTGAAAACGTTGTTGGTTGGATAGCAGATAAAGTTTCTAGTCAGTTTGGCACCACAACCACCCTGTGTTCCACATGGTGCAGTCTCAGTAGATGTGAGTCTGGATCACATTATTATTATTACTTTATTGCCATTTATTCCATGGCACTTTACATGTGAATAAGGGGTATACATAGCAAAAACAATTACAATAATCTTGAACAAAAAGGTGACAGCGACTGGTACAGGAGAGGAGAGGACCCTGCCTGCGAGAGTTCAGTCTACAAGGCATGGGTGAGGATACGGTAGGTGAGGATAGAGCTGGTCTTGTAGCAGTATGGTGGAGCGAGGGTTACTGCAGACTGTACGCATGTCGCGAGAGGTGGGTCTTCAGCTTTCTTTTAAAGGTTTCAACAGTAGGTGAGTGTCAGAAATCTTGTATGCGATTGTGGGAAGAGGAGATAAGAGGGAAGTAGAGAAGGAGATCTTGTGAGGATCGGAGGTTGCGTGCAGGTAAGTACCGGGAGACTAGGTCACAGATGTATGGAAGAGACAGGTTGTGGATAGCTTTGCATTCCAAGGTTAGGGTTTTGAACTGGAATCTCTGGGTAATGGGGAGCCAGTGAAGGGATTGACAGAGAGGAGAGGCAAGAGAATAGTGAGGGGACAGGTGGATTAGTCGGGCAACAGAGTTTAGGATAGATTGGAGGAATGGAGAGTATTAGAAGGGAGGACACAGATGATCGCGTGTACTAGTGTTTTTGTAGATTCGTGGTTGAGGAATGTGCGGATCCGGGAGATTTTTTTTACTTGGAGTCGGCATCTTCCTCACCCTGCTCCTCCTTCCTCCCACCATTCCGAGTGCCCTGAGACAACTGATCCCACACTTGGACACTTTGAAGAACTGTTTTGTTCATCTTTTCATTTATAGATTCTGGTCTCTCGCTCGGTCCGCTTGGAAGTGAAAAGAGCTTGGATATGTGGTTTGAAGGAAAGATTAGAGTCCAGGGTTACCTGAAGAGCTGTTAACTTTTCCATCAATAATTTTGGGCCTTTCGACCGGCCTGCTTCGAGCAGGGCAACAGAAAATTACATGTAGCCATTTGAGGAGCCATTGTCACCCAAAGGTGATGGTGGGAAAGTGCACATACTGTCTCAAGAGGTAGATAATGATGAGACACAATAGACAGAAAGTCAGGAGGAGGACCAGGGTGTGAAAGTGGGAAACAAAGCGGTGAACGTTGAAATTACTAACCCAACCTGGCAAGGGGACATGTAGAGTGAGGACAGCAGCACACAGGGGGAGGGAGGCATAGCACTACAACAGGCAGGAACAAGCAGTGTGGTGCCACAGACACAAGGCAGGCAACTGCTCCCCGGAACACTAACACGACGGAGGTTGCCAGTACAGCTGTCTTCCCGAGTCTGGTTCTTTTTTAAAAACTGTTGAGATAACTCCAAAAAGGCCATTTGCAACATCTGTCAGGCCAGCATCAGCAAGAGCACCAAAACTACCAGCCTTATCACCACCAGCATGCTCAGGCACATGACAGCAAAGCACCTGAGAAGCTGGGCCAAACACCATGGTCCAGAAACAATGTCTGCGAGTGACACCACTGCCTCTTCCACTGTTGTGCGTGCATGCCAATCCTGTCCATGGCGCATGCGAAGATGTCTTCCGCCCTGCACCTGTCATTGCAGACTTGCAACCATCACCATCCATGTCCTTGTCCCTTTGCAGTGTTCAATTGTCCCTACCACAGTTCTTGGAATGCAAGCGCAACTATGCAGCCAGCCACCCACCCACAGGACGCAATACTAAACTGCCACATTTCTGGACTCCTTGCACTTGAAATGTTGCCTTTTAAGCTCATGGAGGCGGAAGCTTTCCAAAACCTCATGGCGGCGGCAAGGTGTCCATATTGGGTCCCCAGCCACCACTAATTCTCCCGGTATCGTCTCTGCCTTCCACAAGTGTGTGTCCCAGAACATTACCCGTGCACTCCCCAGTGCACTTAAGTGGGAAGGACCGCCTAACCACAAACACGTGGACAAGTGAATGTGGCCAGGGAAGGTTCAAATCACTGACGCATTCCACTGGGTTAATATTGTGGAAGCCAGAACCCAGTGGGACCCTGGGATGGAACACGTCCTCCCGACGCAAAGGATTCCGGGCCCTGGGTCAATCAGGGTTACCCCTACATTTTACAGCTCCTGCACCTCCTCCTCCTCCTCTTCAGCCTTCATCTCCATCACTTGATTCATTTTTTCAAGACGTATTCCAGATTATTTACTTAAACTTCGTGTATGGCAATAACAATAAGCAGGACTGTATGCTTAGGTGACAAACCGCACACCGTTGCAGAGTTGTTGAAAGCTGTATCAGAGAACCTGGTGTCAGCTCTGAAGCTAGGCAAGCTCACACATGTACCATGCCTGGCCCATGTGCTCAACTTAGTGGTTCTGCAGTTTCTCAAAATCTACATGGATCTGCCAAAGCTGCTTGTGAAATTATGCCGCGTGTGTGCCCATTTCAGAAGGTCAGCCACAGCTTCCGCCGCCCTGGCAGGGCTTCAACAGCGCTTGCAGCTTCCGTCTCACCGACTGGTGTGTGATGTGACTACACATTGAAAATCAACATTGTAGATGTTTGGAATGATTTTGAGCAGCAGAGAGCAGTTGTTGAGTACCAGTGTCAACACATCCGTCGCATTCAAGAAAGCCTCCGCACATAAGAGCTGATGAGTGGGCATGGATGTCTGACATCTGTGCCCTCCTCCAAAACTTTGAGGACTCCACCAAGATGGTGAGCGGCGATGATGCCATAATTAGCATCACAATCCCGCTTCTCGGTCTACTGAAACGATCGCTGCTCACAATTAAAGAGAAGGCACTGCAGGTGGAGCAAGGAACTGTACAGGGTGATACTACCCAGCCCAGCCTCATCTCAGCGCGGATTGAGTAATAATGAGGAGGAGGAAGAAGAGAACATAGACAGTAATACTCTCGGTAAGAACAGGGAAGTCTTGGCTGTTGGCAGTCTGGCACCAAAGGCCGACTTTATGTTCCCCTGCCTTTACCGTGACCATCACATTGTACACATTTTGGGCATTACAGAAAACTGGCACAGCACAAGAGAATTCTTGGAGATGGAGGTATGAGGTTCTGATTAAGGAGAATGTCTGTCTTAGATCAGTTGCAGAATGGAGGGCACAGGAGGAGTGATACACAGAAATGAGGGAAGAGATATAAGCCGGTACAGAACTGTGGACAGCTTGGTGGGTGAGAGAGATGAGTTTGTATTGTATTGTGTAGTGATTGTTTAACCTAACCCGTGCAATGACTGGCACAGTTTAGAGGTGTCGGTGAAGCAGCTTGATAGAAATATGACCCTGGCTGCTGCATTCAGTAGGGATTTGAGGTGTTACGGATCTGCGTGGTGGAACCTCTGTGGCGCAGTGCAAGGAGGGACCCAGAGGGGCGTGACTAAGTATCAACTCAGACCGACCCTGGTCGTACGGTGGGTAACGACTCCGTGACCAGGGAGGGACCGAGCAGAGGGACCAGGTGCTACTCTGGGGACGACCTTGTAAGAGAGCAGGTGGCTCCCACGGGTCAGCAGACAGGGACTGACCGGTATAGCGGATGGACGCAACAGGCAGGCAGAAGTCTCTGGATAGTTGACGGGTGGTCACGGCACGTGACGGCAGGGCAGGTTGAAGTCTCTAGGTAACAGACAGGTGGTCACGGCTAGTGACAGCAGGAGCCTGCAGGTAGGCTATCAGGTAACAGGCAGGTAACAGGCGAGTGCTCCCAGGTGAGTGGGCTAGCAGGCACGGCAGGTAGCAGGCAGGTAACAGGCAGGAACAGGCAGGTAAAAGGCGAGTGCTCCCAGGTGAGCGGGCTAGTAGGCACGGCAGGTAAATGGCATGCAACTGGCAGGTGCTTCCTGGTAAGCAGGCGGACTTGCCCATAGACAGCCTGGCAGGCAGAACGGAAGGCAGACTGTCGGGCTGGAGAGTAGTCAGACTGGTGGACTGGAACAGTAGTCAGGCTGGCAACTGGACCTGAGGGCTGAAGCAGAGGTAAGTATACTGTGCAACAACTTTTGCTCGGGCACCTCCATTTTGGAGGAGGTGTCTTATATACGTGAGGACCCTCGGCTATTGGCCGGGGACTCCTTAGGATGGCGCACGTAGCCCCTTTAAGAGAGAGGGAGCACGCGCGCCCTAAGCACAGTGCCCGGGAAGCTGTGTGCGCCGGCAGCAGCAGGAAGAGAAGTGCAGGAGGACGCCGCGCAGGCAGCGGGGAGGTGAGAAGGACGGCGTCTCTGCCTGGTAGGGGGCAGAGATGCCGATGCTACAGTACCCCCCCCCTTTACGCCCCCGCTTTTTTAGGCCAGAAAGAAATTTTTCAAGGAGAAGCGGGGCATGGATGTTCTCCCTGGGTTCCCAAGTTCTCTCTTCTGGGCCAAACCCCATCCTATCCACCAGAAAAAAAGGTTTTTCATCTTACCCTCTTGGTGGCCAGAATATTCTCTACCTCAAACACGTCCTCAGCAGAAACTGGAGCAGGGGAAGAACCTGGATTGTTGGAAAAAGAGTTAAAGACAACTGGTTTGAGGAGAGATACGTGGAAGGAGTTGGGAATCCGTAAGGTGGCTGGGAGATTTAGCTTGTAGGCCACTGGATTGATTTGCTTAAGGACTTCAAATGGACCGATGAACCGAGGACCCAACGTATAGGAGGGTATTTTGAGCCGAACATGTTTGGAGGAGAGCCAAACCTTGTCTCCCGGACGGAATTGAGGCGGATCCAGACGTCTCTTGTCAGCATGTCTCTTCATCCGCTCGGAGGACTGAAGAAGTGTGGACCTAGTACTCTCCCAAATGGTGGAAAATTTGCTGACCAGAGACTCCGCGGCAGGGTTGTCTACAGAAGCGGAGACGGGAAACGGAATCCGGGGATGTTGACCATAGACTATAAAGAACGGAGACTTGGAAGATGATTCGCTCTCATGGTTGTTGTAGGAGAATTCGGCCCATGGCAGGAGATCCGCCCAATCAGTATGGTGAGCGTTAACAAAGTGCCGGAGGTAGCTGGTAAGGATCTGGTTGATCCGCTCCACTTGACCATTGGACTGAGGATGATAAGCGGAGGAGAAATCAAGGGTGACATCCAGCAGCTTACACGTAGCTCGCCAGAAACGAGAGGTGAACTGAACCCCTCGATCCGACATGATGTGGAGGGGTAGGCCATGGAGACGGAAGATGTGGAGGAAGAAGTCCTTAGCTAGCAGTGATGCAGACGAGAGACCAGGCAGGGGGATGAAGTGAGCCATTTTAGAAAAGCGGTCGGCGACCACCCAAATGACTGTACAACCGGCAGAGACAGGGAGATCTGTGATAAAGTCCATAGCAATGTGTTGCCACTGAGCATCAGGTACGAGAAGAGGCAGGAGATGACTGGCTGGTAGATGTCTGGGAACTTTGTTGCGGGCACAGGACGAACAGGCTGAGACGAAGTCTACCACATCCTTGCGCAGGGTAGGCCACCAGTAATGCCGGGCGATGAGCAGGAAGGTCTTCTTTTGGCCAGCATGGCCGGCTAGTTTAGATGAATGACCCCAGCGAAGAACCTTCACACGATCTGGTACTGCTACAAATGTCTTACCGGGTGGAAGACGAGTCAGATCCAAGGGGGCCACATTCATCACTTTGGAGGGGTCGATAATAATAATAATCTTTATTTTTATATAGCGCTAACATATTCCGCAGCGCTTTACATGCATTATCGTCTCTGTCCCCATCGGGGCTCACAATCTAGATTCCCTATCAGTATGTCTTTGGAGTGTGGGAGGAAACCGGAGAACCCGGAGGAAACCCACGCAAACACGGGGAGAACATACAAACTCCTTGCAGATGTTGCCCTTGGTGGGATTTGAACCCAAGACCCCAGCGCTGCAAGGCTGCAGTGCTAACCACTGCACCACCGTGTCGATGATGTGCATAGGCTCCTCCTCTTGATCGGAGGACAGGAAGGATCGGGACAAGGCGTCGGCTTTGACATTCTTCTCCGCCGGGCGGAAGTGTAGGACGAAGTCAAAGCGAGCAAAGAACAAAGACCACCGGGCCTGGCGCGGGTTGAGTCTTTGGGCATTCTGGAGATATGCCAGGTTTTTGTGATCCGTATAGATGTTCACCGGGTATAGAGCCCCTTCCAGCAGGTAACGCCACTCCTCCAGTGCCAATTTAACGGCTAACAGTTCTCGGTCTCTTATGGAGTAGTTGCGCTCCGAGGAAGAGAAGAGTTTGGAGAAGAAGCCGCAAGTTACCATTCTCCCGGAAGAAGACTTTTGGGTGAGCACCGCTCCAGCTCCGGAGGAGGAAGCATCAACCTCCAGGAAGAACTGTTTGTTGCAATCTGGACGGTGCAGCACTGGGGCCGAGGAGAAGGCTTGCTTTAAGGAAATGAAGGCCTCCTCAGCTTCGGGTGACCATTCCTTGGGATTTGCTCCCTTACGGGTGAGCGCAGATATGGGAGCAGTCCGAGAAGAGAAGTGCGGGATGAAGAAACGATAGCAGTTGGCGAAGCCCAGGAATCGCTGAATCGCCTTCAACCCCTCCAGACGGGGCCACTTTAGGGCAGCAGAGAGCTTCTCAGGATCCATTCGTAGGCCTGTCTGGGAGATAACATAGCCCAGGAATGGAAGAGAGGTCTGCTCGAAGAGGCACTTCTCGTATTTTGCATAGAGGTGGTTCTGCCTGAGCCTAAGCAGGACCTGACGAACATCCCTCCGGCGTGTGGGAAGATCTGGAGGGAAGACCAAGATATCGTCCTGGTATACCACCACGCAGGAGTAAAAAAGATCACGGAAGATGTCGTTGACCAATTCTTGGAAGACAGCGGGAGCATTGCAGAGACATCACACGGTATTCATAGTGACCATCCCGGGTATTGAATGCCGTCTTCCACTCGTCTCCTTGATGGATACGGACCAGGTTATACGCTCCCAGTAGATCCAACTTGGAAAACATCCTGGCGCCCTTAAGGCGATCTAACAACTCGGAGATGAGCGGCAGGGGTTATTTGTTTTTTACCGTGATCTGATTGAGTCCTCTATAATCAATACAGGGCAGGGGCGTAGCGAGCCATCCTTCTTCTTGACAAAGAAGAATCCGGCTCCAGCCGGGGAGGTAGATTTCCGGATGAATCCCCTAGCCAGATTCTCCTCAATGTATTCGGACATGGCCCGGGTTTCGGCCGCCGACAACGGATAAATACGCCCACGGGGTGGAGTGGCGCCAGGTACCAGATCGATCGGGCAATCATATGGCCTATGTGTTGGCAGTGTCTATGCTTCCTTTTTACCGAAGACATCCGCATAGGACAAATAAGGAGCCGGAAGACCAGGTAAATTAGCTGGGGTAGGTGGTGGACTAGCGGGGCGAACCGGAACCAGGCAGGTCCTGTTGCAGTCCTGACCCCACCGGAGTACTTCACCGGATTGCCAGTTCAGCACGGGTTCATGTGTCTGGAGCCAGGGTAGACCTAGCAATAGGGAGTGGGAGAGCCCAGGTAGCACATGGAAGGAGATTTTCTCAGAGTGCAGCATTCCGACCTGTAGGGTTATGGGTTCAGTGACGAGCAGGATGGTCATCGAAAGGAGTCTTCCATCCACGGAGGCGACAGACAATTGTTCTGACAGAGGTTTGGTGGGACTCCGGTATCTCTCTACCAGGGACTGGGAAATGAGGTTTCCAGCAGCTCCAGAATCCAGGTGAGCAATTTCAAAGTGACGGTTTTCACCCCAGGAGATAGAGACGGACAAAGTCAGGGTTGGAGAGGGCTTACTTTTGCCTAGGATAACCTCTCCAAGCAGTCCTAGACACTGGCGTTTCCCGCCTTTTCTGGGCAGGAACGGATGAAGTGCTACTTACAGCCACAATAGAAACAGCTTTCCTCGGCTTGGCGTGACTCTTAGCGAGATTTGACCATCTTGGTCTGGTCAATCTGCATAGGTTCGGGCGAGTCCGCCCGGGGAATGTCTGGTTGAGAGGCAGGTCTCTGAAAAGTAGGAGCAAGGCGGGAAAATTCTCTGTCCCGAGTAGTCTCTTTGGTACGTTCTTGGAACCGGATGTCGATCCGGGTAGCTAGTGACACCAGGTCATCCAGGTTGGTAGGAATGTCCCGACCGGCTAACTCATCCTTAATCCGAACGGAGTACCCTCCCAGAAGACAGACACCAGAGCCTCGTTCTTCCAGGCAAGCTCAGAAGCGAGGGTACGGAACCATATGGCATATTGGCCCACTTTGAGACTCTCTTGGCGGAGACATAGCAGAGAGGAGGCAGAAGAGGTTTTCCGTCCTGGTTCATCGAAGACTTTCCGGAAAGCAGCTAGGAAAGATGACAGGTCGGACACCAGGGGATCCCCTCTTTCCCACAGGGGATTTAGCCATGCCAGTGCCTCCCCAGTGAGATGGGACATGATGAAGGCCACCTTGGCCCGGTCAGAGATGAACTGGTATGCCAAGAGTTCAAAGTGCAGGGTGCACTTGTTTATGAAACCCCGGGCTAAAGCGGGGTCGCCAGCAAAACGTGGAGGTGCCAGGAGCCGAGGTCCATAGCCAGGGCCATAATGGGACTGGATTGCGGTGCCGCAGGAACAGGCAACACTGGACCGGGGATATACACAGACGAGTCAGACAATGTGCCTAGGCGAGAGTTAACAGACCGTAGAAAGGACAGGACTGATTCCTGTTGAGCTCTCTGACGTAAGACTTCCTGGTGCAGGTCGAAGATTGCGGGGGTCTGGGGGCCACCGGGTTCCATGGCCCGAGCAAACTGTTACGGATGCGGGTCGTGGAACCTCTGTGCCGCGGTGCAAGGAGGGACCCAGAGGGGCGTGACTAAGTATCAACTCAGACCGACCCTGGTTGTACGGCGGCTAACGACTCCGTGACCAGGGAGGGACCGAGCAGAGGGACCAGGTGCTGCTCTGGAGATGACCTTGTAAGAGAGTAGGTGGCTCCCACGGGTCAGCAGACTGGGACTGACCGGTATAGCAGATGGACACAACAGGCAGGCAGAAGTCTCTGGATAGTTGACGGGTGGTCACGGCACGTGACGGCAGAGCAGGTTGAATTCTATAGGTAACAGACAGGTGGTCATGACAAGTGACAGCAGGAGCCTCCAGGTAGGCTATCAGGTAACAGGCAGGTAACAGGCGAGTGCTCCCAGGTGAGTGGGCTAGCAGGCACGGCAAGTAGCTGGCAGGCAACTGGCTGGTGCTTCCTGGTAAGCAGGCGGACTTGCCCATAGACAGACTGGTGGACAGAACGGAAGGCAGACTGTCGGGCTGGAGAGTAGTCAGACTGGCGGACTGGAACAGTAGTCAGGCTGGCAACTGGACCTGAGGGCTGAAGCAGAGGTAAGTATACTGTGCAACAACTTTTGCTCAGGCACCTCCATTTTGGAGGAGGTGCCTTATATATGTGAGGACCCTCGGCTATTGGCCGGGGACTCCTTAGGACGGTGCGCGCGGCCCCTTTAAGAGAGAGAGCGCGCGCGCCCTAAGCACAGTGCCCGGGAAGCTGCGCATGCCGGCAGCAGCAGGAAGAGGAGCGCAGGAGGACGCCGCGCGGGGAGTGGGGAGGTGAGAAGGACGGCGTCTCTGCCTGGTAGGGGGCAGAGACGCCGATGCTACAGGAGGGGAGACTGTTTGTTTATAGGGAGACCGATTAGAAGAGAGTTGCACTAGTGAATAAGAGTGACAGTAAGAGTTTTTACAGTATCAAAGTGGAGAAAAGGTCGACTTCTGGAGAAGTTTTTAAGGTGCAGGTGATATGAGCGAGTGAGTGATTTTCCAAGTTGAATAAAGGAAAGTTGTGTGTCAAATATAACTCCAAGATAACAGGCGTACCGAGTGGGAGTTATGGTGGCAGCACTTAAAGGAAATCGCAAAGTGAGGTATGAGTAGGTTAGTAGAGGGAGGAAACTGAAGAAGTTCATTTTTGGAGATATTAAGATCAGGCTCTTGTTGGAGAATTATGACAAAAAAAAATTCCCATCTGACAACCCTGGCGGCAGAGGTCACAGTCAGACAGTTCATTGGACAACCAAGGAGTACAAGTGAGGAAGACACAAACCAGATGAGGCAGAGGCAAGGAGAACGCTGTCAAAGGTCTCGGATAGTTTTCTCAGACCCTCCCAGCGCCCTGGCCCTGATACTCGGGGTACTCTGACAAGGAGGCAAAAGCTTTGAAAGATGCAAGCTGGACACGTGGCATGAACTGTCTTTCTACGCCTTTGAGGTATCATTTTGTCAGAGATAGTTTTTAGTGCCGCGGGGGCATTATAACTGATTAAATTGATAGGCGCATCTACGTGTCAACTGAAAATGCTGACAGGCTGACTCTTATAAAAATGAACAAGGGCTGAATTGGGCCAGACTTCTCAACACCACCAGATGATAGCATGAAACATAAACTCAAATCAAGTGGATATTTTTTTGAGGGTCTATTCCCATGCACCCTTTCACACCCAGACATGGGTGTACCCTTCAGGAATTGTTCTATTTTATGTCTCCCTCCTCCTTTTCCTCATCCTCCACGACCATATCATCAGGAAGACCGTGATCCAGCACCCACATAATTTTTTAAGGGTGTTTCTGATTAGAGATGAGCAAATATTTCAATATTCGCTACGGATTACAATCACCAATCGCCAATGTAATTGTCGAATATTCGCCGAACATTGCCAAACGCCATTGGATTCAATGGGTGCCAAAACCAAATGTATACACAACACTTTCAAACAGGACCAAAAGCTGCCAAAACACATCAATTTAGGAGCAGTCACCAGGAAAGTGCCATCAATTGACCCAGAGAACAAGTAGTATAATTATTATTATTCATTATTAAAGCATAATTTATTCCATTGCACTTTACATGTGAAAAGAAGTCACTGACTGGTACAAAACGAGAGAGGACCCTGCCCGTGAGGGCACACAAACAGTCTATAAGGGATGGGTGAAGATACAGTAGGTGAGGGCACAGCTAGTCATGCAGCAGTATGGTGGAGGGAGGGTTACTGAAGGTTGTAGGCTTGTCGAAAGAGGTGGGTCTTCAGCTTCTTTTTAAAGGTTTCAACAGTAGGCGAGAGTCTGATATGTTGGGGTACACAGTTCAAGAGTAGAAGGGATGCACAGGAAAAATCTTGTATGCGATTGTGGGAAGACGAGAGAAGACGGTAGTAGACAAGGAGATCTTGTGAGGATCGGCGGTGGCATGCAGGTAAGTAGCAGGAGACTAGGTCACAGATATATGAAGCAGACAGGTTGTGGATGGCTTTGTATGTCATGGTTACGGTTTTGAACTGAAGTCTCTGGCCAAAGGGGAGCCAGTGAAGGTATCATAAATTGCAATCTTATAGATTGCTGGAGCCAGTCCACAGTAAATAAGCAGCCATAGAGTGTCCAGGAACCTTCCCACACACTTTTATTAGCCAGGGCTGCTTCTGGGTAGGGTCCTCGGGTGGGATCTGGCTTCTCCATCAGGAGAGTTCATGATAGCGCAAACTTTGCGCGGGGGAGAAAGGTGGGCCCTCAAAATCAAAACCTCTGGTGGGCCCAATGTTTTTCACTGACACTTCTTCTCGGTGAGAGTTGTATTTCACCACAGCCATATTCTTTAAGACTGGCATAGAGGGAAACCGTATCTACTCCTGCTGTCATTTCTCCGCCACCAGGTTCTGCCCATTGTCACACACGACTATGCCTGGCTGTATTTTCAGCGGTGAGAGCCACAAATCAGGCTGCTGTGTTACAGCTTTCAACAACTCTGCAGCGGTGGACGGTTTGTCACATAAGCATTAAGCATATGATCTTCAGCACAGCCTGTTGCCTCTTGGCCAAGGCAGTGCTGCAATGCTTCCAGCTTGTGACTGATGTGGTCATTTTGGAGATGGAGGCCGAACTGGAGGAGGAGGTGCAGGAGCTGAACTATGTGATTACATTGAAGTTACATTGGTGAGTCTGGTTTTTAAACTAAAAAAAGATCCTACTGTGTCTTTTGTTTTTTTTTACATTTTTTTACTTCTCTTCAAATGTGTATTGGAGTTCGTCCTAATGTTTGGCAGCCCTTGAAATTGTTACATATGCAATAACAGTATATGCAATAACAGTATAAGAGACACACTCCTTAATAATGGGAAGGACAATTCAAATAGATTCTATGTTCTAGAATATTAACTGTCTTATCTGAAATTCTTTTACGAGTGAGGTATCGCAGTATGGATAGCGTATTACACCGATCCAGTCAGGTATTATTGCCTTATACCGCGTGCCGCTGGTGCTGCCCAAAAAAAATTAAAACCTATTCTATTCGCTATCGATAATGCTGTCAGAAGCATTTACAATAGGAACAGGTGCTGCTGCTAGGTGGTATCATCACCAGCTACACATGAGTGTTCATGCTGGTCGCATAAATGTCTTCCACAGTCCATAACTTTATTTATTTTTTTATTTCTTTGGCCTTATATACAAGTCATTACCCTAGAATTTTTTTCCATTTTAGCTTGTTTCGTGTATGTTTTTTTTTGTCAGTCCGCAAAAGTGGCGTAATACTATGACAACATTGTTCACAGATATGCTATTTGTCAGCAGCCATCTGAGAATAGGTTTGAACCCTCAACTGCAATACTTTAAACGGAGTGTAATATTTGACACGCTCACAATAATTGCTGGATTATTAGGGCAGTCATATGGGATAAAACATCTGATGGCCACGGTTTCAGGCAGTTGCCTAATAGTATGGTATTTGTCAGCAAGCAAGTATCAATTGGTTCAACAAAACACAGGTGGCTAACAATAAAAGGAGTGGAATATTTGGCACACTCCACAAAATGTATGCCTTATTACGGCAGTCATATGGATCATGTGCGTCTGATCATTGAAAAAAGTCCCTCTGCTTCCACAATACAGTAATATGAATAAAACAAAAAAAATCTGGCTGTATTATGCAAACAAGCAAATGGAACTGTAAAATGGCGTACATTGACACACTCTTACAATCTATAAATGGAGGACAATATTTTCGATGTTCACTACAAATGGCTGGATTTGAACCACACTTATATGTGATACATCTGAAAGAGAACCACCGTTTTAAATAGCAGGCCTGTAATTTACTATTATTATTCTACACAGAGATCTAGTGTGAATAACTTGACCAACACACTGCAACGAAATGGAAATGGAAGAAATGTCTGATTTTGGAACAGTCTTATAGGTGATATGTCTGACAGAGAACCACGGTTTTAAATAGCAGGCCTGTAATTTACTAATACTATTCTTCACAGACAACTAGTGTGAATAACTTGACCGACATACTGCAACAGAATGTTATGGACTACCTACACTGTGTGCAGAATTATTAGGCAAATGAGTATTTTGATCACATGATACTTTTTATACATGTTGTCCTACTCCAAGCTGCATAGGCTTGAGAACCAACTACTAATTAAGTAAATCTGGTGATGTGCATCTCTGTAATGAGGAGGGGTGTTGACTAATGACAACAACACCCTATATAAGGTGTGCTTAATTATTAGGCAACTTCCTTTCTTTTGGCAAAATGGGTCAGAAGAGAGATTTGACGTGCTCTGAAAAGTCCAAAATTGTGAGATGTCTTGCAGAGGGATGCAGCAGTCTTGCAATTTCCAAACTTTTGAAGCGTGATCACCGAAGAATCAAGCGTTTCATGGCAAATAGCCAACAGGGTCGCAAGAAGCGTGTTGGCCAAAAAAGGCGCAAAATAACTGCCCATGAATTGAGGAAAATCAAGCGTGAAGCTGCCAAGATGCCAATTGCCACCAGTTTTGCCATATTTCAGAGCTGCAACGTTACTGGAGTATCAAAAAGCACAAGGTGTGCGATACTCAGGGACATGGCCAATGTAAGGAAGGCTGAAAAACGACCACCTTTGAACAACAAAACATAAGATAAAACGTCAAGAATGGGCCAAGAAATATCTTAAGACTGATTTTTCAAAGGTTTTATGGACTGATCAAATGAGAGTGACTCTTGATGGGCCAGAGGCTGGATTAGTAAAGGGCAGAGAGCTCCACTCCGACTCAGATGCCAGCAAGGTGGAGGTGGGGTACTGGTATGGGCTGGTATCATCAAAGATGAACTTGTGGGACCTTTTTGGGTTGAGGATGGAGTGAAGCTCCACTCCCAGACCTACCGCCAGTTTCTGGAAGACAACTTCTCCAAGCAGTGTTACAGGAAGAAGTCAGTATCGTTCAAGAAAAACATGATTTTCATGCAGGACAATGCTCCATCACATGCATCCAACTACTCCACAGTGTGGCTGGCCAGTAAAGGTCTAAAATAAGAAAAAATAATGACATGGCCCCCTTGTTCACTTGATCTGAACCCTATAGAGAACCCGTGGTCCATCATAAAATGTGAGATCTACAGGGAGGGAAAACAGTACACCTCTCGGAACAGTGTCTGGGAGGTTGTGGTGGCTGCTGCACGCAATTTTGATCGAAAACAGATCAAGCAACTGACGGAATCTATGGATGGAAGGCTGTTGAGTGCCATCATAAAGAAAGGTGGCTATATTGATCATTAATTTTTTTGTTTTTTGTTTTTGCATGTCAGAAATGTTTATTTCTAAATTTTTTGCACTGATATTGGTTTTCCTGGTGAAAATAAACAAGTGAGATGGGATTATATTTGTTTTTATAAAGTTGCCTAATAATGCTGCACAGTAATAGTTACCTGCACAAACAGATATCCTCCTAAGATAGCCAAATCTAAAAAAAAACCAATCCAACTTCCAAAAATATTAAGCTTGGATATTTATGAGTCTTTTGGGTTGATTGAGAACATAGTTGTTGATAAATAATAAAAATAATCCTCTAAAATACAACTTGCCTAATAATCCTGCACACAGTGTATACTAACTGGACGTTCAATGGACCCTCTTGTGCTGTATCATACACTGCAGTCTACCACATATTCTGCCTGTCTGCCTAACTCCTGCGATCACCACTGAATATATGCAGCTGGATTAGTCCTCAGAAGGACTGTTAATTCAGTTGGATATATATATGTTGTGGAATACCTATACTAACTATAAACAAGCAAATCTCTCCCCGACACAGCATTAGCTCTCCCTACTCAGCCTGATTCCGGGGTAGACTGTGACGAGTATGGCAGCGCCAGGTCTTATAGAGACCTGATGATGCTGTGCGGCCAGCCAATCACTGTAATGCCCACAACCAACACGGCTACGGCATTACAGTGCATGGCAGGCAATGCCTGCATGTTCATTGGCTCTCTAAAGAGCGCCAAACATGCAGGGAGGGGACCTGAGTTCCCACCCAATCAACCTGAAAATACTTGGCAAGTGCCAAGCTTGTCGAGCACAGTGATGCTCGGGTGAGTACCGAGCAGTGGCGAGCATGTTCGCTCATCGAAATTGAGATCTCTGGAGCCGAGATCTTGGAAGCCGTGATCTCGGTGCCGAGATCTCAATCTGAGCATGCGCCGCCTCAGGCGGCCATTTTCCCAGAGACAACCGCATAGGAAAGTATGGAAGGTGTGGGGCTCCGGCTTTTACAAAATGTCAGTGGAGCCCCTGCACCAACGAACACCTACTAAAAGCATGGAGCCCAGAGCCATCTTCCGACACCATCCTGCCGGAAGGCAGAAGCTTTCAGCAGCAGCGATCTCCCGGCAGCAGCGATCTTCCGACTCCTGCCTCCGAACACCCTGTCCTGCCTCAACCCTGCCACTTGGGACCCCGCTCCACCAATGCATTGGCCCCCAA
Organism: Phyllobates terribilis; assembly: GCF_046119375.1. Classification (NCBI taxonomy): domain Eukaryota; kingdom Metazoa; phylum Chordata; class Amphibia; order Anura; family Dendrobatidae; genus Phyllobates; species Phyllobates terribilis. The sequence goes on along the minus strand of NW_027362771.1, from coordinate 193,124,390 downwards.
AGGTAAGCTGATTATAACAGGCACCAGTTTATAGAAAAAAAACATTTTTTTCCTATTCTCATCCACAAAATTTGGGATGCACCTTATAAACTGCAAAATACGGTATTTTTTATGGGTCCAATCCCCTTTGCAATGCAATACAGTTTTGAAGCCATCAGTTCCAAAAATAGTTATCTTGGTCTCATCAATCCAGAGTATAGAGTCCCAGTAGTCTTCATATTTTTCAGCGTGGGCTCTGGCAAATTCTAGATGGGCTTTTTTGTTCATGGGCTTTAGGAGAGGCTTCCTTTGTGGCTGACACCCATGCATGCCATTCCTTTTCAGTATATGTTGTAACAGATCTACTTTATTTTTCAAAATAGATCCTGGAAACTTGGATAAAAGGATGTAGTCTCCTGTATTGTCGCATGTTCCTTTGAGGGTTGTGTTGTTTTGGGAATATTAGATAAGCCTGCTCTTCCAATTGTCTTAAGTCTTGACTAGATATGAGCGAATAAATTCTAGTCAAATATTACAAAAATTTGCATTCTCCAAAATGAATTCTGGCTGCCATTTTCCTAAACCGTAAAGGGCCATCATAAGGTTAAAAAAATGAATACTTATATTCACCTTACTGCTCACCTCATTGACCTCTCCACTGTGCACTCTCCACCATCTGGTCCACACTGAGCACTGAATCCCCAGAACTCTTCACACTAGGCCAGTGCTTCCGGCTCTGATGAGGCCACTGACGTTTTTGAGCATGCACATGCATGGTCACGGCATATGTTGTAACTTCATGACCTTACGTAAGCTTGTGCAGAAATGTCCTGGCCTAGCTTGAAAAGGCCTGGGGATTCAGTGCTCAGCATTGGTAATAAAAAGATGCGCTGAGGACTAGATGGGGAGTGGTGAAAAGCGGAGAGGTTAAAGAGGTGAGCAGTGAGGTAAGTAAGTATTTTTTTTTCTACATCTAACGTAAATTATGCTCTGGGGTTTATAAAGACCCCAGGGCATAATAAGGGACATTGAATTCAAGGAGAATAACCCTGCTGTCAATTAAATTTGATAAAGAGAGGTGGAGTCTCTTAGAAGCAAAGATGGTCAGATGTTTATGAATAACGACATCTAAAAATTGTGGCAGAATTTCAGAAAAGTGTTACTCAAAGTAGAATTGCAAACACTTTAAATATTCCGCCATCAATAGTACAGTACAAAAGCCTGCACTTCTGATGGCCATGGTGTTGCATTAATCTGTAAGGTATGAGTAGTTTATACATCTTGAAAGGCACCATAACCATTCTGAGCATTATGTAGAAGTTATCGAACAACATATGCTTCCATCTATTTCAGAGAAGGCCTTGCATATTTCAGAAAGACAATATTAAAACCACATAAAACCACATACTGCACCCATCACAATAGAATAGATTTGCAAAGAAGAGTTCAGATGATGAACTGGTCTGCTTGAAGTCTAGACCACACATCAATAGAAAACATTTGGCGCATTATGAAACAAAAATTCCAACAAAGAAGACGAAGGACTGTTAAACAACTAAATTAATATGAGGGGCGTTCATTAAAGATTTCCCCTGACCCATTTCTATTTATCACAGGACACTGAAACTTTGTATGTGTAAGGATATAAGTCTCTATAGGTTACATGCCAATTTGCCACTCAGAACTGATAACGGTCTTGATTTTACAGGTGCTGAAATGGTATGAGGTTTGATAATGGACCCAGTGGAATACAGAGCAGTCATCAAGTTCCTTTACTTGAAAGGCCACACACCAAAGGAGACGTTCGATGAGATGAAAGAGGTTTATTGTGATGATTCCCCATCATATGATGTAGTCAAGAACTGGCAGTGTCAATTGAAATGTGGTCGGACTTAGGTGCAAACAGCTCTAATTCCAGGGTGACCCCACTCTGCTATTGATGAACATACCATCCAGCAAGTGGAGGTCACCATTTTAGAAAATCGCCAAGTAGCCATTCGCCTAATAGCTCAAAATGTTAAGATTAGTGTGGGGTCCGTGGAAAAAATTCTAAGGCTCTATTGACGATGTGCCATGGAAACCAGGAGGACTTTTTCAACAGACTGATCACAAAGGATGAAAGCTGGGTCCATCACTATGATCCTGAAACTAAAGTCCAGTCGATGCAATGGAAGCATCATGACTCACCGCCTTCAAAGAAGGCACGTGCCCAACCCTCAGTAGGCAAGGTCATTCTCACAGTATTTTGGGACCAGCACAAGTAGTATTGATGGATTTCCTAGCAAAGAGTACCATGAACATTGGGGCATACTATGCTTTACTGCTGCGGAAATTGCGGGAGGCCTTCAAAACCAAGAGACATGGCATGCTCATCAAAGTTGTCCACCTTCTGCAAAATAATGCCCTCTGGTTTTTAAATGGGTTTTTTAGGTGCATGTTTTTAGATATTTTGGCTTGCTGTGTTAAATAAAGAATTGTATATATCGTGATTACCATATGACTAATGTCATGTTATGACTCTTTGATAATTTTAATGGGAGTTTATTGAGAATACTGAACATGTGAGTTGTTATAATAAATTAGTTAATAACCAGCCTTTTTTTTTAATTACACCAACCATGTGCCATATTGGCAATACCACACTGCCCAGTACCCCTATGCACGTTTCGCATCCTGCTTCATCGGTCCCCGGCTGGTTATTAACTAATTTATTATAATGGTCATTTATGCCCTGGCTGCTATAATATGAAATTTTGATGAGTTGTTATAATATTGAACATAATAGTGATAATGTTCTGTTATTTGTAATATAATTATTGCTACTATGGAGCTTGTATAGCCGGATATTATTGTGTAATAAACCTGCATATATTGATATACCACTGTGTAATTCTGTACATGTTTACCTGAGTATTAGAATACCATCTGTATACCACACTGCCCTCTGTTTTTTAAATGTTTTTTTTAGGAGCGTGTTTTTAGATATTTTGGCTTGCTGTGGTAAATAAAGAATTGTATATATTGTGATTACCATATGACTGTCATGTTATGACTCTTTGATAATTTAAATGGGAATTTATTGAGAATTCTGATCAGATTTGGGTTACTCGCCTTATATTATTAATGGATCTGCATATCCTGGTAGTGCACAACTCACATGTTGCCCAAATTGAAGCATGCTCCTGTGACTTTCAAATTCTACCACATCCCCCTTATTCACCCAACTTCGCACCATCGGACTTCCACCTCTTTTTAAAAATGAAGTTATTTTTGAAGGGCAAGCATTTTCCAGATGATGAGACTCTGATTTCCAAAGTCACAACTTGGCTTTAGGAGCAACCTGTCGACTTCTACAAGAGAGGTGTTTACAGTTGCTTAAAGAGATGGTAGAAGTGTGTGTCCCTAGGTGGCACCTATGTAGAGAAGGACTAAAATCTTTGCCAAGTTTCATTGCTCTCAGTCCACAGGAAGTGGGCCAGGGGAAATCTTGAACGCCCCTTGTACATCATATAATGAATGAAACAACATTCCTTTCCCAAAACTCCAGCAATTGATCTATATTTACAGACTGTTAAAAATAGAGGGGATACAATACAATGGTAGACATGGCCCTGTCCTAATTTTTTTTAGTTGTGTAGCTGCCAACAATTTCTAAGTGAGTTAATTCTTTCAAATGAAATAGAAAAAATGCCTAACTTTCAACTTCTGATATATATTCTATGTTCTGCCGTGAATAAAATATATGGCTATAAGACATTTCCAAATTGTTTATTCTTGTTTTCATAATATCTTACACATAGTCCCAACTTTTATGGAATCGGTGTTGTTAGTCAATGGGTGCACAAAAAATTAATCATACAGGTTACAGTCAAATGTCATGCAGTTTTACGGATTTGAAAATAGAACATCCTGTTTTTATAAACAGGAATATTAGACATTTTAGGCTACAGAATACTACTGAGCTTTTGTCAACTTTGTTTTCAGCAATGAGAGGCCTGAACTTTGAAATAATAGACTGGCCACCTACAGTGCCAGAAACAAAAAGAAGCCACTTGGGAGGATATATGCAAAATGTTCATCTCTCAATAGGAGAAGAATACAACTTCTGAAAAGCAATTGATGTGTGTGTATAATAATTCCCGTGAAACTATAAAGTATTTAACCCACCACCCCACTTATGCTGTTTAAGAGCCTCATGTTTATTGGCATCTTATGTCCCCTAATATTTTATCTTTTTATTTTAAAGATGATATTACCAAAATGTGTTGGAGCTGTTGTTACCATTATAGAACAGATATGCAGCATAGTGGGTCTACAGAACCTCAAAAGTACCCATATACATTCTGGGAGAAATAGTTAATTTTCTGGAACAATTTCAAGGGTGCCAGCACTTTTGGGCCATGACTGTATGCATTTGTAGTCATGGATTTATGTGGGGAAGAACAAAGTATTCAAATTTTGTTTTTTATTATTTCAAATCTCGAACAGTCACTCATGTATATTTTATCTATTTTTAGCTAGGATTTCAACATTGAAGAGGCATATGGTTTTGTTTCCAAGCAGACTTCAAGCATGTTTTTCACAAATTCATTAGCTGCAGAAGTTGCAGGTGCTGGTACTGAGAGTAGAATTAAAAAAGTAAGACCTCTACAGTGGACCCAATAAATAACCCAGATCTGGGCACAAGCATCAGCTCATGATGGAACCAGTGCTCAGAAAACAGTACTCGTGACAACTGTTAGCCAAACCACAATGTTAGCCACTACTCAGACCAGAGCTATGACCTCTACAAGTGGATCTAACAAAGACCAGAAAAGAAAGGACTCCATCTCTGCTTCATCCTTGATAGACCATCAGGCTATGCAAAACTACAGGAAATCTCTATCTCAGGATAGTGTAAATATTTTTTTCTCGCAGTCTGGGTCCTCCTCTTCACCACATTCTTTAAAATTTATGGGGCCACATCATTTATGCATTTTAACATTAATAGATTTAGGAGCCTTTGACTATGTGAAAAGATAAAACATTTCATGTAAATTATTCTGTGATGATTTTTTACTGGATATTGTTTTACATATTTTAAGGACATAAAAAATATTACTATGTAACTAACTGTATTCACGAACATTTATTACATTGATGGCATGTACACATCGTGCATGTCAAAGATAGCATCCACACTTTATCAACATATTTTAACTGTGTTATGAGGCCAAAGTGAGAGGATTTTATTTAAAATTGCATCAAAATCATGTACCATATGGATGTGAAAAATTGACATACCTATAGCACAGGGACGTAATAAATGGACACATCGATGCAATACAAATAAGAAAAACGGACATACAGGATGCAATACTTATGCAAAAACGGCAGTATTTCCAGTACAGAAAATGGACAAATTTGCATATATTTGTTTTATCTCAGTAGGAAAGAAGGTTTAATCATAATCACAGACGGGGATTCTTTACTGTAAGAGAAGTGAGACTATGGAACTCTCTGCCGCATGATGTTGTAATGAGTGATTCACTATTAAAATTTAAGAAGGGCATGGATGCCTTTCTTGAAAAGTATAATATTACAGGTTATATATACTAGATTCCTTGATCCAGGGAACTAGTCTGATTGTCGTATGGAGTCGGGAAGGAATTTTTTTCCCCAATGTGGAGCTTAGTGTTTGCCACATGGGTTTTTTTTGCTTTCCTCTGGATCAACATGTTAGGCTATGGGTTGAACTAGATGGACTTAGTCTTCCTTCAACCTTAAAAACTATGTAAAACAAATGCCTTTATTTTAGAAAATAAAGGTTATTTATTCATACCTCCCAATCTTCATACCTCCCAATTCTCCATTTTTTTAGGGCTGTCCCACAAATGTAACCTCAAAGAGGCAAGAGCTTGTTTTATTCTGCCTTAAAATAGGTGTTTCAGTGAGAATTTGTGGGTAAAAGAGGGTGGTTTATATATAGTTTAAATACTCTGCAGAGATTTTGAAAACAATGAGGAATTGATCCATAAGGCATAAGGCAAATTAATGAATTGTACTTTTATATTATATAAAAGGAAAATAACATAATTGTACTTTTTTATTATATAAAAGGAAAATAACATTTATTTACATACTGTACTTATCCAAGCAAAACAAATGAAAAACTTACACTGTTTTGACTTGCACTTGGCTAATACTAATAGTAGTCCATGGACCTGGCGAATTTACCAGTGTACTCACTGAATATACAGATAACATATGGTGTGAACCTTATACTTTTAAGGCTGCCATTTAATTTTGAAATTGTTCTAATCTGAAAAGCTGGAGAAAAACTTTCTGAAGTGCAGGGCCAAAAAACATACCCAATTATGCAAGACAGATGTCCTTGTTTCTTGTACAGTTATTGTATGCTACCCCTAAATAAACAGACATTTTTTCTTGATTTTACGTACACATTAGGATGTAATTTTTTTATATCGTACCTGTAACATACCTGGCGGCGTCCTTGCATAGTGGTCCATCTCCCACTGTGCAAGAGCGTGCACTTGATTTCCAGTCCAGACTATCTCTGGCTTTCCTCCATGCTGTCTGCTTGCCTCTGTTTCTTCTGCTTAAGGGCGGCGCCCGATCACTTCCTGCTTCTTGTAGCTGCTGCAGGCACACCCCTTGTGCGTCCTCAGCCTATTGCTGTCTGTCACCTGGTATTTAACCCAGCTCTTTCCTGGAATCCTGGTCTGAGCATTGTGTTCTGTCAGTTGGCTTCTAGTCACTGATGTGCCAGGTCCTGTCTATGTTTCCTGCCTTGCGGTATCAGTTCCCGTGTCTGAACTGTGTCCTGTCTGAACTATCTTCTAGCCTGTTGTCTTCTGCCTACCCTGGAGGCTGTATTTTCAGGCCAGTGTGAACACGCTCCTAGCCTGTTCTTTCCGCCTTCTAGGGGCCGCATACCTAGACCCGTTCCTGTATCTTGCCTGTTCCTGTCTGAACACGCTGCTAGCCTGTTCGTTCCGCCTTCTAGGGGCCGCATACCTAGACCCGCTCCTGTATCTTGCTGCTGTGTCTGTTCTTGTCTGAATACTCTCCTAGCCTGTTACCTATTTTTCTCTATGTCCGTACCTTCCCTTTTCCTGCAGAATCTGATCCCGTACCTAACTCCTACTCGTTGTCCCTGTACTCCCGTTTGTGAGTTTAGAGTCCACTCGCTTCTTCATTGCAAGTATCTTGTGTGTACCTGGTTCTGCCTTTCCCATCCAGTCTGTTCCGTGTGAACAGAGCCCTGTCCCCTCTGCTCTGCCTTGCTCTGCTCCGGCAGTCTCGCTCTGCTCTGACCATTGCTCGCTGCTCCGGCAGTCTCGCTCTGCTCTGACCCTTTGCTCGCTGCTCCGGCAGTCTCGCTCTGCTCTGACCCTTTGCTCGCTGCTCCGGCAGTCTCGCTCTGCTCTGACCCTTTGCTCGCTGCTCTGGCAGTCTCGCTCTGCTCTGACCCTTTGCTTGCTGCTCCGGCAGTCTCGCTCTTCTCTCACCCTTTGCTCGCTGCTTCGGCAGTCTCGTCCTGCTCCTCTCTCATTCACCGCTCCAGGCAGCCTTGTCCTGCTCTTCTCTCGCTCACCGCTCCAGGCGGTCTCGTCTTGTTCTGCTCTTGCTCACCACTCTGGGCGGCCTCACTCTGCTGTGTTTGTCCACCGCATCTGCGGTACTGTTCCTGAGTCCCAGTCTGTACTGGGTCCTATCCACTCGGTGCTCCAACCTGTCGTACCTGCCAGTACCTCCCTGCCTGCATACCAGTCGTGCTTACCAGCATCCGCCAGTCTGCATACCAGCCGTGTCTGCCTATACCCAGCAGTCTGTGTGCCAGCCTAACCTGCCTGTTCCTGTATTCCCCTGTGTGGGTCAACAGCCGTGTCCGGGGTCTGTCCTGGAGTAGCAGCTGGTCCCTCTGCTCGGTTCCTGCTTGGTGCACTGGCGTCGAATGCCGTCGTGCGACCCTGGTCGGATCGCGTGGATACTTAGTTACACCCCTCCAGGCATTCACTCTCCGTCACGGTCCAGTGGAATCACTATATATACACGCACACGACACTCAGCCCGGGCGTGTGCATTACAGTACCGAAGATTCTACACAGTTTTATATAAATTTGTTTCTACTTAAAAGAAAAATCTGTTACTATACATTTATTTTTAAATGTACAGCTATATATTAGAGTTCCTGTTGGGTCTCCTTATTTTAGCAATGATAAGCTCAGCATTATGTGATTAATGCCAGCTTTGGATATAGTTTGGATTGGTAGTGCTGATGTTTTTAATTTACTTGCAACAAACAGACCATTGTAGTAACATTAATTAAGGCATACAGTGGGGGAAATAAGTATTTGATCCCTTGCTGTTTTTGTAAGTTTGTAAGTTTGCCCACTGACAAAGACATGAACTGTCTATAATTTTAAGGGTAGGTTAATTATAACATTTTAAGATTTTGAGGCTATCACTTGGCAACTCGGAGCTTCAACTCCGTCCATAAGTTTTCTATGGGATTAAGGTCTGGAGACTGGCTAGGCCACTTCATGACCTTACTTTGCTTCTTTTTGAGCCACTCCTTTGTTGCCTTGGCTGTATGTTATGGGTCATTGTCTTGCTGGAACACCCAGCCACGACCCATCTTCAATGCTCTTACTGAGGGAAGGAGGTTGTTCGCCAAAATCTTGCGATACATGACCCCATCCATCTTCCCTTCAGTACGGTGCAGTCATCATGTCCCATTTACAGAAAAGCACCCACAAAGTATAATGTTTCCCCCACCATGCTTCATGGTTGGGAAGATGCTCTTAGGGTTGTACTCATCCTTCTTCTTCCTCCTAACACGGCGAGTTGAGTTAATGCCAAAGAGCTCAATTTTTGTCTCATCTGACTACAGCAATTCCTCCCAATAACTCACAGAATCATCCAGGTGTTCATTGGCAAACTTCAGATGGGCCTGCACATGTTCCTTCTTGAGCAGGGGGACCTTGCGGGCACTGCAGGAATTTAAACCTTTAAGGCATAATGTGTTACCAATGGTTTTCTTGGTGACTGTGGTCCCAGCTTCCTGGAGATCATTAACAAGTTCCCCCCCTGTATTTTTAGGCTGATCTCTCACCTTCTTCATGATAAAGGATATCTCACAAGGTGAGATTTTGCATGGTGCTCCAGATCTATGTCGATTGACAGTCATTTTGTATTTTTTCCATTTTCTTACTATTGCAACCACAGTTGTCTCCTTCTCACCCAGCGTCTTACTTATGGTTTTGTAGCCCATTCCAGCTTTGTGCAGGTCTATGATCTTGTCCCTGACATCCTTAGAAAGCTCTTTGGTCTTGCCCATGTTGTAGAGGTTAGAGTCTGACTGATTAAATGAGTCTGTGGACAGGAGTCTTTTATACAGGTGACTATGTAAGACAGCTGTCTTTAATGCAGGTTACTAGTTGATTAGGAGCATCTAACTAGTCTGTAGGAGCCAGAACTCATAATGGTTTGTAGGGGATCAAATACTTATTTCTCACTGCAAAATGCAAAAAAAAAATTATCTCATTTATACAATGTGATTTTCTTGATTTTTTGGGGGGGGGATATTCTATCTCTCAATGTTAAAATTAACCTACCCTTAAATTTATAGACTGTTCGTGTCTTTGTCAGTGTGCAAATTTACATAAACAGCAAGGGATCAAATACTTATTTCCCCCACTGTAGCTGTTATAATTCGTCTAATGATCCTGGTCCAATAGATGCAGCTGCAATGAGCATTGTGTATATTGGTAAAAAGAAGAGGAAAAAGAAGAAGAAAAAGAAGAAGAAGACAATCATTAATAAAATCTTGTCTTGCTTCTTGGTGTCTGACTGTCTCTAAAAGACAATAGTTGACACAAAGAAATTGATAACTGGTTTGTGAGCTGGCAAGCAAAAAAGTAGAAAAAGGTTCATACACATTTTACATAGTTATCCTTTAAGAACTGTATAGCTAGATACCTTGGTAAAACTTCTTCCTCTGGCAAAATTTGTCATAATCAGGAACCAACTAATACAACAGCTTGTCTCTCCTTTGATACAGGTCCTAAGATTTCTTCCTTTCATATATTTCTGCAGGTGACACTATTACATCTTATTTTAGACGCTATTGTCAGAAAAATGAGAGTCTTTAAAGAGGCATTAAAAATGTATCTGCTTCGTCTATTTTAAGGCAATATGCACTCATGTGACCAATGTGCTTCTCATGTTCTGCCAAGCTTATTGTAGATTAAAGACCCAGTCCTCATTTCAAGGCTTTGTAAGTAATAAATCAATAATAATTAGGATTTTCACCCAAAATAATAAAATAAGACACATATGAACAAAATGTAAATTAGAATAATATGGAAAGTTTAGCAATTATTTTTTGTTTACTTGTAGAGATATTGAAATTTTTTGTTTTGCTCCAATAGAAAGTGCATTCATTTGCACCTCTTGTTAAAATGTTTTGTAGCAAATTTGAGCATGCACAAATACCTAAGTCAATAAATGACACAGACATTAAAGGGGTTGTCTACTACTCAGACAATCACTTCTTAAATACTATATTCTCCAGTGTAAAATTGTTATGCGCTATGCAGAAAGACCCAGCAGGATTGGCACCAAACCAGCAATGGCGAGCCCTTGAGGGCCGGGTATACTCTTCACCCTGCTCCCAGTAAATGGAAGCGGGATTTTGTCAGAGCCTTTCCAGGCCCACTGTCGCCGGACAGCTGGCGTCTAGTGATGCGGTCTGTGCCTAGTCAAGAAACAGGTGAGTATCTCTGCAAGAACCCCAGGAAGTGTAGCCAGAAGCGAAAATGAGAAAACCCCTAAAAAGATAGCAACACTACTTCTAGCACCACTCACCACCACAGCACATAGGAACTGCAATAAACAGCAAAGGTCTGAGCAGGGAAAAGGGTTAAATAGCCCGCCCAAAGATCAGGTGTTAAATACCTCCTAATCATCCCCAGACAATCACTCCCTGCTAGCTTGCACAGCAGAATGGACAGAATCCCACCAATGCCTAGTGCCAGACACAGCCATTTCCTGTGTTGCCTGGCAACTGGGGAACACAGCATCCCATGTTCCCTGGGCAGAGAAATCGGTGAGAGACATGGCGTGCTGCATCCTCACATATCCTACAACACCAGAACGTGATGCTCCATAACATTGGTACGGTATGCGTAGTAGCTCCACCTCCAGTGTTAGGTCAATGGTGGTGCCTGCGACCGGAGTAGCATAGCACCGGACCTGATCCATTCCGAGGTGGGAGCACAGAATCACAATTCCTAGCAAAAATAAAATTAACAGAGACTCATCTCCTAAACTGGCATCATTCCAGGAAGGTCGGCTCCATGTTTACCAGGGCTCACCAAGCATTGCAGAAAATCTGCTATCACTTATGGGCTGCTTTGCTCACACTTCCCTCAGACTAACCTCTGATGTCGAAAGGAACTGTGTGAACCACACACAAGGGAGAGTGCAAAAAAAACAAAATATTTTTTATAATACATACACTTTGAGAGATAAACATTTGTGTTTAAAATTAAAGGTTATGGAGATTTTTCCTTAGGATGTAAAAAAAAATTGGCTTGTCGTTCTCTTAGTGCAGAAAATACACTTTCTGTGAAACACAAGCCTTGGTTTCAGGATTTTTGTTTAATAGCAAAATTAGCACTGAGGCATCTAATGTTGCCCTCCTTGTTTGCAGCATGTTAAGAATAAAAAATAGGCTGTATTTAGGTAATGTGTCTTGAGTATATCGCAGATCAATCAATGTAGTCACACTGAGTGACTATATAGGTACAGCACCTCCCTATATATCACTTGAATCTTTTGAATAATATTCACAGACTGAGACTTCTACACCCATTTTTAATGTGATCCAGCACTGAAGTGGTACACCACAATCAGATTAGGCCTTTTTCTATCCCTATATGGAATGATATGTGCGCTTTGATCTCATATTTTATACCGCTTATAATAATCCATCTTGGTATGCTGGGCTAGACCATGTGATGTGATAACTACAAGGCATTATGGGGACTCCTGCAAGGTCTCGACTGATGTCATTAACCCTCTCTCTGTGTCTTCAAAAAGGAATGGTGCTTTACCCATTGTTTTTGACCATCGTAAATCTAATTGCAGAGTGTTTGATTCTCTGGAAATTCTCCTTGAACTTGATCCTTCACAGATCCATTCATCTCTAACCTCCACCTATTTTCACTTGGTGATTACTTAGATAATTTAAGTATTATAGTAAACTGTATGTTCTGTTGCAATCAAAATGACTAGAATTATTATTTAAAATTTACAAACTTTCTTCTGTTTGCAATAAACCAATGAAGCAAGAACAAATTAGCACAAATAATAGTGATGAGTGAGCACTAAAATACTTGGGTGCTCATTGCTCGGGTCAAGCAAATTGGAATGCTTGAGTGCTCGACCTGAGCAACGAGCCCAATGTAAGTCTATGGGAAACTCGAGAATTTTTCCGGTGGCCTCCCTGGAGGTCTGCAGGGGGCCTAAAAATTGCCCAAATTGATGGGAACAGTGCTCAAATGACATGGAAACAGCATGGGGAAGACCCCTGGAACAATGTTGTCAGAGTATTATGCCACTTTTAGGGACTCACAAAAAAACATACAAAAATGAAACAAAAACTAATTTTCCTGGGAATAAATGTTAAGGAACATCCTTTACAGGGTAATGACTTGTATATAAGGCAAAATAAATAACAAAAAACAAAGATGATCCTCCACACCTTGGGCTATGTTCACACGTAGCATTTTTGATGCGTTTTTGCACTTTTGCATTGCTTTCAACGGTGAAAAATACATTCACCAGTAAATATCATTTTAACATTTTACTACCTTATATCCCCATGTGATGTGGTGTTTGAGACACGATCAGACACATTCATACAGTGGTAAAAAGACATGGGAACAGTATGGGGAAGACCCATGGAAGCATCTCTGAATCCAAGGTCACTGCCTAAAACCGTGGTCATCAGACGTGATTCTATATTACTGCGGTAATAATACAGACATTTTTGACAATGTGACAAATATTAAACTCCATTTAAAATGGGTAAGGCTCATGGCAAAGGATGGGGAAGTGGACGTGATGGTGATGGTGCACGCAGAGGCCAAGGCCATGGGCAAGATGAAACTGTGCCTGCTGAGGAAGCACAACAAACACCCATATCATGTTGAACTACCTTCCTGTCCCAATTTCTAGGGGGCCGTGGAACAGCACTATTGAAGCCAGAGCAGTGTGAAAAGGTTGTTGGTTAGATAGCAGATAATGCTTCCAGTCAGTTTGCCACCACCACCACCCTGTGTTCAACATGGTCCAGTCCCAATAGCCGTGAGTCTGGAGCACATTATTATTATTACTTTAGCACCATTTATTCCATGGCGCTTTACATGTGAAAAAGGGGTATACATCACAAACACAATTACAATAATCTTGCACAAAAATGTGACAGCGACTGGTACAGGAGAGGGGAGGACCCTGCCTGCGAGGGCTCACAGTTTACAAGAGATGGGTGAGGATACAGTAGGTGAGGAAAGAGCTGGTCATGCAGCGGTATGGTGGAGCGAGGGTTACTGCAGGTTGTACTCTTGTCGGAAGAGGTGGGTCTTCAGGTGCATTTTTAAGGTTTCAACAGTAGGCAAGAGTTAGAAATGGTGGGGTAGAAAGTTCCAGAGAAGGGGGGATGCACGAGACAAATCTTGTATGCGATTGTGGGAAGAGGAGATAAGAGGGGAGTAGAGAAGGAGATCTTGTGAGGATTGGAGGATGGCTTTGGATGCTAAGGTTATGGTTTTGAACTGGAGTCTCTGGGCAATGGGGAGCCAGTGTGTTAAGGATTCGGGTGGTGGAGCCTCTGTGCTGTGATGCAAGGAGGGACCAGAGGGGCGTAACTAAGTGCCTACCCGGACCGACCCTGGCCACAGGGCGGCTTAGTCGACTCCGTGAACCAAGGAGGGACCGGGAAGGTGAACCAGGTGCCACTCTGGGACTGACCTTGTGAGAGCAGGCAACTCCCACTGGACTGATGGCAGAAGCTGACAGGCACAGCAGATGAGCACGGCTGGAAGACAGAAAGGTGATACGGGTAGGCAAGCAGGTGGGCACGGCACATAAACAGGCTGGCGGGCACGGCTGATAGACAGGCTGGTGGGCACGGCACAAAGACCTGAGGACTGAGGAGAGTGTTAGCACACAAACAACAATCTTGCACAGGCACCTCCATTTTGGAGGAGGTGCTTAATATAGGAGTAGTCCTCCGTCCATTTAAGAGGGAGGGAGCGTGCGCCCTAAGTAAAGTGCCCGGGAAACTGCGCATGATGCGCGCACCCTGGGCAGAAGCAGCAGGGGAGCTGGAGGACGTCGGACCGGGACCGCGACGGTGAGGGGATCGGCGTCTTTGCCCGGAAGGAGGCATAGGTGCCAACGCTACACAGTGAAGGGATTGACAGAAAGGAGAGGCTAGGGAATAGGGGGAGGACAGGTGGATTAGTTGGGTAACAGAGTTTAGGATAGTTTGGAGGGGTGCGAGAATGTTAGAAGGGAGGCCACAGAGCAGGAGCTTGCAGTAGTTGAAGAGGGAGATAATATGGACGTGCACTAGTGATTTTGTAGATTTGTGGTTGAGGAATGTGCGGATCCATGAGATTTTTTTTACTTGGAGTCGGCATATTCCTCACCTTGATCATCCTTCCTCCCACCATTCTGAGCGCCCTAATGCCCTAAGACAACTGATCCCACACTTGGACACTCCGAAGAGATGTTTTGATCATCTTTCCATTTATAGATTCTGGCTTCTCACTCGGTCCGCTCGGAAGTGGAAAGAGCTTGGATATGTGGTTTGAAGGAAAGATTACAGTCCAGGGTTACCTCAAGAGCTGTTCACTTTTCCATTTATAGATTCGGGCCTCTTGCCTTGCCCGCTTCAAGCAGGGCAGCAGAAGATCGCGATGGCCAAATATTTGAGAAGCCATGGTCACTCAAAGGTGACGGTGGGAAAGTGCAATTACTGTTGCAAAAGGTGGATAATGATGAGCCACAATGGACAGAAAGTCAGGAGGAGGACTAGGGTGCGGAAGTGGAAGACGAAGCGGTGGACGATGAAGTCACTGACCCAAACTTGCAAGGGGACATGCACAGTGAGGACAGCAGCACACAGGGGGAGAGAGGCATGGCACCACAACAGGCAGGAGCAAGCAGTGTGGTGGCCACATACACAAGGCAGGAAAATCTTCCTCGAAACACCAACACGATGGAAGTTGCCAGTACAACTGTTAGGTCTTCCTGAGTCTGGTTCTTTTTTAAAGACTGTTTAGATAACCCCAAAAAGGCCATTTGCAACATCTGCGAGGCCAGCATCAGCAAGAGCACCAAAACTACCAGCCTGACCACCACAAGCATGCTCAGGCGCGTGACAGCAAAGCACCTGACTAGCTGGGCAGAAAGCCAGGGTCCAGAAACAGTGTCTGCAGGTGACACCACTGTCTCTTCCGCTGTTGTGCTTGCACGCCAATCCCCTGTCCATGGAACATGTGAAGATACCTCTCACCCTGCACCTGTCGTTGCACACTTGCAACCATCACCATCCACGACCTTGTCCCAGAGCAGCATTCAGTTGTCCCTACCCCAGTTCTTGGAACGCAAGCGCAAATATGCAGCCAGACACCCACCCACCTACAGGCCGCAATATTAAATTGTCACATTTCTGGACTGCTTGCACTAGAAATTTAGCCTTTTAGGCTCATGGAGGCGGAAGCTTTCCGCAACCTCATGGTGGTGGCTGGCCCTTGGTACTCAGTTCCCAGCCACCACTATTTCTCCTGTTGTCATCCCTGCCTTATACAAGCACGGGTCCCAAAACATTACCCGTACTCTCACCAGCGCAGTTAGTGGGAAGAACCGCCTAACCACAAACTCGTGGAAAAGTGAATGTGGTCAGGGATGATACATCTCACTGATGCATCATAGGGTTGATATTGTGGAAGCTGGGACCCAGTCAGACCCTGGGACGGAACACATCTTTCTGATGCATAGGATTGCGTGTCCTGGGTCAATCAAGCTTCACCCAAAATGTGCACAAGGTAGACAGCAGCAGTAGTCGGTCTCCTAGTCAATGAGCAAATTATTCATGATGATAGAGGCCACCATCTCCTTAGCTTTCTGGTACTTTTCTGTGGGATGAGCTTGTCTCCAACCAGCCAGGAATATTTCCAGTGAATTATGGCATGACAACATGATATTAGCAGTGCCCTCAGAACCAGAAGCGAAGCCATCCACAATTTCCTTCTCAGGAATTTTATTTGGTAGACTGAGTGGCTGCCCAAATACATTAGTTTCTCACAAAGAAGCTGTAGATACTGAGTGGCAATAGGTGCAAGTTTCTCCAGCATGTTAGGCCGGAGATTATGGGAATATATGGGAGATTAGTTCACAGACACAGCAGAAAGGTTATGGATGGCATTGTAGGTCAGTGTTAGTAGTTTGAACTGGATACCCTGGGCAATTGGGAGCCAGAGAAGGGATCTTATAGATTGCAATTTTATAGATTGCTGGAGCCAGTCCACAGTAAAAAGGCAGTCAGAGTGTCTGAGAACCTTGCCACAGACTTTTCGTAGCCAGGGCTGCTTCTCTGTAGGGTTGGACGGGTCCATCAGAGAACTGAAGACTCCTCTGGTGGGCCCTGGCTTCAACTTCAGGAGAGTTCAGAGTTCAAACCTTGCAGGTCATGATGATGATAGAGGCCACCATCTCCTTAGCTCGCTGCTGGTACTTTTCTGTGGGAATCAGCTTGGCACCAACCAGCCTGGAATATTACCAGTGGTTTGGTATTGGCACCCAGTACCAGAAGCGAAACCATCCACAATTTCCTTCTCATGAATTTTATTTGGAAGACTGAGTGGCTGCCCAAATACATTAGTTTCTCACAAAGGAGCTGAAGATATTGAGTGGCAGTAGGTGCAACCGTCTGTTCCAGGGATCCTTCAGAAGGGCAAAAATAACTAGCTTAACACAAAAAGAAGTACGCCTGCATCTGAGCAAATTAAACATTGACAAATCCCCCGGCCTAGATGGTATTCATCCACGGATACTGAGGGAATTGAGCTCAGTAATTGACAAACCACTGAATCTCATTTTCTTAGACTCCCTTGTAACAGGGGTATTGCCAAAGGATTGGAGGATAGCCTATGTGGTACCGATATTTAAGAAAGGTATGAAGGTGGATCCAGGTAACTACCGTCCGGTAAGTGTGACATCAGTAGTGTGCAAAGTTTTTGAGGGCATCATAAGAGATGACCTGCAGAGTTATATCACAGAGAATAATATAATAAATGATAATAAGCACAGATTCATGAAAAATAGGTCGTGTCTAACCAACATGTTGGGTTTCTATGAGGAGGTAAGAGCAAATCTGGATGTTGGTAATGCAGCTGATGTGATTCATCTGGACTTTGCGAAGGCATTTGATACTGTACCACATAACAGCCTTATACTGAAGCTACAGAAGCAAAGATATGGGGGAACTATATGTAGATGGGTAAGGAATTGTCTAAATGATAGGAAACAAAGAGTTGTCATAAATGGTACGTTCTCTAAATGGGACATAGTCAAGTCAGCAGTAGGGTGCCACAAGGATCTGTGCTAGGACCGATTCTTTTTAACCTCCTTATTAATGACCTTGGGGATGGGATTGAGAGTAAAGTGTCAGTTTTTGCTGATGACACCAAACTATGTAGGATATTAAAAACTGATCTTGACAAAACGATATTGTAGAACGGTCTGGATAAGATGAATGAATGGGCAAACACTTGGCACATGAGGTTTAATGTAGATAAATGTAGATTAATGCACCTAGGATGGAGTAATCCTATTGCTGCATATACATTAAATGGGAGTATACTCGGGACTACAGAACAGGAGAAGGACTTGTGTATTGTAATTACAAGTAAGCTGAGCAGCAGTACTCAATGTCAAGCAGCAGCTGAAAGAGTAAACAAGATTTTAGGATGTATAAAAAAAGAAATAAAATCCAGCTATTCCAAAGTATTGTTACCCCTTTATAAATCACTCGTGAGGCCACATCTGGAATATGGGATCCAGTTTTGGGCTCCACATTTTAAAAAGGATATTCAGAAGTTACAGTCAGTTCAAAGGTGGGCAACTAGATTATTACAAGGGATGGAAGGACTCTCATATGATGAGAGGTTGAGAAAGTTGAGCTTAGAAAAACGACGCCTCAGAGGGGATCTCATTTACATGTATAAACATATGTGTGGTCAGTACAAAGGACTAGCACATGACTTATTCCTTCCAAAGACCATACTAAGGACCAGGGGGCACTCATTACTGGTGGAAGAAAGGTGATTCCAGCACCTAAACAGAAAAGGGTTCTTTAAAGTCAGAGCAGTCGGACTGTGGAATACTGTACCACAAGAGGTAGTAATTAGTGTTGAGTGAATTTGTTTGCCATTTCAAATTCAGATCTGCGTGACAGCGTGGCAAATCAGGGACAATTGTGGGTGGAGCCGATTTTTTGGCGTGAACAAGCCGGAACCCCAAACACGAACACGAATTTGAAATGCCGAACAAATTCGCTCAACACTAGTAGTAGTGGCCGACATTATAACAGCTTTCAAAAAAGGGCTGGACGATTTCCTTGATACACATAACATTAAGGGTTACAGTTAAATTACACATAATGTTACACCTATAGTAGTACATTTAATACGATAATAGTAATTACATATCTAGTATCATAATTAGGTTTGATCCAGGGTTCTTGGACTGATCGCCTTTTCTTGGGGTCATGAAGGAATTTTTCCCCGTGATGCAAATTGGCTGAATGTGTCCTGGGGTTTTTGCCTTCTTCTAGATCAACAGATTTAGGCATAGGGATTTTAGTAATACCATTATTAGAATCATAAGAGTAATACAAAATATAAAACTAATAAAAAAAATTATAAACGGGTTCATTTTTAATTGTAATAGTGCAGCAATAATAAAAATGGTAAGAATACATTTGTGAAGCCTAGTCCCAGTAAGTTAGTATGTTAGTGTAGTTAGTACAATTGTCCTATTTTTTGCCAGCCCTTTTAATTGCCACATATATGGAATAACAGTATAGGAGACCCACTCTTTAATAATGGGAAGCACAAGTCAAATAGATTCTATCTTCTAGAATATTACCCGTCTTATCTGAAATTCATTTATGGGTGAGGTATTGCAGTATGGATAGCGTATTACACCGATCAAGCCAGGTATTATGGCCTTATAGTGCTTGCTACTGGTGCTGCTGAAAAAAAATAAAAACCTATTCTATTCCCTATCGATAACGCTGTTATCTGCATTTACAATAGGGACAGATGCTAGGGGGTATCATAAGCTCAAGATGAGTGTTCATTCTAGTTGCATACATCTCTTCCACAGTCCATAACTTTTTTTTTATTATTTCCTTTGCCTTATATACAAGTCATTACCCTGGAAAGAATGTTTCTTAACATTTTTTCCAGGAAAATTCATTTTAGCTTGGTTTTTGTATGTTTTATTGTCAGTCCATAAAACTGGCGTAATACTCTGACAACATTGTTCACAGATAGGCTATTTGTCAGTGACCAAGTGTGAATAGGTTCAACAACACAAAGCTGGCTGACTTTAAATGTAGTATATTTGGCATGCTCCACAAAATGTCTATATTATTATGGCAGTAATATAGGATCACATGTGATGATCGAAAATGTCTCTGAATCTACAATACAGAAATGTGAATAAAATAAAAAAATGCCTGCATTCGACTAGCAAGCATATGGAGCAGCAAAATGGTGTACTGTATTGCTTTTTAAGCTACTAATCAGGATTAAGAAAAAATAAATTAGTCCTGGCCCCTGATATCTGGGGCTATGTCTTCAGATATCAGTAGCAGCAGGAGCAGACATAACGTGCAATGGACCCTCTTGTGCTGTATACACTGCCACAAACCCTGTCAGCCTGCCTAACTCCTGCTATCAGGATTAATATATGCAGCTAGATTAGTCCTCAGAAGAACTGTTTGTTCAGATGGATATGCATCTTGGTGTGAAATACCTATATCTAGCTACTACCCTGCCAATTCTGACCCTCACACAGCAGCACCTCTCCCTACTCTGCCTGTTTCCAGGTTAGACTGTGATGAGCATAGGGGCACCAGGTCTTATATAGACCCGATGACAATATGCAGCCAGTCAATCACTGTAATGCCACAACCAAGATAGCTACGGCATTCCAGTGCGTGGCAAGCAACCCATGCATGTTCATTGGGTCTCTAAAAGCCCGAGCACCTGGAAATACTCGCCGAGCATGTCGAGCAGTGAGATGCTCGGGCGAGTACCGAGCAGTGTTGAGCACACTCGCTCATCACTACAAATTATATAACACGTGCTTTTTCCAAATGCAACCCAAAATGTGACTTATAATGGCTATTGTAGTTTTAGAATTATTCAATCTCTTATTGACAAACACTACAAATTACTATTTGGAAATATAATGCATCACCAGATACTTAAGGAGCAATACTGAGGAATCTTAGCCCATTCCTCCTGTTCAATGGCTTCCACTTCATTAATATTCTTAGATTTGGGTGCTGCAACTGCCCTCTTCTGGTCTCACCAAAAATGTTCTATGGGGTGCAAGTCAGACAACTGTAAAAACCACTCCATAGTGTTCCAGGAATTCATCTGAAACAAAGCCTTGGTGGAATTGGAGGTGTGCTTGGGTCATTGTCTTGCTAGAAGTTCTAATTAAATCCATGTCAGCTTCTACACAGAAGGGTTGACATTTTTTCCTTGGATTTCCTGATACTTGATTGAATTTACCTTGCCACAGAGCATCATTGAGCCACTGTCATTCAACACTGTAGGCAGGATTTTCTTTTCAGCATATACTTCCTCCTCCAGATATACTGCAGATCTATAAACCTGAAAACTTCCAGTTTTGTTTCATCAGTCCACAGAACAGAATCCCATAACTTTTTGTATAGTTTTTGGACATGTATTACATGACTTTTCTTGTGCTTTTTGGTCAGTAGAGGAGAGGTCTTAGAGTTCGGCATGGAGAAATCCAGAATTGAATGTGTTTAAACTGAAACCTCAGTGCCTGCTTCCACACAAACCATCAAAACATGAACTTCTCTCACAGCACAGGAGCAGGTGAGTATTAATGTTTAAATGTCTGCTTGTAACAAAACAGAAACGCCCCACTCCATCTGGCATCACTGTCTATTTTCTCTGTAATTTTCTCTGTAATATTCTGTAATACTTAAGTATATTACCCCTGTACTGTGACATCACTATGTATGCTATCCCTGTACTGTGACATCATTATGTATATTACCCCTGTACTATGACATCCCTATGTATATTACCCCTGTACTGTGACATCACTGTGTATACTTCCCCTGTCACTATGTATATTACCCACGTACTATGACATCACTATGTATCTTACTCCTGTACTGTGACATCACTATGAATATTACCCCTGTACTGTGACATCATTATCTATATTACGCCTGTACTGTGACATCACTATGTATATTACCCCTGTACTTTGACATCCCTATGTACAGGGTCAGACTCAGGTGCCTGGGGCTCACAGGGGGAATTAACTCTAGGGGCCCACCCTACAGCTATATGCAAATAGCTGTAAGCCATTATCCCTGTTATAGTGGAGAATCGACTGTAAAACATAGGCGGCACCTGCACATCTACCGTGCGCCACTATAACTGAGATGTACAATTATGGTAGTTTGCATTAAAGGAAAGACTATGGCTTTGCTACTAAAAAAATATAATTTTTTTTTAACATCCCACACCCTCTAGGAAAGTCATCAAGTGGTCACCATGCTACAAAATTAAAGAGATCCAGTCTTCAGGAATAACACTATTAACCTAGAGATATGTGGTTAATCTGCAGGTTAACAGCATTATTATGCTACCCGATGCCTACATGTAGCCGAATGCAGCGGGAATAAAATTAACATTATTATCCCCGCCAGTATTTGGCTTCAGTCATAAGGGCGGTGGCGCCGTGGGTTCAGACGTTGCTCTGAGTATACAGAGCGGCTGCTGTGACCGCGCCCCCAGCACTGACTGACACTGGCTCTACATTAAGGCCAGCTGTCAGTCAGGGCTGGGGGCACAGTTACAGCGGCCGCTCTGTATTCTCAGAGCAGTGACTGAGCCGGCGCCATCCCCGACCCCATTGCTGAAACTGAATGCTCCCATATCCTGGTATATGCTCCGCCATCCTGGTCCCCATCCTGGCCTATGCCCCCCCATCCTGGAATATGCTCCCCCATCCTGGAATATACTCCCCCATCTGGTATATGCTCCTCCATCCTTGTCCATGCTCCCCCTTCCTGGTATATGCTCCCCCATCCTGGTCCATGCTCCCCCATCCTTATATATGCTCCCCCATCCTGGTCCATGCTCCCCCATCCTGGTATATGCTCCCCCATCCTGCTGTATGCTCCCCCATCCTGGTATATGCTCTTCAATCCTGGTCACCCATCCTGGTATATGCCTCCCCATCCTGGTCACCCATCCTGGTATATGCTTCCCCATCCTGGGCATCCCATCCTGCCTGCGCTGCTTTTGTTCCATCCATCCATACAAAAAAACTCACTCCTATTCACCTTTTCCCCACTCTCCTGCAGTGCTTTGTTTGCGTTATTTAAATAAAATGGCGCCGGAATCAGCGTGTACATATACCACGCTATCAGGCACCATTTTTTTGAAGACACTACATGCAAATTTGTCTTCAACAAAATGGCGCCGGAGATCGTGCTATGTGCAGGCGCTGACTCCGGCGCTACACTCCTTCATACTCATCTCCCTCCCTGTCACCTCTAAACGCTGGATGTTTCTTTTTGTCTATGGCCACACTGTGCAGACGTATTGCGCGTGTTCAGTCTATAGATGCTTCAGACAGAAGGACACATCACTGTTTATATTATAGATTACTTCTCAGCTAATAACAGGACAAGGCCCATTTTTTAACAAAGAAATCTGAGACTGAAGTCCAGACTATGGCTTTGCTACTAAAAAAATAAAAAAAAAATTAACATCCCACACCCTCTAGGAGAGTCATCAAGTGGTCACCATTCCTCTCTCTCTCCAGCGTGCTGTTTATCGTCAGTGTGCTCCACAAATCAGCAGCATAAATCTTGCTGGCAGACTTTTGTACATAATTGTAAGCACTGTTTTTGCAGGTAGTCTCCTGGGAAATACAGGTATATGGCAGGCAATAATAAATTGTATTTTCATTATTTAAATAGTAATAACATGTGCCATAATTCAGTCTCAAAGCCCCATTCCAAAACATATAAATACAGTACATACCAAAAGTTTGGACACACCTTCTCATTTAAAGATTTTTCTGTATTTTCATGACTATGAAAATTGTACATTCACACTGAAGGCATCAAAATTATGAATTAACACATGTGGAATTATATACTTAACAAAAAAGTGTGAAACAACTGAAAATATGTCTTATATTCTAGGTTCTTCAAAGTAGCCACCTTTTGCTTTGATGACTGCTTTGCACACTCTTGGCATTCTCTTGATGAGCTTCAAGAGGTAGTCACCGGAAATGGTCTTCCAACAATCTTGAAGGCGTTCCAGAGATGCTTAGCACTTGTTGGCCCTTTTGCCTTAATTCCGCGGTCCAGCTCACCCCAAACCATCTCGATTGGGTTCAGGTCGGGTGACTGTGGAGGCCAGGTCATCTGGCGTAGCACCCCATCACTCTCCTTCTTGGTCAAATAGCCCTTACACAGCCTGGAGGTGTGTTTGGGGTCATTGTCCTGTTGAAAAATAAATGATGGTCCAACTAAACGCAAACCGGATGTAATAGCATGCCGCTGCAAGATGCTGTGGTAGCCATGCTGGTTTAGTATGCCTTCAATTTTGAATAAATCCCCAACAGTGTCACCAGCAAAGCACCCCCACACCATCACACCTCCTCATCCATGCTTCATGGTGGGAACCAGGCATGTAGAGTCCATCCGTTCACCTTTTCTGCGTCGCACAAAGAGACAGTGTTTGGAACCAAAGATCTCAAATTTGGACTCATCAGACCAAAGCACAGATTTCCACTGGTCTAATGTCCATTCCTTGTGTTCTTTAGCCCAAACAAGTCTCTTCTGCTTGTTGCCTGTCCTTAGCAGTGGTTTCCTAGCAGCTATTTTACCATGAAGGCCTGCTGCACAAAGTCTCCTCTTAACAGTTGTTGTAGAGATGTGTCTTCTGCTAGAACTCTGTGTGGCATTGACCTGGTCTCTAATCTGAGCTGCTGTTAACATGCGATTTCTGAGGCTGGTGACTCGGATAAACTTATCATCAGAAGCAGAGGTGACTCTTGGTCTTCCTTTCCTGAGGCGGTCCACACATGAGCCAGTTTCTTTGTAGTGCTTGAAGGTTTTTACAACTGCACTTGGGGACACTTTCAAAGTTTTCAAAATTTTTCGGACTGACTGACCTTCATTTCTTAAAGTAATGATGGCCACTCGTTTTTCTGTACTTAGCTGCTTTTTTCTTGCCATAATACAAATTCTAACAGTCTATTCAGTAGGACTATCAGCTGTGTATCCACCAGACTTCTGCACAATACAACTGATGGTCCCAACCCCATTTATAAGGCAAGAAATCCCAGGGCACACCTGTGAGGTGAAAACCATTTCCGGTGACTACCTCTTGAAGCTCATCAACAGAATGCCAAGAGTGTGCAAAGCAGTCATCAAAGCAAAAGGTGGCTACTTTGAAGAACCTAGAATATAAGACATATTTTCAGTTGTTTCACACTTTTTTGTTAAGTATATAATTCCACATGTGTTAATTCATAGTTTTGATGCCTTCAATGTGAATGTACAATTTTCAAAGTCATGAAAATACAGAAAAATCTTTAAATGAGGTGTGTCCAAACTTTTGGTCTGTACTGTATATACAGTATATTATTGTGAAGGGAGCTCCTCTTGCATCTTCACAAACTATTATATGATTGTCTATACTACTGTCATTTTAACAACTCTTCCTGTTACTCCCCTATCCCAAATCTGCCACCTGCCTATTAAAGTAGTTAGTGCTGCTTCCACTTCTCCAATCTGCTTCAACTTAGTATATTCCCCATTATATCAGTCCTACCGTTAAGCTCAGCTATATCCAATTCTCCCTTATATCAGTTCTGCAGCCCAACT
Source organism: Phyllobates terribilis (assembly GCF_046119375.1). NCBI lineage: Eukaryota > Metazoa > Chordata > Amphibia > Anura > Dendrobatidae > Phyllobates > Phyllobates terribilis. The sequence goes on along the minus strand of NW_027362771.1, from coordinate 193,099,141 downwards.
CTGCTACTTGGTGCAGTAGCTAACCTCTGCTGTTCTAGCTCTGCTATATGTTGCTGCTACCACAATAATTGTTTTAGCTCTGCTTGATGAGGTCTGCACTACAACCCCAACCTGCTACATCATGTTTCTACTACTCTACTTGCTTCTAAGAGCAAACATAATCAGTGTCAAAAACTTACCAAAACCTCATTGTCTGAACTTAATCTTGCTCAAAAGAAGGTTTCTGAGGGGACACATGCCACTATCAGCCAAAAGTATCATTTTTTTGTCTGCGTTTCGCATATACAGTGTCTTCAATAAAATGGGGCCGGACAGAGTGGTATGCGCATGCGGTGATTCTGGCGCCATTTTATTTAAGTATTGTACTACAACATCAACATAGCAGTGCACACAAAGCGGCCATAGGGGCAATGTAGATGGGCGGTGCATGCGCACTGATATGTTGACGTTGTGGTACATTACTTAAATGAAATGGTGCCGAGTTAGCGCATGCTCATACCACGCTATCCGGCGCCATTTTATTGAAGACATTGTATTTGCAAATTCGCAGACACAGTGCCAGATAGAGCGTGCGCATGCGCTGACATTTTATTGAAGTATTGTGCTACAAAATTAAAGGAATCCTGTCATCAGGAATAACACTATTAACCTGCATATAGGCGGTTAATCTGCAGGTTAATAGCGTTATTATGCTGGCCCAGTGCCCGAACGCAGCCGAATGCAGAGGGGAGAAAATAAACTTTATTCTCCCTGTAAAGATCTGAGGTTGTGGGTTGTAAGTAATCACCTAGGCAGGTTAGCGATGCAACAATATTTTATTGATCACAGCCATGGTAATAAAGCAATTCCAGGTAAATGGCCAAACTACAGTTCTCTCAGTCCTTAAGTTCCCAATCTGGGTTCAGTAGTTCTACTGGCTTTGTATAAGACCATACTCACTGTCTCCCAACTTTTGGTTGGCCCACAGATTTCGTATCACCAGCCAGTAAAGTCTGTAGCCACAGTCCATGATCCTCTAGACGGCAGATAAAACGATGAAAGCACAGGTATCCAGTAGGAGCAGTCCTTTTAAGAAAGTTTAAATCCAAATGACATAATCCATAATGGTAACATGTTTATCCATCCTTCCAAGTCCACGGTCTCCATCCTCTTCCTTCAATCTTTCCACACAACTCTCACTAAAACATGTCTGTCCTCTAATTCCCTGGGGTCAGCCCCCTTCCAGCTCAGAAGTGCTGACCCCCTTCCCCTTAAGCATTTACTGGTCGCTAAAACAATGAAGACCACCATCATGGTCCATGCTCCCCCATCCTGGTATTTGTACCTCCATCCTGGTATTTGTGCTCCCATACTGTTTTTAAAAATGCAAAATGTTGGCCCACTGAAATGTATGTTCAGTAAATGCACTCAATACTTGGTTGGGGCTCCTTCTGCATCAATTACTACATCAATGTGGCGTGGCATGGAGGTGATCAGCCTGTGGTACTGCTGAAGTGTTATCAAAGCCCAGGTTGCTTTGATAACACCCTTCAGCTTGTCTGCATTGTTGGGTCTGGTGTCTCTCATCTTCCTCTTGACAATACCCCATAGATTCTCTATGGGGTTAAGGTCAGCAGGTTTGCTGGCCAATCAAGCACAGTGATACTGTTGTTTTCAAGCAAGGTATTGGTACTTTTGGTAGTGTGGACAGTTGCCAAGTCCTGCTGGAGAATGAAATTTTCATCTCTAACAAGCTTGTCTGCAGAGAGAAGCATGAAGTGCTCTAAAATTTCCTGGTAGACGGCTGCACTGACTTTTGTCTTGATAAAACACAATGGACCTACACCAGCAGATAACATGGCTCCCCAAACCATCACTGATTGTGGAAACTTCACACTAGACCTCAAGCAGCTTGGATTGTGTGCCTCTCCACTCTTCCTCCAGACTCTGGGACCTTGATTTCCAAATGAAATGCAAACTTTACTTACATCTGAAAACAACACCTTGGACCACTGAGCAACAGTCCAGGTCTTTTACTACTTGGCCCAGGTAAGATGCTTCTGGCGTTGTCTATTGGTCATGAGTGACGTGACACAAGGAATGTGACACTTGTAGCCCATGTCCTTGATACATCTGTGTGTGGTGGCTCTGCAATGACTCCAGCAGCAGTCTACTCCTTGTGAATCTCCAGCAAATTTGTGAACGGCCTTTTCTTAACAATCCTTTCAAGGCTGCGGTTATCCCGGTTGCTTGCACCTTTTCTTACCATAGTTTTTCCTTCCACTCAACCTTCCATTAATATGCTTGGATACAGCACTCTGTGAACAGCCAGCTTCTTTAACAATGACTTTTGTGGCTTACCCTCCTTGTGGAGTGTGTCAATGACTGCCTTCTGGACATCTGTAACCCGGACCTTAATACATGCTTATGAAGCGTTTGCAGGTGTTTTTTGTTAATTATTCTAATTTACTGAGATAATGGCTTTTGTGTTTTCATTGGCTGTAAGCCATAATCATCAACATTAACAGAAATAAACACTTGAAATAGATCACTCTGTTTGTAATGACTCTATATAATATATGAGTTTCACTTCATGTATTGAAGAACTGAAATAAATTAACTTTTTGATGATATTCTAATTTAGTGAGAAGCACTTGTAGAAAAGAAACTCCCACCAAAAATGCAATGTAAATTTGGGCCTCATTCAAACATCTGTGATTTCTCACATACACTAAAAAAATGGTACGAGTGTCACTAGTGTTTTGGATTCAAGTTTAATCACTGCTTGGTCAGTTTCTCAGTTTTTACCATCAGTGATTTTCCCTTACAATTTTTACGGATCCGGGTGGTGGAACCTTTGTGTCGCGGTGCAAGGAGGGACCCAGAGGGGCGTAACTAAGTATCAACTCAGACCGACCCTGGTCGTACGGCGGCTAACGACTCCTTGACCAGGGAGGGACCGAGCAGAGGGACCAGGTGCTACTCTGGGGACGACCTTGTAAGAGAGCAGGTGTCTCCCACGGGTCAGCAGACTGCGACTGATTGGTATAGCGGATGGACACAACAGGCAGGCAGAAGTCTCTGGATAGTAGACAGGTGGTCACGGCACGTGACGGCAGAGCAGGTTGAAGTCTCTAGGTAACAGACAGGTGGTCACGGCAAGTGACAGTAGGAGCCTCCAGGTAGGCTACGGCAAGTGACGGCCAAGCAGGCTGAAGTCTCAAGGTTAGCAGCCGGGTGGTCATGGCAAGTGACAGCAGGAGCCTCCAGGTAGGCTATCAGGTAACAGGCAGGTAACAGACGAGTGCTCCCTTGTGAGCGGGCTAGCAGGCACGGCAGGTAGCAGGCAGGTAACAGGCAGGAGCTTCCTGGTAAGCAGGAGGACTTGCCCATAGACAGACTGGCGGGTAGAATGGAAGGCAGACTGTCAGGCTGGAGAGAAGTCAGACTGGCGGACTGGAACAGTAGTCATGCTGGCAACTGGACCTCAGGGCTGAAGCAGAGGTAAGTATGCTGTGCATCAACTTTTGCTCGGGCACCTCCATTTTGGAGGAGGTGCCTTATATATGGGAGGACCCTCGGCTATTGGCCGGGGACTCCTTAGGATGGCGCGCGTGGCCCCTTTAAGAGAGAGGGAGCACGCGCGCGCACCCTAAGCACAGTGCCCGGGAAGCTGCGCGTGCCGGCAGCAGCAGGAAGAGGAGCGCGGGAGGACGCCGCGAGGGGAGCGGGGAGGTGAGAGGGATGGCATCTCTGCCTGGCAGAGGGCAGAGACGCCGATGCTACAGTACCTCCCCCCCCCTTTACGCCCCCTCTTTTTTAGGCCAGAAAGAAATTTTTCAAGGAGAAGCGGGGTATGGATGTTCTCCCTGAGTTCCCAAGTTCTCTCCTCTTGGCCAAACACCTTCCAATCCACCAGAAAAAAGGTCTTTCCTCTTACCCTTTTGGTAGCCAGAATATTCTCTACCTCAAAAATGTCCTCAGCAGAAACCGGAGCAGGGGAAGAACCTGGATTGTCGGAAAAAGAAATAAAGACATCTGGTTTGAGGAGAGATACATGGAAGGAGTTGGGAATCCGTAAGGTAGCTGGGAGTTTTAACTTGTAGGCCACTGGATTGATTTGTTTAAGGACTTCAAATGGACCGATGAACCGAGGGCCCAACTTGTAGGAGGGTATTTTGAGCCGAACATGTTTGGAGGAGAGCCAAACCTTGTCTCCGGGACGGAATTGAGGCGGATCCAGATGTCTCTTGTCAGCATGTCTCTTTATCCGCTCGGAGGACTGTAGAAGTGTGGACCTAGTATTCTCCCAAATGGTGCAAAATTCGCTGACCAGAGACTCCGCGGCAGGGTTGTCCACAGAAATGGAGACGGGAAACGGAATCCGGGGATGTTGACCATAGACTATAAAGAACGGAGACTTGGAAGATGATTCGCTCTCATGGTTGTTGTAGGAGAGTTCGGCCCATGGCAGGAGATCCACCCAATCAGGATGGTGAGCGTTAACAAAGTGCCGGAGGTACCTGGCAAGGATCTGGTTGATCCGCTCCACTTGACCATTGGACTGTGGATGATAAGCGGAGGAGAAATCCAGGGTGACATCCAGCAGCTTACACGTAGCTCGCCAGAAACGTGAGGTGAACTGAACCCCACGATCCGACACGATGTGGAGGGGTAGGCCATGGAGACGGAAGATGTGGAGGAAGAAGTCCTTAGCTAGCACTGATGCAGACGGGAGACCAGGCAGAGGGATGAAGTGAGACATTTTAGAAAAGCGGTCGGCGACCTCCCAAATGACTGTACAACCAGCAGAGACAGGGAGATCTGTAATAAAGTCCATAGCAATGTGTTGCCACGGAGCATCAGGTATGGGAAGAGGCAGGAGATGACAGGCTGGTAGATGTCTGGGAACTTTGTTGCGGGCACAGGACGAACAGACTGAGACGAAGTCTACCACATCCTTGCGCAGGGTAGGCCACCAGTAATGCCGGGCGATGAGCAGGAAGGTCTTCTTTTGGCCAGCATGGCCGGCTAGTTTAGATGAAGGACCCCAGCGAAGAACCTTCTCACGATCCGGTACTGCTACAAACGTCTTACCGGGTGGAAGACGAGTCAGATCCAAGGGTGCCACATTCATCACTTTGGAGGGGTCAATGATGTGCATAGGCTCCTCCTCTTGATCGGAGGACAGGAAGGATCGGGACACGGCGTCGGCTTTGACATTCTTCTCCGCCGGGCGGAAGTGTAGGACGAAGTCGAAGCGGGAGAAAAACAAAGACCACCGGGCCTGGCGCGGGTTGAGTCTTTGGGCATTCTGGAGATATGCCAGGTTTTTGTGATCCGTATAGATGATCACCGGGTATAGAGCCCCTTCAAGCAGGTAACGCCACTCCTCCAGCGCCAATTTAACTGCTAACAGTTCTCGGTCTCCTATAGAGTAGTTGCGCTCAGAGGAGGAGAAGAGTTTGGAGAAGAAGCCGCAGGTTACCATTCTCCCGGAAGAAGACGTTTGGGTGAGCACCGCTCCGGCTCCGGAGGAGGACGCGTCAACCTCCAGGTAGAACTGTTTGTTGCTATCCGGATGGTGCAGCACTGGGGCAGAGGAGAAGGCTTGCTTTAAGGAAAGGAAGGCCTCCTCAGCTTCGGGTGACCATTCCTTGGGATTTACTCCCTTACGGGTGAGGGCAGATATGGGTGCAGTCCGAGACGAGAAGTGCGGGATGAAGAGATGATAGTAGTTGGCGAAGCCCAGGAATCGCTGAATCGCCTTCAACCCCTCCGGACGGGGCCACTTTAGGACAGCAGAGAGCTTCTCAGGATCCATTCGTAGGCCTGTCTGGGAGATAACATAGCCCAGGAATGGAAGAGGGGTCTGCTCGAAGAGGCACTTCTCGTATTTTACATAGAGGTGGTTCTGCCTGAGCCTGAGCAGGACCTGACGAACATCCCTCCGGTGTGTGGGAAGATCTGGAGAGAAGACCAAGATATCGTCCAGGTATACCACCACGCAGGAGTAAAGAAGATCATAGAAGATGTCGTTGACCAATTCTTGGAAGACAGCGGGAGCATTGCAGAGACCGAAGGGCATCACACGGTACTCATAGTGACCATCCCGGGTATTGAATGCCGTCTTCCACTCATCTCCTTGACGGTTTCGAACCAGGTTATACGCTCCACGAAGATCCAGCTTGGAGAAGATCCTGGCGCCCTTAAGGCAATCAAACAACTCGGTGATGAGCGGCAGGGGATATTTGATTTTTACCGTGATCTGATTGTGTCCTCTATAATCAATACAGGGGCGTAGCGAACCATCCTTCTTCTTGACAAAGAAGAATCCGGCTCCAGCCGGGGAGGTAGATTTCCGGATGAATCCCCTAGCCAGATTCTCCTCAATGTACTCAGACATGGCTCGGGTTTCGGCCGCCGACAACGGGTAAATACGCCCACGGGGTGGAGTGGCGCCAGGTACCAGGTCGATCGGGCAATCATATGGCCTATGAAGTGGCAGTGTGTCTGCTTCCTTTTTACCAAAGACATCCGCGTAGGACCAGTAAGGAGCCGGTAGACCTGTTAAATTAGCTGGGGTAGGTGGTGGACTAGTCGGGCAAACCGGAATCAGGCAGGTCCTATGACAGTCCTGCCCCCACCGGAGTACTTCACCGGATTGCCAGTTCAGCACGGGTTCATGTGTCTGGAGCCAGGGTAGACCTAGCAATAGGGAGTGAGAGAGTCCGGACAGCACATGGAAGGAGATTTTCTCCGAGTGCAGCATTCCCACCTGCAGGGTTAGGGGCTCAGTGATGAGTAGGATGGTCACCGGAAGGAGTCTTCCATCCACGGAGGCGACGGACAATGGTTCAGCCAGAGGTTTGGTGGGAATACAGTATCTCTCTACCAGGGACTGGGGAATGAGGTTTCCAGCAGCTCCAGAATCCAGATGAGCAATTTCAAGGAGACGGTTCTCTCCCCAGGAGATAGAGACAGACAAAGTCAGGGATGGAGAGGGCTTACTTTTGCCTAGGACGACCTCTCCGAGCGGTCCTAGACACTGAAGTTTCCCGGCCTCTCCGGGCAGGAACGGATCAGGTGCTCTTTATTGCCACAATAGAAACAGCCCCGCCTCGGCTCGTCGTGACTCTTGGCGAGATTTGACCATCTTGGTCTGGTCGATCTGTATGGGTTCAGGCGAGTGCGCCCGGGGAGTGACTAGTTGAGAAGCAGGTCTCTGGAAAGTAGGAGCGAGGCGGGGGAACTTTCTCTCCCGAGTGGTCTCTTTGGTGCGTTATTGGAACCGGATGTCAATGCGGGTAGCGAGTGACACCAGGTCATCCAGGGTGGTAGGAATGTCCCGACTGGCTAGCTCATCCTTAATCCCTCCCAGAAGACGGACACCAGAGCCTCGTTATCCCAAGCAAGCTCAGAAGCGAGGGTACGGAACCGTATGGCATATTGGCCCATGGTAAGACTCCCTTGGCGGAGACGTAGCAGAGAGGAGGCTGAAGAGGATTTTCGTCCTGGCTCATCGAAGACTTTCCGGAAAGCCACGAGGAAAGACGATAGGTCAGACACCAGGGGATCCCCTCTCTCCCACTGGGGATTTAGCCATGCCAATGCTTCCCCAGTGAGATGGGACATGATGAATGCCACTTTGGCCCGGTCGGAGATGAACTGATGTGCCAAGAGTTCAAAGTGCAGGGTGCACTGGTTTATAAAGGCCCGAGCTAGAGCGGGGTCACCTCCAAAACGAGCAGGTACAGAAAGCCGGGGGCCTGGGTTGGATGCCGTGGTATTGGTGGGCAGCGGCGCTGCCGGAGCGGGTGTTGCTCGACTAGGGGCGGACACAGGTGGTACGGACAGAATGTCCTGACGAGTGTTGACAGACCGCAGGTAGGTCAGGATGGTTTCCTGTTGGGATCTCTGACGAGAAACCTCCTGGTACAGGTCAGCAAGCGTAGGAGCCTGAGGGCCACCGGGTTCCATGGCCCGAGCAAACTGTTACGGATGCAGGTGGTGGAACCTCTGTGCCGCGGTGCAAGGAAGGACCCAGAGGGTAGTAATTAAGTATCAACTCAGACCGACCCTGGTCGTACGGCGGCTAACGACTCCGTGACCAGGGAGGGACCGAGCAGAGGGACCAGATGCTACTCTGGGGACGACCTTGTAAGAGAGCAGGTGTCTCCCACGGGTCAGCAGACTGGGACTGACCGGTATAGCGGATGGACACAACAGGCAGGCAGAAGTCTCTGAATAGTAGACAGGTGGTCATGGCAAGTGACGGCAGAGCAGGTTGAAGTCTCTAGGTAACAGACAGGTGGTTACGGCAAGTGACAGCAGGAGCCTCCAGGTAGGCTACGGCAAGTGACGGCCAAGCAGGCTGAAGTCTCAAGTTTAGCAGGCGGGTGGTCACGGCAAGTGACAGCAGGAGCCTCCAGGTAGGCTATCAGGTAACAGGCAGGTAACAGGCGAGTGCTCCCTTGTGAGCGGGCTAGCAGGGACGGCAGATAGCAGGCAGGTAACAGGCAGGAGCTTCCTGGTAAGCAGGCGGACTTGCCCATAGACAGACTGGCGGGTAGAATGGAAGGCAGACTGTCAGGCTGGAGAGAAGTCAGACTGGTAACTGGACCTGAGGGCTGAAGTAGAGGTAAGTATGCTGTGCATCAACTTTTGCTCGGGCACCTCCATTTTGGAGGAGGTGCCTTATATATGGTAGGACCCTCGGCTATTGGCCGGGGACTCCTTAGGACGGCGCGCGCGGCCCGTTTGAGAGGGATCGCGCGCACGCGCCCTAAGCACAGTGCCCGCGAAGCTGCGCGCGCCGGCAGCAGCAGGAAGAGGCGCGCAGGAGGACACCGCGCGGGGAGCGGGGAGGTGAGAGGGACGGCGTCTCTGCCTGGCAGGGGGCAGAGACACCGATGTTACACAATTAAAAAAATATATTTCAAAGCTTCTCCCATCCTTTGTAATGTTAATCTAGGATAGCACATGGATTGTACACAGATGCCATCTGTGTGTTTTCCATGATTTTCATGGATCTATAGACTTGTTTTGCTACTTTTCATCCTTGACGCTGATAAAAAATGGATGTGTACATGATTTTTGCATGGACACATAGTTCACAAAAATGAAACAGACTTGTGTACAGCCCCATAGATTATAATGGTTACGGGTTCATCTGACACATTTTGGCATCTTTATTACGACTGCAAACCTTCTCTGGATATCAGGTTTTATGACCCAAGCTGTATCATAGGGCTCTATGATGCTGTTAGGTTCATATTTATGCTGGAAATTGTGATCAGAATATGGATGCATATTGTGCTTGCCTTCATTACAGCCAAGAGAATGAGTTGAACTAGTGTTTTTGTAACCTGCTATTCCAATTTCTTTACTGGCTGGGCATGCTGTATTTCAATGTGCTTTTTTCACGACTATATACGTATTTTGTTATATTTTTCATAAATTTTTGTATTTAGTAAAATGATATATTTTACTATTTTGCTTCCTCAGTTTTTCTATATAGGATTATAGTATTTAATCGGCTTTTGTTATCATGAATTGAGGGTGGCTTTTTTTGTTGTATAGTATCATAGAGAGAACCAAAGGCTGTGTTCACACGTTCAATGTTTGGTCGGTATTTTACAGAAGTGGTGACGTGCTTCTATTATACTTTTCCTCTGATTGTTCCTCTCCTGGTTTTGGCTTATAAATACTGATGTAAAATACTAACCAAATACTGAACATGTGAACGTGGCCTATTCCACAGTAATACGCCAGACATCTCTACCTCATTACTATTCAGCTCAAGACTCTGTACTGTGATCAGAGGACAATGGGCGCCTACTGCATCCTTTCTAAAACTTCAGGCATAAGAAAAAGGAAACTTTCCACAGTGACTCCATTCATTTTGTAAATAGGGATTAATGCACACTGTTTATTATTTCCTATATTATAACTAATGAGACAATGCAGATTTCTGTGTAATTATAAAAAATATATTTTATAGTGAAGATATAAAATATAAATCCAGGGCCCATTTATTGTGCTTCGTTTTAAGAGTCTTTCAGGATAGTTTGTGTCTCAATGCAAATACTCCCTCATCAAACACTCTCTAAATTATTATCCTGCAGGTCAGAGAAAAGACATGAAAATAAGGTTTAATGGAGAACTCCAAGGTTCATTATTGCTATTGTGCGCAAAATGCTATTTTTTAAGGGAAACAGTGACACATAATAAAACCCTTGTCCCTGTCATGACAGCTCAAGAATATGCAATCGTTACCACCTATGTCACACTGCGTGTGTGCCTGCTACATGGGTGACAGCGGCTGACTTCTCTGATCAACACATAATTATCTCTGAATATAAATGCACACTGAAGTAAGCTGGACATGATGGATTGAAGACCCAGGGCTAAATCATTTTTTAGTGCATCATGTAGCACCACCTGGGGGTAGGAGAGGGTTAAGGAGATGTTGCGAAGCTTAGAAACCCTGGAAAGCATGCTGTGATTAGGTTGCCGAGAGGTTATCATGTTTATCCTTTCTGTCGTCTTGTGGATAGAAGAGGTCACTTGGTTAATGGTGGGATGTCCCCGCTGAAAACGGTTCCACTGATCACTGCTATTTCTTCCTGACCTACCCATATATTTCTCCCGCAGCATCCATGTAGTTTCTGTTTGCAGAAATCCCTTCCTCTCCCCCCCACCCTACAATAATAAATAGGATATCAGGAAGATGGCGATACCCCTTCATGGAACACTGACTGTTTATTAGAGGCAAAGGACTTTAAGAGAAATGCTAACAATGTTCATTAATAGCCTGCACCCAGGTTTAATGAGGCATATCAATATGCGGACTGGGCAACATCAGCGCTATAATGGTGGTGGTAAATGGGAGTAATTGAGTCCAATTGTACGGCACAGCTTCCAGGAATGAGCCCGAACTGCCAACTGACAATGACAGAGCAATTATGGGAAGCCAAGCGAGCTGTGTCAAATTAGCACTTGCTGAGAACTCATTTCTCAGAGATGTGCTTGCTCTACAACACCACAAGTGATAGCTACTTTATTGTGAATGATAGGAAGACCAGTACTTAGAGTGATGTTCTGATTTGTCAATAGCTGTATTTGAAAGCTTAGTGTCACAAATATATAGAGATATTCAGTGAGAGAAGCGCACTGTTCATGATCCAGAGGATAAGAATGTTGCTGAGAAGGTCATCTGTCAGTGTGAGCTGTCAAAGAGAGATCACACTCTATGAAAAGGGAACATTCAGCCGACTTAAGTAATTACCTTTGACTGAGATCTGAAGATGTCTTCTTTTGTTGGCCTACATTGACTGCATAATTTATAATTTACTGCAATCAGTGAAGAGCCTGAAATTGTAACGAAGAAAATCCTTATTTTATTCCTTATAATTACATTTTACTATCTCAGCATTTTACAATATAAAAAGTGCAATTCGAGTTATGTTTTTTTTTTTTTTATTTTATTAAATTCAAACGGCTATCTCTGTTGCCTAATCAAATGTTAAATAAAGGCAGATTTTTTTTTTTTTTAGTTTCTACATTATTCTTCTACAAAAAATAATCTTACACATCGAAGTTACGGATTTATGTCTTTGTCCTTTTTTTACAATCTATGTCAATCATTTCAATGTAATTTTTTGCTGGACAAATAGAATAATATATATTATATAATATAATTTGTAAAAATAAATACAATTTCCTTGCAACTTCATTGAAATTTGATTTGCTTTTATTTTCTTCAGAAACGCTGAATTTAGATTTTGCCCTTAAAGTTCCGCACGAAAGATAAAAGTTGTTCATAAGAGTTGCTTCCTTTTACCGGTAGATTTACACATGATGGATTTATTGCAAAATTACTGTGACTGCTCTGTTCATCTGAATGGGGTTTTCAGAAGCCCCTGCACATGCTGGATAACAGACAACCTCACGTGGAAGAATGGAACGGATGTCAAGTCACAAAGAGGAATGTGTCTTTTGTTTTGTTACATGCATTAACATGAATTTGTAAGGTTGTGTTCTGATGAGTTTTTTAAACTACTTATTTTTGTAGCAACGCACAGTTCCAGCAAAGTGGATGGGATGTATAGAAATCTCCTGCCCACTGTGCTTTTTATTTTACTCAGCATCAACTGACCTGCGGTGCATGCTTCAAATACACAACTTGTCCATATCTCTTGCGACTATGCTGAGTTTCATGTGCAGATTTTTCCCATAGACTTGCATTAGATGTGGAAAATCCACAGGTAGAAAATGCACATGCGTTTTTTAGTGCGCTTTCCCTGCAGAAATGCATCAAAAAAGCGTGCAATCCACACATGACAGTATTAATAAAGTTGTTATTCAGTGGAAATCAGACTGCACTCAGATGTCATCCAAGTGCAGATCAATGCTTGCCACGGACTCATTGAATTGCATGGCTAAGAGCGATAATTGGATCCAACTCAGGCATGCTGCGATTTTTTTCCTTGGACCAACTCTGTCCGAGGAAAAAATCAGACATGTGCCTGGACTCAGAATAACACAGGTCTGAGTGCAATGTTTTGTCGGATCAGACTCGGATCGAAAATACAGTCAAGTCCATGAGCACTTACAATCGAAATGTATGGAGTCTCGTTTTGGTACTCCATAGGCTTAAATTGTAAGGCCACAGTATTTGGTCAGTATTCAGTCAGTATTTTTTCTCAGGAGTGGGAGCCAAAACCAGGAGTGGGTGATAAATGCAGAATTGGTGACTTGTTTCTATTATACCTTTTCTCTGATTGATCCTCACCTGATTTTGGCTCCCACTGCTGAGGAAAAATACTGACCGAATACTGACCAAATACTGATAGTGGGGCCGTGGCCTTAGGTGCTTTTTTTCTACTGTTATTCAGATCCTGTAGAAAAGCCTATGGAAAAACATGACCAAAAATGCCTTAACCAGAACTTGCTGCAAAAGAAAAATGCCACGGATGTCAAAAACACCACGCAAAAAAAATCACAAAACAAAACATTGTCACACAAAGCAATGACACAGATAACATATTTATCAAACTTATCTAATTGTAGACAGTGTAAATTTATACTAGACAGTGTTAAAATGCGCCAGATTCATCAGAAAGGTTTATGCTGTTTTATAAATCTGTCTAATTGTAGACTACATTCTTGTGATGAGTATGTGGGGAGTTTTTGAAGTTGCACATTTTCTGCACCATTTCTGCATCTTTTAAGTAAAGTAGGTTACTGGCTTTTGTTTCATAGTGTTTTTGAGTGCGTTTTTTTAAAACATGCATTTTTATCTCGTTTTTGTCTGTATTTGTTGTGTCAAGTGTTAAACAAATTCTCCTTGTTTTTGATACTTTCTGGTATTTGACTTTGACAAAACTTTATTGATACAGTCATTTGCGCAATTACATGTTTTCATATGTTTCTGCTGCTGAAACGTTCTAAACACGCATGTAGGTTTTTCACCTGCAGATTTTCCTCATCTGATGCAAGTCTATGGTAAAAATCTGCACATTAAACTCAGCATACCCACAAGAGAAATTGACATGCTGCGGATTTGAAAAACGCACCGCAGGTCAGTTTACACTGAGTAAAAGAAAGCAAATTGGGCAGGAGACTTCTGTAAGTCCCATGCACTTTGTTGGAACTGTAAATGCTGCATTCCTGACACAGAAACACTGCTATGTGTATTATCATCCTACTGTGGCTGAGATAAGTGATGTAACATATATTCCATTATGCTGTTCACTTTTTCACCAATGATAAGCTTACCCAGTATGACCAGCGTTTGCTACTATTGCTGGGACGGTTGCTGCCAGGAGTGCTCGTGCTCCTGCTGCTAGCAGCTCCACATTTTTTGCTGTGATATGGATTTTTGTATAGTGATAAAATTAGGACAGAGGGGTATTAAACTGTCCTCCTTGGTTGCAGTAAATTAAAAAAAAATGCTGTTATTAAGGTGCTTTTATTATTGTATCACAGACTAGACTTGGGCAAAATGCGGCCTGAGAGCCACATCTGACCTTTTGGCTGTTCCTGTTCGACCCGCAGACCAGGAAAGCAGAAGTAATGAAAACAGTGGCCCACAGGGTGCAGCATACAGCCACTCTCCCCCATCTGATTTAATCACTATCTGCATCCTCAGGATGCCGATAATGGTGAATATAACTGACGCGCCCCCTGGGCCATATTCTTTAGGGGAATACCCGGAGCCGGATCAGATGGGAGTTGTAGTCTTCCGAGTGGCTATGACCCGGTCCGTGCCCAGGGTGTCAAACTCAGTTGTATGTGGCAGTCCTACAGATGTTATTAAGTTCTTTATTGTCGACTACGCCACCCGTTGTATTGCGGTCACTATGGCCGCCGCTGCAGCAGGGTCCTCTGAGGCTGATGGTGTAGGTGCAGCTTGTGATGGTATAACCCCCAACGGGTGGGGTATAGCCTCAGGGGGTCAGGTGCAGAGGATGGGGGTTGTGGTGGTGCAGCGTAGATGTTAAAGGAAGACAGAGTCGGGTTATGCAGTTTAGGGTATTTACTCACTGCTGATGTTCCGGTCACTCCAGCTTCAAGTGACCTCCCGAGCCGTGCTGCATCCACCAGGTCCTGGATCCAGCCAACCCCCAAGCGAGTCCGGAGCGTGACCCTGAGCTCTCCTTCTGTCCTTTCTCTGGCCGTCCCCACTATTGATCCACCCAGGTCCAGCTCCCTCGGGCCTTCTGTTGGGAGACCCTTGGCCTTGGGTTCCCTGACCCTCCACGTGGTATGCCTTCGGGGTGGATGTGGTGGGTGGCCGTGGCAGACGCTGCCCACGGCCTCCGGTCTCTGGCTGGGGTGTGTTTTTGCCCCCACCAGCTTGGGTTCCGGTACCCTGATGCCGACTCTTCACCCGTGGATTGGATTTGGGTTCTTAGAGTCCTTTCTTCTGTTTCCCCCTCTGGGTCTCTCTTGCTTTCTCCTCTCTCTCTCTCTGGGGCTGCTCTGCTCCTCTGCTCTCTTCCACTCCTCTTGCAAAGACTGGCTGACTGACTCCTCCTCTACAGCAGACTGACCCTGTTCTTAGTTGGTGCCCACCTTATATACACCCTCTATGTGTGAGCTCAGGTGACCAGCACCCAATGAGCTCCTATCTTTACCCAGGCTGCTCCCCCTATCTGCCCCTACACTACTTGGGATGTACCACCCCCCTCCCACTCCAGCCAGGAACAGACTCGGTCGTACCTGCACATTTCTAAGTGGGAGTACCGTCGGTCTGCTCCTCGGAAATGGGATGTGTGTAGTGCATGCAGCCTACCGAGCTCAGGTCCACACTCCATCCTTACCCGGGAGTGGAATATCACACCTCTGGGTTGAGGTGCAATACCCCTGTAGCAGCCGAATCCTCAGGGTGCTACATAACAGTAGAGGAGGGAGCCACCAGCCTGTGAAATTCATAAAGCAGATCAAATAACCTCACTATATTGCTCTGCTGTGCATAGCCTCAGTGTAAAGACAGGACAGAGTGCAAAGGGACGGGAGCAAGGTGAATATTTGTTGTGTTTGTTTCAATTTTCAGTCACTTGTGGGCTGAATATGTGGGAGGAGGATCATATGAGTTGCATGGCTGTGGTGCCAATAATCCTGTATGGGAGGCTGTTGTGTGTGATCATATTTTTTATAGGTGGGTTTTGATGACCATCATACCATATGCAGGAGGCTGTGGTGACAATCATACTGAGTGAAGAGCTGTGTGTGGGAGTCTGTATGTGGGGGCTCTGGGGAATTATACTGTGTATAAGGGGACTGTAAGGACCCTCATACCATGTGCTGGTGCTGTGAGAGACTATACTTTGAATAGGGGGCTGTGAGAACTATCATACCATGAGTGGGTTTGTGTGAGGACTATCATATTATGTATAGGGGTATGTGGTGGACATCATAATGTGTGGGTAGCTGTGTGTGGGAGGCTGTATGTTGGGGGCTGTGAGGGATCATATTATGTATGGGAGGCCTGTGAGGACCATCAAATTGTTATGCTAACGTAGCAACTCACTCGGGATAATAAGTAAAGCTAAAAACTGCAACTGACCCTGCTGGTTCATGTACAGATTAGAGATCCTGACCCCTAGTCACTGTCCCTAGTGGTGCCTGCATGAGCTGAGTTGGCCCTAACCACAGTCTAGATGATGGCAACTCAGACCTATGCTGCCTAAAAGGCAGTCGAGCACTTGACGTTCTTCCTAAAGAACCGGAGGGAAGAGCAGAGGGTAAATTACCTACAAAAGGGAAAGTGTGCTGGAGAAAGTAGAGATCCCAGAGTGAGTAAGGCTGAGTTCATACGATGCGTATTTCATGCGTTTCCGCGGCGTTTTTGCAGTTGCGTAAACGCCGCGGAAACGCATGAAAAACGCATGGTAGAAGGGAAGCAATGTTCCCCAATGGAAATCCGCATGTGCTGTGCCCATGATGCGGATTTTTCCGCAGCGTGAACGCTGCGGTCAAAAATCCGGAGCATGTTAATTAATTTTGCGGAAACGCGGCGATTTCGCCGCCATTGACTTGCATTAGAACGCGCCAATTCCGCAAGACAGCATCTGTACTTGCGTTATTGGCGCGTTCTAATATGCGGATGGTACCCGAGTGTGGAGGAGAGGAGAGTCTCATCCACACCCAGGTACCATTAAAAAAGCTGTAAAAAAAGAATAAAATAAAAAATAAATGTATTCTTACCTTCTGTCGGCCCGCGCAGCGCTCCCGCTTGGTTCCCGGCACTTGCAGTGAGTTGTAGGACCTGCGCTGACGTCAGAGTCATGTGACGGGTCACGTGACGCTGACGTCGGCAGGTCTTTCAATTCAAAGTTGCCGGCAGCCGGGAACTTTGTAAAGCAGGACAGCGCGGGCCATCGGAGGTAAGTATATACACTCTCTCGGGTCACACTATATAAATCCATGCTGTTTGCATGGATTTATATAGTGTGACCTAGTTGTCAAGCACTTTCCAGGTGATGCTAAAATCGCCTGGAAAGCGCTTGTCAATCTGCATGCGGAAACGCATGTGAATCTGCATGTGGATCCGCATGTATTCTGCAGGAAAAACGCATGCACAATCTGCATGCGTTTTTTTCTGCCAGGGAGATGCAGAAATGATGCAGAAATTTTCTGCTTCATTTCTGCATCGTGTGCACATACCCTAAAATAAACCACTAAACACAAAATTAAGTATAAAGTACGAACATTTAGATAATATGCCACCTACTAGAAACAGAAGCTAGGAGCAGAGTAAAGAAACAGAAACAGCCAAGAGATAAACCCTAGCTGGAATTTCACTGACTGGCTTTAAACAACAGAAGAATGGCTTAACATCCAAAGGAGATTATTAACAGCAGAAAATGCCAGCAGAGGAAAAGAATATAAAGCCGCACCCAAAATATGATTGGGCAGACAAATGAAAATACCTGTATTATTCTTAAACAGACCACAGCCAAGATAACAGAACCTAAACACCCAGAGAAAAGGTGTGTCTGCTGTGGCTAGGCAGACAGAGAAGCCAACCCCAAAATGCAGGCTCAAGGATTCTTAACCAGAAGTATGACACATACCATGTGTTGAGGGCTGTGGGGGATCATACTATTCATACAGGGGCTGTGTGATCACCATCATACCATGTGTGGGAGGCTGTGAGGACCATCATACTGTGTGTGAGGGCTATGGAGGCCATCATACTATCTATGGAGATCCACGGGGGGCCATTGTACTGTGTGGGTGACTGTGGTGTCCATCAATCTGTGTGAGACATTGTGTGTGGGGAGCTGTGAAGATCATCATACCATGTTTAGGTGGCTTTAAGAAACATCATACTGTGTGGTAGTGGCTGTGAGGTCATCTTACTGTTTGGGGGGGCCATCATACTGTGTAGGGAGTTATGGGGACATCATACTGCATGTGGGGACCATCATACAGTATCAGGAAGCTGTGGAAGCATCATGTTATATATATTAAGGGCTGCATAAGAGGAGAATATTATTTATAAACTTTAATAGAAAGCAGGAAATTATATGGGCTTGATTCTCTGCTACAGGTAAAAATACATGTTACAATAAGCCGTATCATAATGTGTATTGGCAGTAGCCACGATTCAACAGACTTAATTCAGCTCAATATTAAGTGATACAATTAGTATTATCATAAAATATTAATTATAATTAATATGTTAATATTAATATTGGTTAGAATGAATTTCAGTCTATTGGTTCGGCCTTCCACATTAGTCATGGTTTCTCATGTGTCCCCTCTGAAAAAATAATTGTGCATCCCAGCCACAGATCAATCAATTTGCAGTCACGCTGAGTGACTATGCTGGTACTGCACCTTCCTATATCACTGCAAGAAAATATGCGAAGATCACAAGGCATCTCCTGAAGTTATTAATCTGCTTTCTGAGTCTTCAGCAGTGTTTGAAATGATACTAGGGAAAAGAAAAGACACATACAAATGTTGGGTTGCACTTCCTAAATTTAAACAAAGTAAAGCTTTATTGAATAACAAACACAAAAATCAAGACAAGGCAGATAAAAGCATTGCAATTGCACTATTCCACATGATCCTGTTTCCTAGGCCAAAAATTGGCACCGGGATACAACCCATATGATTGGACTATAACCAATGAAGCCATGTAAATATAATGGATATCTAAGATAGATATAAATGGACAATACTCCTAAAGTAAGGCCTAATATTATTCAGTGAGGAAAAAAGATGCAATGTACAATTTTAAATGTGTTCATCTGTCTTGTCTAGGTTTTTGCATTTTTTACCTGTAAAGATTTACATTGTTTAAATTTAGTAAGTGCAACAGATCCTTTGTATGTGTCTTTACTCTTTATTTGGTTTGTATTTGTTTTACACACATTTTTGGCTAGCACTCTATTAATGCACAGGTGATGCCTAAAACATTTTACTATGTTACTATTTTGGTATTTGGAATGATGGAAGGCATTTTTTTCGATCTTTGTGAATCGAATCATAAAGTGTCTGAATTAGTTGGGATCTGAGAATTAGAGGAAATTCACCTCAAAGTCAAACCTCCACAGATCGATCAGCTAATCTCTACTTAAAAGTGATCCAAATTGTTATGCTCCCCAAAATGTTACCCTTAAAACTTAAACTCAACCCCAAAAAAACAATTTCCCACTCAGTTCCATCATCTGGTAAACAGTTATTATTATTATATCTATTATTATTGTTTATTCTGTTTGGTTCTGGAAATGCAACATTGTTTCTCCCTTTTGCATCCCACGGTGTGCCTAAATCACAGTTGTCGTCCACATGTTCGGAAATACTATAGTATGGACAGCTCACTTAAAAATATTTTTTTCAACGTGTCTCCAGAAGCACAAACTGGTCATAATGTTTTGGTCACTATGCTGGCATATTAGTAATTTTCATGCTGGAACACAAACTGCTTATTTCTGCAAAACAACTGTGAAGTCAAAATGAAGACTGCAGTTGTAGATAAATTCCCAGATAAATGTAATTTTCAGAATAGGGTCACATATGGGGGTTTCTGCTGTTCTGACACTTAGGGGCTCTGCAAATGGTGGCCACATACTATTACAGGAAAATCTGCATTCCAGAAATCAAAAAGTTATTCTTCCCTCCCGAGTCCCGTCATGATTCCAAAACAGTACTGCACATCCTCTTATGGGTTATTTCTGCACTCAAGATACATATTGAAACAAGTTATGGGGCCATTTTCACCTATTCCCCTTTGTGAAAATGGAAAATTTGGAGCTAAAAGAGCATTTTAGTGGTAACAATTTTATTAGTTTTTCTTCACCATAAAATGGTATAAATCTCTGTAACGCACCTGTGGTGTTAACACACTCATTACACCCCTAAATGAATTAATTAAAGGATTTAGTTTGTAATTTGGGGTCACTTATAGAGAGTTCTGCTGTTCTGATACCTAAGGGGCTCTGCTGTGATATAACACCCACATAGAATTCTAGCAAAATTTGCACTCCAAAATGGTACGCCTTCCCTTACGAGTTTTGCAGTGTGACCATACAGTAGTTTCTGACCACAAATAGGTAAAATTGCATAACTAATTATGTGGCCCAGTTTTTACTATTACCATTGTGAAAATGTAACAATTTGGGGAACATTTTAGTGGAAAAAATGTAATTTTTCATTTTCACAGTCCAATATTATACAATTGTTTGAAGTTATTTTGGGTTCAAAATGCCCAGCATACCTCTAGATGAATTATTAGTGGATTTTAGTTTCCAAAATGGGGTCACTTGGGGGGGGCTTTTACTTTTTTGATAGTTTGGAGGCTCTCCAAATATGACACAGCATCCACAATCTATTCCACAAA
The DNA here is from genome assembly GCF_046119375.1 of Phyllobates terribilis. Taxonomy (NCBI): domain Eukaryota; kingdom Metazoa; phylum Chordata; class Amphibia; order Anura; family Dendrobatidae; genus Phyllobates; species Phyllobates terribilis. The sequence goes on along the minus strand of NW_027362771.1, from coordinate 193,078,800 downwards.
AATTATACTCCAAAAGTCAGATTTCACTCCTTCATTATCACCAGTAGTTTTCAACCACATATTGGACATTGTCAGCCTCAGAATTTACACCACAAACTGTGGGTCCATTTTTTTCTGGTACCTATATGAAAATTAGAGATTTGGGGCTAAGGCCACAATTTCATAAAAAAATAATTCATTTTAGCAGCCCAATATTATAAAATTATGTGGACCACCTTTGGGTCCAAGATACTCATCACATGCCTACTATTTGAGGCATGTAGTGTTGAAAATAGGGTCACTTGTTTTAGGTTTTTGCAGTTTGGCACCTTAGAAGCTTTCAAGCACAACATAGAATCTGTAATCTGTTCCAGCAAAAATTGTGCTTCAAAAGTAAAATTGTTCTCCTTTCCTTCCACGCTTTGGAATGTACAAAACATCAGTTTCTGACCACATGTGGAATATTGGAGTACTCAGGAGAAATTGCACAACAAATTGTGTGAATGATTTTCCCATGATACCCTTGTGAAAATAAAAAGTTTTTAAAGATATCTGGAGTGCACCTGGAAATTCTTCACCATTGATATGAATGTTTGAAACTCACTTATCCTTAGTACAGTTCCATCCTGCCTCCAGAAGTAACATTAGCACAAATACTGTGTGTCAAGACCTTTATGGTGGGTTACCATGTTAAAAAATATGCAATACCTGTCATTGGCTAGGAGGATGTACTGATATCCACATCATTTTAGCAGTGCAGTTTGTGTATGTTTTATATCACCACATATGTTTCACCTATTTTTCATTCTTACAGTTTTAAAGTTTTATGTTTTCTATTTTCTTTTTATTATTAACAAACTGCTGAGATTACATGGTCTCAAGTTAAGGCCTTCATCTATTCTACAATGACTGCATCACTTAATAATGAAATACTGCATCAAAGTGCCACTTAGGTCTGAAATTGTTATGTATAGCTGTCAAAATTAGAAAAAGGGAAAAAAAATCTTGATTTGTCTTTAGTACTTAAACATGAATTGTCAGTCAGGTTTTGAAATCACGATGGTATTACATGTTTCCCCTGTGAGCTGCTAGATGTTGAAAACTTGACAGGTACATATTTTTTCAACTACAAGCAATTCTGTAATGAAAATAAATAACACAAATCTTTTTTTCCTCGAGACAGATATTTGTTGCCGATGGGATTTGATGTTCTGGCTTCAGTTGTCAAGAAAAATAACCAGTAAGCAAAGTAAACATTTCATATACTGATACTCGAAAAGGAACTGCTGTGGAAGAGAATACATGAAAGTATTATTAACTAACAATGGATCCAGAGGTACTTAATGTTTCTCGAATAGCAAATTCATCCCATCACAGCCTCCCACTACTGGGTAAGCTGTAACTTGTTCCTTGATCTCTAGATTTTTAATAACTATTTTGTACATTTATCCTATGCTATTAAAGTTTTGATTGACTTTATTTCTTGTTAATTTACAGCTAATTATTTACCTTTTTGTTAATAATTGGTAAAACATCAAAAAAAAATGTAATTGAAATATATACCTCTCTACACCAAAAATATTTGCCACATTTTTGTCCCCCATTTTGGTCACCTTCACGCACCCTAACGTACGTTCGCCACTAAACCTGAATCCATACCATACCCTGCAGAAGTTTTACACATCTGCGGATGCCTATGACAGCAGTAACCAGAGCTAGCTGAAATATTGCAATAAGGCATGTTTGCATATCTTAGTACAAGTGATCTCTTGATCACACGTTCAAATCCACTAAGGGGACTGCAAAATAATGTATTGAAAGTTTAAATACCCCCCTTCCCTTTTTCCCAGTATACAACTAAAGCGAAAAAAAACAAAATATAAGTCGACTCCATAAGGGTCCGATCTACCAATATATAAAATTACAAATCTCAACATTGAAATTGCAACACCAAGAAGGAAAAGTCATGGATTTATGAAAATCACAGAACCTATAGACATGTTAATTATATGAAAATGCTGAAATGTGATTCAACTGTGACACACTGCAGTACAGTACCTTAACAACACATTTTTTTCCATTCTTCATACAATAAAAAAGTGGAGCAGTATAATTCACCTTATTACTAGTGTTGAGCATTCCGATACTGAAATATCAGGTATCGACCGATATTCGCGGTATCGGAGTTCCGATACTGAGTTCCGATACTTTTAGAATATCGAATATCGGAATCGGAAGTTCCCATAATGCCTGCGCTCTGCAATGTCTCTGAAGGATGACAAGCTGGATGGCAGCGCTCAGCTTTCTGTGCTTGTCATTTAGTGTTAAAGGATTTATTAAAAAAAATAATAGTGTTTTCATGCACCGTCTCTTTAAAAAAGCCGGCCGGCAATTCAACATCGGTACCAGACAATTTAGAATAGAAAGAATAGAGCATCACACATAGATTAGATACATAGAAACATGTCAGTCACATATATAATAAGTACAGTGATATTGTTGATTACTGTACTTGTCATTTAGTGTTAAAATAAAGGATTTATTAAAAAAAAATTGGCGTGGGGTTCCCCGTAATTTTAGTCTCTAGCAGAGGTTAAGCAGACAGCTGGGGCAGATGTTTGAAGCCTGGGAAGGGGGTAATACCCACGGAGCTTCCCAGGCTACTAATATCAGTCCCCAGCTGAATACCTAGCCTTTACTAGCTATTAAAATGGGGGACTGCCAAAAAAATGACGTGGGGTCCCCCCTATTTTAATAGCTAGCAAAGGCTAGGCAGACAGCTGGGGGCTGATATTAGTAGCCCAGGAAGGGTGCCATGAATATTGGCCCCCTTCCAGGCTAGAAACATCAGCCATCAGCTGCCCCAGAAATGGCGCATCCATTTTTTTTTTAATTATTTCATGAAATAATTAAAAAAAGGGCTTCCCTGTATTTTTGTTTCCAGCCAGGTACAAATAGGCATCTGGGGGTTGGGGGCAGCCCGTTCCTGCCTGCTGTACCTGGCTGGACACAAAAATATGGCGAAGGCCACGTCAAATTTTTGGTGAAATTTAAAAAAAAAAAAGAAAACACATTTAAGGACTGTATCTTTATTAACACCTCCACGTGAGGGGTTAATAAAGATGCAGTCCCTAAATTATTATTTTTTTAAATTATTTTTTAATTAATTTTTCCCCAAAATTTTGATGTGGGCTTTGCCATATTTTTGCATGCCAGCCAGGTACAGCATCCAGGAACGGGCTGCCCCCAACCACCAGATGCTTATTTGTACCTGGCCGGACACAACAATATAGGGAAGCCCTGTTTTTTTAAATTATTTCATGAATTTCATGAAATAATTTAAAAAAAAAATACGTGGGGCTTCGCCCTATTTTTGTGTCCAGCCAGGTACAACTAGGCAGCTGGGGGCTGGAATATACAGCTTTCTAGGCCTCTCCCGCTGCAAATTGCAGTCCGCAGCCACCCCAGAAAATGGCGCGTTCATAGAAGCGCCATCTTCTGGCGCTGTACCCAACACAACCAGGGCCCTGGTGCGGTGGCTCACTGGGTAATAAAGGGGTTAGGGCCAGCTTGGCATTATCAGCTGGCCCTAAGCCCGAAATTCATGGGGTCACACCAATATTAGACATGACCACCATGAATTTCTAGTAAAGTATTTAAAAAAACACAACACCGAGAATAAAGTCCTTTAATTGAAATAAACGCACAATTTTTCAATGTTCTAAATTAAACCATACTTACCATCACTGCCATTCCAGCTGAAGCCAATGTCTTCTGCAATAAAAGTAAAATAATAAAGCAACATCATCCTTACCTTTCCATGGTTCCCAGGACGTCTCCAGCTCTGCTACATTCACATGACAGGCTGGATCTCAACCGAAAGCTGCCATCCAGCTTGCCATGCCGCAGACACTGAGAAGCGCAGGCATGCTTGCGCTCCTCAGTGTCTGGCTGTGACGGCATCCAGATGAGCCGAGTTCATGTCCAATGAACTCAGCTCACCTCATGCACGTCACTGACAGCGTGGGTGAATTCTCCTGCGCATGCGGTGAGCGCAGGAGAATTGTCCCACGTTGTCAGTGACGTGCATGAGGTGAGCTCATGTCCAATGAACTCAGCTCACCTCATGCACGTCACTGACAGCGTGGGAGAATTCTCCTGCGCTCAGTGCTTCAGCAGGAGAATTCTCCCACACTGGGATGGCATTGAGATGACAGGCTGGATCGCACGCTGTCAGTGACGTGCATGAGGTGAGCTGAGTTCATTGGACATGACCTCGGCTCATCTTTATGCCGTCACAGCCAGACACTGAGGAGCGCAAGCATGCCTGCGCTTCTCAGTGTCTGCTGCATGGCAAGCTGGATGGCAGCTTTCGGCTGCGATCCAGCCTGTCATGTGAATGTAGCAGTGCTGAAGCTGTCCTGGGAGCCATGGAAAGATAAAGATGAGGTTGCTTTATTATTTTACTTTTATTGCAGAAGACATTGGCTTCAGTTGGAATGGGTGTGATGGTAAGTATGGTTTAATTTAGAACATTAAAAAATTGTGTGTTTTTTCAATTAAAGGACTTTATTTTGGGTGTTGTGTTTTTTTTTAACTTTCACTATGGGGTTAGTAATGGGGGCGTCTTATAGATGCCTCTCCATTACTAACCTGGGCTTGATGTCAGCTGGCATTATAAGCTGACATCAACCCCAGCCCTATTACTCCACTGCCACCGCTACAGGGCAGTGGGAAGAGCGAGGCTAAGTGCCAGAATTGGCGCATCCTGTGGATGCGCCATTTCTGGGGCAGCTGACGGCTGATGTTTCTAGCCTGGGAGGGGGCCAATATTCATGGCACCCTTCCTGGGCTATTAATATCAGCCCCCAGCTGTCTGCCTAGCCTTTGCTAGCTATTAAAATAGGGGGGACCCCACGTCATTTTTTTGGGGGTCCCCCATTTTAATAGCTATTAAAGGCTAGGTATTCAGCTGGGGGCTGATATTAGTAGCCTGGGAAGCTCCGTGGGTATTACCCCCTTCCCAGGCTTCAAACATCTGCCCCAGCCGTCTGCTTAACCTCTGCTAGAGACTAAAATTATGGGGAACCCCACGCCAATTTTTTTTTTAAATAAATCCTTTATTTTAACACTAAATGACAAGTACAGTAATCAACACTATCACTGTACTTATTATATATGTGACTGACATGTTTCTATCTATCTAATCTATGTGTGATGCTCTTTTCTTTCTGTTCTAAATTGTCGGGTACCGGTGTATGCCGCAGCTGAATTGCCGGCTTTTCATATAATACATTCTACATTATTCTTAGTTGTTTTCCTTCATGTAGAATTAACCTACAAGGAAAGAAAGGGTTTATTTTCATTCCGATATTTGTGTCCCATTGACTTGCATTGGTTTCCGGTATTGGAATTGGCGATATCTGATATTTTTTGGGTATCGGTCCGATCCAATACGATCCGATATTTCCCAATATCGGAAAGTATCGCTCAACACTACTCATTACGAATTTTCGCACTGAAGAAAAATACCCAAATCAAGGCTTAGAAACAATAAAGAAAGGAAAAAATTATGTCTCATACTTATGTGTAATAAAAATGAATAATGCTTTTACAGGTCTACAAAATACGTTTAGATGTAAAAAAAAAAATACCCACTTCAGACAAAAAAAACTATTACAATAACAAATGTTAGAATATGGTTTATATACAGCAGAAATGGTGTCAATTTTAAAAAAATTGTATCATGGGCATGATCACAACAATGGTCAAAACAGTATCCAATTTGCAAAGTTAATTGCATTACCGCGATCAGAGCACTGTGGCATCATGCTGACAAGTGTCAGCATGATGACCAGGTTTGACAGTGACCTGGCGGTAAAAAGCTTACTGTGAGTCAGAGGCGCCGGCTAATATTACTACTGAGCCACCACTACTGTGCCACCGGCGCCCCCTGCCATAGGAAACAGTGAGCAAAGGCGCCACTGGATGGGAGCTGTAGTCTCCCATCTGCCGGCACCTGTGCTGTGCTGAATGTAAAAAAAATGTTAAAAAAAATATTAAAATAAAAATAAAACACATTATACTCACCTACACCTTGTCCCTGTTGTTTTCCGCCCCTGCAAAAAAAAAAAAACACCATATACTCACCTTACATCTAATACCCGAAGCCCACGATCACCTGTAATAAAGTTAAAATAATAAACCAACTTCATCCTTACCTTTTCGACGCAGTCCAAACAACGAAGGTCCCACGAAGATCCCATGAATAGAGCGCCCACACTGTATCTGCTCTCTCGCATTGTATCTACCAGGCAAAAAGGCAGCATTTCTGTGGCCAACAGATTGGAGATAGTGGAGTTCAACCTCTTAGCTTAGTCATGTGTAGGAGGAAACAATCTTTTACATGACCACAACTGCGGGACCGAGGGTTGGCTGCAGTGCTAAGATAGGGTGGAGTACGGTGAACCGGACAAACTGCTGGACCATGAGTGAGGTGCAGGCGGAGATGTTACGGTGGATTAATAAAGTTGTGGTGTGTTTTTTTGTGCCTGAGATTGGTTAAAAACAACAGGCATATCCACTTCCATTATAGCTGATGGGCTCTCACTCAGCCTGACTGGCGCGGGTAAAGAACCCGAGGTTCTGCGGTCAGAGACCTATGTGACAATACTTGGCATGGTAACAGAATAGGAGGAAGAAGCAGCAGATACAGTTGATGGGGTGGCTGATGGTTGTTGAGGTCTGCTGGTCAGCATTTTATCATAGTGAGATTGCCAGAGTAACGCATGTTGATTGCGCATTTGAAGATGCATGCATGTAGTAGTCAAATTATTGCACTTTTTCCCTCTCCTGAGTTTTTTCTTGCAAAGATAGCAGATAACGTCAGTTGCTCATCCTTTGCTGTGTCAAAAAAGGCCCAGGCTAGGCAACCCTTGCCGCCCCTGCAAGCTGCAGACCCTCGACCACTGCTGGCCACAGCCACAGTTCAGGCTAAACATGCAGTGATCGTTGTGTTTGCATCACTCCATGTCTGCACTGTAGGGCTCAATGTAACCTCCTCGTCTTCCTCCTCGTCCACTTCCTCAGATGACCTACTCAGCTGCGTGCCTCTGGGTTCACACCAAGTGGGATATGCAACCTCATCATCCTCTTTATTATCCCATTCCTTGCCCTGAGAGTCACCCTCCTACTCTTCCTGCCCTGACAGCACAGTACAGTCCAAGTGAGCATCAGGTATCTGAGTCTAATCAGGATCATCTGTCCCCAGGGTGTTAACTAGTGTTGAGCCACCCCCGTAGTGTTCGGGTTCGGTTCGGTTCGTCGAACACCGGGATGTTCGAGGAACACCGTAAAACACCGTTAAAATCAATGGCAGGCAAACAAAAACACATAGAAACACATAGAAAACACCTGCAAAGGTGTCCAAAAGCTGACAAACTGCTCAGAAGACACTCTCTTTAAAAAAGCCGGCCGGCAAATTCAGCAGCGGCATACACCGGTACCCGACAATTTAGACAAGAAGGAATAGAGCATCACACATAGATTAGATAGATAGAAACATGTCAGTCACACATATAAGAAGCACAGTGACAGTGTTGCTTACTGTACTTGTCATTTAGTGTAAAGGATTTATCAAAAAAAATAATAGTGTTTTCATGCACCGTCTCTTTAAAAAAGCCGGCCGGCAATTCAGCATCTGTACCCGACAGTTTAGAACAGAAAGAATAGAGCTTCACACATAGATTAGATAGATAGAAACATGTCAGTCACATATATAATAAGTACAGTGATAGTGTTGCTTACTGTACTTGTCATTTAGTGTAAAGGATTTATTTAAAAAAATAATAGTGTTTTCATGCACTGTCTCTTTAAAAAAGCCGGCCGGCAATTCAGCAGCGGTACCCGACAATTTAGAACAGAAAGATAGAGCATCACACATAGATTAGATAGATAGAAACATGTCAGTCACATATATATGAAGTACAGTGATAGTGTTGGTTACTGTACTTGTCATTTAGTATTAAAATAAAGGATTTATTATTAAAAAAATTGGCATGGGGTTCCCCTTAATTTTAGGCTCTAGCGGAGGTTAAGCAGACGGCTGGGGCAGATGTTTGAAGCCTGGGAAGGGGGTAATACCCACGGAGCTTCCCAGGCTACTAATATCAGCCCCCAGCTGAATACATAGCCTTTACTAGCTATTAAAATGGGGGACCCCCCAAAAAAAATGACGTGGGGTCCCCCCTAATTTAATAGCTAGCAAAGGCTAGGCAGACAGCTGGGGGCTGATATTAATAGCCCAGGAAGGGAGCCATGAATATTGGCCCCCTCCCAGGCTAGAAACACCAGCCGTCAGCCGCCCCAGAAATGGCGCATTCATAGGATGCGCCAATTCTGGCACTTAGCCTCGCTCTTCCACGCTGCCCTGGTGCGGTGGCAGGGGGTAATAGGGTTGGGGTTGATGTCAGCTTATAATGCCAGCTGACATCAAGCCCAGGTTAGTAATGGAGAGGCGTCTATAAGACACCCCCATTACTAACCCCATAGTCAAAGTTAAAAAAAACACAAACACCCAGAATAAAGTCCTTTAATTGAAATAAAGACACAATCCTTTATTGTTCTAAATTAAACCATACTTACCATCACGCCCATTCCAGCTGAAGCCAACGATCTCCTGCAATAAAAGAAAAATAATAAAGCAACCTCATCCTTACCTTTCCATGGTTCCCACGACAGCTTCAGCTCTGCTACATCGAGATGACAGGCTGGACCGCAGCAGAACGCTGCCATCCAGCCTGTCATCCCGCAGACACTGAGAAGCGCAGGCTTGCTTGCGCTGCTCAGCGTCTCTCTGTGACGACATCCAGATGAGCCGAGTTCATGTCCAATGAACTCGGCTCACCTCATGCACGTCACTGACAGCGTGGGAAAATTCTCACGCTGAAGCGCTGATTGCAGGAGAATTTTCCCACGCTGTCAGTGACGTGCAGGAGGTGAGCTGAGTTCATTGGACATGAGCTCACCTCATGCACATCACTGACAGCGTGGGAGAATTCTCCTGCACTCAGCACTTCAGCGTGAGAATTTTCCCACGCTGTCAGTGACGTGCATGAGGTGAGCCGAGTTCATTGGACATGACCTCGGCTCATCTGGATGCCGTCACAGCGAGACAGTGAGGAGCGCAAGCATGCCTGCACTTCTCAGTGTCTGCGGGATGACAGACTGGATGGCAGCGTTCTGCTGCGGTCCAGCCAGTCATCTCGATGTAGCAGAGCTGAAGCTGTCGTGGGAACCATGGAAAGGTAAGGATGAGGTTGGTTTATTATTTTTCTTTTATTGCAGGAGATCGTTGGCTTCAGCTGGAATGGGTGTGATGGTAAGTATGGTTTAATTTAGAACAATAAAGAATTGTGTCTTTATTTCAATTAAAGGACTTTATTCTGGGTGTTGTGTTTTTTTTAAATACTTTACTAGAAATTCATGGCGGTCATGTCTAATACTGGCGTGACCCCATGCATTTTGGGCTTGGGGCCAGCTGATAATACCAAGCTGGCCCTAACCCCTTTATTACCCAGTGAGCCACCGCACCAGGGCCCTGGATGAGTTGGGTACAGCGCCAGAAGATGGCGCTTCTATGAACGCGCCATTTTCCGGGGTGGCTGCGGACTGCAATTTGTAGCGGGGGGGGGCCCAGAAAGCTTGGGCCTCCCTGCGCTGCAGATTCCAGCCCCCAGCTGCCTAGTTGTACCTGGCTGGACACAAAAATAGGGCGAAGCCCCACGTACTTTTTTTTTAATTATTTCATGAAATTCATGAAATAATTAAGAAAAAAAGGGCTTCCTATATTGTTGTGTCCGGCCAGGTACAAATAGGCAGCTGGTGGATGGGGGCAGCCCGTTCCTGCCTGCTGTACCTGGCTGGACACAAATATAGTGCGAAGCCCCACTTCAATTTTTTTAAATTATTTCAGGAAATTCATGAAATAATTTTAAAAAAATTGACGTGGGTCTTCGCACTATATTTGTGTCCAGCCAGGTACAGCAGGCAGGAACGGGCTGCCCCCAACCACCAGCTGCCTATTTGTACCTGGCCGGACACAACAATATAGGGAAGCCCTTTTTTTCTTAATTATTTCATGAAATAATTTAAAGAAAATTGACGTGGGGCTTCGCCCTGTTTTTGTGTCCAGCCAGGTACAACTAGGCTGCTGGGGGCTGGAATCCGCAGCGCAGGGAGGCCCAAGCTTTCTGGGCCACCCCCGCTGCAAATTGCAGTCCGTAGCCACCCCGGAAAATGGCGCGTTCAAAGAAGCGCCATCTTCTGGCGCTGTACCCAACTCATCCAGGGCCCTGATGCGGTGGCTCACTGGGTAATAAAGGGGTTAGGGCCAGCTTGGCATTATCAGCTGGCCCTAAGCCCGAAATTCATGGGGTCACGCCAATATTAGACATGACCACCATGAATTTCTAGTAAAGTATTTAAAAAAAACACAACACCCAGAAAAAAGTCCTTTAATTGAAATAAACACACAATTCTTTATTGTTCTAAATTAAACCATACTTACCATCACGCCCATTCCAGCTGAAGCCAACGATCTCCTGAAATAAAAGAAAAATAATAAAGCAACATCATCCTTACCTTTCCATGGTACCCATGACAGCTTCAGCTCTGCTACATCGAGATGACAGGCTGGACCGCAGCAGAACGCTGCCATCCAGCCTGTCATCCCGCAGACACTGAGAAGCGCAGGCTTGCTTGCGCTCCACAGTGTCTCTCTGTGAGGGCATCCAGATGAGCCGAGTTAATGTCCAATGAACTCGGCTCACCTCATGCATGTCACTGACAGCGTGGGAAAATTCTCCTGCACTCAGCGCTTCAGCGTGGGAGAATTCTCACACTGAAGCGCTGAGTGCAGGAGAATTCTCCCACGCTGTCAGTGACGTGCAGGAGGTGAGCTCAGTTCATTGGACATGAGCTCACCTTATGCACGTCACTGACAGCGTGGGAAAATTCTCCTGCACTCAGCGCTTCAGCGGGAGAATTCTCACGCTGAAGCGCTGAGTGCAGGAGAATTCTCCCACGCTGTCAGTGACGTGCAGGAGGTGAGCTGAGTTCATTGGACATGAGCTCACCTTATGCACGTCACTGACAGCGTGGGAGAATTCTCCTGCACTCACCGCTTCAGCTTGAGAATTTTCCCACGCTGTCAGTGACGTGCATGAGGTGAGCCGAGTTCATTGGACATGAACTCGGCTCATCTGGATGTCGTCACAGAGAGACGCTGAGCAGCGCAAGCAAGCCTGCGCTTCTCAGTGTCTGCGGGATGAGAGGCTGGATGGCAGCGTTCTGCTGCGGTCCAGCCTGTCATCTCGATGTAGCAGAGCTGAAGCTGTCGTGGGAACCATGGAAAGGTAAGGATGAGGTTGCTTTATTATTTTTCTTTTATTGCAGGAGATCGTTGGCTTCAGCTGGAATGGGCGTGACGGTAAGTATGGTTTAATTTAGAACAATAAAGGATTGTGTCTTTATTTCAATTAAAGGACTTTATTCTGGGTGTTTGTGTTTTTTTTAACTTTGACTATGGGGTTAGTAATGGGGGTGTCTTATAGACGCCTCTCCATTACTAACCTGGGCTTGATGTCAGCTGGCATTATAAGCTGACATCAACCCCAACCCTATTACCCCCTGCCACCGCACCAGGGCAGCGTGGAAGAGCGAGGCTAAGTGCCAGAATTGGCGCATCCTATGAATGCGCCATTTCTGGGGCGGCTGACGGCTGGTGTTTCTAGCCTGGGAGGGGGCCAATATTCATGGCTCCCTTCCTGGGCTATTAATATCAGCCCCCAGCTGTCTGCCTAGCCTTTGCTAGCTATTAAATTAGGGGGGACCCCACGTCATTTTTTTTGGGGGGTCCCCCATTTTAATAGCTAGTAAAGGCTATGTATTCAGCTGGGGGCTGATATTAGTAGCCTGGGAAGCTCCGTGGGTATTACCCCCTTCCCAGGCTTCAAACATCTGCCCCAGCCGTCTGCTTAACCTCCGCTAGAGCCTAAAATTAAGGGGAACCCCACGCCAATTTTTTTAATAATAAATCTCTTATTTTAATACTAAATGACAAGTACAGTAACCAACACTATCACTGTACTTCATATATATGTGACTGACATGTTTCTATCTATCTAATCTATGTGTGAAGCTCTATTCTGTCTGTTATAAATTGTCGGGTACCGCTGCTGAATTGCCGGCCGGCTTTTTTAAAGAGACGGTGCATGAAAACACTATTATTTTTTTTGATAAATCCTTTACGCTAAATGACAAGTACAGTAAGCAACACTGTCACTGTACTTCGTATATATGTGGCTGACATGTTTCTATCTATCTAATCTATGTATGATGCTCTATTCTGTCTGTTATAAATTGTCGGGTACCGCTGCTGAATTGCCGGCCGGCTTTTTTAAAGAGACAGTGCATGAAAACACTATTATTTTTTTAAATAAATCCTTTACACTAAATGACAAGTACAGTAATCAACACTGTCACTGCACTTCTTATATATGTGACTGACATGTTTCTATCTATCTAATCTATGTGTGATTCTCTATTCCTTCTATTCTAAATTGTCGGGTACCGCTGCTGAATTGCCGGCCGGCTTTTTTAAAGTGACGGTGCCTGAAAACACTATTATTTTTTTTGATAAATCCTTTACGCTAAATGACAAGTACAGTAAGCAGCACTTTCACTGTACTTCGTATATATGTGGCTGACATGTTTATATCTATCTAATCTATGTGTGAAGCTCTATTCTTTCGGTTCTAAATTGTCGGGTACAGGTGTATGCCGCTGCTGAATTGCCGGCTTTTCATGTTTCACTGTTGGCACTGTTCCCATCGATTTGGGCAATCAGTGTAATGCCACAACCACCATGGCTGTGGCATTACAGTGAGTGGCAGACAATCCCTGCATGATTGGTGCTCTAAATAGCGCCAGACATGCAGGACACGCTTTTGGCGCACGAACAGTTATCGAACATAACCTCGAACAGCCGAATTTTTTGCAAATCGTTCGGGTTCGTCGAACAACTCGAACACCGCCCAAAACAGCTCGAATTTGAGATTGGCGAACAGTTCTAGTCGAACACCGCTCATCTCTAGTGTTAACGTCTGGTGACCAGGGTCAAGATGCTGCTTGGACCCTACTTCGTCCTGCCCTGGATCCAACCTTAAAAAAAATGTGGGCATTGGTGCAGATTCTTTCCTCCTCTTGACTCTGTGAATCTTTGGAGTACACTTCTGATGCACATGGCATAGAATGTGTGAACAGTTCTGCAGACTCACCCATCTGTGGTTCCCTACAGTCAGTTGAGCGGTTGGACAGTTGTGTCACAGGGGGAAGCAAGGATAATTGGGGTAGAGATGAGTGGTGTTCGACTCAAACTGTTCGCCAATCTCAAATTCGAGCTGTTTTGGGCGGTGTTCGAGCCGTTCGGCGAACACGAACAATTTGGAAAAAATTCGGCTGTTCGAGGTTATGTTCGATAACTGTTCGTGCACCAAAATCATAACTGGATTTTTTCTCAGTAATGCTGAAAATTAATGTTAATACGCAGTGTACAGCGGGGCGGGGGGAGGGGCAGGGGATGGATCTCTGCATAAATAATGAAGATCTCCATTTTTTTCTCTTTCCCGCATTTACAGTGGGGAAGTGCAGTCTGTCAGCCTATCAGCAGCGCACACACGGAGCGAACTGCTTTTTTTCACAAAAGCAAGGGCATGTGTCATTGGCAGTGTATGTCACATGTCCTTGCCCTATAAGACCCAGCCATTTTCCACGTAGCCACCATTTTCTCACTGCTGCAGCTGCGTGTTAGACGGCACCGCTGTTGCTGTGTGCCCTATACTTTGAGTGTTAATTTCAAGCCAATTTTCGCACAAATCTACAGATAGCTTGGGAGTAGGGAATAGTTGTGATAGCAGTCCTTTTGAGGACTAGGTTACATCATTTCCTATGACTTTTATCAGGCAGGTCTGTGCTCTTAAATAGATAGGTTGGGAGTAAAGACTAATTGTAATTGCAGTCCTTTTGAGGGCTAGGTTACATCAGTTCCTATCACTTTTATCAGGCAGGTCTGTGCTCTTAATTAGATAGGTTGGGAGTAGGGACTAATTGTAATTGCAGTCCTTTTGAGGGCTAGGTTACATCAGTTCCTATCACTTTTTGCCAGGCAGGTCTGTGCCAGTGCTGTGCAAGTTTTTTTCACAGCATTTGGCTAAATCTAGCTAAGCAAATTCTTTTTGGCCTCTTGCAGTGTGTGTTAGTCAGTGGAGTAGCCTATCTGTGTTGCAAGCTACACCACCTGTGTATAGAATACAATTTTTTTTACTGCACCTAGCCAAGAAAAACCTTTTGGGCATAGCATCATTCTATTAGTCCATCTATACTAACCTCCACCAGGTTGCAAATTCAAAATAATTTTTATCTGCATCTAGCTCTGAAAAAATATTTGGGCTTGTAGCAGTGTGTGGGACTTGTTCTATTAGTCCATCTATACTAACCTCCACCAGGTTGCAAATTCAAAATAATTTTTATCTGCATCTATCTCTGAAAAAATATTTGGGCTTGGGCTTGTAGCAGTGTGTGGGACTTGTTCTATTAGTCCATCTATACTAACCTCCACCAGATTGCAAATTCAAAATATTTTTTATCTGCATCTAGCTCTGAAAAAATATTTGGGCTTGGGCTTGTAGCAGTGTGTGGGACATGTTCTATTAGTCCATCTATACTAACCTACACCAAGTTGCAAATTCAAAATAATTTTTATCTGCATCTAGCTCTGAAAAAATATTTGGGCTTGGGCTTGTAGCAGTGTGTGGGACTTGTTCTATTAGTCCATCTATACTAACCACCACCAGGTTGCAAATTCAAAATAATTTTTATCTGCATCTAGCTCTGAAAAAATATTTGGGCTTGGGCTTGTAGCAGTGTGTGGGACTTGTTCTATTAGTCCATCTATACTAACCTCCACCACCTGTGTATGTAATAAAATTGTTTTACTGCATCTAACCCAGCCAATACTTTTGGGTTAATACCACAGTTTGGCCACGCAGCTCTGCTCGGTTCCCATCCATTGTTTTTTGTGCAAACAACTCTAGAGTTGTCAATTAGTTAACCACCAAAATGAGTGGAAAAAGGCCTGCTGCTGGTGGAAATGGGAATAGGCGTGTTGGGAAGGGAAAAAAAGGTTGTGTCCATGGGTTAGGTGTTAAAGCACCAGTAACATCTGCAGAAGAAAGACCATCTTCCAGCCAAACTAAGATGTCTGTGATAAGATCCCTTTCTTACCGCCACGCCAATCGCTACACATTCCATATGAGGCACAAAAACAGGAGGTGCTTCAACGGATATCAAGTGCTCCTTCAAGTGGGCTCTCCTCCACCTCAACTTCAACATCACAAATACTCCAGTCCTCAGAGGTGTCACACCAATCGCACTTGCTTCCTCACAGCTCCCAAGTCTCCAGCTGCCCGTCTGTGTATGGGGTAGATCAGATGGTTGAGTCTGCAGAGCTGTTTACTCATACTATAGCCTGGGAATCAGAGGTTGGCTCCAGAGCTTCTGTGAATCCAGACGAGGAAATGATCTGCACTGATGCCCAGAATCTTTATGAGTCAGATCAAGGACCAGACGCAGAAGGTTCTGACCATAACGTCGACCCAAGTTCCCAAACTGTAACTCCTGTTGGTGGAGACAATGAGGAAGACGATGATGAGACTCAAATACCTGATTGGAGCGACAACGTTAGTTTTTTGTCAGGGCAGGAAGAGGTTGGCTCTGAGGACGATGAGTGTGATAACACACAGTTTGATGATGACGAGGTTGGAGATCCCACTTACTGTCAACCCACAGTCAGCCAGTCGATGAGGTCAGCAGAGGAGGTGGAGGAGGATTCTAGTGACGACGAGGTCAGGTTGCGCCTTCCTGGACAGAGACGTAGTACTGGAAGCACGTCAACAACTGCATCCTCAAACACAACTCTGCCTCTGACCACAAGTCGTGGTGGCTCTTCAGGTCACATGGGTGCTAAGCCTTGCATAGCCTGGGCATTTTTTCAGATCGATAAGGATGACCCAACTTGTGTTATCTGTAACATTTGTCAGCAAAAGCTAAGTAGAGGCCAAAAAATACATAGTTTGAGTACTTCATGCATGAACCAGCACATGGATATGAAGCATAAGTTGCAGTGGGAAGCTCACTGTGCTACAATGCGGCCTAGCCGGCTGGGCCAACCACCGTCTGCCACATCTTGTGCATCCGTGGCCTCTTCATCCTCTGTGACTGGGGGGACAGCAGTCACATCTGTTTTGGGACGCAGACCTGCCACCTCTTTACCCACAACAGCCAGCGTGATTGGCAGCTGGAAGCACCAGCTGGTGTTCAGCACTGTCCGACATCGATAGCACCACCTTTGGATCAAGGCAACCTAACATGTCCACCTGCATCTTCCTCACAGACTGGCAGTTTGCCAGGGACACTCTTCTCAACCCCGTCTAAGCACAACAGCCAGCCCTTGGTCCCTCAGATGTGGACAAGTAAAAGACCATTTCCTCCTAGCCATGAGAAAGCTAAGAGGTTGAATTTCACCATCTGCAAGCTCTTGGCTACAGAAATGCTGCCTTTCCGCCTGGTGGACACAGAGGATTTTTGAGACCTTATGTCCGTCGCAGTGCCCCAGAATCAGATGCCCAGTCGGCACTACTTCTCAAAGAAAGGTGTGCCTGCGCTCCATCAGCATGTCGCACACAATATCACCGCTTCTTTGAGAAACTCTGTGTGTGACAGGGTGCATTTCACCACAGACACATGGACGAGTAGGCATGGACAGGGGCGTTACATGTCGCTGACTGGGCACTGGGTAACTATGGTGACAGCAGGACAAGGGGCTGCTGTCCAATTCTTGCTGTCCCCACGAGTTGTGCGTCAATCCTCTTTATCTCAAAGTTCCTCCACAGATTCTGCCTCCTCAATCTCCTCTCGGTCCTCCACCTGCACCCAAAGCCTGTCTGGTCATGCCACAAGCTTTCTAACTGCGCAGAAGGGATCCTGCACACCTCCTTACTATGCTGGCAGCAGGGCTCAACGTCATCAGGCGGTTTTTACTTTCAAATGTCTGGGAAATGTGAGTCACACAGCTGTGGTCAGCTCTGGAGAACCAGTTTCATGAATGGTTATCTCCACTGAACCTGAAACCAGGGAAGGCCGTGTGAGACAATGCTGCAAACCTGGGTGCGGCCCTTCGCCGGGGCAATGTCACACACGTGCCTTGTATGGCTCACGTGTTGAACCTGGTTGTCCAGCAATTTTTAACCCACTATCTCGGACTAGATGGCCTTCTGCAGAGGGCACGGTTGCTGTCTGCTCACTTCCGCCGTTCGCATCCCGCAGCTCAGCGACTTACATCTCTACAGAAGTCGTTGGGCCTGCCACTTCACCGGCTAAAATGCGATGTGCCTACCCGGTGGAATTCAACTCTGCCCATGTTGGAGCGACTGTGGCTCCACCGACAAGCCCTGGTGCAATACGTTCTGACATATAACCAAGCAATGTGAACTGTGGTCTAAGATGGTAGACATGCAAGAAATAGGAGCATGTTCACACTAGCAAAAAGAAGCAAAACCTACAAAAGACAAAAATATATCTCATACCCTACCATCATTATATATAAATGTAAAGCAAAGTTGCATAATAAATATAGGGTACTTAGTGAACTATTTTTGATGCTCCTATTTCTTGCATGTCTACCATCTTAGACCTCAGTTCACATTGCTTGTTTTTTTGTCTTGTTTGCATTCTGTGCAATTTAAGGGTGTGGCATCCCCTTTGTTGAGCTGATTGGTATATATGTAGCTTACCACGGGCCTAGGTGGTCTGGAGTTGGGACCCGGTCCTATTTGTCTACCCTTTTATATGCATTACTTCAACTTTGATATACAGTAAGGTTTTTAATATAGGCAGTATAGGTACCGTCCCAATTTAGGGTCACCTTGCCGCTGGTGGGACGGCTTGTATACTTTTTTTTGATCAAAAATAGTTCACTAAGTACCCTATATTTATTATGCAACTTTGCTTTACATTTATATATAATGATGGTAGGGTATGAGATATATTTTTGTCTTTTGTAGGTTTTGCTTCTTTTTGCTAGTGTGAACATGCTCCTATTTCTTGCATGTCTACCATCTTAGACCTCAGTTCACATTGCTTGGTTTTTTGTCTTGTTTGCATTCTGTGCAATTTAAGGGTGTGGCATCCCCTTTGTTGAGCTGATTGGTATATATGTAGCTTACCACGGGCCTAGGTGGTCTGGAGTTGGGACCCCGTCCTATTTGTCTACCCTTTTATATGCATTACTTCAACTTTGATATACAGTAAGGTTTTTAATATAGGCAGTATAGGTACCGTCCCAATTTAGAGTCACCTTGCCGCTGGTGGGACGGCTTGTATACTTTTTTTGATCAAAAATAGTTCACTAAGTACCCTATATTTATTATGCAACTTTGCTTTACATTTATATATAATGATGATAGGGTATGAGATATATTTTTGTCTTTTGTAGGTTTTGCTTCTTTTTGCTAGTGTGAACATGCTCCTATTTCTTGCATGTCTACCATCTTAGACCTCAGTTCACATTGCTTGGTTTTTTGTCTTGTTTGCATTCTGTGCAATTTAAGGGTGTGGCATCCCCTTTGTTGAGCTGATTGGTATATATGTAGCTTACCACGGGCCTAGGTGGTCTGGAATTGGGACCCGGTCCTATTTGTCTACCCTTTTATATGCATTACTTCAACTTTGATATACAGTAAGGTTTTTAATATAGGCAGTATAGGTACCGTCCCAATTTAGGGTCACCTTGCCGCTGGTGGGACGGCTTGTATACTTTTTTTGATCAAAAATAGTTCACTAAGTACCCTATATTTATTATGCAACTTTGCTTTACATTTATATATAATGATAGTAGGGTATGAGATATATTTTTGTCTTATGTAGGTTTTGCTTCTTTTTGCTAGTGTGAACATGCTCCTATTTCTTGCATGTCTACCATCTTAGACCTCAGTTCACATTGCTTGGTTTTTTGTCTTGTTTGCATTCTGTGCAATTTAAGGGTGTGGCATCCCCTTTGTTGAGCTGATTGGTATATATGTAGCATACCACGGGCCTAGGTGGTCTGGAGTTGGGACCCGGTCCTATTTGTCTACCCTTTTATATGCATTACTTCAACTTTGATATACAGTAAGGTTTTTAATATAGGCAGTATAGGTACCGTCCCAATTTAGGGTCACCTTGCCGCTGGTGGGACGGCTTGTATACTTTTTTTGATCAAAAATAGTTCACTAAGTACCCTATATTTATTATGCAACTTTGCTTTACATTTATATATAATGATGGTAGGGTATGAGATATATTTTTGTCTTTTGTAGGTTTTGCTTCTTTTTGCTAGTGTGAACATGCTCCTATTTCTTGCATGTCTACCATCTTAGACCTCAGTTCACATTGCTTGGTTTTTTGTCTTGTTTGCATTCTGTGCAATTTAAGGGTGTGGCATCCCCTTTGTTGAGCTGATTGGTATATATGTAGCTTACCACGGGCCTAGGTGGTCTGGAGTTGGGACCCGGTCCTATTTGTCTACCCTTTTATATGCATTACTTCAACTTTGATATACAGTAAGGTTTTTAATATAGGCAGTATAGGTACCGTCCCAATTTAGGGTCACCTTGCCGCTGGTGGGACGGCTTGTATACTTTTTTTGATCAAAAATAGTTCACTAAGTACCCTATATTTATTATGCAACTTTGCTTTACATTTATATATAATGATGGTAGGGTATGAGATATATTTTTGTCTTTTGTAGGTTTTGCTTCTTTTTGCTAGTGTGAACATGCTCCTATTTCTTGCATGTCTACCATCTTAGACCTCAGTTCACATTGCTTGGTTTTTTGTCTTGTTTGCATTCTGTGCAATTTAAGGGTGTGGCATCCCCTTTGTTGAGCTGATTGGTATATATGTAGCTTACCAGGGGCCTAGGTGGTCTGGAGTTGGGACCCGGTCCTATTTGTCTACCCTCTTATATGCATTACTTCAACTTTGATATACAGTAAGGTTTTTAATATAGGCAGTATAGGTACCGTCCCAATTTAGGGTCACCTTGCCGCTGGTGGGACGGCTTGTATACTTTTTTTGATCAAAAATAGTTCACTAAGTACCCTATATTTATTATGCAACTTTGCTTTACATTTATATATAATGATGGTAGGGTATGAGATATATTTTTGTCTTTTGTAGGTTTTGCTTCTTTTTGCTAGTGTGAACATGCTCCTATTTCTTGCATGTCTACCATCTTAGACCTCAGTTCACATTGCTTGGTTTTTTGTCTTGTTTGCATTCTGTGCAATTTAAGGGTGTGGCATCCCCTTTGTTAAGCTGATTGGTATATATGTAGCTTACCACGGGCCTAGGTGGTCTGGAGTTGGGACCCGGTCCTATTTGTCTACCCTTTTATATGCATTACTTCAACTTTGATATACAGTAAGGTTTTTAATATAGGCAGTATAGGTACCGTCCCAATTTAGGGTCACCTTGCCGCTGGTGGGACGGCTTGTATACTTTTTTTGATCAAAAATAGTTCACTAAGTACCCTATATTTATTATGCAACTTTGGTTTACATTTATATATAATGATGGTAGGGTATGAGATATATTTTTGTCTTTTGTAGGTTTTACGTTCTGACATATAGCCTGGGCCAACGAGATCCAGAGGTGGGGCAAATAACACTGGTATCTCAGATCAGAGACCTATGCACCCTTCTGCACAGTTTTAAAATGGCGACGAAGATGTTTAGTGCTGACGATGCCATTATCAGCATGACTATTCCAGTGATTTACATGCTGGAGCACATGTTAAACAGAATTCGGAGTCAGGTGGTGGCACAAGAGGAGGTGGAGGAAGTAGAGGAGGAGGAGTTGTATGCGGAAGGGCTAACATCTGCAAGGTCCAGACGGTCAGCAGCACCAAGGCGGCAGGCATGTGAGGGTGTGGGAGATGGTTTTACCAGGGGGCATGGTAGCAGCCAAACTAGTGAGGAAGGTGCAGGAGCCCAGGAAGAAGTGGAGGAACAACTGATGGAAGACTCATCAGATGAGGGAGACCTTGATCACATTTCTGTTGTGCGAGGTTGGGGGGAGAGGGCAGAGGAAGGAAGCATGATTGTTACCTCGCCACCAACACAACAGGGACTTGGTGCTCCTGGAGGCGCAGGACACATGAGTGCCTTCTTGCTGCACTACCTGCAACATGACCCTCGAATTGTGAAAAATAGAAATAATCCTGACTACTGGGTGGCCACACTGTTAGATCCCCGGTACAAAAGTAAATTTGCAGAAATTATTCCTGCCATAGAAAGAGATGCATGCATGCAGGAGTATCAGCAGAGACTGTTGCAGAATTTTACATGTGCTTTTCCACAAAACTTTAGTGGTGCACGTAGTGAATCTCACAGTTCCAACTTGCCAACTGTGGGACCGTCAAGTGTTCAGCACTCAAAACGTAACAGAAACACAGTATCTGCTGGTAACATCAATTTTGCGGAATCATTTCACCACTTTTTTAGCCCATCCTTTGCAAGGCCACAGGAGACAAGAAGTCTGACACATAGTCAACGCCTAGAGACGATGGTACATGACTATCTCCAAGTAAACATTGAAGCCATTACAGTGTCACTGGACCCTTGCTCTTTTTGGGCTTTCAATCTGGATAAATGGCCAGAGCTCGCCACTTACGCCTTGGAGATCTTGTCATGCCCCGCAGCCAGCGTTCTGTCTGAACGTGTGTTCAGCGCTGCTGGTGGTGTGCTGACATATAAGCGCACGCGGCTCTCCACTGATAATGTAGACAGACTCACGTTCATAAATATGAACAAATCATGGATCCGAAAGGACTTTTCTACCCCTATGTCATCCTGGAGAGAGTAAAAGCTTGATGATTTGTTAAAATCACCTCACCAACCGTTTTAAGCTTTCAAATTACTAATCATGTTTATCTGTATCTTGGCTGGAAAATAATTTGGGCCTTGTAGCAGTGTGCAGTACTGATACTATTAGGCCATCTATACTAAACTCCACCAGATTTAAAATTACTAATCATGTTTATCTGTATCTTGGCTGGAAAATAATTTGGGCCTTGTAGCAGTGTGCAGTACTGATACTATTAGGCCATCTATGCTAAACTCCACCAGATTTAAAATTACTAATCATGTTTATCTGTATCTTGGCTGGAAAATAATTTGGGCCTTGTAGCAGCTTGCAGTACTGATTCTATTAGGCCATCTATACTAAGCTCCACCAGCTTTCAAATTAATAATAATTTTTAGCTGCATCTAGCCTGGAAAATAATTTTGGGGCTCCTAGGTGCGCAAGACACATGAGTGCCTTCTTGCTGCACTACCTGCAACATGACCCTCAGATTGTCAGAATTCAAAATAATCCTGACTACTGGGTTGCCACACTCTTAGATCCCCCACACTCTTCGATCAACCTTTTCATTTAATAAAGAACAAAAAAGTGGTCATTTTTGAAATTTTAAGCATTAGCAGGTTATTAGAAACTGAAATCAAATAGTTTTCAACTCAAAACTTTATTCTAGGTGATGTTACATTTGCACATAGGACCCCTTGTTCGAAAGGAGCTTCTGACCTCTCTCGTCCATTGAATTTGTCAGGTTTTGGATGGTTTCTGCTTCAATTGTTTTGTATGAGGACAGAATACCCTCCCACAGCTGTTGCTTAGATGTGAACTGCCTCCCGCCATCATAGACACTCCTTTTGATGTTGCTCCAGAGGTTCTCAATGGGGTTGAGGTCAGGGGAGCATGGGGGTCACACCATAAGTTTGTCCCCTTTTATGCCCATATCAGCCAGAGATGCTGATGTGTTATGTGCAGCATGATACTGTGCATTATCATGCATGAAAATGATCTTGCTGCGGAATACACGGTTTTTCTTCTTGAACCATGGCAGGAAGTGCTGTTTGAGAAACTCCACATACATTATGGAGTTCATCTTTACCCCTTCAGGGATCCTAAAGGGGCCGACAATCTCTCTCCCCATGATTCCAGCCCAAAACATTACTCCACCTCCTCCTTGTTGGCGCCGTAGCTGTGTTTGCATGGGGTGTCCATCAACCAGCCATCCTCCACTCCATCCATCTGGACCACTGAGCGTTGCACTGCACTCATCGGTGAACAAAACAGTATTGAAGTCAGTCTTCATGTATTGTTTGGCCCACTGGAGCCGTTTCTGCTTGTGTACAGTGGATAGAGGAGGTCGACAGGATGGCTTACGCATAGCTGCAAACCTCTGAAGGACCCTGCATCTTGTTGTTCGTGGGACGTTGGAGGCACCAGCAGCTTCAAAAACTAGTCTGCTGCTATGACAAGGCTTTTTTGCCGCTGCTCTTTTAACCTGACGTAATTGCGAGTAGGAAAGAGTCCTCAATTTTCCCTTATCAGCACGCACACGTGTGTACTGTAAATCAGCAACATACTTCTTGATTGTGCGATGATCAGGATGAAGTGTCTTGGCAATGTTGATTGTAGTCATGCCTTGACCTAAACACTCCACAATTTGTTGCTTCTCAGCAGCCGACACTTCCTTTTTCTTTCCCATTTTGGCAGAAAATGTAGGCTGCTTAATAATGTGGGACAGTCTTCTTAAGTAGTCTTGCCTTTCATTGGACACACCTGCGAATCTAATTAGCTCAGGTGTCTGCAATTGCTTACAGTGATATAAAGAGCCCTGACACACATCACCATCAATGAGTTTAACTGACAAACAAAAAAATTCTTACCTTATCACTCCTAAACACTTTTTGCATAATAATTTGGAACACAGTGTACATGTGCTTTTCCACAAAACACCAGTGGTTCACGTAGTGAATCTTACAGTTCTAACTTGCCAACCGTGGTCTGTATGGAGTTGTTCAATAAAGGGCCCAAAATTAAGATAACATAGATGGGAGAGGTCTCTATGAATAGGAATTCCTAAGTATTTGATACCCTGTGAGGGCCAGGCAAAGGGAAAGTTGAACTGGATGGAATCCTGTATGGATTTGGGGAGGGAGACATCGAGAATAATATATGGCGCGCCAGGAGACTCTATGGAATGCTTTCTCAGCATCCAACGAGAGTATCTAATTACATATTTTTAACTGCATCTAGCCCAGGAAATACTTTGTGCCTAGTAGCAGTGTCTGCTAGTCAACGGATTATCCCAGCTGTTAAGCAAGCTACACCACCTGTAGTTTGGACACTTAATTTTTTCAAAGGAAATGCTTCGGGCCCCCGGGACACTCAGTGAAGAGCGTCGGGGAGGCACCCCAAGGCACAGGGGCAGGGACTGGCGGTAGGACGCCTTGCGGTGGACCGCCAAGCTCGATCCTTATAAAAGCTTTTTAACTGCAGCAGCTTTAGTGGACGCTACTGGAGCTGGAATTACTGCGGCTTCTGGCATGAGACTTGCCCTCCAATAGATCCTTGTAAAAGGATTTAAAGTGTACTCATTCAAATTAGAGAGACAATTTAAATTAAAAAGATTAGACCTGCCTCCACCGCAGGGGGGTTCGCTCGACCCACCAGCGGACAGGCACCAGTATTGGGAGAGGGGGGCTGGCCTTCAGGGTCCACCGCGGCTCTGGCACAAACCCGGCGACACGGAGGTCGCACGGGCAGGAACGGACTGGCTGTGTCGGCTTCGCACTTTTTTGGTTTTAGAAGGGCATGACATGCCTATATCTGTGTCTCCCCCTCCTTTTACTCCTCCATCTCTTTTCTTTTCACATGACTATATGTACTTGTCACTTTTCCATGTGTTAGTTGTGTCTTTTGAGCAGTTTGTCAGCTTTTGGACACCTTTGATGTGTTTTCTATGTGTTTTCTATGTGTTTTTGTTTGCCTGCTATTGGTTTTAATGGTGTTCGAAGGTGTTCGACGAACAGTTCGACGAACATACGGGTGTTCGACGAACCGAACCGATCTCGAACACTATGGGGGTGGCTCAACACTAAATTGGGGTGACACTTCTGTGGACAGTAATGTGTGTGATGTTGAGGTGGAGGAAGAGGAGGAGAGGCCACTTGAAGCAGCGCTTGCCATCCACTGGAGCACATGCTCATTCTGGCCCTCATCAACAAGGAATACCACTGTGCAGCAACCAAAGAAAGGTAGTGGAGTAGCACGTCCAGTAACAGAAGTTGTCAGTTGTCTTTGGATAGGACGTGATGGTGTTGGTTCACCAGTGCTTTCACTAACATTACCACCTACCCCACATACACCTTGAACACCATGCCTATTCCGCCTTCCACCACTACCTCTCATACCCTCTCATGTTGCTCAGAAAGTGTGGTAGGAGCATGGTATTAGCAACAAAAAAGTAAAGAACAGGCCTGCTATTTAAAACCGTGGTTCTCTATCAGACGTATCACATATAACAGCATTCCAAAATCAGCCATTTCTGCCTTACATTTCATTGCAGTGTGTCGGTCAAGCTATTCACACTAGGTCTCTGTGAAGAATAGTATTAGTAAATCACAGGCCTGCTATTTAAAACCGTGGTTCTCTGTCAGACGTATCACATATAACAGCATTCCAAAATCAGTCATTTATGCCCTCCATTTTGCTGCAGTGTGTTCGGTCAAGCTATTCACACTAGGTTTCTGTGAAGAATAGTATTAGTAAACTACAGGCCTGCTATTTAAAACTGTGGTTCTCTGTCAGACGAATCACATGTAACAGCATTCCAAAATCAGCCATTTCTGCCTTCCATTTCATTGCAGTGTGTCGGTCAAGCTATTCACTCTAGGCCTCTGTGAAGAATAGTATTTGGAAATTGCAGGCCTGCTATTTAAAACTGTGGTTCTCTGTCAGACGTATCACATATAACAGCATTCCAAAATCAGCCATTTCTGCCTTCCATTTCATTACAGTGTGTCCGTCAAGCTATTTACATTAGGTCTCTGTGAAGAATAGTATTAGAAAACTACAGGCATGGTTCTCAGTAGGACACATCACATATAACAGCGTTCCAAAATCAGCCTTTTCTGCCTTCCATTTTGTTGCAGTGTGTCGGTCAAGCTATCCACACTAGGTCTCTGCATAGAATAGTATTAGTAAAGTACATGCCTGCTATTTAAAACCGTGGTTCTCTGTCAGACGTATCACATATAACAGCATTCCAAAATCAGTCATTTCTGCCTTCCATTTTGCTGCA
Source organism: Phyllobates terribilis (assembly GCF_046119375.1). Lineage (NCBI taxonomy): Eukaryota > Metazoa > Chordata > Amphibia > Anura > Dendrobatidae > Phyllobates > Phyllobates terribilis. Next base: position 193,052,513 of record NW_027362771.1, on the reverse strand, counting down.
GTGTGTTGGTCAAGCTATTCACACTAGGTCTCTGTGAAGAATAGTGTTTGTAAAGTACAGGCCTGCTATTTAAAACTGTGGTTCTCTGTCAGACGAATCACATATAACAGCATACCAAAATCAGCCATTTCTGCCTTCCATTTCATTACAGTGTGTCGGTCAAGCTATTCACATTAGGTCTCTGTGAAGAATAGTATTAGTAAATCACAGGCCTGCTATTTAAGAATAGTATTAGAAAAATACAGGCGTTGTTCTCAGTAGGACGTATCACATAAAACAGCATCCATTTCATTACAGTGTGTCGGTCAAGCTATTCACATTAGGTTTCTGTGAAGAATAGTATTAGTAAATCACAGGCCTGCTATTTAAGAATAGTATTAGAAAAATACAGGCGTTGTTCTCAGTAGGACGTATCACATAAAACAGCTTTCCAAAATCAGACATTTCTGCCTTCCATTTTGTTGCAGTGTGTCGGTCAAGCTATTCACACTAGGTCTCTGTAAAGAATTGAATTAGTAAAGTACAGGCCTGCTATTTAAAACCGTGGTTCTCTATCAGACTTATCACATATAACAGCATTCCAAAATCAGCCATTTCTGCCTTCCATTTTGTTGAAGTGTGTCGGTCAAGCTATTCACACTAGGTCTCTGTAAAGAATAGTATTAGTAAAGTATAGGCCTGCTATTTAAAACCGTGTTCTCTGTCAGATGTATCACATATAACAGCCTTCCTAAGTCAGCAATTTTTGCTTTCCATTTTGTTACAGTGTGTCAGTCAAGCTATTCACACTAGGTCTCTGTAAAGAATTGTGTTAGTAAAGTACAGGCCTGCTATTCAAAACCGTTGTTCTCTTTCAGACCTATCACATATAACAGCTTTCCAAAATCAGCCATTTCTGTCCTCCATTTCAAAGCAGTGTGTCAGTCAAGCTATTCACACTAGGTCTCTCTTAAGAATAGTATTAGTAAACTACAGGCCTGATATTTATAATCGTAGTTCCCTGTCAGATATATCACATATAACAGCATTCAAAAAGAGCCATTTCTACCTTCCATTTTGTTGCCGTGTGTCGGTCAAGCTATTCACACTAGGTCTCTGTGGAGAATAGTATTAGTAAAGTACAGGCCTGCTATTTAAAACCGTGGTTTTCTATCAGACGTATCACATATAACAGCATTCAAAAATCACCCATTGATTTCATTGCAGTGTGTTGGTCAAGCTATTCACACAAGGTCTCTGTGAAGAATAGTATTAGTAAACTACATGCCTTCTATTTAGAACCATGGTTCTCTGTCAGATGTATCACATATAACAGCATTCCAAAATCAGCCATTTCTGCCTTTCATTTCATTGCAGTGTGTTGGTCAAGCTATTCAAACTAGGTCTCTGTGAAGAATAGTTTTAATAAACTACAGGCCTGCTATTTAATATTGTGGTTCTCTGTCAGATGCATCACATAAAGCAACATTCCTAAATCAGCCATTTCTGCCTTCCATTTCGTTGCAGTGTGTCGGTCAAGCTATTCACACTAGGTCTCTGTGAAGAATAATATTAGTAAACTACAGGTCTGCTATTTAAAACCGTGGTTCTCTGTCAAATCAGCCATTTCTCGTGAACGTGGAAAATATTGTCCTCCATTTAAAATGGGCAAGGTGCGTGGCAAGAACGGGGAAGTGGACATGATGGTGATGGTGAATGCATAGACCGAGGACGAGGATGTGGCCGTGGGCAAGCTTAAATTGTGCCACAACAAACACCCACATCTTGTCGCTCAACCTTCCTGTTCCAATTGCTACGGGACCACAGCACACCACTATTGAACCCAGAGCAGTGTCAAAAGGTTGTTGGTTGAAGAGAAGATAATGCTTCTAGTCACTTTGACACCACCACCACCCTGTCTTCCACTTGGTCAAGTCTCAGCCGTGAGTCCGGACCGCATATTCCTCACCTCCTTCCTCACACAATGCCGAGTGACCAGTGACAACTGATACCACACTTGGACACTCATAATAGATGTTCACATTTCCATTTGTAGATTTAGGCCTCTCTTCCAGCCAGCTTCAAGCGAGTCAAGAGGAGAACATGTGTAGCGATGCCCAAGTGTTTGAGCAGCCACCGTCGCACGAAGGCAAAGGTGGGAAAGTGCAATTACTGTTGCAAGAGGTGGATGATGAGAAACAATTGACAGAAAGTCAGGAGGAGGACCAGGGTGCGGAAGTGGAAAACGAGGTGGTGGATAATATAGTAACTGACCCAACCTGGCAGGGGGACATACAGAGCGAGGACAGCAGCACACAGGAGGAGGGAGGCGTAGCACCACAACAGGCAGGAAGAAGCAGTATGGTGGCCTCTGACACAAGGTGGGAAAGCGTTCTCCTTAACGCCAACACAACGGAAGTTGCCAGTACAACTGTTAGGTCTTCCCAAGACTGGTTGTTTTATAAAGACTCTGCCAATAACCCCAAAAAGGCCATTTGCACCACCTGACAGACCAGCATCAGCAGGGGTAGCAAAACTTCCAGCCTGACCACCACCAGCATGATCAGCAAAGCACCCAACTAAGTGGCCCAAATCCCAGGGTCCAGAAACAGTGTTTGTGGGTGACATCACTGCTTCTTCAGCTGTTGATCGTGCACGCCAATTCCCTGTCCATGGTGCACACGAAGATGTCTTCCGCCCTGCACCTGTCATTGCACATTCTCAACTAGTACAATCAGCAAGCACGTCCACATCCTTGTCCCAGTGCAGTGTTTAGTTGTCCCTACCCCAGTCCTTGGAACACAAGCACAAATACTCAGCCAATGCCTCACAGGCCACACTACTAAATTCACACATTTCGTGAATGCTTGCACTCGAAATGTTGCCTTTTAGGCTCATGTAGACGGAATCTTTCCCCAGCCGCCACTATATCTCCTGGTGTGCCGTCCCTGCATTATATGAGCATGTGTCCCACAACATTAGCCATGCCCTCAACAACGCAGTTACTGGGAAAGTCCACCTAACCATGGATACGTGGACAAGTGCTTGTGGGCAGGGAGGGTACATCTTGCTGACTGCACACTGGGCTTATATAGTGGAAGGCAAGATCCAGTAGGATCATGGGATGGATCACGTCCTCCCGACGCCGAGAATTGCGGACCCTTGGTCAATCAGGCTTGCCCCCACATTCTACAGCTCCTGCACCTCCTCCTCCTCTTCAGCCTCCATCTCCGAAATGAGTCAGTCACAATCTGGAAGCACTACCTCGGCCAAGAGGCAACAGGCTGTGCTGAAGCTAATATGCTTTGGTGACAAACCACACAATGCTGAAGAGTTGTGGACAGCTCTGAAAGAGAAGGCAGATCTGTGGCTGACACTGCTGAACCTACAGCCAGGCATGGTCATGTGTGACAATGGCTGGAACCTGGTGGCAGCTCTGAAGCGAGGTGAGCTCACACATGTACCATGCCTGGCCCATGTGCTTAACCTCGTGGTTCAGCGGTTTCTCAAAAACTACTCGGATCTGTCACATCTGCTTGTTAAAATACGCCACGTGTGTTCCCATTTTAGAAAGTCAGCTAAAGCTTCCGCTGCCCTTGCCATGGCTCATCAGCATTTGCAGCTTCCAGCTCACTGACTGATGTGCAATGTCCCCACGCGTTGGAACTCTACTTCAAATGTTGGGAAGGATTTGTGAGCAGAAGATGGCAGTTGTTGACTACCAGCATCAACAAGGCCATTGGTATTCAGGTCAGACTCCACACATAAGACCTCAGGAGTGGACATGGATGTCAGACATCTGTACCATCCTCCAAAACTTTGAAGACTCCAACAAGATGGTGAGTGGCGATGACGCCATAATTAGCGTCACCATCCCACTTCTCTGTCTTTTGAAATGCTCTCTGATCACAATTAAAGAGGATGCATTGCAGGTCAAGCACAATGAGATGGAGCAAGGAACCATACAGGGTGATTCCACACAGCCCAGCCTCATCTCATCCCAACATGGATTTGGAACCAATGAGGAAGAGGAGGAGGAGGAGGAAGAACAGGAGCTAGTTTCCTGCGTATAAACAGTACTACCTGCACAACTGTCATACCATCTGTTCAGCGTGAATGGCCTGAGGACAGGGAGGAGTAGGAGGAGGGAGAGGATGAGGAGGAGAGCATGGTCAGTCGTCCTCTTGGTGAGAACACGGAAGTCTTGCCTGTTAGCAGTCTGGCACACATGACTGAGTTTATGTTATGCTGCCTTTCCTGTGGCCCTTGCATTGTTCAAATTTTGGGTGACAGTCATTACTGGTTGGTGGCTATTCTATACCCACGCTAGAAGGTAAACTTTCTGTCTCTTATTACCGTGCAGAATAGGCCTAATAAAATGGGGCAGTACAAGAAGGCTCTTGTGGCGTAATTATTTTAAAAAATCCCATCTAAAAATGCTGACGGCAGAGGTCACAGTTTGTTGGACAACCAAGGATTACAGGCGAGAGAGCCACAAATGCAATCCAGCAGAGGCAGGTGAACACTGTCAAAGTTCTGGGACAGTTTTCTTAGACCCTCCCATCACACAGGTACTTGAGACGGGGGGGTACTCTCACAAGGAGTGCAAAATTTCGGAAGATGGTGAGGGAGTACCTTACTGACAGTACCAACGTCCTCCGTGATTCCTCTGTGCCTTATAATTATTGGTTATCCAAGCTGGACACGTGGCATGAACTGGCTCTCTACGCCATGGTGGTCCTGGCCTGCCCTGCCGCTAGCGTTTTGTCAAAGTGGTTTTTAGTGCCGCCGGAGGAATTATAACCGATAGGCGCATCCGCCTGTCAACTGAAAATGCTGGCAGGCTGACTCTTATAAAAATGAACAAGGGCTGGATTGGGCCAGACTTCTCAACACCACGAATGATAGCAGCGTAACATAAACTCAAATCCAGTGTCTTTTTTTGGGAGGTCTAACTCTATTCCCATGCACCTCTGCCTTCACACCCAGACATGGGTATATGTTTCCTGATTTTGTCTATTTGCTCTTGTCCTCCTCCATCTTCGCATCCTCATCCTTCACTACCATATCACCATCATATGTACTATATCAACATATCTACGTCTCTTGCAAGGGGCAATGGAGTTCCTCCAAATTTTTGGCAGCCGTTGCTTCACTGCATAGGCAAACACTATGTGAGACCCACTTCGTAATAATGGGAACATTGTTTTTAGGAGGCTCTCTGACCTTTACATCTTTTGTAAGGGGCATTACAGTTCATCCAAATTTTTGGCAGCTGTTGCTTCACTGCATTGGCAAAGACTATGGGAGACCCACTTCCTAATAATGGGAACCTTGTTTTTAGGAGGCTCTCTGACCTCTACGTCTCTTGCAAGGGGCATTGGAATTCCTACTAATTTTTGGCAGCCGTTGCTTCACTGCATGGGCAAACACTATAGGAGACCCACTTCCTAATAATGGGAACATCGTTTTTAGGAGGCTCTCTGACCTCTACGTTTCTTGCAAGGGGCATTGGAATTCCTCCAAATTTTTGGCAGCTGTTGCTTCACTGCATAGGACAAACACTATAGGAGACCCACTTCCTAATAATGGGAACATTGTTTTCATGAGGCCCTATGACCTCTACGTCCAAATTTTTGACAGCCATTGCAGTCACTGCATAGGAAAACAGTATGGGAGACACTTCTCCTTTCTCATGGGAATATGTCGTTACTGTGGCCATGCTCTATTTGTCTTTAAATTGATAGTGGGGTTTTTCCTAAATTTTGCAGCCGTTGGACTCACTGCATACCTATAACAGTATAGCAGACCCTCTCCTTTCTAATGGGAACATGTCATACTCATTACTGTGGCCCAGCTCTTTGTGTCTTTAAATTGTTAGTTGGGTTTTTCCCAAGTTTTGTCAGCCCTGGCAGTCACAGCATGGGCATTACCACTATAGGAGACCCGCTCCTTTATGGTGGGAATATATTTTTACTAAGACCCTCCTCTTTGTCTCTTCAAAGGGGTATTGGGTTGCATCCAAATTTTTGGCAGCCCTTGCAGTCACTGAATACGCAATAACATTATAGGAGACCCACTAGTTAATAATGGGAACAACAAATCATAGCCGGCTGATTGCTCTCTAACAATAGCGACGGCTGACTGCTAGCCGTTTAAGAATAGTAAGGGCCGCCTGATGACCCTATAAAAATAGGCTTTGTGACTTTCAGAATCCCTCCATCATAAATGAAACAGGATGTGTCTGATGATGAGTCATACACCACATGGCCAAATAAGGTTGTAAAATGTTAAAATGACATTTCCCAGTGAATGCATTTGTCTTGGTTGAAAGCAATCAAAAACGCTACGTGTGAACATAGCTCAAGGTGTGGAAGAGCATTTTTGTTTTTAGTTATTTATTTTGCCTTATATTCAAGTCATTACCCTGAAAAATGATGTTCCTTAACATTTTTCCCAGGAAAATCCATTTTGATTTAGTTTTTGCATGTTTTATTGTAAGTCCGTAAAAGTGGCATAATACCTCTGACAACATTGTTGATAGCAGTGAAATGCTTCCATGGGTCTTCCCAATGCTGTTCCCATGTCATTTGAGCACTGCTCCCATCAATTTGGCCAATTTTTAGGCCCTCTGCAGACCACCAGGGGGAGCCGCTGGAAAAATACTCGAGTTTCCCATAGACTTATATTGGGCTCATTACTCGGTCCGAGCACTTGAGCATTCCAATTTGCTCCACCCGAATAACAAGTACCCAAGCATTTTACTGCTCGCTCATCACTACTCACCACCTCTCATGGCAGCCTGTTCCACTCATTGATCACCTATACTGTCAAAAAGATTTTTCTAAAATCTAATCTGTATCTTCTCCATTTCAGTTTAATTCCATTGCTACTCGTGTTTCCATGTGCAAATGAGAATAAGGATGATCCCTCTGCACTGTAAAATCCCTTCAGATATTTGTAGACAGCTATTAAGTCTCCTCTTAGCCTTGTTTTTTGAAAGATAAACATTCCCAAATCCTTTAACCTTTCCTAGTAGGACATACCTCGCAGTCCGCTCACCATCCTGGTAGCTCTTCTCTGAACTCACTCCAGTTTTTCTTTGTCTTTCTTAAAATGTGGTGCCCAGAACTGGACACAGTATTCCAGATGAGGTATAACCAAGGAGGAGTAGATGGGGATAATTACTTCACATTATCTAGACTCTATGCTTCTCTTAATACATCCTGGAATTGTGTTTTCCATTTTTGCTGCTGAATCACATTGTTGACTCATGTGCAGTCTGTGAACTATTAGTATACCCAAGTCTTTTTCACACGTGCTGTTGCTTAGTTCTGTTCCTCTATTCTGTAGATGTAATTTTTGTTTTTCTTGCTCAGATGTAGAATCTTGTATTTCTCCCTTTTAAAAACCATTCTATTAGTTGCTTCCCATTTTTCAAGCTTATCTAAATCCTTCTGAATCCTTTTTCTGTCTTCTCTGGTGTTAGTTATCCCTCTTAGCTTTGCATCATCTGCAAAGTTGATTAGTTTAACTTCATTTCCCTTATCTAAATCATTTATAAAAATGTTGAACAGCACTGGGGCCAGGACAGAACCTTTTGGTACCCCGCTTGAGACACTCACTCTTTGAGTACAATCACTGACCAGTAATGAATACACCAAACCGTAGCCTTGTCAATCCCAGACTTTCATTTTTCAATAAGGATAGTATGAGATACTTTATTAAATGCTTTTTCTGAAGTCAAAATATACTATACAGTGGCATGTAAAATTTCGGGCACCCCTGGCCAAAATTACTGTTATTGTGAAGAGTTAAGCAAGTTGAATATGAAATGATCTGTAAAAGGTCTAATATTAAAGATAACACATTTCCTTTGTATTTTAGGCAAACGAAAAATCCATAATAGACTACCTCAAAACACGCAAGCTGAAGGTTTTACAATGGCCCTCACAGTTCCCTGATTTGAACATCATTAAAAATATTTGGCTAGACCTTAAAATAGTAGTGCATGCAGGGATGACTCAGGAATGTTACAGAACTGGAAGAATTTTTCAAGGAAGAATGGATGAAAATCCCTCAAACAAGAATTGCAAGAATCTTGTCTGGCTACAAAAAACATTTACAAGTTGTGATATTTTTAAAAAGGGGGTGTTACTAGATACTAACCATGCAGGGTGCCCAAACTTTTGCATCAGCCCATTTTCCTTTTCGTAATTATTAAAATATAAAAGATGAAAATACTTATATATTTTTTTTGCCTAAAATACAAATTAAATGTGTCATTTTTAACTTAAGCCATTTTAGAGATCATTTCATCTTCAACTTGCTTATCTGTTCACAATAACAGTAATTTTGACCAGGGGTGCTCAAACTTTTACATGCCACTGCATCTACTGCATTTTCCTGATCCACCCAGTCAGTAATTCAATCATAGAAGAAAATTAGATTAGCCTGGCATGACTTGTTTGCTACAAACCCATGCTGGCTCTGGTTAATTACTGTATTCTTATCCAAGTACTTACATACATATTGTTTAATAATTTGATCAAGCATCAAGTATAGAAGTAAGGTTCACTGGCCTTTTATTCCCTGGCTCCATCTTCTTCCTTTTTTGAAGATAGGGACAACATTTGTCCTTCTCCAATCTTCTGGGATTTCTCTCTAAATTCCCGGCCAGCTTTACTTTCTCAACCATTATCTCCTTGTTGGTAAGAATTAGGTCCAAGATAGCAGATCCTCTTGTTCTCTCTTCTACCTTTTGAAGGATAAAGTTGTCAGCAAGAGAAGATAAGAATTTTCTGGACCCATTATTTTTGCCTGAGAGAGATTCCCAACAAATATCGGATAGTTAAAATCTCGCATGAACACTATGTCGTACTTTTTTGAGAACAAAGACATCTGATGTAAAAAGAGTTCACCTATATCTTCAGTCTGTCCAGATGGCCTATAGTAAACACCTACAGTTGTGTACTTTCTGTTCTTCTCTCCTTGTATTCTTACCCAAACAGTTTCTACAGAGCTACCATTCTCTGAAGCTTGGATCTCTGTGGAGATGTACCTTTTCTTAACATACAATGCAACACCTCCTCCCTTTTTGTTAAGCCTGTTTTTATAAATAAGTTGTAGCCTTCAAGGTTTGTATTAAAATCATGTATATCATCCCACCAAGTTTCAGTGATGCCAATGACTAGTGATGAGTCAGCACTAAAATGCTCGGGTCGAGCACATTGGAATACTCGGGTGCTCGACCCGAGCCGCGAGCCCAATGTAAGTCTATGGGAAACTCGAGCATTTTTCAGGCGGCTACCCCCGGCGGTCTGCAGAGGGCCTAAAAATTGCCCAAATCGATGGGAACAGTGCTCAAATCACATGGGAACAGCATGGGGTAGACCCCTGGAAGCATTTTTGACTCCGAGGTCACTTCTATCAACAACATTGTCAGAGGTATTATGCCACTTTTACGGACTCACAATAAAATATACAAAAACGAAACCAAAATGGATTTTCCTGGGAAATATGTTAAGGAACATCCTTTCCAGGGTAATGACTTGTATATAAAGCAAAATAAATAACCAAAAACAAAAATACTCCTCCACACCTTGGGCTATGTTCACACTTAGCGTTTTTGATGCATTTTTGCACTTTTGCATTTTTTTCCACCGTGACAAATGCATTCACCAGGAAATATCATTTTAACATTTTACAACCTTATCTGGCCATGTGGTGTGTGAGATATCATCGGACACATCATGTTTCATTTATGAAGGAGGGACTCAGAGTCACAAAGCCTATTTTTATAGGGCCATCAGGCAGCCTTTACTATTTTTAAAGGGCCAGCAGTCGGCCCAGTCACTATTCTTAGAGAGCCATCAGCCGGCTATGTTTTATTGTTCCCATTACTAAAGAATGGGTCTCCTATACTGTTATTGCATATGCAGTGAGTGGCTGGGCTGCCCAAAATGTGGATGCACCCCAATACCACTTTGAAAATTTGGACGCACCCCAATACCCCTATAAAGAGACTTAGAGGAGGGCCTCCTGAAAACAATGTTCCCATTATTAGGAAGTGGGTCTCCCATTGTGTTTGCCTATGCATTGAATGCAACGGTTGCCAAAAATTTTGAGGCACTCCCATGCCCCTTGGAAGAGACATGGAGGTCAGAGGGCCGCCTGAAAACAATGTTCCCATTATTAGGAAGTGGGTCTCCCATTGTGTTTGCCTTTGCAGTGAATGCAAAGGTTACCAAAAATTTGGAGGCACTTCAATGCCCCTTGGAAGAGACGTAGAGGAGGGTCTCCTGAAATTTTTTTTCCCATTATTAGGAAGTGAGTCTCCCATAGTGTTGGCCTAAGCAGTGAATGCAAGGGCTGCCAAAAATTGGGAGGCACTGGAAGAGATGTGCAGGAGGGCCTCATAAAAAATGTTCCCATTAGAAAGGAGTGGGTCTCCTATACTTGTAATGACCATGCACTAAATGTATGGGCTGACAAACATATACCCCTGGGGGGTATACATGAACATACTGTATAAAAATTTTTTTTATGGGCATCATAAACACCCTCTAAAAAAATTATGTGGGTGTTGCATCACGGACCACGGTCACCATGGTGATATGGTGGTGGAGGATCAGGAGAAGGAGGAGGACAAGAGCAAAATCAGGAAGCATATAACTATGTGTGGATGTGAAGAGGTGTGCATGGGAATACACCTCCCAAAAAAAGACACTGGATTTGAGTTTATGCTACGCTGCTATCATTCAGTGGTGTTGAGAAGTCTGTCCCAATCTAGCCCTTGTTAATTTTTATAAGAGTCAGCCTATCAGCATTTTCAGTTGACAGGCGGATGCGCTTATCAGTTATAATTCTACCAGCGGCACTAAAAGTATGCTCTGATAAAACGCTAGCAGTAAGGCAGGCCAGGACCTCCAAGGCGTAAAGAGACAGTTCATTCCACATATCCACCTTGGATACCCAATAATTATAAGGCACAGAGGAATCACGGAGGACGTTGGTATGGTCGGCAAGGTACTACCTCAGCATCTTCCCAAACTTTGCACTCCTTGTGAGAGTACCCCGCGCCTCAGGGCCTGTGCGATGGGAGGGGCTGAGAAAACTCTCCCAGAACTTTGACAGTGTTCCCCTGCCTCTGCTGGATTGAAGTTGTGTCTCTCTCGCCTGTACTCTTTGGCTGTCCAACGAACTGTGACCTCTGCCACCAGCGTTTTCAGATGGGAATTTATTTACTAGTTCTGCAACAAGGGCCTACTGGTACTGCCCCATTTTTGTAGACCTGTCTGCCTCAGGAATAAGAGATATAAAGTTCTCCTTGTAGCGTGGGTATAGAAGTGTCACCAACCAGTAATGACTGTCACCCAAAATTTTGATAACGCGAGGGTCACGGGAAAGGCAGCGTAACATAAACTCAGCCATGCGTGCCAGACTGGTTACAGGTAAGACTTCTGTGTCCTAAACAAGAGGATGACTGACCATGCTCTCCTCCTCCTCCTCTCTGTCCTCCGGCCAGCCATGCTGAACAGACGGTATGACAGTTGTGGACGTAGTACCATCCTCAGCGCATGAAACTAGCTCCTGTTATTCCTCCTCCTCTTCCTCATTGTCACCCAATCCATGTTGAGATGAGATGAGGCTGGGCTGTGTGTAATCACCCTGTATGGTTCCTTGCTCCATCTCATCATGCTCCGCCTGCAATGCATCCTCTTTGATTGTGAGCAGAGAGCATTTCAGAAGACAGAGAAGCGAGATGGTGACGCTAATTATGGCATCATCGCCGTTCATCATCTTGGTGGAGTCCTCAAAGTTTTGGAAGATGGTACATATGTCTGACATCCATGTCCACTCCTGAAGTCTAATGTGTGGAGTCTAAACTGAATACCGACGGCCTTGTTGATGCTGGTACTCAACAACTACCCTCTTCTGCTCACAAATCCTTCCCAACATCTGCAATGTAGAGTTCCAATGCGTGGGGACATCACACACCAGTCTGTTAGCCGGAAGCTGAAAACACTGCTGAAACATGGCAAGGGCAGCGGAAGCTGTAAGTGACTTTTTAAAATGGGCACACAGGCGGTGTACTTTAACCCCTTTACAACCTATGACGTACTAATACGCATTTGTGCACTGGGCTTTAAAAGCCTGTGCCATATTAGTGCGGGCGCGATCGCTGCCGGGTGTCAGCTGATTGTCACAGCTGACACCCAGTGCTATGTGCAGGGAGTGGTCCTGCACCGTTCCCAGCACATTAACCCCCGCAATGTCGATCGCAGCATTGCGGTGGCTAAGGGGAGGTGATCGGTATACTCACCTCCTCTTCCGGCCTCCAGCGCTGTCTGCCGCGGCTTCCAGGATGTTGCCATGACGACCCGATGTCGTCACGACAACATCCGGGTCACCAGACAGCAGGAAGATTTTTTGGACATGCGCAGTGCACTTCCAAATTATCTTCTCCCTGTCCAGCGCTGACAGCATGCACGGCACAGAGATGGTGCTTCATTCCTGTGCCATGCAGGCGATCAGAGAAAAAAAAGTTAAAGTTCCAGAGTGGGACAAAGTAAACAAGTTAAAAAACTGTCAGAAAGTGAAAAAAAAAAAAATGTAAAAATATTTAAAAAAAAATAAAAAAAGTAATCCACCAAAAATAAAAATATAATGTACCCATCAATAAATATTATGAAAAAAACAAACAAGAAAACAATAAAAGAACACATATTTGGCATTGCCGCGTCCGGAACGACCTGACCTATAAAACTGTTCCACTAGTTAACCCCTTCAGTGAACACGGTAAAAAAAAAAAAAAAAAAAACGAAGCAAAAAATAATGCTTTATCACCATACTGCCAAACAAAAAATGGAATAACACGCGACCAGAAACACGAATATAAATAAAAATACTACCGCTGAAAACGTCATCTCATCCCGCAAAAAACAAGCCATGATACAGCTCTATCAGCTGAAAAATAAAAAAGTTATAGCTCTCAGAATAAAGTGATGCTAAAAAATAATTTTTTCTATAAAATAGCTTTTATTGTGTAAAAGCGCCAAAACATAGAAAAACTATATAAATGTGGTACCCCTGTAAACGTACTAACCCAAAGAATAAAGCTACCTTATCAATTTTACCACACGCGGAACAGAATAAAAAAATAAAAAAAAAACAGTTCCTGAATTGTTGGTTTTTGTTTATTCTGCCTCCCAAAAATCGGAATAAAAAGCGATCAAAAAATGTCACGTGCCTGAAAATGGCACCAATAAAAACATCAACTCATCCCGCAAAAAACAAGCCATCACATGACGGTCTCCCAAAATCTGGAAAAATTATAGCTCTCAAAATATGGCGATGCAAAAACTAGATTTTACAAAAAAATGTGTCTTTTAGTGTGTGACAGCTGTCAATCATAAAAACCCCATATGATTCTGGTATCGCTGTAATCGCACCGACCCGAAGAATAAAGTCGTCTAATCACTTATACTGCACGAGGAACGGCGTAAAAAATTAAACTCTCGGGTTAGGGTTAGGGCTAGGGTTAGGGTTGGGCTGGGGTTAGGGTTGGGCTGGGGTTGGGGTTAGGGTTGGGGTTAGGGTTGTCATGGGGTTGGGATTTTTTTCAAAAGTAAGAAAAAAAGATGGCGATATGGCGACTAGTGTTGAGCGCAAGTGCTCGCTATTTGAGTTTGCATCGGGTGCTCTGGTATGCATTGAGTATCGTGGGTATTTGAGTGACATGCTCGAGTCTCCGCCCCATATGCTTCGCGGCCAAAAAAACTTTGCGGGGATTGCCTGCTATGCACGAGCGATCCCCGCATGTTTTTTTTTGGGTGTCTAATAACCGTGAAACATGCGGGGCAGGGACTCGAGCATGTCACTCGAGCACACGCAGTACATGGTGCATACCCAAGTACCCGATGCAAACTCAAGTAGCGAGTACTTGCGCTCAAGACTAATGACAACTTACTCAATATGAAGACCTAATGTTATCAAATTCTGTGTCGTACCTCTGGGTTTAAAATGTTCACTATACCCCTTGATAAAATCCTTGAGGGGTCTAGTTTCCAAAATGGGGTCACTTGTGGGGAAGATCCAATGTTTAGGCACACAGGGGCTCTCCAAACGCAACATGGTGTCCGCTAACAATTTGAGCGGATTTTCCATTCAATTTGTTAGCAGACACCCTGTTGCGGGGGGTTTCCACTGTTTAGGCATATCAGGGGCTCTCCAAACACAACATGGCGTCCGCTAATTATACAAGCAAATTTCAAAAAGTCAAATGGTGATTCTTCCCTCCCGAGCCCTGCTGTGCGCCCAAACAGTGTTTTTTCCCCACATATGGGGTATCTGCGTGCCCAGAGGAAATTGCACAACAAATTTTGGGGTCCATTTTTTCCTGTTACCCCTGCAAAAATAAAAAAATTTGGGTCTAAAGTAACATTTTTGTGAAAAAAGTTAAATGTTCATTTTTTTCTTCCACATTCCAAAAATTCCTCTGTAGCACCTGAAGGGTTAATAAAGTTCATGAATGTGGTTTTGAGCACCTTGAGTGGTGCAGTTTTTAGAATGGTGTCACTTTTAGGTATTTTCTGTCATAAAGACCCCTCAAAGTTACTTCAAATGTTATGTGGTCACTAAAAAAATGGTTTTGTAAATTTTGTTGGAAAAATGAGAAATCGCTGATCAACTTTTAACCCTTATAGCTTCCTAGCAAAAAAAAATTTTGGTTCCAAAATTGTGCTGATGTAAAGTAAACATGTGGGAAATGTTATTTATTAACTTTTTTGTGTGACATATCTCTCTGATTTAAGAGCATAAAAATTCAAATTTTGAAAATTGCAAAATTTTCAAAATTTTCGCCAAATTTCTGTTTTTTTCACAAATAAACGCAAGTAATATCGAAGAAATTTTACCACAATCATGAAGGACAATATGTCATGAAAAAACTTTCTCAGAATCAGGGGGATCCGTTTAAGCGTTCCAGAGTAATCACCTTATAAAGTGACAGTGGTCAGAATTGTAAAAATTGGCCTGGTCATTAACGTGCAAACCACCTTGGGTTGTTAAGGGGTCAATAATCATATCCGGCAGCTCCGGGTAGGATTTGAGAAACCGCTGAACCAAGAGGTTTAGCACATGGGCCAGGCATGGTACGTGTTTGAGCTCGCCTCGCCTCAGAGCTGCCACCAGGTTCCGGCCATTGTCACACACGACTATACATGGCTGTAGGTTCAGCGGTGTGAGCCACAGATCTGCCTGCTCTTTCAGAGCTGTCCACAACTCTTCAGCATTGTGCGGTTTTTCACCTAAGAATATTAGCTTCAGCACAGCCTGTTGCCGCTTGGCCGAGGCAGTGCTGCAGTGCTTCCAGCTTGTGACTGATGTGGTCATTTCGGAGATGGAGGCTGAAGAGGAGGAGGAGCCTGAGGAGGATGATGTGCAGGAGCTGTAGACTGTGGGGGCAACCATGATTGACCTAGGGCCCGCAATCCTTGTTGTCGGGAGGACGGGTTCCGTCCCAAGGTCCGACTGGCTCCCGGCTTCCACTATGTTAACCTAGTGTGCCGTCAGTGAGATGTACTGTCCCTGCCCACAAGTACTTGTCCACGTGTCCGTGGTTAGGTGGACTTTCCCGGTAACTGCATTGTTGAGGGCACGGCTAATGTTTTGGGACACGTGCTTATGTAATGTGGGGTAGTGGTGGCTGGGGACTGAGTACCGCATGACGGCCGGCGCCATCAGGTTGTGGAATGCTTCCGTCTCTGTGAGCCTAAAAGGCAACATTTTGAGTGCAAGCAGTCGTGAAATGTGGGAATTTAGTAGTGTGGCCTGTGGGGCGTTGGCTGCATATTTGCGCTTGCGTGCCAAGGACTGGGGTATGGACAACTAAATGCTGCACTGGGACAAGGACGTGGACGTGCTTCCTGATGCTGCTACTTGAGAGTGTGCAACAACAGGTGCAGGGCAGGAGGCATTTTCGTATGCACCAAGGACAGGGGATTGGCTTGCATGCACAACAGCCAAAGAAGCAATGGTGCCACCTGCAGACATTGTTCCTGGACCCTGGGGTTTGGCCCACAAAGTCGGGTGCTTTGCTGCCATGTGCCTGATCATGCTGGTGGTGGTCCGGCTGGTCGTTTTGCCACCCCTGCTGATCCTGGCCTGGCAGGTGGTGCAAATGGCCTTTTTGGGGTTATCGGCAGAGTCTTTAAAAAACAACCTGACTCGGGAAGACCTAACAGTAGTACTGGCAACTTCCTTCATGTTGGTGTTACGGGGGACGGTTGCCTGCCTTCTGTCTGCGGCCACCACACTGCTTCTTCCTGCCTGTTGGAGTGCTCTGCCTCCCTCCCCCTGTGTGCTGCTGTCCTCGCGCTGCATGTCCTCCTGCCAGGTTGGGTTAGTTACTATATCATCCACCACCTCGTCTTTCACTTCCTCACCCTAGTCCTCCTCCTGACTTTCTGGCAATTTTGTCTCATCATCGTCCACCTCTTGTGACACTTTCCAACCGTCACCTTTGTGTGACCGTGGCTGCTCAAATATTTTGGCATCACTACATGCAATCTCCTCTTGGCCCGCTTCAAGTGGACCGGGCGAGAGGCCCGAATCTATAAATGGAAAAGTGAACAGCTCTTCAGAGTGTCCAAGTGTGGAATCAGTTGTCTCCGGCACTCATCAAGATGGGAGGAAGGAGAATCAGGGTGAGGAATATGCAGTCCAGACTCACGGCTACTGAGACTTGACCGTGTGGAAGAAGGGGTGGTGGTGGTGGCTAAGTGACTGAAAACATTATCCGCTATCCAACTAAAAACCTTTTGACACTGCTCTGGGTTCAATAGTGGTGTGCTGCGGTTCCCTAGGAATTGGGACAGGAAGGTCAGGCGAGAAAATGTGTTTGTTGTGGCACAATTTCAGCTTGCCCACGGCCTCGGCCTTGGCCTCGGCATGCACCATCACCATCACATCCAGTTCCCCGTCCCTTGCCATGCGCCGTGCCCATTTTAAATGGAGGACAATATCTTCCACGCTCACTACAAATGGCTGAATTTGGAGCAAAGTTATATGTGATCCGTGTGATGGAGAAACCACAGTTTTAAATAACTGGCCTGTAGGTAACTATTTTGAACAGCAAACCGGTGTCAAAAACTTTGCTGACACACTGAAAAAAAAATTGAATGGAGGCCAAAAGTGACAGTATTTTCAGCGCAATTATATGTGATCAGTGTGACGGACAAATGAGTTTTAAATAGTTGGAATTTTAGCACTGTAATATGGAATAGCACCTGGCTGTATTCTGCTGTGCCAACAAGCAAAGGGCGCAGAAAAATGGTGTTCTCTGCATTGCTTTTTAAGATTTTTAAGCAAATAATGAGGATTAAGATCCCAAAAAAAATATTCCTGGCCCCTGACACCTGAGCCTTTGTCTTGAAATGTCTAACAGCAGCAGAAGGCAGAACTGGAATGGAGCCTCTTGTGCTATATGCACTGCAGTCTGCTATATACACTGCCTGCCTGCCTATATACACTGCCTGCCTGATATCTCTGCAGATGGATTGGTCCTCAGAAGGATTGTTTGTTGAGATGGATATGTGTAATTTACTTGTTTTCCCCCTACACTACCTAATACACAACCAAATCTCTCCCTAGCTCAGCAGCACCTCTCCCTACACTGCCTGATTGCGGAGTAGACTAACGAGCACAGCGGCGCCAGTTTAGATATAGACCTGATGACGCTGTGGGGCCAGCCAATCACTGTAATGAGACAACCAACATGGCTGTGGCATTACAGTGAGTGGCAGGCAATCCCTCCATAAAGAGCACCAAACATGCAGGGAGGGGACCCGAGCATCTGCCCGAGCGTCTCGCAAGCTTCGAGCATATCGAGTACTGAGATGCTTGGGCGAGTACCGAGTACTTGCGAGTATGCTCGCTCATCACTACCTATGACATCATATCTCTCTTCCTTTGTTTGCAGCTCCAATTCTCCTTGTTTGTTTCCCATGCTCTTTGCATTTGTATAGACACATTTTAGTTTGCAGTCGGTTTCTCTTGCTCCTCTATTTTCATTCAGAATTTGTTGTCTTTGTTCTTTATTTCCATTACTAATGGCAGGGTTCTCAAAAGAATTCACTAGCTGCTTACTCTTTCCTGGCTGTATATTTCCCATCCCATATTGCTCTAGTTTAAAGCTCTCCTGATGAGTGTAGCAAGGTGTCTACGAAATATATGTTTTCCTGTTTTCGTAAGATGCAACCCATCTCTAGCAAGGAGTCCATCATACAGATAATTCACTCTGTGGTCAAGAAACCCAAAACATTGCTGACGACACCATCGATGAAGCCAGTTGTTCACCTGTAGAATCCAATTCAATCTTGTTCCATGGCCATCCATTGGGAGGATGGATGAGAAGATGACCTGTGCTCCCAATTCCTTTACTTTCGGGCCTAAATTTAAAGGACAGCACCAAATCTTCTAGGCATGGAATGAACATGTTGCCTACATATTGCAACATCTATCTTTTTTCATTCTTCAAGAATGACCTATTTTAGAGCTTAGGTGCTGAATGGGGAGTGATACTCAACTTGTCTCTTCAAAATTCCACATAGGTGTTCAATTGGGTTCAGATTAGGAGACATATTTGGCCACTGAATCATTTTGACCCTGTTTGTCTTCAGAAATGCAACAGTGGCCTTATATTTTTGTTTTGGATCCCTATAATGTTGGAAAAGTGCACGTATACCAAGGATAAGGATGATGGTACCCACTTCTCTTTCAATATAGAGCAGTACATCTGTGAATTCATAAAATGTAGCTCCCTGACACCAGCAGCACTCATGTAGCCCCACATAAGGACACTGACATCACCATGTTTTACTCTTGGCACCATGCATTTTCTTTGGACTCCTTAGCCATCAGTTCCATTAACATTTATCTTGGTCTCATTACTCCAAAGTATAGAGTCCCATTAGTCTTCATATTTTTCAGCATGGGCGCTTTTTTGTTTGTGGGCTTTAGCAGAGGCTTTCTTCGTGGACTACACCAATGCATGCCATGCCTCTGCAGTGTACACCATATTTTATTATGAGAAATACTCACCCGGGTTTGCTTTCTACTTCTTTAGCTAACACCAGTGAACTTGCATGTTAATTTTCTTCATCTCTTCTCATCAGAAGACGTTACTGTTTAGGTGTTAACATCCATGGTTGGTCCGTAGATCTCTGTGAGATGGTTGCAGTTTCATCTTTTTTAAATTCTTGGGTCGCTATTGCTATAGTATTCTGACTGATGAGTAAAGCATTGCTGATCTAATTGTAGCCTTCACCTCTTGCGCAAAGAAATTATTCTCTTTCTCAAGTATTGTGACATCTTTCTTCCACGTGGTTCCTTTGCTGACAGCATGAAATGGAAAGGGGTTTTCTATATAACACCATTTTGTGGTCAGGTGTCTGTTTAATGAATAATTAGCCTTACCAGTGGTGGAATTCTTGCTAATTAGAATGCTGTAGTCTAAACTTTAGCTTTGCTTTAAACATTTTCATTCTGATGTACTAATTTTTGCAACATGGTCTTGAATGAATTTGTTAGGAAAATTACTTTTCTGACAGTGCAAAATAACAAACCTTGTTTGCAATCAATGGCCCACATTTCTGGTAATATTTTGTAGAATGGTATCCCATAGAAAATATTGATTCTGAAAGGAAACTTATGGAGAAACTGTCATTTTAAATTGCATTTTAGAAATCAATAGTTCACATACAAAAATAAACTTTGTATGATATCTTATCAGAGACATCTGCATCTTTATCCACCAGGATTGATCATTCATTTCCAAAATTCTTAATTCTTGGGTAAAACCTGTTTTCAGTGAAGACAGATGTTTACATTACTGAGATAGGAGATGGCAGTTGATTTTTATAAGGGAGGAGGTGGGATGGGCTTGACCTTTAGTGCCTCCCTCCTCCTTCCATCTACATAGAATCTTATTACTAGCAAATGCTATCTCCTATCTCAGTAATGTAATAATCTTTCTTCAAAGAATACAGATTTTACCCAGGAATTGAGAATTTTGAGAATAAATAATAAGCCCTGTGGAGAAAGAAGCCGATTTCTGTGATAATATATTTTACAAAGTTTCTTATTTTCATATGTACTATACATTTATAAAATAACAATTGAAATGATGGTTACTCTTTTAGGTTTTCTGACAAATCTGTTGGGGTGTACTCATTTATGCTAAGTACTGTATATTAGTATTGATGAGTCATTATGATTTTCTAAAGTGTTCTTAAAAAATATTGGAAACCGTGGACCTGTTTCTTATTCAAGAGAACCCAACATGTCTTTTATTGACAACCCATTGAATAATGTGAACTTTTTTTTACTGCAGTCACGATGATTAAAATGTGGCAAACAGAACACAGGACTTTAGCTGTTAACCTATTTAATCTGCGGTGTCTTCTCTTGTCTGCTCTTTAAACTTATAGATTATCCAATAGAATAGATAGTACTATATAGTACATAATATTGTATAGAATAGCCAATTACAATCTTGGCTGTATTTGCTGGCTATTGTAAATTATGAAGTTTGTTAAAAGCGTGAGTCATTTTCATTAGAGAAAAATATAGAAGGGAAATGCTATTTAAGCAATTCCTTATTTTCTCGCTAGAAATATGATACTACTTCATAGTGAAATGGTTATCACAGACAATGGCCTACCAAGGTGAAGTTTGTAATAAAGCCTTTTATGTAGTATTACCATTGACACTAATGGAATGTAACAATGGTTCAGAATGATTTAATGGTCCCCAAGTTGTGCTGTAATAGTCGTATTTATATTATGATGTATATCACAAAACCCAAAGTAGTTGTTTTGATATATTGAATATACCATGCTGTCTTACATTTAGTAGGATTGGAAAATCTACCAGTGACACAGATCAAAATGATGTAACTACCTTATTTCCTACGTTTTAAGTGTGTATTCTGTGCTGAGATATTTTTCAAAGAAAATTATATTGGTAATTACACTTCGAAATCAAACCTTCCTTAGTAGTTAAGGGATCATTGTGCAACAGAAAATAACCTTTTATCTTATACCTCATGCATCAATTTAAAGAATGTCTACGCTAAGTACAGTGCACCTATGTTTCTATATATAAAAGTTAAAGACAATTTAATTGCACAATTACATTATGCTATTTTTTACTGCTAATCTAGATTGGTGTTCCATTAAAATAGATAGATTTTTTTGTATTTTATGTTTTAATATTCTGGAACATTACTTTTAAAAATAAATAGATTTGAAACTAGAAATAATGATACCTTGTTATATACACTCTGATTAATTTGCCTCATCATTTTCAGACCTCTTAATGGCTGAAGCAAAAGTACAACAGACTCATTATTCTGTCACATGCACACCATATAGCAGGAAATTCATGGAGATCTAGTCTGTAGTTGCTACCTTCATGCAGGATGCAGAATAAGCTGATAATTTACCGTAAGGCAACCATAGGAGGAATAGGCATACAAACAGCCCATACTTAGTATATTCGATAACAAAAGTCAATAATAAAATACAATATATGAGGAAAAGCTTTGAGACACATACGCATTACACCTACAAGAGCTTTTATGACATCTCATTAAAAATCTATAGGCATTAATACAATATAACGTTGATCCATTTTTGTAGCTAAAAGAGCTACACTTTTATAGGAAGGCCTCCTACAAGATTTTTAATCATCTCTGTGAGAATGATGTGGTCAGACATTCATGGTGGAAAAGAAGGCCTGGCTGGCAACCTTGTTCGAGTTCTTCCCAAAGATTTTTGATGGAGTAGAGATCAGGGCTCTGTACAGATCAGTTGAGTTCTTCTACACCAAACTCAACCAACCATTCCTTTAAAGACATTGTTTTGTGCAGTGGGGCACAATCAAGAGGGACTTTCCCAAACTGTTCCCACAAATGTATTGGTATGCTGAAGCATTAAGATTTTTCTTCAATAGAACTAAATGGACTAGGCTAATCTCTGAAAAACAACCTCAAAGCAATATCTAACCTTCACATATCTTGACAGTTGGCACATTGCAGTCAGGCAGGTAACATTCTCCTGTCATTCACCAAACTCAAACTCTTCCATCAGTCTGCTAGACAGGGATGCGTGATTTGTCACTCTATTGAACACATCAACAACTGGCAGCATGCTTTACACCACTGCATCCGACACATGACATTGTGCTTAGTGATGTAAGGCTTGCATATAAATGCTCAGCCATGGAAACTAGAGGTGAGATGATCTGGCGAGATTTGAATTAGACAAGTTACATGGATTTTTCCAAGTAATTTTATTCTCAGTTAAGTTATTCTCTACAAATTGAATGTTCCTTATCTTGCTCTGGGGTCTTCCCAAACCCCAGAGCATAATGAATTGAAATGTAAATGCAAATAGAAAAGGTAGCAACCAGACCTTGGATATGCGCCATGAACTTGCGATGTACAGTGACCTCCAGGTCACAGCCAGATGTCCCAGCCTATAGTGAAGGGGCTGTATGCAACAGTGGAAAGAGGAGGTCCTGAGGACCGGAGTGCAAGCGGCAGTGCATGCAGAGAGGTGATTGGTTAGGTGAGTATTAGTTTTTTTTTCCATTTGCCAACCCTCTACGGTCAATAAAATGGTGGCCAGCTGGAGAATACAGATTTTTGCATAATTCAAATGAAAATCAATTTTATCTCAAATTAATTTGCCCACTTTTAATGGAAACCCATAGCTTGAAGATCCCAGTGTATAGTTTTTATGCTTGATGTTAATGCCAGAGTAGGTTTGGTACCCTGCTGTTACTGAGCCAGCAGAATATTGGTGACTTCATGCACTTTGCAACCTTGCTATGTAACCCTATATAGTCTGCCACTTTGTGGCTGAGTTACTGTTTCTTAAATGCTACCATACTTCAATCTTACCTCTATCATTTAGAATATATAGGAGGGAAAGAAATTTCCCAAACAGACTTATTAGAATGGTAAAATCCTAATACAATGCCACACTCGAAATTTAGCGAGTTCTTAAGAATGATGCATTATTTCACAGATTTTTGTAAAAGCAGACTGCATGGCTAGGTGCTGGATTTTATACAACTATTGCAATGGTACTCAATGAAAAACCTGAACTGAGAGGTGTGTCCCAATACTTTTAAAATTGAGTAAAATTTAAAGTGTACCTCCACTTAGAGCACAAAGAGAAAATATTTATGTGCTGGAGTGGGCACAACATTTTTCAAAATTGCAATATAGCAGATTCTGTTTCTGGTTTGTGCTGCAGTCTGCTCATATCTCTGCACTAGGAAGCACAAGCATCCTGCTCTGCTTTTGAGGCTCCCATATCTAATATAGCAGACAAAGTTGTAGAATGTAATGCATGAGGGTCTTAGGAGACAGGCAAGACTTTGACATATGAGCTGCAAAAATAGTTGCTGATCCATGCTGCTATTTAGTACTTGTTTTGTACTTTATGTTATATAATATTAATTTAATGTTATCTACTCATAATTTTCACATGTTAACTGCCATTGGATTCAGGCAGGCTCTTTAAAATAAATAATAATTACAATAGTTCCAAAAATTATTATTGTGCAAACTCTTGCATTATAATCATATCTCTATATTATTGGAGATACACTTTAAGCTTAGCTCCAAAGAAAAGTCACTCTCAAAATTCATACATCTCCCCCATGCTCACAATTTTTTACAGTCACCACCCACATACAGAACATCGTCCATTAACTGCGTCAATATCCAAGTACTGGTAACAACCCCTCTCATTGTCACATTTTGATGGTGGCAAAATGCTGCAATGGCTAATCAGGTCACATTACATGCACTTGAAGTACATCTTTCACAGTCACTAAATCACACTCCCTCACACACTGACACCAGTTTTCTCAACATCATAGGCATACAGACTCCTTCCGGTGTAACAACTTTGCCATTGTTTGATGTTCTGTTTACTCACAGGAATATGCCTTGCTTCTCCCCTCTGTGGTGGCAATCCTTGCCATCTTTTTCTTATAACATGGCACACTCTTTGAGGTGGGCTGATTTCCACCACCTTGGACAAATTTCATCAGCAGCAATATAGAGTGGAGCTCTTTACATGCTCCTTTACTGCTTTCTTGAAGTCCTTGGGACAGCGCGATATCTAACTAGATATGACATAAACTCTTATGCTGGGTTGCACAGCTTCTAATCCCAATGGGAAGAGGAGGGCATTATGGAATAAATGGCATATATGGCATAATGCTCATCTCATTATGAGCAGAATAATGTTATCTTTATCAGCGATACTGTTAGTTTCAGTCAGTGCTCTGCACAGAACGGTCTGCCTGATCACAAATAATTTTTTAATAAATAATTTCTATTATAATTTAATAATGATTTTTAATTAAACAAAAATATAAAAATTCTGTCACTTTGTTATTAACCCCTTTACCCCAAGGGTGGTTTGCACATTAATGACCAGGCCAATTTTTACAATTCTGACCACTGTCACTTTATGAGGTAATAACTCTGGAACGCTTCAATGGATCCCACTGATTCTGAGAATGTTTTCTCATTACATATTTTACTCCATGATAGTGTTAAATTTTCTTCTATATCACTTGTGTTTATTTGTAAAAAAAATGGAAATTTGGCGAAAGTTTTGAAAATTTTCTAAATTTGAATTTTCATGCCCTTAAATCAGAGAGATATGTCACATAAAATAGTTAATAAATAAAATTTCCCACATGTCTCCTTTACATAAGCACAATTTTGGAGCCAAAATTTTTTTTTGTTAGGACGTTATAAGGGTTAAAAGTTGACCAGCGATTTCTCATTTTTCCAACAAAATTTACGAAACCATTTTTTTAGGGATCACATATTTGAAGTGACTTTGAAGGGCCTTTATGACAGAAAATACCCAAAAGTGACACCATTCTAAAAACTTCACCCCTCAAGGTACTCAAAACCAAATTCAAGAAGTTTATTACCGTATTTTTCGGACCATAAGATGCACTTTTTTCCCCACAAATTATGGCGGGAAATGGGGGTGCGTCTTATGGTCCAAATGTACCGTTTTGTGATGTGGGGGCGGCTGGGGCTGCGGCAGCACAGGGGGCTATGGCAGCTGTGGCAGCAATGGAATGGTGTTACCCAGTAACGAGCGGCGGCAGCAGCATGTTTGTGGGTGCAGCCATGAATTCACTACATGCACGCTAGACATCAGGAAGTGGGCAGTCTCCCGTCCAGATCGCGCGTTGCAGTGACGTTACTAAGAGGTAGAGCCGGGGCAACACAGAACAGCACAGCGCGTAGTCATCACCGGCCCTGCCTCGTTGTAACGTCACTGCAGCGCACGATCTAGATGAGAGACCGCCCACCTCCTGATGTCTAGCACGGTCATAGTGAATTCATGGCTACGCCCACAAACATGCTGCTGCCGCCGCTCGTTACTGGGTAGCACTGCTCCATCGCCGCCACAGCCCCCTCTGCAGCCGCAGCCCCCTCCACTGCAACAGCTCCCTGCTGCCACAGCCCCCTCCTGCCACAGCCACAGCACCCTCCGCTGCCACAGCCCCCTCCGGTGCCTCTCCATTTCTAACCTGGGCTTGATGTCAGCAGGCATTATAAGCTGACATCAACCCCAGCCCTATTACCCCACTGCCACTGCTACAGGGCAGTGGGAAGAGCGAGGCAAAGTGCCAGAATTGGCGCATCCTATGGATGCGCCATTTCTGGGGCTGCTGACGGCTGCTGTTTCTAGCCTGGGAGGGGGCCAATATTCATGGCACCCTTCCTGGGCTATTAATATCAGCCCCCCGCTGTATTTAATGTATGTAATCTATGTGTGATGCTCTATTCTTTCTGTTCTAAATTGTCGGATACAGATGCTGAATTGCCGGCCGGCTTTTTTAAAGAGACGGTGCATGAAAACACTATTATTTTTTGTAATAAATACTTTAACACTAAATGACAAGTACAGTAACCAGCACTGTCACTGTACTTCTTATATATGTGACTGACATGTTTCTATCTATCTAATCTATGTGTGATGCTCTATTCTTTCTGTTCTAAATTGTCGGGTACCGATGCTGAATTGCCTGCTGGCTTTTTTAAAGAGAGTGTCTTCTGAGCAGTTTGTCAGCTTTTGGACATCTTTGAAGGTGTTTTCTATGTGTTTTTATTTGCCTGCCATTGGTTTTAACGGTGTTTGACAGTGTTCGACAGTGTTCTAAGGTATTCGACGAACAATTCCACGAACATCCCGGTGTTCGACGAACCGGACTGAACCCGAACACTACTGGGATGGCTCAACACTAGTCACCATGACAACATCCGGGACCCGGCTCAGACAGCACGGGACGCTAGAGAGGCAGTAGGTATCGGCACTTACCTTCCCTTGCTCCCAGAATGATCGACTTCGATTGCAGCATTTCAGAGTTAATGTGCTGAGAGCGGTGAGGCACCACTCCTTGCACATAGTACCGGGTGTCAGCTGTGATAATCAGCTGACACCCGGCGGAGATCGCACCCGCACAGCCTTTGTGTGGGCGAAATCACCAGGGCATGCTAATATGTATCTGGCTCATAAGGCCCAGGGCACAGATACGTATTAGTATGCCTTGGTCAGAAAGGGATTAAATGGGCTGTTCGTTACTACAGGTTACCATCTATTTTGATGGTGTGCTCACTATGACATTACTAAGGCTGTGTTTATGTTAAAGAGCTAGAAAAATGCTGAATGCAGGCCAGGAAGATTGAGCACAGTCCAGGAGACCTCAGAGTGTAACACACGTCTTTTCAGGACAATTGAAGTCTTTGCAGTATTGCATTTTGCGGTGAAACAATTCAATGCAAATCAAATTTTGGGAAAAACTAGACTAACCTAGAAAATTTGAATTTCAAAACATTTCATCGTCATCGCTATTGATTAGCTTATTAATATGTAGATAAGATCTATGTGTAGAATTTTTATTGTCAGAAAGTTAACAAAAATTGTAACAAAAATGTCTACCTGTTCAAACTTTTTTCTTTTGTTCCAAAGCATAAAAAAATAAATTAAAAATGTTGTGTTATTTTGTCATATAAAACGTGCCAAAAACAGCAACTCAGACATTGCTTTTAATATTTTTTGTGGTGATCATTATGCAGGATAAATAATTATATTGCTTTATAAGTTGCTATGGACAGAGAAGTACCAAATATGTGTAATTTTTTGGGGTAATTTTTTTTTAATTCAACTATTTTCTGCTGGGAAAATAGGGATTTTGCTTTACATTTTCGTTAGTCTCCCAAGAAAACTTCAATGTACAATCCCTTAATCCAATACGCTGTTGGTTACTACCGATTACCGTCCATTTCAATGCGTGTGTCACTTTGACATTACTAAGACTGTGTTTGTGTTTAAGAGAGGGTTGGATACAGTCCTAGGAGACCTCAAATTGTTATAAACTTCTTTTCAGGGCAATTGGCAAATTTTTGGGAAAATTTGCCGAACATCTCTATCAGAGATGCTTACTATATCAGCTCAAATACTGTTTTGTCCTAAACCGTGAATGAATTTTACTCAAAATTGCAAACATACTTGTAAGAGTCAAATGTGGGTAATGGGGTCTTCTTCTTTCATTTTTGGGCTCCTTTATTTGGTCAGAATTTAGGCCTGTTGGAAGATCATCTGGTACTTTGGTGAGCTAAAGACTAGTGATGAGCGAGCACTAAAATGCTCGGGTACTCGTTGCTCGGGTTGAGCAAATTGGAATACTCGGGTGCTCAACCCGAGCAACGAGCCCAATGTAAGTCTATGGGAAACCCGAGCATTTTTCAGGCGGCTCCCCCCCGGCGGTCTGCAGAGGGCCTAAAAATTGCCCAAATCAATGGGAACAGTGCTCAAATGACATGGGAACAGCATGGGGAAGATCCCTGGTAGCATTTCTGACTCCCAGGTCACTGCTGTCTACAGTGTTGTCAGAGTATTACGCCACTTTTACGGACTCGCAATAAAACATACAAAAACGAAACCAAAATGGATTTTCCTGGGAAATATGTTAAGGAACATCCTTTTCAGGGTAATGACTTGTATATAAGGCAAAATAAATAACCAAAAACAAAAATGCTGCTCCACACCTTGGGCTATGTTCACATATAGCGTTTTTGATGTGTTTTTGCACTTTTGCATTGCTTTCTACCAAGACAAATGCATTCACCAGGAAATGTCATTTAACATTTTACAACCTTATCTGGCCATGTGGTGTGTGACACATCATCAGACACATGCATACAGTGCAGAAAAGACATGGGAACAGCATGGGGAAGACCTCTGGAAGCATTTCTGACTCCCAGGTCACTGCCTAAAAGTGTGCCCATCATAAGTGATCCTTGGCGCATGTGAAGATGCCTTACACCATGCACCTGTCGTTGCAGATTTGCAACAATCACTGTCCAAGTCCTTGTCCCAGTGGAGCGTTCAATTGTCCCTAATCCATTCCTTGGAATGCAAGCGCAAGTATGCAGCCAGCCACCTACCCACCCACAGGCTGCAATACTATACTGCCAAATTTTTGACAGCTGCTTTCACTTGAAATGTGGCCTTTTAGGCTCTTGGAGACGGAAGTTTTTCATAACCTCATGCCGGCGGCGGCCGGGTGTCCATACTCGGTCCCCAGCCGCCACTGTTTCTCCCGGTGTCGTCTTCGCCTTCCACAAGCACGGGTCCCACATTACCCGTTCCCTCCTCAGTGCACTTACTGGGAAGGACCGCTTAACCACAAACACGTGGACAGGTGAATGTGGCCAGGGACGATACGGAGCCAGTCCACAGCTTTTTTGCTGAGAGTTGTATTTAGCTCGGTGAAAGGATTGGCATAGAGGGAAACCGTATCGACCCTGGATGTCATTTTTCCCAGGAAGTCCTCTAATGCACCTTGTTGCAGAAGCAATGGCAGCCCGTCCAACATCAACTCGCACTTGTCGGTGGTGCTTTGACACACACACATCTTTCTTTGCGCATTTAATTTCATGAATACAGAGTTGGACAAAGGCCTGATCTACAATGTGGTAAGAAATAGCATAAGCATGTCTGATCCACATTAAAAAAGCAGCCAAAGAGTGTCCGGGAACCTTCCCCCACACTTTTTTTTAGCAAGGGCTGCTTCTCGGCAGGATTGGATGGGCCCACCAGAGAACCGGAGAGTCCTCCGGTGGGCTCTGGCTTCTCCTTCAGGAGAGTTCATAGTTCTGAGGTGAAGCCATGATGGTGATAGATGCCACCATCTGCTTAGTTTTCTGTTAATTGGAATGTAAGCGCAAGTATGCAGCCAGTCACCCACCCACCCACAGGCCGCAACACTAAACTGCCAGATTTCTGGGCATCTGCTTGCACTTGAAATGTGGCCTTTTAGGCTCGTGGAGGCGGAAGTTGTCCACAATCTTATGGCGGCAGCGAAAGGGTATGCATACTCGGTCCCCAGCCGCCATTATTTTTCCCGGTATCGTCTCCGCCTTCCACAAGCATGGGTCCCACAACATTACCCGAGCCCTCCCCAGTGCACAAACTGGGATGGACCGCCTAACCACAAACACGTGGACAGGTGAATGTGGCCAGGGACGGTACGGAGCCAGTCCACAGCATTTTTTGCTGAGTTGTATTTCACCACAGCCATATTCTTTAGCTTGGTGAAAGGACTTGGGAAACCATATCTATCCAGCTGTCATTTCTCCCAGAAAGTCCTCTAAAACTGCTTTCACTTGAAATGTGGACTTTTAGGCTTGTGGAGGCGGAAGCTTTTCATAACCTCATGCCGGCGGCAGCCGGGAGTCCATACTCGGTCCCCAGCCGCCACTATTCCTCCCGGTATAGTCTACACCTTCCACAAGCACGGGTCCCACAACATTACCCGTGCCCTCCCCAGTGCACTTACTGGGAAGGACCACCTAACCACAAACACGTGGACAGATGAATGTGGCCAGGGACGGTACGGAGCCAGTCCACAGCTTTTTTTGCTGAGTTGTATTTCACCACAGCCATATTCTTTAGCTTGGTGAAAGGACTTGGGAAACCATATCTACCCAGCTGTAATTTTTCCCAGGAAGTCCTCTAAAGCTGATTTCACTTGAAATGTGGCCTTTTAGGCTCATGGAGGTGGAAGCTTTTCATAACCTTATGCCGGCGGTGGCCGGGTGTCCATACTCTGTCCCCAGCCGCCACTATTTCTCCCGGCATCATCTCCGCTTTCCACAACCACGGGTCCCACAACATTACCTGTGCCCTCCCCAGTGCACTTACTGGGAAGGACCGCCTAACCACAAACAGGTGGACAGGTGAATGTGGCCAGGGACAGTACGGAGCCAGTGCACAGCTTTTGTTGCTGAGAGTTGTATATAGATCGGTAAAAGGACTGGCAGAGAGGGAAACCGTATCTACTCCGGCTGTCATTTCTCCGTCACCAGGTTCCGCCCATTGTCACATACGACCATGCATGGCTGTATGTTCAGCGGCGAGAGCCACAGATCAGGCTGCTGCTTTCAACAACAGTGCAGCGCTGGGCGGTTTGTTAATTAATAGTGTTGAGCGAACCTGCTCTACACTGCTCGGTACTCGCCCGAGCATCACGATACTTAGGATGTTCGGCGAGCACCGAGCATTTCTGGGTTACTCGGGCGGGAGCTCGGGTCTCCGCCCTGCATGTTTGGCGCTCTTTACAGAGCCAATGAACATGCATGGATGGCCAGCCAGTCACTGTAATGCCGCAGCCATGTTGGTTGTGGGCATTACAGTGATTGACTGGCCGCACAGCGTCACCTCGAGTATTTAAAACCGGGCACCGCCATCTTGGACACAGTCGCTCTGGATCAGACAGTGTAGGGACAGGACTGCTGATTTAAGGAGAGATATAAACTGCGAAATAGTTAGTGTAGGGTCTGTAAAGGCTGCCAGATCAAACAAACAGTCCTTCTCAGGACTAATATCCATCCCAGATATCAGGCAGGCAGGCTGTATAGGAGACGCAGTGGCTATACCAGCAAACGCTGCATTACAGTCCTGTGTGCTGCCCCTGTTGCTGAAATTGCTGGACTTAGCTCCAGGTCTCAGGGGACAGGAAAAATCCTTTTTTTTTCATCTAAATCCTCTTTTTTTTTTTCCTCCTTCACACTGTATAAATACCCGTCTTATTAACCTTTTGGTGTCCCCCCCCCCCAAAAAAAAGCGTGTCTCTGATTTTTCAGACACAAATATATCTGTTGAAAACCTCTGAATTATCCACTTTTGGGCAATTTGTATCTAAAAAAAAAACTGTTTGAGTGCCATCCCACGGTAAAAAATCTCTATTATTCAGGTTTTGGTATTTTTTACATAAAGAAAAACAGTAGTGTCTCCTGACTGTTGTGACACAAAAATATATCTGTTGAAAATAGTCTGGAGTAGGCCCGACAAATCCCAGTGTGGTTTTGCAGTTACACTGGTCAAATCTCTGTACTATCCAGTTTTGGGCCTTTGGTATCTAAAAAAACACAGTTTGAGTGTGTCGCTCAATGTTCAGCCGCAATTATATCTATTTAAAAAAGTCTGGTATACCCCAGTAAACAATAACTGTGGTTTTGCCATCCCACGGAAAAAAATCTCTATTATTCAGGTTTTGGTATATTTTCCGTAAAGAAAAACAGTAGTGTCTCCTGACTGTTGTGACACAAAAATATATCTGTTGAAAATAGTCAGGTGTAGGCCCGACAAATCCCAGTGTGGTTTTGCAGTTCCACGGGTCAAATCTTTGTACTATCCAGTTTTGGGCCTTTGGTATCTAAAAAAACACAGTTTGAGTGTGTCGCTCACTGTTCAGCCGCAATTATATCTATTTAAGAAAGTCTGGTATATCCCAGTAAACAATAACTGTGGTTTTGCCATCCCACGGTAAAAAATCTCTATTATTCAGGTTTTGGTATATTTTCCGTAAAGAAAAACAGTAGTGTCTCCTGACTGTTGTGACACAAAAATATATCTGTTGAAACTAGTCTGGTGTAGACCCGACAAATCCCAGTGTGGTTTTGCAGTTCCACTGGTCAAATCTCTGTACTATCCAGTTTTGGGCCTTTGGTATCTAAAAAAACACAGTTTGAGTGTGTCGCTCAATGTTCAGCTGCAATTATATCTATTTAAAAAAGTCTGGTATACCCCAGTAAAAAATAACTGTGGTTTTGCCATCCCACGGTAAAAAATCTCTATTATTCAGGTTTTGGTATATTTTCCGTAAAGAAAAACAGTAATAGTTTCTCCCTGATTGTTGAGATTGTTTAAAAGAGTCGGGTTTAGGCCAGAGAAATAGAACTGTGGTTTTCCTCTTCCACGGTTCTAATCTACTTTTTATTACCCTTTTTCCATTGATAGTGCAAGTGTAAGCTATTTTACTTCCTTTACAATGGGCAAGGCGCGTGGCAAGGGACGTGGAAGTGGACGTTCTGGTGATGGTTCGTGCAGAGGACGGGGCCGTGGCCAAGGTGAAAATGTGCCACAACCAACATCCACATCTTCTCGCTCCCACTTCTTGACTGAATTACTAGGGAAGCACAGAACAACACCAGTATTGAGAACTGATCAGTGTGAACAGGTTATTAATTAGATAGCAGATAATACTTCCAGTTACCTGGGCACCACCACCTCCGGTCTGTCTTCCACACGGTCAACTCTTAGTAGCCGTGAGTCTGGACCGCATACTCCTCCTCACCCTGATGCTCCTTCCTCCCACCATGCCGAGTGTGGTCAGACAGCAATTGATCCCACACTTTGACACTCTGAAGAGCTGTTCACTGGTCCATTTCCATATTTGTGCCCCTCGCCTGATATGCTTGAAGTGGTGGAAGAGGAGATCCCATGTAGCGATGCCCAACTATTTGAACAGCCACGGCCACAGGAAGTTGACACTGGCAATTTGTCACAAGAGGTGGACGATGACGAAACACAATTGCCAGGAAGTGAGGAGGAGCATCGTGGTGCGCAAGTGGAAGAGGAGGAGGTGGTGGATGATCTAGTAACTGACCCAACGTGGTAGGAGGACATGCAGAGTGAGGCCAGCAGCACACAGGGGGAGGGAGGCAGAGTACCCCAACAGGCAGGAAGAAGCAGTGTGGTGGGCGCAGACAGAAATCGGGCAACCGTTCACCGTAACACCAACACGAGGGACGTTGCCAGTACAAGCAGTAGGTCTTCCAGAGTCTGGAATTTTTTTAAAGACTCTGCTGATAACCCCAAAAAGGCCATATGTTCCACCTGCCATGCCAGCATCAGCATGGGTGACAAAACTACCAGCCTGACCACCACCAGCATGATCAGGCACATGGCAGAAAAGCACCCGACTTTGTGGGGCGAATCCCAGGGTCCAAGACCAGTGTCAGCGGGTGTCACCACTGCTTCTTCCACTGTTGTGCGTGCAATAGAACCCCCTGTTGTGTGTGCAAGGCAATCCCCTGTCCATACTGCATGTAAAGATGCCCCCTCCTCTCAGTCTTCACTTGTTATGGCAGTTTCTCAAGAAACAGCATCAACGTCCACATCCCACCGCAGCGTTCAATTGTCCATATCCCAGACCTTTGAACGAAAGCGGAAATTCGCAGCTAACGCCCCACAGGCCACAGTCCTAAGTTCGCACATTTCACGACTGCTTGCGTTGGAAATGCTGTCTTTTAGGCTGGTGGAGACGGAATCCTTCCGCAATCTTATGGCGGTGGCCGTCCCTCGGTACTCGGACCCCAGCCGACACTATTTTGCCCGGTGTGCCATCCCCGCACTACACAAGCATGTGTCCCAAAGCATCTGCCGTGCCCTCAACAACGCAGTTACTGGGAGAGTCCACCTGACAACGGACAGGTGGACAAGTGCTTGTGGCCAGGGACGGTACATCTCTCTGACGGCACACTGGGTAAACATAGTGGAAGCCGTGACCCAGTCGGACCTTGGGAAGGAACACGTCCTCCCCACACCGAGGATTGTGGGCCCTATGTCAGTCATAGTTGCCCCACAGTGTATAGCTCCTGAGCATCAACCTCCTCTTCCTCCTCTTCATGTTCAGCCTCCATCTCAGATATCACCACATCAGTTACAAGCTGGAAGCACTGCAGTTCTGCCTCCGCCAAGCGGCAACAGGCTATGCTGAAACTCATAAGCTTAGGTGATAAACCTCACACTGCTTGTAAGTTGTGGACAGCTGTGAAAGAGCAGGCAGATCTGTGGCTGAGACCGCTGAACCTACATCCCGGCATGGTCATGTGTGACAATGGCCGTAACCTGGTGGCGGCTCTGAGGCGAGGTGAGATCACACACGTACCATGCCTGGCTCATGTGCTTAACCTCGTGGTTCAGCGGTTTCTTAAATCGTACCCCGAGTTGCCAGATCTGCTCGTGAAAGTACGCCGCCTGTCAGCTCATTTTCACAAGTCGGCTACAGCTTCCGCCGCCCTTGCTGTGTTGCAGCAGCGTTTGCAGCTTCCGACACACCGACTGGTGTGTGATGTCCCCACACGTTGGAACTCTACCCTCCACATGTTGCAAAGGATTTGTGAGCAGAACAGAGCAGTTGTGGAGTACCAGATGCAACAAGGCTGTCGATATTCAGGTCAGACTCCACAAATAAGACCTCAGGAGTGGACCTGGATGTCTGACATGTGTTCCCTCCTGACAAACTTTGAGGAGGCCACCAAGATGGTGAGTGGCGATGACGCCATCATTAGTGTCAGCATCCCACTTGTCTGTCTTTTGCAACGCTCTCTGCAGAGAATTAAAGAGGAGGCATTGCAGCCAGAGTATGATGAGATGGATCAAGAAGCCGTAGTGGGCGATTACACACAGCCCAGCCTCATCTCATCCCAACGTGCATTGGGGGACAACGAGGGAGAGGAGGAGGAGGAGGAGGAAGAACAAGAGCTGCTATCATGCGCTGTAGACGGTAGTACCTGTACAAGTGTCATACCGTCGGTTCAGCGTGGGTGGCCTGAGGACAGGGGGGAGGAGGAGGAGGAGGAGGAGGAGAGCATGGTCAGTCGTCATCTTGGTGAGGACACGGAAATCTTGCCCGTTACCAGTCTGGCACGCATGGCTGACTTTATGTTACGCTGCCATAACCGTGACCCTCACGTTGTCAAAATGTTGGGTGACAGTCATTACTGGTTGGTGACAATTTTAGACCCCCGCTACAAGGAGAACTTTCACTCTCTTATTCCTGAGGTGGAGAGGTCTACAAAAATGGGGCAGTACCAGAAGGCCCTTGCTGCAGAACTCTTAAAAAAATTCCCATCTGAACACGCTAGCGGCAGAGGTCACAGTTCGTTGCCCAACCAAAGCGTTCAGGCGAGAGAGATGCAACTCCAATCCAGCAGAAGCAGGGGAACACTGTCAACGTTCTGGGACAGATTTCTGACACCCGCCCAGCTTACAGGCCCTGAGGCGCGGGGTACTCTCACAAGGAGTGGAAAGTTTCAAAAGATGGTGAGGGAGTACCTTTCCGACCGTACCAGCGTCCTCCGTGATTCCTCTGTGCCTTTTAATTATTGGGTATCCAAGCTGGACACTTGGAATGAACTCGCTCTGTACGCCTTGGAGGTCCTGGCCTGCCCTGCCACTAGCGTGGTATCGGAGCGTGTTTTTAGTGCCGCTGGGGGAATTATAACAGATAAGCGCACTCGCCTGTCAACTGACAATGCTGACAAGCTGACCCTTATCAAAATGAACAAGGGCTGGATTGGGCCAGACTTCTCATCACCACCAAATGACAGCAGAGTAACATAAAGTCAAATCCACTGTGTTATTTCGGGAGGTCTATTCACATGCACCGCTTCACACCCACACATGGGTATACGCTTCCTCATTTTGGCTGTTTTATGTTCTTCTCCTTATCCTCAGCCTCCACCATCACTATACCACTAGGGTGCCAGCATTGCAAGTTCCTCCGTCCTTATTTTTATCAGCTTTTGCTTGGAAGGCATAAGCAAATCCTATGGGATTCCCACTCCTCAATAATGGGACTTATGTTTGTAATATGCTGTACTGCATGGCTCTTGTAAGGGGCATTGCAAGTTGCTCCGTCCTAATTTTTGGAAGCTTTTGCTTGGAAGGCATAAGCAAATACTATGGGAGACCCACTCCTCAATAATGGGACTTATGTTTGTAATATGCTGTACTGCATGGCTCTTGTAAGGGGTCATTGCAGTTCCTCAGAATTTTTGGAAAGCCTTCCATTCACTGCTTACGCACACAGTGCACTGGAGACCCAGTTGCTATAAATGGAAAAAAAAGGTTTAGTTAAGGCCCTCTGACCTCCATGTCATTTCCAAGGGGCATTGGAGTGCCTCGAAATTTTTGGTAGGCATTGCACTCACTGTATGTCCTATAACTGTGTAGCCGAACCGCTACAGAAACATGTCCTACAAGACATATCTGGTTGACTGGCCTGATATTGATGTGAATGGTCCCTGTTCCTCCTGCTCTTTCTCCTTTGCCACTACCTCATTCATCATTTATCTCCTGAAGCTTTGTTTTAATGGGAGTCATAGAACTTAGATAGTAGCAGGAAAACATCCAGCAATCCTCGGAGGAGGTAGGATATGCGCCAAAACGCTGACCACTTCAGTCCTAGCCGCTTCTACATACATGCGCTTGCATTCCAACAAAATAAAGCAGATGCTAACTTCTATCATCCTCATCATGCTCCTCACTTTGGCACTCTCAACTCCCGTGATGGAGAAGCCAGGGCCCACCGGAGGAGTTTGGTTGTCTGGTGGGCTCGGCCAATGCTGCCCTAAAGCAGGCCAGGCTAAGAAAAGTGTGGGAAAGGTTACCGGGACAAATAGGGGTGTCTGGGGACCGAGTATGGACACCCGGCCGCCCCCTGGAGGCAGGGGAGCAAGCGGGGACATCCGGCCACCGGGCGGCTGGGGACTGAGTATGGATAACAGGCCGCCGACGCAGCCATGGCATGGTGGCCTGATTCTGCCTCCACATGCCTAAAAGGCCCAATTTAAAGTGCAAGCAAGCAGTATGGTATTGCAGCCTGGGGGTGGGTGGGTGGCAGGCTGCATACTTGAGCTTGCATTGCAAGGAATGGGAGAGGTACAATTGAACACTGCACTGGGACAAGGACTTGAACTTGGATAGTTGCCAGTCTGCAACGACAGGTGCAGGGTGGGAGGCATCTTCGCATGTACCATGAACAGGGGTTTGCACACACTACAGCGGAATAGGCTCTCCTTC
Source organism: Phyllobates terribilis (assembly GCF_046119375.1). Lineage (NCBI taxonomy): Eukaryota > Metazoa > Chordata > Amphibia > Anura > Dendrobatidae > Phyllobates > Phyllobates terribilis. Next base: position 193,015,263 of record NW_027362771.1, on the reverse strand, counting down.
CCACTAAATGCACTGGGGAGGGCACAGGTAATGTTTTGGTATACGCGCTTAATCTTATGTATAAGGCACACCAGGACAAATAGGGGCGGCTGGGGACTGAGTATGGATACATCGCTGCCGGAGCAGCCATGAGGTAGTGGCCAGCTTCGGCCTCCTCCAAACTAAAAGGCCCCATTTCAAGTGCAAGCTAGCAGTATGGCATTGCATTCTGGGGGTGGGTGGGTGGCAGGCTGCACACTTTCACTTGCATTAAAAGAAAACAAAGCAGATGCTAACTTCTGTTATCATCATCATGCTCCTCACCTTGGCACTCTCAACTCCCCTGATGGAGAAGCCAGGGCCCACCGGAGGAGTCTGGTTCTCTGGTGGGCTCGTCCAATGCTGCCCTAAAGCAGCAAGGGCTAAGAAAAGTGTGTGGGGGAATGTTCCAAGGAGAAATAGGGGCGGCTGGGGACCGTTTATGGACACCCGGCTGCCCCCAGGCGGCTGGGAACCATATGTAGACACCCGGCCGCGGGGCGGCTGGGGACCGAGCATGGACACCCGGCCGCCGGGCGGCTGGGGACTGAGTATGGATTCCAGGCCGCCAACGCAGCCATGACGTGGTGGCCAGATTCCGCCTCCACATGCCTAAAAGGCCCAATTTCAAGTGCAAGCAAGTAGTATAGTATTGCAGCCTGGGGGTGGGTGGGTGGCAGGCAGCATACTTGCACTTGTATTGCAAGGAAAGGGGGAGGTACAATTGAACACTGCCCTGGGACTAGAACTTGCACGGGGATAGTTGCAAGTCTGCATCTTCTGATGCGGTAAGGATCACTTATGATGGGCACACTTTTAGACAGTGACCTGGGTGTCAGAGATGCTTCCAGGGGTCTTCCCCATGCTGTTCCCACGTCTTTTCAGCACTTTATGCATGTGTCACACAGCACATGGCCAGATAAGGTTGTAAAATGTTAAAATGACATTTCCCGGTGAATGCATTTGTCACAGTTGAAAGCAATACAAAAGTGCAAAAACGCATAAAAAATGCTACTTGTGAACATAGCCCAAGGTGTGGAGGAGTATTTTTGTTTTTGGTTATTTATTTTACCTTATACACAAGTCTTTACCCTGGAAAAGAAATTCCTTAACATATTTCACAGGAAAAAAAGTTTCAGTTTCATTTTGGAATGCTTTATTGTGAGCCCGTAAAAGTGGCTTAATACCTCTGACCACGTTGTTGACAGCTGTGACCTGGGGGTCATAAATGCTTCCTGGGGCGATCCCCATGCTGTCCCCATGTCATTTGAGCACTGTCACTATCGTTTTGGGCACTTGTTAAGCTTTTAAAAGACTGCCGGGGGTGCCACCGCAAAAATGCTCGGGTCTCCCATCGACTAATATTGGGTTCGTTGCTCGGGTCGAGCACCCGAGTATCACAGCGAGCTCGGCCCGAGCTTCGAGCACCCGAGCATTTTAGTGCTCGATCAACACTATTAGTTAAGCATTAAGCATGTTATCTTCAGCACAGCCTGTTGCCGCTTGGCCAAGGCAGTGCTGCAGTGCTGTCAGCTTGTTACTGATGTGGTCATTTCGGAGATGGAGGAGGAGGTGCAGGAGTGGAACAATGTGATTACATTGAGGTTAAATTTGTGACGCTGTTTTTTATACTAATGAAAGATCCTATTGTTTTGTCTTTTTAACGTTATTTTTTATTACAAATGCATTCACCGGGAAATGTCATTTTAACATTTTGCAACCTTATCTGCCAATGTGGTGTGTGACACATCATCAGACACATCCTGTTTTATTTATGATGGAGGGACTCTGGAAGTCATAAAACCTATTTTTATAGGGCCATCAGACGGCCCTTACTATTCTTAAAAGGCCAGCAGTCGGCCCTCGCAATTGTTAGAGAGCCATCAACCGGCTATGCTTTGTTGTTCCCATTATTAACAAGTGGGCCTCCTATACTGTTATTGCGTATCCAGTGACTGCAAGGGCAGCCAAAAATTTGGACGCAACCCAATACCCCTTTGAAGAGACATAGAGGAGGGTCTCAGTAAAAAAAATGTTCCCATTATAAAGGAGAGGGTCTCCTATAGTGGTAATGCCCATACTGTGACTGCAAGGGCTGCCACAATTTTGGAAAAATCCCACTAAGAATTTAAAGACACATGGAGCAGGGCCACAGTAACGTCAAATTCAATTTAGAAAGGAGAGGGTCTGCTATACAGTTATAGGGTATGCAATGAGTCCAATGGCTGACCAATTTTAGGAAAAACCCCACTAAGAATTTAAAGACACATAGAGCAGGGTCACAGTAACAAGGTACGACATGTTCCCATTAGAAAGGGGAGAGTCTGCTATACAATTATAGGGTATGCAGTGAGTCCAACAGCTGACCAAATTTAGGAAAAACCCCACTAAGAAATTAAAGACACATAGAGCAGGGCCACAGTAATGACAAATTCCATTTAGAAAGGAGAGAGTCTGCTATACAGTTATAGGGCATGCAGGGAGTCCAACGGCTGACCAATTTTAGGAAAAACCCCACTAAGAAATTAAAGACACATAGAGCAGGGCCACAGTAATGACAAATTCCATTTAGAAAGCAGAGAGTCTACTATACAGTTATAGGGTATGCAATGAGTCCAATGGCTGACCAATTTTAGGAAAAACCTCACTAAGAATTTAAAGACACATAGAGCAGGGTCACAGTAACAAGGTACAACATGCTCCCATTAGAAAGGTGAGAGTCTGCTATACAATTATAGGGTATGCAGTGAGTCCAACAGCTGACCAAATTTAGGAAAAACCCCACTAAGAAATTAAAGACACATAGAGCAGGGCCACAGTAATGACAAATTCCATTTAGAAAGGAGAGAGTCTGCTATACAGTTATAGGGCATGCAGGGAGTCCAACGGCTGACCAATTTTAGGAAAAACCCCACTAAGAATTTAAAGACACACAGAGCAGGGTCACAGTAACAAAGTACGACATGTTCCCATTAGAAAGGAGAGGATCTGCTATACAGTTATAGGATAAGCAGAGATTCCAATGGCTGACGAATTTTAGGAAAAATCCCACTAAGAATTTAAAGACACATAGAGCAGGGCCACAGTAACAAGGTACGACATGTTCCCATTAGAAAGGAGAGGGTCTGCTATACAGTTAAAGGATATGCAGAGAGTCCAACGGTTGAAGAAATTTAGGAAAAACCCCACTAACAAATTAAAGACACAGAGAGCAGGGCCACAGTAATGACAAATTCCCATTAGAAAGGAGAGAGTCTCCCATAGTGTTGGCCTATGCAGTGAATGCAAGGGCTGCCAAAAATTTGGAGGCACTTCAATGCCCTTGGAAGAGATGTGGAGGAGGGCCTCATAAAAAGATGTTCCCATTACAAAGGAGCGGGCTTATACATGAACATACTGTATAAAAAAATTGTTTACGGGCATCATAAACACCCTTTAAAAAAATTATGTGGGTGTTGCATCACGGACCACGGTCATCCTCGTGATATGGTGGTGGAGGATGAGGAGAAGGAGGAGGACAAGAGCAAATAGCCAAAATCAGGAAGCGTATACCCATGTGTGGGTGTGAAAAGGTGCATGGGAATACACCTCCCAAGAAAAGACACTGGATTTGAGTTTATGTTACGCTGCTATCATTCGGTGGTCTTGAGAAGTCTGGCTCAATCCAACCCTTGTTCATTTTTATAAGAGTCAGCCTGTCAGCGTTTTCAGTTGACAGGCGGATGCGCTTATCAGTTATAATTCCACCAACGGCACTAAAAACCCGCTCTGATAAAACGCTGGTGGCAGGGCAGGCCAGGACCTCCAAGGCATGGAGAGACAGTTCATTCCACGTATCCAGATTGGATGCCCAATAATTATAAGGCACAGCGGAATCACGGAGGATGTTGGTACGGTCGGCAAGGTACTCCCTCAGCATCTTCCCAAATTTTGCACTCCTTGTGAGAGTACCCTACTCCTCAGGACCTGTGCGATGGGAGGGTCTGAGAAAACTCTCCCAGAACTTTGACAGTGTTCCCCTACCTCTGCTGGATTGAAGTTGTGTCTCTCTCGCCTGTACTCCTTGATTGTCCAATGAAGTGTGCCCTCTGCCGCCAGCGTTTTCAGATGGGAATTTTTTTAATAGTTCCACAACAAGGGCCTTCTGTTACAGCCCCATTTTTGTAGACCTGTCCGCCTCAGGAATAAGAGATATAAAATTCTCCTTGTAGCGTGGGTCTAGAAGTGTCACCAACCAGTAATGACTCTCACCCAAAATTTTGAGAACGTGTGGGTCATGGGAAAGGCAGCGTAAAATAAACTCAGCCATGCGTGCCAGACTACTAACAGGCAAGACTTCCGTGTCCTCACCAAGAGGATGACTGACCATGCTCTCCTTCTCCTCCTCCTCTCTGTCCTCTGGCCATCCACGCTGAACAGACGGTATGACAGCTGTGCTGGTAATACCGTCTATAGTGCATGAAATTAGCTCCTGTCCTTCCTCCTCCTCCTCTTTCTCATTGTCACCCAATCCACGTTGGGATGAGATGAAGCTTGGCTGTGTGTAATCACCCTGTATGGTTCCTTGCTCCATCTCATCGTGCTCCGCCTGCAATGCATCCTCTTTGATTGTGAGCAGAGAGCATTTCAGAAGACAGAGAAGGATGGTGACGCTAATTATGGCGTCATCGCCCCTCACCATCTTGGTGAGGTCCTCAAAGTTTTGGAGGATGGTACATATGTCTGACATCCATGTCCACTCCTGAGGTCTTATGTGTGGAGTCTGAACTGAATTCCGACTGACTTGTTGATGCTGGTACTCAACAACTGCCCTATTCTGCTCACAAATCCTTCTCAACATCTGCAGTGTAGAGTTACAATGCGTGGGGACATCACACTCCAGTCTGTGAGTCGGAAGCTGCAAACGCTTCTGAAACATGGCAAGGGCAGGGAAGCTGTAGCTGACTTTCTAAAATGGGCACACAGGCGGCGTACTTTAACAAGCAGATCCGGCAGATCCGGGTAGGATTTGAGAAACTGCTGAACCACGAGGTTAAGCACATGGGCCAGGCATGGTACGTGTGTGAGCTCGCCTCGCCTCAGAGCCGCCACCAGGTTCCGGCCATTGTCACGCACGACCATCCCTGGCTGTAGGCTAAGCGGTGTGAGCCACAGATCTGCCTGCTCTTTCAGAGCCGTCCACAACTCTTCAGCATTGTGCGGTGTGTCACCTAAGCATATTAGCTTCAGCACAGTCTGTTGCCACTTGGCCGAGGCAGTGCTGCAGTGCTTCCAGCTTGTGACTGATGTGGTCATTTCGGAAATGGAGGCTGAAGAGGAGGAGGAGGCTGAGGAGGATGTGGTGCAGGAGCTGTAGACCGCGGGGGAAACCCTGACTGCCCTAGGGCCCAAATTCCTTGTTGTCAAGAGGACGTGTTCCGTCCCAAGGTCCAACTGGGTCCCGTCTTCTAGTATGTTAAACCAGTGTGCCGTCAGCGAGATGTACCGTCCCTGCCCACAAGCACTTGTCCACGTGTCCGTGGTTAGGTGGACTTTCCCAGTAACTGCGTTATTGAGGGCATGGCTAATGTTTTGGGACCCATGCTTGTGAAATGCGGGGATGGCACACCGGGAGAAATAGCGGCGCCTGGGGACCGAGTACCGAGGGACGGCCGCCGTCATCAAATTGCGGAATGCTTCCGTCTCCACGAGCCTAAAAGACAACATTTCGAGCGCAAGCAGTTGTGAAATGTGAGAATTTAGTAGTGTGGCCTGTGGGGCGTTGGCTGCATATTTTCGCTTGCGTTCCAAGGACTGGGGTATGGAAAACTGAACGCTGCTCTGGGACAAGGATATGGACGTGCTTCCTGATGCTACTACTTGAGAGTGTGCAATGACAGGTGAAGGGCAGGCGGCATCTTCACATACACCATGGACAGGGGATGGGCTTGCATGCACAACAGAGGAAGAAGCAATGGTGCCACCTGCAGACACTTTTACTGGACCCTGGGGTTCGGCCCACAAAGTCGGGTGCTTTGCTGCCATGTGCCTGATCATGCTGGTGGTGGTCAGGATGATCTTTTTGCCACCCCTGCTGATGCTGGCCTGGCAGGTGGTGCAAATGGCCTTTTTTGGGTTATCGGCAGAGTCTTTAAAAAACAACCAGACTCGGGAAGACCTAATAGTTGTACTGGCAACTTCCTTCATGTTGATGTTACGGGGAACGGTTGCCTGCCTTCTGTCTGCGGCCACCACACTGCTTCTGCCTGCCTGTTGGAGTGCTCTGCCTCCCTCCCCCTGTGTGCTGCTGTCCTCACTCTGCATGTCCTCCTGCCATGTTGGGTCAGTTACTATATCATCCACCACCTCGTCTTAGACTTCCGCACCCTGGTCCTCCTCCTGACTTTCTGGCGATTGTGTCTCATCATCGTCCACCTCTTGTGACACTTTCCCACCATCGCCTTCGTGTGACCTTGGTTGCTCAAATATTTGGACATCGCTACACGCGATGTCCTCTAGCCTCGCTTCAAGTGGACCGGGCGAGAGGCCTGAATCTATAAATGGAAAAGTGAACAGCTCTTCAGAGTGTCCAAATGTGGGATCATTTGTCTCCGGGCACTCGTCATGGTGGGAGGAAGGAGGATCAGGTTGAGGAATATGCAGTCCAGACTTACGGCTACTGAGACTTGACAGTGTGGAAGACAGGGTGGTGGTGGTGGTGGTGGCTAAGTGACTGGAAGCATTATCCGCTATACAACCAAAAACCTTTTGACACTGCTCTGGGTTCTATAGTGGTGTGCTTCGGTTCCCTAGGAATTGGGACAGGAAGGTCAGGCGAGAAGATGTGGGTGTTTGTTGTGGTACAATTTCAGCTTACCCACGGCCTTGTCCTGGGCCTCTGCATGCACCATCACCATCAAGTCCAGTTCCCCTTCCCTTGCCACGTGCCTTGCCCATTTTAAATGGAGGACAGTATCTTCCACGCTCACTACAAATGACTGAGTTTGGAGCGAACTTATATGTGATCCGTGTGATGGAGAAAACAGAGTTTTAAATACCTGGCCTGTAGGGAAATAGTTTGAACAGCAAACTGCTGTGAATTGCTTCACTGACACACTAAAGAAAATTTTTAATGGAGGCCAGAAATGGCAGTATTTTCTGACAGCGTATATGTGATCCGTGTGATGGAGAAAACAGAGTTTTAAATAGCAGGCCTGTAGGTAAGTAGTTTGAACAGAAAACTGCTGTGAATTGCTTCACACTGACACTGAAAGAAATTTTTAATGGAGGCCAGAAATGGCAGTATTTTCTGACAACGTATATGTGATCCGTGTGACGGAAAAAACAGAGTTTTAAATACCTGGTCTGCAGGTAAGTAGTTTGAACAGGAAACTGCTGTGAATTGCTTCACTGACACACTGAAAGAAATTGTTAATGGAGGCCAGAAATGGCAGTATTTTCTGACAACGTATATGTGATCCATTTGACGGAGAAAACATGGTTTTAAATAGCTGGATTTCTAGCGCTGTAATATGGAAAGGACCTGGCTGTATTCTGCAGTGCCAAAAAGCAAATGGCGCCGAAAAACGGTGTTCTCTGGATTGCTTTTTAAGCAAATATTGAGGATTAAGATCCAAAAAAAAGTATTCCTGGCCCCTGAGACCTGGGCCTTTGTATAGAAATATCTAACAGCAGCAGAAGGCAGAATTGGAATGGAGCCTCTTGTGCTATATGCACTGCAGTCTGCTATATACCCTGCCTGCCTGCCTATATACACTGCCTGCCTGATATCTCTGCAGATGGATTAGTTAGTCCTCAAAAGGACTGTTTGTTAAGATGGATATGTGTAATGTACAATTATTCTCCCTACACTACCTAATACACAAGCAAATCTCTCCCTGACACAGCAGCAGCTCTCCCTACACTGTCTGATTCCGGAGTGACTGTGACGAGCATTGCAGCGCCAGATCTTATATAGACCTGATGACGCTGTGCGGCCAGCCAATCACTGTAATGCCACAACCAACATGGCTACGGCATTACAGTGCATGGCAGGCAATCCCTGCATGTTGATTGGCACTCTAAAGAGCGTCAAACATGCAGGAAGGGGACCCGAGCTCCCCCCGAGCAACCCCGGAAATACTCGGCAAGCGCCAAGCATCTCAAACAGTTTATTGGCTACTACAAAAATGTAAAAATGTGCAATACAAAAAATATATATAATTTAAATACAATAAAATGATTAATCATTAAAATTAATTTCTTACAGATTCATGTCTCCCACCATCATTATTTTTAAGTGCAAAGTTTTGTAGTAAATTCAAACAATAAAAAAAACAACTATACTTGTGCCAGAAATAGGGAACGTTACATGCATCTGACAGTCTAAGATGTTTCTTAACCTGCTGATCTTAATAAACTTCTATAGAAAAATTGATTGGCTAAATGCAAGGTGACTATATTCTTCTGTGATTTGTAATATATGTGATCATTAATTTACATACCGAATAGAGATTTTTGCTAATAATTCAACAATTCATTGGAAAACGATCCATATTATAAGGTAGTATTTTATAAAGAAATACAACCAGCTGACAGTTTAGTTATCTGCCTGAAAGAATGAAAATAACCACCTTAGTTTTATATCACAAACATTTATTTTTTCTGTTCACGCTGTTGAATGGCAAGAGGTGACCTTTTCTCTCCTTTTTAAAATTCACAGAAATAGTTTATTCTATTGAATGTATTCATTTCACTTTAGAACTTAGTTAAGCTACTGTAGAATAAGAAAAACAAGTGAAGACCTCTAGGGAATAATGCACTTGTGACATAGGTCTAAATAGATTAAGTTGTGTGTGGACATTATATAGTGCATTAGAGCAATGACATTATTTCACTCAGCCTGAAATGAACAGCATTTCCTCACATTTTTGTCCTTTTTCCATAAGCCAATAGTAGCCAAAGGCATTTGACTGGAGAGCTTGCTGGATTGACAGGTCTGGCAGTCATTACACGCTGGATTGAATACTAGATTACTCCAAAGTGGCTCAGGGTCAGGGATCAGTGTGTTCCCTTTTGGCACTAAATGACTTTAATATCCTTACTGTATTAGTCAATTACTTTAAAGCTGCTGCTCTTGTCCCCCTGCAGTTCACTGTGACCATTTGAATGGTTCCTACACTTAACCCTCACTTGCTCTTCTTTGCAAACCAGCAACAATAGAACCTCAACTATTTGAAAAATAAAATTAATACAAAGTCAGAAAACTTTTCCGCATAGAAGGCCAGCAATTTTAAATTCTCTTAGGAATAGCTGAAATTGTGAGCCCACGCAACAGAATTCAATTTATTTTAAGGCAAAATAATACAAAGATATGTAAATGTTTAATAAAATAAATAAATAATGTGAAAAGGTTTATCATTATTTTACTTATCAATTTATCTTATGAGCTGTATATACTATTTCTTAAAGAGTATTTCCTACTAAATGTCCTAATATACTGATCCAATCATAAAAGTAAAATAATTTGTTTTGCCTAAAATCATCAAACTTCTGAATTACAGCTAAAAAAAAGTACTACTGTACGTTACACTCCTAAGTGAAAGACTCCATTCTGGGTTCAACAAGTATTTAGGAATCTTGAGTGAACATGAACATATATTATTTAGATAAAAAAACTAATTATGGTCATACTATAATGTAATGAAACACATTACATTATTGCATTATTGCATAAAAAAAAGGATAGCGCACATATGTCATTTGTGTGCTGTCCATATTTTACTTGTTACTGGGTGAGAGTAGTTAAGAAACGTTTTTTTCATACTAGAAAAAAAGATTGTATAAACTGTCACATATACCAAAAATGGGTCCATCACACTGAAAAAATACTGACTGTTTTTCATGTATGAGAAAAATAAAACCTGATATACAGGTATGAAACCAGCCTAAGCCTTTAACTCCTTAGGTATTAGCCAGTTTTTTAGTTTTGGATTTCTTTTTTCACTCCCAAGAGCCTTAACGTTATTATTTTTCCATTAATATAGCTGTAGTAGGGCTTGTATTTTGAGGGACAAGTTGTAGTTTTGAAAAATGTGAAAAAAAATCCAAGTGGGATGAAATTGTAAATAAAAAACCTGTTGTTTTTTGGATTTTGATATTACGGCATTTAATGTGCTGTAAAAATGACTTGGAATGATAATTCTCAAGGTCTGTATGGTTATAGCGATACCAATCTTGTATAGTTTTTAAAATTTTGTTTGTCTTGCCATATTTTGAGACCTGTACCTGTGTAATTTTTTAGTCGATGGAGCTATGCAAGGGTTTATTTTTTTGTATTTCTCGTATTAATCACTTTTTTACATTTTTGGGGGGGGAGAACTATAGTGACTAAAACATATGCTCTGAATTATCTTTTGACAGGTTAGACTCTTATACATGTGATAATAAAATTATGTTTAATACTATTTGTTTTAAAACCGGGAAAAGGGGTAATTTAAAATTTTATATCTTTTAATTTTTTTAATATTTATCAAAAAAAAATATTTTCTACTTTACCTTTCAGTCCTCCTAAGGAAATTGAATTTGCGGTTATATGATTGCTTATAATATATATGGCAATATCACAGTATTGCAGTGCATACTGTAAAAATGCGGTCTGCTACGAAGATCAGTCTATGGCTGAGCTTCGGAAAAGTAATAAAAAGTAGCAGCATAGAATATTAGTAGGCCCTGAGTTTCATGGTAACCCATCAGCTTCCCAAAATCTCATTGCAAGGGGGTGAAGAGAGTGAACGTGCTCACTGACATTTATGCAATTTAAATCATTTAATAATAATAATTTATTTACAATATATCAATAGAAACTAGTGATGGGTGAGCACTAAAATGCTCGGGTGCTTGTTGCTCGGGTTGAGCACATTAGAATACTGGGGTGCTCGACCCGAGCAACGATCCCAATGTAAGTCTATGGGAAACTCGAGTATTTTTCAGGCGGCTCCCCCCAGCGGTCTGCAGAGGGCCTAAAAATTGCCCAAATCGATTGGAACAGTGCTCAAATGGCATGGTAACAGCATGGGGAAGACCCCTGGAAACATGTCTGACTCCAAGGTCACTGCTGTCAACAACATTGTCAGAGGTATTACGCCACTTTTACAGTCTCACAATGAAACATACTAAAACAAAACCAAAATGGATTTTCCAGGGAAATATGTTAAGGAACATCATTTCCAGGGTAATGACTTGTATATAAGGCAAAATAAATAACCAAAAACAAAAATACTCCTCCACATCTTGGGCTATGTTCACACATAGCGTTTTTGATGCGTTTTTTCACTTTTGCATTGCTTTCAACAGTGACAAATGCATTCACCTGGAAATGTCATTTTTTTACAACCTTATCTGGCCATGTGGTTTGTGAGACATGATCAGACACATCATGTTTCATTTATAAAGGAGGGACTCTGAAAGTCAAAAAGCCTATTTTTATAGGGCCATCAGACGGCCTTTACTATTCTTAAAGGGCCAGCAGTCGGCCCTCGCTATTCTTAGAGAGCCATCAGCCGACTATGCTTTGTCGTTCCCATTACTAAAGATTGGGTCTCCTATACTGTTATTGCGCATGCAGTGAGTTGCAGGTCTGCCCAAAATTTGGATGCACCCCAATACCCCTTTGAAAATTTGGACGCACCCCAATACCCCTTTGAAGAAACTTAGAGGAGGGCCTCCTGAAAACAATGTTCCCATTATTAGGAAGTGGGTCTCCCATACTGTTTACCTATGCAGTGAATGTAAGGGCTCCCAAAAATTTGGACCTACTCCAATGCCCCTTGGAAGAGACGTAGAGGAGGGCCTCCTGAAAACAATGTTCCCTTTATTAGGAAGTGGGTCTCCCATAGTGTTGGCCTATGCAGTGAATGCAAGGGTTGCCAAAAATTTGGAGGCACTCCAATGCCCCTTGGAAGAGACGTAGAGGGCCTCATTAAAAAATGTTCTCATTATTAGGAAGTGGGTGTTAGAACCCTCCTGTTTGTTTTTGCTTCTATCTTGTGTTTTGCGGTCAAGTGACCATCTTCCTATATATTCCATCTCCGCCCTTCTGGCTTTGCTGGACTTCAGTGTTGTTTTGATTGTCTCTCTAGCCAGGTGCTTTTGTGCCTATCTATCTCTAGTTTGCTTGGTCCTCTGGGACCTCTAATTCTTTTTGTCAGTTTATCTTTTGCTCTGCAACAACTTCTGTTAAGAGGGGTCCCATTTTTGTCCCAGTCCTTAGTTCCTTTAGGGACCCCTCCCTTTCTCTATAGGTCTCTGTTCAGACTAGCCAAGGACGAAGGCGGGTCTGTTCACAAGGAAAAGGTAGCCCACTACAACGTAGGGGCTCAGCTTTGTTTTACTGTAGGGACAGCTCTCCCCTTCTTTCCTTAGCCTATGTTGCAGATCATAACAGTGGGTCTCCCATAGTATTGGCCTATGCAGTGAATGCAAGGGTTGCCAAAAATTTGGAGACACTCCAATGCCCCTTGGAAGAGACGTGGAGGTCAGAATTTTTTTACAGGCATCATAAACACACTTTAAAAAAATGATGTGGGTGTTGCATCATGGCCCACGGTCACCCTGGTGATATGTTGGTGGAGGATGAGGATGAGGAGAAGGAGGAGGACAAGAGAAAATAGCCAAAATCAAGAAGCGTATACCCATGTGTGGGTGTGAAAAGGTGCATGGAAATACACCTCCCAAAATAAGACACTGGATTTGAGTTTATGTTATGCTGCTATCATTCGGTGGTGTTGAGAAGTCTGGCCCAATCCTGCCCTTGTTCATTTTTATAAGAGTCAGCCTGTCAGCATTTTCAGTTGACAGGCAGATGCGCTTATCAGTTATAATTCCACCAGTGGAACTAAAAACCCGCTCTGATAAAACGCTGGCGCAGGGCAGGCCGGGACCTCCAAGGCATAGAGAGCCAGTTCAATCCATGTATCCAGCTTGGATACCCAATAATTATAAGGCACAGAGGAATCACAGAGGACGTTGGTACGGTTGGCAAGGTGCTCCCTCAGCATCTTCCCAAACCTTGCACTCCTTGTGAGAGAACCCCGCGCCTCAGGGCCTGTGCGATGGGAGGGGCTGAGAAAATTCTCCCAGAACTTTGACAGTGTTCCCCTGCATCTGCTGGTTTGGAGCTGTGTCTCTCTCACCTGTAGTCCTCAGTTGTCCAACGAACTGTGACCTCTGCCGCCAGCGTTTTCAGATTAAAACTTTTTTAATAGTTCCGCAACAAGAGCCTTCTGGTACTGCCCCATTTTTGTAGACCTATCCGCCTCAGGAATAAGAGATTTAAAGTTCTCCTTGTTGCGTGGGTCTAGAAGTGTCACCAACCAATAATGACTGTCACCCTAATTTTTGAGAATGCGAGGGTCATGGGAAAGGCAGCATAACAAACTCAGACATGCGTGCCAGACAGCCAACAGGCAAGACTTCCGTGTCCTCCCTAGGAGGACGAGTGACCATGCTCTCCTACTCCTCCTCTCTATCCTCAGGCCATCCATGCTGAACAGACGGTATGACAGTTGTGCCGGTATCACCGTCTATAGCGCATGAAACTAGCTCCTGTTCTTCCTCCTCCTCTTCCTCAATGTCACCTAATCCACGTTGGGATGAGATGAGGCTGGGCTGTGTGTAATTACCCTGTATGGTTCCTTGCTCCATCTCAACATGCTCCGCCTGCAATGCATCCTCTTTGATTATGAGCAGAGAGTGTTTCAGAAGACAGAGAAGTGGGATGGTGATGCTAATTATGGCATCATCGCTGCTCACCATCTTGGTGGAGTCCTCAAAGTTTTGGAAGATGGTACATATGTCTGACATCCATGTCCACTCCTGAGGTCTTATGTGTGGAGTCTGAACTGAATACCGACTGCCTTGTTGATGCTGGTACTCAACAACTGTCTTCTTCTGCTCACAAATCCTTCCCAACATCTGCAGTGTAGGGTTCCAACGCGTGGGGACATCACACACCAGTCTGTGAGCCGGAAGCTGCAAACGCTGCTGAAACTCGGCAAGGGCAATGGGCACATAGGTGGTGTACTTTAACAAGCAGATCTGCAGCTCTGGGTCGGATTTGAGAAACTGCTGAACCACGAGGTTAAGCACATGGGTACTTGTGTGAGCTCGCCTCGACCAAGGAGTACCGAGGAACATCCGCTGCCATCAGGTTGCGGAATGCTTCCATCTTCGTGAGCCTAAAAGGCAACATTTCATGCGCAAGCAGTTGCGAAATGTGGGAATTTAGTAGTGTGGCCTGTGGGGCGCTGGCTGCGTATTTGCGCTCGAGTTCCAAGGACTGGGGTATGGACAACTGAACACTGTGCTGGGATAAGGATGTAGACGTGCTTCCAGATGCTGCTACTTGAGAGTGTGCAATGACAGGTGTAGGGCAGGAGGCATCTTCGCATGCACCATTGACAGGGGATTGGCTTGCATGCACAATAGCGGAAGAAGCAGTGGTGTCACCCACAGACACTGTTCCTGAATCCAGGGGTTCAGCCCACAAAGTTGGGTGCTTTACTGCCATGTGGGTGATGGTGCTGGTGGTGGTCAGGCTGGTAGTTTTGCCACCCCTCTTTGATTGTGAGCAGAGAATATTTCAGAAGACAGAGAAGTGGGATGGTGACGCTAATTATGCTGTCATCGTCGCTCACCATCTTGGTGGAGTCCTCAAAATTTTGGAGGATGGTACATGTCTGACATCCATGTCCACTCCTGAGGTCTTATGTGTGGAGTCTGAACTGAATACCGTCTGCCTTGTTGATGCTGGTACTCAAAAACTGTCTTCTTCTGCTCACAAATCCTTCCCAACATCTGCGGTGTAGAGTTCCAACACGTGGGGACATCACACACCAATCTGTGAGCCAGAAGCTGCAAACGCTGCTGAAACTCTGAAAGGGCAACGGAAGCTGTAGATGACTTTCCAAAATGGGCACATAGGCGGTGTACTTTTACAAGCAGATCCGCAGCTCCGGGTAGGATTTGAGAAACTGCTGAACCACGAGGTTAAGCACATGGGCCAGGCATGGTACGTGTGTGAGCTCGCCTCGACTCAGCGTTGTGGAGGCCACCAGGTTCCGGCCATTGTCACACATGACCATGCCTGGCTGTAGGTTCAGCGGTGTGAGCCACAGATCTGCCTGCACTTTCAGAACTGTCCACAACTCCTCAACATTGTGCGGTTTGTCACCTAAGCATCTTAGCTTCAGCACAGCCTGTTGCCGCTTGGCCAAGGCAGTGCTGCAGTGCTTCCAGCTTGTGACTGATGTGGTCATTTCGGAGATGGAGGCTGAAGAGGAGGAGGAAGCTGAGGAGGATGAGGTGCAGGAGCTGTAGACCGCAGGGGCAACCCTGACTGATCTAGGGCCAGCAATCCTTGTCGTCGGGAGGACATGTTCCGTCCCAAGGTCTGACTGGGTCCCGGCTTACACTATGTTAACTCAGTGTGCCGTCAGCGAGATGTACCGTCCCTGCCCACAAGCACTTGTCCACGTGTCCGTGGTTAGGTGGACTAACCCGGTAACTGCATTGTTGAGGGCACGGCTAATGTTTTGGGACACGTGTTTGTGTAATGCAGGGATGGCACACCGGGACAAATAGTGGCAGCTGGGGACTAAGTACCGAGGAACGGCCACTGCCATCAGGTTGCGGAATGCTTCCGTCTTCGCGAGCCTAAAAGGCAACATTTCATGCGCAAGCAGTTGCGAAATGTGGGAATTTAGTAATGTGGCCTGTGGGGCGCTGGCTGCGTATTTGCGCTTGCGTTCCAAGGACTGGGGTATGAACAACTGAACGCTGTGCTGGGACAAGGATGTGGACGTGCTTCCTGAGAGTGTGCAATGACAGGTGTAGGGCAGGAGGCATCTTCGCATGCACCATGGACAGGGGAATGGCTTGCATGCACACCAGTAGAAGAAGCAGTGGTGTCACCCACAGACACTGTTCCTGGACCCTGGGTTTAGGCCCACAATGTTGGGTGCTTTACTGCCATGTGCCTGATCATGCTGGTGGTGGTCAAGCTGGTAGTTTTGCCACCGCTGCTGATGCTGGCCTGGCAGGTGGTGTAATTGGCCTTTTTGGGGTTATCTGCAAAGTCTTTAAAAAACAACCAAACTCGGGAAGACCTAACAGTTGTACTGGCAACTTCCTTTGTGTTGATATTACAGGGAACAGTTGCCTGCCTTGTGTCTGGGGCCACCACACTGCTTCTTCCTTCCTGGTGGGGTGCTCTGCCTCCCTCCCACTGTGTGCTGCTGTCCTCGCTCTTCATGTCCTCCTGCCAGGTTGGGTCAGTTACTATATCGTCCACCACCTCGTCTTCCACTTCCGCACCCTGGTCCTCCTCCTGACTTTCTGGCAATTGTGTCTCATCATCGTCCACCTCTTGTGACACTTTTCCACCGTCGCCTTTGTGTGACCGTGGCTGCTCAAATATTTGGGCATTGCTACATGCGATCTCCTCTTGTCCTGCTTCAAGTGGACTGGGTGAGAGGCCCGAATCTATAAATGGAAAAGTGAACCGCTCTTCAAAGTGTCCAAGTGTGGGATCAGTTGTCTATGGGCACTCGGCATGGTGGGAGGAAGGAAGTTCAGAGTGAGGAATATGCGGTCCAGACTCACGGCTACTGAGACTTGACCGTGTGAAAGACTGGGGGGTGGTGGTGGTGGCTAAGTGACTGGAAGCATTATCTGCTATCCAACCAATATCCTTTTCACACTGCTCTGTGTTCAATAGTGTTATTCTGTGGTCCCCTATTCATTGGGACAGGAATGTCGAGCGAGAAGATGTGGGTTTTTGCTGTGGCACAATTTCAGCTTTCCCACGCCCTTGGCCTCGGTATACACCATCACCATCACGTTCAGTTTCCAGTCCCTTGCCACGTGCCTTGCTCATTTAAAATGGAGGACAATATCTTCCACGCTCACTACAAACGGCTGACTTTGGAGCGAACTTCTATGTGATCCGTGTGACGAACAAATAGCTGACCTATAGGTAACTATTTTGAACAGCAAACTGGTGTCAATAGCTTCACTGACACACTGAAACAAATTTTTAATGGAGGCCAGAATTGGCAGTATTTTCTGAAAACTATATGTGATCCATGTGACGGAGAAAACAGAGTTTTAAATACCTGGCCTATAGGTAACTATTTTGAACAGCAAAGTGGTGTCAATAGCTTCACTGACACACTGAAACAAATTTTCAATGGAGGCCAGAAATGGCAGTATTTTCTGAAAACCTATATGTGATCCGTGTGACGGAGAAAACACAGTTTTGAATATATTGCCTGTAGGTAACTATTTTGAACAGCAAACTGGTGTCAATTGCTTCCCTGACACACTGAAACAAATTTTTAATGGAGGCCAGAAATGGCAGTACTTTCTGAAAATGTAAACAGTGGGGAAAAAAAGTATTTAGTCAGCCACCAATTGTGCATCCATCCATCAGCAAGGGCATTGAAGATTAGTGTTGAGCCAGCCCCGTAGTGTTCGAGTTCGTTTCGTTTCGTCGAACACCCGTATGTTCGCCGAACTGTTCGTTGAACTGTTCGTCGAACACCGTTAAAACCAATGGCAGGCAAACAAAAACACATAGAAACACATAGAAAACACCTTCAAAGGTGTCCAAAAGCTGACAAATAGCTCAGAAGACACAACTAACACATGGAAAAGTGACAAGTACATATAGTCATGCGAAAAGAAAAGAGGTGGAGGAGTAAAAGGAGGGGGAGACACAGATATAGGCATGTCATGCCCTTCTAAAACCAAAAAAGTGCAAAGCCGACACGGCCAGTCAGTTCCTGCCCGTGCGACCCCCGTGTCGCCGGGTTTATGCCAGAGGCGTGGTGGACCCTGATGGCCAGCCCCCCTCTCCCAATACTGGTGCCTGTCCGCTGGTGGGTCGAGCGAGCCCCCCTGCGATGGAGGCAGGTCTAATATTTTTAATTTAAATTGTCTCTCTAATTTGAATGAGTACACGTTAAATCCTTTTACAAGTATCTATTGGAGGGCAAGTCTCATGCCAGCAGCCGCGGTAATTCCAGGTCCAGTAGCGTCCACTAAAGCTGCTTCAGTTTAAAAGCTTTTATAAGGATCGAGCTTGGCGGTCCACCGCAAGGCGTCCTACCGCCAGTCCCAGCCCCTGTGCCTTGGGGTGCCTCCCCGATGCTCTTCACTGAGTGTCCCGGGGGCCTGAAGCATTTCCTTTGAAAAAATTAAGCACCCAAACTACTGGTGGTATAGCTTGCTTAACAGCTGGGATAATCCGCTGACTAGCAGACACTGCTACTAGGCACAAAGTATTTCCTGGGCTAGATGCAGTTAAAAATTTGTAATTAGATACTCTTGTTGGATGCTGAGAAAGCATTCCATAGAGTCTCCTGGCACGCCATATATTATTCTCTTAAAAAGCTTGGGGTAGGAGTCTAGGGGACCCTTTTATAGGCAAAATCACGGCCCTCTATCGCAATACGTCACCTAGGCTGAAGATAAATGGAACATTTTCATCACCTTTCATAATCACCAATGGGACAAGGCAGGGATGTCCTCTGTCCCCTCTCTTATACATCCTAGTGACGGAGCACCTGCTCTCATCAATTCGCCATAACCCCAATATTAGGTGGATTGAGGTGGGAGGCACTGAGTACAAGTGCTCTGCATTTGCTGATGATGTCCTAGTATATATCACTCAATCACATATATCCATCCCTGCTGTTATGGCTGAAATAGATCACTTTGTTACATGGTCAAATGTTAAAATCAATGCAGCAAAGTCTGAGGCCCTCGATGTCTCCCTCTCAAATCCATACAGGATTCCATCCAGTCCTAATTTCCCTTTGCCTGGCCCTCACAGGGTATCAAATACTTAGGAATTCCTATTCATAGAGACCTCTCATGTCTATGTTATCTTAATTTTGGGCCCTTTATTGAACAACTCCATACAGACCACGGTTGGCAAGTTAGAACTGTAAGATTCACTACGTGAACCACTGGTGTTTTGTGGAAAAGCACATGTACACTGTGTTCAAATTATTATGCAAAAAGTGTTTAGGAGTGATAAGGGAAGAATTTTTTTGTGTGTCAGTTAAACTCTTTGATGGTGATGTGTGTCAGGGCTCTTTATATCACTGTAAGCAATTACAGACACCTGTGCTAATTAGTTTGGCAGGTGTGTCCAATGAAAGGCAAGACTACTTAAGAAGGCTGTCCCACATTTTTAAGCAGCCTACATTTTCTGCCAAAATGGGAAAGAAAAAGGATGTGTCGGCTGCTGAGAAGCAACAAATTGTGGAGTGTTTAGGTCAAGGCATGACTACAATCAACATTGCCAAGACACTTCATCCTGATCATCGCACAATCAAGAAGTATGTAGCTGATTCACATTACACACGTGTGCATGCTGATAAGGGAAAATTGAGGACTCTTTCCTACAGGCAATTACGTCAGGTTAAAAGAGCAGCGGCAAAAAGGCCTTGTCATAGCAGCAGACAAGTTTTTGAAGCTTCTGGTGCCTCCAAGGTCCCCCAATCAACAAGATGCAGGGTCCTTCAGAGGTTTGCAGCTGTGCGTAAGCCATCCTGTCGACCTCCTCTATCCACTGTACACAAGCAGAAACGGCTCCAGTGGGCCAAACAATACATGAAGACTGACTTCAAAACTGTTTTGTTCACCGATGAGTGCTGTGCAACGCTTGATGGTCCAGATGGATGGAATGGAGGATGGCTGGTTGATGGACACCACATGCAAACATGGCTACGGCGCCAACAAGGAGGAGGTGGAGTAATGTTTTGGGCTGGAATCATGAGGAGAGAGATTGTCGGCCCCTTTAGGATCCATGAAGGGGTAAAGATGAACTCCATAATGTATATGGAGTTTCTCACTTCCTGCCATGGTTCAAGAAGAAGAAACGTGTATTCCGCAGCAAGATCATTTTCATGCATGATAATGCACCGTCTCATGCTGCACATAACACATCTGCATCTCAGGCTGATATGGGCATAAAAAGGGACAAACTTATGGTCTGACCCCCATGCTCCCCTGACCTCAACCCCATTGAGAACCTCTGGAGCATCATCAAAAGGAGTGTCTATGATGGCAGGAGGCAGTTCACATCTAAGCAACAGCTCTGGGAGGGTATTCTGTCCTCATGCAAAACAATTGAAGCAGAAACCATCCAAAACCTGACAAATTCAATGGACGAGAGAGTTCAGAAGCTCCATTCGAACAAGGGGTCCTATGTGCAAATGTAACATCACCTAGAATAAAGTTTTGAGTTGAAAACTGTTTGATTTCAGTTTCTAATAACCTGCTAATGCTTATAATTTCAAAAATGACCATTTTTTTGTTCTTTATTAAAATGAAAAGGTTGATCGAAGAGTGTGGGGGATCTAAGAGTGTGGCAACCCAGTAGTCAGGATTAATTCGAATTCTGACAATCTGAGGGTCATGTTGCAGGTAGTGCAGCAAGAAGGCACTCATGTGTCTTGTGCATCTAGGAGCCCCAAAATTATTTTCCGGGCAAGATGCAGCTAAAAATTATTATTAATTTGAAAGCTGGTGGAGCTTAGTATAGATGGCCTAATAGAATAAGTACTGCAAACTGCTACAAGGCCCAAATTATTTTCCAGCCAAGATACAGATAAACATGATTAGTAATTTTAAATCTGGTGGAGTTTAGTATAGATGGCCTAATAGAATCAGTACTGCACACTGATACAAGGCCCAAATTATTTTCCAGCCAAGATACAGATAAACATGATTAGTAATTTTAAATCTGGTGGAGTTTAGTATAGATAGCCTAATAGAATCAGTACTGCACACTGCTACAAGGCCCAAATTATTTTCCAGCCAAGATACAGATAAACATGATTAGTAATTTTAAATCAGGTGGAGTTTAGTATAGATAGCCTAATAGAATCAGTACTGCACACTGCTACAAGGCCCAAATTATTTTCCAGCCAAGATACAGATAAACATGATTAGTAATTTTAAATCAGGTGGAGTTTAGTATAGAGGGCCTAATAGAATCAGTACTGCATACTGCTACAAGGCCCAAATTATTTTCCAGCCAAGATACAGATAAACATGATTAGTAATTTGAAAGCTTAAAACGGTTGGTGAGGTGATTTTAACAAATCATCAAGCTTTTACTCTCCCCAGGATGACACGGGTAGAAAAGTTGTTTCGGATCCATGAATTGTTCATCTTTATGAACGTGAGTCTGTCTACATTATCAGTGGAGAGGAGCGTGCGCTTATATGTCAGCACACCACCAGCAGCGCTGAACACATATTTAGACAGAACGCTGGCTGCTGGGCATGACAAGATCTCTAAGGAGTAAGTGGCGAGCGCCGGCCATTTATCCAGATTGGAAGCCCAAAAAGAGCAAGGGTCCAGTGACACAGTCATGGCTTCAATGTTTACTTGGAGATACTCCTGTACCATTGTCTCTAGGCATTGACTATGTGTCAGACTTCTTGTCTCCTGTAGCCTTGCAAAGGATGGGCTAAAAAGTGGTGAAATGATTCCGCAAAATTGATGTTACCAGCAGATACTGTGTTTCTGTTACGTTTTGAGTGCTGAACACTCGATGGTCCAACGGTTGGCAAGTTGGAACTGTGAGATTCACTACGTGCACCACTAGTGTTTTGGGGAAAAGCACAAGTAAGATTCTGCAGCAGTCTCTGCTGATACTGCTGCATGCGTGCATCTCTTTCTATGGCAGGAATAATTTCGGCAAATTTACTTTTGTACCGGGGATCTAACAGTGTGGCAACCCAATAGTCAGGATTATTTCTAATTCTCACAATTCGAGGGTCATGTTTCAGGTAGTGCAGCAAGAAAGCACTCATGTGTCTTGCGCCTCCAGGAGCACCAAGTCCCTGTTGTGTTGGTGGCGAGGTAACAATCATGATTCCTTCCTCTGCCCTCTCCCCCCAACCTCACGCAACAGAAATGTGATCAAGGTCTCCCTTAACTGATGAGTCTTCCATCAGTTCGTCCTCCACTTCTTCCTGGGCTCCTGCACCTTCCTCACTAGTTTGGCTGCTACCATGCGCCCTGTTAAAACCATCTCCCCCACCATCACATGCCTGCCGCCTTGGTGCTCCCGACCGTCTGGACCTTGCAGATGTTAGCCCTTCCGCATACAACTCCTCCTCCTCTACTTCCTCCACCTCCTCTTGTGCCACCACCTGACTCCGAATTCTGTTTAACATGTGCTCCAGTATGTAAATCTCCGGAATAGTCATGCTGATAATGGCATCGTCAGCACTAAACATCTTCGTTGCCATTTCAAAACTGTGCAGAAGGGTGCATAGGTCTCTGATCTGAGACCACTCCTCCAGCGTGATTTGCCCCACCTCTGGATCTCATTGGCTTAGGCTATATGTCAGAACGTATTGCACCAGGGCTTGTCGGTGCTGCCACAGTCGCTGCAACATGTGTAGAGTTGAATTCCACCGGGTAGGCACATCGCATTTTAGCCGGTGAAGTGGCAGGCCCAATGACTTCAGAAGAGATGTAAGTCACTGAGCTGCGGGATGCGAACGGCGGAAGTGAGCACACAGTGACCGTGCCCTCTGCAGAAGGCCATCTAGTCAGGGATAGTGGGCTAAAAATTGCTGGACAACCAGGTTCAACACGTGAGCCATACAAGACACGTGTGAGACATTGCCCCGGCGAAGGGCCACACCCAGGTTTGCAGCATTGTCGCACACGGCCTTCCCTGGTTTCAGGTCCAGTGGAGACAACCATTCATGAAAATGGTTCTCCAGAGCTGACCACAACTCCTCAGCTGTGTGACTCACATTTCCCAGACATTTCAAAGTAAAAACCGCCTAATGACGTTGAGCCCTGCTGCCAGCATAGTAAGGAGGTGTGCAGGATCCCTTCTGCACAGTTAGAAAGCTTGTGGCATGACCAGACAGGCTTTGGGTGCAGGTGGAGGACCGAGAGGAGGTTGAGGAGGCAGAAGCAGTGGAGGACTTCGAGATAAAGAGGATTGACGCACAACTAATGGGGACGGCAAGACTTGGACAGCAGCCCCTTGTCCTGCTGTCACCATAGTTACCCACTGCCCAGTCAGCGACATGTAACGTCCCTGTCCATGCCTACTCGTCCAAGTGTCTGTGGGGAAATGCACCCTGTCACACACAGAGTTTCTCAAAGAAGCCGTGATCTTGTGTGCGACATGCTGGTGGAGCGCAGGCACACCTTTCTTTGAGAAGTAGTGCCGACTGGGCATCTGGTACTGGGGCACTGCGACGGAAATAAGGTCTCGAAAATCCTGTGTCCACCAGGCGGAAAGGCAGAATTTCTGTAGCCAAGAGCTTGCAGATGGCGAAATTCAACCTCTTAGCTTTCTCATGGCTAGGAGGAGATGATCTTTTACTTGTCCACATCTGAGGGACCGAGGACTGGCTGTTGTGCTTAGACGGGGTTGAGAAGGGTGTCCCCGGCAAACTGCCGGTCTGTGAGGAAGATGCAGGTGGACATGTTAGGTTGCCTTGATGCAAAGGTGGTGCTATCGATGTCGGTCAGCGAAGAACACCAGCTGGTGTTTCCACCTCCAAAGAAAATGATGACCTGCCAATCACGCTGGCTGTTGCGGGTAAAGAGGTGGCAGGTCTGCGTCCCAAGACAGGTGTGACTGCTGTCCCCCCAGTCACAGAGGATGAAGATGCCTCGGAAGCACAAGATGTGGCAGACGGTGGTTGTCCCGGCTGGCTAGGCCGCATTGTAGCACAGTGAGCTTCTCACTGCAACTTATGCTTCATATCCATGTGCCGGTTCATGCATGAAGTTCTCAAACTATGTATTTTTTGGCCTCTACTTAGCTTTTGCTGACAAATGTTACAGATAACACGAGTTGGGTCATCTTTATCGATCTGAAAAAATTCCCAGGCTATGCAAGGCTTAGCACCCATGCGACCTGAAGAGCCACCACGACTTGTGGTCAGAGTTGTGTTTGAGGATGCAGTTGTTGACGTGCTTCCAGTACTACGTCTCTGTCCAGGAAGGCGGAACCTGACCTCGTCGTCACTAGCATCCTCCTCCACCTCCTCTGCTGACCTCATCGACTGGCTGACTGTGGGTTGACAGTAAGTGGGATCTCCAACCTCGTCATCATCACCCTGTGTGTTATCACACCCGTCGTCCTCAGAGCCAACCTCTTCCTGCCCTGACAAAAAACTAAAGTTGTCGCTCCCATCAGGTATTTGAGTCTCATCATCGTCTTCCTCATTGTCTCCACCAACAGGAGTTACAGTTTGGGAACAAGGGTCTACTTTACGGTCAGAACCTTCTGCGTCTGGTCCTGGATCCGACTCATAAAGATTCTGGGCATCAGTGGAGATCATTTCCTCGTCTGGATTCACAGAACCTCTGGAGCAGACCTCTGATTCCCAGGCTATAGTATGAGTAAACAGATCTGCAGACTCAACCATCTGTTCTACCCCAGACTCAGACTGGCAGCTGGAGACTTGGGAGTTGTGAGGAAGCAAGTGCGATTGGGGTGACACCTCTGAGGACTGGAGTATTTGTGATGTTGAAGTTGAGGTGGAGGAGAGCCCACTTAAAGGAGCACTTGATATCCATTGAAGCACCTGCTGTTTTTGTGCCTCATCAGGAATTTGTAGCGATTGGCGTGGCCTTAAGAAAGGGATCTTATCACATTGTCCGCTAAAAGAAGTAGACATCTTAGTCTGGCTGGAAGATGGTCTTTCTTCTGCAGATGTTACTGTTGCTTTAACACCTACCCCATGGGCACAACCTTTTTTTCCCTTCCCAACACGCCTATTCCACTTTCCACCAGCAGCAGGCCTTTTTCCACTCATTTTGGTGGTTAACTAATTCACAACTCTGGAGTTGTTTGCACAAAAAACAATGGATGGGAACCGAGCAGAGCTGAGTGGCCAAACTGTGGTATTAGTCCAAAAGTATTGGCTGGGTTAGATGCAGATAAATATTATTTTGAATTTGCAACCTGGTGGAGGTTAGTATAGATGGACTAATAGAACAAGTCCCACACACTGCTACAAGCCAAAATATTTTTTCAGAGCTAGATGCAGAAAAAAATTATTTTGAATTTGCAACCTGGTGGAGGTTAGTATAGATGGACTAATAGAACAAGTCCCACACACTGCTACAAGCTGAAATATTTTTTTAGAGCTAGATGCAGAAAAAAATTATATTGAATTTGCAACCTGGTGAAGGTTAGTATAGATGGACTAATAGAACAAGTCCCACACACTGCTACAAGCCGAAATATTTTTTCAGAGCTAGATGCAGAAAAAATTATATTGAATTTGCAACCTGGTGGAGGTTAGTATAGACGGACTAATAGAATGATGCTATGCCCAAAAGGTTTTACTTCACTAGGTGCAGAAAAAAATTGTATTCTATACACAGGTGGTGTAGCTTGCAACACAGGTTACGCCACTGACTAACACACACTGCAAGAGGCCAAAAAGGATTTGCTTTGCTAGATTTAGCCAAATCCTGTGAAAAAACTTGCACAGCACTGGCACAGACCTGCCTGGCAAAAAGAGATAGGAACTGATGTAACCTAGCCCTCAAAAGGACTGCAATTACAATTAGTCTTTACTCCCAGCCAATCTATTTAAGAGCACAGACCTGCCTGATAAAAGTGATAGGAACTGATGTAACCTAGCCCTGAAAAGGACTGCAATTACAATTCGTCTTTACTCCCAACCTATCTATTTAAGAGCACAGACCTGCCTGATAAAAGTGATAGGAACTGATGTAACCTAGTCCTTAAAAGGACTGCAATCACAACTAATCCCTACTCCCAAGCTACCTGTAGATTTGTGCGAAAATTGGCTTGAAATTAACAAAGTATAGCGCACACAGCAACAGCGGTGCCGTCTAACACGCAGCTGCAGCAGTGAGAAAATGGTGGCGACGGGGAAAATGGCTGGGTCTTATAGGGCAAGGACATGTGACATACACTGCCAATGACACATGCCCTTTCTTGTGTGAAAAAAAGCAGTTCGCTCCGTGTGTGCACTGCTGATAGGCTGACAGATTGCACCTCCTCACTGTAAATGCGGGAAAGAGAAAAAAAATGGAGATTTTCATTATTTCTTCAGAGATCCATCCCCTGCCCCTCCCCCCGCCCCGCTGTACACTCAAACTGCGTATTAACATTTTTCAGCATTACTGAGAAAAAATCCAGTTATGATTTTAGTGCACGAACAGTTATCGAACATAACCTCGAACAGCCAAATTTTTTTCAAATTTTTCGTGTTCGCCGAACGGCTCGAACACCACCCAAAGCAGCTCAAATTTGAGATTGGCGAACAGTTCGAGTCGAACACCGCTCATCTCTATTGAAGATGCAATGTGGCTTGGTCTTCTAACCATGGACAAAAAAAACACCTTGGATTCTTCCAAAAACAGCAACACGTTTTTGTGTGTAATTGCATTTGAGTTCTATTCAATTCAATGGAACTCATCTTAAATCCCTAGCTCATTTTGTGAATGAAGAAAGCAGCCATGTTTTTTAATTCTCCACAAAAACAGTATTTTAACCCTTAGGTTTTGGCTTTTGCTTTTATCCTAAGTCATGTAACAAGGCTCGTTAGAGAGCTGATATTGACTTTTAGGCTGTGTGCCCACGATGCGTATTTTAAGTGTTTCCGCAGCGGCAAAAACGCTGCAGAAACGCTTAAAAAACACATGGTAGAATCCCTGGCATGTTCCCCAATGATAATTTGCATGTGCTGTGCACATGCTGCGGAAATTTCCGCTGCGGGTTATCATTGCGTAAAAAATCGCAGCACTACCAATTATTTTGCGGAAGCGCTGCGTTTTCACCGCCATTGACTTGCATTTGAACGCTTGGATTCCGCATCACTGCATCTGTACATGCGGAATCCAAACGTTTCAATGTGCGGATGGTACCCGGGTGTGGAAGAGAGGAGACTCTCCTCCGGACCCGGGTACCATAGAACCTGTTAAAAAAAGAATAAAATAAAAATAAATATGATATTTACCTTCTGATGGCCCGCGGTGCGCTCGTCTTCACTTGTCGGCAGCTCGCAGTGGACTGAAGGACCTGCGCTGATGTCATAGTCCTGTGACGGCAGGTCCTTCAGTGTAGTGTACCGTGAGCTGCCGGCAAGCCTGGACGGAGCAAAGCAAGACACCGGGGGCCATCGGAAGGTAAGTATAGATTTATTTTTTGAATTTTTACCATTCTTTAAGGTCACAGTATATAAATCCATGTCGTTTGCATGGATTTATATAGTGTGACCAAGTTGACAAGCACTTTCCAAGTGATGCTAAAATCGCTTGGAAAGCACTTGTCAACCCGCATGCGGAAATGCATGTGAAGAATGCTTCACATACACTTGTCCCTGGCAGGAAAAACGCATGTACAATCCGCATGCGTTTTTTCTGCCAGGGAGATGAAGAAATCCTGAGCATTTCTGCATCGTGGGCACATAGCCTTAGGATTGCTACTTCCTATAGGTGGCAACAACATTATACTCAATAATCTCCCATGTATATACCAACACACAACTCCAAAGTATTATCTAATTAAAAAAAGGGTCTAAACAGAACCCAAAAGACCAGAGTTTTATGCAAAAACATTCCAACAAAAATTCTAGAAATTACAACAGCATGGTGCTACACAACAAGGATACAATCCTCCACCATAATATTTTTAATCAAGTTATTACATGTACAACAGTTTAAAATGCCATTATCATGTTTAGGACCCTAAATAAAGTGACTAGTGCATCTGACAATAACAGGTATTGGTTCCAATCCACAATGCCTTGTGGGACTACTTATATAAATATAGTTAAGATTTATAGCCCCACAGGAACAACCATATCAATAAGTCTAGAGCACAACTCTCTAGTACATGTGGCCTATGGGTCCTATATTAATAACCATAGAGCTTACATGCGTTTAAACTAAAGGATCATACTTACTCAAATTAATGGTGGCAGGTCAGCGACCTCGCGCCCCAACTAGAGTTCTAGTCCTCTTCCTCTCTGAAGAGACAATTTGCATATTTCCCAGAGAAGCATTGCGACTTTAAAGTCTCCTCACCTTGGCATGTCAGGCTTGACATTTCACTCTCCACAAGGAGAAACTTAACCCCTTAATGAAGAACAACGTACATGTACGGCAGATGAATGGAGTGAGCTCAGCAGCAGAGCTGGAACAGGTGGAGCAGTGCTCTGGTTGTGGCTGACAACCTGTTTAATGTTATTTTCTGACAGAAGCACATACAGAACATGGCCCGGGGGTAGCGCTGTTCTAACTGCAAAGTTGTTTTCTTATATTTTCAAATAGAATTAATCTTGATAATTCTGCAATAACTTAGTCAACCACCAATTGTGCAAGTTCTCCCACTTAAAAAGATGAGAGGCCTGTAATTGACATCATAGGTAGACCTCTAGTATGAGAGACAAAATGAGAAAACAAATCCTGAAAATCACATTGTCTGATTTGGAAAGAATTTTTTTTTCAAATTTTGGTCAATTACAAACAAGCAAGATTTCTGGCTCTCACAGACCTCTAACTTCTTCTTTAAGAGGCTCCTCTGTCCTCCACTCATTATCTGTAGTACTGGCACCTGTTTGAACTTGTTATCAGTATAAAAGACACCTGTCCGCAACCTCAAACTGTCACACTCCAAACTCCACTATGGTGAAGACCAAAGAGCTGTCGAAGGACACCAGAAACAAAATTGTAGCCCTGAACCAGGCTGGGAAGATTGAATCTGCAATAGGCAAGCAGCTTGGTGTGAAGAAATCAACTGTGGGAGCAATAATTAGAAAATGGAAGACATACAAAACCACTGATAATCTTCCTCGATCTGGGGCTCCACACAAGATCTCACCCCATGGAGTCAAAATAGGGCAGCACGGTGGCTCAGTGGTTAGCACTGCAGCCTTGCAGCGCTGGGGTCCTGGGTTCATATCCCACCAAGGACAACATCTGCAAGGAGTTTGTATGTTCTCCCTGTGTTTGCGTGGGTTTCCTCTGGGTTCTCAGGTTTCCTCCCAGACTCCAAAGACATACTGATAGGGAATGTAGATTGTGAGCCCCAATGGGGACAATGCCCATAATGTCTGTAAATTGTCTGAATTGTAAAGCGCTGCGCAATATGTTGGCGCTATATAAATAAATAAAATATTTTTATTATTATTATTATTATTATTATTAAAAAATCCCAGAACCACATGGGGGACCTAGTGAATGACCTGCGGAGAGCTGGGACCAACGTTACACAGGCTACCATCAGTAACACACTACGCCGCAAGGTACTCAGATCCTGCAGTAACAGACGTGTCCCCCTGCTTAAGCCATTACATGTCCTGGCCCATCTGAAGTTTGCTAGAGAGCATTTGGATGATCCAGAAGAGTATTGGAAGAATGTCATATGGTCAGATGAAACCAAAGTAGAACTGTTTGGTAGAAACACAACTCGCCAGACGTAGTTTGTGCTTCCTCTAACCTGAAGTTCCTGCACTTTGATCTCACTTGATGGTAAAGACAGCGCCATCATCTGGTTCTTCCTTTTGGCAGCCCAGCATGTTTGGAGGAGAAAGAATGCTGAGTTGCATCCAAAGAACTCCATACCTGCTGTGAAGCATGGGGGTGGCAACATCATGCTTTGGGGCTGTTTCTCTGCCAAGGGACCAGGACGACTAATCCGTGTACATGAAAGAATGAATAGGGCCGTGTATCGTGAGATTTTGAGTGCAAATCTCCATCCATCAGCAAGGGCATTGAAGATGCAACGTGGCTGGATCTTTCATCATAACAATGTTCCCAAGCACACGGCCAGGGCAACGAAAGAGTGGCTTCATAAGAAGCATTTCAAGGTCCTGGAGTGGCCTAGCCAGTCTCCCGATCAAAACCCTATAGAAAACCTTTGGAGGGAGTTAAAAGTCCGTGTTGCCCAGTAACAGCCCTAAAACATCACTGCTCTAGAGGAGATCTGCATGGAGGAATGTGCCAACATAGCAGCAACAGCGTGTGCCAACCTTGTGAAGACCTACAGAAAACGTTTGACCTCTATCATTACCAACAAAGGATATATAACAGAGTATTGAGATGAACTTTTGTAATTGACCAAATACTTATTTTCCACCAAAATTTGAAAATAATTTCTTTCCAAATCAGAGAATGTCATTTTGTCTCTCATAGTTGAGGTCTACCTATGATGTAAATTACAGGCCTCTCTCATCTTTTTAAGTGGAAGAACTTGCACAATTGGTGGCTGACTAAATACTTTTTTTTCCCCACTGTATGTGATCCGTGTGACAGAGAAAACACAGTTTTAAATAGCTGGCCTGTAGGTAACTATTTTGAACAGCAAACTAGTGTCAATAGCTTCAATGACACACTGAAACAAATTTTTAATGGAGGCCAGAAATGACAGTATTTTCTGAAAATGTATGTGATCCGTGTGACGGAGAAAACACAGTTTTAAATATCTGGTTTGTAGGTAACTATTTTCAACAGCAAACTGGTGACAATAGCATCACTGACACACTGAAACAAATTTTTAAAGGATTCCAGAAATGGCAGTATTTTCTGAAAACGTATATGTGATCCGTGTGACGGAGAAAACATAGTTTTAAATACCTGGCCTGCTATGGGTTCAATAGTGGTGTGCTTCGGTCCCCTAGGAATTGGGACAGGAAGGTCAGGCGAGAAGATGTGGGTGTTTGTTGTGGTACAATTTCAGCTTACCCACGGCCTTGTCCTCGGCCTCTGCATGCACCATCACCATCACGTCCAGTTCCCCTTCCCTTGCCACATGCCTTGCCCATTTTAAATGGAGGACAGCATCTTCCACGCTCACTACAAATGACTGAGTTTGGAGCGAACTTATATGTGAGCCGTGTGATGGAGAAAACAGTTTTCAATACCTGGCCTGTAGGTAACTATTTTGAACAGCAAACTGGTGTCAATAGCTTCACTGATACACTGAAACAAAATTTCAATGGAGGCCAGAAATGACAATATTTTCAGCGCAATTATATGTGATCCATGTGCTGGCAAACCACAGTTTTAAAAAGCTGGATTTTTAGCGCTGTAATATGGAAAGGACCTGGCTGTATTCTGCAGTGCCAACAAGGAAATGGCGCAGAAAAATGGTGTTCTCTGGATTGCTTTTTAAGCAAATAATGAGGTTTAAGATCGAAAAAAAAATTATTCCTGGCCCCTGAGACCTGGGCCTACATCTAGAAATACCTCTTGTGCTATATGCACTGCAGTCTGCTATATACACTGCCTGCCTGCCTATATACACTGCCTGCCTGATATCTCTTCAGATGGATTAGTCCTCAGAAGGACTGTTTGTTGAGATGGATATGTGTCTTTAATATAGTTTGGTACACCTACACTAACTATAAACAAGCAATTCTCTCCCTAGCTCAGCAGCACCTCTCCCTACACTGTCTGATTTTGGAGTGACTGTGACGAGCACGGCGGCGCCAGGTGTGATGTAGACCTGATGATGCCGTGCGGCTAGCCAATCACTGTAATGCCACAACCAACATGGCTGCGGCATTACAGTGAGTGGCAGACAATCCCTGCATGTACATTGGCTCTGTAAAGAGCACCAAACATGCAGGGAGGGGACCCGAGCTCCCGCCGAAGCAACCCCGGAAATACTTGGCGAGCGCCGAGCATCTGTGACATCAGTGAGATGCTGGGGCGAGCACCGAGCAGTAGCGAGCATGCTCGCTCATCACTAATAGAAAGCAATCGCAAATAAGAAAAACAGAAGCAAAAAAAAGAAAAGAACAAAAAAAAAAGATCAACATATGTTGTGTTGAAACCAGAAGTTTACATACACTATATAAAAAGACACATATGCATGTTTTCTCAATATATGACATGAAATCAGATTAAACCTTTCTGTTTTAGGTCAATTAGGATTACCATAATTTTTAATATTTTCCAAATGGCAGAATAATGAGAGAGAGAATGTTTTAAGGCATTTTTATTACTTATTGCAAAGTCAAAAGTTTACATACATTTCATTAGTATTTGGTACCATTGCCTTTAAACTGAATGACTTGGGTCAAACGTTTGGGATATCCTTCCACAAGCTTCTCACAATAGTTGGTCGGACTTTGGGTCCATTCCTCCTGACAAAACTGGTGTAACTTTATCCAGGTTTGTAGGTCACCTTGCTCGCACCTGCCTTTTCAGCTTTGCCCATAAATTTTTAATAGGATTGAGATCATGGCTTTGTTATGGTCACTCCAAAACATTGACTTTGTTATCCTTAAGCCACTTTGTTACCATTTTGGCAGTATGCTTCGGGTCACTGACCATTTGGAAGAACCATTTCCGCCCAAGCTTTAACTTCCTGGCTGATGTCTTGAGATGTTGCTTCAGTGTTGCCACATAATCTTCTTTTCTCATGATGCCATCTATTTTGTGAAGTGCACCAGTCCCTCGTGCAGCAAAACAACCCCACAACATGATGCTGCCACCCCCGTGTTTCACAGTTCGGATTGTGTTCTTAGGCCTTCAAGCTTCTCCCTTTTTCCTTGAAACGTAACGATGGTCATTATGCCCAAAAAGTCCAATTTTAGTTTCATCAGACCACAGAACATGTCTCCAAAAATTAAGGTCTTTGTTCCTGTGTGCATTTGCAAACATTAATCTGGCTTTTGCATGTTTCTTTTGGAATAATGGCTTCTTCATGGCAGAGTGACCTTTCAACCCATGTTGATGCAGTACTCGTTTCACTTTGGTTATTGACACAATCTTACCAGCTTCCGCCATCATCTTTACAAGGTCTTTTGCTTTTGTCCTTGGGTTGATATGCACATGTCGGACCAAAACACGTTCATCTCTGGGATACAGAACCCGTCTCCTTCCTGAGCAGAATGATGGCTGGACATTCCCATCTTGTTTGTACTTGCGTATAATTGTTTGTACAGATGAACGAGGCACCTTCAGGTATCTTGAAATTGTACCCAAGGATGAGCCAGACTTGTGCAAGTCCACAATTCTCTTCCTGATATCTTGGCTGATTTCTTTAGACTTTCCCATGATGCTACACAAAGAAGCATGTGTTTCAGGTGTGCATTAAAATGCATCCACTGGTGTGCTTCTAATTCAATCAGATATTGCCAAAAACCCATGACATCATCGCATGGGCAGTCCAGAATTGTTTAAAGGCATAGTAATATTAGTATATGCAAACTTTTGGCTTCACAGTAATTAATAAAAATGCCTTAAAACATTCTCTCTCTCTCTCATTATTCTGGCATTTGGCAAATATTAAAAACTAAGGTAATCGTAATTGACCTAAAATGGGAAAGGTTTATTCTGATTTCATATCAGATATTGAGAAAAACATAATAATAATATTAATAATAATAATAATTTTTATTTATATAGCGCCAACATATTCCGCAGCACTTTACAATTAAGCGGGGACATGTACAAACAATAAATTCAATACAAGGTGAGTTCAATACATGGTCAGTTTAAACAGTTACATCAGGAGTGAGTTCCCTGTTCGCAAGCTTACATTCTACATGGAAATAGGGGGACACAATAGGTGGAAAGTGCTTGTTATTTCAGGTCAGGTAATTATAATAAGTCGGGATTATCATATAAAGCTGTATGATCCGGTCATCAGCCTGTATGTTCAAGTGCAATACTCAATTACCGAGTGCAGTTATCATGTGCATGGAGGGTGTAGAGACAGATGAACAGTAGGGGGCAGATTCTGAATAGTATTTAGGAGGGAACAGGGGAAGGTTAGTTTACTGGGTATTTGAGGTGGTAGGCTTGTTTAAAGTGATGGGTTTTTAAAGCGCGCTTGAAGACATCGGGGCTAGGCATCAATCGGATCATCTGGGGTAGAGCATTCCAGAGAACTGGCGCAGCACGAGAGAAGTCTAGGAGATGGAGGTGCGAGGTTCGGATTATGGGGGATATTAGTCTTAGGTCATTTGTGGAACGGAGGGCACGTGTAGGATGATAGACTGAGATGAGAGAGGAGATATAAGGTGGTGCAGAACTGTGGAGAGCTTTGTGGGTGAGAGCAATGAGTTTATATTGGACCCTGTAGCGAATGGGTAACCAGTGTAATGACTGGCACTGTTATGTTCTGCTACCAAAGCTAAGGAAAGAGAGGAGATCTGTACCTACTATAGGACTCAGCTGAATCCCTACGATGTAACAGGGAACCTGATCCTGCGATCAGACCTGCTAAAGTCCTAATCTAGTCTGTACGGAGACCTATAGATGTGGGGAGGGAATCCCTACAAGTACTAAGGACTGGGAGGAATATGGGACACCTCCTAACAGAAATAGTAGCAGACAGACGAACAAACAAAATAGATAGAACATAGAGGTCCGTAGACCAAGCAAACTAACAGAGCTAGATACAGAGCACAGGCTAGCTAGAAAGTAGATATACAATGAAGTCCAGCAAAGCCAGAAGGGCGGAGCAGGATTAAATAGGCCAACAAGGTCATGTGACCAGCAAAGGAAAAAAAACCTAACAGCAAGGTTCTAACAGTACCCCCCCTTCTAAGAGGATCCTCCGGATCCCCTAGGACCAGGCTTATCAGGAAATCTCCTGTGAAACGCTCTGATAAGTCTGGACGCGGAAACATCATCTGACCTCACCCAAGAGTTATCCTCGGGTCCGAAACCTTTCCAGGCCACAAGATACTGCAAACTACCTCTATACCGTCTAGAGTCAAGGATGCGAGAAATTTCATATTCCCCGTCCTCCACCACCGGAGGAACAGAGGCAGAGGCGTCACCATCCGACACAACAGCTTTTTTTAACAGAGAGACATGAAAGACCGGATTAATTCTCCAGGAGGTAGGAACCTCCAACCTAACAGCAGATTGGTTGACAACCTGAAGCACCTTAAAGGGCCCTACAAACTTGGGACCCAATTTCTTAGAAGGAATCCTCAACCGCAGATTCCTAGAGGACAACCAAACCATGTCACCAACAGCGAACAAAACCTCCTGTCGTTTCCTATCAAAGTAGTCTTTAGATTTTCTGTTGGCCTCCTGAAGATTACCACGCACATCCGTCCAAACTCTTTCCAAATCACCGGAAAAATTCTCCTCCTCAGGCACGGCAGATCCCAACTTGGAGAACGACCCAAACGACGGATGTCTCCCAGAACAACAAAAAAAAGGCGAACAACCAGCAGAAGAAGATGTATGATTGTTCAGAGCAAATTCAGCAAGTGGCAGAAACTCAGACCACCCCTCTTGATTGTCTGCCACAAAACAACGCAAGAACTGCTCAACATCCTGGTTTTTCCTTTCTGTCTGGCCATTAGATTCAGGATGATATCCGGACGAAAACGACAAATGAATTCCCAACCTGTCACAAAAGGCACGCCAAAAACGAGCCACGAACTGAGGACCCCTATCAGAAACAATGTCAGTAGGAACGCCATGAAGTCTGACAATTTCCTTGACAAAGGCCTTAGCGAGAGTTTTAGCGCAGGGCAGTTTGACGAAGGGAACCAAGTGACACATCTTGCTAAAACGGTCCACGACCACCCAGATGACAGTAAAACCCTCAGAGGGGGGAAGGTCAGTTATAAAGTCCATAGCCAAATGTGTCCAAGGAGCACTGGGGACCTCCAAAGGACAAAGTAACCCCGCAGCAGGAGTATGTGAGGACTTAGATCTAGCACATATAGTACATTGGCGCACCCACTTAATGACTTCCTTCTGCCATCCAGGCCACCAAAAACTGCGACCCACCAGTCTCTTGGTCTCAGAGATTCCGGGATGACCTGCCAACCGAGATTCGTGACACTCAACAAACAAATCTCTCCTAAAGGTCCCAGGCACAAACAACCTCCCATGAGGAGTGTTAGATGGGGCATTCTCCTGAGCTTTAAGAATCTCATCTTCCAAAACGGAGTCTAAAGCAGCTATCACAACACCTTCTTGTAAAATGTTTTCCTCTTTCTCAGCACCGACTATGGGAGAAAAACTGCGAGAAAAGGCATCCGCCTTAACATTCTTAGTACCAGGGATGTAAGTAACGGAGAAATTAAACCGCGAGAAAAACAGTGCCCACCTAGCCTGACGGGCATTCAGGCGCTTGGCAGCATCAAGATATATCAGATTTTTATGATCCGTAAGAACCTGAACGGGAAATTCCGCACCTTCCAAGAAGTGGCGCCAGTGTTCAAATGCGAGTTTAATAGCCAATAATTCCCGATTACCAATATCGTAATTCAATTCAGTCTCCGAAAAATTTTTTGAAAAAAAGGCACAGGGATGTAATCCATCACCGTTATCCTGAGACAATACTGCGCCAACCCCCACAGAGGAAGCATCAACCTCAACCAAAAACGGCCTAGTAACATCAGGCTGCATAAGGATGGGAGCAGAGGTGAACCTCTCCTTGAGATACACAAAAGCTTCAATGGCCTCAGAAGACCACTGAACCGCATCAGCACCTTTCCTGGTGAGATCAGTCAGAGGTTTGACAATACTAGAAAAATTTTTTATGAATTTTCTATAGTAATTGGCGAAACCCAAAAACCTCTGTATCGATTTCAAACCAATAGGCCTAGGCCATTCCTGCACAGCCTGAACCTTAACCGGATCCATCTCAAAACCTTGGCTGGAGATAATGTAGCCCAAAAAACTAATTCTCTGTACAGCGAACTCACATTTCTCCAGCTTAGCAAAAAGCGAATTGTCCATTAATAACTGTAATACCTCACGCACGCTCCGCCAATGAGACTCCAGATCTGGCGAATAAATCAAAATGTCATCCAAATACACAACCACATTTTTACCGATCAAAGGTCTAAGGATGTCATTAATCAGATTCTGAAAAAATGCAGGAGCATTAGTAAGACCAAATGGCATAACCAGATTCTAAAAATGACCCACAGGAGTGTTAAAAGCAGTCTTCCATTCATCACCCTCCTTCATGCGCAACAGATTGTATGCCCCCTTAAGGTCAATTTTAGAGAACCACTTGGCCCCCAATAACTGGTTAAACAGATCAGGAATCAATGGCAGTGGGTAAGGATTGCGTACCGTAATTTTGTTAATCTCACGAAAATCCAGACAAGGACGTAAACCGCCGTCCTTTTTTTTTACAAAAAAAAATCCAACCGCCACAGGAGACTTAGAGGGCCTAATGTGACCGGCGGCCAAACTTGTCTGTATGTATTCCTCCAAAGCCTTCCTCTCAGGAATAGTAAGGTTAAATAAACGACTTTTAGGAAGAATCGCTCCAGGGACAAATTCAATAGAACAATCATAGTCTCTATGGGGAGGCAAAACCTGCGATTCTTTCTCAGAAAAAACTCTCCAAAAATCCTGAATAGGAACAGGCAATTCTCCCCTATCCAAAGCTGCAATACGCCCGTTACAACACTTGTCATAACATTTATGGCTCCAGGATTTAATTTCACTGGTAGACCAATCCAGTACAGGATTGTGAAATTTTAACCAGGGCAAACCCAATATTACTGGAGAAGGCAAGTTATTCAACACTACCAAATCCAATTTCTCATGGTGAACACCATTAATAGTGAGAGGAAATTCACTGACCTTGAGAGTAATATTCTTCAAAGGGGAGCCATCCACAGAAACCACAGCAATGGGGGATGATAAAGGTTCAGGTTTTAAATTGAGTTTTTCCACGAATCCCCCATCAATTACATTCAGTGTAGACCCGCAATCAACAAACACCCGAAATTCCATTAATTTTTCCTGAGCAATCGTGGAAGCAGCTAAAAATATACCCTTGGAATTTAAACAGGCAATACGGGCGTGACTGACCATTTTTTTTTCTTTCTTCATACGAAGCTCACAGCCTTTAATCAAATGACCAGATTTTCCGCAATAGAAACACAAGCCTTCCGAAAAACGACGGTCTTTTTCTTGAGAGCGAGGTGCCACCGATCCAATCTCCATCGGTTCACCACTGTTAGTACACACATTATCATAACCAGAAACTGACATAGCAGAGGATTTGCTCTCATTAACCCTAGCACGCAGTCTCCTATCCACCCGTATAGCTAATTGCATAGCCTGTTGCAAATCCTCAGGTGTAGGATAAGCAATTAGCAGGTCTTTAACCCTTTCACTGAGCCCAGCAAGAAATAGACTTTTCAGAGCAGAATCGTTCCACCCTGTTTGAGTGGACCAACGACGAAAATGAGTACAATATTTTTCCACATTACCTGATCCTTGTTTTAAACGTCTCAACTCAGTCTCAGCTGATGCCACACGGTCAGGATCATCATATAATAATCCTAAAGCAGAAAAAAAACTATCCACTGATCTGAAGCATGTATCACTAGGTTGCAAAGAAAAGGCCCACTCCTGAGGCTCTTTGCGCAAAAGTGACATTATGAACCCTACGCGCTGGGATTCATCCCCAGAGGACTTGGGTCTCAAACGAAAATACAATAAGCAAGCATTTTTAAATGAAAAAAAATTCTCGATGTTCACCAAAAAATAAATCCGGCAAACATACCTTAGGCTCCAAGAAATATGCTCCAGGACAGTTACTCACGTGCTGACGGAGCTCGGCCACTTCCAGAGAGAGTCCCTGCAGGTGTTTAGTCAAATCCTGAACCGACACCATGATGGAACAAAAAAAAAAAATCTTTCCTTAGAGAATTTGCAGGCTGGACTTACTGTTATGTTCTGCTACCAAAGCTAAGGAAAGAGAGGAGATCTGTCCCTACTATAGGACTCAGCTGAATCCCTACGATGTAACAGGGAACCTGATCCTGCGATCAGACCTGCTAAAGTCCTAATCTAGTCTGTACGGAGACCTATAGATGTGGGGAGGGAATCCCTACAAGTACTAAGGACTGGGAGGAATATGGGACACCTCCTAACAGAAATAGTAGCAGACAGACGAACAAACAAAATAGATAGAACATAGAGGTCCGTAGACCAAGCAAACTAACAGAGCTAGATACAGAGCACAGGCTAGCTAGAAAGTAGATATACAATGAAGTCCAGCAAAGCCAGAAGGGCGGAGCAGGATTAAATAGGCCAACAAGGTCATGTGACCAGCAAAGGAAAAAAAACCTAACAGCAAGGTTCTAACAGGCACAAGGTGGAGGCATCGGTGAAGCGGCTGGACAGAAATACGACCCTGGCTGCCGCATTCAGTACAGATTGGAGAGGGGAAATTTTGGTAAGAGGGAGAACAATCAGAAGAGAGTTGCAGTAGTCCAGACGAGAGTGAATGAGAAAAACATGCATATTTGTCCTTTTATATAGTGTATGTAAACGTCTGGTTTCAACTGTATGTATAACATATGTAAACCCTATCCAGAGGAAAAAAAATCAAAAATATTCCCTGAAAAACAACTACCTCTCTACATATTTTTTAAGTTTTCATATAATAGCTAGCCATTCTTCAACTATTGGGAGCTATCTAGTGAGTAATAATCTTGCTGCAAACAGTAATTTAGTGACAAGTATTTTTTTTATTCTCTGTACATTTCCAGGTTAAGGAGCAGTTTAAAATAAACTGATGCCACGTCTCTAGGGAACATTATGTTATGATTTTTGAAAGTGACATTTAAATACCATATTTTGCAGATTATCAGACGCAACCCATATTTGGGGAAGGAAAATATGATTTTTTTTTAATAAATGGTGGTGCGTATTATAATCTACTTTTACGGTAGCTTATCTGGGGGGTGGCGGCGATGGAGTGGGGTCCCAGGTGCCAGGGAGCTACTGCAGGAAGCTGACGGCAATAGCAGGAGATGCTGCAGAAGGCCCCAGGCTGGTAGGAGGTGGTGTTCGGCAAATGTAGGAGCGGGGTGATGCTGCGGCCGCCAGGCTGGTAGGAGGGAGATTCTCATATTGCGGGGGCTCCGCTGACATTTTGTGAAAGCCCAGAGCCCCTGCCTTTTAAAGCGGTAGACTCTGGAAAAATAGCCACTGGAGGCTGCGCATGCGCAATTGAGATCTCGGAAGCCGAGATCTCGGTACCGAGATCTCAATCTGTGCATGTGCTGCCTCCGGTGGCCATTTTTCCAGAGTCCACTGCATTGTAAACCATGGAAAGTGCTGGGGCTCTGGGCTTTCACAAAATGTTGGCGGAGCTCCCGCACCAGCAAACACTGCCTTCTACCAGCCTGGGGGCAGCAGCATCGCCCCACTCCTGCCACCACTGCAAGAAGCTTCCTGCAGCAGTGACCCTGGGACCCCACTCCACTGCAGACGGTAAGCTACTTTCGGATTACAAGACGCACCCCCATTTTCTCCCCAAATTTGTGGGTTTTATGATCCCAAAAATATGGTATTTAAATAGCAGTAACTGAAGCTAGCTCAGATTGGTGATATTATACAAAAACAATGGCTATATATTATTGTTGGCATCAACTCATGAGCCCGCTCTATACACGCACACCCTGACTGTGCCGTACAGTTACGTCATGAGGCACAAAGGGGTTTAAAGTCAGAAAATAATAGCCAAATAGAGAAAACAATAATAATGTATAGAAAATAATGCCGTAAATTGCTGAACTAAAATATATTTAAAGGGATAATCCAGAATAACAAAAACCAAAGCATATTTTTCTAACCATGGACAAAAAAAATCACCTTGGATTCTTCCAAAAGCAGCAACACGTTTTTGTGTGTAATTGCATTTGAGTTCTATTCAATTCAATGGAACGCATCTTAAATCCCTAGCTCATTTTATGGATGAAGAAAGCAGCCATGTTTTTTAATGCTCCACAAAAACAGTATTTTAACCCTTAGGTTTTGGTTTTTGCATTTATCCTAAGTCATGTAACAAGTAGTGTTGAGCCGCCCCCGTAGCATTCGGGTTTGGTTCGGTTCGTGGAACACCGGCATGTTCGCCGAACGGTTCGTCGAACACCGTCGAACACCGTCGAACACTGTTAAAACCAATGGCAGACAAACAAATACACATAAAAACACATAGAAAACACATAGAAAACACCTTCAAAAGGTATCCAAAAGCTGACAAACTGCTCAGAAGATTCAACTAACACATGGAAAAGTAACAAGTACATATAGTCATGCGAAAAGAAAAGAGGTGGAGGAGTAAAAGGAGGAGGAGACACAGATATAGGCATGTCATGCCCTTCTAAAATCAAGAAAGGCTGGAGTAAAAATCTAAAATCAGCCTACCAACAACCAGACGTCGTGACAAGAAAATTAAAAAAAGAAATATCTTTAGGTAGAATGGCGGTTCCATTCAGAACACTTTCCTTACAAGACGTAGTGGTATTCCCGTTGGGAGTTGTGCCAAAAACGGAACCCAATACATTCGGACTAATCCACCATTTGTCATATCCAA
This sequence comes from Phyllobates terribilis, assembly GCF_046119375.1. Classification (NCBI taxonomy): domain Eukaryota; kingdom Metazoa; phylum Chordata; class Amphibia; order Anura; family Dendrobatidae; genus Phyllobates; species Phyllobates terribilis. The sequence goes on along the minus strand of NW_027362771.1, from coordinate 192,973,883 downwards.
GGGGCAGGTCAGTAAACGACAACATTGAACCAAGTACAGTAGTATATACTGTACCTCCTTTGACAAGGCAATCAGGCGGGTCAAGAAGTTAGGAAGGGGCACCCTAATGGCCAAAACAGACATTGGGGGAACATTCCGGTTACTTACTACCTGTGCTTCCGAATAGTGTCCGCCTATTGGGCTGCTTCTGGGAAGGAGCATACTATATAGATCGCTGTTTGCTCCACATCCTGCTCACTATTTGAGGAGTTTAGTTGCTTCCTCGAATGGGTCGTCATGGACGTTTCTAAGGGGGCACATATTATTACCTCGACGACTTCTTATGCCTGGGCCCAAAAGATTCGCCACAGTGTGAATACACGCGATAGTTCACCTGTGAGAAGGAGAGAGCTGGAGGGAGAGCGGACACCACAGAGCCGAGGGGTTAGATGGAGAACGGAAGAAGGAAAGAGGGCGAGGGAGGTAAGGGAGTATGGTGGAAGGCCGACCTGAGCACCCCCATGTTCTTGCTGGGCAGGGAACAGCACTGGGAAGAAATGCCGCTTGCGCAACCCTTTGAGGTTACGGGCGCAAGAGGGCAGAGGGACTACACTGGAGTGCGAAGCAGACACGGCCAGGCCATTCCTGCCCTTGCGTCCTCCGTGTTGCCGGGTTTGTGCCAGAGCCGCGGTGGACCCTGACGGCCAGCCCCCCTCTCCCAATACTGGTGACTGTCCACTGGTGGGTCGAGGCAGGTCTAAGCTCTGTAGTTTAAATTGGCTCTGTAATATGAATGAGTACACTTTAAATCCCTTTACAAGGATCTATTGGAGGGCAAGTCTGCTGCCAGCAGCCGCGGTAACAAGAAGAGGAAGAGGAGGAGCAAGCCGTGTGCTGCTGTATTTGGCGTGTGGAGAGAGCTCCTGGGAATGGAGTTTTTTTTTTCCATCTGGGACTTTTGTCTACCCCCTTCGCAGTAAAGCAGGCTTGTTCTTGGATTGGCCTCCGGGGCTGGGCCCCCGGCTCCTGCCCTCCGGTCCAAGCCAGTGGGGGTGAGAGGAATACCATCCCGGCTGGGTTGACCAGGTCCGGACAAGTCAAGGGGTCTGGCATGAAAACCAGATGGACCCCCAAGGCCTCCCCTCGGATGTAAGTCGAGTACGAGCAGGGGTGCTGCAGCGGTGCCCTTTGAGTGGGGCACAAAGGTGGCGAAGGAGTCCACTGTCAGCTATGGCTCCCGCATCCATGCCCACCTCTGGGGGGAGTTGAGGGTAGCTCAGGAGAGGTTCGACAGGGCCTCTAGCAGCAAGAAGCCTGAGCTATCTGCTGCGGTCAGGAGGATTAAGAATGCCATCCAGAAGGTGGAGATCCGGCGGTGTGCCATCCTGGCCGGCAGCGGGCCATTCAGAGAAAAACTGGAGAATGACGACCGGTTCAGAGCCATTGCCGGTGGATCTCTGGAGTGGTCACGGAGCTCCAGCCAGGTGGTGGCGGTGGAGGATGAGGAACAGGACTGTGAGGAGGAGGTCGTGCCCTACCCGCCATACGGTGGCCTGGTAAGTGATCTCCAGACATCGCATAGTGGGATAGCCCCTGAGCAGATGGCTCTCCCGTCTGACTCTAGCCCTTCAGAGGGCAGCGGGAGCGAAGGGGAGGATGAGGATGGTGGTAGTAGTAGTGAGGGGGGCTGCCTCATCATGAAACAGATCAGGCAGATTGAGTCCCCGGTATGTTTTAACCAGGTGACGTTCGGGGACGAGATCTGCGAGGACGAGGCAGCTGGGAGGGGGATGAAGAGGAAGAAAGCGAAGAGAGCTAAGAAAAAGAAAATACCGGTAACACATAAATTTTTGTATGTCCCCCTCTCTGGGGCCCCCCGTTGTGTGGCACCCGCTACCCACCCCGGCTGGGGCTCTGTTGTGGGTCCACAGCGATGGAGCGGGGAGACTGTAGGCCATGGCACGCAGAGCGCCGCCTCTGTTTGCAGTAATGAAGGTGGTGTGTCGGATGGCACGGAGGGCAGCCCGGCGGCGAGCAAAATCTGTGGGGGTGCTCAGGCTGGCCTGGCACCTGGTGTGCCTACTGGCGTGCGGGGGGCGGCGAGCATAACTGCCGCTGTCACCCGCAATGCTGGCGGCACACTGGTAGCCGGGGATGCATCTCCGGCGGCGTGTGCTGTGGTGTCTGGGTCCCCCACTAACGGATCCGCTAAAACTGGTTCACCTTTGGGGACCCAGGCACCTGGTAAGGCACCTGGCAAGGCAAAGAGTGCGGGGCCCGCGGCTCCGGCAGAGCCGGCTCGTAATACGAAGGTGGTGGGGCTGCCCCCCTGGCGGGGTCTGCAGCGAAGTCGGGGGCTCCGCCGCTGGTGGACGCTGAGGGGGAGTGGCGTAGCCTGGGGCCAGCCGCCGAAGTAGCTGTGGCCAAGCTCTTTGTGGCCAAGGGTGTGACGCTAGGGAGTGTTGTGCCCCTGGGAACTGGTGCTGCTGGACTGCGGACCCCTGAGAGTAGACCCGGCTCTGGGTCGGCCTTGGGGGTCCTGTCATGGCCGGTTTCAGGGGGCGTGGCCTCCCTGGCGTCCCCTGCCCAGGTGGGAGTGGCCTCAGAGGGCCGCACTGTGGGGCCAGGTGCTGGGGGCGTGGCTTCCCGGGTGGGGACCGCCCATATGGGAGCAGCTTCAGAGAGCTGTGCTGTGCTTCCAGGCGCTGGGGGCATGTCTTCCCGGGTGATGGTCTGCCAATGTGGGCGTGGCTTCGTCCGGGGTTGGGGCTTAGCACAGGTGCCGGCGGCAGCTCCTGGAGCTGTAGAGACCGCAGCTGCGGTCAGTAACAGTGGGGGGGCTGCTGCTGCTGCAGCTGAAGGGGGTGCCTGCCTGTCGGGGTCCCCTGTGTCAGGGGGCTTACCTGGGGCAGGGGCTCCGGCAGTGCAGGTGTCCAAAAGTTCTGCAGCAGAGCTGGATGGTGCTGGAGGAGGAGCTATACCTGGCTCTCTTCCTGCCAGTAAGGCAGGAAGCTACAGGTCTGCCGGGAACAGTAGTGCTGCACTTCTTAAAGCATGTAGTGTGGTCCTTAAAGGGTCAGCAGTGCTACGTGCACAGAACCCCCCGGCAGGGAAGACGCCACCAGAAGGTGGTAGTACTAATAACACTGGTAATACGGACACTGGAAATAGTGAAACGGTGCATAAAAAGAGTGCCCAAAAGATAAAAAACACCAACCCCAGTGTGCATGGGAGTGAGAGAGGGGCGAGTGGGGTGATTGCGGACACGAATGGGGATGGTGTGGGTATGGATGTGTCTGTGGTTGAGGATGCAAATGGTGGTGTGTCTGTGGTAGGGGGTGTGAATGGAGTGTCTGTTGGTAGCGGGGTGCACTGGGCGGGGCTGGTCCATCTGCCCCCTCGGCCGCGAGGCCTCAGAGTTTTGCGGGGGTAGTGGCCGGGGCATCGGGGTCCTCTCGGGGGGTTTCCTCGCCTCTGAACCTCAGGGACGGTGACTTCCGACGCCATTTTCTGGAGGCCCTCAAGAAGGGAGAACGGACGATCATGGTAGAAAGAAGAGGGGTGGACCTGGCCTTTTGGCTGGATAGGCACGGCCAGGCTGCCTTCCAAGATAAAAGGGAGGGTGAGACAGTATGGTCCCTCCCGACAGCCGGGCAGGGGGTGGCCCGGAGGAATGTGGTCCGTCTTCGGTGGAGGGGCAGTGAAGCGTGCCCACCTAGAGCGAAGGTTGTGACTTAAGATGGACTTAAGGGCGCTTGACATCTTTGCCCTGATCCATCCTTTTGGTACCTCCTTGTTCGACATCAGTTTTGTTCGGCCGGAGGGCTTAGAGCTTTTCTGGTCGAATTTTGAACTGGTGAAGGGGGAGCCCGGCTGGCGAGACTTTGCCGTGCAGGCGGTGTCTCGCCAAAATGGCGTAAAGAAGGTGACTGTTCTGACCAATAATGAGTCACTTTCTGGGATCGATATCATGACGTGGCTTTCTCGTTATGGGGAAGTCACGGAGGTCCCAAAAAAGAACAGGGACAAGTTCGGCATTTGGTCAGGGGGCTGGACCTTCATGATGAAGTTGAAGGTTTCAGGTGGTACTGTCACCCACATCCCTTCCTCGGCATTCCTGGGGAGGGACAGGATCCTGATCTTCTACCAGGAGCAACCGAAGGTCTGCCACAGGTGCGGTGACCTGTGTGGTGATCTAGGTCACCCGTATAGCCACTGCCCCCGCTCCTTTTCCAACACCATTTCTGGTCAGGCGGGGGAGAGCTGTGGGGGGGTCCCCAGCGGTGCATCCCCTGCTGGAACTGGAGGTGGGGGCGGGAGGGGAGCTGAGGGGTCAGTGAGGAAAGGAGAGGCAAACACACCTGCCCACCAGTGGCAGCAGGTGAGGCGCCGAAAGGACAGAGGGCAGGATAAACCTCAGGCGACTGGGGTGATGACTGTCCCCTACCCGGAGGCTGCAGGCGGAGCCTCTGAGGCCCTGGGGGAAAAGGCGGTGAGCGAGGCGATCAGGAGGATGGAGAGGGAGGAGGGGGCTGCTTCTGATAACTCCTCCCAGTATGAAAGTCTGGATGAGGAGTTGGTGGAGCAGCCAAAAAAATCGGGTGACAAGAGTACCAGTAGTCGGAGGAGAAAGAACAGGAAAAGGGCAAAAAAATCTAAAGCCCCTCCCCCCGACCGCTACGGTGCCTACGGAAGGGCTTACCAGCTCCCCTCTGATCCCCCTCTCCAATCGGTTCCAAGCCTTCGATGACTCTGCTCTGTCAGATGTCGGGGTTAAGGAGCCGGAAACAACATCTGAGGTGCCTCTGGCATCGATTAATGTCGCCAGCATTAAGTCAGATGCGGCCAGATTTACGGCCTTTGATTTTTTCACCCGAGTTGAGGCTGACATTTTATTCTTGCAGGAGACCAGACTAACAGACATGGGGGCCATTTATAAAGCAAAAAGGGAGTGGAGGAGTGGGCCCTCATACTGGTCTCTTGCGGGGTAGCGGTCCTTTTTAAGGCCGCTTCGGTGGAATGCAGACGGGTGATTGAGGTAGAAATGGGGAGGTGCTTGGTTCTTGACATCTTCATGACGGGACAAGAGCTTTGGCTCATTAATATCTATGGCTCGCAGTCTAAGTGGGACCATAAATGTCTCTTCCTGAAGATCAAACCCTATCTTTTTACGAGCCGGCAGGTGGTCTTCGGTGGGGATTTTAACACTATAACTAGATCCTGTGATAGGGGAGGCCCCGGAGACCGGCTGGCTTATGATAGCATAGCCTTGAATAGTATAGTGAGTGAAGCTCGCCTGGTGGATGTCCACATCTGGCACACCCCAGGTCACGGGGGTTTCACTTTTCATAGGGGTAGCAGTAGGTCTAGGATAGATAGTTTTTTTTTAAAGGAGGAAGCCGTCTCTTCTGCAGTGTCCGCTGTTGAGGTGGAATTCTCCGACCACTGTTTTATTTTATTTTCCTTGAATGTTACAGAGACCCCCCCAGATGGGGAGAGGCCTATATAAGCTGAATTCGTCCCTGTTGGAAGAAGCGGATGTAAGACAATCCTCTGAGGAGTTTCTTCAGAGCCAGGTACCTCTCTTGGGTCTCTGTAGCCTTAAGTCTGAGTGGTGGGAGATCTTCAAAAGAAGGGTTGCAAGGTTCTTCCGTCAGCTCTCGAGCCTCGGGGGCCTGAACAGGTACCGCCTGTATCGGGATCTGGGGAGGAAACTCGAGCAGCTCGTCTCGACTGCAGGGGGGACCGTGAGGAAATCTCCAGGGTGAAGGCCTTGCTCAAGGGGTGTCAGTATGATAGGCATGCATCCTTGGTTTTTGAGAGGGATTTCGGGAGGTACTGATCACCCGACGCTTACAGGAACTGCAGGATGTCAGTGAGTTGTAAGGTGGTAACAGGACTGATCGACAGTACGGGATCCCTGAACAGATCCAAATCAGGGATCCTGGAGGTGGTCAGATCCTTCTACTCACACCTCTTGGGGGGGAGGGAACCTGATCAGGATGAGATGTCAGCTTTCCTGGCTGAAACCATCCCTGAGCCAGGGGATGACCCCTCTCTTCATGTTTTGGCAGAGGCAATCAGGGAAGAGGAAGTGAGACGGGTGATTGATGGGCTCCGGCCCAAAAAGTCGCCTCGTCCGGTTGGCTTAACATCCGAGTTTTACAAGACTTTTAGGGACTCCTTGGTTCCCCTCTTGACTGAGGTGTTTAATGAGTGTCTCTCCTCGGACACTCTACCCAGTTCAATGAGGAAGTCAGCCCTGATTATCCTATCAAAGGGTAAAGACTTGTCCCATATTGAGAATTGGCGTACCATATCGCTTCTCAATACGAACCGAAAGATTATGGCAAAGGTGCTTTTTAATCGGTTGGTGAAATTTGCACCCCGGCTCCTTTCGGGGGCCCAGCACTGCTCTGTTCCAGGCCACAGTACATTTAGTGCTGTGCTCGGTGTCTAGGAGGCAGTGGAGCAGAGCAGGGCAGGTCACTGGAAAGGGTACTTGCTGTCCTTAGACCAGGCAAAGGCCTTTGACCGGGTTAACCATGAGTACCTCTAGTCCGTCCTTCTGAGGTACGGTCTGCCCGGGAGGTTTGTTGATTGGTTGAGAGTGTTATACAATGGGGCAGAGACTTTTCCGCTTGTGAACGGTTGGGTCGTACACCCTTTTGAGGTGAAGTCTGGCATCCGCCAGGGCTGTCCTTTGAGCCCACTGTTATACGTGTTCGCGATCGACCCCCTTCTAAGGAGTGTGGAGCGCAGACCGTTGGTGGGAGTCGGGATGGACCGGGCGGAGCCAGAGGCTGCCTTGAGGGTAATGGCATACGCCGATGACGTTTCCCTTTTTGTATCCTCGAGAGGGGAGGCAGATTGGGTCATGTCTGAGGTGGAGCGGTACTCAGTGGCATTCGGGTCCATGATCAACAGGGATAAGTGTGAAAGTCTCTGGCTGGGAGGGGAAGATTCTAGGTTTGATTTCCCGGACACCCTTCCAGGGCCTCAGGCCACAGTAAAAATATTAGGCATCAGTTTCAGCCCGGGGGACTATCCCCAGCAAAACTAGGAGGGCAGACTTAAGATCGCCGCCCAGAAGGTGGATCAGTGGAAGGGTTGGTCCTTGACCCTGAGGGAAAGGGTTAGCCTGGCCAAAGGGTATTTGCTCCCTTTGTTAATATACTTGGGCAGTGTCTGCCTCTTGCCGGAACCTCTTTGGACACGGGTCTACAGTCTGTTCTTCCAGCTATTGTGGGGGAATAGGCTGAACCTAATCAAGAGGGAGGTCACGTACCGCACGAGGAGACTAGGAGGGTTGTGTATGGTCAACCCAGTGGTGTTTCTAGTAAACACCTTTCTTAAGGCAAACATCGCCAACCTCTGGTTAGAGAGGGCTCCTCCGTGGGAATTCTCCTGTAGGTGGTGGTTTTGGCCTTTCTTCCAGGAATGGGAGACAGGAGGGCAGGTGAAGGACTTTCGAACGCCTCATGGGCATCTTCCGGCTTATGCTACCCCGATTCTGAAGGTGATCCGCCGGTGGGGTCTGGGAGTGAGGGAGATCAGAACCTTGTCAAGGAGGTTACTTGACAATAGGGTCCTGTTGACCCACTTTCAGAAGCCCCTGGCACTCAAGGATTGCCCAAGCCGGAATCTGGAGGTAGGGCTTGGGTTATTAAACTCTAAACGGATCCCCTTGAAGTTTTGGGACTTGGCTTGGCGCTGCTTCCATGGGAGGCTGTATGTGAAAAAGCACCCGCAAAACGAGTGTCGAGGCTGTCCTCCACGTCCTCCACGACAGGCACCTGCCCTCCTGTGGTCCCCCTTCTACGTGTGACACTATCTTTGGGTGAGTCACCACTGTCCTGTCAATTAGATGCATTATGGCAGTTGATGAATATAACAGGACTGTGATAGGCGTGATCCCAATATATTCTGTGTTATACTGATATGTTCATGTATGCCACCTCTTCCTGCACTGGTCTTTCCTTTTTGCCCCTATTTCTTTCTGTAGTCATACTTATTATTTATTGTATTCCTTCCATTTAAGGAGGATTTGTGTGTATCATTTGCATTCTTCAGGTTATTTATGTATTTTTTAAATACATTTATATTACCTTCTTTTGGGCTAAAGATAAAGTGGGGTTTTTGATCCGCATGTCTGCACTTTACATTACGTACTTTGTCATTTATATATGAAGCTTTATAAGAATTATTAATAAAGCTTTTTCTTGCCAATATACTCGTTTCTCCTCCTGTTTATGTTTGTGAGGGACAACCTGAAGTACAGGAACTGATGACTGGGATTGTCCCCGCGAGGAGTGTGGCGGCATGCTTGAAAGCATGGAGCACTTCCTGCTTAGGTGTCCCTTTAATACTGAGGTCTACAGTAGGGTGGGAGCTTCCATTGGCTGGCCCCGGCTGGCAGACCTTTCCTATGCGGAGTCGGACTATGGGGCATTCAGGTCCCTTGGTGGCCAAGATCGGGGCATTGTTTTCTTAGTTAGCTTAGTGACTAGGTTATACATGTGGAACGCACGGTATTTAGTGTCCACCCAGCAGAAAGCCCTCCCCAGGGAAGAGGTGATTAGGAACATCCTGGGTGACCTGGCAAAAGTGCGCTCGCTTGAGTACGAGAGGCTGGGTGCAGGGAGGGCTTCCCTTCTATAGAGGAGGTTCTCATTTAGTGTGCCCTAGGGAGAGTTAGGTTACGTTTGACTGTGATAGGGTGAGTTTAGTCTCTTCCTATATTTAATATGTATTTGTAGGGTCAGATAGGTGTGTAGGGTCAGGGAGGGACAGACAGGGACAGTCTTCAGGGATAGGTAGTTAGCATTAGGTTGGTAGTGAGGGTCAGAGAGGGACAGGTAGGGACAGGTAGGGAAAGATTGGTAGGGCGGTAGGGACAGGTTTTTCTTTTTCTTTAATATTGAGGGACAGGGTGTTGTATGTTAGATTAGGGTGAGAGCCTCGGTAGTCAGTTTCCTGGTGGTGGGCTGCTCCCCTCACATTGTAGTTTTTTGTTTTACGGAATTGGAAACCCGAATATAAGGCTTGCAAGCACTTAACTTGGGTCTGACTTTTGTTTCATGGTTATGGTCAGTTTTTATTTGTCATGGTTAGTAGTCAAATAACTTGTCAAGTATATTGTGCTATTGTTATTTTGTGTTTATTGCTATAGTTATGTTGTGTAGTGTATGTACATGTATCGTTATGTTGTGTATTGTATGTACAGTCATGGCCAAAAGTTTTGAGAATGACGCCAAAAATTATATTTTCACATGATCTGCTGGCCTCTGGTTTTTATTAGTGTTTGTCTGATGTTTATATCACATACAGAAATATAATTGCAATCATATTATGAGTAGTGTTGAGCATTCCGATACTGAAATATCGGGTATCGGCCGATATTCGCAGTATCGGAATTCCGATACTTAATTCCGATACTTTTGCAATATCGTATACCGGAATCGGAAGTTCCCATAATGCAATGAGCCATTTTCATTTTATTCAGCCAATGAGGATCCTAAGAAGTGTGGGCACATCCTGTTAGGCATGTAGGCATCTTAACTAATGGCATGGCTGTGATTGGCTGCTGAAATGATGTCATGATGCACTATAAAAGCCGCCGCCGCCATTTTGAGCTCACTCTGCTGTGAATTCAGTTAGGGATAGGATGCTGTTGTTCTGAGGGACAGTTTTAGCTACCTATTTGGTCTATTCTGCTTTACCCAAGCTACTTTATAAATCGCTGTGCCTTGCAGTGCTAGTGCATAGTTCTCTGTGCTGTTCACCGCTTTCTGCAAGGTCTCTGTGTGTGAGTGCAGCTCACCCTGTAGTGTGTGCTTCAACTACGTCTGGTTGTAGTGCACTCAGTGTGTGTCACTGCCTCATACATTGTTCTTTTTTGCCAATTCATAATTTTTCCTGATATCTCCTATTAGTGTGGTGGTTCCATCCGTATTCAGCTAAATTGGTTCCAAACACACTATATAGGAGTAGATAGAGAAATTTTTTTGGTCTTGCAGCGCTAGTGCACAGTGCTCTGCATCTGTACTGTTCACCGCTGTCTGCAAGGTCTGGTGTGTGAGTGCAGCTCACCCTGTAGTGTGTGCTTCAACCCCGTCTGGTTGTAGTGCACTCAGTGTGTGTCACTGCCTCATACATTGTCCTTTATTGCCAATTCATAATTTTTCCTGATATCTCCTATTAGTGTGGTGGTTCCATCCGTATTCAGCTAAATTGGTTCCAAACACACTATATAGGAGTAGATAGAGAAATTTTTTTGGTCTTGCAGCGCTAGTGCACAGTGCTCTGCATCTGTACTGTTCACCGCTGTCTGCAAGGTCTGGTGTGTGAGTGCAGCTCACCCTGTAGTGTGTGCTTCAACCCCGTCTGGTTGTAGTGCACTCAGTGTGTGTCACTGCCTCATACATTGTCCTTTATTGCCAATTCATAATTTTTCCTGATATCTCCTATTAGTGTGGTGGTTCCATCCGTATTCAGCTAAATTGGTTCCAAACACACTATATAGGAGTAGATAGAGAAATTTTTTTGGTCTTGCAGCGCTAGTGCACAGTGCTCTGCATCTGTACTGTTCACCGCTGTCTGCAAGGTCTGGTGTGTGAGTGCAGCTCACCCTGTAGTGTGTGCTTCAACCCCGTCTGGTTGTAGTGCACTCAGTGTGTGTCACTGCCTCATACATTGTCCTTTATTGCCAATTCATAATTTTTCCTGATATCTCCTATTAGTGTGGTGGTTCCATCCGTATTCAGCTAAATTGGTTCCAAACACACTATATAGGAGTAGATAGAGGAGCCTTTCGGCAGCATTGGGCCCTGCAGCCCCAGCCAGATTAGTATTAGCCTATTTTTTGCAGCCTCATCTATTGCATTGTAGGTTACCTTCCTACATTGTAATAGCTACAAAAAGTTTGTGATACTATCGTTATTACATCTTTAGGCACATCCAGTGTCTTTTTGTGACAAAAAAAACCTAAATAAAGTTCACCAAACACTCCACTTTACAGTTGTGTAGGCCACATTAGCTCATATTAAAGTCTAGTGCACACTTTATAAAATTAGTGTTTCTTATACCTGTTAGCAGCTGTTCAGGAATAAGCACACTAAGCCCTTAGTACTTTTCTGCCTATTTTTATCAGTCTACCAAGATGAAGAAGGCAGGGAGTAAGGCATGTGGTCGTGGGCGTGGGCGTGGAGTTTCTGCAGGGAGAGGACGTGAGGATTCTGTGCCTGCAGGGAGAGGACGTGGGGATTCTGTGCCTGCTGCGGGCACCAGTGACTCAGCATCCCCCAGTTTTACCAGGGAACAGTCCTTTATGCGCAGCTTTGTAGGAGCTAGCCGTACCCCACTGCTGCGCGAGGACCAAATTGAAACCGCTGTCGGATGGATGGCAGCTAATGCATCGACTTCAATTAGTTCCAGATCCTCTCAGGTCCTGAGCACTGAAGAGCACCCATCTGTCTCTTCACCACCTGCCAAATTGCCCAGGCAGTCAGAGAGCCCTGGACAGGAGCCATCTCTACTTCTGTTCTCTGAATCTCTTGGCTTGGAAAGAGGGGGCCAGCCAAGCAGAATTCTAGAATTTGAAGAAGAGGTAGTATGCAGTGATGCGCAACCGTTTTGTCTCTCTGAATCTGAAGAGGCGGGTGGGCCATTGCCTATGGTCAGCAGCACACCTCAGTACGCATCTGATGATGAGACTTAGGTGCCACTTTCTGGTGTGTACTGTGCTGTCGAGACTACCCAAGAGAAGCAGTTGTTTGAAGAGGGTGGTGTAGATGATGAGGTCCTTGACCCATCATGGCGTGAGGGACAGGAAGGTGGTGGGAGCAGCTCTGAGGAAGAGATTCCCCGAACGGCCCAAAAAGGAGGGAGAGGGAGGGGGCAGACTTGGTTGCCTGTAGCCTCCACTTCGGCACCCATTAGGAGCATGGCTCTTCCAAAATCCAAAGCGGGCGCTCCCAAGACTTGCAGTGCCTGGTCCTTTTTTGACACAGTTGCAGATGACATTTGCTTTGTCAAATGCAAGCTGTGTAATCAGAAGGTAAAAGAGGGAAAAGTGTCAGCAACCTCAATACCACAAATATGTGGAAACATGTGCGGACCAAGCACGTGGTGGAGTTACAAAAACACACTGAAGACCTAGGCCAACCTACAGCGCCATCTACCACCTCTTCAGCTCGTGTTGTAGCCTCTTCCTCCAGCTCACACACAGCTGGTTCGGCTTCCTCACAGGATCGCCATGGAAGAATCTCTGGCACTGTTGTACAGAGACACAGTGTAATTCCACCCACAGCACCACTTTCCCAGTCATCCTCACACTCCGAGGCCAGTCTACAGCCATCGTTAGCACAGGCATGGGAGAAAAGGCGCCCATACTCGGCAAACCACCCCCGAGCACAGGCTCTGAATGCTGGCATTGCTAAACTACTGGCCCTTGAAATGCTATCATTCAGGCTGGTGGAGACTGACACATTCCGTAACTTTATGGCATTGGCAGTCCCACAATACAACGTGCCCAGCCGCTTTTATTTCAGCAGGCAAGCGTCCCTGCCCTGCAACATCATGTGGAGGGAAAAATTAAACATGCGCTACAAAACGCCGTCAGTAGCAAGGTCCACCTGACCACCGATGCGTGGACCAGTAAGCATGGACAGGGACGATACCTTTCCCTCACTGCCCATTGGTAAATGTTGTGGAGCCGGGTACAAATCTTGAGAGTGGCGCTGTACGTGTTCTGCCAACTCCAAGGATTGCAGGAATCCAGTCTGTACACATTGACTCCTCCTCATACTCCAGTTCCTCTGAATCAGCGCTGCAGGAGCCGTCACGGTCTACCTCCACATCGACCCGTGAACGGTTACCTGTTATGATGACCGATATGAGCACAGCCGTGGCCAAACGTCAACAGGCCGTATTAAAATTAATTTCTTTGGGGAATCGAAGCCACACAGCGCAGGAGCTCTGGAATGCCATCAAGCAGCAGAGCGACGTGTGGTTTGTGCCAGCGAATCTCCAGCCAGGCATGGTAGTGTGTGACAATGGCCGAAATCTGGTGGCAGCTCTGGGCCTAGGCAACCTCACTCACATCCCATGTCTGGCACATGTGCTCAACTTGGTCGTGCAGAGTTTTTTGAGGGACTATCCGGATCTTGATGCACTGCTTCACAAGGTCCGCATAGAGTGCGCTCACTTGCGGCGTTCCAGCAATGCAAGATCACGCATTGCAGCTCTGCAGCGCCGATTACGTCTTCCGGAACATCGCATCATATGTGACCTACCCACCAGGTGGAATTCAACGTTACATATGTTGGAGAGGTTGTGTGAGCAGCAGGCAGCAGTAATGGAGTACCAGCTGCAGCAGGCGCAAACAAGTCGCAGTGCGCGCCGTTCACACTTCACCACCACTGAGTGGGCCTCTATGAAGGACATTTGCCACATTTTGCGTGCCTTTGATTATTCCACGCCGATGGCGAGTGCAGATGATGCACTAGTCAGCATGACTATCCCCCTTATCTGCCTGCTTGAAAAAACACTGCAAGCACTAAGGGACGAGGTTTTGGAAGAGGTGGAGGATGAGGAGTCACAAATGCCATCTGCTTCTCTACAGTCTGCGCAACGTGGTTCCTCACAAAGGCCTAGGCAGGGGACACTTTGTGAGGAGGATGAGGAGGAGTCAATGGATGAGGAAGACATCTGTCCAGAGGAGGGAGGTACACAATGCTCTAGTAGTCAGTATCTAGAGCGAGGGTGGGGTGATGCAGAGCAGGCAGATATCACGCCTCAAGCAGGGGACAGTGTTTCTTGGCCAGTTGGCAGTCTGCAGCACATGGTTGATTTCATGCTGCAGTGCCTGAGAAACGACCGCCGCATCGCCCACATTCTCAACACGGCTGATTATTGGGTGTCCACCCTCCTAGATCCTCGCTACCGGGACAACTTACAAAGCCTCATAACACCGTTGAACCGGGAGCGTAAAATGCGGGAGTACCAAGACGCACTGGTGCATTCCATCATGTTCTCCATTCCAACCGAGAGCAGTGCTGCTAGTGCTTTACAAAGCAGCTCAGTGCGTCGAGGCAGTGGAGGAAGCTCTGCACAAAGAGGGAGCAGAAGCAGTGCCTCAACACAAGGCAAGACCAGTATGGCCGAAATGTGGCAAAGTTTTGTGTCCCCGCCGCCACAAATGTCTACACCATCACAGACGGCTCCAGTCAGCAGGAGGCAACGTTTCCGTCAGATGGTGACAGACTACATGTCTTGCCCTCTTAGTGTACTCCCAGACGGCTCTTCTCCCTTCAAGTTTTGGGTCTGTAAGCTGGATACCTAGCCAGAGCTTAGTCAGTATACATTGGAGGTGCTAGCTTGCTAGTGTATTATTGGAACGCGTCTTTAGTGCCGCAGGTGGTGTACTAACAGACCGTCGCATGCGACTATCCTCCGATAATGTTGACCGGCTTACTTTTCTCAAAATGAACAAGGCCTGGATCTTTCATGAATTTGCCAGTCCTCTTCCAGAATAAATAATTGGTTGGCAACAGTATCCACGTCTCCTGTTCTGTTCATGTTTCTACCACCTGAACTGTAATCCCTGAGCTCCAACACCGCCAGTTGGCGCTCGGAAGTGCCGTCTGCACAGTCAACACTTGCTGCCGTGTTATTGGGGTTCAGTAACGTCAGCCGTTCCCCTGCTGTGCGGATGGCAATTTCTCCTGCTCTGTCCACATTCTCACTACTACAGATTTGAAAGTTTCTCCAATTACACCTCTGGTTCCTCTGTTTTCAGTATTATCCCTGAGCTACAACACCGCCAGTTGGCGCTCGGAAGTGCCGTCTGCACAGTCAACACTTGCTGCCGTGTTATTGGGGTTCAGTAACGTCAGCTGTTCCCCTGCTGTGCGGACGGCAATTTCTCCTGCTCTGTCCACATTCTCACTACTACAGATTTGAAAGTTTCTCCAATTACACCTCTGGCTCCTCTGTTTTCAGTATTATCCCTGAGCTCCAAAACCGCCAGTTGGCGCTCGGAAGTGCCGTCTGCACAGTCAACACTTGCTGCCGTGTTATTGGGGTTCAGTAACGTCAGCTGTTCCCCTGCTGTGCGGACGGCAATTTCTCCTGCTCTGTCCACATTCTCACTACTACAGATTTGAAAGGTTCTCCAATTACACCTCTGGCTCCTCTGTTTTCAGTATTATCCCTGAGCTACAACACCGCCAGTTGGCGCTCAGAAGTGCCGTCTGCACAGTCAACACTTGCTGCCGTGTTAATGGGGTTCAGTAACGTCAGCTGTTCCCCTGCTGTGCGGACGGCAATTTCTCCTGCTCTGTCCACATTCTCACTACTACAGATTTGAAAGTTTCTCCAATTACACCTCTGGCTCCTCTGTTTTCAGTATTATCCCTGAGCTACAACACCGCCAGTTGGCGCTCGGAAGTGCCGTCTGCACAGTCAACACTTGCTGCCGTGTTATTGGGGTTCAGTAACGTCAGCCGTTCCCTTGCTGTGCGGACGGCAATTTCTCCTGCTCTGTCCACATCCACTGTACTATGGATTTAAAACCTCCTCCAAATACAACTCTGGCTCCTCCGTTTTTAGTATTTACCCTGGGCTCCAATACCGCTAGTTGCTGCTCAGAAGTGCCGTCTGCACAGTCAACGCTTGCTCCAGTGTTTTTGGGTTTCAGTAACGTCAGCTGATCCCCAGCTGTGTGTCCGGCAAATTCTCCTGCTTTGTCCACATCCACTGTACTACGGATTTTAAACCTCCTCCAAATACACCTCTGGCTCCTCCGTTTTTAGTATTTACCCTGGGCTCCAACACCGCCAGTTGGCGCTCGGAAGTGCCGTCTGCACAGTCAACGCTTGCTCCAGTGTTATTGGGGTTCAGTAACGTCAGCTGATCCCCAGCTGTGTGTCCGGCAAATTCTCCTGCTTTGTCCACATCCACTGTACTACGGATTTAAAACCTCCTCCAAATACACCTCTGGCTCTTCTGTGTTCAGTATTATCCCTGAGCTCCAACACCGCCAGTTGGCGCTCGGAAGTGCCGTCTGCACAGTCAACACTTGCTGCCGTGTTATTGGGGTTCAGTAATGTCAGCTGTTCCCCTGCTGTGCGGATGGCAATTTCTCCTGCTCTGTCCACATTCTCACTACTACAGATTTGAAAGTTTCTCCAATTACACCTCTGGTTCCTCTGTTTTCAGTATTATCCCTGAGCTACAACACCGCCAGTTGGCGCTCGGAAGTGCCGTCTGCACAGTCAACACTTGCTGCCGTGTTATTGGGGTTCAGTAACGTCAGCTGTTCCCCTGCTGTGCGGACGGCAATTTCTCCTGCTCTGTCCACATTCTCACTACTACAGATTTGAAAGTTTCTCCAATTACACCTCTGGCTCCTCTGTTTTCAGTATTATCCCTGAGCTCAAAAACCGCCAGTTGGCGCTCGGAAGTGCCGTCTGCACAGTCAACACTTGCTGCCGTGTTATTGGGGTTCAGTAACGTCAGCTGTTCCCCTGCTGTGCGGACGGCAATTTCTCCTGCTCTGTCCACATTCTCACTACTACAGATTTGAAAGTTTCTCCAATTACACCTCTGGCTCCTCTGTTTTCAGTATTATCCCTGAGCTCCAACACCGCCAGTTGGCGCTCGGAAGTGCCATCTGCACAGTCAACACTTGCTGCCGTGTTATTGGGGTTCAGTAACGTCAGCTGTTCCCCTGCTGTGCGGACGGCAATTTCTCCTGCTCTGTCCACATTCTCACTACTACAGATTTGAAAGTTTCTCCAATTACACCTCTGGCTCCTCTGTTTTCAGTATTATCCCTGAGCTCCAACACCGCCAGTTGGCGCTCGGAAGTGCCGTCTGCACAGTCAACACTTGCTGCTGTGTTATTGGGGTTCAGTAACGTCAGCCGTTCCCCTGCTGTGCGGACGGCAATTTCTCCTGCTCTGTCCACATTCTCACTACTACAGATTTGAAAGTTTCTCCAATTACACCTCTGGCTCCTCTGTTTTCAGTATTATCCCTGAGCTCCAACACTGCCAGTTGGCACTCGGAAGTGCCGTCTGCACAGTCAACACTTGCTGCCGTGTTATTGGGGTTCAGTAACGTCAGCTGTTCCCCTGCTGTGCGGACGACAATTTCTCCTGCTCTGTCCACATTCTCACTACTACAGATTTGAAAGTTTCTCCAATTACACCTCTGGCTCCTCTGTTTTCAGTATTATCCCTGAGCTCCAACACCGCCAGTTGGCGCTCGGAAGTGCCGTCTGCACAGTCAACACTTGCTGCCGTGTTATTGGGGTTCAGTAATGTCAGCTGTTCCCCTGCTGTGCGGATGGCAATTTCTCCTGCTCTGTCCACATTCTCACTACTACAGATTTGAAAGTTTCTCCAATTACACCTCTGGTTCCTCTGTTTTCAGTATTATCCCTGAGCTACAACACCGCCAGTTGGCGCTCGGAAGTGCCGTCTGCACAGTCAACACTTGCTGCCGTGTTATTGGGGTTCAGTAACGTCAGCTGTTCCCCTGCTGTGCGGACGGCAATTTCTCCTGCTCTGTCCACATTCTCACTACTACAGATTTGAAAGTTTCTCCAATTACACCTCTGGCTCCTCTGTTTTCAGTATTATCCCTGAGCTCCAAAACCGCCAGTTGGCGCTCGGAAGTGCCGTCTGCACAGTCAACACTTGCTGCCGTGTTATTGGGGTTCAGTAACGTCAGCTGTTCCCCTGCTGTGCGGACGGCAATTTCTCCTGCTCTGTCCACATTCTCACTACTACAGATTTGAAAGGTTCTCCAATTACACCTCTGGCTCCTCTGTTTTCAGTATTATCCCTGAGCTACAACACCGCCAGTTGGCGCTCGGAAGTGCCGTCTGCACAGTCAACACTTGCTGCCGTGTTAATGGGGTTCAGTAACGTCAGCTGTTCCCCTGCTGTGCGGACGGCAATTTCTCCTGCTCTGTCCACATTCTCACTACTACAGATTTGAAAGTTTCTCCAATTACACCTCTGGCTCCTCTGTTTTCAGTATTATCCCTGAGCTACAACACCGCCAGTTGGCGCTCGGAAGTGCCGTCTGCACAGTCAACACTTGCTGCCGTGTTATTGGGGTTCAGTAACGTCAGCCGTTCCCTTGCTGTGCGGACGGCAATTTCTCCTGCTCTGTCCACATCCACTGTACTATGGATTTAAAACCTCCTCCAAATACAACTCTGGCTCCTCCGTTTTTAGTATTTACCCTGGGCTCCAATACCGCTAGTTGCTGCTCAGAAGTGCCGTCTGCACAGTCAACGCTTGCTCCAGTGTTTTTGGGTTTCAGTAACGTCAGCTGATCCCCAGCTGTGTGTCCGGCAAATTCTCCTGCTTTGTCCACATCCACTGTACTACGGATTTTAAACCTCCTCCAAATACACCTCTGGCTCCTCCGTTTTTAGTATTTACCCTGGGCTCCAACACCGCCAGTTGGCGCTCGGAAGTGCCGTCTGCACAGTCAACGCTTGCTCCAGTGTTATTGGGGTTCAGTAACGTCAGCTGATCCCCAGCTGTGTGTCCGGCAAATTCTCCTGCTTTGTCCACATCCACTGTACTACGGATTTAAAACCTCCTCCAAATACACCTCTGGCTCTTCTGTGTTCAGTATTATCCCTGAGCTCCAACACCGCCAGTTGGCGCTCGGAAGTGCCGTCTGCACAGTCAACACTTGCTGCCGTGTTATTGGGGTTCAGTAATGTCAGCTGTTCCCCTGCTGTGCGGATGGCAATTTCTCCTGCTCTGTCCACATTCTCACTACTACAGATTTGAAAGTTTCTCCAATTACACCTCTGGTTCCTCTGTTTTCAGTATTATCCCTGAGCTACAACACCGCCAGTTGGCGCTCGGAAGTGCCGTCTGCACAGTCAACACTTGCTGCCGTGTTATTGGGGTTCAGTAACGTCAGCTGTTCCCCTGCTGTGCGGACGGCAATTTCTCCTGCTCTGTCCACATTCTCACTACTACAGATTTGAAAGTTTCTCCAATTACACCTCTGGCTCCTCTGTTTTCAGTATTATCCCTGAGCTCAAAAACCGCCAGTTGGCGCTCGGAAGTGCCGTCTGCACAGTCAACACTTGCTGCCGTGTTATTGGGGTTCAGTAACGTCAGCTGTTCCCCTGCTGTGCGGACGGCAATTTCTCCTGCTCTGTCCACATTCTCACTACTACAGATTTGAAAGTTTCTCCAATTACACCTCTGGCTCCTCTGTTTTCAGTATTATCCCTGAGCTCCAACACCGCCAGTTGGCGCTCGGAAGTGCCATCTGCACAGTCAACACTTGCTGCCGTGTTATTGGGGTTCAGTAACGTCAGCTGTTCCCCTGCTGTGCGGACGGCAATTTCTCCTGCTCTGTCCACATTCTCACTACTACAGATTTGAAAGTTTCTCCAATTACACCTCTGGCTCCTCTGTTTTCAGTATTATCCCTGAGCTCCAACACCGCCAGTTGGCGCTCGGAAGTGCCGTCTGCACAGTCAACACTTGCTGCTGTGTTATTGGGGTTCAGTAACGTCAGCCGTTCCCCTGCTGTGCGGACGGCAATTTCTCCTGCTCTGTCCACATTCTCACTACTACAGATTTGAAAGTTTCTCCAATTACACCTCTGGCTCCTCTGTTTTCAGTATTATCCCTGAGCTCCAACACTGCCAGTTGGCACTCGGAAGTGCCGTCTGCACAGTCAACACTTGCTGCCGTGTTATTGGGGTTCAGTAACGTCAGCTGTTCCCCTGCTGTGCGGACGACAATTTCTCCTGCTCTGTCCACATTCTCACTACTACAGATTTGAAAGTTTCTCCAATTACACCTCTGGCTCCTCTGTTTTCAGTATTATCCCTGAGCTCCAACACTGCCAGTTGGCGCTCGGAAGTGCCGTCTGCACAGTCAACACTTGCTGCCGTGTTATTGGGGTTCAGTAATGTCAGCTGTTCCCCTGCTGTGCGGATGGCAATTTCTCCTGCTCTGTCCACATTCTCACTACTACAGATTTGAAAGTTTCTCCAATTACACCTCTGGTTCCTCTGTTTTCAGTATTATCCCTGAGCTACAACACCGCCAGTTGGCGCTCGGAAGTGCCGTCTGCACAGTCAACACTTGCTGCCGTGTTATTGGGGTTCAGTAACGTCAGCTGTTCCCCTGCTGTGCGGACGGCAATTTCTCCTGCTCTGTCCACATTCTCACTACTACAGATTTGAAAGTTTCTCCAATTACACCTCTGGCTCCTCTGTTTTCAGTATTATCCCTGAGCTCCAAAACCGCCAGTTGGCGCTCGGAAGTGCCGTCTGCACAGTCAACACTTGCTGCCGTGTTATTGGGGTTCAGTAACGTCAGCTGTTCCCCTGCTGTGCGGACGGCAATTTCTCCTGCTCTGTCCACATTCTCACTACTACAGATTTGAAAGGTTCTCCAATTACACCTCTGGCTCCTCTGTTTTCAGTATTATCCCTGAGCTACAACACCGCCAGTTGGCGCTCGGAAGTGCCGTCTGCACAGTCAACACTTGCTGCCGTGTTAATGGGGTTCAGTAACGTCAGCTGATCCCCTGCTGTGCGGACGGCAATTTCTCCTGCTCTGTCCACATTCTCACTACTACAGATTTGAAAGTTTCTCCAATTACACCTCTGGCTCCTCTGTTTTCAGTATTATCCCTGAGCTACAACACCGCCAGTTGGCGCTCGGAAGTGCCGTCTGCACAGTCAACACTTGCTGCCGTGTTATTGGGGTTCAGTAACGTCAGCCGTTCCCTTGCTGTGCGGACGGCAATTTCTCCTGCTCTGTCCACATCCACTGTACTATGGATTTAAAACCTCCTCCAAATACAACTCTGGCTCCTCCGTTTTTAGTATTTACCCTGAGCTCCAATACCGCTAGTTGCTGCTCAGAAGTGCCGTCTGCACAGTCAACGCTTGCTCCAGTGTTTTTGGGTTTCAGTAACGTCAGCTGATCCCCAGCTGTGTGTCCGGCAAATTCTCCTGCTTTGTCCACATCCACTGTACTACGGATTTTAAACCTCCTCCAAATACACCTCTGGCTCCTCCGTTTTTAGTATTTACCCTGGGCTCCAACACCGCCAGTTGGCGCTCGGAAGTGCCGTCTGCACAGTCAACGCTTGCTCCAGTGTTATTGGGGTTCAGTAACGTCAGCTGATCCCCAGCTGTGTGTCCGGCAAATTCTCCTGCTTTGTCCACATCCACTGTACTACGGATTTAAAACCTCCTCCAAATACACCTCTGGCTCTTCTGTGTTCAGTATTATCCCTGAGCTCCAACACCGCCAGTTGGCGCTCGGAAGTGCCGTCTGCACAGTCAACACTTGCTGCCGTGTTATTGGGGTTCAGTAATGTCAGCTGTTCCCCTGCTGTGCGGATGGCAATTTCTCCTGCTCTGTCCACATTCTCACTACTACAGATTTGAAAGTTTCTCCAATTACACCTCTGGTTCCTCTGTTTTCAGTATTATCCCTGAGCTACAACACCGCCAGTTGGCGCTCGGAAGTGCCGTCTGCACAGTCAACACTTGCTGCCGTGTTATTGGGGTTCAGTAACGTCAGCTGTTCCCCTGCTGTGCGGACGGCAATTTCTCCTGCTCTGTCCACATTCTCACTACTACAGATTTGAAAGTTTCTCCAATTACACCTCTGGCTCCTCTGTTTTCAGTATTATCCCTGAGCTCAAAAACCGCCAGTTGGCGCTCGGAAGTGCCGTCTGCACAGTCAACACTTGCTGCCGTGTTATTGGGGTTCAGTAACGTCAGCTGTTCCCCTGCTGTGCGGACGGCAATTTCTCCTGCTCTGTCCACATTCTCACTACTACAGATTTGAAAGTTTCTCCAATTACACCTCTGGCTCCTCTGTTTTCAGTATTATCCCTGAGCTCCAACACCGCCAGTTGGCGCTCGGAAGTGCCATCTGCACAGTCAACACTTGCTGCCGTGTTATTGGGGTTCAGTAACGTCAGCTGTTCCCCTGCTGTGCGGACGGCAATTTCTCCTGCTCTGTCCACATTCTCACTACTACAGATTTGAAAGTTTCTCCAATTACACCTCTGGCTCCTCTGTTTTCAGTATTATCCCTGAGCTCCAACACCGCCAGTTGGCGCTCGGAAGTGCCGTCTGCACAGTCAACACTTGCTGCTGTGTTATTGGGGTTCAGTAACGTCAGCCGTTCCCCTGCTGTGCGGACGGCAATTTCTCCTGCTCTGTCCACATTCTCACTACTACAGATTTGAAAGTTTCTCCAATTACACCTCTGGCTCCTCTGTTTTCAGTATTATCCCTGAGCTCCAACACTGCCAGTTGGCACTCGGAAGTGCCGTCTGCACAGTCAACACTTGCTGCCGTGTTATTGGGGTTCAGTAACGTCAGCTGTTCCCCTGCTGTGCGGACGACAATTTCTCCTGCTCTGTCCACATTCTCACTACTACAGATTTGAAAGTTTCTCCAATTACACCTCTGGCTCCTCTGTTTTCAGTATTATCCCTGAGCTCCAACACTGCCAGTTGGCGCTCGGAAGTGCCGTCTGCACAGTCAACACTTGCTGCCGTGTTATTGGGGTTCAGTAATGTCAGCTGTTCCCCTGCTGTGCGGATGGCAATTTCTCCTGCTCTGTCCACATTCTCACTACTACAGATTTGAAAGTTTCTCCAATTACACCTCTGGTTCCTCTGTTTTCAGTATTATCCCTGAGCTACAACACCGCCAGTTGGCGCTCGGAAGTGCCGTCTGCACAGTCAACACTTGCTGCCGTGTTATTGGGGTTCAGTAACGTCAGCTGTTCCCCTGCTGTGCGGACGGCAATTTCTCCTGCTCTGTCCACATTCTCACTACTACAGATTTGAAAGTTTCTCCAATTACACCTCTGGCTCCTCTGTTTTCAGTATTATCCCTGAGCTACAACACCGCCAGTTGGCGCTCGGAAGTGCCGTCTGCACAGTCAACACTTGCTGCCGTGTTATTGAGGTTCAGTAACGTCAGCCGTTCCCTTGCTGTGCGGACGGCAATTTCTCCTGCTCTGTCCACATCCACTGTACTATGGATTTAAAACCTCCTCCAAATACAACTCTGGCTCCTCCGTTTTTAGTATTTACCCTGGGCTCCAATACCGCTAGTTGCTGCTCAGAAGTGCCGTCTGCACAGTCAACGCTTGCTCCAGTGTTTTTGGGTTTCAGTAACGTCAGCTGATCCCCAGCTGTGTGTCCGGCAAATTCTCCTGCTTTGTCCACATCCACTGTACTACGGATTTTAAACCTCCTCCAAATACACCTCTGGCTCCTCCGTTTTTAGTATTTACCCTGGGCTCCAACACCGCCAGTTGGCGCTCGGAAGTGCTGTCTGCACAGTCAACGCTTGCTCCAGTGTTATTGGGGTTCAGTAACGTCAGCTGATCCCCAGCTGTGTGTCCGGCAAATTCTCCTGCTTTGTCCACATCCACTGTACTACGGATTTAAAACCTCCTCCAAATACACCTCTGGCTCTTCTGTGTTCAGTATTATCCCTGAGCTCCAACACCGCCAGTTGGCGCTCGGAAGTGCCGTCTGCACAGTCAACACTTGCTGCCGTGTTATTGGGGTTCAGTAACGTCAGCCGTTCCCCTGCTGTGCGGACGGCAATTTCTCTTGCTCTGTCCACATCCACTGTACTACGTATTTAAAACCTCCTCCAAATACACCTCTGGCTCCTTCGTTTTTAGTATTTACCCTGGGCTCCAATACCGCTAGTTGCTCCTCAGAAGTGCCGTCTGCACAGTCAACGCTTGCTCCAGTGTTATTGGGGTTCAGTAACGTCAGCTGATTCCCAGCTGTGTGTCCGGCAAATTCTCCTGCTTTGTCCACATCCACTGTACTACGGATTTAAAACTTGCTCCAATTACACCTCTGGCTCCACTCTGTTTTTAGTATTTACCCAGGGTTCCATCACCGCCAGCTGGTTCTCGGCAGTTCCATCGGCTCTTGTACCTTCTGCTACCCATCCGGGTTCCAGTACCGTCAGCTGGTTCTCGGCAGTGACTTTGGCATGGGTACTCCCTCCTGCCCAGCCTGGTTCCAGCACGCCAGCTGTTTCCGGGTAGTGTCAACGTCACTTTGCCTCCAATGCATTGTCCTGTCGTGTTGCGGTCGGGTTAGCCGACTCTATGGTGCCTGCAGTTTAGGTGACTCCTATGTGGGCTGCGGGATCTGGCAATGAAGGCTGGTTCCATAGTGCCAATAGGACAAGCACCCCCTGTAGGACTGTGGGTTTTGGTAACTGCGGCCGGCTCGCGGCCTTGAACTTTTTTTTACATGGGTACCTTCTGCTACCCAGCCGGGTTCCAGTACCGTCAGCTGGTTCTCGGCAGTGCCTTTGGATTAGGTGCCTCCTTCTCGGTATCCAAGTTCCACCAACGTCTGCTGGTCCTTGGTAGTGCTTTCTGGCACAGGTACCTCCTGCTTAGTAACCGAGTTCCAGTACCGTCAGCTGGTCTTCGGCAGTTCCATTGGCTCTTGTACCTTCTGCTACCCATCCAGGTTCCAGTACCGTCAGCTGGTTCTCGGCAGTGACTTTGGCACGGGTACTCCCTCCTGCCCAGCCTGGTTCCAGCACGCCAGCTGTTTCCGGGTAGTGTCAACGTCACTTTGCCTCCAATGCGTTGTCCTGTCGTGTTGCGGACGGGTTAGCCGACTCTATGGTGCCTGCAGTTTAGGTGCCTCCTATGTGGGCTGCGGGATCTGGCAATGAAGGCTGGTTCCATAGTGCCAATAGGACAAGCACCCCCTGTAGGACTGTGGGTTTTGGTAACTGCGGCCGGCTCGCGGCCTTGAACTTTTTTTTACATGGGTACCTTCTGCTACCCATCCGGGTTCCAGTACCGTCAGCTGGTTCTCGGCAGTGCCTTTGGATTACGTGCCTCCTTCTCGGTATCCAAGTTCCACCAACGTCTGCTGGTCCTTGGTAGTGCTTTCTGGCACAGGTACCTCCTGCTTAGTAACCGAGTTCCAGTACCGTCAGCTGGTCTTCGGCAGTTCCATTGGCTCTTGTACCTTCTGCTACCCATCCGGGTTCCAGTACCGTCAGCTGGTTCTCGGCAGTGACTTTGGCACGGGTACTCCCTCCTGCCCAGCCTGGTTCCAGCACGCCAGCTGTTTCCGGGTAGTGTCAACGTCACTTTGCCTCCAATGCGTTGTCCTGTCGTGTTGCGGTCGGGTTAGCCGACTCTATGGTGCCTGCAGTTTAGGTGACTCCTATGTGGGCTGCGGGATCTGGCAATGAAGGCTGGTTCCATAGTGCCAATAGGACAAGCACCCCCTGTAGGACTGTGGGTTTTGGTAACTGCGGCCGGCTCGCGGCCTTGAACTTTTTTTTACATGGGTACCTTCTGCTACCCAGCCGGGTTCCAGTACCGTCAGCTGGTTCTCGGCAGTGCCTTTGGATTAGGTGCCTCCTTCTCGGTATCCAAGTTCCACCAACGTCTGCTGGTCCTTGGTAGTGCTTTCTGGCACAGGTACCTCCTGCTTAGTAACCGAGTTCCAGTACCGTCAGCTGGTCTTCGGCAGTTCCATTGGCTCTTGTACCTTCTGCTACCCATCCGGGTTCCAGTACCGTCAGCTGGTCCTCGTTAGTTCCTCAGCTTTCTTGTACCTTCTGCTACATTTCCAAGTTCAAGCTTTTTGAAATGGTTCTTGGTAATCACTCTAGATCTCCCTGACGAGGACCCTGAAGACGAGGACCCTGAAGACCAACCCTAAGAAGACGAGGACCCCGAAGACGATGACCCTGAAGACGAGGACCCTGAAGACCACCCCGAAGAAGACGAGGACCCTGAAGACCACCCTGAAGAAGACGAGGACCCTGAAGACCACCCCGAAGAAGACGAGGACCCCGAAGACGAGGACCCAGAAGACCAACCCGAAGAATACGAGGACCCCGAAGACAAGGACCCTGAAGACGACGACCCTGAAGACCACCCCGAAGAAGACCAAGAAGATGACCCTGAAGAAGTTGACCAAGAGGACAAAGAAGAGAAGACAAGCACCAAGATGCAGAAGAATAAGAGACAGAAAACCAAGAAGCAGAAATACAAGAAGCTGCAGAACAAAAAGCGGAAAAACATTAAGCATAAGACTAAAAATCAGAGCAAAAGATAATATCTAAATTATAAGCAGAAGATGACTAAGCAGTGTATGGGGGTGAGTCCGTTCCTCCTCGTGGTGCCCCTGGAAAAGACCTGCTGCTGCAGGCCAAACTGAACGCGGACAAATCCTGTTGTAAATCTTTTGTGACGGGCAGAGCGAAAGGTGTAATGTACAACCTTTTATAGATAACAACTACAGGAATGCCTGCCACAAATAAGAATATGATGAAGAAGAAGAAGATGAAGGAGATGAAGAAGTAGAATATGAAGAATGTAAAAAAAAAGAATAATACGAAGAAGGTGAAGAAGAAGAAGATGAAGAAGGTGAAGAAGAAGAGGATGAAAAAGATGCTGAGGATGATGAAGGAGAAAGTGTGGGAGAAGTAAAAAAGAAGGTGAAGAGCATGAAAGTAGTGAAACATAAATATCTGACAAAATCTAAAAATACTTAACATAGTCAATATTTCCGTAACTCAGAACGTCTTAAAAAAAATATTAATTCCTGCTATTCCATTTGATTGGGCTAAACCTCTATGCCTTTATTGTCTCCCCCACCTCCCCCAATACATTCTACATTATTCTTAGTTGTTTTCCTTCATGTAGAATTAACCTACAAGGAAAGAAAGGGTTTATTTTCATTCCGATATTTCTGTCCCATTGACTTGCATTGGTTTCCAGTATCGGAATCGGCGATATCCGATACTTTTTCGGTATCAGTCCGATCCAATCCGATCCGATATTTCCCGATATCGGAAGGTATCGCTCAACACTAATTATGAGTACAAATAGGTTATATTGACAGTTAGAATGAGTTAATGCAGCAAGTCAATATTTGCAGTGTTGCCCCTTCTTCTTCAAGACATCTGTAATTCTCCCTGGCATGCTCTCAATCAACTTTTGGTCCAAATCCTGACTGATAGCAGTCCATTCTTGCATAATCAATGCTTGCATTTTGCCAGAATTTGTTGGTTTTTGTTTGTCCACCCGTCTCTTGATGATTGACCACAAGTTCTCACTGGGATTAAGATCTGGGGAGTTTCCAGGCCATGGACCCAAAATCTCTATGTTTTGTTCTATGAGCCATTTAGTTATCACCTTTGCTTTATGGCAAGGTGCTCCATCATGCTGGAAAAGGCATTGTTGGGCGCCAAACTGCTCTTGGACGGTTGGGAGAAGTTCCTCTTGGAGGACATTCTGGTACCATTCTTTATTCATGGCTGTGTTTTTAGGCAAGACTGAGAGTGAGCCGATTCCCTTGGCTGAGAAGCAACCCCACACATGAATGGTTTCAGGATGCTTTACAGTTGGCATGAGACAAGACTGGTGGTAGCGCTCACCTCTTCTTCTCCGAATAAGCTGTTTTCCAGATGTCCCAAACAATCAAAAAGGGGATTCATCAGAGAAAATGACTTTGCCCCAGTCCTCAGCAGTCCACTCCCTGTACCTTTTGCAGAATATCAGTCGGTCCCTGATTTTTTTTCTGGAGAGAAGTGGCTTCTTTGCTGCCCTCCTTGAAACCAGCCCTTGCTCAAAGAGTCTCCGCCTCACAGTGCGTGCAGAAGCACTCACACCAGCCTGCTGCCATTCCTGAGCAAGGTCGGCACTGCTGGTAGTCCGATCCCGCAGCTGAAACAGTTTTAAGATACGGTCCTGGGCTTGCTGGTCTTTCTTGGGCGCCCTGGAGCCTTTTTGACAACAATGGAAGCTCTCTCCTTGAAGTTCTTAATGATGCGATAGATTGTTGACTGAGGTGCAATCTTTGTAGCTGCGATACTCTTCCCTGTTAGGCCATTTTTGTGCAGTGCAATGATGGCTGCACGTGTTTCTTTAGAGATAACCATGGTTAACTGAAGAGAAACAATGATACCAAGAACCAGCCTCCTTTTAAAGTGTCCAGTGATGTCATTCTTACTTAATCATGACTGATTGATCGCCAGCCCTGTCCTCATCAACACCCACACCTGTGTTAATGGATCAATCACTAAAACGATGTTAGCTGCTCCTTTTAAGGCAGGACTGCAATGATGTTGAAATGTGTTTTGGGGGTTAAAGTTCATTTTCTGGGCAAATATTGACTTTGCAAGTACAGTAATTGCTGTTAAGCTGATCACTCTTTGACATTCAGGAGTATATGCAAATTGCCATTACAAAAAATGAAGCAGTAAACTTTGGAAAAATTACTATTTGTCTCATTCTCAATACTTTTGGCCATAACTGTATATGCATGTGTAATTTGCGCATGGGGGGGTTAGTGTAGGTTGGGTGTGGGGTGTCAGGGGGGGAGGGGTTTTGGGAAAATGGACGTCCTACGGGATGTGGGAAAAATGACCCGTTATGTGTGAATTTAATGGCCACAAACTTTCGTGGGACCTTGCTGTGATAAGGCCACAGGCTATCGTGGGACCTTGGGTGATTGGGTGATAGAAAAAAAAAAGGGTAGTGGAAAAAAAAAAAAAAAAGGAGTGGTTTTCATGAGTGCATAGGAATAAGTTTAAAGTTTTTGGCCAGGTTGGCCTATCTCTTGTTTCTTTGGGTGATGGGCCAGTCGTTTGTTTTTTTTCTTAGGGGGTTAGGTGTGAATGTGCAGGTATAAATGTGGTGAATGGAAGGGGTCGTGGTTATGAGGGGCAAGTTAGGGTCTTTCCTAGCCGGGGGGTCTCCCGGAGAGTGAGAGACTTTTCTTTATGGTAGTATATGTTATTTTAACTGGACTCTGGGATTTTGGTTGGGCTATGTCTTGTTGGGGTTTTTTGTTTTCTTGTATGTTGGTATTTGTGGTTATATTTGCGTTTTGTATGTGTTTTGTATTTTTATAATAAAATAAAAGAGTTCCAGCTCCAGTAGCGTCCACTAAAGCTGCTGCAGTTAAAAAGCTTTTATAAGGATCGAGCTTGGCGGTCCGCCGCAAGGTGTGCTACCACCAGTCCCAGCCCCTTTGCCTTGGGGCGCCTCCCCGATGCTCTTGACTGAGTGTCCCCGGGGCCTGAAGAATTTCCTTTGAAAAAATTAAGTGTCCAAAGCACAGGTGGTGTAGCTTGCTTAACAGCTGGGCTACTCCGCTGACTAGCAGATACTGCTACTAGGCCCAAAGTATTGCCGGGGCTAGATGCAGTTAAAAATTTGTAATCAGATCTACAGGCGGTGTAGCTTGCTTAACAGCTGGGCTACTCCTCTGACTAGCAGACACTGCTACTAGGCCCAAAGTATTGCCTGGGCTACATGCAGTTAAAAATTGTTATTAGATACAAAGGCTGTGTAGCTTGCTTCAGATGGGCTACTCCGCTGACTACGAGACACTGCTACTAGCCCAAAATGATTGGCTGGGTTAAATGTAGTAAAAAATTGTTATTAGATACACAGGCGGTGTAGCTTGCTTCACAGCTGGGATACTACGCTGACTAGCAGACACTGAATCTTTGGAGCAGACCTCTGATTCCCAGGCTATAGTATGAGTAAACAGCTCTGTAGGCTCAACCATCTGTGTTACCCCAAGCCATAGTGTATGTAGTTTCTTACGGTTAAAAGGGGGGGCAACCCGACCCACCTGGAATTGACGATGCCAATGTCATGTAAAACACAGCAAGGGGACTCCAAAAAGAGTCTCCATTTTTTCCAAAAATTGTGGCACAGACACCACTTAAGTGACTTCAATTGCCCCAGAGTTGCTTAAAATGGTTGGTGAGGTGATTTTCCAAAATCCTCAAGCTTTTAGTCTCCCCAGGATGACACAGGGGTAGAAATGTCTTTGCGGATCCATGATTTGTTCATCTTTATAAACGTGAGTCTCTCTACATTCTCAGTGGACAGCAGCATGCGCTTATCTGTCAGCACACCACCAGCAGCGCTGAACACACGTTCAAAGAGAATGCTGGCTGCGGGGCACGACAAGATCTCCAAGGCGTGAGTGGCGAGCTCAGGCCATTTTTCCAGATTGGAAGCCCAAAATGAGCAAGGGTCCAGTGACACAGTCATGGCTTTGATGTTCACTTGGAGATACTCCTGTACCATCCTCTCTAGGTGTTGACTATGTGTCAGACTTCTTGTCTCCTGTGGCCTTGCAAAGGATGGTCTAAAAAATTGGTGAAACGATTCCACAAAATTGCTGTTACCATCAGATACGGTGTTACTGTTACGGTTTGAGTGATGAAGACTCGACAGTCCCACGGTTGGCAAGTTAGAACTGTGAGATTCACTACGTGCACCACTGGTGTTTTGTGGAAAAGCACATGTAAGATTCTGTAACAGCCTCTGCTGATACTCCTGCATGCGTGAATCCCTTTCTATGGCAGGAATTATTTTGGCAAATTTACTTTTGTACCGGGAATCTAAGAGTGTGGCAATCCAGTAGTCGGGATTACTTCAAATTCTGACAATCCGAGGGTCATGTTGCAGGTAGTGCAGCAAGAAGAAACTCATGTGTCTTGCGCATCCAAGAGGACCAAGTCCTTGTTGTGTTGGTGGCGAGCTAAGAATCATGCTTCCTTCCTCTGCACTCTCCCCCCAACCTCGCACAACAGAAATGTGATCAAGGTCTCCCTCATCTGATGAGTCTTCCATGCCCATCGCTAGTTAGTCCTCCACTTCTTACTCGGCTCCTGCACCTTCCTCAACAGTTTGGCTGCTACCATGTGCCCTCGTTAATCCCTCTCCCCCACCCTCCCATGCCTGCCGCCTTGGTGCTGCTGACTGTCTGGACCTTGGAGATGTTATCTCTTCCGCATACGACTCCTCCTGTACTTCCTCCCCCTCCTCTTGTCCCACCACCTGACTCCGAATACTGTTTAAAGTGTGCTCCAGCATGTAAATGACCGGAATAGTCATGCTGATAATGGCATCATCAGCACTAAACATCTTCGTTGCCATTTCAAAACTGTGCAGAAGGGTGCATAGGTCCCTGATCTGAGACCACTCCTGCAACGTGATTTGCCCCACCTCTGGATCTCGTTGACCCAGGCTATAGGTCATAACGTATTGCACAAGGGATCATCGGTGCTGCCACAGTCGCTGCAACATGTGCAGAGTTGAATTCCATTGTGTTGGCACATCGCATTTCAGCTGGTGAACTGGCAGGCCCAACGACTTCTGTGGAGATGTAAGTCGTTGAGCTGCGGGATGCGAACGGCGGAAGTGAGCACACAGTGACCGTGCCCTCTGCAGAAGGTCATCTAGTCTGGGATAGTGGGCTAAAAATTGCTGGACAACCAGGTTCAACACGTGAGCCATACAAGGCACGTGTGTGACATTGCCCCGGTGAAGGGCCACACCCAGGTCTGCAGCATTGTCGCACACGGCCTTCCCTGGCTGCTGGTTCAGTGGAGACAACCATTCATGAAACTGGGTCTCCAGAGCTGACCACAACACCTCAGCTGTGTGACTCACCTTTCCCTGACATTTCAAAGTACACACCGCCTGATGCCATTGAGCCCTGCTGCCAGCAAAGTAAGGAGGTGTGCAGGATTCCTTCTGCTCAGTAAGAACACGGGTGACATTTAGTGTTGAGCCACCCCCGTAGTGTTCGAGTTCGGTTCGGTTCGTCGAACACCCGTGTGTTCGCCGAACTGTTCATCGAACTGTTCGACGAACACCTTCGAACACCGTTAAAACCAATGGCAGGCAAACAAAAACACATAGAAACACATAGAAAACACCTTCAAAGGTGTCCAAAAGCTGACAAACTGCTCAGAAGACATAACTAACACATGGAAAAGTGACAAGTACATATAGTCATGCGAAAATAAAAGAGGTGGAGGAGTAAAAGGAGGGGGAGACACAGATATAGGCATGTCATGCCCTTCTAAAATCCAAAAAGTGAGAAGCCGACACGGCCAGTCCGCTCCTGCCCGTGCCACCTCCGTGTCGCCGGGTTTGTGCCAGAGCCGCGGTGAACCCTGATGGCCAGCCCCCCTCTCCCAATACTGGTGCCTGTCCGCTGGTGGGTCGAGCGAGCCCCCCTGTGGTGGAGGCAGCTCTAAGCTTTTTAATTTAAATTGTCTCTCTAATTTGAATGAATACACTTTAAATCCATTTACAAGGATCTATTGGAGGGCAAGTCTCATGCCAGCAGCCGCGTAATTCCAGCTCCAGTAGCGTCCACTAAAGCTGCTGCAGTTAAAAAGCTTTTATAAGGATCGAGCTCGGCTGTCCACCGCAAGGCATCCTACT
The DNA here is from genome assembly GCF_046119375.1 of Phyllobates terribilis. Classification (NCBI taxonomy): domain Eukaryota; kingdom Metazoa; phylum Chordata; class Amphibia; order Anura; family Dendrobatidae; genus Phyllobates; species Phyllobates terribilis. Next base: position 192,941,592 of record NW_027362771.1, on the reverse strand, counting down.
GCCAGTCCCAGCCCCTATGCCTTGGGGTGCCTCCTGATGCTCTTCACTGAGTATCCCGTGGTCCCGAAGCATTTCCTTTGAAAAAATGAAGTGTCCAAACTACAGGTGGTGTAGCTTGCTTAACAGCCGGGATAATCCGCTGACTAGCAGACCCTGCTACTAGGCACAAAGTATTTCCTGGGCTAGATGCAGTTAAAAATTTGTAATTAGATACTCTCGTTGGATGCTGAGAAAGCATTCCATAGAGTCTCCTGGCACGCCATATATGATTCTCTTAAAAAGCTTGGGGTAGGGGTCTAGGGGACCCTTTTATAGCCAAAATCACGGCCCTGTATCGCAATACGTCACCTAGACTGAAGATAAATGGAACTGTAGCACCCTGAGGGCTCGGTTGCTACAGAGGTATTGCACCTCACCCAGAGGTGTGATATCTCACTCTCAGGTAAGGATGTAGTGTGGATCAGGACCCGACACCTGCATGCATTACACCACATTGCCGTGGGGCAGGGCGACCAATATGCCCCTGAGATGGGCACGACAGTCCCTGTCCCTGGCTGGAGTGGGGGGAGGGAACACTGAGGAAGGGGAACCCTGTAGTGCAGGAGCAGGGAGGAAGCAGTTCCTGGGTGCATTGAGAAGGGAGTATAAAAGGTGGGCACCATCTTAGTTCAGTGCAGAGAAGTCTGAGCAGAAGTGGCAGGGAGCAGGGGCTCTGCATGAGCTCTGCTCCGGAGGCGGGCCTAGTAACAGAGGCCCAGCCCTGGAAGAGGGAGAAGGAAGGAAGAGGAGCGGAGAAGGCTCCAGGAACGAGGAACGAAGGGATCTCAGGGGTGCGGACGGGCGAGTCGCCACCGCACGCCAGAATCCACCTGCGTGGAGGGGTCAGGCCAAAGGGGGAGACCGGTCCCCGAAACTAGTGGAGGCAGGAAACGACCCTCAGCTAGAAACAGGAGGCTGTGACATTTTATGTGGCGCAGCCCCTCGCTACACCCGCTAGGAAGGCACCACATAGGGTCAGGGAAACTGGCGCCAAGTTTACCAAGAGGAGGCCCGAGGCAGCCGGACAGAAGGGTTGGTAAGAAAGGCCAGACAAAGGACACACAAAGGGGGTCCTGTGAAGCGCTCCAAAGTTATCTGGGAGTTGTCTGAGCCCGTCACCTGGTGAGCACAGTACGACGTGGGCAGCCGTTACCTGCAGACGTGGTCTGGATAATAAAAACTGTGAGTAAAGGCCCTGGACTGCATCACTGACTCCGTGTCATTACTGCTGCTGCCCTGCACCATCACCCCCATCCTCCGCATACACTGCCCTGAGGCTATACTCCTCCCGTGGGGAGTTATGCTACGCTCTGCTGCACCCACAACACCAGCCTCAGCGGTCTGCCCTGGAGCGGCGGTTCACTCTGACCGCAATCCACGGGTGGCGTAGTCGGACATTTAAACATCAAAACCACATAAATAGTTCCGCCACTGGTTTGACCGCCCTGAGCCACGGAACCGGGTTGCCGCCACGGAGACTACAACCACCAAAAAGGGTCCGGCTCCGGGTGTCCCAAGGCCCAGGGGGCGCGTCAGAACATTTTCATCACCTTTCACAATCACCAATGGGACAAGGCAGGGATGTTCTCTGTCCCCTCTCTTATACATCCTAGTGACAGAGCACCTGCTCTCATCAATTCGCCATAACCCCAATATTAGGTGGATTGAGGTGGTAGGCACCGAGTACAAGTGCTCTCTATTTGCTGATGATGTCCTAGTATATATCACTCAATCACATATATCCATCCATGCTGTTATGGCTGAAATAGATCACTTTGTTACATGGTCAAATTTTAAAATCAATGCAGCGAAGTCTGAGGCCCTCGATGTCTCCCTCCCCAAATCCATATAGGATTCCGTCCAGTCCAACTTTCCCTTTGCCTGGCCCTCACAGGGTATCAAATACTTAGGAATTCCTATTCATAGAGACCTCTCCCATCTATGTTATCTTAATTTTGGGCCCTTTATTGAACAACTCCATACAGACCACGGTTGGCAAGTTAGAACTGTAAGATTCACTACGTGAACCACTGGTGATTTGTGGAAAAGCACATGTACACTGTGTTCCAAATTATTATGCAAAAAGTGTTTAGGAGTGATAAGGGAAGAATTTGTTTGTTTGTCAGTTAAACTCATTGATGGTGATGTGTGTCAGGGCTCTTTATATCACTGTAAGCAATTGCAGACATCTGTGCTAATTAGTTTGGCAGGTGTGTCCAATGAAAGGCAAGACTACTTAAGAAGGCTGTCTCACATTATTAAGCAGCCTACATTTTCTGCCAAAATGGGAAAGAAAAAGGATGTGTCGGCTGCTGAGAAGCAACAAATTGTGGAGTGTTTAGGTCAAGGCATGACTACAATCAACATTGTGCAATGATCAGGATGAAGTGTCTTGGCAATCAAGAAGTATGTAGCTGATTCACAGTACACACGTGTGCGTGCTGAAAAGGGCAAATTGAGGACTCTTTCCTACAGGCAATTACGTCAGGTTGAAAGAGCAGCGGCAAAAAAGCCTTGTCATAGCAGCAGACAAGTTTTTGAAGCTGCTTGTGCCTCCAACGTCCCCCGAATAACAAGATGCAGGGTCCTTCAGAGGTTTGCAGCTGTGCATATGCCATCCTGTCGACCTCCTCTATTCACTTCACACAAGCAGAAACGGCTCCAGTGGGCCAAACATTACATGAAGACTGATTTCAAAACTGTTTTGTTCACGGATGAGTGCCATGCAGCGCTCGTTGGTCCAGATGGATGGAGTGGAGGATGGCTGGTTGATGGACACCCCACGCAAACACTGCTACAGCGCCAACAAGGAGGAGGTGGAGTAATGTTTTGGGCTGGAATCATGGGGAGAGAGATTGTCGGCCCCTTTAGGATCCCTGAAGGCGCTAAAGATGAACTCCATAATGTATGTGGATTTTCTCAAACAGCACTTCCTGCCATGGTTCAAGAAGAAGAACCGTGTATTTCACAGCAAGATCATTTTTCTGCATGATAATGCACCATCTCATGCTGCACATAAAACATCTGCATCTCTGGCTGATATGGGCATAAAAGGGGACAAACTTATGGTGTGACCCCCATGCTCCCCTGACCTCTACCCCATTCAGAACCTTTGGAGCATCATTAAAAGGAGTGTCTATGATGGCGGGAGGCAGTTCACATCTAAGCAACAGCTCTGGGAGGGTATTCTGTCCTCATGCAAAACAATTGAAGCAGAAACCATCCAAAACCTGACAAATTCAATGGACGAGAGAGTTCAGAAGCTCCTTTCGAACAAGGGGTCCTATGTGAAAATGTAACATCACCTAGAATAAAGTTTTGAGTTGAAAACTGTTTGATTTCAGTTTCTAACAACCTGCTAATGCTTATAATTTCAAAAATGACCATTTTTTTGGTCTATATTAAAATGTAAAGGTTGATCGAAAAGTTTGGGGGATCTAAGAGTGTGGCAACCCAGTAGTCATGATTACTTCGAATTCTGACAATATGAGGGTCATGCTGCAGGTAGTGCAGCAAGAAGGCACTTATGTGTCTTGCGCATCTCGGAGCCCCAAAATTATTTTCCGGGCTAGATGCAGCTAAAAATTATTATTAATTTTAAATCTGGTGAAGCTTTAGTATAGATGGCCTAATAGGATCAGTGCTGCACACTGCTACAAAGCCCAAATTATTTTCCAGTCAAGATACAGATAAACATGATTAGTAATTTTAAATCTGGTGGAGCTTATTATAGATGGCCTAATAGAATCAGTGCTGCACACTGCTACAAAGCCCAAATTATTTTCCAGCCAAGATACAGATAAACATGATTAGTAATTTGAAAGCTTAAAACGGTTGGTAGGGTGATTTTAACCAATCATCAAGCTTTTACTCTCCCCAGGATGACACAGGGGTAGAAAAGTCGTTTCGGATCCATGATTTGTTCATCTTTATGAACGTGAGTCTGTCTACATTATCAGTGTAGAGCCGCGTGCGCTTATCTGTCAGCACACCACCAGCAGCGCTGAACACACGTTCAGACAGAACGCTGGCTGCGGGGCATGACAAGATCTCCAAGGCGTAAGTGGCTAGCTCCGGCCATTTATCCAGATTGGAAGCCCAAAAAGAGCAAGGGTCCAGTGACACAGTCGTGGCTTCAATGTTTACTTGGAGATACTCCTGTACCATCGTCTCTAGGCGTTGACTATGTGTCAGACTTCTTGTCTCCTGTGGCCTTGCAAAGGATGGGCTAAAAAAGTGGTGAAATGATTCCGCAAAATTGATGTTACCAGCAGATACTGTGGTTCTGTTACGGTTTGAGTGCTGAACACTTGACGGTCCCACGGTTGGCAAGTTGGAACTGTGAGATTCACTACGTGCACCACTGGTATTTTGTGGAAAAGCACATGTAAGATTCTGCAACAGTGTCTGCTGATACTCCTGCATGCGTGCATCCCTTTCTATGGCAGGAATAATTTCTGCAAATTTACTTTTGTACCGGGGATCTAACAGTGTGGCAACCCAGTAGTCAGGATTATTTCTAATTCTCACAATTCGAGGGTCATGTTGCAGGTAGTGCAGCAAGAAGGCACTCATGTGTGTTGCGCATCCAGGAGCACCAAGTCCCTGTTGTGTTGGTGGCTAGGTAACAATCATGCTTCCTTCCTCTGTCCTCTCCCCCCAACCCCGCACAACAAAAATGTGATCAAGGTCTCCCTCATCTGATGAGTCTTCCATCAGTTCGCCCTCCACTTCTTCCTGGGCTCCTGCACCTTCCTCACTAGTTTGGCTGCTACCATGCGCCCTGGTAAAACCATCTCCCCCACCCTCAATTGCCTGCCGCCTTGGTGCTGCCGACCGTCTGGACCTTGCAGATGTTAGCCCTTCCGCATACAACTCCTCCTCCTCTACTTCCTCCACCTCCTCTTGTGCCACCACCTGACTCCGAATTCTGTTTAACATGTGCTCCAGCATGTAAATCACCGGAATAGTCATGCTGATAATGGCATCGTCAGCACTAAACATCTTCGTCGCCATTTCAAAACTGTGCAGAAGGGTGCATAGGTCCCTGATCTGAGACCACTCCTCCAGCGTGATTTGCCCCACCTCTGGATCTCGTTGGCCCAGGCTATACGTCAGAACGTATTGCACCAGGGCTTGTCGGTGCTGCCACAGTCGCTGCAACATGTGCAGAGTTGAATTCCACCGGGTAGGCACATCGCATTTTAGCCGGTGAAGTGGCAGGCCCAACGACTTCTGTAGAGATGTAAGTCGCTGAGCTGCGGGATGCGAACGGCGAAAGTGAGCACACAGCGACCGTGCCCTCTGCAGAAGGCCGTCTAGTCTGGGATAGTGGGCTAAAAATTGCTGGACAACCAGGTTCAACACGTGAGCCATACAAGGCACGTGTGTGACATTGCCCCGGCGAAGGGCCGCACCCAGGTTTGCAGCATTGTCGCACACGGCCTTCCCTGGTTTCAGGTCCAGTGGAGACAACCATTCATGTAATTGGTTCTCCAGAGCTGACCACAACTCCTCAGCTGTGTGACTCACATTTCCCAAACATTTCAATGTAAAAACCGCCTGATGACGTTGAGCCCTACTGCCAGCATAGTAAGGAGGTGTGCAGGATCCCTTCTGCGCAGTTAGAAAGCTTGTGGCATGACCAGACAGGCTTTGGGTGCAGGTGGAAGACCGAGAGGAGGTTGAGGAGCAGAAGCAGTGGAGGAACTTTGACATAAATAGGATTGACGCACAACTCGTGGGGACGGCAAGACTTGGACAGCAGCCCCTTGTCCTGCTGTCACCATAGTTACCCAGTGCCCAGTCAGCGACATGTAACGCCCCTGTCCATGCCTACTCGTCCAAGTGTCTGTGGTGAAATGCACCCTGTCACACACAGAGTATCTCAAAGAAGTGGTGATGTTGTGTGCGACATGCTGGTGGAGCGCAGGCACACCTTTCTTTGAGAAGTAGTGCCGACTGGGCATCTGGTACTGGGGCACTGCGACGGATATAAGGTCTCGAAAATCCTCTGTGTCCACCAGGCGGAAAGGCAGCATTTCTGCAGCCAAGAACTTGCAGATGGTGAAATTCAACCTCTTAGCTTTCTCATGGCTAGGAGGAAATGGTCTTTTACTTGTCCACATCTGAGGGACCGAGGGCTGGCTATTGTGCTTAGACGGGGTTGATAAGGGTGTCCCCGGCAAACTGCCGGTCTGTGAGGAAGATGCAGGCGGACATGTTAGGTTGCCTTGATCCAAAGGTGGTGCTATCGATGTCGGACAGCGCTCAACACCAGCTGGTGTTACCACCTCCAAAGAAAATGATGACCTGCCAATCACGCTGGCTGTTGCGGGTAAAGAGGTGGCAGGTCTGCGCCCCAAAACAGGTGTGACTGCTGTCCCCCCAGTCACAGAGGATGAAGAGGCCGCGGATGCACAAGATATGGCAGAAGGTGGTTGGCCCGGCCGGCTAGGCCGCATTGTAGCACACTGAGCTTCCCACTGCAACTTATGCTTCATGTCCATGTGCCGGTTCATGCATGAAGTACTCAAATTATGTATTTTTTGGCCTCTACTTAGCTTTTGCTGACAAATGTTACAGATAACACGAGTTGGGTCATCTTTATCGATCTGAAAAAATGCCCAGGCTATGCAAGGCTTAGCACCCATGCGACCTGAAGAGCCACCACGACTTGTGGTGAGAGGCAGAGTTGTGTTTGAGGATGAAGTTGTTGACGTGCTTCCAGTACTACGTCTCTGTCCAGGAAGGCGCAACCTGACCTCGTCGTCACTAGCATCTTCCTCCACCTCCTCTGCTGACCTCATCTCTTGGCTGACTGTGGGTTGACAGTAAGTGGGATCTCCAACCTCATCATCATCACCCTGTGCGTTATCACACCCGTCGTCCTCAGAGCCAACCTGTTCCTGCCCTGACAAAAAACTAAAGTTGTCGCTCCAATCAGGTATTTGAGTCTTATCATCGTCTTCCTCATTGTCTCCACCAACAGGAGTTACAGTTTGGGAATGAGGGTCTACATTATGGTCAGAACCTTCTGCGTCTGGTCCTGGATCCGACTCATAAAGATTCTGGGCATCAGTGCAGATCATTTCCTCGTCTGAATTCACAGAAGCGCTGGAGTCGACCTCTGATTCCCAGGCTATAGTATGAGTAAACAGCTCTGCAGACTCAACCATCTGTTCTACCTCATACTCAGACGGGCAGCTGGAGATTTGGGAGCTGTGAGGAAGCAAGTGCGATTGGGGTGACACCTTTGAGGACTGGAGTATTTGTGATGTTGAAGTTGATGTGGAGGAGAGCCCACTTAAAGGAGCACTTGATATCCGTTGAAGCACCTGCTGTTTTTGTGCCTCATCTGGAATTTGTAGCGATTGGCGTGGCCGTAAGAAAGGGATCTTATCACATTGTCCGCTAAAAGAAGTAGACATTTTAGTTTGGCTGGAAGATGGTCTTTCTTCTGCAGATGTTACTGTTGCTTTAACACCTACCCCACGGACACAACCTTTTTTCCCCTTCCCAACACGCCTATTCCCCTTTCCACCAGCAGCAGGCCTTTTTCCACTCATTTTGGTGGTTAACTAATTAACAACTCTGGAGTTGTTTGCACAAAAAAACAATGGATGGGAACTGAGCAGAGCTGAGTGGCCAAACTGTGGTATTAGGCCAAAACTATTGGCTGGGTTAGATGCAGAAAAAAATTATATTCAATTTGCAACCTGATGGATGTCAGTATAGATGGACTAATAGAGAAAGTCCCACACACTGCTAGAAGGCCAAATATTTTTTCAGAGCTAGATGCAGATAAAAATTATTTTTAATTTGCAACCTGATGGAGGTCAGTATAGATGGACTAATAGAGAAAGTCCCACACACTGCTAGAAGGCCAAATATTTTTTCAGAGGTAGATGCAGAAAAAAATATATTCAGTTTGCAACCTGATGGAGGTCTGTATAGATGGATTAATAGAACAAGTCCCACACACAGCTAGAAGCCCAATATTTTTTCAGAGGTAGATGCAGAAAAAAATATATTCAGTTTGCAACCTGATGGAGGTCAGTATAGATGGACTAATACAACAAGTCCCACACACAGCTAGAAGCCCAATATTTTTTCAAAGGTAGATGCAGAAAAAAATATATTCAGTTTGCAACCTGATGGAGGTCTGTATAGATGGACTAATACAACAAGTCCCACACACAGCTAGAAGCCCAATATTTTTTCAGAGGTAGATGCAGAAAAAAATATATTCAGTTTGCAACCTGATGGAGGTCTGTATAGATGGACTAATACAACAAGTCCCACACACAGCTAGAAGCCCAATATTTTTTCAGAGGTAGATGCAGAAAAAAATATATTCAGTTTGCAACCTGATGGAGGTCAGTATAGATGGACTAATACAACAAGTCCCACACACAGCTAGAAGCCCAATATTTTTTCAGAGGTAGATGAAGAAAAAAATATATGCAGTTTGCAACCTGATGGAGGTCAGTATAGATGGACTAATACAACAAGTCCCACACACAGCTAGAAGCCCAATATTTTTTCAGAGCTAGATGCAGAAAAAAATTATATTCAATTTGCAACCTGATGGAGGTCAGTATAGATGGACTAATAGAATGATGCTATGCCCAAAAGATTTTACTTCACTAGGTGCAGTAAAAAAATTGGTATTCTATACACAGGTGGTATATCTTGCAACACAGATAGGCTACTCCACTGACTAACACACTCTGCAATAGGCCAAAAAGGATTAGCTTTGCTAGATTCAGCCAAATGCTGTGAAAAAAACTTGCACAGCACTGGCACAGACCTGCCTGGCAAAAACTGATAGGAACTGATGTAACCTAGTCCTGAAAAGGACTCCAATTACAATTAGTCTTTACTCCCACAATCTATCTATTTAAGAGCACAGACCTGCCTGATAAAAGTCGTAGGAAATGCTGTAACCTAGTCCTTAAAAGGACTGCAATCACAACTATTCCCTACTCCCAAGCTATCTGTAGATTTGTGCGAAAATTGGCTTGAAATTAACAAGGTATAGCGCACACAGTAACAGCGGTGCCGTCTAACACGCAGCTGCAGCAGTGAGAAAATGGTGGCGACGGGGAAAATGGCTTGGTCTTATAGGGCAAGGACATGTGACATACACTGCCAATGACACATGCCCTTGCTTGTGTGAAAAAAAGCACTTCGCTCCGTGTGTGCGCTGCTGATAGGCTGACAGATTGCACCTCCCCACTGTAAATGCGGGAAAGAGAAAAAAAAAATGGAGATCTTCATTGTTCCTGCAGAGATCCATCCCCTGCCCCTCCCCCCACCCCGCTGTACACTCAAACTGCGTATTAACATTAATTTTCATCATTACTGAGAAAAAATCCAGTTATGATTTTAGTGCACGAACAGTTATCGAACATAACAGCCGAATTTTTCTCAAATTGTTCGTGTTCGCCGAACGGCTCGAACACCGCCCAAAACAGCTCGAATTTGAGATTGGCGAACAGTTCGAGTAGAACAACGCTCATCTCCAATACCAACACACAACTCCAAAGTATTATCTAAATTAAAAAAAGGGTCTAAACAGAACCAAAAAGACCACAGTTTTATGCAAAAACATTAAATTTTTATTCCAACAAAAATTCTAAAAATTACAACAGCATGGTGCTACACAATGAGGACACAATCCTCCACCATAATATTTTTAATCAAGTTATTACATGTACAGCAGTTTAAAATATCATGTTTAGGACCCTAAATAAAGTGACTAGTGCATCTGACACTAACAGGTATTGGTTTCAATCCACAATGCCTTGTGGGACTACTTATATAAATATAGTTAAGATTTATAGCCCCACAGGAACAACCATATCAATAAGTCTAGAGCACAACTATCTAGTACATATGGCCTATAGGCTCTATACTAATAATCATAGAGCTTACATGCGTTTAAACTAAAGGATCATACTTACTCAAATTAATGGTGGCAGGTCTGCGACCTCGCGCCCCAACTAGAGTTCTAGTCCTCTTCCTCTCTGAAGAGACAATTTGCATATTTCCCAGAGAAGCATTGCGACTTTAAAGTCTCCTCACCTTGGCATGTCAGGCTTGACATTTCACTCTCCACAAGGAGAAACTTAACCCCTTAATGATGAACAACGTACATGTACGGCAGATGAATGGAGTGAGCTCAGCAGCAGAGCTGGAACAGGTGGAGCAGTGCTCTGGTTGTGGCTGACAACCTGTTAAATGTTATTTTCTGACAGCAGCACTTACAGAACATGGCCCGGGCGTAGCGCTGTTCTATCTGCAAAATTGTTTTTTTATATTTTCAAATAGAATTAATCTTGATAATTCTGCAATAACTATATTAATTCACCATTCAATAAGATGGCCTTTTAAAAACTCAAGAACCATGGGTGATGCTGCATCATTAGTTCATTTTACCCTTTTCTATTTTGTTGTGTTGAGGGAGTTCAGTATCCAAAAAGGTAATTTGACAAGAGTATGATTGAAACAGTCCCCTTGATATTTGGAGTGACAGAAGGTGAAGCACCTGCAGTTGAAATCTACTTTAATGTGAACCATTAATAAATATTTACAATTCATATTCCAATAATGGTTATGTCTTTCACATAAATAATTCTGAGCACTTGAACTTGAGTTTGTTTAAGGTCTTTACATGAATAATCTGCCAGCGCTTTCTTATAAGAGCAATTTAAATAAAGGTAATATTATCATAGTTTGAATAAAAACATTATTTTAATGTGAAAATATATATTTTATAAATGAACATATACACTTCTGCTAAGAAAAAACACATGTAGAGATTAACTTGCCTTAAAAATGTTTAAATGCAAAAGGATAAGCCATATGAATGTCAAATATTTGCTTTTTTCCTTCTTGATGGAGTAGAAGAGTTGCCAAATTCATTAATTCTGCGCTTCTTCTGAGAGGCATGCGCTGTGCCTGAAATGTTACTCCAGTCAAGGACACCAGTGAAGTAGGGGACCCAACCTCCACCCATTTCGGCGGAGCTGTTTCAAAATGTCGTGAAAACACCAAAAGTTATAACATTTTGGTGCAACTCTGCGCTGCACCAAATTTTTGCGACTTTACAAAGCTTTTACACCACTTTTGTGGTAAAAGCTTTGATGAATTGCCCCCCATTCTTTCTATTGCTTCCATTCACCAATCTATGTATGTGTTAAGGCTGTGCTCTCCTGTCTCCTGAGCTGCATACTTCCCAGTGGGGGTCTCAGGAACCATATTTCCACCAGTTTGCTTGCAAATTAAAAGAACAACAAATAAAAAATTGTAACATTTAGTTACTATTTAAAAATCCCTCCATTTGTGAGAATAGAAAGGATTTATAGTTAGAGTTAAATTGCAAAGATTCTTGTTTCTGCAATTTTACTCATTTATCAGGTTGAGAAAACCCCTTTAATTTAAATTAAAGTCTTTCCTTCCTTTATGCAAAATTGAGGAAGTAACAAAGTAACTAACAAGTGACATACTTTTTACTATATATTTTTGATAGAGAATAGCGAGCACAAAAATGCTCGGATGCTCGTTACTTGAATTGAGCAATTTCAAATGCTCGGGTACTCGTTTCGAGTGATGAGTATAATGGGAGTCATTGGGAAATCCAAGCATTTTTCTGGCAGACCATACAATGAGGTCTGGGGGGCCGTGAAAATGTTAAGATTGATGGAAAAAGTGCTGAATGGAAGGAGAATAGCAGGGGGAAGACCCCTGGAAGCATCTCTGACTCCAAAATCACTGATGAGAACAATGCTGTCACACTTTTACTCCACTTTAAGGACTGACAATAAGGCTATGTGCCAATAAAGTGGATTTAATGCGTTTACGCGGTGGAAACACATTAAAAACGCTTGTTAAGTTGTCTGCCATGCTTCCCAATGATAATCTGCATGTGCTGCGCACATGTTGCGGAAATTTCCGCTGAGGATTATCATTGCGGAAAAATCTGGAGCACAACCATTAATTGTGAGGAATCGCAGCAAAATCGCCACTATTGACTTGCATTGGACCACATAACATCCTCATGACTACATGTACACATGCGGATATTATGCGATTCAATGCGCGGATGGTACCGGGGTCTGGAGAAAAGGAGACCATAGTACCTGTAGTTAAAAAAGAATTAAAATAAAAAAAAACATATACTCACCTTCTGATGGCCCCCTGTCTGCTTCTGGCGGCGCAGCTGGCTCTTCGGCTGCTCGCGGAGGTGTAAAAGGACCATCCATGTTGTCATTTAGTCATGTGATAGGTTACGCGACCGCCGGGGTCAGCGGTCGCGTGACCTGTCACACGACTAAATGACGTCTTGGAACGTCCTTTTAGAGCACCACAAGCCGCCGAAGACACCGGACGCACCATAGAGGAGACCAGGGGCCATCAGAAGGTGAGGATATATATATATTTTTTTTCAACATTTTTATTCTTTTTTTTACTATTGATGCTGCATTTGCAGCATCGTAACTTGGTCACACAACTTAAATCCATGCCGGTTGCATGGATTTATATAGTGTGACCAAGTTGTCAAGCACTTTTCCAAGTGATGCTAAAATCGTTGGAAAAGCGCTTGACAACTCGCATGCAAAATAGCATGTTAAAAACGCTTCACAAATGCTTCTACCTGGCAGAAAGAATGCATGTAAAATCCGCATGTGTTTTTTCTGCCAGGGAGATGCCGAAACGTTCAGGAAAAATCCAGAGATTTTCTGCATCATGGGCACTTAGCCTAAAACATTCAAAATCTACGAGAAATTGGAGTTTACAGGAAAAAAAATTTAAGAAACATTTTTCCTGTATAATGACTTGTATATAAGGCAAAATGTTAAAAGGATTTAAAAGAATATAATTTAAGTAAACCAAAATTTATTTTTTTATTAAAAAATTGGATATTTCAGTGTAATTTATGAGGGAAGCAAGAAGTGCAAAAAATTAGGGACTCAGATACACCCTGTATTAGAGATAAAGGAGGGCCTCATACACATTCTGTTCAAATTGTCATGTAGTAGTACTTCTAGACTTATAAAGGCTATGCACTTAATGCAAATCCTGGCCAAAATGACAAGCAAGGCATCCATACACCCTTGAAGGCACCAGCTGTAGTGTCTCAATAAAATATTGTGAACTAAGTGTAGTTGTGGCACTCCTACACTCATAAATGCTCTACACACAGTGAAACGCTTGCAAATAATTACAAACAATGTCAGCCATTCACCCTTGAAGGCACCAACTGTACTGCCTCAAAAAAAATTAGGAAAATGTAGTTGTGGTACTTTTACACTCATTAAGGTTTTGCACAAATTGCAAAGCCAGGAAAAAATTATAAAGTCTGGTCATTCAGTCATCCGTAGACCCTAGAAGGCAACAACTGGTGGGCCTCATTCAAATATTGAACATTAAAAACACTTTATGTGCTGCTGTCATATGGTGGAGTGGAAAAGTTGAGCCTAATCCAGGCTTTGTCCATTGTTATCAGAGTTAGCCTGTCAGCACTTTTTGTTGACAGGAGAAAGCACCTGTCTGTTATGGCACTAAAAAGCCGCTCAGACAAGATGCTAGTGGTAGGGCAGCACAACACCTCCAAGGCATAGAGGGACAGCTCATGCTAAGTGTCCAGCTTTGAGACCCAATAGCTGAAGGTCGCAGATAAATTAGCGAGTATGCTGGTTTTGTCAGCCAGTTATTGCTTGGCCCTCTTAAAACTTTACCCACCCTGTTAAAAATACTTGGTCATCAGGGCATGGACACTGGGCTGGTGTCATTAAATTGGCCCATGCCTTTGACAGTGTGAACCCCTGCCTCTGCTTTGTGTCTCCCTCACCTCTCCTCCTTGGTTGGCCAAGGAAGATTGCCCCCTGCCGCTCGCATTGTCTGATCTGAATTTTTTCAACATATTTTCTGCAATGGCCTTCTGGTATAGCACCATTTTAGAAGAACTCTCCTCAGGAAGAAGAGATGCAAAGTTTTCCTTGTAGCGTGGGTCTAGCAGGGTGAACAACCAGTACTCTTTTTCAGCTTCGATGAATGTAATGCAAGAGTCATGGGAAAGGCAGCGGTACATAAAGTCTGTCATATGTGCCAAGCCCTCTACAGCCAACACTTCCCTGTATACACTATGATGACTACTCTCTATCTCCTCCTCCATCTTTTCCCCCTCATTCCCCTTCTCAGCCCATCCACGTAGGAGAGACGGGACGAAGCTTGTGTGGGTACTAGCCACTTTTGCGCTAGTACCCACACAGCCAGCTCCTGTTCCTGTTCCTAGTCCTCTTCACCTTGTCATTGTTACCCAATCTGTGCTGAGTAGATGAGATGAGATGAGGCTGGGCCATATTCCCCTGTCTCAAGTCTTCCTCCATCTCCACCAGGTCCGCATGCAAAACTTCATGTTTAATTGTCAGCAGCGACGGTTTAAGTAGGCACAGAAGCGAGATAGTTGTGCTGATGATGGTGACATCGCCATTCATCAACTTTGTGGAGTCCTCCAAGTCTTGGAGAACCGCACAAATGTTAGACATCCATGCCCACTCTTCAGTTGTTATATGTGGAGACTAACCAGAATACCGTCAGGCATGTTCAAGCTGGTATTCCACAACTAGCCTCTGCTTTTCACAAAGCCTTGCCAGCATGTGCAGTGTGGAGTTCCAGCACGTGGTCACATCACACACCAGTCAGTGAGCAGGCACTTGCATGCGCTGCTGCAGCACTGCCAGAATGGCAGAAGCTGTGGCTGACTTGTGGAAATGGGCGCTGTCGCGGCGTACCTTGACCATAAGCTTTGGCAATTCTGGGTAGCTTTTCAGTAACTGCTGAACTACCAAGTTGAGCACATGTTACCAAATAATGAAGAGCACAGAATGGCGATAGGAAAATGACTGTATCTAGCGACTGTTACAAGGCCAGATATTTCAGCAGCAGTAGGAATTCTGAGTAGAAAAGTGTCCAAGCCAAATAAAGTGGATTGGAATGCTGTGAAGAGAGTAATACTTTATTTGAAAGGAACCAGCAATGTTAAACTGAAACTGCCTATAAGTGATAAATGCATTTTAACTGGATACGTTGATGCAGATTAGGCTGGAGATCCAACTGTCAGAAAATCTACCAGTGGCTATCTATTCTTTTTCTCAGGTGGACCAATTAGTTGGACTACTAAAAAACAATCAATAGTAACGCTGTCATTAACAGAAGTAGAATATGTTGCAGCAGCACATGCGAGTCAAGAAGTTCTATGGTTAAGACAATTGCTAACAGACCTAGGACAAGCACAGTTGGAACCAACAAAAATGAATGAGGACAATCAGGGATGTCTTGTTCTTGCTCAGATGAAAAGAGTTAACCGAAGTACCAAGCACATTGATGTGAAGTATCATTTCTTGAGGGACCATCAGGAACAAGGATTCCTCAAATTAGAATATTGTCCAACTGAAGATATGACAGCAGACATTTTCACAAAGGCATTGAATGCTGAAAAACATCAGAGACTAATGAAGAAATTGGGTTTGACTGAATAAATCCTTACTGTTGAGAAAGGGTGTTGGTATATGCAACAGTTGTGGACTTCTTTGTTTGTGTGAAGGAGGACTTTATGCTGATCGGACAATAGATGGCGATGTTGTGTAAAGTTTCCTTGTTTACTGTATTGTAAAAAGAAAAAGTCTCTCTTGTATTTTCTGTTTTGCACTTACTTCCTGGTGCAGTACTGTGTGACTGTGCGTTTTTTCTTTTACCTCATGTTCTGAGAAGTAAAAGCTTGTTATCCCATGTAATCTGCTCTGTGAAGTTTCTACCGCAACTGTGGGTATCCAGAATCTGTGCAAAAATCCTGATAGAAGTAGAAGCAGCAATCTTCAAAGTTGGTAGCACATGAGCCGTGCCAGGGTTGGACTCAGCCCCGGCCTCCACAATTCTCACCCAGTGTGTCATTAGGGAAATGTGGTGTCCCTGGCCTCAAGCGCTTGTCGATGTGTCAGTCGTTAAGTGGACATTCCTAGTACCTGCGTTGGTAAGGACACAGGTGTTATCCATGGATATGTGTTGGTACAAGGCGGAGATGCCACAATGGGGGAAATAGTGGTGGATGAGGGCTACATTTTTACACCTAAAGCAGGACAATTTTTTTTTTATTTCAAACCAACAAAATTTCACGCAAACCAAGTTCTAGAGTATATGTGACAATAGTCAATTTTTGAACAACCAAATTTCTACCTCTGTAGCAGGCCAATTTGCTTTTTATTTCAAACCAATGAAATTTCACACAAACCAAGTTCTAGAGTATATGTGGCAATAGTCAATTTTTGAACAACCAAATACTTTATCTACACCTGTAGCAGGCTAATTTCGTTTTCTATTTCAAACCAACGAAATTTCACACTAGTCAAGTTCTACAGTAGTTCTACAGTATATATGACAAGTAACTCACCTTCTTTCTTATTCATAGTTTTAATTTTTTTTAACTGTACAGTTTACTCCCATAGACACAGGTTCAGAGTAAAAAAAGTAGTTTTCATGCACAGTACTCCCACAGACACAGGTGCACAGTTAAAAAAGTGTTTTTTAGGCACAGCACTCCCACATGCATGGTTGCAGAGTAGAAAAAAGTGTTTTTTATGCACAATAGTCCCACAAACACAGGTGCAGAGTAAAATAAAGTGTTTTAGGCTCAGTACTCCTACAGACACAGGTGCACAGTTAAAAAAAAAGTGTTTTTTTAGGCACAGTACTCCTACAGACAATGGTGCAGGGTAAAATAAGGGTTTATTATGCACAGTATTTCCACAGACACATGTGCAGAGGAAAAAAAAAGATTTTTATGCACAATACTTCCACAGAGACAGGTGCATAGAAAAAAAAAGTGTTTTTCAGGCATAGTACCCTCACAAACACAAGTGCACAGTTAAAAAAGTGGTTTTAAGGAACAGTACTCCCACAGACAGAAGTGTTTTTTAGGCACAGTAGTACCACATACACTGGTGAAGAGTAGAAAAAGTTGGTCTTAGGCACACAACTCCTACATACACGAGTGCAGTGTAGAAAAAATTGGTTGGAGGCACACTACTCCCATATACACAGAAGCAGAGTAGAAAAATTGGTTTAAGGCTGTGTGCCCACGATGCGTTTTTTAGGCGTTTCCGCAGCGGCAAAAACGCTGCAGAAACACTTAAAAAAATGCATGGTAGAAGGCTTGCCATGTTCCCCAATGATAATCCGCATGTGCTGTGCACATGCTGCAGAAATTTCCGCTGCGGATTATCATTGCGGAAAAAAACGCAGCACTACCAATTATTTTGCGGAAGTGCTGCGTTTTCGCCGCCATTGACTTGCATTAGATCGCATGGATTATGCATCACTGTATATGTAGATGCGCATTGCATGCGTTCTAATGTGTGGATGGTACCCAGGTCTAGAGTAGAGGAGACTCTCCTCCGGACCTGGGTACCATAGAAAACTGTAAAAAAAAAAGAATAAAATAAAAAATAAATATATACTTACCTTCTGGCGGCCCCAGATGCGCTCCTCCTCAAATGCCGGCAGTTCGCGATGGACTGAAGTACCTGCACTGACATCATAGTCATGTGACGGGTCATGCGACGCTGACGTCGGCAGGTCCTTCAGTGTACCGCTGGCGGCAAGGGTGAACGGAGTGAAGCAGGACCCCGGGGGCCATCAGAGGGTAAGTATATATTTATTTTTTTATTTTTTACCATTCTTTACGGTCACACTATATAAATCCATGCCGGTTGCATGGATTTATATAGTGTGACCAAGTTGACAAGCACCTTCCAAGTGATGTTAAAATCGCTTGGAAAGTGCTTGTCAACCCGCATGCGGAAATGCAAGTGAAGAACGCTTTTTTTCTGCCAGGGAGATGCAGAAATGCTCAGGAAAAAATCCTGAGCATTTCTGCATCATGGGCACATAGCCTTAGGCACACTACTCACACATATATGGATGCAGAATACTCACAGAGAGGCTTTTTGGAAAAATGCGCACACAAAATACTTAATACTGTCCCTCACTCCAGCTGCATCTTGTCACTACACTAAGCAGAGTAGAATGGTGGTGGCACCCGTGATCCAGCATTTATACAGGCCAAGTCACGTGGTGTCCTGGCCAATCACAGCCATGCCAATACTTGACAAGGCTGTGATGGCTCGGAAGTGCCCAGTCTAAAAGCTTGTTAATTGGCTATGTTGCAGTCTTTCAATAAACTTCATTTGGCACTGAACCCGAACAGTAATCCGGACTTCCAGTAAAAAGTCCATGTTCGGGGTTCGGTACCGGACACTAGGTGTCCAGTACGAACCCCGAACTTTACAGTTTGAGTTCGCTTAACCCTATTCACTGCCCAATGGCATAAAATTCTGTGACACATTTGTGGTATCAATATGATCAATGCACCCTTAAATGAATTCACTGAGAGGTGTAGTTTGTAAAATGGGATCACTTATGGGTGGTTCTGCTGCTCTGTGACCTCAGGGGCACTTCCAGTAGGTCATGGAACCAGCAAATCATAACAACAAAATCTGCACTTTAATATGGTGCTCCTTCCCATCTGAGCTTTCCACTGTGCCTGACAAGTATTTCCCGATTACATGTAGGATATTCGTTCACTCAGGAGAAATTTCACAACCAACTGTGAGGTACATTTTTTTCTTATTAGCCCTTAAAAATATTGAAAACTTGGGGCTAAAACAACTTTTTAGCTGTAAAAATGTATTTATTCTTTCTTCAACGTCCAATGGTATAAAATTCTGTGAGGCACATGTGGTGTCAATATGCTCACTGCACCTCTAGATTAACTCATTGGGGGTGTAGTTTG
Source organism: Phyllobates terribilis (assembly GCF_046119375.1). Lineage (NCBI taxonomy): Eukaryota > Metazoa > Chordata > Amphibia > Anura > Dendrobatidae > Phyllobates > Phyllobates terribilis. The sequence continues at coordinate 192,922,697 of NW_027362771.1, read as the reverse complement.
TAAAATTGATCACTTATGGAGGGATTATGCTTTTCTGCCATCTCGGGGTCTCTGCCAATATGACATGGCACCCTCAAGCCATTCTAGCAAAATCTGAGATCCAATATGGCGCTTCTCCCCTCCTGAGTTTTCCACTGGGCCTCAAAAGTAGCTTTCGACCACATATGAGATATTAGCATACTCAGGAGAAATTGCATAACAAATTGTACTGTTCATTTTCTCCTATTATCCCTTTTCAAAATTAAAAACTTGGGGTCAAAGCAACATTTTAGTGGAAAAAATGCTAATTTTCTATTTACTCAACCTATTGTTATACAATTCTGTAAATCACCTGAAGGTTAAAAATTCTCACTACACTCCTAGATGAATTACTAGAGAGGTGTCATTTACAAAATGGGGTCAATTGTTGGGGTTTCTGATGTTTTAGCATGTCAGGGGCTCTTCAAATGTGACTTGACATCCGCAATCTATTCCAGCCAATTTTGCACTCAAATGGTGGTCCTTCCCTTCCAAGCCCTGTCATGTGCCCAAACAGTAGTTTTCCACCACATATGAGGAATTGGTGTACTCAGGAGAAATTGCTCAGCATATTGTATAGTCCATTTTCTCCTGTTACCCATGTGAAAATGAAAAATTTGGGGCAAAATACAAATTTTTGCAGGAAAAATTTATTTTTTCATTTTCACGGCTCAACATTGTAAAATTTTGTGAAGCACCTGTGGGTTCAAGGTGCTCACCACACCTCTGCATGAGCTGTTTCAGGAGTGTAGTTTTCAAAATGTGGTCACTTGTTGGGGGTTTCCACAGTTCAGGCACATCAGGGGCTCTGCAAACATGACAATGCATTCGCTGTCAATTCTAGACAATTTTTCGTTCCAAATCTCAAATGGTGCTCCTTCCCTTCCTAGCCATGCCGTGCCACTAAACACTAATTTTCCAAAGCATATGGTGGATCGGCATACTCAGGAGAAATTTTACAACAAATTATATGGTCCTTTTCTCCTGTTACTCTTGTCAAAGTGCAAAATTTGGGGCTAAATAAACATTTTTGTAGGAAAAAGTTTCATTTTTTTCTTCCACATTTTAATTCCTATGAAGCAACTGAAGGGTAATAAACTTATTGAATGTGGTTTTAGCACTTTGAGGGGTGCAGCTTTTAAAATGGTGTCTCTTTTGGGTATTTTCTGCCATACAGGCCCCTCAAAGTTCTTTCAAATGTGATGTGGTGCCAACAAAAATTGGTTTTGTACATTTTGTTGGAAGATTGAGAAATTGCTGATCAACTTTTTAGTCTTCTAACTTCCTAACAGAAAAAAAATTGTGTTTCAAAAATGATGCTTTTGTAAAGCTAATATGTGGTAAATGTTATATATTAACTATTTTGTGTTAAGCTCTCTGGTTTAAGGGCATAAAAATTAAAAGTTTGAAAATCGCAAAATTTTCTAAATTTTTTGCACAATTTCGATATTTTCACAAATAAGTGTAAAATTTATCAGCCTTAATTTACCCCTATCATGAGGTACAATGTGTCATAAAAAACTATCTCAGAATCACTGGGATGTGTTGAAGCATTTCAGAGTTATTACCGCATAAAGTGACATTGGTCAGAATTGTAAAATTTGGCCTGGTCAGACAGGTGAAAACAGGCTCGGGAGTAAAGGGATTAAGCTACATAGAGTGTGAGCAAAATACAAGCCAAACTTTCTTTTATGTAGGGAAAAGATGAAAGGACCACACCAGCATTTTTTTTGCTTCCTTCTATTAGCAATATGGTTTTTTTTTATCACTAGCTAAAATGAAGATTATACATCACCAAAATAAAAAAATTGACTAAGAGAAAAACTTAACTAACTTGATTATTATATGTAGTATTTTCCAGCTATGCATTCTCTTAGATGAGTAAAGAAACAATGTTTGTAATTAAACAACAATTATTCTAAAAAACTGAATCATACAACTTACATGTTATAACTTAAATGTAAAAGTTATTATATTTTTTTGTCTTCTACATTTAGTTGTTGTTTTTAATTTAATTGTATTTTTGAGAATTATCTGGTATCTCATATATATTTAAGAAATTATTGGGAATTTTATTCACTAAACAGGTATATTTATTCCTTTTGTAGTGAATTACTGTTTAGTCAGTGATGCAGATACACCCAGAAGGAATAGACACAGCTGTGTTCCCTTTTTTTCTAATTATTGAAGATATATGAGAGGTCTGTGTAGCTCCCAGTTCACATGCATGCCACGTTTAAGAACATCATGTTCGAAATGCGTCTGGTAATTTAACAACAAGTACTGTACCCCCTGCACGCCCTCTGCTTTTATATGGATTGTGATTTTCACTGTTTTATCCAAGTAACAAATAAAAAATTTCCGATTTCCGGTGAGCTGAGTCATCTTGATCTCTCAAATAACTTAAATGTGCATCTAGCTTATTACAGCAAATAAATAATGTGTATTACACAAAGTTATATTTTGATAAATGCATATTTTCTATTAGCATAAAAATGTGAATGTAATTTTACACGTCTCATTAGAGATGAGCGGATCTGACAAAATTCAAATTTCAAGAATTTTATCAAGAAATCTGATTTGCAACAAAGCTGTTCTGTTCAAATTGAATATTCCCCAGAGTATTATAAAAGTAACACATAAATAATAAAAACAATACTCACCTCAACACTCACTTGTCCTGGCACCCTTGCAGCTTCCTATGCCTGCTGCCCATCGTCCAGTCCTCAGGGCATCTTCTTTCCACAGTCAAACACCGCTGTCTTCACTTTAGAACAGGATTTTTGGTCACGATAAGGCATTGGAGGTCACAGAGCTTGTTAATGACATCACAACATTATGAGGCACCATAACCTACAGTGGCATTTTCCGTGTTTTGCTACCTCTAAACCTGGAATTTCACAGTTTTTCTGAGGGTTTGCATCAGTTCTTGTAAAGAACATGTCTACAACTGTGAACATTTGGTCTTCTTTTTATTGTGAAGCAAACAACAAATGGAACAAAATAACTGAAAACTTCAATGTGCATAACTATTCACCTCCTAAAGTCAGTACTTTATAGAGCCTCTTTTTGCAGAAATTACAGCTGCAAAACGATTTGGATAGAGATGAGCGAATGTTTCAATATTCGATTCAGATTACAATAACCGAATTTGCGATATTCACCGATTTATTCATCGAATGTTCGTCGAACGTTACTAAACGCCATAGGATTCAATGGGGGGACAAAAAAAACGCATATGCAACACCTTAAAACTGGCCCAAAAGCTGACAAAACACATCAAATTAGGGGTAGACACCTGGAAAGTGCCATCAATTGACCAAAGTACTATAATTATTATTACTATTACAGCGACATTTATTTCGTGGTGCGTTACATGTCAAAAGAGGTCACCGAGTGGTACAAGAGGAGAGAGGACCCTGCTCGCCAGGGCGCACAAACAATCTACAAGGGATGGGTGAGGATACAGTAGGTCAAGGTATAGTAAGTCATGCAACAGTATGCTGGAGTAAGGGTTACCTCAGATTATACACCTGTCACAAGAAGTGCGTCTTCAGCTTCCTTTTCAAGGTTTCCACGGTAGGTGACAGTTTGATGTGTTGGGGTACAGCGTTAGGGGAGTTGCACGGGACAAATCTGTTGAGAGCCTAAATCACGTTAAGCTTCCAGGAGCTCGCAACTGAGCAGATTAACCCCTGCACTGATTGATATGAAGGCGTAAGGTTTCTTTTTAATGACTGAAGGAGTGGGAGCAATCAGACGCTGCGGTCTTCTGCGGTGCTGAGAGAGGGTGGGGTATGGTGAAATCCTTTGCGGTCTCAAAAAAGGCCCAGGCTAGGCAACCCTTGCCACCCCAGCAAGCTGCAGACTTGCGACTGCTGCTGTCCACAGCCACAGTTGTGGCTAAGGATGCAGTGCTCCTCGTGCTTGCATCACTCCGTGTCTGCACCGTAGGTCGTAAGGTAACCTCCTCGTCTTCCTCCTCTACCTCCTCAGATGACCTACTCGGCTGCGTAACTCTGGGTTCACACCAAGTAGGATCTTCAACCTCGTCATCATTTAATATGTTATCCCATTCCTCGCCCTCAGAGTGACCCTTCTCCTCTTGTTGCCCTGACAGCACAGTATAGTCTGCATGAGCCTCTGGTATCTGAGTCTCATCAGGATCACCTCCCTCCCGGGTAGTTAACGTCTGGTGACGAGGGTCAGGAACCTGCTCCGATCCTACTCCGTCCTGCCCCATCCTTTGGTGGACTGTGGCTAGCAACAGAAAAAAATCTATTTTTTTACTCTGAAAACAGTTGAATTTCACCACCACTAAAAGCACTAGGTGGCTTGTAGCTGAGTGTAACACGTCTGCGACACAAAAAAAATCTTTGGTGCACATTTGGCTAACAACAGAAAATATCTATTTTTTTACTCTGAAAACAGTTGAATTTCAAAGCCATTAAAAGCACTAGATGGTTATAGCAGAGTGTAACACGTCTGTGACACAAAAAGATCTTTGGTGGACTGTGGCTAGAAACAGTAAAAAAATATTTGTTTTACTGTGCATAAAGCTGAAGTTCATCCACCAACAAAATGACAAACTGGGCTAACACAGCTTGCACTATCATATTAACAAATGAAAAAAAAAGTTTTTTTGTGCTCTATATTCGGAAGCTCTGCACTGATAAGTTCTGCAGATAGCTGAATTTCAACCCCACAAAAACAAAAAGTAGCCTACAAGAGCTTGCTTGCTTTATCACATTAGCAAGTGCAAAATTAGATTGAAGGTCTGCATGGAGCACAGTACAACCGATGCACAGCACTGTTCAGAGCCATAGACCCTGCTTTTTCTGTGAAAATCTCAGTAATTGCACAAAAACAAAAAAAAAAGGCTGCAAGGTCGATTGAACAGGTACACAGCACAGGACTTATCTACACTATCTGACTTCCACAGAAGCGCCTATCTATCTAGCTAATACATCTCATTACACAGGACAGCGCACACTGAGCAGCGTCTATCTCCTTCAGTGACATGCATAAAATGGCGCTGAAGGAACATGGGCGTTTTTTATAGGAAGATGACATGTGATTTCAGCAGCCAATTGCAGAAGCCCTTATGTCTGGGACACTGTGGATGCTTCCTGCACTCTGATTGGCTAGCCACGCTTTCCTGACTTAAAGTTACTGCCTACAGGAAGGAAAAAAAAACAGCCCACCGCTGATTTGACCTGTTCTGAGCTTTCACCAGCCCCCCACTCATCTGCGACGTCTTCCCGTTCATCATACGCAAGCACTATGGTAGTAAAACTGTAAAAAACGCAATCACGTAAATTCGCCGAGCGTTACCGATTTTCCCAAATTTAACAAATTTTGCTCGCCTTTCCGATCACGAATCCGAATGTGCCACATTTGTGTCAAACTTAACATTTGAGATCGGATTTCGAACATATTCGCTCATCACTAGCTTAGGATAAGTCTCTATGAGTCTTATCTATGAGTCTATCCCATTTTTTGCATTTTTTTAATGTTTGCCCATTCCTCAAGGCAAATCTGCTCCGGCTCCTCCAAGTTAGATGGTTTCCTCTGGTGAACAGCAATCTTCAAGTCTGACCACACATTCTCAATGTGGGCTTTGGCCAGGCCACTACAAAACATTTACACATTTCCCCTTAATCCACTCGAGAGTTGATTTAGCAGTATTCTTTGGGTCATTGTCTTGTTACAAAGTGAACCTCTTTCCCAGTCTCCAATCACTAACAGACTGAAACACGTTTTACTCAAGAAGGTAACTGTAATTTGCAACAACCATCTTTCCCTCGACTAGGACTATTTTCCCTGTCCCTCCTGCTGAAAAACATCCCTACAGCATGCTATTGCCACCACCAGGTTTCACTGTGGGGATGGTGTTCTTGGGGTGATGAGATGTGTTGTTTGTTGCCAGATATAGCGTTTACCTTGGTGGTCAAAAAGTTGAATTTTGGTCTCATCTGACCACAGCATCTTCCTCCTTACATTTAGGGAGTCTCACGCATGTCTTTTGGCAAACTCAAAATGAGCTTTAGAATTTTTGTGTGTGAGGAAAGGCTTTTTTTCTGCCCACTCTTCCATAAAGGCCACCTATATGGAGTGTACCGCATATTGTGTTTGTATGGACAGATATTCCAGTCTCTTGCTGTTAACTCTGCAGCTCCTTCAGGATTACCTTTGATCTCTTCACTGCCTCTCTGATTAATGCCCTCCTTGCATGGGCTGACAGTTTTGGTGGGCAGCCCTCTCTGGGCAGGTTTGTTGTGGTACCTTGTTCTTTCCATTTGATGATATTAGATTTGATGGTGATCCAGGGGATCATCAGAGATTGGGATATTTTTTTATAATCCAACCCTAACTTGTACTACTCAACAACTTGTTTGGAGATCTCCTTTGTCTTCATGGTGTTGTTTGGTTAGTGGTGCCTCTTGCTCAATGGTGTTGCAGCCTCTGTAGCCTTTCAGAAAAGGTGTGTACATACTGACAGATCATATGACATTTAGTTGCATACAGGTGTACTTCCTTTCACTAAGCATGTGACTTACAAATGTAATTGCTTGCACCATAAATTTTTAGTGGCTTCATAGCAAAAGTGGTGAATTCATTATGTAGTTATTTGATCCCATAAATTTAATTTATGCCTATATTTTTCTCAGTTCACTTCACCAACTTAGATTATTTAGTGGTGACAAAAGAATGGATTACAAAAATATTTAACCACAGGTTGTAATGGGTTGTAATATAACAAAATAGGTAAAAAGTCAAGCGGGGTTGTGTTCTAGAGTGAATAAATGAGCATGTGAATGTAAAAACAGAGGGCCTCAAGAGTGAATAATAAATAAATCCGTATTCTGGAGGATACGGATTTTTGGAAAATTCTAGGATAATTAAATTCCACTCTAATAAATTCACAAATCTCTAGTTCTTAAACCTCTATAATATTAACTTATAGATAATTTTTATATTATTACTAGTGATGAGCGAGCATACTCGCAAGTACTCGGCACTCGCCCAAGCATCTCAGTACTCGAGATGCTTGGAGCTCGCCGAGTACTTGCGAGATGCTCGGGCAGATGCTTGGGTCCCCTCCCTGCATGTTTGGCTTGGCGCTCTTAGAGCGCAAATCAACATGCAGGGATTGCCTGCCACTCACTGTAATGCCACAGCCATTGCAGGCAGAGCACGATGAGATGGGCAAGGAACCATACAGGGTGATTACACACAGCCCAGCCTCATCTCATCCCAACGTGGATTGGGTGACAATGAGGAAGAGGAGGAGGAGGAAGAACAAGAGCTAGTTTCATGCGCTATAGACGGTACTATCTGCATAACTGTCATACCGACTATTCAGCGTGGATGGCCAGAGGACAGAGAGGAGGAGGAGAGCATGGTCAGTCATCCTCTTGGTGAGGACACGGAAGTCTTGCCTGTTAACAGTCTGGCACGCATGGCTGAGTTTATGTTACGCTGCCTTTCCCATGACCCTCGCATTCTCAAAATTTTGGGTGACAGTCATTACTGGTTGGTGACACTTCTAGACCCATGCTACAAGGAGAGCTTTATATCTCTGAGGCAGACAAGTCTACAAACATGGGGCAGTACCAGAAGGCCCTTGTTGCGGAACTATTAAAAAATTTTTAATCTGAAAACGCTGGCGGCAGAGGTCACAGTTCGTTGGACAACTAAGGACTACAGGTGAGAGAGACACAATTCCAATCCAGCAGAGGCAGGGGAACACTGTCAAAGTTCTGGGAGAATTTTCTCAGCCCCTCCCATCGCATAGGCCCTGAGGCGTGGGATACTCTCACAAGGAGTGCAAAGTTTGGGAAGATGCTGAGGGAGTACCTTGACGACCGTGCCAACATCTTCCGTGATTCCTCTGTGCCTTATAATTATTGGGTATCCAAGCTGGATACGTGAAATGAACTGGCTCTCTATGCCTTGGAACTCCTGGCCTGCCCTGCCCCTAGGGTTTTATCAGAGCGGGTTTTTAGTGCTTCTGGTAGAATTATAACTGATAAGCGCATCCGCCTGTCAACTGAAAATGCTGACAGGCTGACTCTTATAAAAATGAACAAGGACTGGATTGGGCCAGACTTCTCAACACCACCGAATGATAGCAGCGTAACATAAACTCAAATCCAGTGTCTTTTTTTGGGAGGTGTATTCCCATGCACCTCTTCACACCCACACATGGGTATATGTGGAACCCCAGGGGTCTGGTTACCACAGTAATAGCAATATTACGTCTGTGAGCAGGTGGGAGGTCTCCTGGTCAGGAATCCTAAGCATGCCACACCTCCTGCCCAGTCCTGGGAGGGGAAGAACTTCCCCTATATAAACTGGGGCTGAGGTAGGGTTAGGGAGTAGAGAAAGAGAAGAAGAGGAGTCCCAGACAGAGACACAGTCTGGTCTGGAGTGGTTCAGCAGCAGGGAGAGCAAGATCAGGAGCTCTGTGGGAGCAGTGATAAAAGGAGTCAGAGACTGGAAGCTGTAGAGCTCGTCCTGACTGAAGAGAGCTCACCGGACACGGAGTCCGAGGCTGTGGGGACTGTTCCATACCCAGCAGCAGAAACCGACCGGCAGGGGATTTCAGGTCCTCTGGCCAAGAAACCCGAAGGCACGGTCACACGGAAGGGACCAGCACCGCCGTCATGGAGCGGAGGCTACCAGAAGGCCCCGAGTCACCGGCCATACGGGTGAGCACCACACGGTACTCTCAGGGACGTGGGCTACTTTTACCCGCTTCTAGCAAGGTAGCCAAGAAGAGTACAGTTAGTTGGGGAGGCCTACAACTCCGCCTGGCCAGGAGACATCCTGTCTGCTCACGGACTGACCAGACCCCGACCGCTAGCCAGTACTCCCGGGAGGGTCTATCTTTGTCACCAGTAAAGACCCTGAACTACACCGCACCGTCTCTGAGTGGTTCCTGGTGCCTGCGTGCAATTCTACCATCCCCATCATCCACGTCCGCTGCCCTGAGGCCAGACCCCTTCCGTTGGGGGTTATACTACCCACGCTGCACAACTGTACCACCGGCCTCAGCGGTCTGCCCTGCAGCGGCGGTTTCGTAACCGCATTCAACGGGTGGCGTAGTCGAACAATATCACATCTGCCACTAAAAACATCGCCACTTAGTTTGACACCCTGGGCACGGACCGGGTCACCGCCACGAGGACTACCACCCCCAACAGATCCGGCTCCGGGTATTCCCCAAACATGGCCCAGGGGGCGCGTCATCTTTTGGCGTAGTCGGCAGGATTTCGTGCCCGCAACCACCGGGTACTGCGTGCCTGAAAAAGACTGTTAAACTTACCTGTGGTGAAGATTCCCGCCATCCGACGCCATCTTTTGCCTTCTTCCCGCCATCCGTGGAGTTTTCCCGCCATCCGACGCCATCTTTTGCCTTCTTCCCGCCATCCGTGGAGTCTTCCCGCCATTGGACGCCATTTTGAGGACGCCGCGCGGGAAGAAGAGGGGCGTGGACTCCGAAAGCACGCGAGAACTGAAGCCCCGCCTCACGTCCGGACGTTGCGTAAGGTCCTGGAAGGAGCCCAGCAGACGCCGACGTCACAGGAGCGCGACGGAAGGTCCTCAACCCTGACGATCCACTGCGGAGCCGCGGCCTACGGAAGAGGATCATCGCAAGGTAGGCCACGGTCCACTAGGGGGGAGGAGGATGTCGGATACGGAGGAGAGCTTCACTGCTACAGCCACCGCCAGCACCACCGCTGCTGCGGTCATGCCTTTCACCATGCCCTACATCCCGGGGGCAGCCTGGCTACCCCAGTACTCAGGCGAGTCACATACCCTAAATGACTTCAGAGAAAGGCTGGATAGCCTCTTCCAGGTGTACCCCCTCACAGAAGAGCAAAAAGTGAGCATCCTGGTGGCTCAATTAACAGGGGCAGCCCAAAGGGAGGCAAAGTCCTGGCCACTTGGGAGGAGGAGGACTGTCGCAGAGATACTAGCCCGGCTGAAGGACACCTTTGATACCCGTACCTCAGCCGAGATCAAGCTTAGATTCTACGGGTGCAAGCAGCGAGCACATGAGAATATAAGGGACTATGCGCTAAACCTACAAGAGGCCCTGAGAGCCATTAAGCAGGCCGACCCTGACGGCGTGGGAAACGAAGACAAACTGTTGACTGAACAATTTATAGAGGGTCTACATTGTAATGCCCACCGAACCCAGTTGCGAGCCATGGCCTTACAGGACCCTCATCTGGACTTTGCACAGTTCAAGGACAGAGCCATCCGGGTGCTCCGAGAACCGGCACCAGGTGGCGCTGTGACCCACAAACGCCCTGCTACCACTTACCACCAGGAGACGGCGCCCTTGTCGGCAGGGCCTGTGGGAGCTGATGCGCAGGCTTTAAACAATGACCCGGCTACAGACCTGCACCATCAGGTCCAAGAACTAACTAAAAGCGTTGCCGCGCTAACCCGAACTGTGCAGTCTTTACAGGTTTCTACTCCAGGGAAGATCCAGCTGGCATCCGGACCGGAGGATATCCCGTGGCGCCGACCAAGGAGGACCCCACTGGCCAGAGGAAGACCTAGCGACCGATACAACGAGGACGGACAACCCATCTGCCGCCGCTGCAATCAACCCGGACATATGGCAAGGTACTGTCCTTTAAAACCGGCACAACCTGGGGTAGAGGGCCAACCCCTAGGAATAAGATCACCAGGCCCATCGAACTGGCGTGACAAATACGTTGGAGGACGTCCAGTCTTGCCTGTAGTACTGGATGGCATTCCTATGAGTGTCCTACTTGACACCGGGTCACAGGTCACCACCATCCCGTACGTGCTCTTCAAGCAGTACTGGAATGACTCGGATATAACCCGCTACCCAGACGACGACTTGAGTATCATCGCCAGCAATGGTCAGCCCGTGCCACAGATCGGAATTAAAGAGATGACCATTAAGATCGGTAAAGTCGAACTGGCAGCACAGGGACTGATCATTGTAGACATTGACAAGCGCGAGAGTCACCCAAAGATAACTCTAGGAACTAATGTGATTGAAAATTGTCTTGCAGAGGTGATTCTCATTTTACAGCAGGTTGCCAAGAACGCCAGCTCCGGCCAGCAGCGAGTGCTCCAAAAAGAGATCCGGGCACTGATGCGACGGCAACAAGTGGAACTCTCCGGTGGTGAGATTGGTAGCGTGAGAATGTGTGACCCTTTCCCTATTGCCATGCCCCCGAAAAGTGAAATGATGATTTGGTGCCGGGCAGCTATTGGTCTGAGAGGTAGAGATTACCAGGCAATGGTAGAACCAGTCTACTCAGATAGTAGGCCCACCATTTTGACGGCACGGGGGGTGGTTGATGTACGCCATGGGAGGGTGCCCGTTCGCATAATAAATATCGGGAAGAGGGAAGTGTACCTGCCCCGGTATGCTACGCTAGCCAAATTGTATACCATCAACCAAAATTCTGTACAGTCCGTGGAACCCTTGCCTCCATCTCATCCAGAGGAAGGAAACGGCTCTAGGCAACAAATGGAGGACTGGTGTCAGCAACTGCATTTGCGTACTGACTCCACGCCCGCTCACCAAAAGCAGGGAGTCTACCGGGTGATCCAGGAATACGAGAGAGTGTTCAGTAAACACCCACTAGACTTCGGGCGAGTAAAGGGAGTGGAACATCACATCCCCACGGGAGACCATCCTCCCATAAAGGAGAGGTATCGTCCCGTACCCCCTGCACACTACCAACACGCCAAGGGGATGCTTAGAGACATGAAGGAGGCTGGGGTAATCAGGGATAGCTGTAGCCCCTGGGCAGCTCCACTAGTCTTGGTTAAAAAGAAAGACAACACCATGAGAATGTGATTGCCGGAAAATCAACCGTATCACACACAAAGATGCGCACCCCTTACCAAGGATAGAGGAGTCTTTGGCTGCTTTAAAATCTGCTAACTTCTTCTCCACTTTGGATCTCACTAGCGGGTACTGGCAGGTTCCTGTAGCAGAGGCGGACCGGGAGAAGACCGCATTCACCACCCCGATGGGACTTAGCGAGTTTACCTGCATGCCGTTCGGACTCTGCAACGCACCAGGAACCTTCCAACGATTGATGGAATGCTGTCTGCGACACCGGAACTTTGAGACGGTCCTGCTGTACCTGGACGATGTTATAGTTTATTCCAAAACCTACGAGGACCACCTGAAACACCTGGCGGAAGTGTTTGAAGCCCTGGCAAACTACGGTCTGAAGGTGAAACCGTCGAAGTGTCACCTGCTAAAACCAAAAGTGCAGTACCTGGGACACGTGGTGAGTGCTGACGGAGTGGCTCCCGACCCTGATCACCGCGATAAAGGAATGGCCAAGACCCTCCAGCGTAAAGGAAGTGCGGCAGTTCCTCGGGTTGGTAGGCTACTACCGAAGATTCATTCCCGGTTTCACCAAAAAGGCAGCTCCTATGCAGGACCTCCTGATAGGCCAGTCCAGGAAGGCCAAGAACCAGAAGCCGCCCTTCAGATGGGAGAAGCTGGAAGAAGAGTCCTTCCGCCAGCTGAAGATGGCCCTCACGGGGGATGAAATCCTGGTGTACCCTGATTACAGCCAGCCCTTTATCCTCTACACCGACGCAAGTAACATCGGGCTAGGAGCCGTACTGTCCCAGATCCAGCAGGGGAGAGAACGGGTAATTGCTTACGCCAGCCGAAAACTGCGACCCACCGAAAGAAACCCTGAGAATTACAGCTCATTCAAGCTAGAGTTCCTGGCAGTGGTGTGGGCAGTCACCGAACGCTTTAAGCACTACCTCGCCTCTTCCCGGTTCACCGTGTACACGGATAACAACCCGTTGACACACCTGGACACTGCAAGACTCGGTGCCCTGGAGCAGAGATGGATGGCCCGCCTGTCCAACTATGAGTTCACGATCAAATACCGGGCAGGACGCTCCAATACCAACGCGGATGCCTTGTCCAGAATGCCAAACCTACCGGACGTAGGGGAAGATCCAGGGGAACTGGAAGAAGTTGAACTCCCCGCGTTTCACCGTCATGGGACTACCCAGTATTCCCACCGTGTAAGGGGTAAGCAATCCGCTACGTTCAACCCCTTACCTCATTACAACTGGGCAGAAACGCAAGACAGTGACCCCGCCGTCCGACTAGTGAAGGAGATGCTGACTCAGCCAGATGCCCGCCTTGACCCAGACGCTCCGGAGGAGACCAAGCAACTGTGGGCTGAGAAGAGTCGACTGTTCCTTTACAAGGGGAAGTTGTGCCGCAGAATGGTTAACTCCTGGACGCATGAACTGATCTGGCAAGTAGTGGTGCCAAGAAGAGACGCGGCTATGGTACTGGAGGCATACCACGACGGGGCTGGGCACTTCGGATGGAAGAAGCTGGAGTTCTTGCTGCGCGGGCGGTTCCACTGGGTAGGCATGAGAGGAACCATCGAGAGGTGGTGCAGAGACTGTGGCCCATGCAACCTAAGAAGGAAGGACCGTGCCAGCCAGAAGACTCCCCTGCAGTCCATCGTCACCAGGCAGCCATTGGAACTGGTAGCCTTGGACCATGTAAAACTGACCCCCAGCAGAAGTGGCTACGTCTATGCGTTAACCATCGTGGATCACTACTCCCGGTTCTTGGTTGTAGTCCCCGTCAAGGACATAACGGCTCAAACAGCAGCTAGAGCCTTCCAGCAGCACTTCTGCCATCCGCACGGATACCCAGAGCAGGTGCTGACGGACCAAGGACCTGCCTTTGAAGCAGAAGTCTTCCAGGAGTTCTGCACTCTGTATGGCTGCCGGAAGATAAGAACAACACCCTTTTTGCTTCAAAAACTGCACCCGGTTGCGGACACGCCGTGACCACCCTAATGTGTTTTTCCTTATTGTATTGTTCCTGTTTATACCCTGTTATGTTTTCAAAAATATGTTTAGTCCCGGAGTACTAAATTTTACTAGGGGGGAATGTGGAACCCCAGGGGTCTGGTTACCACAGTAATAGCAATATTACGTCTGTGAGCAGGTGGGAGGTCTCCTGGTCAGGAATCCTAAGCATGCCACACCTCCTGCCCAGTCCTGGGAGGGGAAGAACTTCCCCTATATAAACTGGGGCTGAGGTAGGGTTAGGGAGTAGAGAAAGAGAAGAAGAGGAGTCCCAGACAGAGACACAGTCTGGTCTGGAGTGGTTCAGCAGCAGGGAGAGCAAGATCAGGAGCTCTGTGGGAGCAGTGATAAAAGGAGTCAGAGACTGGAAGCTGTAGAGCTCATCCTGACTGAAGAGATCTCACCGGACACGGAGTCCGAGGCTGTGGGGACTGTTCCATACCCAACAGCAGAAACCGACCGGCAGGGGATTTCAGGTCCTCTGGCCAAGAAACCCGAAGGCACGGTCACACGGAAGGGACCAGCACCGCCGTCGTGGAGCGGAGGCTACCAGAAGGCCCCGTGAGCACCACACGGTACACTCAGGGACGTGGGCTACTTTTACCCGCTTCTAGCAAGGTAGCTAAGAAGAGTACAGTTAGTTGGGGAGGCCTACAACTCCGCCTGGCCAGGGGAGATCCTGTCTGCTCACGGACTGACCAGACTCCGACCGCTAGCCAGTACTCCCGGGAGGGTCTATCTTTGTCACCAGTAAAGACCCTGAACTACACCGCACCGTCTCTGAGTGGTTCCTGGTGCCTGCGTGCAATTCTACCATCCCCATCATCCACGTCCGCTGCCCTGAGGCCATACCCCTCCCGTTGGGGGTTATACTACCCACGCTGCACAACTGTACCACCGGCCTCAGCGGTCTGCCCTGCAGCGGCGGTTTCGTAACTGCATTCAACGGGTGGCGTAGTCGAACAATATCACATCTGCCACTAAAAACATCGCCACTTAGTTTGACACCCTGGGCACGGACCGGGTCACCGCTACGAGGACTACCACCCCCAACAGATCCGGCTCCGGGTATTCCCCAAACATGGCCCAGGGGGCGCGTCATATATGCTTCCTGATTTTGGCTGTTTGCTCTTGTCCTCCTACTCCTCATCCTCATCCTCCACCACCATATCATCAGGGTGACCGTGGTCCGTGATGCAACACCCACATAATTTTATTAAAGGATGTTTAAGATGCCCGTAAAAAAAATTTTTTATACAGTATGTTCATGTATACCCCCCAGGGGTAAATGTTTGTCAGCCCATACACCTAGTGCATGGGCATTACAAGTATAGGAGACCCGCTCTTTTCTAATGAGAACATTTTTTATGAGGCCCTCCTTCACGTCTCTTCCAAGGGGCATTGGAGTGCCTCCAAATTTTTGGCAACCCTTGCATTCACTGCATAGGCAAACACAATGGGAGACCCACTTCCTAATAATGGGAACATTGTTTTCAGGAGGCCCACCTCTAAGTCACTTCAAAGGAGTATTGGGGTGCGTCCAAATTTTCAAAGTGGTATTGGGGTGTGTCCAATTTTTGGGTAGCCTTGCCACTCACTGCATACGCAATAACACTATAGGAGACCCATTCTTTAGTAATGGGAACAATAAAACATAGCCGGCTGATTGCTCTCTAAAAATAGTGTGGGCCGACTGCTGGCCCTTTAAGAATAGTAAAGGCCACCTGATGGCCCTATAAAAACAGGTTTTGTGACTTTCACAGTCCCTCCTTCATAAATGAATCACAATGTGTCTGATGATATCTCACACACCACATGACCAGATAAGGTTGTAAAATGTTAAAATGACATTTCCTGTTGAATGCATTGGTCACGGTTAAAAGCAAAGCAAAAGTGCAAAAACACATCAAAAACGCTAAGCGTGAACATAGCCCAGGATGCGGAGGAGTATTTTTGTTTTTGGTTATTTATTTTGCTTTATATACAAGTCATTACCCTGGAAAGGATGTTCCTTAACATATTTCCCCGGAAAATCCATTTTGGTTTCATTTTGTATGTTTATTGTGAGTCCGTAAAAGTGGCGTAATACCTCTGACAACGTTGTTGACAGAAGTGACCTGGGAGTCAGAAATGCTTCCAGGGGTCTTCTCCATGCTATTTCCATGTCATTTGAGCACTGTTCCCATCGATTTGGCCAATTTTTAGGCCCTCTGCAGACCGCAGGGGGTAGCCGCCTGAAAAATGCTCGAGTTTCCCATAGACTTACATTGGGCTCGTTGCTCAGGTCGAGCGCCCGAGTATTCCAATGTGCTCGACCCGAGCATTGAGCACCCGAGCATTTTAGTGCTCGCCCATCACTAATTATTACAGTAAAATAACGTTTTTTATTACAGTACTTTTACAGTATTTTATGTGTGGAGAACTATAATCCAGCGCTGACAGCACTGTCTTTGACCTCATTAAGATATCAGCATTTTTCATGTAAATGTGACACCCCAGGGGTCTGGTTGCCACAGTGATAGAGATGTTATGTCTGAGAGCAGGTGGGAGGTCCTTTGGTCAGGGATCCTGTGCATGCCACACCTCCTGCCCAGTCTTGGGAGGGGAAGAACTTCCCCTATATAAACCCGGGGCTGAAGCAGGGATAGGAGTCAAGGAGAGTAGAGACAAGAGACAGTCATAGGAAGAAACAGCTGGAGCTCAGTGGGAGCAATACTACTACGAGTCAGGGGCTGGCAGCTGCAGAGCTCGCCGTGACTGAGAAGCTTTCTTACCGGACCCGGCGTCCGAGGCTGTGGGGACTAACTCTTACCCAGCAGCAGAAGCCGACCGGCAGGGGATTTCAGGTCCTCAGGCCCAGAAACCCGAAGGCACAGTCACACGTGTGGGACCAGCACCGCCATCGTGGAGCGGAAGCCAATAGAAGGCCCCGAGTCACCGGCCATACGGGTGAGCACCACACGGTACACTCAGGGACGTGGGCTACTTATATCCGCTTCTAGCAAGGTAGCCAGAAGAGTACAGTCAGTTTGGGAGGCCTACAACTCCGCCTGGCCAGGGGAGATCCCATCTGCTCAAGGACTGACCCGGCCCCGTTCGCTAGCAAGTACTCCGGGGGGGTCTATCGTTGTTACCAGTAAAGACCCTGAATTACACCGCACCGTCTCTGAGTGGTTCCTGCTACCCCCATCTTCCACGTCGGCTGCCCTGAGGCCATACCCCTCCCGTTGGGGGTTATACTATCACGCTGCACAATTCTACACCGGCCTCAGCGGTCTGCCCTGCAGCGGCAGCTCCATAGCTGCAAATCAACGGGTGGCGTAGTCGACACTCAAATAACATCTATCAAGACTGCCACACACTGAGTCTGACCCCCTGGGCACGGACCGGGTCCCCGCCACTCGGAGACTACAACCCTCATCTGATCCGGTTCCGGGTAAGTCCCCGTGCGCGAGACGCTGCGCGACACAGCAGGCCCAGGGGCGCGTCAACTTTGGCGTAGTCGGCAGGATTTCGTGCCCGCAACCACCGGGTACTGCGTGCCTGAAAAGCAAAGACTGTTCAAACTTACCAGTGGTGAGGTTTCCCGCCATCCGGCGCCATCTTCTGCCTTCTTCCCGCCATCCGCGAAGTTTTCCCGCCATCCAGCGCCATCTTCGGCCTTCTTCCCGCCATCCGTGGAGTTTTCCCGCCGTTGGTCGCCATCTTGAGGACGCCGCGCGGGAAGAAAAGGGGCGTGGACTTTGAAAGCGCGCGAGAACTGAAGCCCCGCCTCACGTCCGGACGTTGCGTAAGGTCCTGGAAGGAGCCCAGCAGACGCCGACGTCACCGGAGCGCGACGGAAGGTCCTCAACCCTGACGATCTACTGCGGAGCCGCGGCCTACGGAACAGGATCATCGCAAGGTAGGCCACGGTCCACTAGGGGGGAGGAAGATGTCGGATACGGAGGAGAGCTTCACTGCCTCAACCCCCGCCAGCGCCACCGCTGCTGCAGTTATGCCCTTCACCATGCCCTATATCCCGGGAGCAGCTTGGCTACCCCAGTACTCAGGGGAGTCACATACCCTGCCTGACTTTAGAGAAAAGCTGGATAGCCTCTTCCAGGTGTACCCCCTCACAGAAGAGCAAAAAGTGAGCATCCTGGTGGCCCAACTAACCGGGGCAGCTAAAAGGGAAGTAAAATCCTGGCCACCTGGGAGGAAGACTGTCGCAGGGATACTAACCCGGCTGAAGGATACCTTTGATACCCGCACCTCAGCCGAGATTAAGCTTAGATTCTACGGGTGCAAGCAGCGAGCGCATGAGAGTATAAGGGACTATGCACTAAACCTACAAGAGGCCCTGAGGGCCATTAAGCAGACCGACCCTGATGGAGTGGGAAACGAGGACAGGCTGTTGACTGAACAATTTATAGAGGGACTGTATTGTAATGCCCACCGAACCCTGTTGCGGGCGATGGCCTTACAGGATCCCCATCTGGGCTTTGCACAGTTCAAGGACAGAGCCATCCGGGTGCTCCGAGAACCGGCACCGGGTGGCGTTATGACCCACAGGCGCCCAGCTATTACTTACCACCAGGAGGCGGCGCCCTTGTCGGCAGGGCCTGTGGGAGCTGATGCGCAGGCTTTGGACAATGACCCGGCTCCAGACCTACACCATCAGGTCCAAGAGCTAGCTAAGAGCGTTGCTGCGCTAACCCGAACTGTGCAGTCTTTACAGGTTTCCACCCCAGGGAAGATCCAGCTGGCATCCGGACCGGAGGACATCCCGTGGCGTCGACCAAGGAGGACCCCACCGGCCAGAGGAAGACCCAGTGACCGATACAGCGAGGACGGACGACCCATCTGCCGCCGCTGCAATCAACCCGGACATATGGCAAGGTACTGTTCTTTAAACGGGCACAACCTGGGGTAGAGGGCCAACCCCCAGGAAAAAGATCACCAGGCCCATCGAACTGGCGCGACAGATATGTGGGAGGACGTCCAGTCTTGCCGGTGGTACTGGATGGCATTCCCATGAGTGCCCTACTGGACACCGGGTCGCAGGTCACCACCATCCCGTACGTGCTCTTTAAGCAGTACTGGAATGACTCGGATATTACCCGCTACCCTGACGACGACTTGAGTATCATCGCCAGCAATGGCCAGCCCGTGCCACAGATCGGATTTAAAGAGGTGACCATCAAAATCGGTAGAGTCGAACTGGCAGCACAGGGACTGATCATTGTAGATATTGACAAACATGAGAGTCACCCAAAAATAACTCTAGGAACTAATGTAATTGAAAATTGTCTTGCAGAGGTGATTTTCCTTTTACAGCAGGTTGCCAAGAACGCCAGCTCCGGCGAGCAGCGGGTGCTCCAGAAAGAGATCCGGGCACTGATGCGACGGCAACAGGTGGAACTCTCTGGCGGTGAGATTGGTAGCGTAAGAATGTGTGACCCTTTTCCTATTGCCATGCCCCCAAAAAGTGAAATGATGATTTGGTGCCGGGCAGCTATTGGTCTGAGAGGTAGGGATTACCAGGCAATGGTAGAACCAGTTTACTCAGACAGTAGGCCCACCATTTTGACAGCACGGGGGGTGGTTGATGTACGCCATGGGAGGGTGCCCGTTCGCATAATAAATATCGGGGAGAGGGAAGTGTACCTGCCCCGGTATGCCACGCTAGCCAAATTATATACCATTAACCAAAATTCTATACAATCTGTGGAACCCTTGCCTCCATCTCACCCGGAGGAAGGTAACGGCTCTAAGAAAAACATGGAGGACTGGTGTCAGCAACTACATCTGGGTACTGACTCCACTCCCTCACACCAGAAACAAGGAGTCTATCGGGTGGTTCAGGAGTACGAGAGAGTGTTCAGTAAACACCCGTTAGACTTCGGGCGAGTCAAGGGGGTAGAACACCACATCCCCACGGGAGACCATCCTCCTATAAAAGAGAGGTATCGACCCGTACCCCCTGCCCACTACCAACACGCCAAGGGGATGCTTAGAGACATGAAGGAGGCTGGGGTGATCAGGGATAGCTGTAGCCCCTGGGCAGCTCCACTAGTCTTAGTCAGAAAAAAAGACAACACCATGAGGATGTGTGTAGATTACCGGAAAATCAACCGTATCACACACAAGGATGCGTACCCCTTACCAAGGATAGAGGAGTCATTGGCTGCTTTAAGATCTGCTAACTTCTTCTCTACCTTGGATCTCACTAGCGGGTACTGGCAGGTTCCTGTAGCAGAGGCGGACCGGGAGAAGACCGCATTCACCACCCCGATGGGACTTAGCGAGTTCACCTGCATGCCGTTCGGACTCTGCAACGCACCAGGAACCTTCCAACGACTAATGGAGTGTTGTCTGGGCCACAGAAACTTCGAGACGGTCTTGTTGTACCTGGACGATGTCATCGTATATTCCAAGACGTATGAGGACCACCTGAAACACCTGGCGGAAGTGTTCGAAGCTCTGGCGAGTTACGGCCTAAAGGTGAAACCCTCCAAGTGTCACCTCCTGAAACCAAAGGTGCAGTACCTGGGACACGTGGTGAGCGCTGACGGAGTGGCTCCCGACCCTGATAAGATCACCGCAATTAAGGAATGGCCAAGCCCCTCCAGCGTAAAAGAAGTGCGGCAGTTCCTCGGGTTGGTAGGCTACTACCGAAGGTTTATTCCCGGTTTCACCAAAAAGGCAGCACCTATGCAGGACCTCCTGATAGGCCAGTCCCGGAAGGCCAAGAACCAGAAGCCGCCCTTCAAATGGGAGGAGTTGGAAGAAGAGTCCTTCCGCCAGCTGAAGATGGCCCTCACGGGGGACGAAATCCTGGCGTACCCGGATTATAGCCAGCCCTTTATCCTCTACACCGACGCCAGTAACATCGGGCTAGGAGCCGTACTGTCCCAGATCCAGCAGGGGAAGGAACGAGTAATCGCCTACGCCAGCCGAAAACTGCGACCCACCGAAAGGAACCCCGAGAATTACAGCTCATTTAAGCTAGAGTTCCTGGCCGTAGTATTGGCAGTCACCGAGCGCTTTAAGCATTACCTCGCTTCTTCCCGGTTCACCGTGTACACGGATAACAACCCGTTGACACACCTGGACACGGCAAGACTCGGTGCCCTGGAGCAGAGGTGGATGGCCCGTCTGTCCAACTACGAGTTCACAATCAAATACCGGGCCGGACGCTCCAATACCAACGCGGATGCCCTGTCCAGGATGCCCAACCTGCCGGACGAAGGAGAAGATCCGGAGGGACTGGAAGAAGTTGAACTCCCTGCGTTCCACCGTCATGGGACTATCCAGTATTCCCACCAGGTAAGGAGTAAGCAGGCTGCTACGTTGAACCCCTTACCTCACTACAACTGGGCGGAAACGCAAGACAGCGACCCTGCCGTCCGACTGGTGAAGGAGATGCTGACTCGCCCGGAGGCTTGCCTTGAACCAGACGCTCCGGAGGAAGCCAAACAACTATGGGCAGAGAAGAGTCGACTGTTCCTTTACAAGGGGAAGTTGTGCCGCAGAATGGTTAACTCCCGGACGCATGAACTACTCTGGCAAGTAGTGGTGCCACGAAGAGACGCAGCCATGGTGATGGAGGCATACCACGACGGAGCTGGACACTTCGGGTGGAAGAAGCTGGAGTTCCTGCTGCGCGAGCGATTCCACTGGGTAGGCATGAGGGGAACCATTGAGAAGTGGTGCAGAGACTGTGGCCCGTGCAACCTGAGAAGGAAGGACCGTGCCAGCCAGAAGACTCCCCTGCAGTCCATCGTCACCCGGCAACCGTTGGAACTGGTAGCCTTGGATCATGTAAAACTGACCCCAAGCAGAAGTGGCTATGTCTACGCGTTAACCATCGTGGATCATTACTCCCGGTTCTTGGTTGTCGTCCCCGTCAAGGACTTAACGGCTCAAACAGCAGCTAGAGCCTTCCAGCAGCACTTTTGCCGTCCACACGGGTACCCGGACCAAGTGCTGACGGACCAGGGACCTGCCTTTGAAGCGGAGGTCTTCCAGGAATTCTGCAATCTGTATGGCTGCCGGAAGATAAGGACGACACCCTACCATCCGCAAACTAATGGACTTTGTGAGAAAATGAACCAGGTGGTAATGGATCTTTTAAAAACGTTGCCCCTGGAAGAACGCAGTCTGTGGCCTGAGAAGTTGCCCGATCTGGTGGACCTATACAACCACATCCCGGTAGGTTCCACCAACTGTACCCCGGCTTACCTAATGAGGGCAAGACCTGGTAAGTTACCTGTTGACCTGGAAATGGGAGTCCTGACACCCGAGGACACTTCACCAGAAACAGACTGGGACACGGAGAGGCAGCAGCAGTACCGGAGAGTACAGGAGAGCGTGGAGCGAAGTCTCTGTCAGGCTAGGGAAAGACAAGAGAAAACTTACAACCAGTATGCTCCCGCTGTTCCCCTGGTACCCGGAGAGCAGGTCTTGAAGAGGAAGAGACGGCTCCACAAGTTGGACGACCAGTGGGAAAAGGACCCGTACACCGTACTGCCCTCAAGCCACGAGAACCCGAAGGTTTGTACCATCAGTAAAGACGGAGGGGAAACCACAGCTATTGTATCCCGGGACCACCTGAAGAAGTGTCCCGAACAACTGAGGAACCCTGAAGAGGAACAAGAAGACCATCGACCCGTAGAGGAAAGGGAAGATATGGTTAGTACTGTGCTCGGGGACTTCCCTCGGTCTTGGACTCAAGTCAATGATGCAGTTGTGGTACCTGTACTCACCTTCCTCCAACCAGCATCCCAAGCACCTACGGAGCAACAGGTAGAGCTGGAAGATCAGCCGGTCCAGGAGGCAGAAGACCCCACACCCGCAGACCAGGAGGATCAACCCTCTGCTTGCAGTGAGCCTGCCATATCCCTAGTGAGCCAAAGAGCCGGTAGACAGCTGCCCAGTTTACCCTTGACAGCACCTACACCCTGTAGTTCAGGGCTAGGCAGTCAGCTCCGTAGGTCCACTAGGGCCACTAGAGGCCAGTTACCCGCACGGTGGAGGATTTGAAGTGTATAAATTGTTTTATTTATGTTTACCTGTGTATTGTTGCTTGTGTATAATTTTGTGTTTCTAGTTATTTGTAGGAGTCCTTGGTGGATTTACCGGGAATCCTTGTACATAGTTGGAGCGTAACCCAGGACGGACTAAAGACTGTTAAGGACTCGGGGTAGGACAAACCCCTACCTGGTTACGTCTCCCTGTTTTGGTGAAATGGACACCTTGCTTTTCTTCAAAGACTGCACCCGGTTACGGACATGCCGTAACCATCTTTATATGTTTTTCTTATTGTATTATTATTGTTTTTATCTTGTTATGTTTTTCTAAAATATGTTTAGTCCCGGAGTACTAAATTTCACTAGGGGGGAATGTGACACCCCAGGGGTCTGGTTGCCACAGTGATAGAGATGTTATGTCTGAGAGCAGGTGGGAGGTCCTTTGGTCAGGGATCCTGTGCATGCCACACCTCCTGCCCAGTCTTGGGAGGGGAAGAACTTCCCCTATATAAACCCGGGGCTGAAGCAGGGTTAGGAGTCAAGGAGAGTAGAGACAAGAGACAGTCATAGGAAGAAACAGCTGGAGCTCAGTGGGAGCAATACTACTACGAGTCAGGGGCTGGCAGCTGCAGAGCTCGCCCTGACTGAGAAGCTTTCTTACCGGACCCGGCGTCCGAGGCTGTGGGGACTAACTCTTACCCAGCAGCAGAAGCCGACCGGCAGGGGATTTCAGGTCCTCAGGCCCAGAAACCCGAAGGCACGGTCACACGTGTGGGACCAGCACCGCCATCGTGGAGCGGAAGCCAATAGAAGGCCCCGAGTCACCGGCCATACGGGTGAGCACCACACGGTACACTCAGGGACGTGGGCTACTTATATCCGCTTCTAGCAAGGTAGCCAGAAGAGTACAGTCAGTTTGGGAGGCCTACAACTCCGCCTGGCCAGGGGAGATCCCATCTGCTCAAGGACTGACCCGGCCCCGTTCGCTAGCAAGTACTCCGGGGGGGGTCTATCGTTGTTACCAGTAAAGACCCTGAATTACACCGCACCGTCTCTGAGTGGTTCCTGCTACCCCCATCTTCCACGTCGGCTGCCCTGAGGCCATACCCCTCCCGTTGGGGGTTATACTATCACGCTGCACAATTCTACACCGGCCTCAGCGGTCTGCCCTGCAGCGGCAGCTCCATAGCTGCAAATCAACGGGTGGCGTAGTCGACACTCAAATAACATCTATCAAGACTGCCACACACCGAGTCTGACCCCCTGGGCACGTACCGGGTCCCCGCCACTCGGAGACTACAACCCTCATCTGATCCGGTTCCGGGTAAGCCCCCGTGCGCGAGACGCTGCGCGACACAGCAGGCCCAGGGGCGCGTCATAAGGATTAGTGTTGAGCGAGCACTAAAATGCTCGGGTGCTCGAAGCTCGGGCCGAGCTCACTGTGATACTCGGGTGCTCGACCCGAGCAACGAGCCCAATGTTAGTCTATGGGAGACACGAACATTTTTGCGGCGGCTCCCCCAGCAGTCTGTAGAAAGCCTAAAAAGTGCCCAAAACGATAGTGACAGTGCTCAAATGACATGGGGACAGCATGGGGATCGCCCCTGGAAGCATTTCTGACCCCCAGGTCACTGCTGTCAACAACGTGGTCAGAGGTATTAAGCCACTTTTACAGGCTCACAATAAAACGTTCAAAAACGAAAGTGAAAGTGCTTTCCTGTGAAATATGTTAACCCCTTAACGACCATGGGTCTTTCTGTTTTTGTGTTTTCCTTTTTTGCTCCCCTTCTTCCCAGAGCCAGAACTTTTTTAATTTTCGTTCAATATGGCCATGTGAGGGCTTATTTTTTGCGGGACGAGTTGTACTTTTAAACACCATCACTGGTTTTACCATATCGTGTGCTGGAAATTGGGAAAAAAATTCCAAGTTCAGTGAAACTGCAAAAAAAATGCAATTCCACAGTTGTTTTTTGGGTCCTTTTTTTACCACGTTCACAGATTGCTAAAACTGACCTGCCATCATTATTTTCCAGGTCGTTACAAGTTCATAGACACCAAACATGTATAGGTTCTTTTTTATTTAAGTGGTGAAAAAAAAATCCAAAGTTTGCTAAAAAAAACAAAAAAAATGACGCCATTTTCCGAGACCCTTAGCTTCTCCATTTTTCGGGATGTGGGGCCAGGTGAGGGCTTATTTTTTGCGTGCCGGGCTGACGTTTTTATTGATACCATTTTGGGGTAGATCCGATGTTTTGATCGCCCGTTATTGCATTTTATTGCAAAGTTGTAGCGACCAAAAAAACTTAATTCTGGCATTTAAATTTTTTTTCTCGTTACGCCGTTTACTGATTGTATTAATTCTTCTTTTATATTGATAGATCAGGCGATTCTGAACGCGGTGATACCAAATATGTGTATGTGTTTTTTTTTTTATATATATATATATTATTTTGAATGGGGCGAAGGGGGGGTGACTTAAACTTTTATATATTTTTTATTTTTTTATTTTTTTAAAAACTTTTTTTTTACACTTTCTGCTTGCTTCTATAGTCTCCAGAGGAGACTAGAAGCAGCAGTTGTCTGATTGCTTCTACTGCATACAAGCGATGAGCAGATCGCTTGTATGCAGGAGAAATGCTCACTTGCTATGAGCGCTGACCACTAGGTGGCGCTCATAGCAATTGAGACATGACAACCACAGGCGTCTGCTGCAGACCCTGAGTTGTCATGCCCACCCATTGGTGACCCGCGATCACGTGACGGGGTCGCTGATGGGCGGGGCTTAGGACTCCCGGAAGCGCGAGTTAAATGCCACTGTCAGAGATTTAACATGTTAACAGCCGCGGGTGGATTGCGATTCCAATAATCAGCTGACATGTGCTCGCTTCAGTGCGGCCTCACCGCCGGAGCCCCCACTGAACCGGCCTTCCCGACCTGGTGCGTAGTATTACTGACCAGGTCGAAAAGGGGTTAAGGAACATCCTTTCCAGGGTAAAGACTTGTGTATAAGGTAAAATAAATAACCAAAAACAAAAATACTCCTCCACACCTTGGGCTATGTTCACAAGTAGCATTTTTTATGCGTTTTTGCACGTTTGTATTGCTTTCAACCATGACAAATGCATTCACCGGGAAATGTCATTTTAACATTTTACAACCTTATCTGGCCATGTGCTGTGTGACACATGCATACAGTGCTAAAAAGACATGGGAACAGCATGGGGAAGACCCCTGGAAGCATCTCTGACACCCAGGTCACTGCCTAAAAGTGTGCCCATCAGAAGTGATCCTTGCCGCATCAGAAGATGCAGACTTGCAGCTATCCCCGTGCAAGTCCTTGTCCCAGGGCAGTGTTCAATTGTACCTCCCCCATAACTTGCAATACAAGCGCAAGTATGCAGCCTGCCACCCACCCACCCCCAGGCTGCAATACCATACTGCTGGCTTGCTTGCACTTGAAATTGGGCCTTTTAGGCATGTGGAGGTGGAATCTGGCCACCACGTCATGGCTGCGTCGGTAGCCTGGTATTCATACTCAGTCCCCAGCCGCCCAGCGGCCGGGTGTCCACGCTTGGTCCCCAGCCGCCAGGGGGCGGCCGGGTGTCCATACTCAGTCCCCATCCGCCCCGCAGCCGGGTGCCCACACACAGTCCCCAGCCGCGTGGGAGTGGCCGGGTGTCCATAAACGGTCCCCAGCCGCCCCTATTTGTCCCGGTGCACCTTATACACAAGCGCGCATACCAAAACATTACCTATGCCCTCCCCAGTGCATTTAGTGGGAAGGACAGCCTAACCACAAACACGTGGACAAGTGAATGTGGCCAGGAATGGTCCATCTCACTGATGCCTTCACACTGGGTTAATATTGTGGAAGCCGGGACACAGTTGGACACTGGGATGCAACACGTCCTCCAGACATAGAGGATTGCGGGTCCTGGGTCAATCAGGCTCCAACACAAAGTTCAGAAGGTAGACAGCAGCAGTGGTCGGCCTCCTACACAATGAGTAAATTATTCATGATCATGAGGCCATCCACCTCCTTAGCTTTCTGTTCCTTGGAATGCAAGCGCATGTATGTAGTAGCAGCTAGGCCTGAGGTGGTCAGCGTTTTGGCGCATATTCTACCTCCTTCGAGGATTGCTGGATGTTTTCCTGCTGCTATCCCAGTTCTATGACTCCCGTTAAAACAAAGCTTCAGGTGATGAATGATGGATGAGGTGGTGGCAAAGGAGAAAGAGCAGGAGGAACAGGGACCATTCACATCAATATTAGGCCAGCCAACCACACATGTCTTGTAGGATATGTTTCTGTACCAAAAGGAGCGGTTCAGCTACACAGTTATAAGGCATACAGTGAATGCAATGCCTACCAAAAATTTCAAGGCACTCCAATGCCCCTTGGAAGTGACAAGAAGGTCAGAGGGCCTTAACTAAACCGTTTTTTCCATTTATAGCAACTGGGTCTCCTGTACACTGTTGGCCTAAGCAGGGAATGGAAGGCTTTCCAAAAATTATTAGGCACTGCAATGCCCCTTGAAACAGACGTGGATTACAGCGTATTAAAAACCTTCTACCCATTATTGGGGAGTGGGTCTCCCTTAGTGTTCGCCTATGCATTGAAAAGCAAAAGCTGACAAAAATTAGGAGGAAATGCAATGCCCGTTGCAAGAGTCGTGGAGGTTAGAGGTAATTAAAAACAACATGTCAATGCCCCTTGGAAGAGCTGTGGAGTTCAGAGTGGTTTAACAAGACGGTTTTAATGCCCCTTAGAAGAGACGTGGAGTTCAGAGTGGTTTAACAAGACAGTTTTAATGCCCCTTGGAAGAGATGTGGAGTTCAGAGTGGTTTAACAAGACAGTATTAATGCCCCTTGGAAGAGTGGTGGAGGTTACAGTGGAATAAAAAGACAATATCAATGCCCCGTGGAAGAGACGTGGAGGTCACAGTAGCTTAACAAGACGGTTTTAATGCCCCTTGGAAGAGTGGTGGAGGTCGCAGTGGAATAAAAAGACAATATCAATGCCCCTTTGAAGAGTGGTGGAGGTTACAGTGGAATAAAAAGACAATATCAACACCCTGTGGAAAAGACGTGGAGGTCACAGTAGCTTAACAAGACGCTTTTAATGCCCCTTGGAAGAGTGGTGGAGGTCGCAGTGGAATAAAAAGACAATATTAACCACCCTTGGAAGACACGTGGAGGTCACAGTAGCTTAACAAGACGATTTTAATGCCCCTTACAAGAGCCATGCAGTACAGCATATTAAAAACATTATTCCCATTATTGGGGAGTGGGTCTCCCATAGTCTTTGCCTATGCCTTCCAAGCAAAAGCTGCCAAAAAATAGGAAGGGGGAACTTGCAATGTCCCTTACAAGAGCCATGCAGTACAGCATATTAAAAACATTATTCCCATTATTGGGGATTGGGTCTCCCATAGTCTTTGCCTATGCCTTCCAAGCAAAAGCTGCCAAAAATTAGGACAGAGGAACTTGCAATGCTGGCAACATGGACCACGGTCACCCTGGTGGTATAGTGGTCGTGGAGGCTGAGGATAAGGAGAAGAGCAAAAAACAGCCGAAATGAGGAAGCGTATACCCATGTGTGGGTGTGAAGCGATGCATGGGAATACACCTCCCGAAATAACACAGTGGATTTGACTTTATGTTACTCTGCTGTCATTTGGTGGTGATGAGAAGTCTGGCCCAATACAGCCCTTGTTCATTTTGAAAAGGGTCAGCTTGTCAGCATTGTCAGTTGACAGGCGAGTGCGCTTATCAGTTATAATTCCCCCAGCGGCACTAAAAACACGCTCCGATAACACGCTAGCGGCAGGGCAGGCCAGGACCTCCAAGGCATACAGAGTGAGTTCATTCCAAGTGTCCAGCTTGGATACCCAATAATTAAAAGGCACAGAGGAATCACGGAGGATGCTGGTTCTCCCTCACCATCTTTTGAAACTTTCCACTCCTTGTGAGAGTACCCTGCGTCTCAGGGCCTGTAAGCTGGGCAGGTCTCAGAAAACTGTCCTAGAACATTGACAGTGTTCCCCCGCCTCTGCTGGATTGGAGTTGCGTCTCTCTCGCCTGTATGCCTTAGTTGGGCAGCGAACTGTGACCTCTGCCGCTACCGTGTTCAGATGGGAATTTTTTTAATAGTTCTGCAGCAAGGGCCTTCTGGAACTGCCCCATTTTTGTAGACCTCTCCAACTCAGGAATAAGAGAGTGAAAGTTCTCCTTGTAGAGGGGGTCTAAAAGTGTCATCAACCAGTAATGACTGTCACCCAACATTTTGACAATGCGAGGGTCACGGTTAAGGCAGCGTAACATAAAGTCAGCCATGCGTGCCAGACTGGTAACGGGCAAGATTTCCGTGTCCTCACCAAGATGACGACTGACCATGCTCTCCTCCTCCTCCTCCTCTTCCTCCTCCCCCCTGTCCTCAGGCCACCCACGCTGAACCGACGGTATGACACTTGTACAGGTACTACCGTCTACAACGCATGATAGCAGCTCCTGTTCTTCCTCCTCCTCCTCCTCCTCCTCTCCCTCATTGTCCCCCAATGCACGTTGGGATGAGATGAGGCTGGGCTGTGTGTAATCACCCGCTACGGCTTCTTGACCCATCTCATCATACTCTGGCTGCAATGCCTCCTCTTTAATTCTCTGCAGAGAGCGTTGCAAAAGACAGACAAGTGGGATGCTGACACTAATGATGGCGTCATCGCCACTCACCATCTTGGTGGCCTCCTCAAAGTTTGTCTGAATGGTACATATGTCAGACATCCAGGTCCACTCCTGAGGTCTTATGTGTGGAGTCTGACCTGAAAATCGATGGCCTTGTTGCAGCTGGTACTCCACAACTGCTCTCTTCTGCTCACAAATCCTTTGCAACATGTGGAGGGTAGAGTTCCAACGTGTGGGGACATCACACACCAGTCGGTGTGCCGGAAGCTGCAAACGCTGCTGCAACACAGCAAGGGTGGCGGAAGCTGTAGCCGACTTGCGAAAATGAGCTGACAGGCGGCGTACTTTGACGAGCAGATCTGGCACCTCGGGGTACAATTTAAGAAACCGCTGAACCACGAGGTTAAGCACTAGAGATGAGCGTTGTTCTACTCGAACTGTTCGCCAATCTCAAATTCGAGCTGTTTTGGGCGGTGTTCGAGCCGGTCGGCGAACACGAACAATTTGAGAAAAATTCGGCTGTTCGAGGTTATGTTCGATAACTGTTCGTGCACCAAAATCATAACTGGATTTTTTCTCAGTAATGATGAAAATTAATGTTAATACGCAGTTTGAGTGTACAGCGGGGCGGGGGGAGGGGCAGGGGATGGATCTCTGCAGGAACAATGAAGATCTCCATTTTTTTTTCTCTTTCCCGCATTTGCAGTGGGGAGGTGCAATCTGTCAGCCTATCAGCAGCGCACACACGGAGCGAAGTGCTTTTTTTCACACAAGCAAGGGCATGTGTGATTGGCAGTGTATGTCACATGTCCTTGCCCTATAAGACCAAGCCATTTTCCCCGTCGCCACCATTTTCTCACTGCTGCAGCTGCGTGTTAGACGGCACCGCTGTTGCTGTGTGCGCTATACCTTGTTAATTTCAAGCCAATTTTCGCACAAATATACAGATAGCTTGGGAGTAGGGAATAGTTGTGATTGCAGTCCTTTTAAGGACTAGGTTACAGCATTTCCTACGACTTTTATTAGGCAGGTCTGTGCTCTTAAATAGATAGATTGTGGGAGTAAAGACTAATTGTAATTGGAGTCCTTTTCAGGACTAGGTTACATCAGTTCCTATCAGTTTTTGCCAGGCAGGTCTGTGCTAGTGCTGTGCAAGTTTTTTTCACAGCATTTGGCTGAATCTAGCAAAGCTAATCCTTTTTGGCCTATTGCAGAGTGTGTTAGTCAGTGGAGTAGCCTATCTGTGTTGCAAGATATACCACCTGTGTATAGAATACCAATTTTTTTACTGCACCTAGTGAAGTAAAATCTTTTGGGCATAGCATCATTCTATTAGTCCATCTATACTGACCTCCATCAGGTTGCAAACTGAATATAATTTTTTTCTGCATCTAGCTCTGAAAAAATATTTGGGCTTCTAGCGGTGTGTGGGACTTGGTCTAATAGTCCATCTATACTGACCTCCATCAGGTTGCAAATTAAAAATAATTTTTTTCTGCATCTAACTCTGAAAAAATATTTGGGCTTCTAGCAGTGTGTGGGACTTGGTCTATTAGTCCATCTATACTGACCTCCATCAGGTTGCAAATTAAAAATAATTTTTTTCTGCATCTAGCTCTGAAAAAATATTTGTGCTTCTAGCAGTGTGTGGGACTTGGTCTATTAGTCCATCTATACTGACCTCCATCAGGTTGCAAATTAAAATTAATTTTTTTCTTCATTTATCTCTGAAAAAATATTTGGGCTTCTAGCAGCGTGTGGGACTTGTTCTATTAGTCCATCTATACTGACCTCCATCAGGTTGCAAATTAAAAATAATTTTTTTCTGCATCTAGCTCTGAAAAAATATTTGGGCTTCTAGCAGTGTGTGGGACTTGGTCTATTAGTCCATCTATACTGACCTCCATCAGGTTGCAAATTAAAAATAATTTTTTTCTGCATCTAGCTCTGAAAAAATATTTGGGCTTCTAGCAGTGTGTGGGACTTGGTCTATTAGTCCATCTATACTGACCTCCATCAGGTTGCAAATTAAAAATAATTTTTTTCTTCATTTATCTCTGAAAAAATATTTGGGCTTCTAGCAGCGTGTGGGACTTGTTCTATTAGTCCATCTATACTGACCTCCATCAGGTTGCAAATTAAAAATAATTTTTTTCTGCATCTAGCTCTGAAAAAATATTTGGGCTTCTAGCAGTGTGTGGGACTTGGTCTATTAGTCCATCTATACTGACCTCCATCAGGTTGCAAATTAAAAATAATTTTTTTCTGCATCTAGCTCTGAAAAAATATTTGGGCTTCTAGCGGTGTGTGGGACTTGGTCTATTAGTCCATCTATACTGACCTCCATCAGGTTGCAAATTAAAAATAATTTTTTTCTGCATCTAGCTCTGAAAAAATATTTGGGCTTCTAGCAGTGTGTGGGACTTGGTCTATTAGTCCATCTATACTGACCTCCATCAGGTTGCAAATTAAAAATAATTTTTTTCTGCATCTAGCTCTGAAAAAATATTTGGGCTTCTAGCAGTGTGTGGGACTTGGTCTATTAGTCCATCTATACTGACCTCCATCAGGTTGCAAATTAAAAATAATTTTTTTCTTCATTTATCTCTGAAAAAATATTTGGGCTTCTAGCAGCGTGTGGGACTTGTTCTATTAGTCCATCTATACTGACCTCCATCAGGTTGCAAATTAAAAATAATTTTTTTCTGCATCTAGCCCAGCCAATAGTTTTGGCCTAATACCACAGTTTGGCCACTCAGCTCTGCTCGGTTACCATCCATTGTTTTTTTGTGCAAACAACTCCAGAGTTGTGAATTAATTAACCACCAAAATGAGTGGAAAAAGGCCTGCTGCTGGTGGAAAGGGGAATAGGCGTGTTGGGAAGGGGAAAAAAGGTTGTGTCCGTGGGGTAGGTGCAGAAGAAAGACCATCTTCCAGCCAAACTAAAATGTCTACTTCTTTTAGCGGACAATGTGATAAGATCCCTTTCTTACGGCCACGCCAATCGCTACAAATTCCAGATGAGGCACAAAAACAGCAGGTGCTTCAACGGATATCAAGTGCTCCTTTAAGTGGGCTCTCCTCCACATCAACTTCAACATCACAAATACTCCAGTCCTCAAAGGTGTCACCCAAATCGCACTTGCTTCCTCACAGCTCCCAAATCTCCAGCTGCCCGTCTGAGTATGAGGTAGAACAGATGGTTGAGTCTGCAGAGCTGTTTACTCATACTATAGCCTGGGAATCAGAGGTCGACTCCAGCGCTTCTGTGAATCCAGACGAGGAAATGATCTGCACTGATGCCCAGAATTTTTATGAGTCGGATCCAGGACCAGACGCAGAAGGTTCTGACCATAATGTAGACCCTCATTCCCAAACTGTAACTCCTGTTGGTGGAGACAATGAGGAAGACGATGATAAGACTCAAATACCTGATTGGAGCGACAACTTTAGTTTTTTGTCAGGGCAGGAACAGGTTGGCTCTGAGGACGACGGGTGTGATAACGCACAGGGTGATGATGATGAGGTCGGAGATCCCACTTACTGTCAACCCACAGTCAGCCAAGAGATGAGGTCAGCAGAGGAGGTGGAGGAAGATGCTAGTGACGACGAGGTCAGGTTGCGCCTTCCTGGACAGAGACGTAGTACTGGAAGCACGTCAACAACTGCATCCTCAAACACAACTCTGCCTCTCACCACAAGTCGTGGTGGCTCTTCAGGTCGCATGGGTGCTAAGCCTTGCATAGCCTGGGCATTTTTTCAGATCGATAAAGATGACCCAACTCGTGTTATCTGTAACATTTGTCAGCAAAAGCTAAGTAGAGGCCAAAAAATACATAGTTTGAGTACTTCATGCATGAACCGGCACATGGACATGAAGCATAAGTTGCAGTGGGAAGCTCAGTGTGCTACAATGCGGCCTAGCCGGCCGGGCCAATCACCGTCTGCCATATCTTGTGCATCCGCGGCCTCTTCATCCTCTGTGACTGGGGGGACAGCAGTCACACCTGTTTTGGGGCGCAGACCTGCCACCTCTTTACCCGCAACAGCCAGCGTGATTGGCAGGTCATCATTTTCTTTGGAGGTGGTAACACCAGCTGGTGTTGAGCGCTGTCCGACATCGATAGCACCACCTTTGGATCAAGGCAACCTAACATGTCCGCCTGCATCTTCCTCACAGACCGGCAGTTTGCCGGGGACACCCTTATCAACCCCGTCTAAGCACAATAGCCAGCCCTCGGTCCCTCAGATGTGGACAAGTAAAAGACCATTTCCTCCTAGCCATGAGAAAGCTAAGAGGTTGAATTTCACCATCTGCAAGCTCTTGGCTACAGAAATGCTGCCTTTCCGCCTGGTGGACACAGAGGATTTTCGAGACCTTATGTCCGTCGCAGTGCCCCAGTACCAGATGCCCAGTCGGCACTACTTCTCAAAGAAAGGTGTGCCTGCGAACCACCAGCATGTCGCACACAACATCACCGCTTCTTTGAGAAACTCTGTG
The DNA here is from genome assembly GCF_046119375.1 of Phyllobates terribilis. Lineage (NCBI taxonomy): Eukaryota > Metazoa > Chordata > Amphibia > Anura > Dendrobatidae > Phyllobates > Phyllobates terribilis. Next base: position 192,888,608 of record NW_027362771.1, on the reverse strand, counting down.
TGTGACAGGGTGCATTTCACCACAGACACTTGGACGAGTAGGCATGGACAGGGGCGTTACATGTCGCTGACTGGGCACTGGGTAACTATGGTGACAGCAGGACAAGGGGCTGCTGTCCAAGTCTTGCCGTCCCCACGAGTTGTGCGTCAATCCTCTTTATGTCAAAGTTCCTCCACTGCTTCTGCCTCCTCAACCTCCTCTCGGTCTTCCACCTGCACCCAAAGCCTGTCTGGTCATGCCACAAGCTTTCTAACTGCGCAGAAGGGATCCTGCACACCTCCTTACTATGCTGGCAGTAGGGCTCAACGTCATCAGGCGGTTTTTACATTGAAATGTCTGGGAAATGTGAGTCACACAGCTGAGGAGTTGTGGTCAGCTCTGGAGAACCAATTTCATGAATGGTTGTCTCCACTGGACCTGAAACCAGGGAAGGCCGTGTGCGACAATGCTGCAAACCTGGGTGCGGCCCTTCGCCGGGGCAATGTCACACACGTGCCTTGTATGGCTCACGTGTTGAACCTGGTTGTCCAGCAAATTTTAGCCCACTATCCCAGACTAGATGGCCTTCTGCAGAGGGCACGGTCGCTGTGTGCTCACTTCCGCCGTTCGCATCCCGCAGCTCAGCAACTTACATCTCTACAGAAGTCGTTGGGCCTGCCACTTCACCGGCTAAAATGCGATGTGCCTACCCGGTGGAATTCAACTCTGCACATGTTGCAGCGACTGTGGCAGCACCGACAAGCCCTGGTGCAATACGTTCTGACGTATAACCTGGGCCAATGAGATTCAGAGGTGGGGCAAATCACGCTGGAGGAGTGGTCTCAGATCAGGAACCTATGCACCCTTCTGCACAGTTTTGAAATGGCGACGAAGATGTTTAGTGCTGACGATGCCATTATCAGCATGACTATTCCGGTGATTTACATGCTGGAGCACATGTTAAACAGAATTCGGAGTCAGGTGGTGGCACAAGAGGAGGTGGAGGAAGTAGAGGAGGAGGAGTTGTATGCGGAAGGGCTAACATCTGCAAGGTCCAGACGGTCGGCAGCACCAAGGCGGCAGGCTTGTGAGGGTGGGGGAGATGGTTTTACCAGGGCGCATGGTAGCAGCCAAACTAGTGAGGAAGGTGCAGGAGCCCAGGAAGAAGTGGAGGACGAACTGATGGAAGACTCATCAGATGAGGGAGACCTTGATCACATTTCTGTTGTGCGAGGTTGGGGGGAGAGGACAGAGGAAGGAAGCATGATTGTTACCTCGCCACCAACACAACAGGGACTTGGTGCTCCTGGATGCGCAACACACATGAGTGCCTTCTTGCTGCACTACCTGCAACATGACCCTCGAATTGTGAGAATTAGAAATAATCCTGACTACTGGGTTGCCACACTGTTAGATCCCCGGTACAAAAGTAAATTTGCAGAAATTATTCCTGCCATAGATAGGGATGCACGCATGCAGGAGTATCAGCAGAGACTGTTGCAGAATCTTACATGTGCTTTTCCACAAAATACCAGTGGTGCACGTAGTGAATCTCACAGTTCCAACTTGCCAACCGTGGGACCGTCAAGTGTTCAGCACTCAAACCGTAACAGAACCACAGTATCTGCTGGTAACATCAATTTTGCGGAATCATTTCACCACTTTTTTAGCCCATCCTTTGCAAGGCCACAGGAGACAAGAAGTCTGACACATAGTCAACGCCTAGAGACGATGGTACAGGAGTATCTCCAAGTAAACATTGAAGCCACGACTGTGTCACTGGACCCTTGCTCTTTTTGGGCTTCCAATCTGGATAAATGGCCGGAGCTAGCCACTTACGCCTTGGAGATCTTGTCATGCCCCGCAGCCAGCGTTCTGTCTGAACGTGTGTTCAGCGCTGCTGGTGGTGTGCTGACAGATAAGCGCACGCGGCTCTCCACTGATAATGTAGACAGACTCACGTTCATAAAGATGAACAAATCATGGATCCGAAACGACTTTTCTACCCCTGTGTCATCCTGGGGATAGTAAAAGCTTGATGATTGGTTAAAATCACCCTACCAACCGTTTTAAGCTTTCAAATTACTAATCATGTTTATCTGTATCTTGACTGGAAAATAATTTGGGCTTTGTAGCAGTGTGCAGCACTGATCCTATTAGGCCATCTATAATAAGCTTCACCAGATTTAAAATTAAAAATAATTTTTAGCTGCATCTAGCCCGGAAAATAATTTTGGAGCTCCGAGATGCGCAAGACACATAAGTGCCTTCTTGCTGCACTACCTGCAGCATGACCCTCATATTGTCAGAATTCGAAGTAATCATGACTACTGGGTTGCCACACTCTTAGATCCCCCAAACTTTTCGATCAACCTTTTCATTTTAATAAAGACCAAAAAAATGGTCATTTTTTAAATTATAAGTATTAGCAGGTTGTTAGAAACTGAAATCAAACAGTTTTCAACTCAAAACTTTATTCTAGGTGATGTTACATTTTCACATAGGACCCCTTGTTCGAAAGGAGCTTCTGAACTCTCTCGTCCATTGAATTTGTCATGTTTTGGATGGTTTCTGCTTCAATTGTTTTGCATGAGGACAGAATACCCTCCCAGAGCTGTTGCTTAGATGTGAACTGCCTCCCGCCATCATAGACACTCCTTTTAATGATGCTCCAAAGGTTCTGAATGGGGTAGAGGTCAGGGGAGCATGGGGGTCACACCATAAGTTTGTCCCCTTTTATGCCCATATCAGCCAGAGATGCAGATGTTTTATGTGCAGCATGAGATGGTGCATTATCATGCAGAAAAATGATCTTGCTGTGAAATACATGGTTCTTCTTCTTGAACCATGGCAGGAAGTGCTGTTTGAGAAAATCCACATACATTATGGAGTTCATCTTTAGCGCCTTCAGGGATCCTAAAGGGGCCGACAATCTCTCTCCCCATGATTCTAGCCCAAAACATTACTCCACCTCCTCCTTGTTGGCGCTTTAGCCGTGTTTGCGTGGGGTGTCCATCAACCAGCCATCCTCCACTCCATTCATCTGGACCATCGAGCGCTGCACGGCACTCATCCGTGAACAAAACAGTTTTGAAATCAGTCTTCATGTAATGTTTGGCCCACTGGAGCCGTTTCTGCTTGTGTGAAGTGGATAGAGGAGGTCGACAGGATGGCATATGTACAGCCGCAAACCTCTGAAGGACCCTGCATCTTGTTGTTCGGGGGACGTTGGAGGCACAAGCAGCTTCAAAAACTTGTCTGCTGCTATGACAAGGCTTTTTTGCCGCTGCTGTTTCAACCTGACGTAATTGCCTGTAGGAAAGAGTCCTCAATTTGCCCTTATCAGCACGCACACGTGTGTACTGTGAATCAGCTACATACTTCTTGATTGCCAAGACACTTCATCCTGATCATCGCACAATGTTGATTGTAGTCATGCCTTGACCTAAACACTCCACAATTTGTTGCTTCTCAGCAGCCGACACATCCTTTTTCTTTCCCATTTTGGCAGAAAATGTAGGCTGCTTAATAATGTGAGAGAGCCTTCTTAAGTAGTCTTGCCTTTCATTGGACACACCTGCCAAACTAATTAGCACAGGTGTCTGCAATTGCTTACAGTGATATAAAGAGCCCTGACACACATCACCATCAATGAGTTTAACTGACAAACAAACAAATTCTTCCCTTATCACTCCTAAACACTTTTTGCATAATAATTTGGAACGCGGTGTACATGTGCTTTTCCACAAAACACCAGTGGTTCACGTAGTGAATCTTACAGTTCTAACTTGCCAACCGTGGTCTGTATGGAATTGTTCAATAAAGGGCCCAAAATTAAGATAACATAGATGGGAGAGGTCTCTATGAATAGGAATTCCTAAGTATTTGATACCCTGTGAGGGCCAGGCAAAGGGAAAGTTGGACTGGATGGAATCCTATATGGATTTAGGGAGGGAGACATCGAGGGCCTCAGACTTCGCTGCATTGATTTTAAAATTTTACCATGTAACAAAGTGATCTATTTCAGCCATAACAGCAGGGATGGCTATATGTGATTGAGTGATATATACTAGGACATCATCAGCAAATAGAGAGCACTTGTACTCGGTGCCTCCCACCTCAATCCACCTAATATTGGGGTTATGGCGAATTGATGAGAGCAGGTGCTCCGTCACTAGGATGTATAAGAGAGGGGACAGAGGACATCCCTGCCTTGTCCCATTGGTGATTGTGAAAGGTGATGAAAATGTTCTGACGCACCCCCTGGGCCTTGGGACACCCGGAGCCGGACACTTTTTGGTGGATGCTGGTGGTTGTAGTCTTCGTGGCGGCGATCCGGTTCCGTGGCTCAGGGCGGTCAAACCAGTGGCGGAACTATTTATGTGGTTTTGATGTTTAAATGTCCGACTACGCCACCCGTGGATCGCGGTCAGAGTGAACCGCCGCTACAGGGCAGACCGCTAAGGCTGGTGTTGTGGGTGCAGCAGAGCGTAGCATAACTCCCCACGGGAGGAGTATAGCCTCAGGGCAGTGTATGCGGAGGATGGGGGTGATGGTGCAGGGCAGCAGCAGTAACGACACGGAGTCAGTGATGCAGTTCAGGGCCTTTACTCACAGTTCTTATTATCCAGACCACGTCTGCAGGTAACGGCTGCCCATGTCGTACTGTGCTCACCAGGTGAGGGGCTCAGACAACTCCCAGATAACTTTGGAGCGCTTCACAGGACCCCCTTTGTGTGTCCTTTGTCTGGCCTTTCTTACCAACACTTCTGTCCGGCTGCCTCGGGCCTCCTCTTGGTAAACTTGGCGCCAGTTTCCCTGACCCTATGTGGTGCCTTCCTAGCGGGTGGAGCAAGGGGCTGCGCCACATAAAATGTCAGAGCCTCCGGTTTCTAGCTGAGGGTTGTTTCCTGCCTACACTAGTTCGGGGACCGGTCTCCCCCTTTGGCCTGACCCCTCCACGCAGGTGGATTCGGGCGTGGGGTGGCGACTCGCCCGTCCGCACCCCTGGGATCCCTTCATTCCTCGTTCCTGGAGCCTTCTCCGCTCCTCTTCCTTCCTTCTCCCTCTTGCAGGCCTTGGCCTCTGTTACTAGGCCCTCCTCCGGAGCAGAGCTCATGCAGAGCCCCTGCTCCCTGCCACTTCTGCTCAGACTTCTCTGCACTGAACTAAGATGGTGCCCACCTTTTATACTCCCTTCTCAATGCACCCAGGAACTGCTTCCTCCCTGCTCCTGCACTGCAGGGTTCCCCTTCCTCAGTGTTCCCTCCCCCCACTCCAGCCAGGGACAGGGACTGTCGTGCCCATCTCAGGGGCATATTGGTCGCCCTGCCCCACGGCAATGTGGTGTAATGCATGCAGGTGTCGGGTCCTGATCCACACTCCATCCTTATCTGAGAGTGAGATATCACACCTCTGGGTGAGGTGCAATACGTCTGTAGCAACCGAGCCCTCGGTGCTACAGTTCCATTTATCTTCAGCCTAGGTGACGTATTGTGATACAGGGCCGTGATTTTGGCTATAAAAGGGTCCCCTAGACCCCTACCCCAAGCTTTTTAAGAGAATCATATATGGCGTGCCAGGAGACTCTATGGAATGCTTTCTCAGCATCCAACGAGAGTATCTACTTACAAATTTTTAACTGCATCTAGCCCAGGAAATACTTTGTGCCTAGTAGCAGTGTCTGCTAGTCAGCGGATTATCCCGGCTGTTAAGCAAGCTACACCACCTGTAGTTTGGACACTTAATTTTTTCAAAGGAAATGCTTCGGGATAACGGGATACTTAGTGAAGAGCATCAGGAGGCACCCCAAGGCATAGGGGCTGGGACTGGCACTAGGATGCCTTGCGGTGGACAGCCGAGCTCGATCCTTATAAAAGCTTTTTAACTGCAGCAGCTTTAGTGGACGCTACTGGAGCTGGAATTACGCGGCTGCTGGCATGAGACTTGCCCTCCAATAGATCCTTGTAAATGGATTTAAAGTGTATTCATTCAAATTAGAGGGACAATTTAAATTAAAAAGCTTAGAGCTGCCTCCACCACAGGGGGGCTCTCTCGACCCACCAGCGGACAGGCACCAGTATTGGGAGAGGGGGGCTGGCCGTCAGGGTTCACCGCGGCTCTGGCACAAACCCGGCGACACGGAGGTGGCACGGGCAGGAGCGGACTGGCCGTCTCGGCTTCTCACTTTTTGGATTTTAGAAGGGCATGACATGCCTATATCTGTGTCTCCCCCTCCTTTTACTCCTCCACCTCTTTTCTTTTCGCATGACTATATGTACTTGTCACTTTTCCATGTGTTAGTTGTGTCTTCTGAGCAGTTTGTCAGCTTTTGGACACCTTTGAAGGTGTTTTCTATGTGTTTCTATGTGTTTTTGTTTGCCTGCCATTGGTTTTAACGGTGTTCGAAGGTGTTCGACGATCAGTTCGACGAACAGTTCGGCGAACACACGGGTGTTCGACGAACCGAACCGAACTCGAACACTACGGGGGTGGCTCAACACTATTAAGCACATGAGCCAGGCATGGTACGTGTGTGATCTCACCTCGCCTCAGAGCCGCCACCAGGTTACGGCCATTGTCACACACGACCATGCCGGGATGTAGGTTCAGCGGTCTCAGCCACAGATCTGCCTGCTCTTTCACAGCTGTCCACAACTCACAAGCAGTGTGAGGTTTATCACCTAAGCTTATGAGTTTCAGCACAGCCTGTTGCCGCTTGGCGGAGGCAGTATTGCAATGCTTCCAGCTTGTAACTGATGTGGTGATATCTGAGATGGAGGCTGAACATGAGGATGAGGAGGATGCGCAGGAGTTGTACACTGTGGGGGCAACTCTGACTGACATAGGGCCCGCAATCCTCGGTGTGGGGAGGATGTGTTCCGTCCCAAGGTCCGACTGGGTCCCGGCTTCCACTATGTTTACCCAGTGTGCCGTCAGAGAGATGTACCGTCCCTGGCCACAAGCACTTGTCCACGTGTCCGTTGTCAGGTGGACTCTCCCAGTAACTGCGTTGTTGAGGGCACGGCAGATGCTTTGGGACACGTGCTTGTGTAGTGCGGGGATGGCACACCGGGCAAAATAGTGTCGGCTGGCGACCAAGTACCGAGGGACGGCCACCGCCATGAGATTGCGGAAGGATTCCGTCTCCACAAGCCTAAAAGGCAGCATTTCCAATGCAAGCAGTCGTGAAATGTGCGAATTTAGGACTGTGGCCTGTGGGGCGTTAGCTGCGAATTTCCGCTTTCGTTCAAAGGTCTGAGATATGGACAATTGAACGCTGCGGTGGGACGTGGACGTGGACGTTGATGCTGTTTCTTGAGAAATTGCCATAACAAGTGAAGACTGAGAGGAGGGGGCATCTTTACATGCAGTATGGACAGGGGATTGCCTTGCACACACAACAGGGGGTTCTATTGTACGCACAACAGTGGAAGAAGCAGTGGTGACACCCGCTGACACTGGTCGTGGATCGCTGGGTTTCGCCCGACAAAGTCGGGTGCTTTGCTGCCATGTGCCTGATCATGCTGGTGGTGGTCAGGCTGGTAGTTTTGTCACCCCTGCTGATGCTGGCATGGCAGGTGGAACATATGGCCTTTTTGGGGTTATCAGCAGAGTCTTTAAAAAAATTCCAGACTCTGGAAGACCTACCGCTTGTACTGGCAACGTCCCTCGTGTTGGTGTTACGGGGAACGGTTGCCTGCCTTCTGTCTGCGGCCACCACACTGCTTCTTCCTGCCTGTTGGGGTACTCTGCCTCCCTCCCCCTGTGTGCTGCTGGCCTCACTCTGCATGTCCTCCTTCCACGTTGGGTCAGTTACTAGATCATCCACCACCTCCTCCTCTTCCACTTGCGCACCACGATCCTCCTCCTCACTTCCTGGCAATTGTGTCTCGTCATCGTCCACCTCTTGTGACAGATTGCCAACGTCGACTTCCTGTGGCCGTGGCTGTTCAAATATTTGGGCATCGCAACATGAGATCTCCTCTTCCACCACTTCAAGCGTATCAGGCGAGGGGCCCAATTATGGAAATGGACCAGTGAACAGCTCTTCAGAGTGTCCAAGTGTGGGATCACTTGCTGTCTGACGACACTCGGCATGGTGGGAGGAAGGAGCATCAGGGTGAGGAGGAGTATGCGGTCGAGACTCACGGCTACTAAGAGTTGACCGTGTGGAAGACAGACCGGAGGTGGTGGTGCCCAGGTAACTGGAAGTATTGTCTGCTATCCAATTAATAACCTGTTCACACTGATCAGTTCTCAATACTGGTGTTGTTCTGTGCTTCCCTAGTAATTCGGTCAAGAAGTGGGAGCGAGAAGATGTGGCTGTTGGTTGTGGCACATTTTCACCTTGGCCATGGCCCCGTCCTCTGCACGAACCATCACCAGAACGTCCACTTCCACGTCCCTTGCCACGCGCCTTGCCCATTGTAAATGAAGTAAAATAGCTTACACTTGCACTATCAATGGAAAAAGGGTAATAAAGAGTAGAATAGAACCGTGGAAGAGGAAAACCACAGTTATTGTTTACTGGGGTATACCACACTTTTTTAAATAGAGATATTTGCGGCTGAACAGTGAGCGACACACTCAAACTGCTTTTTTTTTTAGATACCAAAGGCCCAAAACTGGATAGTACAGCGATTTGACCCATGGAACTGCGAAACCACACTGGGAGGTCGGGCCTACACAAGACTATTTTCAACAGATTTATTTTTGTGTCACAACAGTCAGGAGACACTACTGTTTTTCTTTACGGAAAAAACTACCAAAACCTGAATAATAGAGATTTTTTACCGTGGAACAGCAAAACCACAGTTATAATTTACTGGTGTATACCAGGCTTTTTAAAATACATATATATTTGCGGCTGAACAGTGAGCGACACACTCAAACTGTTTTTTTTAGATACAAATTGCCCAAAAGTGGATAATACAGAGGTTTGTACCGTGGAACTGCAAAACCACAATTGTATTTCTCGGGCCTACACCAGACTATTTTCAACAGATATATTTGTGTCTGAAAAATCAGGGAGACACTATTTTTTTTTTTTTTTTTTACAGCAAAAAATGAAAAAAGCAGGATAATAGAGATTTTTTACCGTGGAACAGCAAAAGCACACTTCTGTCTCTCTGGCCTACACCAGACTATTTTCAACAGATATATTTGTGTCTGAAAAATCAGGGAGACACTATTATTATTTTTATACAGCAAAAAATGCCAAAAACAGGATAATAGAGATGTTTTACCGTGGAACATCAAAACCACAGTAATAATTTACTGGTGTATACCAGGATTTTTAAAATATATATATATTTGCGGCTGAACAGTGAGCGACACACTCAAACTGTTTTTTTTTAGATACAAATGGCCCAAAAGTGGATAATGCAGAGGTTTGTACCGTGGAACTGCAAAACCACACTTGTATTTCTCGGGCCTACACCAGACTATTTTCAACAGATATATTTGTGTCTGAAAAATCAGGGAGACACTATTTTTTTTTTTTTTACAGCAAAAAATGCAAAAAGCAGGATAATAGAGATTTTTTACCATGGAACAGCAAAAGCACACTTCTGTCTCTCTGGCCTACACCAGACTATTTTCAACAGATATATTTGTGTCTGAAAAATCAGGGAGACACTATTATTATTTTTATACAGCAAAAAATGCCAAAAACAGGATAATAGAGATGTTTTACCGTGGAACATCAAAACCACAGTAATAATTTACTGGTGTATACCAGGCTTTTTAAAATATATATATATTTGCGGCTGAACAGTGAGCGACACACTCAAACTGTTTTTTTTAGATACAAATGGCCCATAGAACTGCAAAACCACACTTCTATTTCTCTGGCCTACACCAGACTATTTTGAACAGATATATTTGTGTCTGAAAAATCAGAGGCACACTTTTATTTTTTTTGAGGGGGGGGCACCAAAAGGTTAATAAGATGGGTATTTGTACATTGTGAAGGAGGAAAAAAAAAAGAGGATTTAGATTAAAAAAAAAGATTTTTCCTGGCCCCCGGGACCTGGAGCTAAGTCCAGCAATTTCAGCAACAGGAGCAGCACACAGGACTGTAATGCAGCGTTTGCTGGTATAACCACTGCGTCTCCTATACAGCCTGCCTGCCTGCCTGATATACCTGGGATGGATATTAGTCCTGAGAAGGACTGTTTGTTTGATCTGGCAGCCTTTACAGACCCTACACTAACTATTTTGCAGGATATATCTGTCCCTAAATCAGCAGCGCTGTCCCTACACTGTCTGATCCGGAGCGACTGTGTCCAAGATGGCGGCGCCCGGTTTTAAATACTCGAGGTGACGCTGTGCGGCCAGCCAATCACTGTAATGCCCACAAACAACATGGCTGCGGCATTACAGTGACTGGCTGGCAATCCCTGCATGTTCATTGGCTCTGTAAAGAGCGCCAAACATGCTGGGCGGAGACCCGAGCTCCCGCCCGAGTAACCCGGAAATGCTCGGTGCTCGCCGAACATCCCGAGTAGCGTGATGCTCGGGCGAGTACCGAGCAGTGTCGAGCATGTTCGCTCAACACTAGTAAGGATCAATGTTTTGGACCTGTGTATCATTAGTTTTTGATCAGTGTATCATCAGAGTTTTATCAGTGTTTGGTCAGTGTCTCATCAGTGTCTCATCAGTGTTTTTCATGTAATGGATAACTCAAAAAATTACAAAGCTTCTCCTATCCTTTGCAATAATTTTAATCACTAACTAAATAGTTTTGCACAGACACACTGTGAAGATTTGAGGTTTTCTGTTGTAATAATCACCTAGGCAGGTTAACAATACAACTATGTTTTATTCCGTACAACTATGGTTTTACAACAACTCTGGGTAGATGGCCAAAACACATTGCCACCAGTCCACAAGATCCCTTCCCCAGGGATGGTCGTCCCACTACCCCCGTACCAAGCAATACTTACTATCTCCCAACTTTTGGTTGGCCCACAGACTTCGCAACTCCAGCCAGTATAGTCTGTAGTGACAATCCATGCTACTCCCGGCGACAGATAACACAAGTCCATGTATTTAGCAGCAACAGTCCTTAAGAAAGTTCCTTAAATCCTGATGACAAACCCCTCAACCGTAGGAGGGGGAAAAGCCCAGCTGGCAACCGATCTTCAAACTCCATAGGCCATCCATCCTTGGGCTCCAGGACCTCAGGCTATATTCTCACTACTCAACATCACTCCAACAACTCCCTCTCTAAATATGTGGCTTATTTTCCTCCCTCCCTGGGATCAGCACCCTGAATGGGCAGAAGTGTTCACACCCTCCCCCTTAAACATTTGCTTTTAGCTTGAAGAATATACAAGTAGCCCATCACCTGGAACTGCATATGAGACCCCCTTGTGGTGACGCCTCCTCTGAGTCTTCTGTCCCCATCCACACAATGGGACTAGTGCCTGGGAGAGCAATGGAATGATTGTGTTTTTTGATTATTAATCTTGGGTCTGGCCTAATATATGCATAAGATCCAACCAGCACGTCTTCCTCTGCTTATTGTGACTGAATGGACCTTGATTCCTGAGACTGAACTGACGAGTAAGCAAATCTGTAATAAAATACAGCAATAATATCGGCGTATCCGGTGCTCAGTGCTGGAAAAAGTCTGTTTTCCTTAGACCCGTGCATTCTGCTCTATGTCCCTTGGTCCAATAGTCTTTAGTGGCCAGCTCCTCACACTCCTCCCCCACTTTTTCAGCACATACTTGAATGTAAGAGGTTTCACCTTCATGAGAACAAAACTTTGTATCATCCAGTTTCCACAAAGAATATTCCATGTCATCCTTGCAAATAAACTCCACAGTCCCCACTTCACCCTGGTGTACATCAGCATAGAAGACCTATCCAGCTTCTCTCAAATGATCTTTCAGATCCTGCCATCTTCCCGATGGGGGAAGCCCTAAGATGAGGATTCTGTATTCAGTTCCTCCCACGGAGTCCTCCATATCCTCCCCCTGATCCCCGGTTTGTCCTGGGAACCTCCACACATACCTGACGAGAAACAATCTTGTATCCAGTGCATCCAACTCCAGAGTGCTGACCCCAGCTAGGGGGATGGTCACTTGGTGGCCTGGTAAATAGTGTTCTTGGGGAACAATATCTGGGCTGACCAGAGTCACAGGAGACCCAGTGTCTCGAAAATACTGGGCCTCCTCCATGATGTCATTTACCTCCCCAGGTCACATTACTTCATGGTAACAGTCAATGCATTTTGTGCATTACTCACCACAAGTGGAGGATTAGTTTGCATGTTGAGATTGCTCCGTTCCTTCTTGGCTGACGCAGTGTGAGCCGGTCCTTGGCTTCGGGTTATGACATTGGCCCAGTGGCACACCAACCCTGCTTCCAGGTTGTTTCCTAGGAACACATCTACTGGTAGGTGCCACACCACTCCTACATCCACCATTCCATGACTGTGACCCCAGATTAAATGTAGTTGGGCCGTCCGAATGTTCAGAAATTCTCCTCCGGTTACGTTGACTAACATATGGCTGCTGGGAACAATACATTGGTCCGGTACTAAATGTTCTTTGATCAATGTGGCTGAGGCTCCGGAGTCACGGAGCCCCGCAGCCTCCACGCCCTCTACCCAGACAGGCAGCTGATGCTTGTTCATGGTCATTGAGGTGTCCCATCTAGTCCGGGACACTTGTCCTTGTACCACATATGCCTCTTCTTTTTCCGGTTGGGGTAGTGGGATCCTCTCTCCATCAGCATTCCAGCCCCACTGCAGCACAGTATTCACCGGTTGGGGACGCAGACGATGTGAGATAGAATGTTCCTGGCATTCCTTAGTAAAGTTTCCCATGTGTCCACAGTTATGGAAACTTTGTTAAGGCAGGGCAATAACCCTTCACGGTTGACCAAGTGAGTGACAAATTATTAAATTATTATGTTGATTGCAATCCACAGAAAACCAAACGGAAACAATGTTCTGTATTTGGAGGATTCAAAGAATCTCTGATCCCATTTATTTTGCTTAGCATTTTATATTGTTTTGAGTATATCAAATAGCCAATCAACTCTACAGCCATACTACAATACTATTGGCTAACTGATGTTAGTACAATCATTACGGAAAACACATATATGGTCATATTATCATTGTTAGTTTGAAGCACTATGGAAATTTTACAAGGTCAAACCTGGCCTAAACAAGTTAGATAACAGTGTCTGGCAAAATGTTCTCTTGAGAAAAAGTTAGTGTGAGATAAGTTCTATGGGAAGAGAAAGAAAGAATGTATGTTATGCAAGGAGTGATAATAACATGATTTTAAAGCAAGTAGACAAAATGGAGTTGCTCTAGCATGAGTATCAATATGTCCTCTACATTCCCCCCTAAAAATTGTGTTATTATCAACAATAGAGGTGCTATCCCAGGGTCATGCTTTGAGCCTGAGGGACATTGGTCTTCACTCAATTAGTGCCCTTGTTACCAATTGAGGCTGTCGCGGCATGTCCATCCCCCCTTGTTAGTTGATATAATCATAAGCTCAGATCTGAGGTTGGTCGGGGCAAGCGGGTAAAGGTCATCATTCCCTTGTCATCCAGGTCCCCAATGCTGGTTACATGTCCGTGTATAGTAGCACTGGATGTCGGTTGGCAGCGTCCTCCTTGCTCTCTGACGCCTGGCAGGCTTTCCTCATGCAAAATGAGATACAATAAAAGACTAGTTTTAGTAAAACATATATTAACAAGTAAGCAACAATATGCAACACTCTCTGGTCAATTCGTTATGATTGTTATACTCTTCCCTGAGTTTCCTAATGTCTTCCATTTTAGTCTTTAACTGTATGGTAGAGTCGGGGTCAATATATGGGTCAATATAGTGACAACAGGCTGGGCCTACAACCTGACACATCCCCTCTTGAGCTGCTGTCAAATAGTCCAGCACTAACGTATGTTGATTGGCCACTATAATAAGTTGATTCTGCACTGCAACAGTAGTATTAATTACTTCCAAAATATTCTAAATTGGGTCATCTAAGTAGTCAGTGACTTCCACTAACTTGTCCCACATTTATGTAACCATAGGGTAGAGGAAGACAGTACTAACTATCTTATTGGGTATACTCATTTGTACTAAATGAGGTCTTCCTGATGGGCATGGGGTGTTGTCTTTGACACGTTTATAGATGGTATGAAGAGGGATGGCTCTCATATCTACTTTACTATGGGGAATAAGATAAGTGGCTGAAGTTAACCGGGCCAACGTACAAGTCCCCCCTACTCCGACTGGGAGCCATTTGAACGCATTATTCCCACAGACCCAATATGTGGCTGATGGTAAATCCCGTAAAGCAGAATGCTGTAATACTAATTTATGCACCAAATCGATAAAAACAGTGCTATTTGTTAACATGCACCATGAAGGAATTTGTCCCATGGGGCTACAATATCCAACAGTCACTGATCTGGTTGTTTTCTAATTGTCTTAATTCTTGTACCAAAATCTGATGGTGAGTAATGAACTTATTATTAAAGGGGTCAGTACTCTGTTGTAGGCTATTCCGGGTATTGACTAGTTTAATCATACATATTATTATGAAATATCTCAGCTGTTGGGATTGTCAGGAGCACTTGGTATGGTCCGTCATGCAATGGTTCTAGTCCGTGTTTCCGAACATGCCTCTTCACATACACATAATCTCCAGGCCTGAGGGTATGACAACCTTCTGCATCAGGTGGATCTGGAATAGAAGATGATACTAATGCATGGGTGTTAGTTAAGGCTTTGGTAAGCTGAATCACATATTGCACAACATAATCTGTTTCTTCTGATAATTGTTGTGGGGTAAATCTAGCTATAGCTGGTTGTGACCCAAACAGTATCTCATAGGGTGACAGTTTGTGTTTCCCTATGGTGGTGGTGCGTATGTGATATGGTGCAATGGGAAGGAGCTCAGGTCACAGGGCCGTAGTCTCCTGCATCATTTTGGTTCATTGCCCTTTCAGTGTGCCATTCAATCTTTCAACCTTGCCACTTGACTGTGGATGGTAAGGAGTATGTAGCGTGACTGTTGATCCGATCATGGTAAGTATTTCTTGATGAGGAAAAGGCTGGTCCTTGATCACTTTTGATAACTTCTGGGACTCCATACCGGCAAACAACTTAAGAGACCAGCTTCTTGGCGGTAGTCTTGGCAGTCATGTTTGGAACGGCGAATGCTTCTGGCCAATTGGAAAACATATCCACTACCACTAAGCAGTCCATGGGCCCAGGCCGCAACGGCTGGATACAGGAGTCGAGGCAAACAGTACAGTTGTTTCTTCTTCCATAGCCCATCTATCAAGTTAGCACCCGCCTCTTCCTTCCACGACTGGCGTTCTTCTTTAGAGCGTAGAGTGTGTGGAGCGACAGCCAACTGTCTTGGTAGTTGCACCGCTTCCATCAATTGTCTGACGCTTTCAGCATTTTTCACAGGAGAACCTGCAGTCAGAGCTTTGAGCTCTGCTTCCTGTGCTGACATACTGGGAGGTAAGACCGCATCCTCTACCAATGTATCTTCAGTTGTGACAGCATATACAGTATGAAACCTGCCAGAGGTGTCAGCATATCTGGATCCATCCGTATATAATGTAAGTTCTGGGTCATCCAAGGGTACTTCCCCCACTAGAACAAATGGAGTTGACTCCGCAGTAATTTGTTCCGGAAAATCATGCGGTGGAGCCTCTTTCCCCTCTCCTTCAGGTGCTGGTAGCAGGGTGGCTGGGTTGATGGTGGTGCACCACCGGTGTAACTTCACATTTTCAGGCAAAATCAACGAAAACTGCAGCCGCAGGTGTCTCTGTGTAGACAGATGTTTAGGTGGTTGCTGTGTGGCGTGAACCGCTCGTAGACAGCTGGGCTTGTTGCAACAGTTCTTGGTGCTCCTTGTTGTTTACATCAGCCAGAGTGTCTTCTCTTAATGCATCATACAGGGGCTGCATCAGACGTGAGGCGTCTGGGATCCATTGTCTGCAATATGTACATAGTCCGAGGAACCGTTGCAGCTCTATGGGATCTTTTGGGAATGGTAGTGCATAGATGGCCATCTTCCTTTCTTCTGTGAGATGTCTTGCACCCTGAGTAAGGCAATGGCCTGAGAAGACCACTTGACTAAGGCAAAACTGAAGCTTCGAGGCTGTGACTCGACAATTCAGTTCTGCCAGATGCTTGAGGAGGCTAACACTGGCCCTGATGGACACTTGCTCTGTGTAAATGTAATATGTAAATGCAAACAGAAACTGACAGTCTTTGTGTAGTGGAATGCTAATAAAAAAACAAAACGTTTGCTTAATCAATTACTGTAAACCAGACAACGTGTATGTGCATCTATTAGAAGCTTAAGGATATATGACCATCTAGAAAATTAATTTATATAAACACATATATTGCTCTGTCAAACACTGATCATGATGATCTTCCTCATACACATTCTGGGATTCTGGGTGTAGTGTGTATTGCTGCATGTATTCCGGGTGTGCTAAGATGGCTACCAACAGAAGGAAGCATACTACAGGAAGGGTGCACCAAGATGGCCACCACCAAAGGGACATGTGGTCAGAGGCTGTAGGTGATGCAGTGGGTGTAGCAACATGGCCGCTACAGGAAGGGTTGGAACTTTGGGTGGACATAGGTATAACAGATGAGGATAGGAGTGGCTTGGGTAGTGGCAAGGGGTGGGTCTCCTGGACGGGGCACGTGACATGCAACACAATAATCTGCTGACAATGGATTCCGCTTGCCACAATTAGAACATTTCCAACAATTCATTACTCCGCCATTATCGGAGAGCAGTATCTTTGTAATACACATAACATAGCGTCTTTCCCTTATTGTCTGTATTTTCTTCCTCCATTCACTTTTTTTCCCTCCTCTGCTCTGTACCAAGCCAAGGTCGTTCTGCTATGCTAGCAACTGTAACTGGGCGCTTATCTAGCAGCGCAGGGCGCATATTTCAGTCAACCATTTAAGTTCCTCCACATATCTACATACTTTTTCCTTCGGTCAACAAACTCAGCGCAACCTTCAGCGCAACTTTTCCCTCACATGTATTCACCACTTTTCAACATTTCAGCATTCCATTGGTATCTGATATGTTAATCATAACCGTGGGTAGTGCCCGTAAGATGCAGACCTCCTCTATGTGTGCATCAGAGTTTGGATCTTTTAAAGTAAGGATCATCTGACCATTGTCCTGGAATTGGATTCGGGATCAGAATTTAGACAAGAGGTCCGCTCCTAAAAGATTTACCGGGCAGGTCGGGGATATGACAAATTGTGCCACTTCTACTTCTGGAAATGGACCAATTGGAATAGGTTTGGTGAAAGTGTGTTTGTTAGGTCTGCCATCTACACTGATCAATATTAGATTGTCGTTAGAAAATTGGACTCGGTCAGTTCAGTGGATTGATTTTAAAATGGAATTGGCCGCCCCAGTGTCTACCATGAACTTTACTGGATGGATTCCCTCATTCCCTCCCACTGGGAGAACTACAGATGAACAGAGCCCGGGGGTGATTACGGGCAGCATCACGATGGCAGACTCTGGTTGGCCTTCCTTTCAGAACAGGCGGTCCTGGGGAACATTTTCTCGTGACAAGTCCCGTGGGCTGGGTGTCCTATTTCTGAATACGGGGACTTGTGTGGTGCACTGACCAGCAGGGGTGTGACAGTCCCTTTGGAAGTGTCCTGCTCGGCCACACCTCCAACACTGAAGACGGGAATTCACTACTGGTCTTCTCTCGGGATACATTACTTGCTGATCAGGTACCACCATGGGGTAATAGTGGGGCTGTAAGGGAGGAGGAGGATACCGGGGGAGCAAGGGGGGATACTGTGCTATGGGTACTGCGGGTGCAGCAACTACCATTGTACCGATTGTGGGGAGATCTTGGAGGTAGGGGAATACTGGAGGAGACCAGATATCGGGTTTGATTGTGGGTTTGATTAATTGAGCACCATAATCAACAAGATCCCTGTCGATGGCCAAGAGTCTTATCTCTCTCAAGTTAGTTGGATGCATGGCAATACACTGCTTTATAGCCCCGACTATTATTTTGGCCGCAACCTCTTTTGGGTATCCAAAGATACCAGTGGAAATGAATGGCAGGGCTAGGGTTGGGGCCGCATGAAGCTGTGATACGTATGCCAGGGAGGGTGTTTTGGATTGTTTCTTTAAGCAGGTGTTGTGACCTGGGTAAATCCAGGGGATCATATTTTGGTCCAACCGCATGTATAACAAACTGACATGATAGCTGTCCGGCTCTTGTAGCCATCACCTCTCCTTCTTTTAATGGTCCATGGTCACGGATGTAATCATTAGATGCAGCTTGTATTGTAAGTCCCCCAATATGACATATCTGTGCAGCTAGCCTCCACCAATGCTGCAGTTTCGCATTTGCTGCGTTTACAATGATCCCAAACTGCTGTTGTGGTATACTCCCCATGCCTATTCTCAGTATAGTGGAGAAATTTGAAGGACTATTCAGTAAAACAGACGCCACTTCCTGATACTCGTGTCCATGTTCTATTTCCCCAGTTTGGGAGAGGGTGAATAGGGAAGAGTTCAGAGGACCCTGGGTCTCTCTGAATGGAGTATGGACCATGGCAGGGGCAGGTTGGTGCTATAACACCGGGTTTACGTGCTCCACAATTATAGCACGTCTTGCGCCATCCTGAATTAGTGACCCAACACATATTACAGAGCCAACCGTCTGGGTTATATGATGGTGGCTGACTCTCAGTGGGAAGTGCAGGGTATTTAATCTCATAAGGTATAAATTGCTCAGTTTCCGGATTCAGTGGCTGGGGTACTGCTACATTTGTGGGAGATGCTTCTTTAGGGGCCCTAGATTTGGATTGTGGACACATAATTTGGGAAGGGGGACCTACTGTACTTTTTCAACATATCCTTCACCACAAATCTCATATGCCACTTTCCTAAAGTTTTCAGCATCTTCCAACAATCCACAATCAACTAATTTTCCTCTATTGTGGTGAATTCCTTAGTCCCACAACACAGGCTGAAGCCGCCTCCCCTCCACAGGAAAATGTAACACTTTAAACACTTTTGGCGCTTGCTTAAATTATCTTTTCCCTTCTCCACTGATCATGATATTCTTCACATTCTCTCCCTCCTGTCTCTCTCTCTCCTCCTGGAGAGACAAATTCTTTCTGCTCCACGGAAACATTGATTATTCACTACAACTGACAAAAAGATTCTTAATTTGTGCACAGCGAAGTCTGGCCAGAGCTCCCAGCTGTTCCACTATTAACTCACCCCTCCCATCGGGGGAATTCTTTCACGGCACAATGAAAGGAGGAGCACTCCTGCAGCTATGCAGCTTTGCAGTTTTGCAGCGCTCCGGACACTCGATATACGTATATCTACTTGCATGTCCTACCCAATCTTCGATCACCTGCCGCAACTGAAACTAACAATGTTCAGTCTCTCCTAAGGATTTTTGTCAGAAGCTGAGAAAGATTCACACAATATTCACTTGTCAATCCGATGTGATACTGCTTTGAAGTTAAATAATATCAGACCCCTAATGGGACTACACCCCTTATAGTCTCACCTTTGACTATATCCAACCAGAACGTCCGGAGATACTGCAAACCACCACACACCACGTGGAAACCACGCCAAACGGTCAGTGTCACTAGTAAAGAACTTGTGCACTTACCGTGGCTTTTTGTGGGGGATGATCAGTCCCAATTCCAGTGGGGGAGGCTGAAGGCAGGTCTCTCTTTGTGGACGTCCAGAGGTGGAGGGGCATCCCTGGTTAGGGATCCGAGTCACGGCACCAACTGTTAAGGGAGGGCAATAACCCTTCACGGTTGACCAAGTGAGTGTCAAGTTATTAAATTATTATGTTGATTGCAATCCACAGAAAACCAAACGGAAACAATGTTCTGTATTGGGAGGATTCAAAGAATCTCTGATCCCGTTTATTTTGCTTAGCATTTTATATTGTTTTGAGTATATCAAATAGCCAATCAACTCTACAGCCATACTACATTACTATTGGCTAACTGATGTTAGTACAATCATTACGGAAAACACATATATGGTCATATTATCATTGTTAGTTTGAAGCACTATGGAAATTTTACAAGGTCAAACCTGGCCTAAACAAGTTAGATAACAGTGTCTGGCAAAATGTTCTCTTGAGAAAAAGTTAGTGTGAGATAAGATCTACGGGAAGAGAAAGAATGAATGTATGTTATGCAAGGAGTGATAATAACATGATTTTAAAGCGAGTAGACAAAATGGAGTTGCTCTAGCATGAGTATCAATATGTCTTCTACAACTTAACCTCCCTCACCATGACGTGGACCATACTTGGGAGCTTGGGAATCCTCCCCCTTTTTGTGAAGTCCGAAATCCCCGCAGCTCCACTCACCGATCCATGGGTATAACTGGCCTCCCTGTAAGCTCCAGTTCCCGACTCACTGGGGCTATACTTCCTCATAGCCCTGGTCAATTAGCAGACCAATCATCAGCCAATCTTGCAGCCTCATCCAGGTTGAGTAGTTTTCTACCTGCCACCCATTCTTTTAAGTCACTTGGGAACTTGGACATAAATTGTTCCAGACTGAATATATCCACGACATGTTCTGCTTCCCGAGCCACCAGTCCTTCTATCCACCAAGTGAATACCGTACGGAGTGTGTTAGCAAACTCCTGGTGTGTGTGCACCAGGCTTGTCAGTCTCCCGAAACTTCCTCCGGTAGGTTTCAGGCATGATGGCATACCTTTTTTGTAATGTGCTACAAATGGTATAGTAACATCTTTGATCCCCAGGAGACAAGATATTAAAAGTTTCTCTTGCTTTTCCCATGATTCCAATGCTCAAAAATCTGGGCCAGTAAATGACTGACACCTCATGCCACAGGCAGAAGTTCTCAATAACCGGGGATGTTCATCAATATCCGAGGAGTCCTCATTGAACTGTGGTACAGTATATCCCAGTATCTTAAAGATGCGGGCCCCTCTCTTCTGTTATCCACTGTTCTCAGCACTGGGGAGGGTAGGAGTACTGCTACATGCACACCCAGATATTTGCTTAACAATGCTGCCCGCTCTATCTCCGTGGCCCGCTCTCCTAGCGGGTCCAGCATCCGCCTCAACTCAGTTAGCTGATCCTCTGCCATCTGAATGACAGCCCTGGGCTGTGTCCCTCCACAGAAGTGCTCACCTCCATGTCTTAACTGACCTCCTTCTGTGGTTGTTCATAGTCCTATTTGTCCAAGAATTGTATTAGGGTCACCCGGTTGTCCACCTGCAACCACTTTAACTCTCTACTAGAGCAAGAGGCTCTCAGCTCCTCCTGCTTGAACCTTTTGTAGATCGAGTCAGCCATCTCTTCTGCCAAGTCACCCCTCAGTAACTTTCCCTGGTATACTGTCCAGAGATAGGTGATCCCACTGCTGCCACCACTTGAGAAGATCTGAGGTTGTGGGTTGTAATAATCACCTAAGTAGGTTGACAATATAACTATTTTTTATTCCTTATATCTATGGTTTTAAAACAACTCGGGGTAGATGGCCAAAATACATTGCCCCCAGTCCATAAGATCCCCTCCCTGGGGCCTGTATTCCCACTGGAACCAGCCCAGGTGAAAAAGCCCAGCCAGCAACAGATCTTCAAACTCCATACGCCATCCATCCATGGGCTCCAGGACCTCAGCCTACATACTTTCCCCTCGAAGTCACTCCAACAATTCCCTCTTTAAACATGACTTATTTTCCGCCCTCCCTGAGATCAACCACCTGAATGGGCAGAAGTGTTCACACTGTTTCCCTTAAACATTTGCTTTTAGCTCAAAAAATGGTGAATATTCCAGAAGCCCATCACCTGGGACTGCATGTTAGACCTCCTTTGATGATGGCTCCGCTGCGTCTACTGTCCCCATCCACACAATGGGACTAGTGCCTGGGAGAACAACAGAATGATTGCATTCCTTGATTATTAATCTTGGGTCTGGCCTTATATATACATAAGATCCAACCAGCACATCTTCCTCTGCTTACTGTCACTAAATGGACATTGATTCCTGAGGCTGAACTGATGATCAAGTAAATCCCTAATAAAATACAGTAATAATATCGGTGTAACCGTTGCTCCCTGCTATAAAAAGTATGAATCCCTTAGAGCCGTGCATTCCACTCTATGTCCCTTGGTCCAATATTCTTTAGTAAGTGGCCAGCTACTCACACACATGATCCTTGATGAAACACAAACATGGGACCAGCCACATAGACTATAATGGGTATGCGTCATCATATCCATTAAAAACATGGTTAGAACATGTACGTGCAACACCGAGGTCTGAATAGGCCTTAAAAAGTCTCAACAGTCGAACAATGAGCATATAAAGATATATATACTGTAGTTTAGAAGGAACATAAAAGAGAAATAGATGTTTTATATGTTCTTGCATTGGCTAAGAATTGCAGTAAAGGTTAAAAAATATTCATGTGGGTAAGCATTACTTTCTCAATAGTTTGCAAAATAAATGCTTTTAGTCTTTTTTCAAAATCATGATTATTTAATGTAATAATTCACTCATGTCCTAGTAAATCATCAGAAATAAAACCTATAAAAGCTAAAAAAAATGCCGATCATAAAGTCTATAACTAAAATACCAAAGGGGTTAAAAAATGAATAACCTTTATTGAGAATCAAGAATGGTAAAAAATGGTTATATATATAGTGAAAAGTTGGGCACAATCTCAAGCGGGGAAAAGAAATAATAACAATCTATATGAACTCACTAACTCGGCACGGCACCCAATTTTCCTTGTGTGTGACATATCTTACCTCTCCTGTGCTCACTAACTCGGTATGTTTCTTAGCTGACCACTACACAACCCTTGTTCAACACTTTTCTTTTCTTTATGACAAACCTGTTTTACTTTGCTGGCGCTACATCCTGCATCTGGCCCAATTTGTACTTATCTGATAAACATAGGTTAGAGTCCTCTCCCCTCTGCTTTGGACCTGAATGCATTTGCAGGTGCACAATCCCCCAATCCACAAACTTGCACACCCTCGCAGAAATCTCAAACACTTTGACCTACACTCAGTCTCTGAATCCCTCCTCCCTCTTACAGACATAAGTTTATTACACAATGCAGATGCTGCTGCCACTTTATATAACACTACAACAGCTGCAGCACTTAACTTGGTTGCCCCCCTCACACATACCACAGCTCGCACACTCAATAGACAACCATGGCACACCAACCTGACTAAAGAACTGTAAAGGACCTCTAGGGTTGCTGAGCGGAGATGGAAAAGGTCCCACTCCAATGAGCATTTCATCACATTCAAACAGTCCCTCACTTTTTTCAAGTCCACACTTACTGCAGCAAAACAAACCTCTGTCCTCTATTTCATCCTTTTTCTCTGATAGATTTCTAAAACTTAACATGGATAAAACTGAATTCATCATCTTTCTACCATCTCACTCAACCCCCCCATCTGACCTATCGATCATAGTCAATGGCTGCTCACTCTACCTAGTCCCACAAGCTCGCTGCCTTGGGGTACCCCTTGACTCTAATCTCTCCTTCAAACCACATATCCAAGCCCTTTCCACTTCCTGCCAACTCCAGCTCAAAAATATCTCCCGGATCCGCACATTTCTCAACCACGAATCAGCAAAAACACTAGTGCACACCCTTATCATCTCCCACCTCGACTACTGCAACCTCCTGGTCTGTGGCCTCCCTGCTAACACTCTCGCACCCCTCCAATCTATCCTAAACTCTTCTTCCCGACTAATCCACCTGTCCCATTGCTATTCCTCAGCCTCTCCTCTCTGTCAATCCTTTCACTGGCTCCCCAATACTCAGAGACTCCAGTTCAAAACCCTAACCATGGCATACAAAGCCATCCACAACTTGTCTCCTCCATTCATCTTTGACCTAGTCTCCCGATACTTACCTGCACGCAACCTCCAATCCTCACAAGATCTCCTTCTCTACTCCCCTCTTATCTCCTCTTCCCACAATCGCATACAAGATTTCTCCCGTGTATCCTCCCTACTTTGAAACTCTCTACCCCAACATATCAGACTCTCAGCTACAGTGAAAACCTTCAAACCGAACCTGAAGACGTACCTCTTCCGAAAAGCGTACAGCCTGCAGTAACCACCACTCCACCATACCGCTGCACGACCAGCTCTACCCTCACCTTACCCATCCCTTGTAGACTGTGAGCCCTTGCAGGCAGGGTCCTCTCTTCTCCTGTACCAGTCACTGACTTGTATTTTTCAAAATTATTGTAACCGTAATTGTTTTTGCTATGTATACCTCTTTCACATGTAAAGCGCCATGGAATAAATGGCGCTCTAATAATAATAATAATATGAAATGTAGAATTAAACTTATACATAGTGAAAATATATAAAAGTACAGAAAAAATGTATACAGTTGAAACCAGAAGATTACATACACTATATAAAAAGACACATATGCATGTTTTTCTCAATATCTGACATGAAATCAGAATATTCTTTTCCCGTTCTAGGTTAATTAGGATTACCATAATTTTTAATATTTGCCAAATGCTAGAATAATGAGAGAGAGAGAATGTTTTAAGGCATTTTTATTACTTACTGCAAAGTCAAAAGTTTACGTACACATAGTAACATAGTTTGTAAAGCCGAATAAAGACTTGCGTCCATCAAGTTCGACCTGTTAGTTCTGTAATTGCTAAAGTTGATCCAGAGGAGGGCAAAAACCCCAAATGATTTAGCCAATCTTCACCTGAGGAAAAATTCCCTCCCGACTCTGAAACCAGCAGTCAGAATAAATCCCTGTATCAACCTACTATTTTATTTTATTTTTAAGTATACGCTGAAATCTGCCTGGTATCTAGAAATGCATCCAGTCCCCGCTTGAACTGGTGTAGTGAATCCAACATTACCGTCTCCTCACTCAGTGAATTCCATATTCTCACTGCTCTTACCATAAAGAACCCCTTCCTAAGCTGGTGCTGAAACCTTTTCTCTTCCAGTCTTAGTGAATGCCCTCTTGTTACCGTAATATCCCTCCTTTTGAACAAATCCCGGGCAAGATCTCTATACTGTCCCCTAACATATTTGTACACATTTATTATGTCCCCCCTCAACCTTCTCTTTTCCAGGCTGAATAGTCCTAGTTTTGCCAACCTCTCTGGGTATTGTAGTCCCTCCATTCCCTTTTTTAATTTTGTTGCCCTCCTTTGTACCTTTTCAAGCTCATTTATATTCTTTCTACATATTGGGGCCCATAACTGAGCACAGTATTCCAAGTGTGGTCTGACCAGTGCTTTGTACAGTGGAAGAACAATGTTCTCATCCTTTGCAGCTATACCTCTTCTGATACATCCCATTACCCTGTTTGCCCTTACAGCGGCGGCCTGACTTTGGGCACTCCAATTTAGTTTGCTATCAATCAAGATGCCCAAGTCCTTCTCCATCTCTGAATTCCCCAATGATTTCCCATTCAGTGAGTACTGGTGACTTCCATTTTTCCTTCCCATATGTATGACCTTACATTTCTCCTCATTAAACCTCATTTGCCATTTAATGCTCCATCTACCCAGCTTATCCAAATCCCTCTGTAGGTCTGCACTGTCCTCTTTTGTATTAATTGTTTTACATAACTTTGTGTCATCTGCAAATATTGATATTTTACTATTTATCCCGTTGACTATGTCGTTAATAAAGATATTAAATAACATTGGGCCTAGTACAGACCCCTGTGGTACCCCACTAGTGACGCTTACCCAATCTGAGTATATTCCATTTATAACCACCCTCTGCCTTCTATCCCTTAGCCAGTTAGCTACCCACTTGCAGACATTTTCCCCCAGCCCCATCATTCTCATTTTGTATACCAACCTATTATGTGGCACGCTATCGAACGCTTTTGAGAAGTCGAGATACACGACATCCACTGGTTCCCCCTGATCTACTCGAGAGCTAACCTCCTCGTAGAAGTCAATCAGGTTTGTTTGGCAGGAGCGATTCCTCATGAATCCATGTTGGTTCGGGATTAAAAGATTATTAGCATCAAGATGCTCCGTAATTGCCTCTTTAATGAAGCTTTCAAAAATTTTGCCCACAACGGACGTCAGACTCACCGGCCGATAGTTTCCGGCGTCACTTTTTGCTCCCTTTTTGAATATTGGCACTACATTCGCCTGTCGCCAATCAAGTGGTACAGACCCAGTCTCAACAGAGTCCTTAAATATAAGATATAACGGTCTGTCTATCACATTACTTAGTTCCCTTAGTACCCGTGGGTGTATGCCATCAGGTCCTGGCGATTTGTTTATTTTAATGTTACTGAGGCGTTTCTGTACCCCAGCTTGGGTTAGATTTGTCATACTTAGTGGAGGATTAAGCTTGTCACTTCTCATTTCTCCTGTTAGTTCTATTTCCTTTGTGAAAGTTGTCGAAAAAAAATGATTTAATAGATTAGCTTTATCCTCATCTTTCTCTATGATTTTGCCTTCCTCACTTTTTATCGGTCCAATATTATCCGATTTAATCCTTTTACTATTTATATACATAAAGAACAGTTTGGGATTTGATCTACTTTCCCTAGCAATACGTTTCTCTGTTTCCTCCTTCGCTATTTTTATTTGTTTTTTACAGGTTCTCGTTTTTTCCTTGTAACACATTAGTGCCTCCTTACTGTTTTCCTGTTTCAATCTCTTGAATGCCTCTTTTTTGCTATTTAACGCCCCTTTTACGTTCTTGTTCAACCATATTGGTTTCCTCTTATTTCGGGCCCTTTTATTCCCATACGGTATATATCTCTCGCACTGACTATACAGAATTCTTTTGAAGGTTTACCATTTACTATTCGTATTCCTTTGATTAAGAACTTTGTCCCAGTCAATAAGTTGAAGGTTTTCTATCAGCGGATCAAACTTCGCCCTCCTAAAGTTTAATGTTTTTGTTGTTACCTTATTGATAACCCTACTGAAGGGCATTTTGAAGTCGATAATATTATGATCGCTATTACCTAGGTGCCCCCCTATCTGTACCTCAGTTATTCTATCAGGCCTATTAGTCAATATTAAGTCCAACACGGCCTTCCCTCTCGTTGGTTCCTGCACTAGTTGGGAGTGATAATTATCCTTAATATTTGTCAAGAACCTTTTTCCTTTCTGAGATCTACAGGTTTCTGTTTCCCAGTCAATATCTGGGTAGTTGAAATCCCCCATTACAATCACTTCATTATGTTTTGCTACTTTGTCTATTTGTCCTAATAGCAGATTCTCATTCTCCTCTGTTATATTTGGTGGCTTATAGCAGACCCCCAGTAATATTTTATTATTATTTTTTGCCCCCTCTATCTCTACCCACATGGACTCGACCCCCTCTTCTCCCTCTCCTATATCTTCCCTTAGTCTGGGCTTTAGACATGACTTTACATATAAGCAGACTCCTCCGCCTTTCCCCTGTTTCCGGTCCCTTCTAAATAAACTATAATCTAATAAATTTACCGCCCAGTCGTAGCTATCGTCTAGCCAAGTCTCTGTTATACCTACGATGTCATACCTCTCCTCCGATATAAGCGCCCGCAGCTCATCCGCCTTATTGGTCAGGCTTCTTGCGTTGGTCAGCATGCAAGATAAAACTTTGGGGTTATTTAGCATCCTATTCTTCTCTAACGATCTAACTGTACTATCCCCACCCCCCTCTCCACCCTCATTATATTCACTTCTCCCCTTCCCCCTTGCTTGCCTCACATCCCACCTATCTCCTTGGTTTCCCCCCCCGTCTCTAGTTTAAAAACTCCTCCAACCTATTAGCCATCTTCTTCCCCAGCACCGCTGCACCCTCCCCATTGAGGTGCAGCCCGTCCCTATGGTAGAGCCTGTAGCTGACCGCGAAGTCGGCCCAGTTCTCCATGAACCCAAACCCTTCTGCCTTGCACCAACTCTTTAGCCACTTATTCACCTCCCTAATTTCCCGTTGGCACTCCTGTGTGGCTCGCGGGATTGGTAGTATTTCTGAGTAAACTACCTTGGAGGTCCGTGCCCTAAGCTTCCTACCTAGGTCCCTGAAATCATTTTTAAGGACCCTCCATCTACCACTCACTTTGTCATTGGTGCCGATGTGGACCATGACCGCTGGGTCTTCGCCAGCCCCACCCAGTAACCTGTCAACCCGATCCGCGATGTGCCGGACTCGAGCGCCAGGGAGGCAGCACACTGTTCAGCGATCCCGGTCTTTGTGACAGATTGCCCTGTCTGTCCCCCTAATAAGAGAGTCACCCACTACCAGGACCTGTCTTGCCTGCCCTACACTTCCCCCCTCCCCCTCATTACTGGAGCATACACTCCCCCGGCGGTCAGAGGATCTGTCGTGCTCCAATAATGCCGGTTCTGAACCAGCCTTCCTATACTTCTTCCCTCTATCCCTCCTAACTGTTATCCAGCTCCCTGCCTGTTCAGCCTGCACTTCCCCTCTATGCTCCACCCCCAGTATTGACCCATTGAGTGTCTGCTCGGTGAGAAGCAAACTCCGTTCCATGTTGTCGATGCTCCTCAGTATCGCTATCTGATCACTTAGATCCAGAATTTGGGCTTCCAAGTGCACGATATGCTCACATCTCTCGCAGCAGTATGGATTCTCGAGCGGTTGCTCACAGAATGCATACATTGCGCAAGATGTACACTGCACGGCTCCAGCCAACATGGACGTCATTCTAAATATGGGGATACAGTCAGTATATATATACAAGTAAAAAACACAATTATTTATATTTAGGTGTATGGACGGGGATCAATTAGGGATGTGCAAGTGTATCAATTAGATATCGGCGGGGGATCAGTTAAGTATGGACGGGGGATCAATTAAGTATCAAGTATGGACGGGGGAATCAGCTAAGTAGGTCAGGTGGATTAATTAAGTATGGACGGTGTGTCAATTAACTATGGACTGGGGATCAATAAATATGGACTGGGGAAATAATTAATTGTGGACTGGGGAATCAATCAATTAATTATGGACAGGGGGTTAATTAAATATGGATGGGGATAAGGCAAATAAATAGGGACTGGGGATCAGTAAAAGTGGACAGGGGGAATCTATTAAATATGGACAAGGGGGATCAATTGATTATGGGCTGGGGGGGTCGATCAGTTAAATGTGGTCGGGGGGATCAATTTAATATGGACGGGGGTGGTTGGGGGATCAATTAAATGAGGACGGGGGGGTCAATTTAAATGTGGTCAGGGGGATCAGTTAAATATGGACAGGGGGTGATCAGGGGATCAATTTAAATATGGACGGGGGTGATCAATTAAATATGGACTGGGGAATCACTAAAGATGGCCGGGGGAGTTGTATTAAATATGGATAGGGGGGAGATCGATCAAGTATGGACAGGGGATTAATTTAAATAAGGCCGGGGGGGGAGCACTTAAATATAATACAATTACAATACAAATACAATACAGTACAGTACAGTACACACTCGGGTTCAGTAGGGCCGCTTATCGCGGCCTCCTGCCCCTCACTCACCTCCTCTAGGGACGCTGCACGCTATCACAGCGCGCTAGCCCCTCCGGTCGCCTCTTACCGGTCCTCCTGGTCACCACCACCTGGCGCCCTCCGCCGGCCGGCGCTGCACGCTATCACAGCGCTCTCTTGCGCTCGTCCCTCCGGTCACCTCCTACCGGTCCACCCGGTCCACTCGGTCACCTCCGCCTGGCTCCCTCGCAGGAGGGCCGCGAGCCGAGTCGTACCTCGCCGCACGCCGCTCACCACAGCCACACCACAGCCCACGTGCTCACACCCCACGCGCGCTCTCACTTCCGGTCACGTGCTTTCTCTGTAGCTGGGAAGGGGTCAGATGAAAAAGTCCTGGAGATTACTAAGATTACTATGCCTTTAAACAATTCTGGACTGCCCATATGATGATGTCATGTGTTTGGAAGCTTCTGATAGGTTTTTTGGCAACATCTGAGTTAATTAGAGACACACCTGTGGATGTATTTTAATGCACACCTGAAACACACTGCTTCTTTGTGTAGCATCATGGGAAAGTCTAAAGAAATCAGCCAAGATATCAGAAAGAGAATCGTGGACTCATCCTTGGGTACAATTTCAAGATCCCTGAAAGTGCCTCCTTCATCTGTACAAACAATTATACATACGTACAAACAAGGTGGGAAAGTCCAGCCATCACACCACTCAGGAAGGAGACAGGTTCTGTGTTCCAGAAATGAACGTGCCGAGATCTCAATCTGCGCATGCGCCACCTCGGTTGGCTATTTTCCTGTACCCCGCCACAGAGAAATCAATGGGAAGTGTGAGGAGTCCGCTCATCGCCGATGTTTGCTGCCAGCCTTGCTCAGACCACTCCTGCTGCCACCAGCCACCTGCAGCAGTGCATCTGCCTCATGTGCCTACGCTGCAGCGCAGCCGCCCCCCCCCCCTGGTAATCTACATTCAAAGTATAAGATGGACTACCATCCCCATTTTCCTCCCAGTGCATTTTATAATCCAAAAAATATGGTACATATATTTGAAAGATTATTAATTTTGAAAAAATACTTCCAAAACAACACCTCCCACAACTTTTTCCATACAAAAACAGAAAAAAAAGCTTTAAGAACACTTGAGAATTTAGCAAGGGAACATGAATCCACTGATTGAGGTAAGATTCCACTTTTGATATTACATCGGTCTAAAAAATTCCCAGCACTATGAGTTCTAATTTTGAACTCTTTGTTCAGCTGGTAACTAAAGAGTTTGAACAGATTCCATCAGACATTCCACTAGACAAGAAAGTTTATGCCTTAAAACAGTGGTCCCCAACCTTTTTTGCACCAGGGACCGGCTTGAAGCAAGATCATTTTTCCATGGCCCAGCAAGGAGGGGGTGGGGTGGGCGGGGCTTTGGTCATATGGGGGCGGGGTAATGGAGGGATTTGGAGTTTAGTGCATACTTATCATATAGTGTAGACCAGGTCCCCGCCAGGAGCTATGCCAGGAGCCCCACATAATGTGCTGTGCCAGGAGCCGCATCACTGAGGCCCCATCACGCCCTGCAGCAGGACAGGGCAGCTGTCCTGACAGCTGCTGTTCAGCTGCATTTACTTCATCCCAGGGGCGGACACAGACTGTAGTGGGCCCCTGTGCAAGAAATTTTTGGGGGCCCCCCCCGCCCTTCATAAGGCAACAAAGTTATGTAAACATAACCCCCCCATGTGCATCTCTCATTCCCCCCACTCCTAGTTAATTGTATTTAAAAAAAAATAAAACTTGTTATACTTACCCCCATGCGATCCCTGCAGAATCCTGGCGCTCGTCCAAATCGCTGACACCAGGTTCTCCTGACTTCCGGCCATGTGACGGCGCCGTCACATGACCGGAAGTCAGGGGAATCATGAAGGTGCTGCCGCAGCAGCGCAGCGCTAAGATGTCCCGGACCCGGCGCTTAGCATGCGGCCGGGGGCCCCATGAGGAGAGAGACGCACAAGAGGGGGGCTCCGAGGGGGCTCCTACCGGCCGGGCCCCATACTGGAGTCAGGGCAGTCATGCCCTGATGGCGGCCCTGCTGGAGGCTGGAGGGGCCCCCTCTCCCCGCGGACCGGCTGAAAAATCCCCGACCTCTGCCTTAAAAAACATCAGGGTCTGCAGTAGATAGTTTGTAAATCTGAGGAAAAATGCAAGAATGTCATAATATAGCCAAAACAAAAGAGACGGAGGTGAAACTTAGGGCTAACATTTGATATAGAAAATTGACATTCAACCACTTATTTTCCTTTAACTTCCAGTTGATCAAACTGCTTGAGATAATGATGTTATCATTAAAGACCTATATGATGCACATTTAGTCAATGAACCAATGGTTCCAACCCTAAACCTTCTTCAGAAAATTCAAAAAAATAAAATACACCTCCAGGAAAACTCATAATTTCAGGCAGGGGTAGCTTCTTGGAAAATGTCAAAAGATTCATAGATACTAACTTCAAACCACTTGTTGAGTGTCTAACTTCTTACATTCATGATTAGAGATGAGCAGTGTTCGAATCGAACTGTTCGCCAATTTCAAATTCGAGCTGTTTTGGGCGGTGTTCGAGCCGTTCGACGAATCCGAATGATTTGAAAAAAATCCGGCTGTTCGAGGTTATGTTCGATAACTGTTCGTGCACCAAAATCGTAACTGGATTTTTTCACAGTAATGCTGATAATCAATGTTAATACACAGTTTGAGTGTACAGCGGGGCGGGGGGAGGGGCATGGGATGGATCTCTGCAGAAATAATGAAGATCTCCATTTTTTTTCTCTTTCCTGCATTTACAGTGGGGAGGTGCAGTCTGTCAGCCTATCAGCAGCGCACACACGGAGCAAAGTGCTTTTTTTCACACAAGCAAGGGCATGTGTCATTGGCTGTGTATGTCACATGACGTTGCCCTCTAAGACCCAGCCATTTTCCCCGTCGCCACCATTTTCTCACTGCTGCAGCTGAGTGTTAGACGGCACTGCTGCTGCTGTTAGCGCTATATTGTGTAACTGAATTGCAAGCGAATTTTCTCTTAAATACACAGAAAGGTTGGGAGTAGTGACTAGTTGTAATTCCAGCCCTTTTGAGGGCTAGGTTACATCAGTTCCTATCACTTTTTGCCAGGCAGGTCTGTTTTAGTGCTGTGCAAGTGTTTTTCACAGCATTTGGCTAAATCTAGCTAAGCAAATCCTTTTGGGCCTCTTGCAGTGTGTGTTAGTCAGTGGAGTAGCGTATCTGTGTTGCAAGCTACACCACCTGTGTATGTGATACAATTTTTTTACTGCACCTAGCCAAGTAAAACCTTTTGGGCATAGTAGCAGTGTGTGGTATTCATTGTATCAGGCCATCTATACCAAGCTCCACCAGCTTTGAAATTAATAATAATTTTTAGCTGCATCTAGCCCGGAAAATAATTTTGGGCTTAGTAGCAGTGTGTGGTACTCATTGTATTAGGCCATCTATACCAAGCTCCACCAGCTTTGAAATTAATAATAATTTTTAGCTGCATCTAGTCCGGAAAATAATTTTGGGCTTAGTAGCAGTGTGTGGTACTCATTATATTAGGCCATCTATACCAAGCTCCACCAGCTTTGAAATTACTAATAATTTTTAGCTGCATCTTGCCTGTAAAATAATTTTGGGCATATTAGCAGTGAGTGGTACTCATTCTATTAGGCCATCTATACTAAGCTCCACCAGCTTTCAAATTCCTAATAATTTTTAGCTGCATCTTGCCTGGAAAATAATTTTGGGCCTGTAGCAGTGTGTGGTACACATTCTATTAGGCCATCTATACCAATCTCCACCAGCTTTGAAATTAATAATAATTTTTAGCTGCATCTTGCCTGTAAAATAATTTTGGGCATATTAGCAGTGTGTGGTAGTCATTCTATTAGGCCATCTATACTAAGCTCCACCAGCTTTCAAATTACTAATAATTTTTAGCTGCACATGTTAAACAGAATTCGGAGTCAGGTGGTGGGACAAGAGAAGGTGGAGGAAGTAGAGGAGGAGGAGTTGCATGCGGAAGGGCTAACATCTGCAAGGTCCAGACGGTCGGCTGCACCAAGGCGGCAGGCATGGGAGGGTGGGGGAGAGGGATTAACCAGGGCGCATGGTAGCAGCCAAACTAGTGAGGAAGGTGCAGGAGCCCAGGAAGAAGTGGAGGACGAATTGGCGATGGGCATGGAAGACTCATCAGATGAGGGAGACCTTGATCACATTTCTGTTGTGCGAGATTGGGGGGAGAGGGCAGAGGAAGGAAGCATGATTCTTACCTCGCCACCAACACAACAGGGACTTGGTGCTCCTGGATGCGCAAAACACATGAGTGCCTTCTTGCTGCACTACCTGCAACATCACCCTCGAATTGTCAGAATTCGAAATAATCCTGACTACTAGGTTGCCAGACTCTTAGATCCCCGGTGCAAAAGTAAATTTGCCGAAATAATTCCTGCCATAGAAAGGGATTCACGCATGCAGGAGTATCAGCAGAGACTGTTGCAGAATCTTACATGTGCTTTTCCACAAAACACGAGTGGTGCACATAGTGAATCTCACAGTTCTAACTTGCCAACCGTGGGACTGTCGAGTCTTCAGCACTCAAACCGTAACAGAAACACAGTATCTGCTGGTAACAGCAATTTTGCGGAATCCTTTCACCATTTTTTTAGCCCATCCTTTGCAAGGCCACAGGAGACAAGAAGTCAGACACATAGTCAACGCCTAGAGACGATGGTACAGGAGTATCTTCAAGTAAACATCGAAGCCATGACTGTGTCACTGGACCCTTGCTCTTTTTGGGCTTCCAATCTGGATAAATGTCCGGAGCTCGCCACTCACGCCTTGGAGATCTTGTCATGCCCCGCAGCCAGCGTTCTCTGTGAACGTGTGTTCAGCGCTGCTGGTGGTGTGCTGACAGATAAGTGCACGCTGCTGTCCACTGACAATGTAGACAGACTCACGTTCATAAAGATGAACAAATATGGATCCGCAAGGACTTTTCTACCCCTGAGTCATCCTGGGGAGAGTAAAAGCTTGAGGATTTGTTAAAATCACCTCACCAACCGTTTTAAGCAACTCTGGGGCAATTGATGCCACTTAAGTGGTGTGTGTGCCCCAAATTTTTTGAAGAAATAGAGGCTCTTTTTAGAGTCCCCTTGCTGTGTTTTACTTGACGTTGGCATCGTCAATTACAGGTGGGTTGGGTCTCCCCCCCCCTTATAACTGTAAGAAACTACATACACTATGGTTTGGAGTAACACAGATGGTTGAGTCTGAAGAGCTGTTTACTCAGAGGTCTGCTCCAAAGCTTCAGTGTCTGCTAGTCAGCGTAGTAACCCTGCTGCGAAGCAAGCTGCACTGCCTGTGTATCTAATAATGATTTTTAAGTGCATCTAGCCTAGGCAGACTGTGGTGACCCCCAACCAAACCCAGACACTCAGCCCCCTACGCCCCCCTTTCATTGACAATGCAATCATGTAACTCTTTCAACTGGATGGGTGAGTATCGGTCACAGCTTTATTAACTGTTTATACTCATTACATTAGAAAGGCATTTTATTTCTAAAATAATTCAGCTTGTTGCAGCATGCCCTGTGACTCCAGTCTCCACAACGGCAAGTTGGCCAACAAGTGTAACTCTCCAACATGTCCTTTCTATTTCCAGGCCACGGAGGATCTTGCGTACTCGTATGTGGGACTCTGACCCCCATCCATCACTCTTAACTAGAGATGAGCGGTGTTCGACTAGAACTGTTCGCCAATCTCAAATTCGAGCTGTTTTGGGCGGTGTTCGAGTTGTTCGACGAACCCGAACGATTTGCAAAAAATTCGGCTGTTCGAGGTTATGTTCGATAACTGTTCGTGCACCAAAAGCGTGTCCTGCATGTCTGGCGCTATTTAGAGCTCCAATCATGCAGGGATTGTCTGCCACTCACTGTAATGCCACAGCCATGGTGGTTGTGGCATTACAGTGATTGCCCAAATCGATGGGAACAGTGCCAACAGTGAAACATGAAAAGCCGGCAATTCATCAGCGGCATACACCGGTACCCGACAATTTAGAACCGAAAGAATAGAGCTTCACACATAGATTAGATAGATATAAACATGTCAGCCACATATATACGAAGTACAGTGAAAGTGTTGCTTACTGTACTTGTCATTTAGCGTAAAGGATTTATCAAAAAAAATAATAGTGTTTTCATGCACCGTCTCTTTAAAAAAGCCGGCCGGCAATTCAGCAGCGGTACCCGACAATTTATAACAGACAGAATAGAGCTTCACACATAGATTAGATAGATAGAAACATGTCAGTCACATACATATGAAGTACAGTGATAGTGTTGATTACTGTACTTGTCATTTAGTGTAAAGGATTTATTTAAAAAAATAATAGTGTTTTCATGCACTGTCTCTTTAAAAAAGCCGGCCGGCAATTCAGCAGCGGTACCCGACAATTTATAACAGACAGAATAGAGCATCATACATAGATTAGATAGATAGAAACATGTCAGCCACATATATACGAAGTACAGTGACAGTGTTGCTTACTGTACTTGTCATTTAGCGTAAAGGATTTATCAAAAAAAAATAATAGTGTTTTCATGCACCGTCTCTTTAAAAAAGCCAGCCGGCAATTCAGCAGCGGTACCGACAATTTAGAATAGAAGTAATAGAGAATCACACATAGATTAGATAGATAGAAACATGTCAGTCACATATATAAGAAGTGCAGTGACAGTGTTGATTACTGTACTTGTCATTTAGTGTAAAGGATTTATTTAAAAAAATAATAGTGTTTTCATGCACCGTCTCTTTAAAAAAACCGGCCGGCAATTCAGCAGCGGTACCCGACAATTTATAACAGACAGAATAGAGCTTCACACATAGATTAGATAGATAGAAACATGTCAGTCACATATATATGAAGTACAGTGATAGTGTTGGTTACTGTACTTGTCATTTAGTATTAAAATAAAGGATTTATTATTAAAAAAATTGGCGTGGGGTTCCCCTTAATTTTAGGCTCTAGCGGAGGTTAAGCAGACGGCTGGGGCAGATGTTTGAAGCCTGGGAAGGGGGTAATACCCACGGAGCTTCCCAGGCTACTAATATCAGCCCCCAGCTGAATACATAGCCTTTACTAGCTATTAAAATGGGGGACCCCCCCCAAAAAAATGACGTGGGGTCCCCCCTAATTTAATAGCTAGCAAAGGCTAGGCAGACAGCTGGGGGCTGATATTAATAGCCCAGGAAGGGAGCCATGAATATTGGCCCCCTCCCAGGCTAGAAACACCAGCCGTCAGCCGCCCCAGAAATGGCGCATTCATAGGATGCGCCAATTCTGGCACTTAGCCTCGCTCTTCCACGCTGCCCTGGTGCGGTGGCAGGGGGTAATAGGGTTGGGGTTGATGTCAGCTTATAATGCCAGCTGACATCAAGCCCAGGTTAGTAATGGAGAGGCGTCTATAAGACACCCCCATTACTAACCCCATAGTCAAAGTTAAAAAAAACACAAACACCCAGAATAAAGTCCTTTAATTGAAATAAAGACACAATCCTTTATTGTTCTAAATTAAACCATACTTACCGTCACGCCCATTCCAGCTGAAGCCAACGATCTCCTGCAATAAAAGAAAAATAATAAAGCAACCTCATCCTTACCTTTCCATGGTTCCCACGACAGCTTCAGCTCTGCTACATCGAGATGACAGGCTGGACCGCAGCAGAACGCTGCCATCCAGCCTCTCATCCCGCAGACACTGAGAAGCGCAGGCTTGCTTGCGCTGCTCAGCGTCTCTCTGTGACGACATCCAGATGAGCCGAGTTCATGTCCAATGAACTCGGCTCACCTCATGCACGTCACTGACAGCGTGGGAAAATTCTCAAGCTGAAGCGGTGAGTGCAGGAGAATTCTCCCACGCTGTCAGTGACGTGCATAAGGTGAGCTCATGTCCAATGAACTCAGCTCACCTCCTGCACGTCACTGACAGCGTGGGAGAATTCTCCTGCACTCAGCGCTTCAGTGTGAGAATTCTCCCACGCTGAAGCGCTGAGTGCAGGGGAATTTTCCCACGCTGTCAGTGACGTGCATGAGGTGAGCCGAGTTCATTGGACATTAACTCGGCTCATCTGGATGCCCTCACAGAGAGACACTGTGGAGCGCAAGCAAGCCTGCGCTTCTCAGTGTCTGCGGGATGACAGGCTGGATGGCAGCGTTCTGCTGCGGTCCAGCCTGTCATCTCGATGTAGCAGAGCTGAAGCTGTCATGGGAACCATGGAAAGGTAAGGATGATGTTGCTTTATTATTTTTCTTTTATTTCAGTAGATCGTTGGCTTCAGCTGGAATGGGCGTGATGGTAAGTATGGTTTAATTTAGAACAATAAAGAATTGTGTGTTTATTTCAATTAAAGGACTTTTTTCTGGGTGTTGTGTTTTTTTTAAATACTTTACTAGAAATTCATGGTGGTCATGTCTAATATTGGCGTGACCCCATGAATTTCGGGCTTAGGGCCAGCTGATAATGCCAAGCTGGCCCTAACCCCTTTATTACCCAGTGAGCCACCGCATCAGGGCCCTGGATGAGTTGGGTACAGCGCCAGAAGATGGCGCTTCTATGAACGCGCCATTTTCCGGGGTGGCTGCGGACTGCAATTTGCAGCGGGGGTGGCCCAGAAAGCTTGGGCCTCCCTGCGCTGCGGATTCCAGCCCCCAGCTGCCTAGTTGTACCTGGCTGGACACAGAAACAGGGCGAAGCCCCACGTCAATTTTCTTTAAATTATTTCATGAAATAATTAAGAAAAAAAGGGCTTCCCTATATTGTTGTGTCCGGCCAGGTACAAATAGGCAGCTGGTGGTTGGGGGCAGCCCGTTCCTGCCTGCTGTACCTGGCTGGACACAAATATAGTGCGAAGCCCCACGTCAATTTTTTTTAAATTATTTCATGAATTTCCTGAAATAATTTAAAAAAATTGAAGTGGGGCTTCGCACTATATTTGTGTCCAGCCAGGTACAGCAGGCAGGAACGGGCTGCCCCCATCCACCAGCTGCCTATTTGTACCTGGCCGGACACAACAATATAGGGAAGCCCTTTTTTTCTTAATTATTTCATGAATTTCATGAAATAATTAAAAAAAATTGAAGTGGGGCTTCGCACTATATTTGTGTCCAGCCAGGTACAGCAGGCAGGAACGGGCTGCCCCCATCCACCAGCTGCCTATTTGTACCTGGCCGGACACAACAATATAGGGAAGCCCTTTTTTTCTTAATTATTTCATGAATTTCATGAAATAATTAAAAAAAATTGAAGTGGGGCTTCGCACTATATTTGTGTCCAGCCAGGTACAGCAGGCAGGAACGGGCTGCCCCCAACCACCAGCTGCCTATTTGTACCTGGCCGGACACAACAATATAGGGAAGGCCTTTTTTTCTTAATTATTTCATGAATTTCATGAAATAATTAAAAAAAAAGTACGTGGGGCTTCGCCCTATTTTTGT
The DNA here is from genome assembly GCF_046119375.1 of Phyllobates terribilis. NCBI lineage: Eukaryota > Metazoa > Chordata > Amphibia > Anura > Dendrobatidae > Phyllobates > Phyllobates terribilis. The sequence continues at coordinate 192,849,581 of NW_027362771.1, read as the reverse complement.
GTCCAGCCAGGTACAACTAGGCAACTGGGGGCTGGAATCTGCAGCGCAGGGAGGCCCAAGCTTTCTGGGCCCCCCCCCCGCTACAAATTGCAGTCCGCAGCCACCCCGGAAAATGGCGCGTTCATAGAAGCGCCATCTTCTGGCGCTGTACCCAACTCATCCAGGGCCCTGGTGCGGTGGCTCACTGGGTAATAAAGGGGTTAGAGCCAGCTTGGTATTATCAGCTGGCCCCAAGCCCAAAATTCATGGGGTCACGCCAGTATTAGACATGACCGCCATGAATTTCTAGTAAAGTATTTAAAAAAAACACAACACCCAGAATAAAGTCCTTTAATTGAAATAAACACACAATTCTTTATTGTTCTAAATTAAACCATACTTACCATCACACCCATTCCAGCTGAAGCCAACGATCTCCTGCAAGAAAAGAAAAATAATAAACCAACCTCATCCTTACCTTTCCATGGTTCCCACGACAGCTTCAGCTCTGCTACATCGAGATGACTGGCTGGACCACAGCAGAACGCTGCCATCCAGTCTGTCATCCCGCAGACACTGAGAAGCGCAGGCATGCTTGCGCTCCTCACTGTCTCGCTGTGACGGCATCCAGATGAGCCGAGGTCATGTCCAATGAACTCGGCTCACCTCATGCACGTCACTGACAGCGTGGGAAAATTCTCACGCTGAAGTGCTGAGTGCAGGAGAATTCTCCCACGCTGTCAGTGATGTGCATGAGGTGAGCTCATGTCCAATGAACTCAGCTCACCTCCTGCACGTCACTGACAGCGTGGGAAAATTCTCCTGCAATCAGCGCTTCAGCGTGAGAATTTTCCCACGCTGTCAGTGACGTGCATGAGGTGAGCCGAGTTCATTGGACATGAACTCGGCTCATCTGGATGTCGTCACAGAGAGACGCTGAGCAGCGCAAGCAAGCCTGCGCTTCTCAGTGTCTGCGGGATGACAGGCTGGATGGCAGCGTTCTGCTGCGGTCCAGCCTGTCATCTCGATGTAGCAGAGCTGAAGCTGTCGTGGGAACCATGGAAAGGTAAGGATGAGGTTGCTTTATTATTTTTCTTTTATTGCAGGAGATCGTTGGCTTCAGCTGGAATGGGCGTGATGGTAAGTATGGTTTAATTTAGAACAATAAAGGATTGTGTCTTTATTTCAATTAAAGGACTTTATTCTGGGTGTTTGTGTTTTTTTTAACTTTGACTATGGGGTTAGTAATGGGGGTGTCTTATAGACGCCTCTCCATTACTAACCTGGGCTTGATGTCAGCTGGCATTATAAGCTGACATCAACCCCAACCCTATTACCCCCTGCCACCGCACCAGGGCAGCGTGGAAGAGCGAGGCTAAGTGCCAGAATTGGCGCATCCTATGAATGCGCCATTTCTGGGGCGGCTGACGGCTGGTGTTTCTAGCCTGGGAGGGGGCCAATATTCATGGCTCCCTTCCTGGGCTATTAATATCAGCCCCCAGCTGTCTGCCTAGCCTTTGCTAGCTATTAAATTAGGGGGGACCCCACGTCATTTTTTTTGGGGGGTCCCCCATTTTAATAGCTAGTAAAGGCTATGTATTCAGCTGGGGGCTGATATTAGTAGCCTGGGAAGCTCCGTGGGTATTACCCCCTTCCCAGGCTTCAAACATCTGCCCCAGCCGTCTGCTTAACCTCCGCTAGAGCCTAAAATTAAGGGGAACCCCACGCCAATTTTTTTAATAATAAATCCTTTATTTTAATACTAAATGACAAGTACAGTAACCAACACTATCACTGTACTTCATATATATGTGACTGACATGTTTCTATCTATCTAATCTATGTGTGATGCTCTATCTTTCTGTTCTAAATTGTCGGGTACCGCTGCTGAATTGCCGGCCGGCTTTTTTAAAGAGACAGTGCATGAAAACACTATTATTTTTTTAAATAAATCCTTTACACTAAATGACAAGTACAGTAAGCAACACTATCACTGTACTTATTATATATGTGACTGACATGTTTCTATCTATCTAATCTATGTGTGAAGCTCTATTCTTTCTGTTCTAAATTGTCGGGTACAGATGCTGAATTGCCGGCCGGCTTTTTTAAAGAGACGGTGCATGAAAACACTAATATTTTTTTTAATAAATCCTTTACACTAAATGACAAGTGCAGTAACCAACACTGTCACTGTGCTTCTTATATGTGTGACTGACATGTTTCTATCTATCTAATCTATGTGTGATGCTCTATTCCTTCTTGTCTAAATTGTCGGGTACCGGTGTATGCCGCTGCTGAATTTGCCGGCCGGCTTTTTTAAAGAGAGTGTCTTCTGAGCAGTTTGTCAGCTTTTGGACACCTTTGCAGGTGTTTTCTATGTGTTTCTATGTGTTTTTGTTTGCCTGCCATTGGTTTTAACGGTGTTCGACGGTGTTCTAAGGTGTTCGACGAACAGTTCGACGAACAGTTCCTCGAACATCCCGGTGTTCGACGAACCGAACCGAACCCGAACACTACGGGGGTGGCTCAACACTACTCTTAACGCTTGTTCCACTCCATCCTGGAGTCCTGACAGGAATATGTCCAGTCCAATATCCATTAAGTGAACACCGTCAGGCCGTATGAGGCCTGCTTTATCGCCTTCCAGTTGTCTGCCTCTGTCTTTTATAAATTTTGGCATCCAAATATTTATTAGCCGCCTTGTCCGTTCGATAGCCATGATGTCTTGGGCACCTTGCAATACCGCGCTCGGCACAATCTCTGACTATTTTTGTGAAAAATTCTCTGAAGCGCTCAGTGTCTAGTTTCATTATTGCCATTAGTTATGCGCTCTCATGATAACCTAGGTCGTTTCCCCCGGCCTGTATATGTCCAGTCCAATATCCATTAAGTGAACACCGTCGGGCCGTATGAGGCCTGCTTTATCTCCTTCCAGTTGTCGCTGTCGTATCACTACACCGCCTCTGTCTCTTCTAAATTTTGCCATCCGAATATTTATTACCTGCCTTGTCCGTTCGATGGCCGTGATATCTCACGCACCATCCCATACCGCTATCGGGACAATCTCTGACCATACTATAGTTAGTTTTGTGAAAAATTCTCTGAAGCGCTCAGTGCCTAGTTTCATTATTGCCATTAGTTATGCGCTCTTGTGATGACCTAGGTTGTTTCCCCCGGCCTGTATAACTAAGATGACCAGACCTCTTGCCTCTCTCCCTACCTTGATTACCTCCATTAGTACCTGTGGCCATTGCAGGCCTCTAATACCTCTCCAGTTGAAATATGTGTTATGAAACTCTAATTTCCTCCCGCCTGGGCGGACTTTCGCCCTTTTTTCTGCCCAATGTATATACGAGTGGCCTATCACCCACACTGTGGGCTTAGCGTCACCAGTAAAAGAAACAAACCACGTTAAGATAACAAGTCCGGTCTTAAGTATCTCGCCAAACACGTGGATCGCCATCTCCCTATCCTCTGAACTTCCGTTTGTGACAGTCCTGCTCTTGCTGCTTCCGTGGCCGCGCCTATGCAGAATGAGTGTGTCCCATTATCTTTGGGGTGGTTCCCTGCCGATATTATGCATTTATTAAATATAGCTTGGAACTGGTATCTTGATAATGGCGTTCCATCCAATGTGTGATAGGAAGAAATTACTTTGTGATCTGATGGTTAGATATGTTTTTACTATGGTTACCCGACTCAGCGTACCATTTGTGGGTTGCAGAAGTACCCAAGTGCCCCTGCCCGCTGGAACCGTTTTCGATTTGCGTATGCGTAGACGTATTGCATTATTGGCTATGACTACGTCCTGGTGTAATAAGCCTCCACTGGTGTTAATTTTGGATTGAGGGACTAATTCGCTTATGCATAGCGCCCCGAAGAAGGCGATCGCAAATACAGTAGACAGTAGTGTTGCTTCGAATTGTGAGTATCATGTTAATGGTGTTAGGGATATGATGTGAGGAATCGGTTTTAGTGACACGGGACAGGACGTCTACACTCCTGACTTGGCTGACCCCTTTTCCACCCTTTTATGGATTGTCTGATGATGAATCTCTTTGTCACATCTCCCCAATTCAGGAGTTGGAAGTGAAATGCTACTCTGGTCAGCCACCGCTGCGCTGACGCCCCTGATATGCCCCTCATCATTTGCTGGTGGAGAAATTCTATAGTGACTTGTAATCTGGCTTGTTCACATTGGTCAACCCGTCTGCCTGCTACTAGTGGTGTCCACTGTTCCCATGCCTTACCGTATGCTTGCCACATCAATGGGGCAACTGATGCTCTGATTAATGGCATCAACTATTCTCCACTAGATCCCATAGGGAGGCTGGGCAACTGTTGCCCGATGGGTGGGCGTTGGGGAGGAGCTCTGTGAAAATCTGCCAATTGAATTGTGATAAAGCGTTAGCAGCAGCGTTAGACCCCTCAGCATCGTGGGTAGCGTGGACCCATGCATTGTGTTTTAGGCACAGGAATGCTAGCCGGCGTAGTAGGCCTAGCACTGGGAGAGATGATGATGCCATATTATTAATGAAGTGCGCTAGGCTGGTGTTTTTTGTTATGAAGAGTATATTTTTGTTAGCCAGGCACGCGCCCCATATTTCTATTGCTACCACTATTGGAAACAGTTCCAGGACTGTCTGTTTTTTTGCAGCACTTGTTCTGCCCAATACGGAGGCCATAAGCTTGTGCACCATTGGTTATTTAGTATCGCTGCATATCCGCCTGATTCTGCCGCCCCGGTGAATAATCTTTGTTGACTGTTGGACTGTTCTGCTGACATAAATAACATGTGACCGTTGAATGATTATAAGAAGGTTTTCCACACCACTAAGTCTGCCCGTAGCTGCCTGCTGATTCTGATTTTATGACTCGGTTTAGATGCCCCTTTTGTTGCGGGCGATAAATGAAGAGAAAAAATCCGTCCGACTGGCATCACCCGGCTCGCAAACACGAGGAGACCTAGTAATACTTGCATCAGCTGTAGTGTTACTTTCCATACTGCGCAAAAAACCTAGATCAGGTGTAATATTTTGGTATTTTTTCCCATGGGAGGCGGAACAACCTTGTTGTGGTGTCGATTTCAATGCCTAAGAAAGATTTTTTTTAGTTGTGGGGCCTATGTTTTTGGTTGGGCATAATGGGACTCCAAACCGACGGGAGATGTTTGTGAATTCGTTGAGTAAGGGGCATCGAAAGTGGATGACCATTCGCCACATGGCAGAAAAAGAAAGGAAAAAATAAGCTCACCCACCTAGAAGATCAACAGCACGGAGCAAGGAGTGCTACCAGACGAACATGAGGAACCAGGAAGATCTAGCTGAACAAATCTTCTAAAATCCACTTTTTATTGGGTCATACAAAAAATATTTTAAAAGTCCACCTTGGAGAAGAACAGCAAACGCGTTTCGAACTAAAGGTTCTTAATCATTGCATAGCAAAAAAACAGCAAGGAAGTGGTATTTATATGTCATGTCCTGCTATGCACCTGTTCAAGGCTGAGTTAATCAGAAATTTAAACACACATACCATGTTAAAATCGTATAGCATAGAAACAATGCATATAAATGTAAATAATCCAAAAAAAAGGAAAAGAAGAAAAAAGGAACATATATATATAATAATCTATAAATGATCATTCATAATGATACATCAAATCATGTCTGATGTTTAAACCCGCTGGTACACGTGTATTTAAAGTATAAATCCACCAACTTTCTCTATTAAGGAGCTTTCTCCTATAATCATCCACCAAATCTCCACCAATCACCACGACCCACGGAGGGGACACCACAGTCAGTGAATCCTTCCTTATTTAATATAGAGTCTACCAATACTTTGGGCGTATTAGCCCAGCTGGGAAGCAAGCTGCACCGCCTGTGTATCTAATAATAATTTTTAACTGCATCTAGCCTAGGCAGACTGTGGGGACGCCCAACCAAACGCAGACGCTCTGCATCTAACCCAGCCAATCATTTGATAGTATTGCTAGTAGCAGAGTCGCATGGGCTCTAAACCTTGCATAGCCTGTGCATTTTTTCAGATCGATAAAGATGACCCAACTCGTGTTATCTGTAACATTTGTCACCAATAGCTAAGTAGAGGCCAAAAAATCCATAGTTTGAGTACTTCATGCATGAACCGTCACACGGATATGAAGCATAAGTTGCAGTGCGAAGCTCACTGTGCTACAATGCGGCCTAGCGGGCCGTGACAACCACCATCTGCCCCACCTGTGTCATTCTGGGGAGACTAAAGCTTGAGGATTTTGGAAAATCACCTCACCGACCATTTTAAGCAACTCTGGGACAATTGATGCCACTTAAGTGGTGTCTGTGCCATAATTTTGGGAAAAAACGGAGACTCTTTTTGGAGTCCCCTTGCTTTGTTTTACATGACGTTGCTATCGTCAATTCCAGGTGGGTCGGGTCTCTCCCCCCCTTTTAACTGTAAGAAACTACATACACTATGGCTTGGGGTAACACAGATGGTTGAGTCTGAAGAGCTGTTTACTCATACTATTGCCTGGGAATCAGAGGTCTGCTCCAAAGCTTCAGTGTCTGCTAGTCAGCGGAGTAGCCACCGCCTGTAGATCAAATTACAATTTTTTTTTTTCAAATTCAAGGTTTTTTTTATTTTTGTGTTGAAAAAGTACAAGAAAATACAATATACATAGTAAAAGGGGTAGTATAACTATAAATCTAAGCATAACGACAGTACATTGGGGGGTACAGGGAGGGTTTTCCATCAATATCCAGATCAAGCATGTATTTTTCCATATGAAAGATAGAGAGAGAGGGAGCGGACCACGGCAGACCACCAATCAATAGAGTGCGATTATGATCATTGTTGTGCCGACATCACGGATAACTTTAGTTGGGGGCTAGATGGTAGGCATCATCAATCAAATCCCTCCAAATCACACAGTATCTATCAACATCATCTGGTGAGATGGCAATCAGATGCTCCATCCTATTAAGGAGGGAGATCTCCGCAAACCATTCCTCCACAGTGGGTGGGTCTCTGCTTTTCCAGTGTCGTGGAATGACATTCTTAGCCGCCTGTATTAGGTAGCCTATTGATGACCTTTTATAACTACGTTTACTTATTGGTAACATTGATAAAAGGAGGGCTTCTGGCGTATTAGGGATAGTCAAACCAGTTATTTTCTCAATCATGGGAACCACCTTTGCCCAAAATGCATTTATTATAGGGCATGCCCACCATATGTGTGACATTGTCCCTTCCCCCTCCCCACATCTCCAACATCTATCTGAGACCACTGGATACCATCTATGAAGGAATGCTGGTACCCGGTACCATCTAGAGATAATTTTGAAGGAGGTTTCTTGAGCTTTGGACCCTATTGAGGTTTTATGTGTTAGGAAGAAACATTTATCCCATTGTGAGTCAGAGAAGGACTTCCTCAGTTCACTTTCCCATGCACCGCAGAATCCTGGCCTATTGTCAGTTACCTGGGCAATGAGGAGATTATACAGTAGGGAGATTGAGTGTGTAGTGGGTGACAATGATAGGCTCAATTTTTCAAAGTTTGTGAGATCTATATGAAGATGTGTGCGCTTCTTCACAGTTGAATAGAAGTGTTGTAACTGGCTATATTCAAAATTAGCCTTCGGGGAAGTGGCTCTTCCCTGTAACAAGTCATTGAGGGGGAGCAGCGAAGTATTGGAGATGGCATGAGAAAATAATATCGGATGGGATTTATTTGAACCAAGAAATCTATTTGCAGATAGTCCTGCTTGGGAAATCTGGATTATCTGAAATCGGGAGCAAGGGGCCCTGGGGGTCGATTGAGGATATGCTTTTTTTGGGGGATCTCAAAGCCAAAGCAGTGGCATAAGTACTATATGACATGAGGCCAAGAGAGGGGACAATTAAATGGGCGCACCATGGTGTTATGCACACGCCCGGGCTGAGCGGCGTGTGCGTGTGATTGTAGTGATTCCACTGGACCATGAACCGGAGAGTGCCTGGAGGGGCGTGACTAAGTATCTGGCCGATCCGACCAAGATGGCACGACGGCATACGACGCCAGTGCACCAGGGAGAAACCGGGCAGAGGGACCAGGTGCTACTCCAGGTCAAACTCCGGACACGGGGGTTGACCCACACAGGGATTACTGGATCAGGCTGGTTAGGCTGGCGCACAGACTGGAGGGTATAGGCAGGCACGACTGGTATGCAGGCAGGCGGGTAAAGGCAAGCGCAGCTAGAGTGCAGACAGGGAGGCACTAGCAGGTAGGAACACAGGCGGGATAGGACCCAGTACACACTGGGACTCAGGAACAATACAGGTAGAGGGGTACAGGCAAGCACAGCTAGAGTGCAGACAGGGAGGCACTAGCAGGTAGGAACACAGGCGGGATAGGACCCAGTACACACTGGGACTCAGGAACAGGCAGGTTAGGCTGGCACAGACTGGTGGATATAAGCAAACACGGCAGGTATGCAGATGGGTGGATACAGGCGAGTATGCAGGCAGGGAGGTACTGGCCGAAAGGACGGGCTGGAGCACAGAAAGGTTAAGACCCAGTACAGACTGGGTCACAGAACCGCAGATGCGGTAGACAACCACAGCAGAGAGGGAACGCCCGAAGCGGTGGGCAAGAACAGAGCAGGACGGGGCTGCAGGAGCAGCGAGCACAAGCAGGGCAGGACAGGACTGCCGGAGCAGCGGGCAGAAGCAGGGCAGGACAGGACTGCCGGAGCAGCGGGCAGAAGCAGGGCAGGACAGGACTGCCGGAGCAGCGGGCAGAAGCAGAGCAGGACAGGACTGCCGGAGCAGCGGGCAGAAGCAGGGCAGGACAGGACTGCCGGAGCAGCGGGCAGAAGCAGGGCAGGACAGGACTGCCGGAGCAGCGGGCAGAAGCAGGGCAGGACAGGACTGCCGGAGCAGCGGGCAGAAGCAGGGCAGGACAGGACTGCCGGAGCAGCGGGCAGAAGCAGGGCAGGACAGGACTGCCGGAGCAGCGGGCAGAAGCAGGGCAGGACAGGACTGCCGGAGCAGCGGGCAGAAGCAGGGCAGGACAGGACTGCCGGAGCAGTGGGCAGAAGCAGGGCAGGACAGGACTGCCGGAGCATAGGGCAGAAGCAGGGCAGGCTAGAACCACCGGAGCGGTGAGCAAAGGAGTCAGAGCAGGCTAGGCTGAGTAGGGGGGACAGGGCTCTGTTCACACGGAACAGACAGGAAGGGAAAGGCAGAGCCAGACACCCACAGGGTACTAGCAGAGAAGTAGCGAGTGGACCACAAACTCACAAACGGGAGTACAGAGACAACAAGCAGGAGTTAGGTACGAGTTCAGACTCTGCAGAAAAAGGAAGGGAACGGACATAGAGGCAAAACAGGTAAAGGATAGGAGAGAGTTCAGACTGGAACTGAGTGTACGGAGGAGACCGACACTGCAGCGGAATACAGGAGCGGGTCTGGGAATACGGCCCCCAGAGAGGCAGGACGAACAGGCAAGGTGCGTGTTCAGACAGGACAGACAAGATACAGGAGCAGGTCTAGGTAATCGGCCCCTAGAAGGCAGGAGGAACAGGCTAGGAGCGTGTTCAGACAGGTCAGACAAGATACAGGAACGGGTCTAGGTAATCGGCCCCTAGAAGGCAGGAGGAACAGGCTAGGAGCGTGTTCAGACAGGCCTGGAAATACAGCCTCCAGGATAGGCAGACAAGAGAACACAGAACGGGACCTGGCACCTTCAGAGTGCAAGCACACACTGAATGAAACACTATGCTCAGGCAGGGATAGATGGGAGCAGCTGAGCTATATACCAGGTGACAGACAGCAATAGGCTGAGGACGCACAAGGGGTGTGACCCACAGCAGGTACAAAAAGCAGGAAGTGATCGGGCGCCGCCCTTAAGCAGCAGAAACAGACACAAACAGACAGCATGGAGGGAAGCCAGAGAGACATTCTGGACAGGAGATCAAGTGCGCGCTCTTGCACAGTGGGAGATGGACCACTATGCAAGGACGCCGCCAGGTATGTTACACATGGGAGAGTGGTAAGAGCTTTAGGACAAATGGATTGAGCTATTTTGACCCACAATTTCCCCTCCGAATGATGGAAGAAGTCCAGGATTCTAGCGTGTACTGCTGCCATGTAATACCTTCTACAATCTGGAAGGCTAAGGCCCCCCTTTTGTTTGTGTCTGATCAGAACGTCCCCCCGAATGCATGGACGCTCACTTGCCCAGATAAATCTGAAAAAGCTACTGCGTAGTCTTTTCCAAAAATTTGAGGGAATTACCACGGGAATGGTTTGGAAGAGGTATAAGAGTTTAGGTAGGACGTTCATTTTTAGCATATTTATTCTGCCGAACCAGGAAATATCCTTCACCGGCCAAGAAGTAAGATCTCTATGGAGTTGTTCAATAAAGGGCCCAAAATTAAGATAAAATAGACGGGAGAGGTCTCTATGAATAGGAATTCCTAAGTATTTGATTCCCTGTGAGGGCCAGGCAAAGGGAAAGTTGGACTGGATGGAATCCTGTATGGATTTGGGGAGGGAGACATCGAGGGCCTCAGACTTCGCTGCATTGATTTTAAAATTTGACCATGTACCAGAGTGATCTATTTCAGCCATAACAGCAGTGATGGATATATGTGGTTGAGTGATATATACTAGGACATCATCAGCAAATGCAGAGCACTTGTACTCGGTGCCTCCCACCTCAATCCCCCTAATATTGGGGTTATCGTGAATTGATGAGAGCAGGTGCTCCATCACTAGGATGTATAAGAGAGGGGACAGAGGACATCCCTGCCTTGTCCCATTGGTGATTATGAAAGGTGATGATAATGTTCCATTTATCTTCAGCCTAGCTGACGGATGGCGATACAGGGCCATGATTTTGGCTATAAAAGGGTCCCCTACTCCAAGCTTTTGAAGAGAATAATATATGGCGTGCCAGGAGACTCTATGGAATGCTTTCTCAGCATTCAACAAGAGTATCTAATTACAAATTTTTAACTGCATCTAGCCCAAGCAATACTTTGGGCCTAGTAGCAGTGTCTGCTAGTCAGCGGGTTATCCCAGCTGTTAAGCAAGCTACACCACCTGTAGTTTGGACACTTAATTTTTTCAAAGGAAATGCTTCGGGCCCCCGGGACACTCAGTGAAGAGCATCGGGGAGGCACCCCAAGGCACAGGGGCTGGGACTGGCGGTAGGACGCCGTGCGGTGGACCGCCAAGCTCGATCCTTATAAAAGCATTTAACTGCAGCAGCTTTAGTGGACGCTACTGGAGCTGGAATTACCGCGGCTGCTGGCATGAGACTTGCCCTCCAATAGATCCTTGTAAAAGGATTTAAAGTGCACTCATTCAAATTAGAGAGAAAATTTAAATTAAAAAGATTAGACCTGCCTCCACCGCAGGGGGGCTCGCTCGACCCACCAACAGACAGGCACCAGTATTGGGAGAGGGGGGCTGGCCGTCAGGGTCCACCGCAGCTCTGGCACAAACCCGGCGACACGGAGGTCGCACGGGCAGGAACGGACTGGCCGTGTCGGCTTCGCACTTTTTTGGTTTTAGAAGGGCATGACATGCCTATATCTGTGTCTCCCCCTCCTTTTGCTCCTCCACCTCTTTTCTTTTCGCATGACTATATGTACTTGTCACTTTTCCATGTGTTAGTTGTGTCTTCTGAGCAGTTTGTCAGCTTTTGGACACCTTTGAAGTGTTTTCTATGTGTTTCTATGTGTTTTTGTTTGCCTGCCATTGGTTTTAACGGTGTTCGAAGGTGTTCGACGAACAGTTTGACGAACAGTTCGGCGAACATATGGGTGTTCGACGAACCGAACCGAACTCGAACACTACGGGGTTGGCTCAACACTATTCGTGATATGGGTGAGCTATTTAGGAAATTGAATGGATTACATATATAAGAGGATACATTCTTAGTGACATGTGATGTACAATCTCTCTACACAAACATCAGTCATTCTGATGGTTTGAAAACTATTACATTTCTTTCTTCAAACCTCCAACATCTCATCTGCATTGGTAGGTTTCATCATGCAAATACTTGAATTTACTATAACGCACAATTTCTTTACATTTAAAGGGTCCTTATATCTGCAGCTCCAGGGCATGGCAATGGGGGCCTCTTTTGCGCACTCATATGCCAAATTGTTACTGCGGTTTTGGGAGAGGGACATTTTCCTGTAGGATCAATATGTGTGGACTGATGAGGTATATCAACAACATTTTTTATTTGGCAGGGTTATTCTGCATCACTACAAGAATTTTTGACTTGTCTGGACTCTAATTATTCAAATATACAAATTAATTACAATTTTGACTGACATTCTGTTGATTTTTTAGATGTGGTCATCAAATGTGATCATTTGATTACATTACAGACAGATGTATTTCAGAAATCCACTGCAGTTAACTCATTACTTCATGTGACATCTTCTCATCCTTCATCTATGATACATCCTCCATATGCAACGTATATGCTCAACAGACACTGATTTTGAGAAATGAGCACTAGACCTCAAATGGAGGATTCACGATTGTGGATACAGCCATTGAATGATTAAATGAGCCTTTCACTGGGCCAAAATACACACCCCGGCAATAACTTCTTTATTCTACCAGGATACATTTATCTAATAGTCAAGTATATTTTATCACAAATTTTCATTCTCAATTTTCACACATGAGGGATTGTTTGAAGTGGTCATGATCAATTCTATTATTGAATCCCACACTCTCCAAATACCTATCAAACAAACCCTGTATTACAGCGTGTAGGTCTAAAAACTTAAGTAATTATCTCGTCAAATGTCACTACTGTATGAACCTTCTACCTTTTTCAATAGCAATAACCCCATCTGGGGATGCTTACCTTGTGGAGGATGTGTAGCCTGCCCAAAAATTGAGTGTACCTCCAATTTTACTGACTCTCGAGATCATAAAGTTTTTAAAATTAACATAAAAATATGTTAATGCTATTATTGCTGCACAGCCTCAAACTGATTTGACCTCGCTAAAAACAATCCCCAGGCACTTTAAGCAATATCATTACTGTGATGCTTCTTTATTTAAAGGGAACCTGTCACATAAAAAAACACTATTATATGGGATTAATCTGAAGGTTAATAGCGTCCTGTACCTGCCCGGTGCCCACACTTAGAGCTGCCAGGAAGAAATTAACTTTTTTCTTCCTGGCAGTATTCAGTCACGGGGTTAATAGCATTTTTCCTCGTGACAGGTTCCCTTTAAATTTTGATGTATTGTCAAAATTATCTCAAACCATCAGAGGTGACAATGTTAGCCAAAAACTTGCCAAATGTGAGGCAAAATGATTTTGAATTCTCAAATCAGTAAACCCCTTGGGTCTAAATGAAACTCTTAACTTTGTTCCTTTTCACTTTTATATTGTTTTTAACTCTTGTACTTATCTTTGCGTTTTTATCTTCTTCTAGCATTCTTTCTCATCTTCATTTCTCATTGATTCCTATAGATTGGCCAGAGGATCTATGGCGGTGCTAATTTGTCATGTGATCATCATTGTACTTTCTACACTGTGCACTTTAATTTTTATTTAGAACATGTAATTTATATGGTAATTCGGTGTTACATACACTTACATGTGGATGGACTTTTTCCATCCTTTCATACACACTTGCACTTTATCACATTGATTTGTATATCACTACACTCATATTATTCTCTTTTTTCATTATATCTCATACACTTCATTCTCATTTTTCCATTTCCATTTATCTATCACTCTTTTTTGTCATCTTTTACACACAAACTTCATATGTCATATAGTAATCATATATTTTTTTCATTCTTTTTCATTTTTTTTTTTTTTCCTATTTTTTATTTATCTTAGTGTCATAATCGCTATATAACTTGTTTGTGCATACCCTATGTGTTTTTCTACACTTCTGCAGTTGTATGTGTTTGATCACTTTTTTGGTGTTTGTATACATTATACTTATATTCTTGTTATACATTTGGAAGTTATTACAATATTTTATATGTGCATATAAGAATATTACATTTCTTGATCAATCACAATTTCTTGGTCTAATAACAATTTTTCCAGTCATGTGCCCCTGATGTCACAGTGAACATGATGCGGGTCGCAGTGAGGTTTCGGAGCATGCGTTGCTTGATTGCAAAGCTGTCACCCATTGACTGACAGCTCTATTTGAACTATTGCCTTTTTGATGACGTCACCCCCAGACGAAGCCAGATTGGCAAAAGGCATGTTGGGGTAGGAATGATCCAAGCAGGGGAAACCACATCATCAGTATATATTTATTATCATCTTGTCTTGATTTACCTTAATGCCTGATAGGTTATGCTTTGACTAAAAGTTCCACATTCACCTTATATGACACATAGGCACATAACTGTGAATGATTGGTATTATATGTATAGTTATATTATCGGTCCTTACAATTTAATAAATTCATTCATCTATGTATGGCATTTGAATTTATATATATTTTTTCTGCTCATTTACAGTACAGACCAAAAGTTTGGACACACCTTCTCATTTAAAGATTTCTCTGTGTTTTCATGACTATGAAAATTGTACATTCACACTGAAGGCATCAAAACTTTGAATTAACACATGTGGAATTATATACGTAACAAAAAAGTGTGAAACAACTGAAAATATGTCTTATATTCTAGGTTCTTCAAAGTAGCCACCTTTTGCTTTGATGACTGCTTTGCTCATTCTTGGCATTATCTTGATGAGCTTCAAGAGGCAGTCACCGGAAATGGTCTTCCAACAATCTTGAAGGAGTTCCCAGAGATGCTTAGCACTTGTTGGCCCTTTTGCCTTCACTCTGCGGTCCAGCTCACCCCAAACCATCTCGATTGGGTTCAGGTCTGGTGACTGTGGAGGCCAGGTCATCTGTCGCAGCACCCCATCACTCTCCTTCTTGGTCAAATAGCCCTTACACACCCTGGAGGTGTGTTTGGGGTCATTGTCCTGTTGAAAAATAAATGATGGTCCAACTAAACACAAACCAAATGGAATAGCATGCCGCTGCAAGATGCTGTTGTATCCATGCTGGTTCAGTATGCCTTCAATTTTGAATAAATCCCCAACAGTGTCACCAGCAAAGCACCCCCACACCATCACACCTCCTCCTCCATGCTTCACGGTGGGAACCAGGCATGTAGAGTCCATCCGTTCACCTTTTCTGCGTCGCACAAAGAAACGGTGGTTGGAACCAAAGATCTCAAATTTGGACTCATCAGAGCAAAGCACAGATTTCCACTGGTCTAATGTCCATTCCTTGTGTTCTTTAGCCCAAACAAGTCTCTTCTGCTTGTTGCCTGTCCTTAGCAGTGGTTTCCTAGCAGCTATTTTACCATGAAGGCCTGCTGCACAAAGTCTCCTCTGAACAGTTGTTGAAGAGATGTGTCTGCTGCTAGAACTCTGTGTGGCATTGACCTGGTCTCTAATCTGAGCTGCTGTTAACCTGTGATTTCTGAGGCTGGTGACTCGGAAAAACTTATCCTCAGAAGCAGAGGTGACTCTTGGTCTTTCTTTCCTGGGGTGGTCCTCATGTGAGCCAGTTTCTTTGTAGCGCTTGATGGTTTTTTGCAACTGCACTTGGGGACACATTCAAAGTTTGCCCAATTTTTCGGACTGACTGACCTTTATTTCTTAAAGTAATGATGGCCACTCGTTTTTCTTTACTTAGCTGCTTTTTTCTTGCCATAATACAAATTCTAACAGTCTATTCAGTAGGACTATCAGCTGTGTATCCACTAGATTTCTGCACAACACAACTGATGGTCCCAACCCCATTTATAAGGCAAGAAATCCCACTTATTAAACCTGACAGGGCACAAGTGTGAAGTGAGAACCATTTCCGGTGACTACCTCTTGAAGCTCATCAAGAGAATGCCAAGAATGTGCAAAGCAGTCATCAAAGCAAAAGGTGGCTACTTTGAAGAACCTAGAATATAAGACATATTTTCAGTTGTTTCACACTTTTTTGTTAAGTACATAATTCCACATGTGTTAATTCATAGTTTTGATGCCTTCAGTGTGAATGTACAATTTTCATAGTCAGGAAAATAGAGAAAAATCTTTAAATGAGAAAGTGTGTCCAAACTTTTGGTCTGTACTGAATATTTTTCCAGTATGTATGAGTTTATTTCTCTTTTCCCCTGCTTGAAATTGTTCCTTCCTTTTCACTGTATATAAACCCATCTTTTTACCATTCTTAATTCTCAATAAAGGTTATACATTTTTAACCCCTTAGCTACTTTACTTATTGACTTTGTGGTCTTCCTTTTTTTTTTTTTTTTTTTTGCTTTTATAGGTTTTATTACTGAGAAACCGATCAGTCTACCTGGCATTACATTGTCCATTCATTTTTATGCCTCAGTTGATATGATAATATATTATATATGATATTATTTAACAGTGTATCCATGAGTCTGGTTATTCACAGGCATTATTTTCTTTTGTTAAATATAAAATATCAGAAGGTAAAATGTAAAAAAAATAAAGAAAAAAAATAGGTTCTAGTTTATGTAAACATTTTTTTATTATACATTTTATTGAAAATATATTCAGTATTGAGGTCTTGATGTTAATACAAATATAAGAGCCGCCTTAGAGAACTAATGAGGGCAATTTCTCAGGAGAATCTTTATCCAAAGCTCTTGGAGAGCACCTTGGGGACTCATTCTATGTCTGTCACCTTTCTTGTCTCATTGACACTCCACTTCTTAACCACCAATGCACTGTGCAACCATTTCACTTTACACCTCACGATTAGAATATTAAAAGGAAAGAACACCACACTGGCCAGTCCTTATATTAGACTTGTTTTTGACACTTACCATATAAATTGCCACTGGAATATTGCAAAGTCAAGACTCTGTTCATTTGAGGAGCACATTTTATTTTACTGCTAATGAAAGCCCTTCTAAAAACATTCTTCATGGCACATGATTCTTTTAAAGCTAAGTATTTTGAAGCAATAATTCTTGATAAATTTTCCTTGGTAACCACTGAACTCTTTCTGAGGTATAATATCATTTACATTTCCTTTGATTCACTAATCTTGCTCTCATGGTAAATGAATGGTGATATTTAATAATTGCAAGACAATTAATCTATTATACCAGAGGGGTAGGAAACTGTACTGTAATAAAGCAATGTGTTCTTCGCCTTTTAAATTCAAACAGGTGATTCTGTGCTGACTATTAAAAAAAACACAGAGGTGCAGTATAAAACGTTCAGGGTAAGAAATGTTTAATGTGTAGAACATGTCCCTTAGCTAGGTTCTTTTACCAGCTGAAATTGATACTTTTCTTGATGGTGCTGTAAAAAAGACTAAAGGGAGTCTATCACCAAGTTTATACTGCCTGATCTGTGGGCAAACAAAAGTAATAACCAACTGTGAAGACCCGGGGTCTTCCTTGGGTGTAATGCTACTCAGACAACACAGGGTGAGGGTAAAACAGAGTGGCAATACTTTATTGAACCACACAGCAGACAATAAACACACTGAACAGTCCCAGCAAATACCCAAGATGGTAAAACATTACACAGTCTCACCCTTCCTTCGCCGACCGCCTGGGATAGAAAAGCTGCGACTTTGGAGACTTCCAGGGCCAACTACCTCAACCAGTTGCTTCTGGCGGGCCCCCACAAAGAGAAGGTAGCAGCAAGCTCAGGAAGCTAGCAGTCCATAGAGGTACAAGACCAGGAGACCCAAGGGTTAAAATCTAGCCTCTCCGAGAGTTTCAATGGGGCCAGGCGACCGGTGGGTCCCTCCTGGCAACTCCAAATGTCTCCATGGGTTCTAGGCAACCGGTGGGTCCCTCCTAGCAACCCCAAAATAACATATCCATGGGGCCAGGAGACTTCGTCCTCTCCTGGTCTCTCCAAAAGTATCCATGTCTCTCTGATGGTTAATGGAGCAGATCCGAATCTTTCCAGTCAGGGTCGGTACCCTTAGACTAGAATCATGTAGAATACAAATCCGTGTCTCTTTGGAGGCCATGCAATCCATCTACTTTCCTGAAGGGTGTCTCTCATTCTCCTTCTAAAGTCTTTCTGACTCTGTCCCAAGTCTCATTCTATCTCTCTGCACTACAGACATCCCTTTTTATATTTACATCTGTGTGAGGTCATCAGGCACAGGTAAAGGTGCATGGCTTGACTATTATTGTTTGAGCTAATCTATTTATATAGTTGGCATCACAAGGGCTCTTGTAAATACACATCATTGTTTCAGAATCAAAGAGCAGATAACATTCAGGGTTATACAAATAATAGTCTGTGTTAACCAACTAAAGAAGAACACAGATTAAAGAGTCAACATAAAAAAAGGTATACTGTTCTTGACATCAGAAAGTATGTCTGGCATAATTAAGATTTTACTCTGTATCATCACACTAAGATATTAATTCCATTGGTGTAGCACTTACTAGGCTTCTTGTGTCGAAGATTTCAACTTTTAACAGAACCCGCAAAAGGAGACATTGTGGGAGAATTACATGTTTTATTTGGGGCATACAACAAAGGAATAAACATCTGCATCATCATGATATTAAAAATTACAAAAGAGCCTGAGTCAAAAAAAAAGGTCACATAGTAGTATTAACAAATTCTAAGAGATAACACAGCACCATGTGCTGTCTGCTCTAATCATTTCCCTCAACATAAGCTTGGAGCATTTATATATCCAACACTCCTCAATAGCTAAGGCTTAATCCACTAGCTTCATGTTTGCACTCATTGGGACCGATTCATCAAAGTATTTATGGCACAAAGGTGGCATAAAAGCTTGGAAAAGTAAAAAAATTAGCACAGAGTACCTTTTAAAGATAATGAAAGGATGGACAAGTGTTTCTGTAAGACATTATGAATCTTAGACATTAGTGGATGATAAGTATTAATGAATGGTATATGTGAAGAAGTTGGACTTTGCATATTTTGGTCAACCATGTGTGAAGGGTCAGATCTTAATATTGATGATGGATACCCTCTGGAAACAAATGGTCATCTCATTGAGATGCTCGATTTTGGTAGTACTGTCACTTACTATACGATGGAATTGAGATCGTGGTAGTGATGATTTACTGTTGGGTGATTTCTAGTGAACAACAAAAGACTGTTACGGTTGGTCGGTTCCCTGTAAAGATTATTATTAATTATTATTTATTCCATGGCTCTTTACATATTAAAAAGGGGTATACATAATAAAAAACAATTAGGAACAAAAAACCCAAATACATGGTTGCTGAGGGCACGTCAATACCTGTAGGTGAGAACGTGCCAGAACAGCAGCATAGCTCCAAAGTACATATAATAGCAGGAGACAACAAGAGCTTTTAAATGCAAATATAAAAATCCTTTATTGAATAAATATATAAATTGTAAAATTACACATAGAATCAATAAAACATCTACAATGTGTTCAGAACAGAAGCAGACACCCCATCAGGATAACCACTCCAAGGAGTAAAATGCAACGTAATAAAGTTAACAAGTATATATAACCACATGTCAGCACGTGACCACCTAACAAATAAACTGCTATGGGGAGTTTTAACAGTATTTCCTGCTCCCCTTCACTCAATTTTACCTCTTAGCAGTTTATTTGTTAGGTGGTCACGTGCTGACATGTGATTATATATACTTGTCAACTTTATTACGTTCCACTTTACTCCTTGGAGTGGTTATCCTGATGGGGTGTCTGCTTCTGTTCTGAACACATTGTAGATGTTTTATTGATTCTATGTGTAATTTTACAATTTATATATTTATTCAATAAAGGATTTTCATATTTGCATTTAAAAGCTCTTGTTGTCTCCTGCTATTATATAATAAAAAACAAGTACAATAATCTTGAACAATACAAGACACCAACTGGTACAGGAAGAGAGAGGACCCTGCCCGCGAGGGCTCACAGTCTACAAGGAATGGGTAAGGATACAGCAGGTCAGGGTAGAGCTGGTCGTGCAGAGGTATGGTGAAACTAGGGTTCTTGCAGGTTGTAGGCTTGTCGTAAGAGGTGGGTTTTCATGTTCCTTTTGAAGGTTTCAACAGTAGGCGAGAGTCTGATATGTTGGGGTAGAGAGTTCCAGAGTAGGGGGGACTCACAGGAGAAATCTTGTCTGCAATTGTGGGAAAAGGAGATAAGAGGGGAGTAGGGAAGTAAATCTTGTGAGGATCGGAGGTTACATGCAGTTAAGTAGAGGGAGACTAGGTAACAGATGTATGGAGGAGACAGGTTGTGGATGTCTTTGTATGCCATGGTTAGGGTTTCGAACAGGAGTCTCTGGGCAATGGGAAGCCAGTGAAGGGATTTGACAGAGAGGAAAGGCTGGGGAATAGCAAGGGGACAGGTGGATTAGTCGGGCAGCAGAGTTTAGGATAGATACCTATTAGTGACCATATAATAATTGGCTCTCCTAACAACAAGATATATATCTTACAAAACTAGGAGTGCTACACCAGTATAAAATATCAAATCGTTATTATTCATACAGTAATACATAAAAATGTGCTAAAAAGCTGATAAAAAAACAAGGGGATGTCAGACAGAAGCAGGAACCAGACACCAATTTGTACTGTATCCCCTTTAAATGGTGTAATAACCCCTAAAAATAGATAAAGTGTCAGTGCAAAAAACAAGCACTCCTACATGTTCACATAGGGTATACATTTTGAGTCAAACAGATAGATACTGGCCAAGTTTGTTCAAACAATGCATAATACCACTATTGCTTTTCATATACAAGTACATACAGTAAGTGTCATGATATCATATATATTACATAGGGAGCCTTAAACCATATCATGCATAGACACTATAATCAGTGGACACAGTCCTAGTTGTATGCTCAGATTAAGATTATTTAGAAAAAGGTTTAAGGCTACACATATAATCACAAGATACAA
Source organism: Phyllobates terribilis (assembly GCF_046119375.1). Taxonomy (NCBI): domain Eukaryota; kingdom Metazoa; phylum Chordata; class Amphibia; order Anura; family Dendrobatidae; genus Phyllobates; species Phyllobates terribilis. The sequence continues at coordinate 192,828,658 of NW_027362771.1, read as the reverse complement.
ACAGCATGATTCAAGATCCCATACTTCAATATGTAAGAGCAGAATAAGGAGAGTTTATGTAAGATGGGTCACAAAATTTGTGTGGGTCCTGCAGGAAATACCCCTGATGCTTCTTCCGAGGTGCAGTTGGCATAAGGGTTGCCACCTTAGATCCCATAGCAGTCCCCTTCTTCTGTAAATAGAAATGTTCTACAAACAGAAAATAATTGTCATGTAATATTAATGTAAGAAATTCAATGCAAAAGGATATCTGAGAGTAGGACATAGTGGTAGATTGTAATAACCGGGTAACGGCAGCAATACCCAAATTGTGTCAAAGTGATGTATATAAACTATCTACATAAAGCATAGTTAATAATAAATTGTCTGCAGGTACATAGTTAAGAGAGCTCAAAATTGACAAAAAATGAGAAGTATAAAGAATAAATGATCTGGTAATTTTAATCAGGGGTGTTAGTATCTTTTCTAAATAGATGGCTAAAGGTGAAATAAACGAGTCGGTTGAGGCATCAATTGGGTGACTAAGAGGATTTTGTAAATTCTTGTGGATCTTGGGTAGGGTATAGAAGACTGGTGTGATAGGGTCAGATTTATGTAAATAGTCATACATTTTTTGTCATTGGTATCTAATAGTAGATATCGATCAAGGACATTGTGGATTTTCTTAGTGATAGATGTAATAGGATTACTGGAAATAGGAAACCAATTATCCCAGTTGGCCAATTGCGATTCAATCTCAGCAATATAGTTGGATTTGTTCATAACAATGATAGAGCCCCCTTTGTCCGTTGCTTTGATTATATATAATTTTTTCAGTGAATCAAAAGCTGAGATCTCTTCACAGTCATATTCGGTTTATATTACCCAACCTGTATAATTTGATAATATCATTAATATCATGTGTAACTAGTTAGACAAATGCCTCAACTCCATGTAAATTCCGCGGCGGCCTTACATTACTTTTTCTACGTAAGGCAAGAAAAGAAATAGAAAGCGGGTCAGAAGATTAGGGAGGAGATTGAACCTGTGGATCATTCACAGCAAAGGGTGTCTTAAAACGTAAGGAATAGAGATGAGCGAGCACTAAAATGCTCAGGTCCTTGTTACTCGAACTGAGCAATTCCTAATGCTCGGGTTCTCGTTTCGAGTAACGAGCATAATGGGAGTAAATGGGAAAGCCAAGCATTTTTCTGGCAGACCCTACAAGGAGGTCTGGGGGGCAGTGAAAATGTTCAAATGGATGGGAAAAGTGCTGAATGAAAGGAACAGCATGGGGAAGACCTGTGGAAGCATCTCTGACTCCCAGATCGCTGCTGAGAACAATTTTGTAATACTCCACTTCAAGGACTGACAATAAAACATTCCAAATCGAGAAATTGCATTTTACTGGAAAAAAAAGTTAAGAAACATTTTTTCCTGTATAATGACTTGTGTAAAAGGAAAATTTTTAAAAGGATTTAAAAAAATATATAATTTAAGTAAACCAAAGTTGATTTTTTTAAATTAAAAATAGGAAATTTCAGTGTAATTTATGATGGAAGCAAGAACTGCAAAAAAATAGGGACTCAGAGGGATTCAGATACACCCTGTATTAGACATCCACATCCACAGACCCTAGAAGGCAACAACTGGCTGGCCTCAGTCAAATATAAAACATTAAAAACACTTTGTGCTACTATCATCTGGTGGTGTGTAAAAGTTGGGTCTAAGCCAGGCTTTGTTCATTGTCAGATTGAGCCTGTCAGCACTTTCTGTTGACAGGCAAAAGTGTCTGTCTGTTATGACCCCCCTGTGGCACTAAAAATCCGCTCAGACAAGACGCTAGCGGCAGGGCAGCACAATACCTCCAAGGCATAGAGGGACAGCTTATGCCAGGTGTCCATCTTTGAGACCCAATAGCTGAAGGTGGCAGAGGAATTAGGGAGTATGCTGATCTGATCGGCCAGTTATTGCTTGACTACCTTTTAAAACTTTTCCCTGGCATTCATGGCTGCCCTCTGAAGATGATATTTTTACTGTGGCCTCAGAGGAAACGAGTGAATAGAACAATTCCATTAGTCAAAAAATATATCTTGAACTCAAAGACCTCTTGTAGACACCAATGGCACACATAGATGTTTTGAGAAACAGTCTTTAATCTATATTAATCTGCCTCAGATTTACTACCTATAAGTATTTCTTTTTAGGTAAATGCCACATAAAAGGTGGACATTTCTGGAGTTACCAATTATTTTTAAATTTTGCAAATTAAGGATATGTATGAAGTGAGTCCTAGAATGGACAAAGTCTATAAAATAACTATATATCTATATATTATATATATGTGCCATAAAGGGTATGATGTCCTGGTTTTGTTGACAATAAATTCACATAAGGATTAGTGATGAGCGACTGTTTTGTTAACCCTTTCGCCGAGTATGCTCGACCAAGCATCGAGTATTTATAGCGTGCTCGGTGATATGTTTGAATCACTCCCGTGTGCATGATTTGCGACGGTTTGACAGCTTTAATACATGTGAGAAATGTGTAAGAAGCAGACATTCCTCACATGTATCAAAGCTGTCAAAAAGTCGCAAATCATGCACACGGGAGTGATTCAGACATATGACCGAGCACGCTATAAATACTCGGTGCTCGCCCGAGTATACTCGGCGAAAGGGTTAACAAAACATACTCGCTCATCACTAATAAGGATGTAAAAGTCCTAAGTTAAATCTGACAAAAGTAATAATAAATTAAAAATCCATGAAAATGAACAAATGAAAGTCAGACATTGCTTTTCAACCCTGCTTCCACAGAATTTTTAAAAAAATTAAACTCATGAAATAGGCCTGGACAGAAATTATGGTACTCTTAACTAGTGATGAGCGAGCATGCTCGCTACTGCTCGGTGCAAGCCCGAGCATCTCACTGCTCGAGATGCTCGGCACTCACCGAGTATTTCCGGGTTGCTTGGCGGGAGCTCGGGTCCCCTCCCTGCATGTTTGGCGCTCTTTAGAGCACCAATCAACATGTAGGGATTGCCTGCCACTCACTGTAATGCCGTAGCCATGTTGGTTGTGGCATTACAGTGATTGGCTGGCCGCACAGCGTCGTCAGGTCTATATCAGACCAGGCGCCGACATGCTCGTCACAGTCACTCCGGAATCAGACAGTGTAGAGAGAGGTGCTGCTGCGTCAGGGAGAGATTTGCTTGTGTATTAGGTAGTGCAGGGAGAAAAACCGTACATTACACATATCAATCTTAACAAACAGTCCTTTTGAGGACTAACTAATCCATCTGCAGATATATCAGGCAGGCAGTGTATATAGGCAGGCAGGCAGTGTATATAGCAGACGGCAGTGCATATACCACAAGAGGCTCCATTCCAATTCTGCCTTCTGCTGCTGATAGCTATTTCTATACAAAGGCCCAGGTCTCAGGGGCCAGGAATACTTTTTTTTTAGGATCTTAATCTTCATTATTTGCTTTAAAAGCAATCCAGAGAACACCGTTTTTCTGCTCCATTTGCTTCTTAGCACTGCAGAATACAGCCAGGTCCTTTCCATATTACAGCGCTAGAAATCCAGCTATTTAAAACTGTGCTTTCTCCATCACACAGATCGAATACCTCCATTAAAAAATTTCCTTTAGTGTGTCAGTGAAGCAATTCACACCAGTTTGCTGTTCAGACTACTTATCTACAGGCCAGGTATTTAAAACCCAGTTTTTTCCGTCACACAGATCACATATACGTTGTCAGAAAATACTGCCACTGTGTGTCCACTATGCGTTTTTCAAGCGTTTTTGATGTGGAATTTCAACAGCCTAAACGCTTGCAAAACGCTTGGTAATCCATGCCCCATGACCCACAATGAAAATCTGCATGTTCTGTGTCCATGCTGCGGAATTTTGCGCAGCGGATTTTCCTTGTGGAAAGATCCGCAGCATGTCCATTATTTGTGCTTTTCTGTATGCGGATGTGAGGTCTCAATGCTTTTGAAAAATGCAAGTCAAATCCGCATGTAAAATCGCTGCAAAAATGCTTCAAAAAGGTGTGTAAAATCCACAAGCGTTTTTGACTGCCAAGAATATGCAGAAACTATGCAGAAATTTTCTGCTTCATTTCTGCATTGTGGGCACATACCCTTAGCGTGTCAGTGAAGCAATTCACACCAGTTTGCTGTTCAAACTACTTACCTACAGGCCAGGTATTTAAAACTCTGTTTTCTCCATCACAGGGATCACATATAACTTCGCTCCAAACTCAATCATTTGTAGTGAGAGTGGAAGATACTGTCCTCCATTAAAAATGGGCAAGGCACGTGGAAAGGGACGGGGAACTGGACGTGATGGTGATGGTGCATGCAGAGGCCGAGGACAAGGCAAGCTGAAATTGTGCCACAACAAACACCCACATCTTGTCGCCTGACCTTCCTGTCCCAATTCCTAGGGGACCACAGCACACCACTTTTGAACCCAGAGCAGTGTCAAAAGGTTGTTGGTTGGATAGCGGATAATGCTTCCAGTCACTTAGCCAGTACCACCACTACCACCCTGTCTTACAAACAGTCAAGTCTCAGTAGCAGTGAGTCTGGACCGAATATTCCTCACCCTGATCCTCCTTCCTCCCACCATGCAGAGTGCCCGGAGACAAATGATCCCACACTTGGACACTCTGAAGAGCTGTTCTCTTTTCCATTTACAGATTCGAGCCTCTCGCCTGGTCCACTTGAAGCGGGGCAAGAGGAGATTGCGTGTAGTGCTGTCCAAATATTTGAGCAGCCATGGTCACACGAAGGCTATGGTGGGAAAGTGTCACAAGAGGTGGACAATGAAGAGACACAATTGCCAGAAAGTCAGGAGGAGGACCAGGGTGCGGAAGTGGAAGACGAGTTGGTGGATGATATAGTAACTGACCCAACATGGCAGGAGGACATGCAGAGCGAGAACAGCAGCACACAGGGGGAGGGAGGCAGAGCACTCCAACAGGCAGAAAGAAGCAGTGTGGTGGCCGCAGACACAAGGCAGGCAACAGTTCCCCATAACACCAACACGAAGGAAGTTGCCAGTACAACTGTTAGGTCTTCCCGAGTCTGGTTGCTTTTTAAAGACTCTGCCAATAGCCCCAAAAAGGCCATTTGCACCACCTGCCAGGCCAGCATCAGCATGGGTGGTAAAACAACCAGCCTGACCACGACCAGCATGATCAGGCACATGGCAGCAAAGCACCCGACTTTGTGGGCCGAACCCCAGGGTCCAGGAACAGTGTCTGCAGGTGGCACCATTGCTTCTTCCGCTTTTGTGCATGCAAGCTAATCCCCTGTCCATGGTGCATTTAAAGATGCCTCCTGCCCTGCACCTGTCGTTGCACACTCTCAAGTAGCAGCATCAGGAAGCACATCAATGTCCTTGTCCCAGTGCAGCGTTCAGTTGTCCATACCAAAGTCCTTGGAATGCAAGCGCAAATATGCAGCCAACGCCCCTCAGGCCACACTACTAAATTCTCACATTTCACGACTGCTTGCGCTCAAAATGTTGCCTTTTAGGCTCGTTGAGACGGAAGCATTCCACAACCTGATGGAGGTGGCCATCCCTCGGTACCCAGCCGCCAATATTTCTCCCGGTGTGCCGTCACTGCATTACAAAAGCACGTGTCCCAAAACATTAGCCGTGCCCTCAACAACACAGTTACTGGGAAAGTCCACCTAACCACAGACAGGTGGACAAGTGCTTGTGGGCAGGGACGATGCATCTTGCTGATGACACACTGGGTTAACATAGTGGAAGCCGGGACCCAGTCGGACATTGGAACGGAACACGTCCTCACGACGCCAAGGATTGCGGGCCCTAGGTCAATCAGGGCTTCCCCCGCGGACCTCAGCTCCTGCACGTCATCCTCCTCAGCTTCCTCCTCTTCAGCCTCCATCTCCGAAATGACCACATCAGTCACAAGCTGGAAGCACTGCAGCACTGCCTCGGCCAAGCGGCAACAGGCTGTGCTGAAGCTAATATGCTTAGCTGAAAAACCACACAATGCTGAAGAGTTATGGACAGCTCTGAAAGAGCAGGCAGATCTGTGGCTCACACCGCTGAACCTACAGCCAGGCATGGTCATGTGTGACAATGGCCGGAACCTGGTGGCGGCTTTGAGGCGAGACGAGCACACACATGTACCATGCCTGGCCCATGTGCTTAACCTCATGGTTCAGCGGTTTCTCAAATCCTACCCGGAGCTGCCAGATCTGATTGTTAAAGTACTCCGCCTGTGTGCCCATTTTAGAAAGTCAGCTACATCTTCCACCGCCCTTGCCGAGTTTCAGCAGCCTTTGCAGCTTCCGGCTCACAGACTGATGTGTGATGTCCCCATGCGTTGGAACTCTACACTGCAGATGTTGGGAAGGATTTGTGAGCAGAAGAGGGCAGTTGTTGTGTACCAGCATCAACAAGGCCGTCGGTATTCAGTTCAGACTCAACACATAAGACCTCTGAAATGGACCTGGATGTCAGACATATGTACCATCCTCCAAAACTTTGAGGACTCCACCAAGATGGTGAGCAGCGATGACGCCATAATTAGAGTCACTGTCCCACTTCTCTGTCTTCTGAAACACTCTCTGCTCACAATCAAAGAGGATGCATTGCAGGCGGAGCACGACGATATGGAGCAAGGAACCATACAGGGTGATTATACACAGCCAAGCCTCATCCCAAGGTGGATTGGGTGACAATGAGGAAGAGGAGGAGGAGGAAGGACAGGGAGCTAGTTTCATGCATTATAGACGGTACTTCCTGCACAGCTGTCATACGGTCTGGTCAGTGTGGATGGCCAGAGGATAAAGAGTAGGAGGAGAGCATGGTCAGTCATCCTCTTAGTGAGGACATGGAAGTCTTGCCTGTTAGTAGTCTGGCACGCATGACTGAGTTTATATTACGCTGCCTTTCCCATGACCCTCGCGTTCCCAAAATTTTGGGTGACAGTCATTACTGGTAGGTTACACTTCTAGAAGGCCCTTGTTGTGGAACTATTAAAAAAATTCCCATCTGAAAACGCTGGTGGCAGAGGGCACACTTCGTTGGACAACCAAGGAGTACAGGCGAGAGAGACACAACTTCAATCCAGCAGAGACAGGGGAACACTGTCAAAGTTCTGGGAGAGTTTTCTCAGACCCTCCCATCGCACAGGCCCTGAGGCGTGGGGTACTCTCACAACGAGTGCAGAAGTTTGGGAAGATGCTGAGGGAGTACCTTGCTGACCGTACCAATGTCCTCCGTGATTCCGCTGTGCCTTATAATTATTGGGTATCCAAGCTGGATACGTGGAATGAACTGTCTCTCTATGCCTTGGAGGTCCTGGCCTGCCCTGTCGCCAATGTTTTATCATAGCAGGTTTTTGGTGCCACTGGTGGAATTATAACTGAAAAGCGCATCTGCCTGTCAACTGAAAATGCTGACAGGCTGACTCTTATAAAAATGAACAAGGGCTGGATTGGGCCAGACTTCTCAACACCACCGAATGATAGCAGCGTAACATAAACTCAAATCCAGTGTCTTTTCTAGGGAGGTGTATTTCCATGCACCATTTCACACCCATACATGGGTATATGCTTCCTAATTTTGTCTATTTGCTCTGGTCCTCCTCCTTCTCCTCATCCTCCACCACCATATCACCAGGGTGACCGTGGTCCGTGATGCAACACCCACATAATTTTTAAAATGTTTGCGATGCCGGTAAAAAAAATTTTTTATACAGTATGTTCTTATATATCCCCCAGGGGTAAATGTTTGTCAGCCCATACACTTAGTGCATGGGCATTACAAGTATAGGAGGCCCACTCATTTCTAATGGGAACATTTTTTTATGAGGCCCTCCTCCACGTCTCTTCCAAGGGGCATTGAAGTGCCTCCAAATTTTTGGCAGCCCTTGCATTCACTGCATATGCCAACACTATGGGAGACTCTCTCCTTTCTAATTGGAATTTGTCATTACTGTGGCCCTGCTCAATGTCTCTTTAAATTGTTAGTGGGGTCTTTCCTAAATTTTGTCAGTCATTGGACTCACTGCATACCCTGTAATTGTACAGCAGACTCTTTTCTTTCTAAATGAAATTTGTCGTTACTGTGGCCCTGCTCTATGTGTCTTTAAATTCTTAGTGGGGTTTTTCCTAAAATTGGTCACTCGTTGGAGTCACTGTATACCCTATAACTGTATAGCAGATCCTCTCCTTTCTAAATTGAATTTGTCATTACTGCGGCCCTGCTCTATGTGTCTTTAAATTCTTAGTGGGGTTTTTCCCAAATTTTGGCAGCCCTTGCAGTCACAGCATGGGCATTACCACTATAGGTGACCCGCTCCTTTATAATGGGAACATTTTTTTTACTGAGACCCTCCTCTATGTCTGTTCAAAGGGGTATTGGGTTGCGTCTAAATTTTTGGCGGCCCTTGCAGTCACTGGATATGCAATAACAGTATAGGAGACCCACTTGTTAATAATGGGAACAACAAAGCATAGCCGGCTGATGGCTCTCTAACAATTGCGAGGGCTGACTGCTGGCCTTTTAAGAATAGTAAGGGCTGTCTGATGGCCCTATAAAAATAGGCTTTATGACTTTCAAAGTCCCTTCATCATAAATGAAACAGTATGTGTCTGATGATGTGTGACACACCACATTGCCAGATAAGGTTGTAAAATGTTAAATGACATTTCCCGGTGAATGCATTTATCTTAAAAAGTAATGTAAAAAAAAAACAAAAACACAATAAGATCTTTCTTTAGTATAAAAAACAGCGTCACTAATTTAACCTTAATGTAATCACATTGCTCAGCTCCTGCACCTCCTCCTCCATCTCCGAAATGACCACATCAGTCACAAGCTGACAGCACTGCAGCACTGCCTTGGCCTAGCGGCAACAGGCTGTGCTTAAGATAACATGCTTAATGCTTAATTGACAAACCACCCAGTGCTGCAGAGTTGTTGAAAGCTGTAACACAGCAGCCTGATCTGTGGCTCTCACTGCTTAACATACAGCCTGGCATGGTCGTGTGTGACAATGGGCGGAACCTGGTGACTGAGAAATGAAATCCGGAGTAGATACGGTTTCCCTCTATGCCAGTCCTTTCACCGAGCTAAATACAACTCAGGAAAAAAAGCTGTGAACTGACTCCGTACCGTTCCTGGCCACATTCACCTGTCCACGTGTATGTGGGTAGGCGGTCCTTCCCAGTAAGTGCACTGAGGAGGGCACGGGTAATGTTGTGGTACCCGTGCTTGTGGAAGGCTGAGACGATACTGGGAAAAATAATGGCGGCTGGGGACCAAGTATTGATACCCTGTTGCCGCTGCCATAAGATTGTGGATAGCTTCCGCCTCCACCAGCCTAAAAGGCCACATTTCAAGTGCAAGCAGCTGCCCAGAAATCTGGCAGTTTAGTGTCGTGGGTGGCGGGCTGCATACTTGCGCTTGCATTCCAAGTAACAGAAAACTAAGCAGATGGTGGCCTCTATCATCATCATGGCCTCACCTCGGCACTATGAACTCTCCTGAAGGAGAAGCCAGGGTCCACCGGAGGAGTCTCCGGTTCTCTGGTGGGCCAGTCCAACCCTGCCGAGAAGCAGCCCAGGCTAAGAAAAGTGTGGGGGAAGGTTCCCGGACACTCTATGGCTGTTTTTTAATGTGGATCGGACATGCTTATGCATGTTATTTCTTAACCCGCATTGCAGATCAGGCCATTGTCCAACTCTGTATTCATGAAATTAAATGCGCAAAGAAAGATGTTTGTGTGTCAAAGCACCACCAAAAAGTGCAAGTTGATGTTGGACAGGCTGCTATTGCTTCTGCAACAAGCTGCATTAGAGGACTTCCTGGGAGAAATGACACCCAAGGTAGATACGGTTTCCCTCTATGCCAGTCCTTTCACTGAGCTAAATACAACTCTCAGCAAAAAAAGCTGTGGACTGGCTCCATACCGTCCCTGGCCACATTCACCTGTCCACGTGTTTGTGGTTAAGCAGTCCTTCCCAGTAAGTGCACTGGGGAGAGCTCGGGTAATGATGTGGGACCTGAGCTTGTGGAAGGCGGAAACGGTGGCGGCTCGGGACCGAGTATGGACACCCGGCCGCTGCCGGCATGAGGTTATGAAAAGCTTCCGCCTCCACGAGCCTAAAAGGCCACATTTCAAGTGCAAGCAGCTGTCAAAAATTTGGCAGTATAGTATTGCAGCCTGCGGGTGGGTGGGTGGCTGCATACTTGCGCTTGCATTCCATGGAATGGGTTAGGGACAACTGAACGCTGCACTGGGACAAGGATGTGGACTGTGATTGTTGCAAGTCTGCAACGACAGGTGCATGGCGGGAGGCATCTTCGCATGCGCCATGGATCACTTATAATAGGCACACTTTTAGGCAGTGACCTGGGAGTCAGAAATGCTTCCAGGGGTCTTCCAATGCTGTTAATATGTCATTTGAGCACTGTTCCCATCGATTGGGGCAATTTTTAGGCCCTCTGCAGACCGCCGGAAAAATGCTCGGGATTCCCATGGACTTACATTGGGCTCGTTGCTCGGGTCGATCACCCGAGTATTCCAATTTGCTCGACCCGAGCAACGAGTACCTGAGCATTTTAGTGCTCTCTCATCACTACTCTTAACTTATTATTTTGTTGAACAACCTTTTGAGGCAATCACTGCAATCAAACGATTCCTGCAACTGTCAATGAGACTTCTCGATGGGTATTTTGGCCCACTCCTCATGAGCAAACTGCTCCAGTTGTCTCGTGTTTGAAGGTTGCCTTTTCCAGAAGGCATGTTTCAGCTCTTTCCAAAGATGCTCAATAGGATTTAGGTCAGTGCTCATAGAAGGCCACTTCAGAATAGTCCAATGTTTTCCTCTTAGCCATTCTTGGGTGTTTTTAGCTGTCTGTTTTGGGTCTTTATCCTGTTGCAAGACCCATGACCTGTGACGGAGACCAAGCTTTCTGACACTGGGCAGCACATTTCACTCTAGAATCCCTTGATAGTCTTGAGATTTCATTGAGATTTCATTGAGATTTCATTGTACCCTGCACAGATTCAAGACACCCTGTGTCAGATACAGCAAAGCAGCCCCAGAACACAACAGAGCCTCCTCCATGTTTCATAGTAGGGACAGTGTTCTTTTCTTAATATGCTTCATTTTTACATCTGTGAACATAGAGCTGATGTGCCTTGCCGAAAACTTCCATTTTTGTCTCATCTGTCCATATGGCATTCTTCCAGGAGCTTTGTGGCTGGTCAACATGTAGTTTGGCAAATTCCAATCTTGCTTTTTTATGATTTTTTTCCAACAATGGTGTTCTCCTTGGTCATCTCCCATGATGTCCACTTTGTATCAAACAACGACGGATGGTGCAATCTGACACTGATGTTCCTTGAGCTTGAAGTTCACCTTTAATCTCTTTAGAAGTTATCCTGGGCTCTTTTGTTACCATTCGTATTATCCGTCTCTTTGATTTGTCATCAATTTTCCTCCTGCGGCCATGTCCAGGGAGGTTGGTTACAGTCCCATGGATCTTAAATTTCTGAATAATATGTGCAACTGTAGTCACAGGAACATCAAGCTGCTTGTAGATGGTCTTATAACCTTTACCTTTAACATGCTTGTGTATAATTTTCTTTCTAATCTCTTGAGACAACTCTTTCCTTTGCTTCCTCTGGTCCATGTTGACTGTGGTTCACACCATGTCACTAAGCAGCACAGTGAGTATCTGTAGCCCTATATACAGGCCCACTGACTGATTACAAGATTGTAGACACTTGTGATGCTAATTAGTGGACACAACTTTATTTAACATGTCCCTTTTGTCACATTATTTTCAGGGGTACCATCATTTCTGTCCAGGCCTATTTCATGAGTTTAATGCTTTTTTTAAATTCTGTGGAAGCAGGGTTGAAAAGCAATGTCTGACTTTCATTTGTTAATTTTCATAGATTTTTAATTTATTATTACTTTTGTCAGATTCAAGTTATTTCTGTGACCATTGTGGGTTTTTCTTTCATTAAATGAGGGGTACCAACAATTTTTACCACGTGTGTATCTTGTGCTTATTACCATACTGATATGTATATTCTCTGCCTTATATGCCACCTGTATGTATGCCTGTTATGAACTAGCACTATATGAATAATATAGTGGCATACCTTCATTTAGGACTTTGTCCTGATATATATCATTATTTTGCTGTCTATCAGGCTAGATAGGAGGATATTAGATATAAACTTTTGAAAAGGAGTATACAGCCTTTCTGATATGGATTTTAAATGAATTTCAAGACATCTATTTATTAGAGAGTGCAGTTTGCATTGCTAAATTTGGTGACAGATCTGCTTTAATATATAAGAATTCTTCTAGCAAGAACAGTGGAATGTGAGGGCTAGATAATGTTTCAGCATCCTCCACTTTTAGTAATTAATTGAGATTAAGGTTTCAGTCAGGCACTCAAAATTCCGATTTTTGAAAGACTATTGGCAGGTGCAGATGAAAGTAATTTCAGTTGGACAAAACATCGTATTGCACCCGGACCAATGTTAGTCTATGGAGACATGCACATGTCCAATTTTTTTCATCAGACTGTCTGTCCGAGGTAAAAAATCGCTGCATGCCCGAGTTTGACCTGATAGTCGGCCATGCAAGTCAATGCATGACATCCGAGTGCAGTTTGATTTCTGCTGCCTCACAAAATGGAGAAGATGGAGAAGATGGAGAAAACATTTTTTCCTTACCCCAAAAAATAGGAGGACACTATGCTCATACTCTGATCAAACTACTTTGTGCAAATGACACTCTGATGAAAATCTGATCAATCAACCTAATTCTCTCGGGTAAGCGAATCTACGGCCATCTGCACCAGCAACAAATATCAACTTGCTCCTAGTTTACCAGAATCTTCTTTTATTAGCATTTGTATTATCTTGCATATGCTTACCCTTGTTCAACTGGCAAGATTATGTCTTTTTTTCAAGATTTTACGCATTCTAATTCCGTAACTTATTCAGTTTTACTTTTTTTGTATGATGATACTTCTGTCACGATGGTGTTGGGACTGTGGGCGCTAACCAGGTCCTTAGAACTAGTGGCGCCTAGTCTATCTGTCCCCCGGATTACTCCTGAAGGTGGGGATGCCAGGTTCACATTCCTTGCTATGCTCCTAGATGAACCCTTATCTGTCCCCTCCCCTACCCAGGGTAGTGGGAAGCTGAAGTGTATAGGAATACACTAATCAGACAGACAAGGGAAGACAGACAGGGATGAATGCAAATACTAACCATACAAAATTCACTCACCGAACAACAGAGTGGGACACAGGGGAGTTAAAGGAAGGATAAACCAAATAGGAGAGGATGAAGATGTGCACACAGACAAAACTCCAAGAAACAGTCTCCCGAACAAATCTTCAAAATGCCAACTCCAACCACAAACTACACCTTCTACTCCTAACCAGGTAGTAAGAACTAACACTGGCATTCCCAAAGTGCCAGAGGTGAGCATATATAGCAGAAGAGGTTGGCCAACACTGAAGAGCTTTGATAATCCACCAGATAGGAAAGCTTCAGAAGCTTTAACTGAACAGATTAACCCTTGCACTGCTAACAAGGAAAAAATCTGCACTGTTTAATAAGATGGTGAAGTACTTCTAACCAGTGCAAGAGTTTGTTAAGTCTTCTGGACCCTCTCTGAAGCGGTATTACCATGACAATTTCCTTAACAAAAGAACACTACTATATTGTTAACAGAAATGAAAAAAATTAACTGGAGTATAATTTGTATGCATGCAAAATAGGAGCATGTTCACACTGGCCATTAAGCAAGCAAAACCTAAGATAGAAACAAAATTAACATATACCCTGCTGTAAGTAAATCAGTAAGGTTTTAATAATAGGGGTTAGGACCAATCCAATTTGGGTACACCTTTTCACTGATAGTATGGCATTTCTGCTTTTTTTTTGTCAACAATTGTGTTTACTAAGTTCCCTATGTTATTTATATGCACTATTGCTTTTAATTATTTACTTACAGCAGAGTATATGTTAATTTTGTTTCTGTCTTATGTTTTATATTGTTAACAGATATATTCTCTCCCGATTTTCATTTGAAATATGGATTCAACCACTAAATAAAGTTAAGGTTTTCTGTCATCACCACTATTCTTTTAAAACTACTAGTGTAGTACTGTAGTAGTGCAGGCTGTACTAGCTTTAGAATATACTTCAGGCATATTTAATCTTATATATTACATACTTAATCATTACATATTTAATATACTTCAGGCGTATTTAATCTAAGTCATGTTATGCACAATTTCACTGTTTATGTCAATAGAATAAACATAATAAGACTTTTATTGCACACTTTACTAGCATTAGGCTTTAGATAGAACTGTATTAATGAATGATGGTAATGTTACATAAAGGATGGTGACAACAATAAATAATATATCATTATAATGGGAGTAAAAAAGAAATTGCTAGTCTTATAATATGTATTGTTCAAACCATGTTCTCATTTACCACTGAAATGTTTAGTTATGTCTTTAATTTCAACAAATATGTACAATGGAAAATAATTTTCTACAGACATAGCTGTGTTTTGTTTTTTAATTAAACAAAGTATTTTTTTTTAATTCAACCATAATGATTTACAGATGACAGAAAATAAAACAAATATTTCTCTATTTAATCTATTGTGCAATTTATCTAACTAAAATATATTGAATTTAAAATTTAGTTTTATCACAAACAAGAGGAAAAGAAATGAACACATTCAATTGCTTCTTGCAGCTTTATCAAACTGTAAAAGTCTACATGCAAATATATGGAGAAAATTATTTTATACGGGTACTATATACAATCTGACATTCTAAAATAAAAACCCTACCCACCCAAAAATGAAAAGTTTTTCACTTGATTTTTATTACTGTCTCTATGGTGTGTGGTAGATTATCTCACTTGGCTGCTCAGAGAGGTAGACACAGGAACACTTCTTGTATTAATATTCTGCTGGTTTATTGGAACACAGCATAAACCAATGGGGGGGTTCTACAAAATAAAAATGACCTTTCCTGGCATAACGGGAAAACAAAAGATAACGTATAGCACAGTCCATATTCCAGTGGGGATTCGCCCACTCAGGGTACAACAACAGAGTTCACATACACTTTTCTGGAGCTCTCTTGCCTCTAGACACACAAACAGACAAAAACTCAGTGGCCGGATATTTAGCCGAACCACACCCTTGAGGTGGAGATATGGTGAGTAGCTGTCCTGTCTATCTCTTACAACTACTCACAAAAAACCCAACCCTGTCTTGGTTGATTAAACCCTTAGCACTAGTGATGAGTGAGCGTGTATTGTTAAGCCTTTAAGCGAACATGCTCGGGTGCTCGCCGAGTATTTGTGGCATGCTCCGCATCTATGTTAGTGCCGCCGCAGCTGTATGTGTCACAGCCATGATACATACAGCCGCGGCGGCACTAACGTAGATGCAGAGCATGCTGCAAATACTCGTGAGCACCCGAGTGTGCTTGCCGAAAGGGTTAACAATACACGCTCGCTTATCACTACTCAGCACATAACATTCTGGAGAGAAAGTTTTGGGTTTCACATCATGGAAGATAGCAATCTTGTGATGCATATCTCCCCTCACATACATTTCCAGTGACTTTGTCACAGATGCTAAGCATATTCTTCCTGTACAATTCCAGTCTTATTATCCTTAAAGTAGGTGTACCTTTATACATATGCAAGCTACAGTTTTCCCATTAGTGTCTGCATATTGCTTAAACATTTGTCAACCAACAACAAGTGCTAGCCACATTACCTCTATAAGTGTCAACTACATTACTGAGAAAAGTGCAAGCCACACTGCTGATATGTACCAACTACATACAGTGTCACTCTAACCGCCAGACACATTACCAATGGAAGCACCAATCATGCTGCCACCATAAAGACCTCTTAATTGAAATTCATAGTGTCTTCTCAAACACCCTTTACATTTCCCTACAAGTGTTAGCCAGATTGCTACACAAATACCAGTCTAGTGTCTACATATGTGACAGCCATGCTGACACAAGTTAGTCAATTTAGTATCATAATGGCATGTAAGTTGGGAAATGTTAAACTTTTTTACATCTGCTTCCTACATCTCACTTGCACTTCTGTTTGAGGAGGATGAAGTATGCATGGTCACTTTGTTCCCCTCCCTCTTCATCCTGGTGGAGTAGTTGAGGTTGCCCTTATTTATTTATGTTGTACACCTTTTCCCCTTTTGTTATTGCCCCTATGCACCTTCTATAGCAAATGGTGATTAAGAGTTAATGTTGGCAGTTATTGCTGTAAGAGCAGTAGTGGAGCTACAAAGAATAAGGCCAGAGGTTTAGGGTCTAAGGCGGCACAGGGAAGCTACAGTAGCAACAGAGGCACAGAACACAATGTAGGCAGATCTACCCAATTAGCATCATATGTGTTGATATTGTCATGTAAATAAAGGCTAAGGAGGCAAGATAGGATGTGCAGCAGATGGGCATATGTCCCTTGGGCCGATTTCCAAGCATCTGATTAGGGTCACCGGAGGTCTGCACTTTGGTTCTAAATGTATTTACGTGTTGGGCTAACCACATCACAGTTTTCAGATGCATGCTGTGAAGCCATGGTGAAGCCATGTCACATAGCGTGCCTGGTAATGCTTCTGCCTGCCAGAGAGGATATTGTGAGCAGGACGGAAAGGAGATATCATTGGCTTGTTGTAAATATAAGCTCAGCCTAGAGTCGAGGGCAGGATGTTTCTGATATTTGTACAGTGAGGATGTGACAGGACGATGCTGACCTCCTAACAAAGACTGCAAAGACCTCAATGTAATGCACCAGGGGGCTTTCCTTCCCACAACTACTGTATAATAACTAAATAAGGCAACAGACATGACTTGATGGGTGACGGTCTTTCACAGCTTTATTATTTGCTTTAACAATCAGAAAGGCACTTAACTCTTATAACCAAACTCATTGCCAAATGTCCTGTTGCATATTGACAGGCAAGTCAGTCACGAGCTGTAACATATCAATTGTGTCCTTTCTTTCAATTTAACTGCCGCTGTGACTTACAAATCTAGGAGAAATGATAAATTTAATAACAATCGTATAAAAAGGAAAGGGAGAGTGGGGCGAGCACTTCCAGGACCCGCACGTGGGAAGAGGAGGAGACTGGCTGTTTTCCATCTCTTAAAGAGAATTTGTCACCACTTTGGAGTTATCAGACCTCTACTATGGCCATACAGTAAATTATACATACCGGTATGGCCCTTAGTAGAGGTCTGATTGCGCTTTAATCAATTCTATTTTGTACAGGCTTGGCGTCCGGGGGATGCCAAGCAATCTCCGCCTATGTGCTTATTATTCCCCCAAATCCCCACCTATATGCTTAATTATAATATTCCCCCTCCCCTGCACGTCACAGGGCCCTGGGCCCGTTAGTAACACACTTCGCCGTCATAGATTAAAATCCTGCAGGGCACAAAATGCTCACACCAGCACATGTCCAGGTCCGTTTGAAGTTCGCCAATGACCATCTTGATGATCCAGAGGGGGCATGAGAGAAGGTCATGTGGTCAGATGAGACCAAAATAGAACTTTTTGATATCAACTCCACTCGCCGTGTTTCTAGGAAAAAGAAGGATGAGTACAACCACAAGAACACTGTCTCAATGGTGAAGCATGGTGGGGGTACTTTTCTGCAAAGGGGCATGACGACTTCACCGTATTGAAGGGAGGATGGATATGGTCATGTATTACGAGATTTTGGCCAACAACCTCCTTCCCTCAGTAAGAGCACTGAAAATGGGTCATGGCTGGGTCTTTCATCAGGGCAATGACCCAAAACCCAAAGCCAGGGCAACTAAGGAGAGGCCCCGTAAGAAGCATTTCAAAGTCTTGGAGTGGCCTAGCCAGTCTCCAGACCTGAACCCAATAGAAAATCTTTGGAGGGAGCTGAAACTCAATGTTGCTCAGTGACAGCCCCGAAACCTGAAAGATCTGGAGAAGATCTATATTGAGGAGTGGGAAAAAATCCCGATGTCTGTCAGGACACAGACGTATTATCAGCTACAACCACATCTTCATAAAGTAAACCACCATTTGTGCTATTCTTTGATCGTGGAACCAGTTCACTAACACGTAATGCTTCAAAAAAGGAAATCCCAAATGCAACAGACAGGAGTGTTGACTCAAATTGGAAATGGCAAATTACTGAAGTGAGGGAAATAATACGGCTTAACAAGGATAAAGAAATGAGGTGTCTACATTCCTTACTAGGTTAATACCTTTTCCACCCCTTCAAAGCCTGTCTAATAATGAATGATTTAGTAACATCTGGTCATCCTAGTAATTGGAAATAAAATGCAACACCCGGTAAGCGTTGTTGTGCTGACGACCCTGATATACCCGTACTAAGGAGCTGTAAAATAAACTCTATAGTAACATCCAACCTGGATTGACAACTGTCCACTGGTCTGCCCTCAATTAAGAGGTACCACCCCTCCCATGCCTTACCATAAGCTTACCAAGTTGATGGGGCAACAGAGGATCGGACTAATGGCATATTAGCTAATGGCTGTTCACTATTACATCCCAGAGGGAGGGAGGCAGGGGAAGCCCGATGGATGGGCATTGGGGAGGAGCTCTCTGAAAATCTGCCAATTAAAATGTGATAATGAGTCAGCAAGGGTGTTATTAAATTCGGACATGCCAAGCCCGGAATTATATAGTGTGGTTTAAACATAACAGTGCTAGTGAGTGGAGAAGTCACAGTACTGGAAAAGAAGAGGAAAACATAGGGTTTATGAAATGCATCACATTGGCATTTTCTGTTGGAAAGCAAACTTTCTTATTTGACAGAACTGACCCCAAATTTTTACCACTGCTACTATAGGAAAAAGTTCAAAAAGGGTGTGATTTCGGCGTAATCCTTGGTTCTTCCAATAATCCGGCCATAAACCTGCACACTCCTGATCACCGTAAATCACTCCGAAACTGCCCATAAATATTTTTAACTAGTGGTTCGAAATTTCCGCTGACATAACACATAATCATAACGCAGTAGCATCCACCGATCGGAGATGAGGGGTCGCGGAAAAGTAATTTTATGCATGCCTTTGTGACACAGTACAGTCCCTATCAAGGTGTGGATCGTTGAAATAGCTGCTGTGTGAAAGCGTCCCAACGACGGCCGAGATCGTTAGTTAGATCGCTGGGGCGGCCGAAATCCTTGGGAAGTTCTGCATGTTTGACAGCTACCCAACGATCACGATACGACTCTCCAACGATCTCAAAACCGTGACGTAATAACGATCTCGCTAGCGACCTCGTTATGTGTGACAGGGCCTTAATGTACTATGTGCTACAGTGTCTATATGTGTGTAAGATATGTCTGTCCTGTACTTTGTGGAATCTATCGATCTAATGTCTATCTATGCATCCATCCATCCATTTCAAATTCAAAGAAGTTTTATTGGCAGGACCAAATAAACATTAGTTTTTCAAAAGCACGTGTATAGTAGGGAACAGGGATAGGGACTGTAGGAACGATGGATGAGGCACATCCAGGGTGGGGGCTATGGAGGTCCATGCCATATCATAGTTCTGTTTCTTGCAGCGTATGGCTTGCGCTCAAATATTGTGCTGCTATCTCCACTGCGCTCTCTTCTTCTGCATCGATCTGTAACTACCTACCTTTAATCTATTTTATATCTCTCTCTCATGTATATCTATCTACTCCATATCCATCTATGTGTGCTATCTATAGTGCATGCACTGAAAAGATTCACAAGTCTGCAGTCATAGAGTGATTGCAGACTTGTCATTTTAGACTGGTATATATACAGTCATGGCCAAAAGTATTGAGAATGAGACAAATAGTAATTTTTCCAAAGTTTACTGCTTCATTTTTTGTAATGGCAATTTGCATATACTCCTGAATGTCAAGGAGTGATCAGCTTAACAGCAATTACTGTACTTGCAAAGTCAATATTTGCCCAGAAAATGAACTTTAACCCCCAAAACACATTTCAACATCATTGCAGTCCTGCCTTAAAAGGAGCAGCTAACATCGTTTTAGTGATTGATCCATTAACACAGGTGTGGGTGTTGATGAGGACAGGGCTGGCGATCAATCAGTCATGATTAAGCAAGAATGACATCACTGGACACTTTAAAAGGAGGCTGGTTCTTGGTATCATTGTTTCTCTTCAGTTAACCATGGTTATCTCTAAAGAAACACGTGCAGCCATCATTACACTGCACAAAAATGGCCTAACAGGGAAGAGTATCGCAGCTACAAAGATTGCACCTCAGTCAACAATCTATCGCATCATCAAGAACTTCAAGGAGAGAGCTTCCATTGTTGTCAAAAAGGCTCCAGGGTGCCCAAGAAAGACCAGCAAGCGCCAGGACCGTATCTTAAAACAGTTTCAGCTGCGGGATCGGACTACCAGCCGTGCCGAGCTTGCTCAGGAATGGCAGCAGGCTGGTGTGAGAGCTTCTGCACGCACTGTGAGGCGGAGACTCTTTGAGCAAGGGCTGGTTTCAAGGAGGGCAGCAAAGAAGCCACTTCTCTCCAGAAAAAACATCAGGGACCGACTGATATTCTGCAAAAGGTACAGGGAGTGGACTGCTGAGGACTGGGGCAAAGTCATTTTCTCTGATGAATCCCCTTTTCGATTGTTTGGGACATCTGGAAAACAGCTTATTCAGAGAAGAAGAGGTGAGCGCTACCACCAGTCTTGTCTCATGCCAACTGTAAAGCATCCTGAAACCATTCATGTGTGGGGTTGCTTCTCAGCCAAGGGAATCGGCTCACTCACAGTCTTGCCTAAAAACACAGCCATGAATAGTGTTGAGCGATACCTTCCGATATCAGGAAATATCGTATCGGATTGGATCGGACCGATACTCAAAAAGTATCGGATATCGCCGATTCCGATACCGGAAACCAATGCAAGTCAAAGGGACACTAATATCGAAATGAAAATAAACCCTTTCTTTCCTTGTAGGTTAATTCTACATGAAGTAAAACAACTAAGAATAATGTAGAATGTATTATGCGAAAAGCCGGCAATTCATCAGCGGCATACACCGGTACCCGACAATTTACAACAGAAAGAATAGAGCTTCACACATAGAATAGATAGATAGAAACATGTCAGTCACATATATAAGAAGTACAGTGACAGTGTTGCTTACTGTACTTGTCATTTAGTGTAAAGGATTTATTAAAAAAAATAATAGTGTTTTCATGCACCGTCTCTTTAAAAAAGCCGGCCGGCAATTCAGCAGCGGTACCCGACAATTTAGAATAGAAGTAATAGAGAATCATACATAGATTAGATAGATAGAAACATGTCAGTCACATATATATGAAGTACAGTGACAGTGTTGGTTACTGTACTTGTCATTTAGTGTAAAGGATTTATTTAAAAAAATAATAGTGTTTTCATGCACCGTCTCTTTAAAAAAGCCGGCCGGCAATTCAGCATCTGTACCCGACAATTTAGAATAGAAGGAATAGAGAATCATACATAGATTAGATAGATAGAAACATGTCAGTCACATATATATGAAGTACAGTGACAGTGTTGATTACTGTACTTGTCATTTAATGTTAAAATAAAGGATTTATTTTAAAAAAAAATTGGCGTGGGATCCCCCATAATTTTAGTCTCTAGCGGAGGTTAAGCAGACAGCTGGGGCAGATGTTTGAAGCCTGGGAAGGGGGTAATACCCACGGAGCTTCCCAGACTACTAATATCAGCCCCCAGCTGAATACCTAGCCTTTACTAGCTATCAAAATGGGGGACCCCACCCAAAAAATTACGTGGGGTCCCCCATTTTAATAGCTAGCAAAGGCTAGGCAGACAGCTGGGGGCTGATATTAATAGCCCAGGAAGGGT
This sequence comes from Phyllobates terribilis, assembly GCF_046119375.1. Classification (NCBI taxonomy): domain Eukaryota; kingdom Metazoa; phylum Chordata; class Amphibia; order Anura; family Dendrobatidae; genus Phyllobates; species Phyllobates terribilis. The sequence goes on along the minus strand of NW_027362771.1, from coordinate 192,806,706 downwards.
ACCATGAATATTGGCCCCCTCCCAGGCTAGAAACACCAGTCGTCAGCCGCCCCAGAAATGGCGCATCCATAGGATGCGCCAACTCTGGCACTTAGCCTCGCTCTTCCACGCTGCCCTGGTGCGGTGGCAGGGGGTAATAGGGCTGGGGTTCATGTCAGCGCCAGCTGCCATGAAGCCCAGGTTAGTAATGATGGGCGTCTATAAGACACCCCCATTACTAACCTACAAAGTGTTAAAAAGAAAAAAACACACTACACCCAGAAAAAAATAATTTATTTGAAATAAAACACACCATTTTATTTATTTTATTTAATTCTTAGTTTACTAAAAAAAAATAGTTACCTGTCCACGTTCCTGCGCTGATCTCCCATGCACAGCTGTCACATCTGGAGATGGTGACAGCTGTGCATGGCTGCTGTAAGCTCACGCTGCCGGGAACACGTCCGCTCCCGGCAGCGGGAGCCACTGACTGAGGTCACCGGAGTGCATTCAGTCAGCGCAGCTCCGGAGACCTCCTTTATGGCACTGCTGTACCGTGGGAATTTCTCACGATACAGCAGGGCCGTAAAGGAGCTGACCGGAGCAGCGTTGCCTGAACTCCATTGAACCCGCTTATGCAGTGACGGGGCTGCTTTACGGCCCCATCATTCTAGCGGCGGCAGCGGTTCAGAGCGGTCACATTCTATGTGGCTGCTCTGAACTGGAGATCTTCGTGGGACACTCGTGGACTACTACGGAGGGGTAAGGATAAGGTTGTGGTTTATTAATTTATATTTTATTACAGGAGATCGATGGCTTCGGGGAATTAGGTGTCTAGGTGAGTATGGGTGTTGTTTTTTATTTTTTACTTTATTTTAGGTGGCGATCGGCGGGGACAGGTAATGTATAAACTAATTTATTGTAGGTAACCACTGGCCACCAATGACATGTATTTAACATTTATTGGGGACACAGTAGGGCAATTTATATTTCAGGATCAGGCTGATGGGAACTACTGCTCCCATCGAGCTGATCCTGCTGGCACGAGTGGACGGGGGACAGACATAGGCCGATGGGAGTAGTAGTGTCACATCGGCCTATGTCTGCCTGCATGCACACACCCGCACACATCGCACAGACACAGCGCACACACTCGCAGACATCGCACAGACACCGCGCACACCGCACAGACACCCACACACACTAATCATGACGGGTCTGGGAGGTGAGGCTGACCTGTGCGACCGTGGGAAAGTTCATGTGAGTTCATGCAATGCAGTCAAGCATGAACTCACATGAACCCTCTGAGGGCACCGCGGCTACTTCAAATGAACAGCTGATCAGCATCACCTGATACCTCAGCTGTTCATTTGAAATAACCGGCGGGAAAGCGCAGCACAGAACGGGAAAGCCGGCGGTGAAGTCTTTTCACTGCCGGCTTCCCCGCCCGGGTCCTTCGCTCCCCGCTCCTTGGTGCTGTGCTCCCCGCCTGGTCCTAACTTACGATCGGGATGGGAGGTGGCGAGGGGAGCAGAGGATCGAGGTGGGAGGCTGCGGGGAAGCAGTATGGGGCTGTGTGATTGTTTAAAAGCAGGCGGCTTTTTACCGCCCGCCGGCTTTTAAACAATCAGGAGAATTCTCCCACGCTGGGATGGCATTCTGATGACAGGCTGGATCTCAGCTGAGCGCTGCCACCCAGCTTGTCATCCTTCAGAGACACTGCAGAGCGCAGGCATTATGGGAACTTCCGATTCCGGTATTTGATATTGTAAAAGTATCGGAATTAAGTATCGGAATTCCGATACCGCGAATATCGGCCGATACCCGATATTTCAGTATCGGAATGCTCAACACTAGCCATGAATAAAGAATGGTACCAGAATGTCCTCCAAGAGCAACTTCTCCCAACCGTCCAAGAGCAGTTTGGCGCCCAACAATGCCTTTTCCAGCATGATTGAGCACCTTGCCATAAAGCAAAGGTGATAACTAAATGGCTCATGGAACAAAACAGAGATTTTGGGTCCATGGCCTGGAAACTCCCCAGATCTTAATCCCATTGAGAACTTGTGGTCAATCATCAAGAGACGGGTGGACAAACAAAAACCAACAAATTCTGGCAAAATGCAAGCATTGATTATGCAAGAATGGACTGCTATCAGTCAGGATTTGGTCCAAAAGTTGATTGAGAGCATGCCAAGGAGAATTACAGAGGTCTTGAAGAAGAAGGGGCAACACTGCAAATATTGACTTGCTGCATTAACTCATTCTGTCAATATAACCTATTGGTACTCATAATATGATTGCAATTATATTTCTGTATGTGATATAAACATCAGACAAACACTAATAAAAACCAGAGGCCAGCAGATCATGTAAAAATATAATTTTGGTGTCATTCTCAAAACTTTTGGCCATGACTGTACTGTATTACACTCTGCACATGACATATATATAAATATACAAATAATGTCATGTTTACAAAAAACTGCAACGAATCCCTGGTATATATAAGGTGTCCCAGAGAGCGTTATTACCTATAAATACATCCAACAAAGAAAAACAATGCCAGGACCAAAATACATCCACATTATTTAAAAAGATGTAAATTTTATTGAATAAAAGACACAAACAAATATTGTAGGAATCCAACAACAGGTACTGTATAATGATGCACAGAAAGGTGAGTGAGCAACAGAGATAGCCCAATAATGTATATACTCTAATCAATTCTGTAGGTATAAAGTGACATAGTGCTCAATAAATCTCTGATCATATAAATAAAACATCAAATACATATATATAAGAAAAATATATATGTGTACACTCAACGTGAGTATATAATCATAAATCAATATATTTGTGAATCAAACCTACATATATAATTTGGTACTATCCCTTAACTTAAAGCATATAAGCAATCCATGAATATAGAGTAACATAGTCACTCACCAACAACCCAATGCACATTTCACAATAGATTCATCAGGGGTGATTAGTGAGGGAACAAGCCCTCCTTAATAAAGGGCATCGAGCCAATCAAATACGTATATTTGGGGCGGGTACAGATGCTGCATAGTAAAAAAACACTAATGTGTCACAGGGTTATCTGACCACCGCATCATAAGGTCCTTTCAGATACTAGTGGAAGGTTCTAACCATCATCCCATAGGGCCATGTGACCAATACATCATCAGATCACCTGACCACCTCATCATAAGGTCCTTTCAGATACTAATGGAAGGTTCTAACCATCGTGCCATAGGGCCATGTGACCAACGCATCATCAGATCACCTGACCACCGCATCATAAGGTCCTGTACATAAATCAAATCAGTATACTAAATTACAATATACATACTGCACACAATAAAGTGATTGTGTACATAATTAAAAACATCAACCTGATATTGTTGTATACAACAAAACATTGGGAAAGGAGGTCAATTGACCACCGTCCCAATTGTTAGCGCATGTGACTCGCTCCCTGGGCCGTGGGGCACCCGGAACCAGGCAATAGGGAGACGATGGGGGTAGTAGTGGCGACCCGGTCCCGTGGCTCAGGGTGGTCAGACCAGTGGCAGTCTTTTAGATGTTTTAGATAATGTCCGACTACGCCACCCGTGGATTGCGGTCATCAGGAACCGCCGCTGCAGGGCAGACCGCTGGGGTCGATGATGTATGCAGCTGGGATGGTGTGACTCCCCACGGGAAGAGTGCGGCCTCAGGGCAATGTAGTGGATGGTGGGAGTGATGGTGGTGAGAGTCCCAGTACCGGTAGTGCCGGAGGAGCGAAAAAGCACTCAGACAACGTACTGCAGTCCAGGGTCTTTACTCACGGTTAATATCCAAGTCACTTCAGCTGGCAATGACTGCCCGAGCCGTGCTGCGTCCACCAGGTGAGGGGCTCGGTCAACTCCCAGGCAGCTCAGGAGTATGGCTCAGGACCCCCTTCAATCCTTCCTCTGGCCTGCATCACCAGTGACCCACTTTTGTCCAGCTACCGCGGACTTGTGCGGTTAAACGTGGGCCCCGTCCTCCGCTGTCCTATATGGTGCCTTCCTAGCAGGTTTGATGAGGTATCGCACCAATGAATGATCACGACGTCCGGTCTTTGGCTGAGGGTAGTTTCTCCTCCACCAACTTGGGATCCGGCACCCTTAATCTGCCTGACCCTTCACCCTGTATTCTCGTGGGTTCTTAGGGTCCCTTCCACCTTCTTGTTCCTGAGCCCTTCTGTTTCTCTGTCTCTTCTTCTCCTTCTCTGTTCCTTTCTCGTGGAGCTGGGATGAGACTTAATCACAGCTCCCCTTCACCTCCTCCTCGCCCTCTCACTAGGCCCTCCTGGAGTAGAGCTCCTACAAAGCCTCTACTCCCTGTCTTCTCCTCTCTGGACAGAACTGACTGAACCCAGATCTAAGATGGTGCCCACCTTTTATACCTCCCTCTGACCATGAGCCCAGGTGACTAGCAACCAATGGGCTCCTTCCTACGCTCAGGAACCAACCCCTATCTGCCCCTACAACACTGGGTGTTCCACCCCCCTCCCCACTCCAGACAAGGACATAGTCGGTCGTGCCTGCACTTCTGTCTAGTGGGAGCACCGTTGAGCTGTCCCTCGGAAATGGGGTGTGTGTGCTGTATGCAGCGAACTGAGCCCTGGTCCATACTCCATCCTTACCCGGGAGTGGAATATCACTCCTCTGGCAGAGGTGCAATACCCTTGTAGCGGCCGAACCCTCGGGGCGCTACATTCCCCCCTGGTAAATCACAGCACGTCCTCGGGCTGGAAAAGAGCAAAAACAGTTGAATACAGGACATGCAAAACTTTTTAAAACTTTTTACATTTAGAAACGGACGACACAGTTCAATTCCCTTTATGGGACACTTTTCTTTTCACTAGACATTATAAAAACAGTTTCAATACTTCCGGAACTCTTTTGTATAAAACACCTTATAAAACTCTAGCATTATCACCTAGCAGCATATAAAACTTTCTTATGTCAAACATTTTTAAGTAAAGCACATTCCTAGATTCTTGGGTCATTGCCACGGTGCAACTTGCGACCAGGTGTTCTTTCTTCTTAAAGGTGCAACAGTCCAGTAAACTTGTCTTGAGGTAGACGTTGCAGTTTTTTTATAAAACCAGTAGGGGGCGCTTTTAGAAAGCGCAACTATATATAAGGGATTGGCCGTTCCCTGTCCTCGGCCGGTTGAAAAGGGGGGATGGCTGCTCACAGTCCTCAGCCTCTTAAAGGGAAGAGGGATGGCTGCTCTCAGTCCTCAGCCAGGTTACCTAGGGGATAGGGCAACAGTCAAACAGTCCTATATCAGTCCCAGCGGGGACCACACTCAATTTGAAACAGTCCCAAACAGTTCCTTTGTACCCTGACGTTTAACTATTTACACTGGTATGCCACTGTTCACTGGTAGCGATACCCTCCAGCTGCTCCTTGCTCCTCATAGTCTTCAGGCCCGTCCGGGCCCTCTTGGTACTCAGAGTCCGAGTAGTACTGTTCCTCCTCCTCTACTACTCTGTGGACGTGGAGGGCGTACCATCCCTTGGTGCCGGGTGTAAGACACCACATCCCCTGGATAGAGATCCCGCCCTCGATGACCTTCTGGCAGGTGGCTCTCTACATCTCTCCTCGTCACGAACGCGTTGCTGATGGTCTCAGGATCTTTAATGAAACCCCAGCCATGTTCCATGTGAAATTTCATGACAGTGCCGGTGACTTGGGGACCGCGGGCAGCTCGGGGATCTCGCCGGGTCTTCATCTTCTGCTCCGCACTCTGGACCTGCAGCTTCTCCTGTGTCATGCGCCGCTCCCGCTGCTCCCTCTCGAACATCTCCAGCTGTTGGCGGCAGTACTCCCGTCGACGGGCGGCGTCCGGGGGCGCTAGGCCTTGTGACCGGGCCTGCGATTGTGGTCTGCTGAGCACGCCCGGGGTCAGAGGGCACGGCGTGGGGCGGGGCTCACTGGCAGCGTCGACGGCCTGGGGGCCGGTTGGTGGCGGTGGAGGCAGGGTGTCGACGGTGGGACCAGGTACGTTGGGCTCCTCAACAGGGTGAAGGGGCAGGTCGGCGGCCCCAGGGTTCGGGGTAGGGGAGTCTCCTTTACCTGCCTCTGATGTCGTGGCCTCCTCCGCGGCGTCGTCCTCGGCCTCCGCTCTGCTTTCACTGCCCTCGGTGGCTGGTGTGCCGCTGGATGTCGACGGCGCCTCCTGCTGCAGGATCACGGCCCGCCGGGCCATTTCTTCTTTCCACCCGGCAATCACGTCCCGCTGCGCCCGGACCATCCTCCGGTCCAGCTCCTCCAGCGCAGCCCGCACATACTCGGGGTCCTCCTTGGGGAGGTGTGCTAGCAGCCCCGTGAAGCTGCATGGGGATTCGGCCTGCAGCAGGCCACGCGCCAGGGCGCTGGAGCTGGTTCCTGTCTCTATCTTCGGGTGCGGCCTGGCCAGACTGATTCAGACCACCCCCTGCCTCGCAGTTTTCTTCTCTTTCCGCCCCCATGGGGGGTGGTCCTGGGGCATTCTGCTGACAATCAATCTCAGGGGCAGCCCCCCCACGTTGACGGACATTTCTACAGCCGTGCTCATGGTTGTTGGGGGCGGGCTTCCTCTTTGGCGTCATTCTGGGACCCGGCCCACGATGGGAGGCGGCCACCTGTGGTCTTTTGGCGCGCACATTATGGCTCTCGGTCTTCTGGGGCGGGCGCCATCTTTAGTACAGTGAAACAGTCTCTTTACAGGCGCGCAGTACCCGTTGTTAGCGGGCACGAAATTCTGCCGACTACGCCAAAGCTGACTCGCCCCCTGGGCCGTGGGGCACCCGGAACCGGGCAATAGGGAGACGATGGGGGTAGTAGTGGTGACCCGGTCCCGTGGCTCAGGGTGGTCAGACCAGTGGCAGTCTTTTAGATGTTTTAGATAATGTCCGACTACGCCACCCGTGGATTGCGGTCATTAGGAACCGCCGCTGCAGGGCAGACCGCTGGGGCCGATGATGTATGCAGCTGGGATGGTGTGACTCCCCACGGGAAGAGTGCGGCCGCAGGGCAGTGTAGTGGATGGTGGGAGTGATGGTGGTGAGAGTCCCAGTACCGGTAGTGCCGGAGGAGCGAAAAAGCACACAGACAACGAACTGCAGTCCAGGGTCTTTACTCACGGTTAATATCCAAGTCACTTCAGCTGACAATGACTGCCCGAGCCGTGCTGCGTCCTCCAGGTGAGGGGCTCGGTCAACTCCCAGGCAGCTCAGGAGTATGGCTCAGGACCCCCTTCAATCCTTCCTCTGGCCTGCCTCACAGTGACCCACTTTTGTCCAGCTACCGCGGACTTGTGCGGTTAAACGTGGGCCCCGTCCTCCGCTGTCCTATATCGTGCCTTCTTAGCAGGTTTGATGAGGTATCGCACCAATGAATGATCACGACGTCCGGTCTTTGGCTGAGGGTGGTTTCTCCTCTACCAACTTGGGATCTGGCATCCTTAATCTGCCTGACCCTTCACTCTGTATTCTCGTGGGTTCTTAGGGTCCCTTCCACCTTCTTGTTCCTGAGCCCTTCTGTTTCTCTGTCTCTTCTTCTCCTTCTCTGTTCCTTTCTTGTGGAGCTGGGATGAGACTTAATCACAGCTCCCCTTCACCTCCTCCTCAGCCTCTCACTAGGCCCTCCTGGAGTAGAGCTCCTACAGAGCCTCTACTCCCTGTCTTCTCCTCTCTGGACAGAACTGACTGAACCCAGATCTAAGATGGTGCCCACCTTTTATACCTCCCTCTGACCATGAGCCCAGGTGACCAGCAACCAATGGGCTCCTTCCTACTCTCAGGGACCAACCCCTTCTGTCTAGTGGGAGCACCGTTGAGCTGTCCCTGGGAAATGGGGTGTGTGTGCTGTATGCAGCTAACTGAGCCCTGGTCCATACTCCATCCTTACCCGTGAGTGGAATATCACACCTCTGGCAGAGGTGCAATACCCCTGTAGCGGCCGAACCCTCGGGGCGCTACACATGCTAAAAATATATATACATCAAAAAACACAAAATATTCATCATGTGCAAGTATTAAACTATTAATATTACAAATAAAAAGAAAAAGGAAGTACGAAGTGTATATCTTAAACATGATTAAATAAAATATGTAAACATTTATAACATCATATAATTATAAATGCAAAGTGAACAACACTCATTAGGGGGCTTCATGCCACCAATACAGGTGCATAAAACATATAAAGTGCATATGCATATTAATAGAAAGTATCATCAAAGAAGATGCGGCATCTTGATAGATTCAAGGCAGAAAGTCACCATATTACTCCAGCAGCATCCTAATAATGTACAGATTTCTCCATTGTACCCGCCACAATCAGATCCCTAAATGGGTATCACACATCTGTGTAATGGAAAGGCTATGTTCAGTAATCTAAAAATGAAAAATGAAAAATATAAAAAAGTTAAAACCAAAATGAAAAAAAACGAAGGGTAGAAAGTTCTCGAGAGAGTTCTGCTCAGAGGAGCAGTGGAAGACAGTTCTGCTCAGGAGAGCAAGGAAGGAGTTCAGTGGAGAGGAGAGAGGCCCAGGAGGAGGAAAGTGAGGAAAGAAGACAGGAGCTGTGAGGAGGGCAGAAGGGATCCCAGGGGCACGGCAAGTGCAGGATGCCACCCTTGCTCCTGAATTCACGCTGGCATGGAGGGATCAGGCCGCAGTAGGGGACCGGCCCCAGCCTAGTGGAATTCTTTAGGTCTTAGCTAGCAAACCGGAGGTTGCAGCATTTCAGGTGCTGTAGCCACACTCCACACTTAATCGCCGAAAAGGTGGCCATAGAGGACCAAGGGGACAAAGAGGACGTTGCCCGACAAGGCCCGCGGCCACTGGCTTGGGACACTGGGTGTGAGGCGCAGGGCAGGAGGGCAAGAGCCAGCGCAGAGAGACTACATGGAGAGGTACACAGAAAGGGGTCCCGTTCAAGTGCTTCCAAGATACCTGAGAGTTGGCTGGATCACTTCCCCGGAGGACACAGGACGACGTGGGCGGTTATAACCTTGCCATTGTAACTTGGAGCAGCTTAACAACTGTAAGTAAAGCCTTAAGAATGCACCCCACTGTGTCCTTGACTAATTACTGCGCCACCAGCCCTGCATTACACTGTCCCTGCTGGCAACATCTACCTTTAAAAATCACCATATACTGCCCTGGAGCTTAGCTCTGCCCGTGGAGAGCTGAACCAGCTCTGCTGCGTCACAATCAGCTTCAGTGGAACTGCACAGCAGCAGCGGCCCCATATAGCTGCATACCACTGGTGGTGCCACGAATACATTCCTCAAAATTGACTATTACACTTATCCTTTATTTGACCACCCGGGGCCATGGTGCCATCGTGACTACCCCAGAAAAGGACAGGCCCGGCTACCGAGTACCCCACGGCCCCAGGGGGCGCATCAGCAGCATTGTCAGCTGGTGTGAGCCCAGACTGGTTAATAACGGGTTTATTTTGGATAAATATGGTAGTATTCTGCCCCCTGTCCTCATGTTGTGCATGTGATGCTGCACCTCAGCCCTGGTCAGATCAGTGGAGTTGAGAGGCAGATCCGCCTATAACTCGAGGACACTTTATTATGCAGGAAAGCAGAGATGTTTTTTCTAATTTTGTGCAATCCCCTTTAACCCCTTTATGACATAGGGAATATTAGTACGTATCTGTGCCCTGGGACTTATGGACCAAATACGTATTTATACGCCCTGGCGATTTCGCCCGCACACAGGCTGTGTGGGCGCAATCACCGCCGGGTGTCAGCTGAAACCCGGTGCTATGTGCAAGGAGCAGTCCCGCACCGCTCCCGGCACATTAACCCCTGCAATGCTGCGATCGAAGTCGATCGCAGTCGATCGCAGCATTGCGGTGGCAAGGGGAGGTGATCGCCGATACTCACCTCCTCTTCCGGCCTCCAGCGCTGTCTGCCACGGCTTCCAGGATGTTGCTATGACGACCCGATGTCGTTATGACAACATCCAGGTCACCAGACAGCAGGAAGATTTTTTGGACATGCGCAGTGCTTCTCCAAACTATCTTCTCCCTGTCCAGCGCTGACAGCCTGCATGGCACAGGGATGGTGCTGCATTCCTGTGCCATGCAGGTGATCAGAGAAAAAAAAAGTGAAAGTCCCATAGTGGGACAAAGTAAAAAAGTGTAAAAAGTGTCATAAAGTGAAAAAAAATAAAAAAAAATTAGTAAAAATATAAAATAAAAAATAAAAAAAATAATCCACCAAAAATAATAATATAATGTACCCATCAATAAATATTATTATAAAAAATAAAAAAAAAAAACAATAAAAGTACACATACTTGGTATCTCCGCGTCCGGAACGACCTGACCTATAAAACTGTCCCACTAGTTAACCCCTTCAGTGAACACGGTAAAAAAAAATAATAAAAAACGAAGCAAAAACAATGCTTTATCACCATACCACCAAACAAAAAATGGAATAACACGCGATCAAAAAGACGAATATAAATAAAAATGGTACCGCTGAAAACGTCACCTCGTCCCGCAAAAAACAAGCCACCATACAGCTCCATCAGCCAAAGAATAAAGCGATGCTAAAAAATAATTTTTTCTATAAAATTGCTTTTATTATGTAAAAGTGCAAAACATAGAAAAACTATATAAATGTGGTACCGCTGTAAACATACTGACCCAAAGAATAAAGCTGCCTTATCAATTTTACCACATGCGGAACGGCATAAAAAAAAAAAACAATTCCTGAATTGTTGGTTTTTGTTTAATCTGCCTCCCAAAAATCGGAATAGAAAGCGATCAAAAAATGTCATGTGCCTGAAAATGGCACCAATAACAACGTCAACTCATCCTGCAAAAAACAAGCCATCACATGACTCTGTCTGCCAAAATCTGGAAAAATTATAGCTCTCAAAATATGGCGATGCAAAAACTAGATTTTACAAAAAATGTGTCTTTTAGTGTGTGACAGATGTCAATCATAAAAACCCCATATGATTCTGGTATCGCTGTAGTCGCACCGACCCGAAGAATAAGGTCGTCTAATCACTTATGCCGCATGAGGAACGGCGTAAAAAATAAACTCTCGGGTTAGGTTTGTGCTAGGGTTAGGGTTGGGCTAGGGTTAGGGCTAGGTTTGGGGTTAGGGTTGTGATGGGGTTGGGATTTTTTTCAAAAGTAAGAAAAAAAGATGACGATATGGCGACTAGTGTTGAGTGCAAGTGCTCGCTACTTGAGTTTGCATCGGGTGCTCTAGTATACATTGAGTATCGTGGGTATTTGAGTGACATGCTCGAGTCTCTGGCCCATATGCTTCGCGGCCAGAAAAACATTGCGGGGATTGCCTGCCATGCACAAGCCATCCCCGCAAGGTTTTTTTGGGTGTCTAATAACCGTGAAACATGCGGGGCAGGGACTCGAGCATGTCACTCGAGCACACGCAGTACATGGTGCGTACCTGAGTACCCGATGCAAACTCAAGTAGCGAGTACTTGCGCTCAAGACTAATGACAACTTATTCAATATGATGACCTACTGTTATCAAATTCTGTGTCGTACCTCTGGGCTCAAAATGTTCACTATACCCCTTAATAAAATCCTTGAGGGGTATAGTTTCCAAAATGGGGTCACTTGTTGGGGAGCTCCACTGTTTAGGCACACAGGAGCTCTCTAAACGCGACATGGTGTCCGCTAACAAATTGGAACCATGTTGCGTTTGGAGAGCCCCTGTATGCCTAAACATTGGAGCTCCCCCACAGGTGACCCCATTTTGGAAACTAGACCACCCAAGGCACCTATCTAGATGCATAGTGAGCACTTGGAACCCCCAGGTGCTTCACAAATTGATTCGTAAAAATGAAAAAGTGTTTTTTTTTCCACTTTTTCATTTTTACAAATCAATTTGAGAAGCACCTGGGGGTTCCAAGTGCTCACTATGCATCTAGATAGGTGCCTTTGGGGGTCAAGTTTCCAAAATGGGGTCACTTGTGGGGGAGCTCCAATGTTTAGGCACACAGGGGCTCTCCAAATGCAACACGGTGTCCACTAACAATTTAACCACTTCGCGCCAGAGCCTGTTTTTGCCTTCGTGACCGGGCCAATTTTTTCAATTCTGACCACTGCCAGTTCATGAAGTAATTACCCTGGAACGCTTCAACGTATTCCCCTGATTCTGAGATTGTTTTTTCGTGACATATTGTACTTCATGATAGTGGTAAAATTTCTTCGATATCACTTGCGTTTATTTGTGAAAAAATTGGAAATTTGGCGAAAATTTTGAAAATTTTGCAATTTTCAAACTTTGAATTTTCATGCCCTTAAATCAGAGAGATATGTCACACAAAATAGTTAATAAATAACATTTCCCACATGTCTACTTTACATCAGCACAATTTTGGAACCCAAATTTTTTTTTGTTAGGGAGCTATAAGGGTTAAAAGTTGACCAGCGATTTCTCATTTTTCCAGCAAAATTTACAAAACCATTTTTTTAGGGACCACATCACATTTGAAGTCACTTTGAGGGGTCTTTATGACAGAAAATACCCAAAAGTGACATCATTCTAAAAACTGCACCCCTCAATGTGCTCAAAACCACATTCAAGAACTTTATTAACCCTTCAGGTGATTCACAGGAATTTTTGGAATGTGGAAGAAAAAAATTAACATTTAACTTTTTTCACAAAAATGTTACTTTAGACCCAATTTTTTTATTTTCACAGGGGTAACATGAAAAAATGGACCCCAAATTTTTTTGTGCAATTTCTCTTGAGCGTGCTGATACCCCATATGTGAGGGAAAACCACTGTTTGGGCGCACGGCAGGGTTCGGAAGGGAAGGAGCGCCATTAGACTTTTTGAATGTAAAATTTGTCTGAATAATTAGCGGATGCCATGTTGCGTTTGGAGAGCTCCTGATGTGCCTAAACAGTGGAAACCCCCCACAAGTGACACCATTTTGGAAACTAGACCCCTTAGGGAACTTATCTAGATGTGTGGTGAGCACCTTGAACCCCAAGGTGCTTCACAGAAGTTTATAATATTGAGCTGTAAAAATAAAATTTTCACATTTTTCCCACAAAACCGTTTTTCATCCCTTAATTTTGCATTATCATAACGGTAATAGGATAAATTGCACCATGAAATTTGTTATGCAATTTCTCCTGAACACGCTGATACCCCATATGTGGAGGAAAATTACTGTTTGGGCACATGGCAGGGTTTGAAAGGGAAGGAGCGCCATTTGACTTTTTGAATGTAAAATTTGTTTGAATAATTAGCGGACGCCATGTCACATTTGGGGAGCCCCTAATGTGCCTAAACAGTGGAAACCCCCCACAAGTGCCACCATTTTGGAAACTAGACCCCTTAGGGAACTTATCTAGATGTGTGGTGAGCACCTTTCCCCCCGAGCTGCTTCACAGAAGTTTATAATATTGAGCCGTAAAAATAAAATTTTCACATTTTTCTCTCAAAAAATGTTTTTCATTCCCTAATTTTGTATTATCATAAGGGTAACAGGATAAATTGCACCATGAAATTTGTTGTGCAATTTCTCCTGAACACGCCGATACCCCATATGTGGAGGCAAATTACTGTTTGGGCACATGGCAGGGTTTGAAAGGGAAGGAGCGCCATTTGACTATTTGAATGTAAAATTTGTTTGAATAATTAGCGGACGCCATGTCACATTTGGGGAGCCCCTAATGTGCCTAAAATGCGGAAACCCCCCACAAGTGCCACCATTTTGGAAACTAGACCCCTTAGGGAACTTATCTAGATGTGTGGTGAGCACCTTGCACCCCCAGCTGCTTCACAGAAGTTTATAATATTGAGCCGTAAAAATAAAATTTTCACATTTTTCCCTCAAAAAATGTTTTTCATTCCCTAATTTTGTATTATCATAAGGGTAACAGGATAAATTGCACAATGAAATTTGTTGTGCAATTTCTCCTGAACACGCCGATACCCCATATGTGGAGGCAAATTACTGTTTGGGCACATGGCAGGGTTTGAAAGGGAAGGAGCGCCATTTGACTTTTTGAATGTAAAATTTGTTTGAATAATTAGCGGACGCCATGTCACATTTGGGAAGCCCCTAATGTGCCTAAACAGCGGAAACCCCCCACAAGTGCCACCATTTTGGAAACTAGACCCCTTAGGGAACTTATCTAGATGTGTGGTGAGCACCTTGCACCCCCAGCTGCTTCACAGAAGTTTATAATATTGAGCCGTAAAAATAAAATTTTCACATTTTTCCCTCAAAAAATGTTTTTCATTCCCTAATTTTGTATTATCATAAGGGTAACAGGATAAATTGCACAATGAAATTTGTTGTGCAATTTCTCCTGAACACGCCGATACCCCATATGTGGAGGCAAATTACTGTTTGGGCACATGGCAGGGTTTGAAAGGGAAGGAGCGCCATTTGACTTTTTGAATGTAAAATTTGTTTGAATAATTAGCGGACGCCATGTCACATTTGGGAAGCCCCTAATGTGCCTAAACAGCGGAAACCCCCCACAAGTGCCACCATATTGGAAACTAGACCCCTTAGGGAACTTATCTAGATGTGTGGTGAGCACCTTGCACCCCCAGCTGCTTCACAGAAGTTTATAATATTGAGCCGTAAAAATAAAATTTTCAAATTTTTCCCATAAAAAATGTTTTTCATTCCCTATTTTTGCATTATCATAAGGGTAACAGGATAAATTGCACCATGAAATTTGTTGTACAATTTCTCCTGAGTACGCCGATACCCCATATTTGGGGGAAAACCACTGCTTTGGTGTACGGCAGGGTTCGGAAGAGAAAGAAGCGCTATGTTGGCTGGGATAGGCAGCAGACACCATGTCACATTTGAAGAGTCGCTGACATGCCGAAACAGCAGAAACCCCCACAAGTGACCCCATTTTGTAAACTACACCTCTCAAGGAATTCATCTAGGGAAGTAGTGAGCATTTTTTAATTTTTAAATTTATACCATTGGGCAGTGAAAAAAGCATAATTATATTTTTACCACAAAAAAATGTTTTACCCTCAGATTTTACATTTTCACACAGGGCAATGGGTAAAAATGGTGCCGAAATGTGTCACACAATTTCTTCTAAAAGTGTCAATACCCCATATGTGACTGTATCGTACCACTTAGCCATACGGTGAGATTTGAGGGGGAAGGAGCGCTATTTGACAATTGGAGAACAAATTATTGTAGAATAGGCATTTGGATTTGGGAGCACAAAATTTTCTGAATTTCTTTTGGGGGGCAAGGACCATTTTGCTTTTCCAGAGCCTTTCTGCTACCAGTAACTTGGAAGTCCCTTATATTTTTAACAGATGATGGACCTGAGTGGGGACTAGCTTTTTTTGAGGACTGAGTTGAAGCTTTTATTGGGAACATTTTACGTAACATTTATCCGGCGCTCTAGGCTGAGCACTTACATTGGGGTTTCCATCTAAATTTCCAAGTGATGTAATTCAGATGAAACCCCTGCAGGATCCATTCACTGTAATGAGGCAGCAGAGTTACTCTGGACTCCGTCTGGCCTCTGTTTAGTGGTGTCCTTTATTTCAGAAGTGCACAAAACTGTGGCCAACCGCACTTTTATGCACGCCTAAAACAAATGACACCGTGGAATCCCAGGCTAGACGGCATCCACAGTGGCCTATATCTGCCTCATTACAGGGAATCTTCCATCATGGTTTCTGGCTGAATCACGTATTTCAGAGATTTACACGGAAACTCTGGTGTAAGTGCTCAGCGCAGAGCACAGGATAAATGTGAGCAGAGCCTTACTGGGATCTTTGGGAGACATAATAAACAAATCAGTAGCAGGTGAATAATATTTGTTTTATTTATTTTTTATGCCGTTCCTAGTGTGATATAACTGATTAGATTACTTTATTCTTCGGGTCGGTGCGATTACAGAGATACCAGATTTATATCGGGTTTTTATGACTGACAGCTATCACACACTAAAAGACGCTTTTTTTGCAAAATCTAGTTTTTGCATCACCATATTTTGAGAGCTATAATTTTTCCATATTTCAGCCGATAGAGTCATGTGATGGCTTGTTTTTTGCGGGACGAGTTGAAATTTTTATTGGAACCATTTTTGGGCACGTGACATTTTTTGATCTCTTTCTATTCCGTTTTTTGGGAGGTAAAGTTAACAAAAACAAACACTTCAGGAATTGTTTTTTGATTTTTTTTTATGCCGTTCTGCGTGTGGTAAAAGTGATCAGGCAGCGTTATTCTTCGGGTCAGTACGTTTACAGCGATACTACACTTACTGTATTTTTTTCATGTTTTGGCGCTTTTACACAATAAAACAATTTTATAGAAAAAAAAATATTTTTTTTGCATTGCTTTATTCTGAGCGCTATAACTTTTTTATTTTTTGGCTGATGGAGCTGTATGGCGGCTTTTTTTTGTGTAACTAGATGACGTTTTCAGTGGTACCATTTTTATTTCTATTCTGCTTTTTGATCGCATTTTTTTCCACTTTTTGTTTGGCGATATGATGAAAAAGCATATTTTTTTGCTTCGTTTTTTATTTATTTTTATTACGGTGTGCACAGAAGGAGTTAATTAGTGTGACAGTTTTATAGCTCGGGTTGTTTCGGACGCGGCGATACCAAATATGTGTACTTTTTTTGGTTTTGTAATAATTTACGGATTTATTGGTTTAATATTTTATTTATTTATTTTTATTTATTTTGTGATTTTTTTTTTTTAATAGTTTAAAAACTTTTTTTTTACTTTTTTTTACATTTTTACTTAGTCCCTGTATGGGACATTAATTTTTATTTTTCTGATCACTGATCTCATGTAATGTAATACACATATATTACATTATATGAGATCTTCACTGACTGTTTCAGTCAGAGTCTCCTGTCTGACTTCAGCTACATACAGGCTGAAGTCAGACAGGAAGGACACCATATATGGCACAGCTGGAGGCGGTCATGTGACCTCCAGCTGCCATAGCAACCCCAGGTCCTCAAACGAAACGGAGGTCTTCGGAGGTAAGTAAGACGACCCCCTCTCTTCCTGCTGTCTCCTATATGCCGTGATCACTATAGATCACAGCATATAGAAGACAGCAAAGGGTTAACATCACTGGGACCTGATCTAATCAGGTCCCGATGATGTACCCTGTCAGAGCTAACGCTCTGCACCGGAATCGCAGTGCTTGCAGAACCCTAGGGGTCCTGAGCACTGCGAGACCACCCACCGTTTTTAAACGTCGGCACTGCACAGAGCCCGGCAAGCGCCGACGTTTATCTACAGTGGGCGGTCGGGAACCGGTTAAGCCGATTTTCCATTCAATTTGTTAGCTGACACCATGTTGCGTTTGGAGAGCCCCTGTGTGCCTAAACATTGAAGCTCCCCCACAAGTGACCCCATTTTGGAAACTAGACCCCCCAAGGCACCTATCTAGATGCATAGTGAGCACTTGGAACCCTCAGGTTCTTCACAAATTGATTCGTAAAAATGAAAAAGTGAAATAAAAAATACTTTTTCATTTTTACGAATCAATTTGTGAAGCACCTAGGGGTTCAAAGTGCTCACTATGCATCTAGATAGGTGCCTTGAGTGGTCTAGTTTCCAAAATAAGGTCACTTGTGGGGGGCTTCAATGTTTAGGCACACAGGAGCTTTCCAAACGCAACATGGCGTCCACTAATTATTCAAGCAAATTTTACAATCAAAAAGTCAAATGGCGCTCCTTCCCTTCCGAGCCCTGCCGTGCGCCCAAACAGTGGTTTTTCCCCACATATGGGGTATATGAGTGCCCAGGGGAAATTGCACAACAAATTTTAGGGTCCATTTTTCTTGTTACCCCTGTGAAAATAAAAAAAATTGGGTCTAAAGCAACATTTTAGGGAAAAAAGTTAAATGTTCATTTTTTTCTTCCACATTCCAAAAATTCCTGTGAAGCACCTGAAGGGTTAATAAAGTTCTTGAATGTGGTTTTGAGCACCTTGAGGGGTGCAGTTCTTAGAATGGTGTCACTTTTGGGTATTTTCTGTTATAAAGACCTCTCAAAGTGACTTCAAATGTGATGTGATCCCTAAAAAAATGGTTTTGTAAATTTTGTTGGAAAAATGAGAAATCGCTGGTCAACTTTTAACCCTTATAGCTCCCTAACAAAAAAAAATTTTGGTTCCAAAATTGTGCTGATGTAAAGTAGACATGTGGGAAATGTTATTTATTAAGTATTTTGTGTGACATATCTCTCTGATTTAAGGGCATAAAAATTCAAATTTTGAAAATTGCTAAATTTTCAAAATTTTCGCCAAATTTCCATTTTTTTCACAAATAAACGCAAGTGATATCGAAGAAATTTTACCACAATCATGAAGTACAATATGTCACGAAAAAACAATCTCAGAATCAGGGGGATCCATTGAAGCGTTCCAGAGTAATTACCTCATAAATTGACAGTGGTCAGAATTGTAAAAATTGGCGTGGTCATTAACGTGCAAACCACCCTCGGGGGTAAAGGGGTTAAAGGGAATCTGACGCGCCCCTGGGCCGTGGGGTACTCGGTGCCGGGCCGGTCGTTGCTTAGGGAGATGTCACAGTGGCGGTGACCCGGTCCATTGAAATGACCGCGGGCAAGGCCGCGCATTGGTATCTATGATCTGGCCCAGCAAGATCCCCACACACAGACTCTATCTTGATAACCGTATCTTTACTGGTATACATTTTTAACACAGCAAAGAAAAACAATAAATGACAACCGTAAATATGCACAGTAATAACGTGTACTGATAAGCTGATCCTCACTGTCCCTACTCACACGTTACCAGTCCTTTACTCCAGAAGGATGTGTCCCCCGTCGCAGGCCTGTCTGTCTTTGCAGGAGGGCGTCCCAGACGGAAAAAAAACAGGAACAGCAGAATTCGCGGAAGGAAAGGAAGGGGTACTTTGGCCTCTCGCCAGAGGTCCCGCTTACAGTCTCTCTGATCCGGATAGAAGCTCTGGTGGGTCCCCTTATGTAGTCCACACTCCAGTAGCAGGGAGTGTAATAGCTGTATCCTTCAGCAGTGCAGAAGCTGGGGAAGGCTCCGAGGATATGGTGTTAGATAGAAGAAATCACGTTGAGAGTCTCTCCTGCGCCACACACGAGGGCCTGCACACCGTCCTGGCTCTTTTCACAGACCACAGCAGACTCTTCGCGTGCTTTTTTCTGCTTCCCACTTTGGTCACGTGACTCTCTAGGGCGGGACACAGGAGGCTCAGTCTTTTTCTCTGTCATCACACCCTGCGCAGGTGCAACCTCTGGCCACAAGGTGGCAACATCATCCTGTGCAATCACTTCTGTAACAGGCTCCATATCAATTATCACAGAACAGCCAGAGCCGGCCAGCTCACTACACGCCCCCCCACTCAAAGGTTGGCAGTCCCTGCCAATGACCGGCTCCAGGGCGGCGATGGCTGTGGATGTGACAGGGGGTGGCTGGGAAGAGAGCCACACATATTGGTCTCTGTAGGACTGTCCTGGAGGTACCCCTGCAGTGGTCCTCGTTGTCCACCTAATGGGTTGGATCCCCTCTCTCCTATCAGTCACCCCACTCTCTTTCCCAGTCGACATGTCAGTAGAGGAGGTAATCGGTTCAAGTGCGTCAGTCGGACGGACAGGGGTAGGCATGCATTCAGTCTCTACATCCCCGGGGTCAGTGTCTCCGACAGTATTAGTGATTAGAGATGAGCGTTGTTCTACTCGAACTGTTCGCCAATCTCAAATTCGAGCTGTTTTGGGCGGTGTTCGAGCCGGTCGGCGAACACGAACAATTTGAGAAAAATTCGGCTGTTCGAGGTTATGTTCGATAACTGTTCGTGCACCAAAATCATAACTGGATTTTTTCTCAGTAATGATGAAAATTAATGTTAATACGCAGTTTGAGTGTACAGCGGGGCGGGGGGAGGGGCAGGGGATGGATCTCTGCAGGAACAATGAAGATCTCCATTTTTTTTTCTCTTTCCCGCATTTGCAGTGGGGAGGTGCAATCTGTCAGCCTATCAGCAGCGCACACACGGAGCGAAGTGCTTTTTTTCACACAAGCAAGGGCATGTGTGATTGGCAGTGTATGTCACATGTCCTTGCCCTATAAGACCAAGCCATTTTCCCCGTCGCCACCATTTTCTCACTGCTGCAGCTGCGTGTTAGACGGCACCGCTGTTGCTGTGTGCGCTATACCTTGTTAATTTCAAGCCAATTTTCGCACAAATATACAGATAGCTTGGGAGTAGGGAATAGTTGTGATTGCAGTCCTTTTAAGGACTAGGTTACAGCATTTCCTACGACTTTTATCAGGCAGGTCTGTGCTCTTAAATAGATAGATTGTGGGAGTAAAGACTAATTGTAATTGGAGTCCTTTTCAGGACTAGGTTACATCAGTTCCTATCAGTTTTTGCCAGGCAGGTCTGTGCCAGTGCTGTGCAAGTTTTTTTCACAGCATTTGGCTGAATCTAGCAAAGCTAATCCTTTTTGGCCTATTGCAGAGTGTGTTAGTCAGTGGAGTAGCCTATCTGTGTTGCAAGATATACCACCTGTGTATAGAATACCAATTTTTTTACTGCACCTAGTGAAGTAAAATCTTTTGGGCATAGCATCATTCTATTAGTCCATCTATACTGACCTCCATCAGGTTGCAAACTGAATATAATTTTTTTCTGCATCTAGCTCTGAAAAAATATTTGGGCTTCTAGCAGTGTGTGGGACTTGGTCTATTAGTCCATCTATACTGACCTCCATCAGGTTGCAAATTAAAAATAATTTTTTTCTTCATTTAGCTCTGAAAAAATATTTGGGCTTCTAGCAGTGTGTGGGACTTGTTCTATTAGTCCTTCTATACTGACCTCCAGCAGGTTGCAAATTGAATATAATTTTTTTCTGCATCTAGCTCTGAAAAAATATTTTGGCTTCTAGCGGTGTGTGGGACTTGGTCTATTAGTCCATCTATACTGACCTCCATCAGGTTGCAAATTAAAAATAATTTTTTTCTGCATCTAGCTCTGAAAAAATATTTGGGCTTCTAGCAGTGTGTGGGACTTGGTCTATTAGTCCATCTATGCTGACCTCCATCAGGTTGCAAATTAAAAATCATTTTTTTCTTCATTTATCTCTGAAACAATATTTGGGCTTCTAGCAGCGTGTGGGACTTGTTCTATTAGTCCATCTATACTGACCTCCATCAGGTTGCAAATTAAAAATAATTTTTTTCTGCATCTAGCTCTGAAAAAATATTTGGGCTTCTAGCAGTGTGTGCGACTTGGTCTATTAGTCCATCTATACTGACCTCCATCAGGTTGCAAATTGAATAAAAAAATTTTCTGCATCTAGCTCTGAAAAAATATTTGGGCTTCTAGCGGTGTGTGGGACTTGGTCTATTAGTCCATCTATACTGACCTCCATCAGGTTGCAAATTAAAAATAATTTTTTTCTGCATCTAACCCAGCCAATAGTTTTGGCCTAATACCACAGTTTGGCCACTCAGCTCTGCTCGGTTACCATCCATTGTTTTTTTGTGCAAACAACTCCAGAGTTGTGAATTAGTTAACCACCAAAATGAGTGGAAAAAGGCCTGCTGCTGGTGGAAAGGGGAATAGGCGTGTTGGGAAGGGGAAAAAAGGTTGTGTCTGTGGGGTAGGTGCAGAAGAAAGACCATCTTCCAGCCAAACTAAAATGTCTACTTCTTTTAGCGGACAATGTGATAAGATCCCTTTCTTACGGCCACGCCAATCGCTACAAATTCCAGATGAGGCACAAAAACAGCAGGTGCTTCAACGGATATCAAGTGCTCCTTTAAGTGGGCTCTCCTCCACATCAACTTCAACATCACAAATACTCCAGTCCTCAAAGGTGTCACCCAAATCGCACTTGCTTCCTCACAGCTCCCAAATCTCCAGCTGCCCGTCTGAGTATGAGGTAGAACAGATGGTTGAGTCTGCAGAGCTGTTTACTCATACTATAGCCTGGGAATCAGAGGTCGACTCCAGCGCTTCTGTGAATCCAGACGAGGAAATGATCTGCACTGATGCCCAGAATCTTTATGAGTCGGATCCAGGACCAGACGCAGAAGGTTCTGACCATAATGTAGACCCTCATTCCCAAACTGTAACTCCTGTTGGTGGAGACAATGAGGAAGACGATGATAAGACTCAAATACCTGATTGGAGCGACAACTTTAGTTTTTTGTCAGGGCAGGAACAGGTTGGCTCTGAGGACGACGGGTGTGATAACGCACAGGGTGATGATGATGAGGTCGGAGATCCCACTTACTGTCAACCCACAGTCAGCCAAGAGATGAGGTCAGCAGAGGAGGTGGAGGAAGATGCTAGTGACGACGAGGTCAGGTTGCGCCTTCCTGGACAGAGACGTAGTACTGGAAGCACGTCAACAACTGCATCCTCAAACACAACTCTGCCTCTCACCACAAGTCGTGGTGGCTCTTCAGGTCGCATGGGTGCTAAGCCTTGCATAGCCTGGGCATTTTTTCAGATCGATAAAGATGACCCAACTCGTGTTATCTGTAACATTTGTCAGCAAAAGCTAAGTAGAGGCCAAAAAATACATAGTTTGAGTACTTCATGCATGAACCGGCACATGGACATGAAGCATAAGTTGCAGTGGGAAGCTCAGTGTGCTACAATGCGGTCTAGCCGGCCGGGCCAACCACCGTCTGCCATATCTTGTGCATCCGCGGCCTCTTCATCCTCTGTGACTGGGGGGACAGCAGTCACACCTGTTTTGGGGCGCAGACCTGCCACCTCTTTACCCGCAACAGCCAGCGTGATTGGCAGGTCATCATTTTCTTTGGAGGTGGTAACACCAGCTGGTCTTGAGCGCTGTCCGACATCGATAGCACCACCTTTGGATCAAGGCAACCTAACATGTCCGCCTGCATCTTCCTCACAGACCGGCAGTTTGCCGGGGACACCCTTATCAACCCCGTCTAAGCACAATAGCCAGCCCTCGGTCCCTCAGATGTGGACAAGTAAAAGATCATTTCCTCCTAGCCATGAGAAAGCTAAGAGGTTGAATTTCACCATCTGCAAGCTCTTGGCTACAGAAATGCTGCCTTTCCGCCTGGTGGACACAGAGGATTTTCGAGACCTTATGTCCGTCGCAGTGCCCCAGTACCAGATGCCCAGTCGGCACTACTTCTCAAAGAAAGGTGTGCCTGCGCTCCACCAGCATGTCGCACACAACATCACCGCTTCTTTGAGAAACTCTGTGTGTGACAGGGTGCATTTCACCACAGACACTTGGACGAGTAGGCATGGACAGGGGCGTTACATGTCGCTGACTGGGCACTGGGTAACTATGGTGACAGCAGGACAAGGGGCTGCTGTCCAAGTCTTGCCGTCCCCACGAGTTGTGCGTCAATCCTCTTTATGTCATTTTTCCTCCACTGCTTCTGCCTCCTCAACCTCCTCTCGGTCTTCCACCTGCACCCAAAGCCTGTCTGGTCATGCCACAAGCTTTCTAACTGCGCAGAAGGGATCCTGCACACCTCCTTACTATGCTGGCAGTAGGGCTCAACGTCATCAGGCGGTTTTTACATTGAAATGTCTGGGAAATGTGAGTCACACAGCTGAGGAGTTGTGGTCAGCTCTGGAGAACCAATTTCATGAATGGTTGTCTCCACTGGACCTGAAACCAGGGAAGGCCGTGTGCGACAATGCTGCAAACCTGGGTGCGGCCCTTCGCCGGGGCAATGTCACACACGTGCCTTGTATGGCTCACGTGTTGAACCTGGTTGTCCAGCAATTTTTAGCCCACTATCCCAGACTAGATGGCCTTCTGCAGAGGGCACGGTCGCTGTGTGCTCACTTCCGCCGTTCGCATCCCGCAGCTCAGCGACTTACATCTCTACAGAAGTCGTTGGGCCTGCCACTTCACCGGCTAAAATGCGATGTGCCTACCCGGTGGAATTCAACTCTGCACATGTTGCAGCGACTGTGGCAGCACCGACAAGCCCTGGTGCAATACGTTCTGACGTATAGCCTGGGCCAACGAGATTCAGAGGTGGGGCAAATCACGCTGGAGGAGTGGTCTCAGATCAGGGACCTATGCACCCTTCTGCACAGTTTTGAAATGGCGACGAAGATGTTTAGTGCTGACGATGCCATTATCAGCATGACTATTCCGGTGATTTACATGCTGGAGCACATGTTAAACAGAATTCGGAGTCAGGTGGTGGCACAAGAGGAGGTGGAGGAAGTAGAGGAGGAGGAGTTGTATGCGGAAGGGCTAACATCTGCAAGGTCCAGACGGTCGGCAGCACCAGGGCGGCAGGCATGTGAGGGTGGGGGAGATGATTTTACCAGGGCGCATGGTAGCAGCCAAACTAGTGAGGAAGGTGCAGGAGCCCAGGAAGAAGTGGAGGACGAACTGATGGAAGACTCATCAGATGAGGGAGACCTTGATCACATTTCTGTTGTGCGAGGTTGGGGGGAGAGGACAGAGGAAGGAAGCATGATTGTTACCTTGCCACCAACACAACAGGGACTTGGTGCTCCTGGATGCGCAACACACATGAGTGCCTTCTTGCTGCACTACCTGCAACATGACCCTCGAATTGTGAGAATTAGAAATAATCCTGACTACTGGGTTGCCACACTGTTAGATCCCCGGTACAAAAGTAAATTTGCAGAAATTATTCCTGCCATAGAAAGGGATGCACGCATGCAGGAGTATCAGCAGAGACTGTTGCAGAATCTTACATGTGCTTTTCCACAAAATACCAGTGGTGCACGTAGTGAATCTCACAGTTCCAACTTGCCAACCGTGGGACCGTCAAGTGTTCAGCACTCAAACCGTAACAGAACCACAGTATCTGCTGGTAACATCAATTTTGCGGAATCATTTCACCACTTTTTTAGCCCATCCTTTGCAAGGCCACAGGAGACAAGAAGTCTGACACATAGTCAACGCCTAGAGACGATGGTACAGGAGTATCTCCAAGTAAACATTGAAGCCACGACTGTGTCACTGGACCCTTGCTCTTTTTGGGCTTCCAATCTGGATAAATGGCCGGAGCTAGCCACTTACGCCTTGGAGATCTTGTCATGCCCCGCAGCCAGCGTTCTGTCTGAACGTGTGTTCAGCGCTGCTGGTGGTGTGCTGACAGATAAGCGCACGCGGCTCTCCACTGATAATGTAGACAGACTCACGTTCATAAAGATGAACAAATCATGGATCCGAAACGACTTTTCTACCCCTGTGTCATCCTGGGGAGAGTAAAAGCTTGATGATTGGTTAAAATCACCCTACCAACCGTTTTAAGCTTTCAAATTACTAATCATGTTTATCTGTATCTTGACTGGAAAATAATTTGGGCTTTGTAGCAGTGTGCAGCACTGATCCTATTAGGCCATCTATAATAAGCTTCACCAGATTTAAAATTAAAAATAATTTTTAGCTGCATCTAGCCCGGAAAATAATTTTGGGGCTCCGAGATGCGCAAGACACATAAGTGCCTTCTTGCTGCACTACCTGCAGCATGACCCTCATATTGTCAGAATTCGAAGTAATCATGACTACTGGGTTGCCACACTCTTAGATCCCCCAAACTTTTCGATCAACCTTTTCATTTTAATAAAGACCAAAAAAATGGTCATTTTTGAAATTATAAGCATTAGCAGGTTGTTAGAAACTGAAATCAAACAGTTTTCAACTCAAAACTTTATTCTAGGTGATGTTACATTTTCACATAGGACCCCTTGTTCGAAAGGAGCTTCTGAACTCTCTCGTCCATTGAATTTGTCAGGTTTTGGATGGTTTCTGCTTCAATTGTTTTGCATGAGGACAGAATACCCTCCCAGAGCTGTTGCTTAGATGTGAACTGCCTCCCGCCATCATAGACACTCCTTTTAATGATGCTCCAAAGGTTCTGAATGGGGTAGAGGTCAGGGGAGCATGGGGGTCACACCATAAGTTTGTCCCCTTTTATGCCCATATCAGCCAGAGATGCAGATGTTTTATGTGCAGCATGAGATGGTGCATTATCATGCAGAAAAATGATCTTGCTGTGAAATACACGGTTCTTCTTCTTGAACCATGGCAGGAAGTGCTGTTTGAGAAAATCCACATACATTATGGAGTTCATCTTTAGCGCCTTCAGGGATCCTAAAGGGGCCGACAATCTCTCTCCCCATGATTCCAGCCCAAAACATAACTCCACCTCCTCCTTGTTGGCGCTGTAGCCGTGTTTGCGTGGGGTGTCCATCAACCAGCCATCCTCCACTCCATTCATCTGGACCATCGAGCGCTGCACGGCACTCATCCGTGAACAAAACAGTTTTGAAATCAGTCTTCATGTAATGTTTGGCCCACTGGAGCCGTTTCTGCTTGTGTGAAGTGGATAGAGGAGGTCGACAGGATGGCGTATGCACAGCTGCAAACCGCTGAAGGACCCTGCATCTTGTTGTTCGGGGGACGTTGGAGGCACAAGCAGCTTCAAAAACTTGTCTGCTGCTATGACAAGGCTTTTTTGCCGCTGCTCTTTCAACCTGACGTAATTGCCTGTAGGAAAGAGTCCTCAATTTGCCCTTATCAGCACGCACACGTGTGTACTGTGAATCAGCTACATACTTCTTGATTGCCAAGACACTTCATCCTGATCATCGCACAATGTTGATTGTAGTCATGCCTTGACCTAAACACTCCACAATTTGTTGCTTCTCAGCAGCCGACACATCCTTTTTCTTTCCCATTTTGGCAGAAAATGTAGGCTGCTTAATAATGTGAGAGAGCCTTCTTAAGTAGTCTTGCCTTTCATTGGACACACCTGTCAAACTAATTAGCACAGGTGTCTGCAATTGCTTACAGTGATATAAAGAGCACTGACACACATCACCATCAATGAGTTTAACTGACAAACAAACAAATTCTTCCCTTATCACTCCTAAACACTTTTTGCATAATAATTTGGAACGCGGTGTACATGTGCTTTTCCACAAAACACCAGTGGTTCACGTAGTGAATCTTACAGTTCTAACTTGCCAACCGTGGTCTGTATGGAATTGTTCAATAAAGGGCCCAAAATTAAGATAACATAGATGGGAGAGGTCTCTATGAATAGGAATTCCTAAGTATTTGATACCCTGTGAGGGCCAGGCAAAGGGAAAGTTGGACTGGATGGAATCCTATATGGATTTAGGGTGGGAGACATCGAGGGCCTCAGACTTCGCTGCATTGATTTTAAAATTTTACCATGTAACAAAGTGATCTATTTCAGCCATAACAGCAGGGATGGATATATGTGATTGAGTGATATATACTAGGACATCATCAGCAAATAGAGAGCACTTGTACTCGGTGCCTCCCACCTCAATCCACCTAATATTGGGGTTATGGCGAATTGATGAGAGCAGGTGCTCCGTCACTAGGATGTATAAGAGAGGGGACAGAGGACATCCCTGCCTTGTCCCATTGGTGATTGTGAAAGGTGATGAAAATGTTCTGACGCACCCCCTGGGCCTTGGGACACCCGGAGCCGGACCCTTTTTGGTGGATGCTGGTGGTTGTAGTCTTCGTGGCGGCGATCCGGTTCCGTGGCTCAGGGCGGTCAAACCAGTGGCGGAACTATTTATGTGGTTTTGATGTTTAAATGTCCGACTACGCCACCCGTGGATTGCGGTCAGAGTGAACCGCCGCTACAGGGCAGACCGCTAAGGCTGGTGTTGTGGGTGCAGCAGAGCGTAGCATAACTCCCCACGGGAGGAGTATAGCCTCAGGGCAGTGTATGCGGAGGATGGGGGTGATGGTGCAGGGCAGCAGCAGTAACGACACGGAGTCAGTGATGCAGTTCAGGGCCTTTACTCACAGTTCTTATTATCCAGACCACGTCTGCAGGTAACGGCTGCCCACGTCGTACTGTGCTCACCAGGTGAGGGGCTCAGACACCTCCCAGATAACTTTGGAGCGCTTCACAGGACCCCCTTTGTGTGTCCTTTGTCTGGCCTTTCTTACCAACACTTCTGTCCGGCTGCCTCGGGCCTCCTCTTGGTAAACTTGGCGCCAGTTTCCCTGACCCTATGTGGTGCCTTCCTAGCGGGTGGAGCAAGGGGCTGCGCCACATAAAATGTCAGAGCCTCCGGTTTCTTGCTGAGGGTCGTTTCCTGCCTCCACTAGTTCGGGGACCGGTCTCCCCCTTTGGCCTGACCCCTCCACGCAGGTGGATTCGGGCGTGCGGTGGCGATTCGCCCGTCCGCACCCCTGGGATCCCTTCATTCCTCGTTCCTGGAGCCTTCTCCGCTCCTCTTCCTTCCTTCTCCCTCTTGCAGGCCTGGGCCTCTGTTACTAGGCCCGCCTCCGGAGCAGAGCTCATGCAGAGCCCCTGCTCCCTGCCACTTCTGCTCAGACTTCTCTGCACTGAACTAAGATGGTGCCCACCTTTTATACTCCCTTCTCAATGCACCCAGGAACTGCTTCCTCCCTGCTCCTGCACTGCAGGGTTCCCCTTCCTCAGTGTTCCCTCCCCCCACTCCAGCCAGGGACAGGGACTGTCGTGCCCATCTCAGGGGCATATTGGTCGCCCTGCCCCACGGCAATGTGGTGTAATGCATGCAGGTGTCGGGTCCTGATCCACACTCCATCCTTATCTGAGAGTGAGATATCACACCTCTGGGTGAGGTGCAATACGTCTGTAGCAACCGAGCCCTCGGTGCTACAGTTCCATTTATCTTCAGCCTAGGTGACGTATTGTGATACAGGGCCGTGATTTTGGCTATAAAAGGGTCCTCTAGACCCCTACCCCAAGCTTTTTAAGAGAATCATATATGGCGTGCCAGGAGACTCTATGGAATGCTTTCTCAGCATCCAACGAGAGTATCTACTTACAAATTTTTAACTGCATCTAGCCCAGGAAATACTTTGTGCCTAGTAGCAGTGTCTGCTAGTCAGCGGATTATCCCGGCTGTTAAGCAAGCTACACCACCTGTAGTTTGGACACTTAATTTTTTCAAAGGAAATGCTTCGGGACCATGGGATACTTAGTGAAGAGCATCAGGAGGCACCCCAAGGCATAGGGGCTGGGACTGGCACTAGGATGTCTTGCGGTGGACAGCCGAGCTCGATCCTTATAAAAGCTTTTTAACTGCAGCAGCTTTAGTGGACGCTACTGGAGCTGGAATTACGCGGCTGCTGGCATGAGACTTGCCCTCCAATAGATCCTTGTAAATGGATTTAAAGTGTATTCATTCAAATTAGAGGGACAATTTAAATTAAAAAGCTTAGAGCTGCCTCCACCACAGGGGGGCTCTCTCGACCCACCAGCGGACAGGCACCAGTATTGGGAGAGGGGGGCTGGCCGTCAGGGTTCACCGCGGCTCTGGCACAAACCCGGCGACACGGAGGTGGCACGGGCAGGAGCGGACTGGCCGTCTCGGCTTCTCACTTTTTGGATTTTAGAAGGGCATGACATGCCTATATCTGTGTCTCCCCCTCCTTTTACTCCTCCACCTCTTTTCTTTTCGCATGACTATATGTACTTGTCACTTTTCCATGTGTTAGTTGTGTCTTCTGAGCAGTTTGTCAGCTTTTGGACACCTTTGAAGGTGTTTTCTATGTGTTTCTATGTGTTTTTGTTTGCCTGCCATTGGTTTTAACGGTGTTCGAAGGTGTTCGACGAACAGTTCGACGAACAGTTCGGCGAACACACGGGTGTTCGACGAACCGAACCGAACTCGAACACTACGGGGGTGGCTCAACACTATTAGTGATATCCATCTCTCTAGGTATCACAGTAGGGGAGTCAGGCTGGGAACGGCAGGGGCGCAACATATTACGGTGCAAAGTTCAGATGCTGCCGCTGTCTTCACCCTGCACTTGATAGACGGGGCCGCCGGGGTACGGCTGTCCAATTACTTGATAGACTTCGGTCTCCCACTTGGGCCGGAGTTTCCCTTGCGGCTTCTTTATTCGGACTAGGACCAGTTGACCTACATTCAGTGGGTCTTCTTGTACCGGAAGTGGGTCAGCGTGCACTTGATCCTGAATTTGTCGGCCTACTAGCCGGTAGACAGTCTCCATTCTCTGGCGGTGTATTTGTAGCCAGGAAGGATAGGTACCACAGGTATCTTCTTCGGAGCTAGACAGTTGCAACTCATGGATGTCTTTGCCTGGACGGCCAAAGAGAAGGGTGTATGGGGTGTGTCCGGTGACGGAATGGACCTGATTATTATAGGCCCACAGCAGTTCCGGGAGGAATCGAGGCCAGTCGGGCTTTTTGTCTTCAGCCAAAGTCCGGATCAGTTGTAAGAGGGTTCGGTTAAAGCGTTCACACGCGCCATTCCCTTGTGGATGGTAAGGGGTGGTCCTGGACTTCTTGATTCCATACATCCGTTGGAGTTCTTCAATGACTCGCCCTTCGAAACAAGCCCCCTGATCAGAGTGTAGCCGCTCCGGACACCCGTAGACCCGAACGAATTGCTGACAGATAGCCTGTGCAGCTGATTCAGCAGTCTGATCCTTGGTAGCAACAGCGACAGCGAATTTCGTGAAGTGGTCCACCATCACCAGACAGTACTGGTAGCCACTATTCGCCATTCCGATCAACAGATAGTCCACCATCAACAGCTCGAGGGGCCTCGACGTCTTAATAGTCTGGACGGGGGCACGCTGCTCCGCGGACTGGTGTAATTCACAGGTACGGCATGCTTGACAGACGTTTTCAACCAACTTACGGAGCCCCGGACAAAAAATGAACTGCTGGGTCCACCGGAGGGTCTTGTCTATGCCGAAGTGGCCGTTCCTCCTGTGAGCTTCGCCCACCATCTCATGGGCCAACTGCACCGGGACGACAATCTGCAAACACTCCTCCAGCATATGGGATAAAAGGGCCCTGCGACACAGGACTCCATCTTTCACGATCAGCCGATCCCATTGGGCAAGCAGAGCCAAGGCTCCGGTCGATAGTTGGGCTCTCACTTCGGAGGGCGGTTTCTCTTGTTTATTCACATACTGTTTCAGTAAGACGTGCTCGGGATCTCGATCTTGAAGCTTGGCCCATTCTTGCTGGGACAGGGAAGATCCCACTACGGCTTCAATCCCTCCTACTGCATACTGGCGGCTATCTTCTATTTGCTTTGCGAGCCGGGCAAAGTCAGGCATCTCATCTTCCTCCAACTCTTCATCCCGGTCCCCCTTGGGGGGCATGATGTCACTCTAGACAGGCTGTCAGCATTCTGATTCTCGTTCCCCGCTCTGTATTTAATTTTGTACTGGAATCTAGAGAGCCTGGCCATCCAGCGCTGTTCCATTGCCCCTAGTTTAGCATTCTCTAGGTGGGCAAGAGGATTGTTGTCCGTCATGACCAGCACCTCCGCTCCTGTCAGATAGCCGGCAAATTTCTCCGTCATAGCCCAAGTCAGAGCCAAGAGTTCCAAGCGGAAGGAGCTGTAGTTGACGGGATTCTTTTCGGTGTCACGGAGAGACCTACTGGCATAGGCTATCACGCGTTCTTTATTATCTTGAACTTGAGAGAGGACCGCCCCTAGACCTTGAAGGCTGGCGTCGGTGTGCAACTGAAACGGTAATGTGTAGTCTGCATATGCCAGAACAGGGGGTGATGTTAGAGCAGCCTTAAGTGCCTGAAAGGATTTTTCTCGGTCAGGCCCCCAACTGATGCGTCGTCCTCTGGGGCTGTTCGCGGTCCCTCGGAGAACCTCATGCAGTGGTTCAGCAAGCCGAGCAAAGTCCTTGACAAACCGACGGTAGTAGCCTGCTAGCCCCAGAAAATCCCGGACTTCTTTGACGGTAGTTGGCTGCGGCCATTCTTGAACGGCTGCTATCTTCTCCGGAGAGGGCTGGACGCCTTCGGCCGAGATCCGGTGACCCAAGTAGTCGATTTCCTGCTGGAACAGACGGCACTTGCTGGGCTTCAACTTCAAGCCGTGTCGCCTCAAGAGCTGGAACACTTGGCCAAGCTTGTGAAGATGATCTTCAAAGGTGGCGGAGTATACCACGATGTCGTCAAGGTATATCAGCGTAAACTCAAAGTTGAAGTCCCCCAGACAGCGTTCCATTAGTCTCTGAAAGGTCCCTGGTGCGTTATTCAAGCCGAACAGCATCCGGTCGAACTCATACAGGCCCATGGGAAGGATGAAGGCGGTCTTTTACCTGTCCTTCTCACTCATTGGAACCTGCCAATATCCACTGGCCAGGTCTAGGGCCGAAAAATATTTGGCCTTCTTCAGGGCGGTCAGTGACTCTTCGATCCGAGGAAGTGGATATGAGTCCCGGATAGTGCAAGCGTTCAGCCTACGGTAGTCCACGCAAAACCTTAGGGAACCATCTTTCTTTTTGACAATCACCACGGGTGCAGCCCACAGGCTCTGGCTTTCACGTACCACTCCGGCGTGTAGCATAGATTCTAACAGGCTTTTCACCTCCTGGTATTGCTGAGGTGGTATCTGCCGGTACCTCTCGCAGATAGGGGGGGGTATCGCCCGTGGGTATCTCGTGCTGGATACTGGTGGTACACCCAAAGTCTGTGTCATGCTTTGTAAAGGAGTCTTGGTGTTCCCGCAGGAGTTCCTCCACTTGAGACACTTCTTGTTTGGTGTACTGAGACGTGTCTAGCTGCACTTTTTCCCGTAGTTTTCGCCCAATGTCTTCATCGTCTACTTGAGCGTTTATGGCTGAGACGGTTACCGTCCAGTCGCCTTCTGTAGACGGGGTGAATTCTAGGGGCCCAATGGGATTCACTTCCGTGGGTAGAGCATATACCCGGGCAAGTTGAGTGCCGGCTTCAAGGGCTAGGCCTACGTCTGCGGTGTTGTTTAGCCTGACAGGGACTCTCCCGTTCCTCACGACGGGTAGAGTGCGAGCAACTAGTGGGTTTAGCTTACCCCCACTTGGGGTCCTCGGCTCGATCAACACTTCAACCCCCTCAAGTTGTCGGTGGGTGTTAAGGGGTAAGGAAATGACAGTCTCTTTTTCAGCGGGCAAAGTAATCCGAGTACGGCGTGGCACCGTAATGGCGGCTAGGGGTAGTTGTTCCTCTGCCATCTGTTGAAGTCCAACGGTCCGGATTACGCGCTGGAACGCCAGACGAGTCGGCTTATGTTTGGTGACTTTCTGCCAGTATTTGGGTCCTTTTCTTGTCAACAGCATAAGATCCAGATCCTTCAAGATGTTCATTCCAACTATCACTGGGGTCTCGGAGCCGAAACCTTCCTTGACGATGACGATCCCTCGTTTTCCTAAGTCCTGTCCGCAGGCCTTTGTGTCCATCCAAGCAACTCCGGTCACTGGAATGGGTAGATTATTAGCCGCAATAATCTTAATGGAGGTGTCTGGGTCACGAGCAGTTCTTGGTTTGAGGTAATTTTCGTAAAACTGTTCAGAGATCGTGGTCACTTGTGACCCGGTGTCCATCAGTCCCTGTATGGCAATTCCTTCCAGGACAACTTCAAGTGTCGGGCTATTCGCGGCAAGAGCACTCCGCTATCGGCTCTGTTTTTCCACACCCCTCTTCTTGGCCTCCCCTGCTGCGCGAGCCTCAGCTGCAGGGGTGTCTAGTTTAACGGCGGCCATTGTGGTGAGGCCCGGCGTGGTAGCTCTGCTTGTGGATATGGCTGGGGTTCCATTCGCTGGTCTGATCGAAATTCCCTTCGCTGGGGTGACTGAGGGTTTGTTCGTTGGTGCGACGGAGGTTGTTGCGGAGGGAAGTGTTGAGGACAACGATTTGCCCTATGGCGAAGATCACCGCATGACCAACACTGTCCCACGGAACGACTAGGCTGTCTTTGCTGGTCTCCCTGTCGGTCTAATGTTAACTGTAATATCTGTCTCTGTAAGTCTGCTACCATCTGTTTCAGGTCTTCCGTGTCACTGTTCGGATTTTTAATGTCAGATATGGATCTGCACGCAGCACCTTGAATCCCCACATCCATGACAGGTCCCCTTGAATGTTCTATGGCTTCCTGTTTGACTTCAGAAAAAGTAAGAGTCGGCATCATCCGGATCAAGTCCTGTAACGTGCGGTTAAGATACTGGTCTCTCAGTCCTATTACAAATTGGTCTCTCAGTACCAGGTCACGAGAAGCCATACCAGCTAGTTGCTCCCCTTTTCCACAGGTTTGTTCAAGGAGTACCTGAAGGGCGTTCGCATATTGGGGAATATCCTCCCATTCAAGCTGCGTCCGTCTAAAGAACATGTGTCGCAATGTTCCCTGGTATGTGGTCGGCCCATAGGTGTTCTCCAGCACCCGCACCAAATCATCTACTGTACGCTGGCCCCTGACCATCTCCAGTCTGACTGTCGTCCATGCCTCCCCCTCTAGCATCAGTACCGCCATTTCTGCCAAGGTCTTAGGGTCAATATTATACATTTCCCCCAGTATCCGGACTTGTTCCGCCCACTCTGGTACAGGGTAGTTTCGTCCGCCAAATTTCCTGACCTGATTCACAATAGACACCGGCGGGGCTTTCTGACTGTACACATGGCCTGGGTGGGAATCCTGTTGGTCACAGATCCTGCCGACTACGCCAGATGAAGTGACCGCGGGCAAGGCCGCGCATTGGTATCTATGATCTGGCCCAGCAAGATCCCCACACACAGACTCTATCTTGATAACCGTATCTTTACTCGTATACATTTTTAACACAGCAAAGAAAAACAATAAATGACAACCGTAAATATGCACAGTAATAACGGGTACTGATAAGCTGACCCTCACTGTCCCTACTCACACGTTACCAGTCCTCTACTCCAGAAGGATGTGTCCCCCGTCGCAGGCCTGTCTGTCTTTGCAGGAGGGCGTCCCAGACGGAAAAAAAAACAGGAACAGCAGAATTCGCGGAAAGAAAGGAAGGGGTACTTCGGCCTCTCGCCAGAGGTCCCGCTTACAGTCTCTCTGATCCGGATAGAAGCTCTGGTGGGTCCCCTTATGTAGTCCACACTCCAGTAGCAGGGAGTGTAATAGCTGTATCCTTCAGCAGTGCAGAAGCTGGGGAAGGCTCCGAGGATATGGTGTTAGATAGAAGAAATCACGTTGAGAGTCTCTCCTGTGCCACACACGAGGGCCTGTACACCGTCCTGGCTCTTTTCACAGACCACAGCAGACTCTTCGCACGCTTTTTCCTGCTTCCCACTTTGGTCACGTGACTCTCTAGGGCGGGACACAGGAGGCTCAGTCTTTTTCTCTGTCATCACACCCTGCGCAGGTGCAACCTCTGGCCACAAGGTGGCAACATCATCCTGTGTAATCACTTCTGTAACTGGCTCTATATCAATTATCACAGAACAGCCAGAGCCGGCCAGCTCACTACACCATGACCCAGGGTGGTCAAATCAATAGGGGGAATATTTACAGGGGATTTATGTACAAAGCTTGTGACGCCACCTGTGGTATGCAGCTATGTGGAGCTGCCGCTGCGGAGCAGGTCCTCTGGAGCTGATGTTACTGCAGCATGGATGGTGTGGCTCTCCACAGGTAGAGCTTAGCTCCAGGGCAGTGTAGGTGGCATAGGTTTTGCTGGGCGTTGTAGTGCAGGGTTTGATGGCGCAGCAATAATCACAGAGACAATGGAGTGCAGTCCTCAGGGTCTTTACTTACTGTTATTGCAGTCCAAGTTACAGGTACCAGCGTAACTTCTCTCGTCGTGCTGCGCTTACTCAGAGAGGGGTTCGGGCAACCCTCAGATATCTCCGGAGTACTTAACGGGACCCCCTTCTGTGTCCTTTCTCTGGCTGTCTCCCTGCACCTCATACCAAGTGTCCCAATCCGGTACCTGCAGGCCTTGTCGGGCGACGTCTGTTCCGTCCCCTGGGTCCTCTATAGCTACCTTCTTGGTGAGACTGATATGGACTGTTGGCTACAGGACTTGAAATACTGCAGCCTCCGGTTTCTAGTTGAGACATAAAGTGCTCTGCTAGTTGAGGGACCGGTCCCCTTTGTGTGGCCTGACCCCTCCACCTGCTGGTAGATTCGGGCGTACGGGTGGCCTCCAGCACTGCCCGTAACCCTGGTGTCCTTTCCTCATTCCTGAGCCCTTCCTGCTCCTCTCTCCTTCTCCTTCAGTCCTGGGCCTCTCCTCAGGCCCTCTGCCTGAGCAGAGCTCCTGCAGAGCCCTGCTCCACTCCTCTCACTGTAGACTGTTCTCACTCACTGCTCACTCTTCTGATCTGACTAAACAAGATGGCTTCTCTATATATACCTTCATCTCATGTGCTCCCCTAAGCTACTTTTTCCACCCACACCCACTGCATAGTCCCTCCCACAGCTAGAGACCCGGGACTGTGCTCTCCCTTAGGAGCAATCTCGCCCTACCCCCACTGCGGGTACGTGTTGGATGCTGGTGTTAGGGTCCCGAGCTGTACTCCTTCCTTACATGAGAGTGAGATACCACACCTCTGGTTGAGATGCAGCACCTCTGTGGCGACCGAACCCTCAGGGGCGCCACAAATCTGTCACCACATTTGACCTATCTGAGTTATTAATATGGGCATACAGGTTATAGACTGCTGAAAAAAGTCCTACCTGTATGCCTCATATCAGATGCCATGTTGTGGATAAATCTTTTATCACTTTATGTAAATGGCCTCTTCCAAGGTGACCTGTGTGCCCATATTAATAGTTTAGGTCAAATGTGGTGACAGATAAACATCTGTATTTTGGCCTGTTTGGTCCTGAGTACACGCAGAGCAGGAGCTGGCTCCATCGTGCATCATCTGGTGTTCTCATCTTGAATAGTAGAAAGGTATATAGTAGATGTGGATCCCACCAACTGGGCCATGACAGGCACCGCTCTCAGCCAAGAGATGGCAGAATTACCACCCATGTGTATAGGAATTTATACCACCTCTCCATGAAAAGCAACAGCATCTCATTTTCAATATACATGTGGGTCCCATCTGGGAGATTCACATATACTATCCATTATGCATACCTCCCAACTTTTGAAGAACAGAAAGAGGGACACATTGCCACAGCAAATTTTGGCCACGCCCCTGGCCACACCCCAGTCCACGCCCATTTACTATTTCTTTCTCCCCCACCAGGAGGAGTTGTCAGAGGGGCGCTGGTAATGAAGGGAATTCAGCAGACTCCATAGACTGCAGGGCGTAGACCCAAATCCAGGACTGTCCGTTTTATCCGGGACAGTTAGGACTAGAGATGAGCGGATAGATTCCCGGGTCTCTGGTCCAGCGTCCCGGTCAGTGGTACCTGGCGGGTGGACAGGAGGCCGCAAATCTCTAACCATCCAGCGTCCCCGACGGCTTTTGATCACCCAGGGCACCGTGACGTCATCTGTGCGTCCTGCTCATCTCTAGTTGGGGCCTGTGGATTATTTTTTGTTCCCGCAATCACAGTCGGAGCTGCCAGAGCTTCCTCATCTTTATATAGCTTCACTATACTACATCCGGCTTTTTTGTGTCGGTAAGGCCGTGTTCACACAGTGCAGAAATCCTGTGTTTTTTGTTTTCTGCAGGATCCGCACCAAACGCCACAAAGAATCAAAGCTTTTCTGTACTGTTAAAAAGCGTTAAAAACGCTGCATCATATCTGCCCCAAAATTGCATCAAATAAGCAGGAAAACGCATAAAAGAAACGCAGCAAAGAAGCCATAATCAGAGAAGATTGTTACTGTGTCGTGTGCTGTAGACATACACAGAAAAAAAGCAGCAGAAACAACGCAGCATTTACGCTACGTGTGAACACTGCCTCAGAGTTACAGTTTTATTACATTTTATGGTTTAATAGAGAAAAATATAAATTACGCCATTTTTTTTTTTTTTAACTTCATTTACCAATCCCTGTAAATAATCTGATCTCTGTGTTGTGCGGGTCTTTACGATTACAGGGACACCAAATATGTCCATGTTATTTGCTGATTTGTGATGTTCATTATTTAAAAATAAACGCATTAAAAATAACATTTTTTTTATTATCAAGTGTTTTTCATAATTTTTTTTAGTTATTTTATGAGCTGAAAATATCTCTTGGGATATGCGCACGATTCGGAGCTGCTGCGTGTTATGCAGCATCAAACACACAATGGCCAGCTGTTACAGCATAGTGGATGGGATTTGTAGAAATCCCATGTCCACTATGCGTCCCCATGCACCTGCGGATCACGAGTGAAAACTGACATGCGGTGCGTCTTTTCAGACCACAGCATGTCAAATTCTCTTGCAGGTCCGCATGCGGGCTTTTCCCATAATCCTAACCTCTATGAGGAAAGTCCACAGGTGAAAAAAAAAAAAAAAATGGCACCGGCAGCAATTGCGGAGAGTTGGGCCCGCTGGTACGTATCGTGCACACATACCCTGATTCTCAATGTAGAATAAAAAAAACATACATTGTACACAGCAGTGTATTCCTATCAGTCTAGTCAGATTCTACAGTACAGATCAAGTACATGGAATTCTGCTCATTACCCCATGAGAGGTTGTGGCTCAGCAGACTAAAGCTCCTATCTATCTGTAATGTTTGAAGGTTTGTGAGTTCAAGAAATGAGTAGATGGTTAAAAAAAAAAAAAAAAAAATTGAATTTCTTATTATATTTTAATACTTTTAGGCTACATTACCACGATCAGGAACCGCAGTGCTTAGGACGCAGTGTATTCTCACTGCGTCCAAAATGCTGCGTTATAATCACGCAGGTAAATCCGTTCACTGAACCATGTGAAGTTACCACATCTAATGACATTTTATTGTGGAAATTTCATAGTGGAGACTGAGAGGATGATAGGAGTTATACTTCACCCAAGACTACGATGTAAGACACAGATGAAGTTATTCTTCCCTTATCTGGACATTTGGACTGACGCCCAGAAATTAGATTGTAACTTGTTTTTAGCTGTCTCAGCAACCTTCTATTGCTATGAATTATCACTTTTCTGTTTATGAAACTTTCTTATCAACATTCCACTGTTATGAATCATCACTTCACTGCTTGTGAAACAAAGGCATTTTACTGCGCATGTCTGACAAAAAATATGATTATTAGTATAAATAAAAGGACAGCACATATAGAGGCAGACGCGCTCAGGGGCTTCCCAGTACTTGATTATACACTACGTGTCTGTGTATTTCTTGTTACGGGGATACCCCGACTCCAACAAGGACCCTCCATGGCTGAATGATCCTAACAATTCCTGGCGCCCGAAACAGGTCTGCGTATTCCTTCAAGTTCATCGACCGGCACGAGTAACCGCTGAGATTGGGACATCGGAACAGCAGATGACAAACCTGGCCAGGTAAGAGACACTGTTAGTTCTCTTACATCTGCTCTGCGATAGTCCGTAAATTTCATGCATATCTTGTGTTGGGATTGAGGAACTAGTAGAGAAGGATACCTATAGCTCGGGTCATTCATGTATATACTGTAGGATCTGCCGAAGGAGAGGTCAGAGAAGGTTATGGAACGGATGGTATGAAAGAGATGTGGATGTCGGGAATAGCCTCATAAGCCGCACTAAGGTAGATGACATAAGTATTACGGAGATTGCCTAACTGAGTCATAAGGTTGTGTCCTTTCGGGGAAACCTTCGCTCACGCTTAACTCCCGAACCTTTGTCCTCCTTTTTGACGGATAAGAGATTGACAGAATGAGCCCATGGAAGTAATGATAATACTCCAGGGACACGATATATAATGGAGACTGTATGGTTCATTTTATGTATTGTTGGTCTTGCCCTTGTTGCCATATATATATGTGTTAGAATTACTCTACACTTCAGACAAAACGGTCCAGAGAAACCGTTTCAGATACTGGCTCCTTAGGACAGAATAGGTAACGAGGAAAGGTAAAATATAGAATATATTTTATCTAACCCAAAAAGCCTCCTAAGGTAGGAATAGTCAGGAAAAATGGGCAACAAACAGACTAAGACCACAAATGATGAACAAGATGTCTATACGATCGTGAAAGAAAGGTGTGGTGTAGAAGCAACTAAGAATTTAGGGAAAGTTTGCAAAACTTTTCAGGTAGCAAGGCATGACAGGTTTAACAGGAAACTATGGGAGGACATTCGGGTTAGAAAAGCAGGAGTGATAAGAGACAAAGGATGGCAGGAACAAGTAGAGGCCATGGTCGAACTATCAAAAACAGCAGAGACAGACCATTGGACTTTTAATAAAGACAATGGATTATGGAGAACTCCAGTCAGACAGGGTCCCATTGTACAAACAGAAAACAGTAAACAAATGAACCCATTGGCACCACCATATCAGCCCAGGTCAGAACCCACACTGTATCCTGATTTTCGGGGTCCGGGTGGATGGACATGTACAAACTGTGGACTCCAGAATCCAGACTGGAGAGACACATGTGCAGGATGTGGAGCACCACGACCACATGATATGTTGGCACCAGTGCGTATCCTCAGTCGACCATACAGAGAAGAAGATGGTGGCAATCCACCGCGTAGAGTAACTAGATACCATCAGACTAGACAATATTTTCCATGGACCCCCGCTGAGGGAATGTCCCTACTTCAGAATGCACCAGATCCAATACAATGCCCACTAAGATTTGCTACGTACATACAGCAGATAATACACACCCATAATGGAACATGGTCAGATGGGACAGAATTATGTAGAATGAAAATGACACCAGGGTTGTATCAGGAATTGATGACAGTTATAGAACCTCATAGACCTCAACCAGTAGATGGTGAGGATCCAAATACCGCACTGTCAGGACAGAATTTTATGATCAGACTTATGGAGTTTATGAGAACTAAACAACGAATGAGAGGGACTTCAGGAACTGTCTCCCAGAAGTCAGGACAGCCTGTAGATGAATACTACTTAGCGGTAGAAAACAGTTACAGAGACGAGGGAATGGACCTTACCAATGAAGGAGTCATTCGACTGATGACAAAAACTTTTATAGAGAATCTTAACCCAAAACTTAGGGAAAAGTTCAAGGCTGCAACTCCTGATTGGAGAACCCTAGATGATCCCCAGATAGTCAGACAAAAACTATTAGGGATAGAAATGGATATGCGTGAGGCAGCATCCAAACCCATCAGAGTAGCAGCAAATAATAGTCTGGTCAATAAAAACAACAGATCAAATCAGACCTATGACAAAGGGAACTTGGATAAGAAAACTAATCCATGTCACTACTGTAAGAAACCAGGACATTTGGATTAGAGAATGCAGGAAAAAAGCCAGGGATATAGAAGATGGTACCTATGTCCCAAGAGAATCACAAGAAAAGACAGTACAGGCTTCTGCTCCTGCAGCAAGCGAGTGACTAGACGTGATGCAAACCACTTTGACTGGAAGGCGCCCAATAATTCAGGTAAAAGTAGCAGGAAAACAATGCCCTTTTCTAATAGATACCGGAGCAACTTCCTCCGTCCTCAATGAAGACGCCTTACCAAATGCTGATTGTTTATCAGATGATGTAACCTATACCGAAGGGTATGATGGAGGAATCAGGCCACTCCCATATAGTATTCCCCTTGAAACAAAGATAGGATCTAAAATATTTTTATCTAAATTTCTTTTTGTCAAAGGGGCACCTACTTGTCTTCTAGGTACAGACCTATTAAAGCAGACAGAAATGAATATCCAATTTTTGGAGGATGGTAGAGTCCAAATTTTGGTGCCTGATGACCAAGAGTCTCTAGAAAACATTGTAAAAGTCCAAGCCTTAGAGGATGAGAAAGATCCTGCCCCTACCCAAATTATTTTAGATCTTTCTGAGGTACCAGAAAAATTATGGGCACAACATGACACCGATGTAGGACTAATGCCAATAGCTCCAGTAAAAGTCACTCCTGTTCCAGGTGTGACACTACCCCAATTGAGACAGTATCCTATTAGTGCCCAACAAGAACACGCCATAGGAGAACAGATAAAAGATTATCTAAAAACTGGAGTACTGATAGAAGTAAAGTCACCAGCCAATACACCGTTG
Source organism: Phyllobates terribilis (assembly GCF_046119375.1). Taxonomy (NCBI): domain Eukaryota; kingdom Metazoa; phylum Chordata; class Amphibia; order Anura; family Dendrobatidae; genus Phyllobates; species Phyllobates terribilis. The sequence goes on along the minus strand of NW_027362771.1, from coordinate 192,764,804 downwards.
TACCCCGTAAAAAAGAAATCTACTGAGGGGTCAGCTGCTAGATACCGGATGGTACATGATTTAAGAGAGATAAATAAAATTTTGGAACCTATTACTCCTGTTGTGCCAAATCCACACACGTTGCTATCACAGATCCCAGCAACAGCACGAGTATTTTCTGTCATAGACTGATCAAATGCATTTTTTTCAGTACCATTACACCCAGACTGTTACAAACTGTTTGCATTTACATTTAAGAATAGACAATTAGCATGGACAAGATTACCACAGGGTATGATACATTCACCTACCTTGTACTCAGAAGCTATGAGATCAGTTCTTCAAAATTTCAAACCTACGGATGAGGTTGTAATTCTTCAATATGTTGATGACCTATTGTTATGTGCCCCTGCTCAAGAGTCCGCAAACAGCAACACAATAAGGTTGTTAATATTTCTAGCAGACATGGGCTGTAAAGTTAACAAGAAAAAAGTACAACTTTGTATGACTACGGTAGTATTTCTAGGACACTGCATTTCACAAGGTATTCGGCACCTCACCGCCGACAGACTAAAAATCATTAGAGATCTTGTTCCTCCCAAGAACTACAAAACATTAAGAGCATTTTTGGGAATAGTATCACACTGCAGACAATGGGTTATACATGCTAGTCAGCTTATGCAACCTCTATATGATTGTTTAAAAATCGAGCCTTTTCAGTTAACTGAATCAGCGCTCATAGCCTTTCAAGACCTCAAGAAAGGTCTCATGTCAGCCCCGGCCTTGGGAATCCCAGACTACGCCAAACCATTCCAATTAATGGCTGCGGAAATGTCTAATCATGCTACAGGAGTACTAACACAGAAACATGAAAATAAACAAAGACCTGTCGCATACTATTCTGCTCAATTAGATAATGTTACCAAAGCTGCACCATCATGTGTCAGAGTAGTAGCAGCTGTCTCTCTTTTGGTAGAAAAAGCCTCAGAAATAGTACTAGACCATGCCCTAATAGTACAAACTACACATGATGTACATGGCATACTGAATCAGGTATTGCCAAAACACATTTCAATGGCTAGACATCTTAGATTACAATGCTCCTTACTAATGCCACCAAACCTCACTTTTCGCCGCATATTGTCTCTAAATTTAGCCACTCTGTTACCACTAGAGACAAAGGGGGGAGTGGAAGGAGGTCAGGAAGACGAAGATGAAAATTTTTTACAATACCACGAACAAGACAATATAATACATGATTGCTTACAGTGTATAGAACAAGAAACACAAGGGCTACCTAATGTACAGGACACCCCTCTTGACAATCCAGACCTACATATGTATATAGATGGTAGTAGGTATGCAGATGAAACTGGTAACTTTCACACAGGTTATGCCATTGTATCAGATTATGATGTTATTGAAGCTGAGCCAATGCAGGCCAGCTGTTCAGCCCAGGAAGCTGAACTATTAGCTCTAATACGAGCATTACAGTTAGCAAAAGAAAAAACCGCTAATATTTTTACTGATTCTAGATATGCATATGGTATTGTACATGATTTTGGATGTATATGGAGAGCTAGAGGTTACATGACAGCTTCAGGTCAACCAGTAAAACATGGACAAATGATTAGACAAATCCTAGAATCAGCTGCCTCAACCAAACAAGTAGCAGTAATAAAAGTACCTGCACATGTAAGACTCGACACCGAGATAGCTAGGGGTAATGACCGAGCCGACAAGGCTGCTAAGCGAGCTGCAGTAAAACCTCTGACAACTGACCACACTATTAGTGCAGTATCAGAATTTGACTTAATTACACGGCTCAAAGAAGCCCACCAGCAGGTGAGTAGAGAAGAAAAAGAAGAGTGGCAGAAACAGGGGGCAGAAGAAAAAGAAGGACTATGGAGAAAAGGAGATGAGCTTTGTCTCCCCCGAGCGTGGTACCCTGTTGTGGTCAGTGAAGCCCACGGACCTACACATGTGTCTGCAAACGGTATGATACAGAGGGTCAAACAGAAGTGGTTAGCCCCAGGGTTCGGCCAGGTAGCTCGAGCAAAATGTGGTTCTTGTGAAATCTGTTAAGCCCACAATCCAGGACAGACTGTTAAGACCCCCCAGAAGCACCATGTAAGACCACTATATCCGTTCCAGAGACTTCAGATCGATTACATCCAGATGCCTAAGCATGGACACTATGAGTATGTACTGGTATGTGTGGACATGTTTTCGGGGTGGCCAGAGGCTTATCCAGTTCATACAGCCACGGCTAAAGTCACTGCAGTAAAAATAGCACATGAACTGGTACCCCGTTATGGTATCCCAGAAGTGATCGAGTCAGATAGAGGTACACATTTTACTGGAGAGATCTTTCAGAATGTAATGAAAATGTTGTGTATAAAAAGTGAACTACACACCCCTTACCACCCACAGAGTTCTGGTAAGGTTGAGAGAATGAATGGAACACTTAAGTTAAAAATACAGAAAGCCATGGCAGAAACACAGAAACCATGGACTGAGTGTCTCCCAATAGCATTGTATTCAGTCAGAAACACCCCCCAGGGAAAGAGCAAACTCACCCCCCATGAAATATTGTTTGGTAGAGTTGCCAATACAGGATTGTATTTCCCACAGACTTTAATGTTAGAAACTGAAAGCTTAACTGCTTATGTACAAAATTTATGTAAGCATGTGTCTAAAATACACTCTTTAGTGTTCTCTTCCATTCCAGATCCAGATTCCATCGAGGGAACGCACAAGCTGCAACCAGGAGACGAAGTTTACGTAAAAAGACATAACAGAAGAACGCTAGAACCCAGATTTGAGGGTCCATATCAGGTGTTATTGACAACTCCAAGTGCAGTAAAATTGGAAGGAAAATCAGCATGGGTACATGCAAGCCATTGCAAAAAGAAATAGTGGTGATTGTACTTGTGTTAGCTATAACGATAGATCAGGGAGACCCGTGGGATAAACTAAGTTCCCCAAAACCTACAGATAATAAATTTATAAAACATCATGAGACATTGGTAAACGGGCTGCTCGATGGCGGACAGAAAATAGCAGACTGTTGGATTTGTACGCATTCTCCAATATCAGCCACGAGCATACCCTTCCTGGCCGTACCCATGACCCCTGAGGAAGTGTTTACATGGACTAATTGCTCAGACAAATTAGCAAATAACCAAACCGTTAATTCTAGATTATGGAACACCACTGTTGCCATCCCAGTTGTGGGGTGGGTGGGATTTCCCTGGTGGCAAGGTAATATGACCGGAAAAATAAACAACTTACAATATTTAGCGTTTAAAGGAGGTGTATGGGTTCCTAGAAATAAGACGGGACTAACAGACTTAGGGTTAATTCCTACAGAAAATATACAACTCAGTTTTAGTAGCACAGTATCTTCTTCTCAACCTTTTAAACCTGATATAGTAGAAAAATACATACACAATAATGGTTGGAAATATTCACAATTATTCCCCGATGGAAACAATGATACATGTTCAAAAATACCAGGTAATATATTATGTAATGAGTCAAGTGCATATGACCCAGGTACACCGACTTGTGAAAATCCAGATGCAGGATACTGTAGTCCATTAGGTCAAAAACCCCCTTGGTGTATACTTCAGAATGTATCTAAATTTTTAGATTTGGTACATAGGTTGGTGCTCCAACACTCTGCAATATGGGATCTGCCTGAAGGAACCTTCTGGATTTGTGGAAATGGAGCATACAAATGGCTCCCAGTAGGAATAAAAGGTGCATGTACTCTAGGACGCTTAACACCGGCCACATTTATAGTTCAGAATCAGCAGGTAGATATGCAAGCAGTACCTAAACACACACTATACAAAAGAGCAGCCGACAACACGCCTAGACCTTCAGGTAGGCCACATGTGGTCCAAATGGGAATTCCTAATAAAATATTCAGCACTTTCTTTGTGTATCCAATGTTGATGCAGATGTGGGATAAATTAGTTCAGGCCACCGACTATCTAGATGATCAGATATGGGATATTATGGATATACTTAATACTAGTATAGCTGTCCAAAATCAACTTATAATTGTTACTAATCAACATACTGTAGTGTTAGACTACCTAACTGCGGCCCAGGGAGGAATGTGTCAAATTATTGGTCCAACCTGTTGTCATTACATAGATCCAAACAGTACAATGAGTATGAGGTTCAAGCTGGCAGATATACAACGATTACGGGATGAATATGACAGACGCAATGACCAAAATAAAGATAGCTGGTGGTCAGACACCTTCTCCTTTCTCAACCCAAAGAACTGGTTTAAGGGTATTGGAGGTTGGGTGGCTGGAATTCTGCAAGGTATATTACAGATTGTGCTAATTATAGTAGTCATATATGTAGTGTTTAAAATAGGATTAAAAATTATTTTAATATGCATAAATAAGCTTTGTAACACGGACTCAAGAATATGAAAGAAAAGAACTCCCGGACCAGGTCTTCTACCAAAAGTCCATAAGGAAGAATCAAAGGGGGGACTGAGAGGATGATAGGAGTTATACTTCACCCAAGACTACGATGTAAGACACAGATGAAGTTATTCTTCCCTTATCTGGACATTTGGACTGACGCCCAGAAATTAGATTGTAACTTGTTTTTAGCTGTCTCAGCAACCTTCTATTGCTATGAATTATCACTTTTCTGTTTATGAAACTTTCTTATCAACATTCCACTGTTATGAATCATCACTTCACTGCTTGTGAAACAAAGGCATTTTACTGCGCATGTCTGACAAAAAATATGATTATTAGTATAAATAAAGGGACAGCACATATAGAGGCAGACGCGCTCAGGGGCTTCCCAGTACTTGATTATACACTACGTGTCTGTGTATTTCTTGTTACAGGGATACCCCGACTCCAACAAGGACCCTCCATGGCTGAATGATCCTAACAAGACCAGCGTCACTGCAACAGAAATTGACATGCTGTGGTTTGTAAATCCGTGCCGCTGCGCTGGTGAGCTGTGTCCAAAACGCTGCCATTAGGGAGCGTGGGCTTAAAACCTTATAGGAACAAGATAAATATTTTTCTTCACCTCAGTATACAGCCACCATAGAAATACATTGTAATATATACAATGTATTTCTATGGATATGTATGCTCTGCTTCTGGATTCAGTGTAATGTAGAGTCAAGAAAACCCACATCTTCTATCTTTATTGTTATGGGCTGTAGCTCAGTGGTTAACACACACAGCCTGTGAGCTATTGGTAAGCCTATTGTGATTATGAGGGTGAGACTGGTGAAAGGAGGTGAATATATAATTTAATTTATGCACTAAGAAGAGATGATTGGCCCTGCCCCCCATGGAGGAGTAGCTATAGATCGATGAGAATGTCGGATGAGAGAGGTATGTATAGAAGCCAGGAGAACAGTTGAGCCGTGACGGGACACGGGACTGAGCCCTTAAAGCAAGACAGTCCTGCTAAAAACGGGACGGTTGGGAGCTATGCATTGTGTAATATCCTTGGATACGACATAAATGCATGAGATAAGAATACCCCTGTAAGCCTATGTGCCCACGATGCAGAAATGAAGCAGAAAATTTCTGCGTCTCCTTGCCCGGAAAAACTGAATTTGACGTGCGTTTTGCAAATGTTTAATTGCCATGCATTTTCTAATGCATTGTAGATGGCAATTCCGCATGAGTAAACGCACAAATAATGGACATGCTGCGGCTTTGTGAGCGCATCAAAAACACTGCAGAAAAATCCGCAGCATGGGCACTGAAAGTGCGGAATTTCATTGGGGACCATGGGGTGCGGATTACCTAGCGTTTCACAAGTGTTTATGCTGCAAAAATTCCGCAACATAAACGCTTGAAAAACGCATCGTGGGCACGGACCCTTAGGGTAAATTCAGACATAGTGGATTTGAGGTGCAGATTCCGCACTACATATTCGGAGGAGTATATAGTGCAATATAAGAGAAGAAATCAATTTTCATAGGATATAAAGAAAAAACATTTCCTGCCCTCGTTTGTGTCCCTGCCAACTGGATAAAAAAAAAAACAGTAGGGAGAGGGAAGTTTTGCACAGTACACCATTCAGGCTAAGGCTGGCCCTGCCTATCATCATGGCAACATTGCTGGCCTGGATTCTTCCCTGATGTGAAGGAGGGGGCAAAATCAACATGTAATGGCACCAACAATACTATATACTATAGCACCCCTAATAGGAATGGAGGGACACGTTCCCTGAAGTTTTATCTGGTAGTATCTTTCCTGAATATTGAGTTGCACAAATCTGCCTTTTTATAGTAAGAAACATGGTTGGTAAACTGTTGGTAAAACTGCTGAGAAACTGTTGGTAAACTGCTATGCTGTTGTGTAAATGAGTTTTGCATTATAATGGTATGTGCACACGTTGAGTATTTGCAGCAGATTTTTCTGTGTGTTGACAGGAAAAATGCTGTATAAAATTCAAACATTTTTACATGTTTTGATACACTTTTGCATGCATTTTTTATGTGGTTTTACATGAATTTTTACCTATTTATATAAACCCAAAAAAAAAAATTGCTGCAAAAATGCTGAAATAATTGACATGCTGCACATTTGAAAAAATGCTTTGATGGTTCAAAACAGCAAGGAAAAACAGCAGATTTCTGAAATTCCATTCACTTTCATAATATTGTACAATGGTGCATTTTTTTCCACAGCAAAAATGCACTGAAATAGCGAAGCAAAAACTCAGCTTGTGAACAAGCCCTTAGATTATGGATGTGCCAATTGCAATTATTTCATCAAATTATCTGATAAGTTCATTGAGTAATTGAGTTAAGTCTTAGGAGGTATATTCCTATTTGCTGTGGGCTGTAAAGTATTGTCAACAAGTCATTGAATTTGGAAATAGTTAACTTTATCCCTTATTGTGTCAAATCAGCATCTCATCCATATTTTATTCATTATTCTAATGGAAGTGTGTAATTCCATGAAACTATTTATGGAGGAGCAAAAGGCTATGGAAAGTGTAGCTGAATTCATGTCACTGCAAACAGTCAACAGCCTATCTCTTACTATTGAGGATTTTATGCAATAACTAGAGATGAGCGGTGTTCGAATCGAACTGTTTGCCAATCTCAAATTCGAGCTGTTTTAGGCGGTGTTCGAGCCGCTCGACGAACCCGAACGATTTGAAAAAAATCCGGCTGTTCGAGGTTATGTTCGATAACTGTTCGTGCACCAAAATTGTAACTGGATTTTTTAACAGTAAAGCTGATAATCAATGTTAATACACAGTTTGAGTGAACAGTGGGGCGGGGGGAGGGGCATGGGATTGATCTCTGCAGAAATAATGAAGATCTCCATTTTTTATTTCCAGCATTTACAGTGGGGAGGTGCAATCTGTCAGCCTATCAGCAGCGCACACACGGAGCGAAGTGCTTTTTTTCACACAAGCAAGGGCATGTGTCATTGGCTGTGTATGTCACATGTCCTTGTCCTATAAGACCCAGCCATTTTCCCCGTCGCCACCATTTTCTCACTGCTGCAGCTGAGTGTTAGATGGCACCGCTGCTGCTGTTAGTGCTATACAGTATAATTGTGTGAATTGCAAGCGAATTTTATCTGAAATAGACAGATAGCTTGGGAGTAGGGACTAGTTCTCATTGCAGCCCTTTTGAGGGCTAGGTTACAGCATTTCCTATGACTTTTAGCAGGCAGGTCTGTGCTCTTAAATAGACAGATAGGTTGGGAGTAGTGACTAGTTGTAATTGCAGCCCTTTTGAGGGCTAGGTTACATCAGTTCCTATCACTTTTTGCCAGGCAGGTCTGTTTTAGTGCTCTGCAAGTGTTTTTCACAGCATTTGGCTAAATCTAGCTAAGCAAATCCTTTTGTGCCTCTTGCAGTGTGTGTTAGTCAGTGGAGTAGCCTATCTGTGTTGCAAGCTACACCACCTGTGTATGTAATACAAATCTAATTTTTTACTGCACCTAGCCTAGTAAAACCTTTTGGGCATATTAGCAGTGTGTGGTACTCATTCTATTAGGACATCTATACTAAGCTCCACCAGCTTTCAAATTACTAATAATTTTTAGCTGCATCTTGCCTGGAAAATAATTTTGGGCCTGTAGCAGTGTGTGGTACTCATTCTATTAGGCCATCTATACTAAGCTCCACCAGCTTTCAAATTACTAATAATTTTTAGCTGCATCTTGCATGGAAAATAATTTTGGGCCTGTAGCAGTGTGTGGTACTCATTCTATTAGGCCATCTATACTAAGCTCCACCAGCTTTGAAATTAATAATAATTTTTAGCTGCATCTAGCCCGGAAAATAATTTTGGGCATAGTAGCAGTGTGTGGTACTCATTGTATTAGGCCATCTATACCAAGCTCCACCAGCTTTGAAATTAATAATAATTTTTAGCTGCATCTAGCCCGGAAAATAATTTTTCTTCCCAATAGTGGTAGCAATAGAAATATGGGGCTCGCACCTGGCTAACAAAACTATACGCTTCATAGCATAAAGCACCAGCCTAGCGCACTGCATTAATAAGATGACATCATCGTCTGTCCCAGTGCTAGGCCTACTACGCCGGCTAGCATTCCTGTGCCTAAAACACAATGTATGGGTCCGCGCTAGCCACGATGCTGAGGGGTCTAACGCTGCTGCTAACGCTTTATCACAATTCAATTGGCAGATTTTCTCAGAGCTCCTCCCCAACGCCCACCCATCGGGCAACAGTTGCCCACCCTCCCTATGGGATCTAGTGGCGAATAGTTGATGCCATTAATCAGATCGTCAGTTGCCCCGTCGTCGTGGCAAGCATACGGTAAGGTATGGGAAGAGTGGACACGACTAGTAGCAGGCAGACGGGTTGACCAATGTGAACAAGCCAGATTACAAGTTACCATAGAATTTCTCCACCAGCTAATGATGAGGGGCATATCAGGGGCGTCAGCGCAGCGGTGTCTGACCGGAGAAGCATTTCACTTCCAACTACTGAGTTGGGGAGATGTGACAAAGAGATTCATCATCAGACAATCCATAAAAGGGTGGAAAAGGGGTCAGCTAAGTCAGGAGTGTAGACGTACCGTCCCGTGTCACTAAAACTGATTTCTCACATCATATCCCTAACACCATTAACATGACACTCACAATTTGAAGCAACACTACTGTCTACTGCATTTGCGATCGCCTTCTTCAGGGCGCTATCCATAAGCGAATTAGTCCCTCAATCCAAACTTACCACCAGTGGAGGCTTATTACACCAGGACGTAGTCATAGCCAATAATGCAATACGTCTACGCATACGCAAATCAAAAACGGTTCCAGCGGGCAGGGGCACTTGGGTATTTCTACAACCCACAAATGGTACACTGAGTCGGGTAACAATAGTAAAAACATATATAACCATCAGATCACAAAGTAATTTCTTCCTAACACACAATGATGGAACGCCATTATCAAGATACCAGTTCCAAGCTATATTTAATAAATGCCTAACATCGGCAGGGAACCACCCCAAAGATTACGGGACACACACATTCCGCATAGTCGCGGCCACGGAAGCAGCAAGAGCAGGACTGTCAGAAACGGAAGTGCAGAGGATAGGCAGATGGTGATCCACGTGTTTGGCGAGATACATAAGACTGGACTTGTTATCCTAACGTGGTTTGTTTCTTTTACAGGTGACGCTAAGCCAACAGTGTGGGTGATAGGCCACTCGTATATATATTGGGCAGAAAAAAGGGCGAAAGTCCGCCCAGGCGGGAGGAAATTAGAGTTTCATAACACATATTTCAACTGGAGAGGTATTAGAGGCCTGCTATGGCCACAGGTACTAATGGAGGTAATCAAGGTAGGGAGAGAGGCAAGAGGTCCGGTCATTTTAGTTATACAGGCCAGGGGAAACGACCTAGGTCATCACAAGAGCGCATAACTAATGGAAATAATGAAACTAGACACTGAGCGCTTCAGAGAATTTTTCACAAACCTAACTATTGTACGGTCCGAGATTGTGCCGATATCGGTATGGCAAGGTTCACAAGACATCACGGCCATCGAACGGACAAGGCGGGTAATAAATATTTGGATGGCAAAATTTAGAAGAGACAGAGGCGGTGTAGTGATACGACACCGACAACTGGAAGGAGATAAAGCAGGCCTCATACGGCCCGACGGTGGTCACTTAATGGATATTGGACTGGACATATTCCTGTCAGGACTCCAGGACGGAGTGGAACAAGCATTAAGAGTGATGGATGGGGGTCAGAGTACTGCATACAAGTACGCAGGATCCTCCGTGGCTTGGAAATAGAAAGGACATTTTGGAGAGTTACACTTGTTGGCCAACTTGCCGGTGTGGAGACACAGGGCATGCTGCAATAAGCTGAATTATTTTAGAAATAAAATGCCTTTCTAATGGAATGAGTATAAAGAGTTAATAAAGCTGTGACCGATCCTCACCCATCCAGTTGTAAGAGTTATATTATTGTATTGTCAAGGAAAGAGGGGCGGTAGGGGGGCTGAGCGTCTGGGTTTGGTTGGGGGTCCCCACAGTCTGCCTAGGCTAGATGCATTTAAAAATTCTTATTAGATACACAAGCGGTGTAGCTTGCTTCAGAGCTGGGCTATTACGCTGACTAGCAGACACTGAAGCTTTGGAGCAGACCTCTGAGTAAACAGCTCTTCAGACTCAACCATCTGTGTTACCCCAAGCCTTAGTTTATGTAGTTTTTTACGGTTAAAAGGGGGGGGGGAGCGACCCAACCCACCTGGAATTGATGATGCCAACGTCACGTAAAACACAGCAAGGGGACTCCAAAAAGAGTCTCCATTTTTTCCAAAAATTGTGGCACAGACACCACTTAAGTGGTATCAATAGCCCCAGAGTTGCTTAAAACGGTTGGCGAGGTGATTTTACCAAATCCTCAAGCTTTTAGTCTCCCCAGGATGACACAGGGGTAGAAAAGTCCTTGCGGATCCATGATTTGTTCATCTTTATGAACGTGAGTCTGTCTACATTCTCAGTGGACAGCCGCGTGCGCTTATCTGGCAGCACACCACCAGCAGCGCTGAACACACGTTCAGAGAGAACGCTGGCTGCAGGGCATGACAAGATCTCCAAGGCGTGAGTGGCGAGCTCCTGACATTTTTCCAGATTAGAAGCCCAAAATGAGCAAGGATCGAGTGACACAGTCATGGCTTCGATGTTCACTTGGAGATACTCCTGTACCATCCTCTCTAGGCATTGACTATGTGTCAGACTTCTTGTCTCCTGTGGCCTTGCAAAGGATGGTCTAAAAAAGTGGTGAAATGCCACAAAATTGCTGTTACCAGTAGATACTGTGTTACTGTTACGTTTGAGTGATGAAGACTCGACAGTCCCACGGTTTTCAAGTTAGAATTGTGAGATTCACTACGTGCACCACTGGTGTTTTGTGGAAAAGCACATGTAAGATTCTGCAACAGCCTCTGCTGATACTCCTGCATGCGTGAATCCCTTTCTATGGCAGGAATTATTTTGGCAAATTTACTTTTGAACCAGGGATCTAAGAGTGTGGCAACCCAGTAGTCAGGATTATTTAGAATTCTGATAATCCGAGGGTCATGTTGCAGGTAGTGCAGCAAGAAGGCACTCATGTGTCTTGCGCATCCAGGAGGACCAAGTCCTTGTTGTGTTGGTAGTGAGGTAAGAATCATGCTTCCTTTCTCTGCCCTCTCCCCCCAACCTCGCACAACAGAAATGTGATCAAGGTCCCCCTCATCTGATGAGTCTTCCATGCCCATCACCAGTTCGTCCTCCACTTCTTCCTCGGCTCCTGTACCTTCCTCAACAGTTTGGTTGCTACCATGCGCCCTGGTTAATCCCTCTCCCCCACCCTCCCATGCCTGCCGCCTTGGTGCTGCGACCGTCTGGACCTTGGAGATGTTATCCCTTCCGCATACGAATCCACCTCTACTTTCTCCACCTCCTCTTGTCCCACCACCGAACTCCGAATTCTGTTTAACGTGTGCTCCAGCATGTAAATCACCGGAATAGTCATGCTGATAATGGCATCGTCAGCACTAAACATCTTCGTCGCCATTTCAAAACTGTGCAGAAGGGTGCATAGGTCCCTGATCTGAGACCACTCCTGCAGCGTGATTTGCCCCACCTCTGGATCTCGTTGGCCCAGGCTATACATCAGAATGTATTGCACCAGGGCTTGTTGGTGCTGCCACAGTCGCTGCAACATGTGCAGAGTTGAATTCCACCGTGTCGGCAAATCGCATTTCAGCCGGTGAACTGGTAGGCCCAACGACTTCTGTAGAGATGTAAGTCGTTGAGCTGCGGGATGCGAACGGCGGAAGTGAGCACACAGCGACCGTGCCCTCTGCAGACAGCCATCTAGTCCAGGATAGTGGGCAAAAAATTGCTGGACAACCAGGTTCAACACGTGAGCCATACAAGGCACGTGTGTGACATTGCCCCGGCGAAGGGCCGCACCCAGGTTTGCAGCATTGTCGCACACGGCCTTCCCTGATTGCAGGTCCAGTGGAGACAACCATTCATGAAACTGGGTCTCCAGAGCTGACCACAACTCCTCAGCTGTGTGACTCACATTTCCCAGACATTTCAAAGTAAACACCGCCTGATGCCATTGAGCCCTGCTGCCAGCATAGTAAGGAGGTGTGCAGGATTCCTTCTGCACAGTTAGAAAGCGGGTGGCATTACCAGACAGGCTTTGGGTGCAGGTGGAGGACCGAGAGAAGGTTGAGGAGGCAGAAGCAGTGGAGGAACTTCTAGATAAAAAGGATTGACGCACAACTCGTGGGGACGGCAAGACTTGGACAGCAGCCCCTTGTCCTGCTGTCACCATAGTTACCCAGTTCCCAGTCAGCGACATGTAACGCCCCTGTTCATGCCTACTCGTCCAAATGTCTGTGGTGAAATGCACCCTGTCACACACAGAGTTTCTCAAAGAAGCGGTGATGTTGTGTGCGACATGCTGGTGTAGCGCAGGCACACCTTTCTTTGAGAAGTAGTGCCGACTGGGCATCTGGTACTGGGGCACTGCGACGGACATAAGGTCTCGAAAATCCTCTGTGTCCACCAGGCGGAAAGGCAGCATTTCTGTAGCCAACAGCTTGCAGATGGTGAAATTAAACCTCTTAGCTTTGTCATGGCTAGGAGGAAATGGTCTTTTACTTGTCCACATCTGAGGGACCGAGGGCTGGCTGTTGTGCTTAGACGGGGTTGAGTAGGGTGTCCCCGGCAAACTTGCCAGTCTGTGAGGAAGATGCAGGCGGAAAAGTTAGGTTGCCTTGATCCAAAGGTGGTGCTCTCGATGTCGGAGAGCACTCAACACCAGCTGGTGTTTCCACTTCCAAATGAAATGATGACCTGCCAATCACACTGGCTGTTGCGGGTAAAGAGGTGGCAGGACTGCATCCAAAAACATGTGTGACTGCTGTCCCCCCAGTCACAGAGGATGAAGACGCTGCGGATGCACAAGATGGGGCAGACGGTGGTTGGCCCGGCCCGCTAGGCCGCATTGTAGCACAGTGAGCTTCCCACTGCAACTTATGCTTCATATCCATGTGACAGTTCATGCATGAAGTACTCAAACTATGGATTTTTTGGCCTCTACTTAGCTTTTGCTGACAAATATTACAGATAACACGAGTTGGGTCATCCTTATCGATCTGAAAAAATGCCCAGGCTATGCAAGGCTTAGAGCCCATGCGACCTGAAGAGCCACCACGACTTGTGGTCAGAGGCAGAGTTGTGGTTGAGGATGCAGTTGTTGATGTGCTTCCAGTACTCCGTCTCTGTCCAGGAAGGCGCAACCTAACCTTGTCGTCAATAGCATCCTCCTCCACCTCCTCTGCTGACCTCATCGACTGGCTGACTGTGGGTTGAAAGTAAGTGGGATCTCCAACCTCGTCATCATCACCCTGTGTGTTCTCACACCCGTCGTCCTCAGAGCCAACCTCTTCCTGCCCTGACCGAAAAGTCAAGTTGTCGCTCCAATCAGGTATTTGAGTCTCATCATCATCTTCATCATTGTCTCCACCAACGGGAGTTACAGTTTGGGAACAAGGGTCTACATTATGCTCAGAACCTTCTTCATCTGGTCCTGGATCTGACTGATAAAGATTCTGGGCATCAGTGCAGATCATTTCCATATCTGGATTAACAGAAGCTCTGGAGCAGACCTCCATTTCCCAGGCTATAGTATGAGTAAACAGCTGTGCAGACTCAACCATCTGTGTTGCCCCATACTCAGACGGGCAGTTGGAGACTTGGGAGCTGTGTGGAAGCAAGTGCGATTGGGGTGACACCTCTGAGGACTGGAGTATTTGTGATGTTGAAGTTGAGGTGGAGGAAAGCCCACTTGAAGGGGCACTTGATATCCGTTGAAGCACCTGCTGTTTTTGTGCCTCATCTGGAATTTGTAGCGATGGGCGTGTCCGTAAGAAAGGGATCGTATCACATTGTCCACGAAAAGAAGTAGACATCTTAGTTTGGCTGGAAGATGGTCTTTCTTCTGCAGCTGTTACTCCCCCCCACCGGGGGGGGGCTCGACCCACCAGCGGACAGGCGCCAGTATTGGGAGAGGGGGGCGGGCCGTCAGAGTCCACCGCGTCTCTGGCACAAACCCGGCGACACGGAGGTCGCACGGGCAGGAACGGACTGGCCGTGTCGGCTTCGCACTCCAGCGTAGTCCCTTTGCCCGCTCGCTCCTGTAACCTCAAAAGGATGCGCAAGCGGCTTTTCTTCCCAGGGCTGTTCCCCGCTCAGCAGGAACGTGGGGGAGCTCAGGTCGGCCTTCCACTGAACTCCCTTACCTCCCTCGCCCTCTTTCCTTCTTCCGTTCTCCATCTAACCCTTCGGCTCTGTGGTGTCCGCTCTCCCTCCAGCTCTTTCCTTCCCACAGGTGGACTACCGCATGTATTCACACTGTGGCGAATCTTTTGGGCCCAGGCATAAGAAGTTGTCGAGGTAATGGATAATATGTGCCCCCTTAGAAATGTCCGTTACAGCCCATTCGAGGAAGCAGCTTAACGCCTCAAATATTGAGCATGATCAGGACCACCCCATGGACAAACAGCGATCTATATAGTATGCTCCTTCCCAGAAGCAGCCCAATAGGTGAACACTATTTGGAGGCACAGGTAGTAAGTAACCGGAACGCCGCATCAATGTCTGTTTTGGCCATTAGGGTGACCCTTCCCAACTTCTTGATCCGCCTGATTGCCTTGTCAAAGGATGTGATGTACAGTATATACTACTGTACTTGGTTCCGCGTCGATGTTGTCGTTTACTGACCAGCCCCTTGGATATGACAAATGGTGGATTAGTCCGAATGTATTGGGTTCCGTTTTTGGCACAATTCACAACGGGGATACCACTACGTCTTGTAAGGAAAATGTTCTGAATGGAACCGCCATTCTACCTAAAGATATTTCTTTTTTAATTTTCTTGTCACGACGTCTGGGTGTTGGTAGGCTGATTTTAGATTTTTACTCCAGCCTTTCTTGATTTTAGAAGGGCATGACATGCCTATATCTGTGTCTCCCCCTCCTTTTACTCCTCCACCTCTTTTCTTTTCGCATGACTATATGTACTTGTCACTTTTCCATGTGTTAGTTGTGTCTTCTGAGCAGTTTTTCAGCTTTTGGACACCTTTGAATGTGTTTTCTATATGTTTCTATGTGTTTTTGTTTGCCTGCCATTGGTTTTAACAGTGTTCGACGAACAGTTCGACGAACAGTTCGGCGAACATACCGGTGTTTAATGAACCGAACCGAACCCGAACACTACGGGGTGGCTCAACACTAGCAATAACTGGTGGCTACTTCTGCAACGAACAGAGGGAAGCCTCTCCACTGGTTTTGGTCCATGAGCATCAGACTGAAAGGGGTTGTCTACTACCTGGACAACCCCTTCGCAATTCTTATGTTTCCTCCTTGTAAAATAACAACATATCTATATTCACTTTCGGTGCTGGCTCTGTTCCAGAGGTGTCTGCACTGGCTCTCCTGGAAATTGCACATTGCTATGTCATGCAATCGCTGTGGCCTGTCAGTGCTGGTTTCACCCTCTCCGTCTTTGGATGAATCACATACATCTGGCAGAAGTGAGAGAGCAGCTGTTCCCTGTGTTACATGATCCCTGCAGCCAATCAGCGTTGGCTTCACTCTCCCCCACCTTCAGACAACACAGATACAGTACATCAGGAGAAATTGAGAGCTGTTGCCCTCTCACTTCCTTCAGAGGTATGTGATTCATCTGATGGTGGGGAGAGTGAAACCAGTGCTGATTGGTAGCAGGGATTGCGTGACATAATGTCATGTGATCCCCAGGATCGAGAGTGCCGACACCGCTGGAATTGCTGTCCAGATAAATTGTGGTTTTCCTGTGCTGCTTCTGGTTGTGGTTTTCCTGTGCTGCTTCTGGTAAGGAGATACTTGTGTAATTAAATGTTACAAAGTTGTACAAGTAGAGAATGTCTTCTGTTACAAGATAAGAACAGTTTAATCATGTTTAATTCTTGTACATTGATATTTCTACTGTTTGATAAAAATTAAGTTGGCCATTTTAAACTTGGTCAAGTGGAAATCTAAGAGATTTATCAGTAAAAAAAAAGAACATTTTACTGTATTTTGCATCATTCATTATTAATCTCTATATAGAGTTTAATGTATATACTGGAAATATGATACATTTATGTTTTCATTATTTGTCATGATCTGGTTTCTGCCTTCTGTAGTCAATGGAGCCAAATATTTATAATGATTTCTGATTATCTATGGATATATTAGATGCTGCTTACCCTTATTGCCTATACTTGGCCAAGTAAATCCCTGAGTAGATTGATCTCTGAGTAAATTTACAAACATTGTGGGTTTTGTGGTGCTCTTTTGATAACATTTTTATTAATTAGTTGTGATAAGTTAAAATGACAATTTAGATTTAATTTTGACAGAATTAAGCAAATAAATGTCTTCTACATTGTCTAGTTTAATACTTTTGTGTCAGATAGTACCTGATGAACCTTCATTATACACTAATTGCAGAAGAAAGGAGGGAAATTCAGCAGCACCATCTACCTTATGCTTATATCTTCCTTTACTCTGCAGTCCATGTCTGAAGAAAGTCCATGTCTCCAGCCCGAACATCTCTGTAGCCAGGCAATCACCTGGGACAATGAACACCTGGAGACAGCCAGTCCTTCCCAGTCTCATTGGATGGCCGAGCTGTCAATCAAAACACCAACAACCCGCCCATGCACCAGACTAGACACAGCTGTCAATCAAAGTATTGACAGCCTCAGAAAGCCCCTGTATCAGATTAAATGGCTGAGCCTTCAGTAACTGCATCCCAGAGACACTGAGGGGTGGAATCGGGACAATACCCCCTCATCTGGGGAGGAAGGGGGGGGGGCACTGGACCCCCAGGTTTCCCAGGAAATTTTAGATGGAAGGCCCTGACTAACTGCTCAGCCTTCACATCTCAAGTTGGAACTCGGGATCCCTCCTCTGGTCTGCATCTCCTACAAAAGATGAGGTTTTGGAGGAAA
Organism: Phyllobates terribilis; assembly: GCF_046119375.1. Lineage (NCBI taxonomy): Eukaryota > Metazoa > Chordata > Amphibia > Anura > Dendrobatidae > Phyllobates > Phyllobates terribilis. Next base: position 192,747,267 of record NW_027362771.1, on the reverse strand, counting down.
TTTCAAACTGTACGAGAATCCACAACCCTCTTAATAGGGATTTATGCAATACGTTAGGGATGTGAAGGGATGGAGGAAGCTTTAAACCGGACTGACCACTTCCAGGATCTCATATAGACCTATAAACTTTGGACCTAACTTCACCAACGGCACTTTAAGTTTAACATTCCTAGTTGACAACCAAACATTATCCCCAATCTTAAAGATAGGACCAACAGAACATCTTCTAGCTGCCTTCTGCTTTTGGCGAATCTGAGCGGTCCCAATATTCTTTTGAACCTACCTCCAGACATTCCCAAGACTCTGCATGGCGATCTTCATCTCAGGACATTCAGAACTAATCCTAGAAAATTCGCCAAAATGGGGATGAAAACCTTAATTACAGAAAAACGGTGAGGTTCCAGTAAACTGATTTACTCAACTGTTAAATGCAAACTCAGCGAGAGGTAAAAACAAAGACCAGTCCTAATGCTGAGATGCCACAAATCACCTTAAACTTTGTTTCAAAGATTGATTTGTCCTCTCAGTCTGACAGTTGCTTTCAGATGAAAATGAAAAGTCAGTCACGAGTTTATTACAAAAATCTCTCCAGAATTTAGAGACAAGCTGTACTCCTCTATCAGGCACAATGCTAAGAGGGATCCCATGCAACCTCACAATATGAGAAATAAACAACCTGGATAATGTCTCTGCATTAGATGATCCTGACAGAGGAACAAAATATGCTTGTTTGCTGAGTTTGGTCAATTACCATCCAGATAGCAGTTTTCCCACTAGACAGAGGCAAATCCGTGATGAAATCCATGGAAGAATAAGTCTATGGTCTTTCTGGAATTGGCAATGGAGCCAATTACCAGGCTGGCTGGTTATGACAGATTTTAGAGCATGCACAGACTTCACAAGCAGATACAAAATCTTTAATATCATTATGCATGGATGGCTACCAAAAAAGTCTAGCAATGGCTTTCTGTGGAGTAGTAACTCCAGTATGACCACTCAGACGGATTCATGAAACTCCTGTAACAGACGTAATCCTAGGTACATAGGCACAAATAGTTTGGACCCTGGAGTAGCAGAAGGAGCCAAAGACTAGACTTTATGGATTTCCTCTTACAACTCTGAGGTTACCATAGAAAGCACAATACCTTGGGTATTAATGGAAGATGGAGGTTCTGGAGGACAAAATGAATCGAGACTATGAGATAATGCATCAGCTTTCACATTCTTTGACACTGGCCCGAATGAGAGAGAAAATTTTTAACTTAGAGAAAAACAAGGACAATCTGGCCTGTCTAGTAGTTAACCATTTAGCTGTTTCAATGTAAGCTAGATTCTTGTGATCAGTGACCACAGTAACTGGATAAACCTCTCCCTCCAAAAAAAATGTCTTCATTCCTTCAAGGCCAATTTGACAGCAAGCAACTCACTATTCCCAACATCATAATTTTTTTCCGCAGTCGAGAATTTTTTGGAGAAAAAAGCACATGGACACAGGTTAGTAAGAGTTTTGAGCCCCTGCGATAAAACTGCCCCTACTCCGACCTCCAAAGCATCCACCTCTACAGTGAATGGTTCTTGGAGATCGGGTTGGATTAGAATGGGAGCAGACATGAAATACTCTTAATTTTTCAAAAGCCCTGATAGCACCTGGCGACCAAACCTTGAGATTCGCTCCCTATCATGTAAGGTCAGTAAAAGGTTTAGCAATTTGAAAAAAACCTTGAAATTTAATAGCCAGATCCTGAGTCATCCGAGCCAAATTCGCCACCTGGTCACTAAGCGTGTGAACAGGATCCATACTGGCGAAAAACAAAATGTGTAGGCCAGATGTATTGTGATGCTGAGTCACTTCTCACATACAGTACAAGCTGTGAGTCGGGATAGTTAAGGAGTCCAATGTCAAAAGCCAGGAGGGTATGTCATAAACAGAGGGAAGAGACAAAGGTGTAGTCAGGTAATGGTCTGAAGTCAAAATACCAGGAAGATAGCAGATCAGAACAAAGGGGTTAAACAGATGGATGGTCACAACAAGGTCCAAGGTCAGGCAACGAAAGATCATTAAGCAAAACACTAGGCACAGAGAAAACCAACCACACATAGCTGAAACTATGTCTGGCAGATGTCTGGGACTAACAGCCTAGATAAGTAGTCAGCACCTCCCAGTCTCAGATTGGATAGCCAACCTGGCAATCAACTAACAAAAAAAGCAGCACTCTGCAACTCTAAGTATGCGAACATGAAATATATGAAGATAGTATATATTGGTACACACTTGCGCTACACTAAATGAACTGTGTGAACCTGCTGGTAGTGATGCAGGCTCTGTGCATTGACCTGTCAAAAAAAATTGAAAATACTGAGAGTGTACTACCGCGCTTGCACTGGTAAAGTGGCATAGACTGTCTTATGAAGATGATCCCCTACCCACATAGATCTATGTATACAAAAAAAATGGGTAAGTAGTTGCAAGAATACAGTGCCCGGTTTTTTGAACCATGGACACTTATAGCAGCTGCGATGCCTCCAACCAGTGGACCCTGTCTGTAGGGATACGGTTTGTGCATATATACAGATAAATCCCTTAATGGTGGCTTAAACGTCAGTTCTAAACCACTTATTAGTAGCCCAAAATAAACCTGCACTTGGTGTGGAATAAGCGACAAGCTATGGAGTACCTTTAGTGGTTTATGGTATCCTCCTGCTTAGCGACCTGGTCCACGCGGTGATCCTCCTGCTTGGTTTCCAGGTACATGCGATGGTCCTGCTGCAGAGGTCAGTTGCGTGTGTCTCAAGAATGCTCCTCACCGTGCGCGGCAAACGGCGTGTTGCTCACAGCATGCTCCGGTCGGACGCTGGGCTGCTGGCCGACACCGCATAGGGGGCGTAGAGAATGTGAAGTCACAGAAAAGGGCTATGGAAGCAAGATCCACCCTTTTCTAATTGCACCAGGATCTTGCTTTTCCATACACATGCCGACTTTTGTCTCTTAGAGAGGAGTTCACATTGGCAGGGTCCTGGTATAAAGAGAAACACCTTATCGTGGCTACCAGGTACACACAAATTGGCCAATTTATGTGCTAAGATTTCTCATTTATTTCTATTTTCTAGAGCAGTAATTCTATTCAAATTTCATATATTTCATGTTCGCATACTTGTGCTGCTTTGTTTGTTAGTTGTGTATGGAGGTGGCTTCTCCTAGTGAGCACATGTACACACCTATTTCTTGTTTTGGATGTGCTGATCAGTTTTTTGTCAAACTATCAATCAAAACATTGACAGCTTAGCACGCCACTGTACCAGACTGGACACTGAGTTGCCTATCAAAGTACTGACAGCTTCAGCGCATCCCTGTAACAGATTGGATGGCTGAGCCCTCAGTAACTGCATCGCAGACACACTGAGGGGTGGATTCGTGACACCTATATCTTTTGTTTCAGCAGAGTATGCAAATTGTCTCTTCAGAGAAGAGGACTTGAACTCTAGTGCCACTTATTGGAAGTAGCAATCCTACAAGTCAATATCGACCCTTTATCGAGCTTTGCAATATGACTTAGGATAAAAGCCAAACCAGAATTTCAATTTGCAAACACTGTTTCGGGGTATTGCCCCTCATCAGTGCAAAGCATAAGAACTTATTTGGCTAGGAGAGAGATTAAGACTGGTATCTAAGGGGTAAAGTTTCTCCTTGTGGAGAGGATCAATATTGGCTTGTAGGATTGCTACTTTCAATAGGTGGCACTAGAGTTCAAGTCCTCCTCCTCTCTGAAGAGACAATTTACATATTTAATTTCCCAGAGCAGCATGCATAGGGAAAATATATATTCTTGTACTGTGTTAGCCAGTAGATAGAAAAATATTTAGTGGTTGATACCTTTTAATGGCTAACTGAAAAGATGGTAACAAATTGCAGTATGCCTGATGAAGAGACCTGAGTAGTCTCGAAAGCTTGCAATTTGTTACCATCTTTTCAGTTAGCCATTAAAAGGTATCAACCACTGAGGACCCTCAAATCTAAATATTTTTCTCATACTGGCATGTCACTCTCCACAAGGAGCAACCTTACCCCTTAATTTCAACAGAGTGAAACCCTTCTCGAGGACTCACCCTTTGGGAGTGCCATGTATCATCAACATATAAAATAATATGTCATATTATATTTTAAATGTTGCTAAAACATATGAAATGCTTAAATTACCAATGAACAATGTTTCCTGTGATACAGTATATGCAATTACTTTAAAATATAGGTATAATACACAGGTTTGAATACATTGTGTAATATTCTAATTAAAAACATAATGAATCACTTTTTAATTGAAATTTAATTTGTATGACCAGCTTTGTCAGGGTATAGTTGGTGAACTCTGCGTGGCATTTCTGCTGAATATATATGCCCCTAGCTCATGCAATACATGCTAACAAATTAATCTGAATACTAACATAGTTTAGGCTCAAAACAAACAATTGTTTCCTGCCAGGGGTATCTGTAAAAAATACACAGCGAAATAAAACATTGTCTTTGCAGCTCATTGTGTCTCTAATTAGAGTGGAAGGAGGCAGAAGCTTGCTAGTGTCAGTCCGTGTTTAGCATGCCCTGGAGCTTTAAGCTAGTCCTGTGGGTATCAAAGTGCACTAATTAAATGAGGGGTCCACAATACGGCCCTAAACATCAGAGTGACAGAAAGAGTCCAGTGTCCTCAGTGCCTTTGAGAATCCATGGCCCACGCTAATTACCCATTGTTGAATTGACTTCCCATTTCACAAGCAATGAATGGCTTTTTCTTAACTCCCTCCCCCTTTTTCTATTTTACCATCTTTGCCTTGGCCGCCTAATTAATCTTATGGAAATCTCCTGAAGCCAGATTCCAGCAAGGTTGCCCCTATGTTTATAATTTGATTTGTGATGATAAAAGTGAAGGCGCCTGGTGATGGAACAGTGTCATTTTGAAAACTCTTGAGAATCATAGAGGCTATCAATCTTACCCACGTGCATGGCAAACTGATATCCTAGAAAATTAACTTCAATTAATAACAGAAATCCCCAGACAATCAAGGAAGTGGAGCTGCTTTAGATGAAAACCTTCAAAGATATCTTTGGCTTGTCTTTTATATGCAGACATCATTTTTATATGAATCTCAATAAGAAGCTCACTTTAGTCCACAATCATATGTAATTCTCATTTAGTTAACGCAGCATTATTTATGTAGCAGACTATTGTTTAACTGTTTCATCTGATAGCAAAATGGCAATAATATTCAGTTTTTGCTGAATTATTCATTCTGTCAATTAATTAAATTATTAATTAAGCAATTTACTTAAAAACATCCTGATCATATAAAATCCTTAAACATAAGCTAATAGTCTATTTAGGCAACGACGTAGGCACCACAGTGCAACACATTCTGAACTTATTCAGATTAAGTAGCAGTCCAGGCAGAGAATTTTCAATCAAATGTCTTGAAACCTCCAGAGAGAATAGTTGAGAACTTTAAATGCAATTGCAAATTCAAAGCTTAATTTTTACTTAAAGAGGTTGTCCAGTTAAAAAATGACCTTAAATGTACTTATAATGTCAAGTTATATAACTTATTATTATACTTTTAACAAAAATTCCCTTCTCTGAAGATATGCATATCAGTCATGGGTTCCAGCAGGTCCATTTCAGACTTGTGATTGACATAGGATAGCATTTCATGTACATCATAAATGGTGTTCATAAAGTGACTGACTGGCTTATTTCAATAGTTATGCCAGACTCCTTCTAAGTCACAGCTAATGCAAGTACAGAGAAGAAGGGAAGCTACTGAAAAAGAGCCAGCCAGCCCTCTTTACACACAACAATGATGGCGTGTCTACATAGGAAATGCTGTGACCAGAACAGTTGTCTTCGGGGTATCTGGGTAATAATTTGAAAACAACTTTGAGGCATTAAAAGTTGCTTTTCCATTATCCACATTTGTATGCTTTGCTCTAATGTACAGATATTTTTCATATTTATTTATGACACTTTGAAGCTTTTGCCTGGTAATGTGGGCCATTGGCTAGTACCAGGGAGGCAATGTGGCTGACACTGGGAACAGTGAGCCACTCACTATGGCATTCATTTTTAGCACTCAAATCGAGGAACATTTCATTAGCGACAAAGACACAGATCGGACATGGTCTGTTCTTTTCTCTAGTAACACATGGATGCGAACCCTGGTGATAAAGAAACAAGAGAGAAGAATAATTGACGACTTTGAAGAGTGGTGATGGAGAAGGATGTTACCAATAACATGGATGGTAAGAAGAACAAACAAACAAGTCTTGGAATAAATCAAGCCAGACAAGTCAATAGAAGCAATGATCACCAAGCTATAACTTGTCTAATTTGGATACATCTTAAAAAGAGGAATCACTGGAAAAGGACATCTTGGTTGGAAGAATAGAAGGAACATGGTGAGGAGGAAGACCAGCAACCAGATGGCTTGATACAATCAAAATAACAGTGAAGAAGACCCTGGTGGACCTATCTAGGCTTTCGCAGCATAAATCTTACTACAGATCGTTTATCCATCAAGTCGCCATGGCTTGAGATCGAGCCGAAGGTTGTTAAATAATAATAAATAATTTTTGTATGTTACATATTGACTGACATGAAACTATTCTTTTTTCCAATAGCCAATTTTGCAGCAATTTAGACTTGTTTTATAAGGTGTCACATACTAAAAACTATTTAGAATATTAGAAGACAACGTAGTTACATGACATTTGATGTCATGAATTTACATGATGACAGGACTCTTTGGTGACTTCTGATATTAAAATGTTTAGTTATGGTATATTTCAAGATACTTACAGCCATATAGGGAGCTATAAAAAGGAGTGTGGAGAAGAATAATAGATTTCAAAGAGTTACTTACACAGAATTTCACCAAAACAGACCATTTAATTAGATAAATCAGAGAATGTGTTACACTTCATGGTCCTTAAGTTCTACCTTGTTGATCAAAGACTGTATACAATTGTTCATCTAGTTGATAATAAACGAGAATAGTAACTGTATAACAAACTGCTATCCTTTAGCAGAGATATAGTTTATCACAAGAATAACAGAGAAGAGAAGTAAATGTAGTGTGGATTCTTCCAGCAGAGCAATAGTTAATCACAGGGACAATAGAAAAATATATGCAGTCTGGTAACTTCCAGCAGGAAAAAGGTTGATAGCAGTAAAATGCAAATTGCTAATTGTAGCAATGACATGGTTAACTGCAGGATAGCAGTGAAGGATAGGAGATTCGCTTGAAGAGATGTGTCACCTTGATTGTAGAGGCCAAGTATTGATAGTTGCAAAAATTTGGTAACTTGCTTGCTGAAAGTGGATACCACCTATTAAGCAGGACTGAGCTTGGAAATAATGCTGGTTGCAGCATGGAAGTCAGGAGTATCAGAGGAGGTGATAAACACCTGGTTAGTGCTAAGCCAAGTGAAGTAGTAGCAAACTACTGTCAAATTTGAGGCAATTGTGAACAATACTTCATATTACCTACGGACCGGGACTTTGCCATATATATTGGATGGGATTGACAGATATGTTCACCTCAAGCACCCTGACAGTGGTCCGCTCACTTTCAGATGTTGTGCTGAGATCACAATAAAAATAGAGCAAACTACCATATAAAGATGCATACGACTACCTAGTCTCATCAGCTGCAACTATAACGGGACAACAGGATCAATTTCGCTTGCACTGCGGCTAATGGAAAATGGCTGCTAATGACATTACTATAGATGCAGTAGCTATCTTTATAAAGATTTTTATTTCATCAACATGCTTCAAGGTCAGACCAACCCCTTCATTAAGGATGATGAAGATGGCAAAGACAAAGAAGTTCACCAGGTTTCCACAGAAACTGACGTGAACTACTGTAAAAGGAGGAAGGCTTAAGAGAAGGAAGCAAGGGCAGGCGCTAACACTGGGATAGGTGATTCATAGAAATGTAACAGAAATTAAAAATAAAAGTGATATTACTTGTGATCAGCGAGCACTAGAATACTCCAGTACTTGTTGCTTGGGTCGAGTAAATTGGAATGCTCGAGTGCTCGGTCCGAGTAGCGAGCCCAATGTAAGCCTATGGGAAACTCAAGCATTTTTACGGCGCCCCCCCCCATCTCACTGATGTTGTCAGAGGTATTACGCCACTTTTGCAGACTCATAATAAAACATACAAAAACGAAACCAAAATAGATTTTCCTGGCAAATATGTTAAGGAACACCCTTTCCAGGGTAATGACTTGTATATAAGGCAAAATAAATATACAAAAACAAAAATGGTCCTACACACCTTGGGCTATGTTCACACATAGCGCTTTAGATGCGTTTTTTCACTTTTGCATTATTTTCAATGGTGAAAAATGCATTCACTGGGAAATGTAATTTTAACATTTTAGTACGTTATCTGGCCATGTGGTGTGTGAGACATGATCAGACACATCCTGTTTCATTTATGAAGGAGAGACTCTGAAAGTCACAAACACTATTTTTATAGGGCCATCAGGCAGCCCTTACTATTCTTAAAGGGCCAGCAGTCGGCTATGCTTTGTTGTTCCTATTATTAAAGTGTGAGTCTCCTATACTGTTATTGCGTATGCAGTGACTGCAAGGGCTGCCAAAAATTTGGACACACCCCAATACCCCTTTAAAGAAACATAGAGGAGGATCTCAGTAAAAAAATGTTCCCATTATAAAGGAGTGGGTCTCCTACAGTGGTAATGCTTATGCAGTGACTGCAAGGGCTGCCAAAATCAGCGAAAAACCTCAATAACAATATAAAGACACATAGAGCTGGGCCTCATCAACGACATGTTCAAATTAGAAAGGAGTGGGTCTGCTATACAGTTAAAGGATATGCAGTGAGTCCAACGGCTGCCAAAATTTAGGAAAAAACAAAATAACAATTTAAAGACACAGAGCTGGGTCACAGTAACAACATGTTCTCATTAGAAAGGAGAGGGTCTGCTATACAGTTATAGGATATGCAGTGGGTCCAATGTCTGCCAATATTTAGGATAAACTCTACTAACAATTTAAAGACACATAGTGCTGGGCCACAGTAACGACATGTTCCCATTAGAAAGGAGAGGATCTGTAATCCAGTTATAGGGTATGCAGTGAGTACAACGGCTGCCAAAATTTAGGAAAAACCCCACTAACCATTTAAAGACACATAGAGCTGGGCCACAGTAACGACATGTTCCCATTAAAAAGGAGTTGGTCTCCCATACTGTTTGCCTATGCAGTGAATGCAACGGCTGCAAAAAATTTGAAGGAACTCCAATGTCCCTTGCAAGAGACGTAGATATAGTGATGTGGTGGTGGAGGATGAGGAGAAGGAGGAGGACAAGAGCAAATAGACACAATCAGGAACCTTATACCCAAGTCTGGGTGTGAAGATAGAGGTACATGGGAATAGAGTTAGACCTCCCTAAAAAAAGACACAGTGTTTGAGTTTATGTTACGCTGCTATCATTCGGTGGTATTGAGAAGTCTGGCCCAATCCAGCCCTAGTTCATTTTTATAAGAGTCAGCCTGTCAGCATTTTCAATATACAGGTGGATGCACCTATCGGTTATAATTCCACCAGCGGCACTAAAAACCCTCTCTGACAGAACGCTAGCGGCAGGGCAGACCAGGACTTCCAAGGCGTAGAGAGCCAGTTCATGCCACGTGTCCTGCTTGGATACCCAATAATAATAAGGCACAGAGGAATAACAGAGGACATTGGTACGGTCAGCAAGGTACTCCCTGACCATCTTCCAAAACTTTTCCCTCCTTGTGAGAGTACTCCGGGCCTCAAAGCCTGTGCAATGGGAAGGTCTGAGAAAACTGTCCCAGAACTTTGACAGTGTTCCCTTGCCTCTGATGGATTGCATTTTTGTCGCTTGTACTCCTTGGTTGTCGAACGAACTGTGACCTCAACAGCCAGCATTTTCAGATGGGAATTTTTTTTTAAATTTCACAACAAAGGCATTCTGGTACTGCCCCATTTTTTTAGGCCTGTCAGGCACAGGAATAAGAGGTAGAAAGTTCTCCTTGTAGCATGGGTCTAGAAGTGTCACCAACTAGTAATGACTGTCACCCAAAATTTGGACAACGCGAGGGTCACAGGAAAGGTAGAGTAACATAAACTCAGCCATGTGTGCCAGACTGCTAACAGACAAGACTTCTGTGTCCTCACCAAGAGGATGACTGACCATGCTCTTCTCCTCATCCGCCTCCTCCTCCTCCCTGTCCACAGGCCATCAACGCTGAACAGAGGGTTTGACAATTATGCAGTTAGTACCATCTATAGCGCAGGAAACTAGCTCCTGTTCTTACTCCTCCTCTTCCTCATTGTCACCCAATCCACATTGGGATGAGATGAGGCTGGGCTGTGTGGAATCACCCTGTATGGTTCCTTCTCCATCTCATCGTGCTCCACCTGCAATGCATCCTCTTTAATTGGGAGCAGAGAGCATTTCAGAAGACAGAGAAGCGGGATGGTGACACTAATTATGGCGTCATTGCCGCTCACCATCTTGGTGGAGTCCTCAAAGTTTTGGAGGATGGTACAGATGTCTGACATCCATGTCCACTCCGGAGGTCTTATGTGTGGAGTCTGACCTGAATACCGACGACCTTGTTGATGTTGGTAGTCAACAACTGTCCTCTTCTGCTCACAAATCCTTCCCAACATCTGCCATGTAGAGTTCCAATGCGTGGTGACATCACACACCTGTCAGTGAGCAGGAAGCTGCAAACGCTGCTGAAGCATGACAAGGGAGGCGTAAGCTGTAGCTGACTTTCTAAAATAAGCACACACAGCATACTTTGACAAGCAGATCGGGCTGATCCGGGTAGATTTTGAGAAACCATAAAACCACGAGGTTAAGCACAAGGGCCAGGCATGGTATGTGTGTGAGCTCACCTCGTTTCAGAGTCGCCACCAGGTTCTGGCCATTGTCACACACAACCATGCCTGGCTTTAGGGTGAATGGTTTCAGCCACAGATCTGCCTGCTCTGTCAAAGCTGTCCACAACTCTTCAGCATTGTCTGGTTCGTCACCTAAGCATATTAGCTTCTGCACAGCCTGTTGCCGCTTGGCTGAGGGAGTGCTGCAGTGCTTCCAGCTTGTGACTGATGTGGTGATTTCAGAGATGGAGGAGGAGGAGGTACAGGAGCTGTAGACTGTGGGGGCAACCGTGATTGACCCAGGGCCCGCAATCCTCGACGCTGGGAGGGTGTGTTCCGTAATATGGTCCGACTGGGTCCCGGCTTCCACTATATAAACCCAGTGCGCATGAGCGAGATGTACCATCTCTGCCCACAAGCACCTGTCCACATGTCCGTGATTAGGTGGACTTTCCCAGTAACTGCATTGTTGAGGGAATGGCTAATGTTGTGGGACACGTGCTGGTGTAATGCGGGGAGAGCACACAGGGAGAAATATTGGCGGTGGGGACCGAGGGACAGCCGACACCATCAGGTTGCGGAAAGCTTCTGTCTCCATGAGCCTAAAAAGCAACATTTCGAGCGCAAGCACTCGCAAAATGTGTGAATTTAGTAGTGTGGCCTGTGGGTCGTTGGCTGCGTATTTGCATTCCAAGGACAGGGGTAGAGACAACTGAACGGTGCGCTGGGAAAATGATGTGGACTTGCTTACTGATGGTAATAGTTGAGAGTGTGCAGCGACAGGTGCAGGGCAGGAGGCATCTTTGCATGTGTCATGAACAGGGCAACAAACAGTGGTGTCACCTGCAGACACTGTTTCTGGACCCTGGGGTTCGGCCCATTTAGTTGGGTGTTTTGCTGCCATGTGCCTGATCATGCTGGTGGTGCTAAGGCTGCTAGTTTTGCTACCCTTGATGATGCTGGCCTGGCAGGTGGTGCACATGGCCTTTTTGGTGTTATCTGCAGAGTCTTTAAAAAAAACAACCAGACTTGGGAAGACCTAACAGCCGTACTGGCAACTTCCGTTGTGTTCGCGTTACGGGGAATGCATTCCAGCCTTGTGTCTGCGGCCACCACACTCCTTCTTCCTGCCTGTTGGGGTGCTCTGCCTCCCTCCCATTGTGTGCTGCTGTCCTTGCTCTGCATGTCCTCCTGCCATGTTGGGTCAGTTACTATATCATCCACCATTGTGTCTCATTATCATCATCCACCTCATGCGACAGTAATTTCACTTTCCCACCATTGCCTTCATATGACCGTGGCTGCTCAAATATTTGGGCATCGCTACACGAGTTCTCTTCTTGACTAGAGATGAGCGTTGTTCTACTCGAACTGTTCGCCAATCTCAAATTCGAGCTGTTTTGGGCGGTGTTCGAGCCGTTCGGCGAACACGAACAATTTGAGAAAAATTCGGCTGTTCGAGGTTATGTTCGATAACTGTTCGTGCACCAAAATCATAACTGGATTTTTTCTCAGTAATGATGAAAATTAATGTTAATACGCAGTTTGAGTGTACAGCGGGGTGGGGGGAGGGGCAGGGGATGGATCTCTGCAGGAACAATGAAGATCTCCATTTTTTTTTCTCTTTCCCGCATTTGCAGTGGGGAGATGCAATTTGTCAGCCTATCAGCAGCGCACACACGGAGCGAAGTGCTTTTTTTCACACAAGCAAGGGCATGTGTCATTGGCAGTGTATGTCACATGTCCTTGCCCTATAAGACCAAGCCATTTTCCCCATCGCCACCATTTTCTCACTGCTGCAGCTGCGTGTTAGACGGCACCGCTGTTGCTGTGTGCGCTATACCTTGTTAATTTCAAGCCAATTTTCGCACAAATATACAGATAGCTTGGGAGTAGGGAATAGTTGTGATTGCAGTCCTTTTAAGGACTAGGTTACAGCATTTCCTACGACTTTTATCAGGGAGGTCTGTGCTCTTAAATAGATAGGTTGTGGGAGTAAAGACTAATTGTAATTGGAGTCCTTTTCAGGACTAGGTTACATGAGTTCCTATCAGTTTTTGCCAGGCAGGTCTGTGCCAGTGCTGTGCAAGTTTTTTTCACAGCATTTGACCTCCATCAGGTTGCAAACTGAATATAATTTTTTTCTGCATCTAGCTCTGAAAAAATATTTGGGCTTCTAGCGGTGTGTGGGACTTGGTCTATTAGTCCATCTATACTGACCTCCATCAGGTTGCAAATTAAAAATAATTTTTTTCTGCATCTAGCTCTGAAAAAATATTTGGGCTTCTAGCAGTGTGTGGGACTTGGTCTATTAGTCCATCTATACTGACCTCCATCAGGTTGCAAATTAAAAATAATTTTTTTCTGCATCTAGCTCTGAAAAAATATTTGGGCTTCTAGCGGTGTGTTGGACTTGGTCTATTAGTCCATCTATACTGACCTCCATCAGGTTGCAAATTAAAAATAATTTTTTTCTGCATCTAGCTCTGAAAAAATATTTGGGCTTCTAGCAGTGTGTGGGACTTGGTCTATTAGTCCATCTATACTGACCTCCATCAGGTTGCAAATTAAAAATAATTTTTTTCTTCATTTAGCTCTGAAAAAATATTTGGGCTTCTAGCAGTGTGTGGGACTTGTTCTATTAGTCCTTCTATACTGACCTCCAGCAGGTTGCAAATTGAATATAATTTTTTTCTGCATCTAGCTCTGAAAAAATATTTGGGCTTCTAGCAGTGTGTGGGACTTGGTCTATTAGTCCATCTATACTGACCTCCATCAGGTTGCAAATTAAAAATAATTTTTTTCTGCATCTAGCTCTGAAAAAATATTTGGGCTTCTAGCAGTGTGTGGGACTTGGTCTATTAGTCCATCTATACTGACCTCCATCAGGTTGCAAGTTAAAAATAATTTTTTTCTGCATCTAGCTCTGAAAAAATATTTGGGCTTCTAGCGGTGTGTGGGACTTGGTCTATTAGTCCATCTATACTGACCTACATCAGGTTGCAAATTAAAAATAATTTTTTTCTGCATCTAGCTCTGAAAAAATATTTGGGCTTCTAGCAGTGTGTGGGACTTGGTCTATTAGTCCATCTATACTGACCTCCATCAGGTTGCAAATTAAAAATAATTTTTTTCTGCATCTAGCTCTGAAAAAATATTTGGGCTTCTAGCGGTGTGTGGGACTTGGTCTATTAGTCCATCTATACTGACCTCCATCAGGTTGCAAATTAAAAATAATTTTTTTCTGCATCTAGCTCTGAAAAAATATTTGGGCTTCTAGCAGTGTGTGGGACTTGGTCTATTAGTCCATCTATACTGACCTCCATCAGGTTGCAAATTAAAAATAATTTTTTTCTGCATCTAGCTCTGAAAAAATATTTGGGCTTCTAGCAGTGTGTGGGACTGGGTCTATTAGTCCATCTATACTGACCTCCATCAGGTTGCAAATTAAAAATAATTTTTTTCTGCATCTAGCTCTGAAAAAATATTTGGGCTTCTAGCAGTGTGTGGGACTTGGTCTATTAGTCCATCTATACTGACCTCCATCAGGTTGCAAATTAAAAATAATTTTTTTCTTCATTTAGCTCTGAAAAAATATTTGGGCTTCTAGCAGTGTGTGGGACTTGTTCTATTAGTCCTTCTATACTGACCTCCAGCAGGTTGCAAATTGAATATAATTTTTTTCTGCATCTAGCTCTGAAAAAATAGTTGGGCTTCTAGCGGTGTGTGGGACTTGGTCTATTAGTCCATCTATACTGACCTCCATCAGGTTGCAAATTAAAAATAATTTTTATCTGCATCTAGCTCTGAAAAAATATTTGGCCTTCTAGCAGTGTGTGGGACTTTCTCTATTAGTCCATCTATACTGACCTCCATCAGGTTGCAAATTGAATATAATTTTTTTCTGCATCTAACCCAGCCAATAGTTTTGGCCTAATACCACAATTTGGCCACTCAGCTCTGCTCGGTTCCCATCCATTGTTTTTTTGTGCAAACAACTCCAGAGTTGTTAATTAGTTAACCACCAAAATGAGTGGAAAAAGGCCTGCTGCTGGTGGAAAGGGGAATAGGCGTGTTGGGAAGGGGAAAAAAGGTTGTGTCCGTGGGGTAGGTGTTAAACAACAGTAACATCTGCAGAAGAAAGACCATCTTCCAGCCAAACTAAAATGTCTACTTCTTTTAGCGGACAATGTGATAAGATCCCTTTCTTACGGCCACGCCAATCACTACAAATTCCAGATGAGGCACAAAAACAGCAGGTGCTTCAACGGATATCAAGTGCTCCTTTAAGTGGGCTCTCCTCCACATCAACTTCAACATCACAAATACTCCAGTCCTCAAAGGTGTCACCCAAATCGCACTTGCTTCCTCACAGCTCCCAAATCTCCAGGTGCCCGTCTGAGTATGAGGTAGAACAGATGGTTGAGTCTGCAGAGCTGTTTACTCATACTATAGCCTGGGAATCAGAGGTCGACTCCAGCGCTTCTGTGAATCCAGACGAGGAAATGATCTGCACTGATGCCCAGAATCTTTATGAGTCGGATCCAGGACCAGACGCAGAAGGTTCTGACCATAATGTAGACCCTCATTCCCAAACTGTAACTCCTGTTGGTGGAGACAATGAGGAAGACGATGATAAGACTCAAATACCTGATTGGAGCGACAACTTTAGTTTTTTGTCAGGGCAGGAACAGGTTGGCTCTGAGGACGACGGGTGTGATAACGCACAGGGTGATGATGATGAGGTCGGAGATCCCACTTACTGTCAACCCACAGTCAGCCAAGAGATGAGGTCAGCAGAGGAGGTGGAGGAAGATGCTAGTGACGACGAGGTCAGGTTGCGCCTTCCTGGACAGAGACGTAGTACTGGAAGCACGTCAACAACTGCATCCTCAAACACAACTCTGCCTCTCACCACAAGTCGTGGTGGCTCTTCAGGTCGCATGGGTGCTAAGCCTTGCATAGCCTGGGCATTTTTTCAGATCGATAAAGATGACCCAACTCGTGTTATCTGTAACATTTGTCAGCAAAAGCTAAGTAGAGGCCAAAAAATACATAGTTTGAGTACTTCATGCATGAACCGGCACATGGACATGAAGCATAAGTTGCAGTGGGAAGCTCAGTGTGCTACAATGCGGCCTAGCCGGCCGGGCCAATCACCGTCTGCCATATCTTGTGCATCCGCGGCCTCTTCATCCTCTGTGACTGGGGGGACAGCAGTCACACCTGTTTTGGGGCGCAGACCTGCCACCTCTTTACCCGCAACAGCCAGCGTGATTGGCAGGTCATCATTTTCTTTGGAGGTGGTAACACCAGCTGGTGTTGAGCGCTGTCCGACATCGATAGCACCATCTTTGGATCAAGGCAACCTAACATGTCCGCCTGCATCTTCCTCACAGACCGGCAGTTTGCCGGGGACACCCTTATCAACCCCGTCTAAGCACAATAGCCAGCCCTCGGTCCCTCAGATGTGGACAAGTAAAAGACCATTTCCTCCTAGCCATGAGAAAGCTAAGAGGTTGAATTTCACCATCTGCAAGCTCTTGGCTACAGAAATGCTGCCTTTCCGCCTCGTGGACACAGAGGATTTTCGAGACCTTATGTCCGTCGCAGTGCCCCAGTACCAGATGCCCAGTCGGCACTACTTCTCAAAGAAAGGTGTGCCTGCGCTCCACCAGCATGTCGCACACAACATCACCGCTTCTTTGAGAAACTCTGTGTGTGACAGGGTGCATTTCACCACAGACACTTGGACGAGTAGGCATGGACAGGGGCGTTACATGTCGCTGACTGGGCACTGGGTAACTATGGTGACAGCAGGACAAGGGGCTGCTGTCCAAGTCTTGCCGTCCCCACGAGTTGTGCGTCAATCCTCTTTATGTCAAAGTTCCTCCACTGCTTCTGCCTCCTCAACCTCCTCTCGGTCTTCCACCTGCACCCAAAGCCTGTCTGGTCATGCCACAAGCTTTCTAACTGCGCAGAAGGGATCCTGCACACCTCCTTACTATGCTGGCAGTAGGGCTCAACGTCATCAGGCGGTTTTTACATTGAAATGTCTGGGAAATGTGAGTCACACAGCTGAGGAGTTGTGGTCAGCTCTGGAGAACCAATTTCATGAATGGTTGTCTCCACTGGACCTGAAACCAGGGAAGGCCGTGTGCGACAATGCTGCAAACCTGGGTGCGGCCCTTCGCCGGGGCAATGTCACACACGTGCCTTGTATGGCTCACGTGTTGAACCTGGTTGTCCAGCAATTTTTAGCCCACTATCCCAGACTAGATGGCCTTCTGCAGAGGGCACGGTCGCTGTGTGCTCACTTCCGCCGTTCGCATCCCGCAGCTCAGCGACTTACATCTCTACAGAAGTCGTTGGGCCTGCCACTTCACCGGCTAAAATGCGATGTCCCTACCCGGTGGAATTCAACTCTGCACATGTTGCAGCGACTGTGGCAGCACCGACAAGCCCTGGTGCAATACGTTCTGACGTATAGCCTGGGCCAACGAGATTCAGAGGTGGGGCAAATCACGCTGGAGGAGTGGTCTCAGATCAGGGACCTATGCACCCTTCTGCACAGTTTTGAAATGGCGACGAAGATGTTTAGTGCTGACGATGCCATTATCAGCATGACTATTCCGGTGATTTACATGCTGGAGCACATGTTAAACAGAATTCGGAGTCAGGTGGTGGCACAAGAGGAGGTGGAGGAAGTAGAGGAGGAGGAGTTGTATGCGGAAGGGCTAACATCTGCAAGGTCCAGACGGTCGGCAGCACCAAGGCGGCAGGCATGTGAGGGTGGGGGAGATGGTTTTACCAGGGCGCATGGTAGCACCCAAACTAGTGAGGAAGGTGCAGGAGCCCAGGAAGAAGTGGAGGACGAACTGATGGAAGACTCATCAGATGAGGGAGACCTAGATCACATTTCTGTTGTGCGAGGTTGGGGGGAGAGGACAGAGGAAGGAAGCATGATTGTTACCTCGCCACCAACACAACAGGGACTTGGTGCTCCTGGATGCGCAACACACATGAGTGCCTTCTTGCTGCACTACCTGCAACATGACCCTCGAATTGTGAGAATTAGAAATAATCCTGACTACTGGGTTGCCACACTGTTAGATCCCCGGTACAAAAGTAAATTTGCAGAAATTATTCCTGCCATAGAAAGGGATGCACGCATGCAGGAGTATCAGCAGAGACTGTTGCAGAATCTTACATGTGCTTTTCCACAAAATACCAGTGGTGCACGTAGTGAATCTCACAGTTCCAACTTGCCAACCGTGGGACCGTCAAGTGTTCAGCACTCAAACCGTAACAGAACCACAGTATCTGCTGGTAACATCAATTTTGCGGAATCATTTCACCACTTTTTTAGCCCATCCTTTGCAAGGCCACAGGAGACAAGAAGTCTGACACATAGTCAACGCCTAGAGACGATGGTACAGGAGTATCTCCAAGTAAACATTGAAGCCACGACTGTGTCACTGGACCCTTGCTCTTTTTGGGCTTCCAATCTGGATAAATGGCCGGAGCTAGCCACTTACGCCTTGGAGATCTTGTCATGCCCCGCAGCCAGCGTTCTGTCTGAACGTGTGTTCAGCGCTGCTGGTGGTGTGCTGACAGATAAGCGCACGCGGCTCTCCACTGATAATGTAGACAGACTCACGTTCATAAAGATGAACAAATCATGGATCCGAAACGACTTTTCTACCCCTGTGTCATCCTGGGGAGAGTAAAAGCTTGATGATTGGTTAAAATCACCCTACCAACCGTTTTAAGCTTTCAAATTACTAATCATGTTTATCTGTATCTTGACTGGAAAATAATTTGGGCTTTGTAGCAGTGTGCAGCACTGATCCTATTAGGCCATCTATACTAAAGCTTCACCAGATTTAAAATTAAAAATAATTTTTAGCTGCATCTAGCCCGGAAAATAATTTTGGGGCTCCGAGATGCGCAAGGCACATAAGTGCCTTCTTGCTGCACTACCTGCAGCATGACCCTCATATTGTCAGAATTCGAAGTAATCATGACTACTGGGTTGCCACACTCTTAGATCCCCCAAACTTTTCGATTAACCTTTTCATTTTAATAAAGACCAAAAAAATGGTCATTTTTGAAATTATAAGCATTAGCAGGTTGTTAGAAACTGAAATCAAACAGTTTTCAACTCAAAACTTTATTCTAGGTGATGTTACATTTTCACATAGGACCCCTTGTTCGAAAGGAGCTTCTGAACTCTCTCGTCCATTGAATTTGTCAGGTTTTGGATGGTTTCTGCTTCAATTGTTTTGCATGAGGACAGAATACCCTCCCAGAGCTGTTGCTTAGATGTGAACTGCCTCCCGCCATCATAGACACTCCTTTTAATGATGCTCCAAAGGTTCTGAATGGGGTAGAGGTCAGGGGAGCATGGGGGTCACACCATAAGTTTGTCCCCTTTTATGCCCATATCAGCCAGAGATGCAGATGTTTTATGTGCAGCATGAGATGGTGCATTATCATGCAGAAAAATGATCTTGCTGTGAAATGCACGGTTCTTCTTCTTGAACCATGGCAGGAAGTGCTGTTTGAGAAAATCCACATACATTATGGAGTTCATCTTTAGCGCCTTCAGGGATCCTAAAGGGGCCGACAATCTCTCTCCCCATGATTCCAGCCCAAAACATTACTCCACCTCCTCCTTGTTGGCGCTGTAGCCGTGTTTGCGTGGGGTGTCCATCAACCAGCCATCCTCCACTCCATCCATCTGGACCATCAAGCGCTGCACGGCACTCATCCGTGAACAAAACAGTTTTGAAATCAGTCTTCATGTAATGTTTGGCCCACTGGAGCCGTTTCTGCTTGTGTGAAGTGGATAGAGGAGGTCGACAGGATGGCGCATGCACAGCTGCAAACCTCTGAAGGACCCTGCATCTTGTTGTTCGGGGGACGTTGGAGGCACAAGCAGCTTCAAAAACTTGTCTGCTGCTATGACAAGGCTTTTTTGCCGCTGCTCTTTCAACCTGACGTAATTGCCTGTAGGAAAGAGTCCTCAATTTGCCCTTATCAGCACGCACACGTGTGTACTGTGAATCAGCTACATACTTCTTGATTGCCAAGACACTTCATCCTGATCATCGCACAATGTTGATTGTAGTCATGCCTTGACCTAAACACTCCACAATTTGTTGCTTCTCAGCAGCCGACACATCCTTTTTCTTTCCCATTTTGGCAGAAAATGTAGGCTGCTTAATAATGTGAGAGAGCCTTCTTAAGTAGTCTTGCCTTTCATTGGACACACCTGCCAAACTAATTAGCACAGGTGTCTGCAATTGCTTACAGTGATATAAAGAGCCCTGACACACATCACCATCAATGAGTTTAACTGACAAACAAACAAATTCTTCCCTTATCACTCCTAAACACTTTTTGTATAATAATTTGGAACGCAGTGTACATGTGCTTTTCCACAAAACACCAGTGGTTCACGTAGTGAATCTTACAGTTCTAACTTGCCAACCGTGGTCTGTATGGAGTTGTTCAATAAAGGGCCCAAAATTAAGATAACATAGATGGGAGAGGTCTCTATGAATAGGAATTCCTAAGTATTTGATACCCTGTGAGGGCCAGGCAAAGGGAAAGTTGGACTGGATGGAATCCTATATGGATTTGAGGAGGGAGACATCGAGGGCCTCAGACTTCGCTGCATTGATTTTAAAATTTTACCATGTAACAAAGTGATCTATTTCAGCCATAACAGCATGGATGGATATATGTGATTGAGTGATATATACTAGGACATCATCAGCAAATAGAGAGCACTTGTACTCGGTGCCTCCCACCTCAATCCACCTAATATTGGGGTTATGGCGAATTGATGAGAGCAGGTGCTCCGTCACTAGGATGTATAAGAGAGGGGACAGAGGACATCACTGCCTTGTCCCATTGGTGATTGTGAAAGGTGATGAAAATGTTCTGACGCACCCCCTGGGCCTTGGGACACCCGGAGCCGGACCCTTTTTGGTGGATGCTGGTGGTTGTAGTCTTCGTGGCGGCGACCCAGTTCCGTGGCTCAGGGCGGTCAAACCAGTGGCGGAACTATTTATGTGGTTTTCATGTTTAAATGTCCGACTACGCCACCCGTGGATTGCGGTCAGAGTGAACCGCCGCTACAGGGCAGACCACTGAGGCTGGTGTTGTGGGTGCAGCAGAGCGTAGCATAACTCCCCACGGGAGGAGTATAGCCTCAGGGCAGTGTATGCGGAGGATGGGGGTGATGGTGCAGGGCAGCAGCAGTAACGACACGGAGTCAGTGATGCAGTTCAGGGCCTTTACTCACAGTTCTTATTATCCAGACCACGTCTGCACGTAACGGCTGCCCACGTCGTACTGTGCTCACCAGGTGAGGGGCTCAGACAACTCCCAGATAACTTTGGAGCACTTCACAGGACCCCCTTTGTGTGTACTTTGTCTGGCCTTTCTTACCAACACTTCTGTCCGGCTGCCTCGGGCCTCCTCTTGGTAAACTTGGCGCCAGTTTCCCTGACCCTATGTGGTGCCTTCCTAGCGGGTGTAGCGAGGGGCTGCGCCACATAAAATGTCAGAGCCTCCGGTTTCTAGCTGAGGGTCGTTTCCTGCCTCCACTAGTTCGGGGACCGGTCTCCCCCTTTGGCCTGACCCCTCCACGCAGGTGGATTCGGGCGTGCGGTGGCGACTCGCCCGTCCGCACCCCTGGGATCCCTTCATTCCTCGTTCCTGGAGCCTTCTCCGCTCCTCTTCCTTCCTTCTCCCTCTTCCAGGCCTGGGCCTCTGTTACTAGGCCCGCCTCCGGAGCAGAGCTCATGCAGAGCCCCTGCTCCCTGCCACTTCTGCTCAGACTTCTCTGCACTGAACTAAGATGGTGCCCACCTTTTATACTCCCTTCTCAATGCACCCAGGAACTGCTTCCTCCCTGCTCCTGCACTACAGGGTTCCCCTTCCTCAGTGTTCCCTCCCACCACTCCAGCCAGGGACAGGGACTGTCGTGCCCATCTCAGGGGCAAATTGGTCGCCCTGCCCCACGGCAATGTGGTGTAATGCATGCAGGTGTCGGGTCCTGATCCACACTCCATCCTTACCTGAGAGTGAGATATCACACCTCTGGGTGAGGTGCAATACGTCTGTAGCAACCGAGCCCTCAGGGTGCTACAGTTCCATTTATCTTCAGCCTAGGTGACGTATTGCGATACAGGGCCGTGATTTTGGCTATAAAAGGGTCCCCTAGACCCCTACCCCAAGCTTTTTAAGAGAATCGTATATGGCGTGCCAGGAGACTCTATGGAATGCTTTCTCAGCATCCAACGAGAGTATCTAATTACAAATTTTTAACTGCATCTAGCCCAGGAAATACTTTGTGCCTAGTAGCAGGGTCTGCTAGTGAGCGGATTATCCCGGCTGTTAAGCAAGCTGCACCACCTGTAGTTTATACACTTAATTTTTTCAAAGGAAATGCTTCGGGACCATGGGATACTTAGTGAAGAGCATCAGGAGGCACCCCAAGGCATAGGGGCTGGGACTGGCAGTAGGATGCCTTGCGGTGGACAGCCGAGCTCGATCCTTATAAAAGCTTTATAACTGCAGCAGCTTTAGTGGACGCTACTGGAGCTGGAATTACCGCGGCTGCTGGCATGAGACTTGCCCTCCAATAGATCCTTGTAAATGGATTTAAAGTGTATTCATTCAAATTAGAGAGACAATTTAAATTAAAAAGCTTAGAGCTGCCTCCACCACAGGGGGGCTCGCTCGACCCACCAGCGGACAGGCACCAGTATTGGGAGAGGGGGGCTGGCCGTCAGGGTTCACCGCGGCTCTGGCACAAACCCGGCGACACGGAGGTGGCACGGGCAGGAGCGGACTGGCCGTGTCGGCTTCTCACTTTTTGGATTTTAGAAGGGCATGACATGCCTATATCTGTGTCTCCCCCTCCTTTTACTCCTCCACCTCTTTTATTTTCGCATGACTATATGTACTTGTCACTTTTCCATGTGTTAGTTATGTCTTCTGAGCAGTTTGTCAGCTTTTGGACACCTTTGAAGGTGTTTTCTATGTGTTTCTATGTGTTTTTGTTTGCCTGCCATTGGTTTTAACGGTGTTCGAAGGTGTTCGACGAACAGTTCGACGAACAGTTCGGCGAACACACGGGTGTTCGACGAACCGAACCGAACTCGAACACTACGGGGGTGGCTCAACACTACTCTTGACTCGCTTGAAGCTGGCCGGACGAGAGGCCGGAATCTATAAATGGAAAAGTAAATAGCTCTTCGTTGTGTCCAAGTGTGGGATCAGTTGTCTCCGGGCACTCAGCATGGTGGGAGGAAGGAGGATCAGGTTGAGGAATATGCAGTCCAGACTCACGGCTACTGAGACTTGACGGTGTGGAAGACAGGGTGGTGGTGGCAGGAAGAAGCAGTGTGGTGGCCGCAGACAGAAGGCAGGCAACAGTTTCCCGAAACAGCAACATGAAGGAAGTTCCCAGTACAACTGTTAGGTCTTCCCAAATCTGGTTGTTTTTTAAAGACTCTGCCGATAACACCAAAAAGGTTATTTGCACCACCCGCCAGGCCAGCATCAGCAGGGGTGGCAAAACGACCAGCCTGACCACCACCAGCATGATCAGGCACATAGCAGCAAAGCACCCGACTTTGTGGGCTGAACCCTAGGGTCCAGGAACAGTGTCTGCGGGTGGCACCATTGCTTCTTCCGCTGTTGTGCATGCAAGCCAATTCCCTGTCCATGGTGCATGTGAAGATGCCTCCTGCCCTGCACCTGTCGTTGCACACTCTCAAGTAGCAGCATCAGGAGGCATGTCCTTATCCCAGTTCAGCGTTCAGTTGTCCATATCCCAGTCCTTGGAACACAAGCGCAAATATGCAGCCAACGCCCCACATGACTGCTTGCTCTCGAAATGTTGCCTTTTAGGTTCGTGGAGACGGAAGCATTCCGCAACCTGATGGCGGCGGCCGTCCATCGGTACTCGATCCCCAGCCACCACTATTTCTCCCAATGTGCCGTCCCTGCATTACACAAGCACTTGTCCCAAAACATTAGCCATGCCCTCAACAACGCAGTGATCGGGAAAGTCCACCTAATCAAGGACACGTGGACAAGTGCTTGTGGGCAGGGATGGTACATCTCGCTGATGGCACATTGGGGTAATATAGTGGAAGCTGGGACCCAGTCAGACCTTGGGACGGAACATGTCCTCCCAACGCCAAGGATTTCGGTCCCTAGGTCAATCAGGGTTGCCCCCCACAGTCTACAGCTCCTGCACCTCACCCTCCTCAGCCTCCTCCTCCTCTTCAGCCTCCATCTCCGAAATGACCACATCAATCACAAGCTGGAAGCACTGCAGCACTGCCTCGGCCAAGCGGCATCAGGCTGTGCTGAAGATATTATGCTTAGGTGACAAACCGCACAATGCTGAAGCGTTGTGGACAGATCTGAAAGAGCAGGCAGATCTGTGGCTCACACTGCTGAACCTACAGCCAGGCATGGTTATGTGTGACAATGGTCAGAACCTGGTGGAGGCTCTGAGGGTAGGCGAGCTCACACAAGTACCATGCCTGGCCCATGTGCTTAACCTCGTGGTTCAGCGGTTTCTCAAATCCTACACAGAGCTGCAGGATCTGATTATTAAAGTACGCCGCCTATGTGCCCATTTTAGAAAGTCACCTACAGCTTCCGCTGCCCTTGCTGTGTTTCAGCAGCGTTTGCAGCTTCCGGCTCACAGACTGGTGTGTGATGTGCCCACGTGTTGGAACTCTACACTGCAGATGTTGGGAAGGATTTGTGAGCAGAAGAGGGTAGTTGTTAAATACCAGCATCAACAAGGCTGTTGGTATTCAGTTTAGACTCCACACATAAGACCTCCGGAGTGGACATGGATGTCAGACATATGTACCATCCTCCAAAACTTTGAGGACTCCACCAAGATGGTGAGCGGCGATGACGCCATAATTAGCATCACCATCCCACTTCTCTGTCTTCTGAAATGCTCTCTGCTCACAATCAAAGAGGATGCATTGCAGGCAGAGCACGATGAGATGGAGCAAGGAACCATACAGGGTGATTCCACACAGCCCAGTCTCATCGCATCCCAACGTGGATTGGGTGACAATGAGGAAGAGGAGGAGGAGGAGAAAGGACAGCAGCTAGTTTCATGCACTATAGACGGTACTACCTGCACAGCTGTCATACCATCTGTTCAGCGTGGATGGCCAGAGGGTAGAGAGGAGGAGGAGGAGGAGAGCATGGTCAGTCATCCTCTTGGTGAGGACACGGAAGTCGACCCACGCTACAAGGAGAACTTTATATTTCTTATTCCTGAGGAGAACAGGTCTACAAAAATGGGGCAGTACCAGAAGGCCCTTGTTGCGGAACTATTAAAAAGATTCCCATCTTAAAATGCTGGCGGCAGAGGGCACACTTAATTGGACAACCAAGGAATACAGGCGAGAGAGACACAACTTCAATCCAGCAGAGGCAGGGGAACGCTGTCAAAGTTCTGGGAGAGTTTTCTCTGCCCCACCAATCGCACAGGCCCTGAGGCGGGGTACTCTTACAAGGAGTGCAAAGTTTGGGAAGATGTTGAGGGAGTACCTTGCCGACCGTACCCATATCCTCCGTAATTCCTCTGTGCCTTATAATTATTGGGTATCCAAGCTGGATACGTGGAATGAACTGGCTCTCTATGCCTTGGAGGTCCTGACCTGCTCTGCCGCCAGCGTTTTATCAGATCTGGTTTTTAGTGCAGCTGGTGGAATTATAGCTGATAAGCGCATCTGCCTGTCAACTGAAAATGCTGACAGGCTGACTCTTATAAAAATGAACAAGGGCTTGATTGGGCCATACTTTTCAACACCACCGAATGATAGCAGCATAACATAAGCTCAAATCCAGTGTCTTTTCTTGGTGGGTGTATTCCCATACACCTTTTCACACCCACACATGGATATACGCTTCCTAATTTTGGCTATTTGCTCTTGTCCTCCTCCTTCTCCTCATCCTCCACCGCCATATCACCAGGGTGACTGTGGTCCGTGATGCAACACCCACATAATTTAATTTTTTTAAAGGATGTTTATGATGCCCGTGAAAAAAAATGTTTTTTACAGTTTGTTCATGTATACCCCCCAGGGCTTAATTTTTGTCAGCCCATACACTTAGTGCATGGGCATTACAAGTATGGGAGGCCCGCTCCTTTCTAATGGGAACATTTTTTATGAGGCTCTCCTCCATGTCTCTTCCAAGGAGCATTGAAGTGCCTCCAAATTTTTGGCATCCCTTGCATTCACTGCATAGGCCAGCACTATGGGAGACCTACTTTCTAATAATTTGAACATTGTTTTCAGGAGGCCCTCCTCTAAGTCTCTTCAAAGGGTATTGGGGTGCGTAAAAATTGTGGGCAGCCCTGGCACTATCTGCATACGCAATAACAGTATAGGAGACCCACTCTTTAGTAATGAGAACAATAAAACATAGCCGGCTGATGTCTCTCTAAGAATAGTGAGGGCCGACTGCTGGCCCTTTAAGAATAATAAGGGCTGCCTGATAGCCCTATAAAAATAGTGTTTGTGACTTTCAGAGTCCCTCCTTCATAAATGAAACAGGATGTGTCTGATCATGTCTCACACACCACATGGCCAGATAAGGTAGTAAAATGTTAAAATTACATTTCCCAGTGAATGCATTTTTCACCATTGAAAGCAATGCAAAAGTGAAAAAAATGCATCAAAAACGCTACGTGTGAACATAGTCAAAGGTTTGGAGGAGCATTTTTGTTTTTGGTTATTTATTTTGCTTCATATACATGTCATTACCCTGGAAAGGATGTTCCTAAACATATTTCCCAGGAAAATCCATTTTGGTTTCGTTTTGGTATGTTTTATTGTGAGTCCGTAAAAGTGGCGTAATACCTCTGACAACGTTGTTGACAGAAGTGACCTGGGAGTCCTAAATGCTTCCAGGGGTCTTCCCCATGCTGTCCCCATGTCATTTGAGCACTGTTCCCATCGATTTGCGCAATTTTTAGGCCCTCTGCAGACCTCCGGGGGGAGCCGCCTGAAAAATGCTCGAGTTTCCGCTAGACTTACATTGGGCTCGTTGATCGGGTCGAGCACCCGAGTATTCCAATGTGCTCGACCCGAGCATCGAGCACCCGAGCATTTTAGTGCTCGGTCATCACTAATCCTTAGGCATTGGTCCTATAACTTAAAGCATTTCTTAGTCTAGAACGTTAATCAGGGGCAAAGGCGACTAATTTAAACAGCTTGTTCTAAGGCATTAGAAAAAAAAATTCTTCAACTAGAAGCAACATTTTACAGAAAAATATTAACCCTTTCCCATCTAAGCCAATTTTTTTTTTTGTGCCTTCATTTTTCACCAACCCTCCCTTCTTTCAAAAGCCACAACTTTTTTATTCTTCTGTCAGTGTAGCTAAAAAGAGCTTGTATTTTTACAAGTTAAGTTGGTACTTGGCACTAGAGATGAGCGGTGTTCGACTAGAACTGTTTGCCAATCTCAAATTCGAGCTGTTTTGGGCGGTG
This sequence comes from Phyllobates terribilis, assembly GCF_046119375.1. Lineage (NCBI taxonomy): Eukaryota > Metazoa > Chordata > Amphibia > Anura > Dendrobatidae > Phyllobates > Phyllobates terribilis. Next base: position 192,719,776 of record NW_027362771.1, on the reverse strand, counting down.
TTCGAGTTGTTAGACAAACCCGAACGATTTGCAAAAAATTCGGCTGTTCGAGGTTATGTTCGATAACTGTTCGTGCACCAAAAGCGTGTCCTGCATGTCTGGCGCTATTTAGAGCACCAATCATGCAGGGATTGTCTGCGACTCACTGTAATGCCACAGCCATGGTGGTTGTGGCATTACAGTGATTGCCCAAATCGATGGGAACAGTGCCAACAGTGAAACATGAAAAGCCGGCAATTCAGCAGCGGCATAGACCGGTACCCGACAATTTAGAACCGAAAGAATAGAGAATCACACATAGATTAGATAGATAGAAACATGTCAGCCACATATATATGAAGTACAGTGACAGTGTTGCTTACTGTACTTGTCATTTAGTGTAAAGGATTTATCAAAAAAAATAATAGTGTTTTCATGCACCGTCTCTTTAAAAAAGCCGGCCGGCAATTCAGCAGCGGTACCCGACAATTTGGAGTAGAAAGAATAGAGAATCACACATAGATTAGATAGATAGAAACATGTCAGTCACATACAGTACAGACTAAAAGTTTGGACACACCTTCTCATTTAAAGATTTTTCTGTATTTTCATGACTATGAAAATTGTACATTCACACTGAAGGCATCAAAACTATGAATTAACACATGTGGAATTATATACTTAACAAAAAAGTGTGAAGCAACTGAACATATCTCTTATATTCTAGGTTCTTCAAAGTAGCCACCTTTTGCTTTGATGACTGCTTTGCACACTCCTGGCATTCTCTTGATGAGCTTCAAGCGGTAGTCGCCGGAAATGGTTTTCACTTCACAGGTGTGCCCTGTCAGGTTTAATAAGTGGGATTTCTTGCCTTATAAATGGGGTTGGGACCATCAGTTGTGTTGTGCAGAAGTCTGGTGGATACACAGCTGATAGTCCTACTGAATAGACTGTTAGCTGCATTTTTCTTGCCATAATACAAATTCTAAGTAAAGAAAAATGAGTGGCCATCATTACTTTAAGAAATGAAGGTCAGTCAGTCTGAAAAATTGGGACAACTTTGAAAGTGTCCCCAAGTGCAGTTGCAAAAGCCATCAAGCGCTAAAAAGAAACTGCCTCACATGAGGACCGCCCCAGGAAAGGAAGACCAAGAGTCACCTCTGCTTCTGAGGATAAGTTTATCCGAGTCACCAGCCTCAGAAATCGCAGGTTAACAGCAGCTCAGATTAGAGACCAGGTCAATGCCACACAGAGTTCTAGCAGCAGACACATCTCTACAACAACTGTTAAGAGGAGACTTTGTGCAGCAGGCCTTCATGGTAAAATAGCTGCTAGGAAACCACTGCTAAGGACAGGCAACAAGCAGAAGAGACTTGTTTGGGCTAAAGAACACAAGGAATGGACATTAGACCAGTGGAAATCTGTGCTTTGGTCTGATGAGTCCAAATTTGAGATCTTTGGTTCCAACCACCGTGTCTTTGTGCGACGCAGAAAAGGTGAACGGATGGACTCTACATGCCTGGTTCCCACCGTGAAGCATGGAGGAGGAGGTGTGATGGTGTGGGGGTGCTTTGCTGGTGACACTGTTGGGGATTTATTCAAAATTGAAGGCATACTGAACCAGCATGGCTACCACAGCGTCTTGCAGCGGCATGCTATTCCATCCGGTTTGCGTTTAGTTGGACCATCATTTATTTTTCAACAGGACAATGACCCCAAACACACCTCCAGGCTGTGTAAGGGCTATTTGACCAAGAAGGAGAGTGATGGGGTGCTACGCCAGATGACCTGGCCTCCACAGTCACCAGACCTGAACCCAATCGAGATGGTTTGGGGTGAGCTGGACCGCAGAGTGAAGGCAAAAGGGCCAACAAGTGCTAAGCATCTCTGGGAACTCCTACAAGATTGTTGGAAGACCATTTCCAGTGACTACCTCTTCAAGCTCATCAAGAGAATGCCAAGAGTGTGCAAAGCAGTCATCAAAGCAAAAGGTGGCTACTTTGAAGAACCTAGAATATAAGACATATTTTCAGTTGTTTCACACTTTTTTTGTTAAGTATATAATTCCACATGTGTTAATTCATAGTTTTGATGCCTTCAGTGTGAATGTACAATTTTCATAGTCAAGAAAATACAGAAAAATCTTTAAATGAGAAGGTGTGTCCAAACTTTTGGTCTGTACTGTATATATGAAGTACAGTGACAGTGTTGCTTACTGTACTTGTCATTTAGTGTAAAGGATTTATTAAAAAAAATAATAGTGTTTTCATGCACTGTCTCTTTAAAAAAGCCGGCCGGCATTTCAGCAGCGGTACCCGACAATTTAGAATAGAAAGAATAGAGCATCACACATAGATTAGATAGAGAGAAACATGTCAGTCACATATATAAGAAGTACAGTGATAGTGTTGATTACTGTACTTGTCATTTAGTGTTAAAATAAAGGATTTATTTAAGAAAAAATTGGCGTGGGGTTCCCCGTAATTTTAGGCTCTAGCGGAGGTTAAGCAGACGGCTGGGGCAGATGTTTGAAGCCTGGGAAGGGGGTAATACCCACGGAGCTTCCCAGGCTACTAATATCAGCCCCCAGCAGAATACCTAGCCTTTACTAGCTATTAAAATGGGGGACCCCCCCAAAAAAAATGACGTGGGGTCCCCCCTATTTTAATAGCTAGCAAAGGCTAGGCAGACAGCTGGGGGCTGATATTAATAGCCCAGGAAGGGTGCCATGAATATTGGCCCCCTCCCAGGCTAGAAACACCAGCCGTCAGCCGCCCCAGAAATGGCGCATCCATAGGATGCGCCAATTCTGGCACTTAGCCTCGCTCTTCCCACTGTCCTGTAGCGGTGGCAGTGGGGTAATAGGGCTGGGGTTGATGTCAGCTTATAATGCCAGCTGACATCAAGCCCAGGTTAGTAATGGAGAGGCGTCTATAAGACACCCCCATTACTAATCCCATAGTCAAAGTTAAAAGAAAACACAAACACCCAGAATAAAGTCCTTTAATTGAAATAAAGACACAATCCTTTATTGTTCTAAATTAAACCATACTTACCATCACGCCCATTCCAGCTGAAGCCAACGATCTCCTGCAATAAAAGTAAAATAATAAAGCAACCTCATCCTTACCTTTCCATGGTTCCCAGGACAGCTTCAGCTCTGCTACATCGAGATGAGAGGCTGGATCGCAGCAGAACGCTGCCATCCAGCCTGTCATCCCGCAGACACTGAGAAGCGCAGACATGCTTGCGCTCCTCAGAGTCTCGCTGTGACGGCATCCAGATGAGCCGACAATGAACTTGGCTCACCTCATGCACGTCACTGACAGCGTGGGAGAATTCTCCTGCACTCAGCGCTTCAGCGTGAGAATTCTCCCACGCTGTCAGTGAGATACATGAGGTCAGCTGAGTTCAATGGACATGAATGAGCTCACCTCATGCACGTCACTGACAGCGTGGGAAAATTCTCACGCTGAAGCGCTGAGTGCAGGAGAATTTTCCCACGCTGTCAGTGACGTGCATGAGGTGAGCTCATTCATGTCCATTGAACTCAGCTGACCTCATGTACGTCACTGACAGCGTGGGAGAATTCTCACGCTGAAGCGCTGAGTGCAGGAGAATTCTTCCACGCTGTCAGTGACGTACATGAGGTGAGCTGAGTTCATTGGACATGACCTCGGCTCATCTGGATGCCGTCACAGCCAGACACTGAGGAGCGCAAGCAAGCCTGCGCTTCTCAGTGTCTGCGGGATGACAGGCTGGATGGCAGCGTTCTCCTGCGGTCCAGCCTGTCATCTCGATGTAGCAGAGCTGAAGCTGTCGTGGGAACCATGGAAAGGTAAGGATGAGGTTGCTTTATTATTTTACTTTTATTGCAGGAGATCGTTGGCTTCAGCTGGAATGGGCGTGATGGTAAGTATGGTTTAATTTAGAACAATAAAGAATTGTGTGTTTATTTCAATTAAAGGACTTTTTTCTGGGTGTTGTGTTTTTTTTAAATACTTAACTAGAAATTCATAGTGGTCATGTCTAATATTGGCGTGACCCCATGAATTTCGGCCTTTGGGCCAGCTGATAATGCCAAGCTGGCCCTAACCCCTTTATTACCCAGTGAGCCACCGCACCAGGGCCCTGGATGAGTTGGGTACAGCGCCAGAAGATGGCGCTTCTATGAACGCGCCATTTTCCGGGGTGGCTGCGGACTGCAATTTGCAGCGGGTGGGGCCCAGAAAGCTTGGGCCTCCCTGCGCTGCAGATTCCAGCCCCCAGCTGCCTAGTTGTACCTGGCTGGACACAAAAATAGGGCGAAGCCCCACGTATTTTTTTTTTTTAATTATTTCATGAAATTCATGAAATAATTAAGAAAAAAAGGGCTTCCCTATATTGTTGTGTCCGGCCAGGTACAAATAGGCAGCTGGTGGTTGGGGGCAGCCCGTTCCTGCCTGCTGTACCTGGCTGGACACAAATATAGTGCGAAGCCCCACGTCAATTTTTTTTAAAATTATTTCATGAAACTAGATGGTGGCCCGATTCTACCGCATCGGGTATTCTAGAATATGTATGCGGCAGACCCGGCGCAATCAGCAGAGCGGTGTTTAAATTTGGCGCCAAAATCGCTGACTGGTCGCGGCCAGCAACCGCGACCAATCAGCAAAGCGGTGTTGAAATTTGGCGACTATATCACTGATTGGTCATGGCCGGCGGTCGCGACTAATCAGCAGAGCGGGGTTTAAATTTTGCGCCAATAATGCTGATAGGTTGTGGTAGCGACCAATCAGCAAAGCGGTGTTTAAATTTGGCGCCAATAATGGTGATTGGTCACGACCTCGACCATTCAGCAGAGCGGTGTTTAAATTTGGCGGCAACAATGTTGATTAGTCGCGGCCGGCGGTCGCGACCAATCAGCAGAGCGGGGTTTAAATTTGGCGCCAATAATGCTGATTGGTCGCAATCGCCGGCCGCGACCAATCAGCAGAGCGGTGTTTAAATTTGGCGTCAAAAACGCTGATTGGTCGCGGAAGGCAACTGTGACCAATCAGCCGAGCAGGGTTTAAATTTGGCGCCAATACTACTGATTGGTCGCGGACGGCGACCGCGATCAATCAGCAGAGTGGTGTTTAAATTTGGCGCCAATAATGCTGATTAGTCGCGGCCGGCATCCACGACCAATTAGCAGAGCGGGGTTTAAATTTGGCGCCAATCTTGCTGATTGGTCGCGGCTGGAGTCCGCGACCAATCAGCAGAGCGTTGTTTAAATTTGGCGCCAATCTCACTGATTGGACGCGTCTGGCGTCCGCGACCAATCAGCAGAGCGTTGTTTAAATTTGGCGCCAAGCTCGCTGATTGGTCGCGGCCGCTATTTAAATGTGGCGCCCAAATCGGTGATTGGTCGCGGGCAGCGTCCGCGACCAATCAGCAGAGCGGTGTTTAACTTTAGCGCCAAGATCACTGATTGGTCGTGTGCGGAGAGCGCGACCAATCAGCTAATCGTATTGGTGAGGACCGGGGAGCGCCGCTGCCTGGTCGGATACTTCCGTTGCGAGAAGCCGGGAGATGAGCGACTGCTCGCAGCAGAAGTATCCTGACCCGCAGAGCCGCTCCCCGGTCCTCCCTTCACACCCTAGCCGCTGATGTCCCCACAGTATCCGCATGGTGTTACAAAGATCCGGACATTTGTGTTAAAAATCGCTGATTGGTCGCTGGCGCTGCCCGCGACCAATCACCGATTTGGGCGCCAAATTTAAATATCGGCCGCAATCAATCACCAATCTTGGCTCCACATTTAAACACCGCTGTGCTGATTGGTCGCCGATGCTGGGCGCGACCAATCACCGATTTTGGCGCCACATTTAAATAGCGTCCGCGACCAATCAGTACAGCGGTGTTTAAATGTGGAGCCAAGATGGGTGATTGGTCGCGGAGGATATTTAAATTTGGCGCCCAAATCGGTGATTGGTCGCGGCTGATATTTAAATTTGGCGCCCAAATCGGTGATTGGTCGCGGGCAGCGCCAGCAACCAATCAGCGATTTTTAACACAAATGTCCGGACCTTTGTAACACCATGCGGATACTGTGGGGACATCAGCGGCTAGGGTGTGAAGGGAGGACCGGGGAGCGGCGCTGCGGGTCGGGATACTTCTGCTGCGAGCGCCCGCTCATGTCCCGGATTCTCGCAGCGGAAGTATCCGCACAGGCAGCGCCACTGACATCCATGCGGCTAGGGTGTGAAGGGAGGACCGGGGAGCGGCGCTGACATCCAATTGGTCGCGGCCGCTATTTAAATGTGCCGCACAAATCGGTGATTGGTCGCCGTCTTGACCGCGACCAATCACTGATCTTGCCGCCAAAGTTAAACACTACTGTGCTGATTGGTCGCGGACGCTGCCCGCGACCAATCACAGATTTGTGCGCCAAATTTAAATATCGGCCGCGACCAATCACCGATCTTGGATCCACATTTAAACAACGCTGTGCTGATTGGTCGCGGCCGATATTTAAATGTGGCGCCCAAATCGGTGATTGGTCGCGGTCTTGGCGCGCGACCAATCACTGATCTTGCCGCCAAAGTTAAAAACTACCGTGCTGATTGGTCGCGGACGCTGCCCGCGACCAATCACCGATTTGTGCGCCAAATTTAAATATCAGCCTCATGCACGTCACTGACAGCGTGGGAAAATTCTCCTGCACTCAGCGCTTCAGCGTGAGAATTTTCCCACGCTGTCAGTGACGTACATGAGGTGAGCTGAGTTCATTGGACATGACCTCACCTCATGCATGTCACTGACAGCGTGGGAAAATTCTCACGCTGAAGCGCTGAGTGCAGGAGAATTCTCCCACGCTGTCAGTGACGTGCATGAGGTGAGCCGAGTTCATTGTCGGCTCATCTTTATGCCGTCACAGAGAGACACTGAGGAGCGCAAGAATGCCTGCGCTTCTCAGTGTGTGCGGGATGACAGGCTGGATGGCAGCGTTCTGCTGGGGTCCAGCCTGTCATCTCGATGTAGCAGAGCTGAAGCTGTCATGGGATCCATGGAAAGGTAAGGATGAGGTTGCTTTATTATTTTTCTTTTATTGCCGGAGATCGTTGGCTTCAGCTGGAATGGGCGTGATGGTAAGTATGGTTTAATTTAGAACAATAAAGAATTGTGTGTTTATTTCAATTAAAGGATTTTATTCTGGGTGTTTGTGTTTTTTTGTAACTTTGACTATGGGGTTAGTAATGGGGGTGTCTTATAGACGCCTCTCCATTACTAACCTGGGCTTGATGTCAGCTGGCATTATAAGCTGACATCATCCCCAGCCCTATTACCCCACTGCCACCGCTACAGGGCAGTGGGAAGAGTGAGGCTAAGTGCCAGAATTGGCGCATCCTATGGATGCGCCATTTCTGGGGCGGCTGACGGCTGGTGTTTCTAGCCTGGGAGGGGGCCAATATTCATGGCACCCTTCCTGGGCTATTAATATCAGCCCCCAGCTGTCTGCCTAGCCTTTGCTAGCTATTAAAATAGGGGGGACCCCACGTCATTTTTTTGGGGGGGTCCCCCATTTTAATAGCTAGTAAAGGCTAGGTATTCGACTGGGGGCTCATATTAGTAGCCTGGGAAGCTCCGTGGGTATTACCCCCTTCCCAGGCTTCAAACATCTGCCCCAGCCGTCTGCTTAACCTCCCCTAGAGCCTAAAATTACGGGGACCCCCACGCCAAATTTTTTTTTAATAAATCCTTTATTTTAACACTAAATGACAAGTACAGTAATCAACACTGTCACTGTACTTCTTATATATGTGACTGACATGTTTCTATCTATCTAATCTATGTGTGATGCTCTATCTTTCTGTTCTAAATTGTCGGGTACAGATGCTGAATTGCCGGCCGGCTTTTTTAAAGAGACGGTGCATGAAAACACTAATATTTTTTTTAATAAATCCTTTACACTAAATGACAAGTACAGTAAGCAACACTGTCACTGTACTTCATATATATGTGACTGACATGTTTCTATCTATCTAATCTATGTGTGATTCTTTTTTCTTTCTATTCTAAATTGTCGGGTACTGAATTGCCGGCCGGCTTTTTTAAAGGGATGGTGCATGAAAACACTATTATTTTTTTTAATAAATCCTTTACACTAAATGACAAGTACAGTAACCAACACTATCACTGTACTTATTATATATGTGATTGGCATGTTTATATCTATCTATGTGTGAAGCTCTATTCTTTCTGTTATAAATTGTCGGGTACCGCTGCTGAATTGCCGGCCGGCTTTTTTAAAGAGACGGTGCACGAAAACACTATTATTTTTTTAAATAAATCCTTTACACTAAATGACAAGTACAGTAAGCAACACTGTCACTGTGCTTCTTATATGTGTGACTGACATGTTTCTATCTATCTAATCTATGTGTGATGCTCTATTCCTTCTTGTCTAAATTGTCGGGTACCGGTGTATGCCGCTGCTGAATTGCCGGCCGGCTTTTTTAAAGAGAGCGTCTTCTGAGCAGTTTGTCAGCTTTTGGACACCTTTGAAGGTGTTTTCTATGTGTTTCTATGTGTTTTTGTTTGCCTGCCATTGGTTTTAACGGTATTCGACGGTGTTCTAAGGTGTTCGACGAACAGTTCGACGAACAGTTCCTCGAACATCCCGGTGTTCGACGAACCGAACCGAACCCGAACACTACGGGGGTGGCTCAACACTACTTGGCACCATACACTCTGTACAGATAAACAGGAAAAAAGTGTGGATAAATGGTGAAAAAACACAATTCAGCCAGTGTTTTTTGGATTCAGTTCTTACTGCTTTTATCGTATGGTGAAAATGAAATGTCAACCTGATTCTTTAGGTTACTATGATTGCCATGATACCAAGTGTATAGTTTTCTTATATATTTTAGTGTTTAAAAAGTTTTGGATTTTGTATTTATTTTGGGCAGTTCCTTTGAGCTCATGATTCTCATTTGGTCTGACTTGCACTGTGAGATGTGAGGTCTTATATAGACAGGTGTGTGCCTTTCCAAATCAAGTCTTATCAGTTTAATTAAACACAGCTGGACTCCAATGAAGGAGTAGAACCATCTCAAGGAGGATCACAAGGAAATGTACAGCATGTGACTTAAATATGAGTGTCTGAGCAAAGGGTCGGAATACTTATAACCATGTGATATTTCAGTTTTTCTTTTTTAATAAATTTTCAAAAATTTCTACATTTCTGTTTTTTTTCGGTCCAGATAGGGTGCAGAGTGTACTTTAATGAGAGAAAAAATGAACTTTTTCCTACTTACCAAATGACTGCAATGAAAAATTTAAAGGGATTTGAATACTTTCAGTACCCACTGTATATATGCATATATATTTGTTTTTTTAAACATTTTCTACGACTCATAACTTTTTTTATTTTTACATCTGTGGACCGCTGTGATGGATTTTTTTTTTTTTGCATAGGGAGCTGACATGTATATTTGAAGTTTTGGTATACATATAATTTTTTTTTATTTTTATTGCAATTTTTTGGGGAGATGCGGTGACTGAAAAACGTCAATTCTGGCTTTTTAATTTTTTATCTTTATGACATATACTGTATGGGTTAAATAATGTTTTCTTTTCATAGATCAAACTTTTATGGATGCGCCAGTACTAAAATGTTTTATATCCTTATTTTTGAACTGGGAAAATTTGTTGATTGAAACTTTTATATACTTTTTTTTAAAAAATGTAACATTTTTCATTCAAGTTGTATTTATTTTTTTTATTCAACGTGGGGTACTTGAACCTGTGGTCATTTAATAGTTTTTTTATATACTGAAATAATAGAGCATAAAAATTGCAATCTCTTATGATGCCACAGATTGGGCAAACCATTGGCACCAGTGCTGTGCGAACGTGCTCAGATAAGGCGTTATCTGAGCACGCTCGAGTCCTGAGTATCTTCAGAAATACTCGTATGTTCATGTTGCCACGGCTGCATGTCTAGCGGCTGTTAGCTGCAACACATGCTGGGATTGCCTGCTTGCCAGGCAATCCCTGCATGTCTCTTGGCTGTCAAACAGCTGCGAATCTTGCAGCCGCGGTGACGAGAATGCCGAAGATACTTGGTTAGGACTCGAGCGTGCTCTGATAACACTATATCCGAGCACGCCCGCGCAGCACTATTTGGCACCCCTTCCATAATGGAGGGCAAAATCACATGCTCAAACCATTTAACAGCTAGTTCCAGTTACTGTTGTTAGAGGCACATGCTTGCTATATAACACAGTCACCCCCGGAGCATCAGGCTTGAGACATACATATAAATAGCATTACTTAATTTGTGAATACACCTGTACTTTTGATATAAATTTTACTTAATAGCTTTTGCCAAATGTGTGAAGACGTACATAAAGAGATCAGGGGTATCTATGTGTTTAGTGGGTCTGTATTCATTTTTGGAGCACTATTTGTGATGCCTTATTTTGGAGGCTTTATAGATGGAAAATTTTGTGCTGTGCACTGCATGTGTAGTTTTGAATTCCTCGTACAAGAAATCTTTCTGATGTCACTTATTTAAAGTTTAAGGTAAAGAGAAAAGGAGATAAATATGTTATCCAGACAATCACTATTTATCACATCAGCACACTGACACCTAAGCATTAAATATCATACTTGCCTTACCTAAAGAACAAATATCAGTATCTAATTTTGTATTAATACCCATTTCTTATTCCAAGAAAAAAAAAGTGCTGGAATTAAAACTAAATATTTTTCTTCTTATAAAGGTATTTTTTTTTGCATTGAACTTTATTCACAAGAAAACTAAAAAACTATATATGCTGACTAAGACCAAAATATTGAAATGAATATACTAGCTTTTTTTTAAGTTCAATACACTTTAAATAAGACTATCAACGGAAAAGCAAACAAAGAAGCCAAATCCCACTAGACAAGCCACAACAAATGCTAGAGCAGAGAACAAATGAGAGATGTTGTTTTTATGATTGTTCTGTGTTGAAAGTTAAATATGCCTTTGCTTTGCTTTCTGCGTATTCAGTATTAATTGGAATGCAGGAAAATGCTATAAAGGACTGTTGACCTCTGCAAAGAAACTTTGCTCAGAAGTTTAACTTTCTTCTACTACAGTAAGGCAAGGATTTAACACATGGTCTCATAGCACAAAGTCACACAGGTTATCCAACAGTAAATGCTCTAAATGCTCTAATTGTATGTAGCAGCATATATTATAAATAGTAAAACCCTGGTATTTATGTTTCCATATTAGAAAGTTCCTGGAATTACATTTTATAGCATTTAAAAAAGTAAACTCTAGAAACTGTATACTACTACATAAAGCAATTTTAGCAGCCAAATAATCATTTTAATGCTAATTTTACTGCACTGTAAACGAATAAAATCTGTAAGGCTATGTGCCCACGATGCAGAAATGCTCCGGATTTTTCCTGAGCGTTTCTGCATCTCTCTGGCAGAAAAAACGCATGCGGATTGTACATGCGGATTGTACATGCGTTTTCCTGCCAAGGACAAGCGGAAGTGAAGCGTTCTTCACATGCATTTCCGCATGCGGGTTGTCAAGCGCTTTCCAAGCGATTTTAGCATCACTTAGAAAGTGCTTGACAACTTGGTCACACTATATAAATCCATGCAACCGGCATGGATTCATATAGTGTGACTGAAAGAATGGTAAAAAATAAAAAATAAATATTGTACTTACCTTCTGATGGCCCCTGGTGTTTTTATCTGATGCGTCCTGGCTTGCCGGCAGCTCGCGGTACACTAAAGGACCTGCCGAAGTCAGCGGTCACGTGACCAGTCACATGACTAAATGACGTCACCGCAGGTCCTTTAGTCTACCGTGAGCTGCCGGCAAGCTAAGACAAGGACACCGAGGGTCATCAGTAGGTAAGTATAATGTATATTTTTTATTTTATTCTTTAACAGTTACTATGGTACTCGGGTCCGGAGGAGAGTCTCCTCTTTTCCAAACCAGGGTACCATCCTCACATTGAAACGCATGGAATCCGCATCTGCAGATGCAGTGATGCAGATTCCATGCATTCCAATGCAAGTCAATGGCGGCGAAAACTCTGCTCTTCCGCAAAATAATTGGTAGTGGTGCGGAATTTTCCGCAATGATAATCCGCAGTGGAAATTTTCGCAGCATGTGCACAGCACATGCGGATTATCATTGGGGAACATGGCAGACCTTCTACCAAGCGTTTTTTAAGAGTTTCTGCAGCGGAATTGCCACTGCAGAAATGCTTAAAAAACGCATAGTGGGCACACAGCCTAAGACAGTAAAGACCCACAAATCTTTTGAAATTTAAATTTGCCAGCTTCATGGAATTTTCTCCAGAAATTTAATTTGCTGTGAATATATTTGCCGCGAATAACAATACTGTAAAGCAACTAATTGCTCAGAAAAGACATGAATAACACTGTGGTTTCTTAATACTGCAAACACAGCCTTATGAATGTCAAAGTATCTTTAATAGTGATGTGCGAGCACTTAAATGCTCGGTACTCGTTGCTCGGGTCGAGCAAATTGAAATGCTCGAGAGCTCGATCCGAGCAACCAGCCCAATGTAAGTCTATGGGAAACTCGAGCATTTTTCCGGCAGCCCCCCCCGGAAGTCTGCAGAGGACCTAAAAATTGCCCAAATTGATGGGAACAGTGCTCAAATGACATGGGAACAGCATGGGGAAGACCCTTGGAAGCATCGCTGACTCCCAGGTCACTGCTGTCAACAATGTTGTCAGAGTATTACGCCACTTTTACGGACTCAAAATAAAACATACAAAAACTAAACCAAAATGGATTTTCCTGGGAAAATTGTTAAGGAACATCCTTTCCAGGTTAATGACTTGTATATAAGGCAAAATAAATAACCAAAAACAAAAATGCTCCTCCACAGCTTGGGCTATGTTCACACGTAGCATTTTTGATGCAGTTTTGCACTTTTGCATTGCTTTCAACGGTGAAAAATGCATTCACCTGGAAATGTGGTGAGACATGATCAGACACATCCTGTTTCATTTATGAAGGAGGGACTCTGAAAGTCGCAAAGACTATTTTTATAGGGCCATAAGGCAGCCCTTACTATTCTTAATGGACCCGGAGTCGGCTATGCTTTGTTCCCATTATAAAAGAGTGGGTCTCCTATACTGTTATTGCATATGCAGTGACTGCAAGGGCTTCCAAAAATTTGGACGCACCCCAATACCCCTTTGAAGAGACATAGAGGAGGGCCTCAGTAAAAAAAAAATTCCCATTATAAAGGAGTGGGTCTCCTATAGTGGTAATGCCCATGCAGTGACTGCAAGGGCTGCCAAAATTTTGAAAAAAAAAACAATAACAATTTAGAGACACATAGAGGTGCGCCTCAGTAACAAGTATGACATATTCCCATTAGAAAGAAGCGGGTCTGCTATCTAGTTATAGGGTATGCAGTGAGTCCAACAGCTGCCAAAGTTTAGGAAAAACCCCAATAACAATTTAAAGACACATAGAGATGGGCCACAGTAACGACATGTTCTCCTTAGAAAGAAGCGGGTCTGCTATCCCCTTATAGGGTATGCAGTGAGTCCAACGGCTACCAAAATTTAGGAAAAACCCCAATACCAATTTAACACCTTTACAACCTTGTCAGTAACAGTATGTAGCTGCGCCCTGGGCCTATTGGGCCAGCTACGTACTATTACGCGTGATACGATCACTCTCGCACACAGGCGGTGCGGGGAGATCGCCGCCGGGTGTCAGCTGATTGTCACAGCAGACACCCGGTGCTATGTGCCAGGAGCAAGCAATGGGAGGTAAGCGCCGATACTTACCTCCTCTCCGGCATCCCGCGGTGTCTGCAGTGGCTCCCGGATGTGGTCATGGTGACCCGATGTCGTCATGACAACATCCGGGTCACCAGACAGCAGGAGGTTACTTTGGTAATGTGCAATGCATAACCAAAGTAACTTCTCCCTGTTCAGCACAGGGATGGTGCTGCATTTCTGTGCTATATAGCCGATCAGGCTGCAAAAAGTGAAAGTCCCATAGTGGGACAAAGTGAAAAAGTAAAAAAAAAGTGCCAGAAAGTGGAAAAAAAAAATTGTAAAAATATTTAAATAAAAATGAAAAAAATAATCCCCAAAAAATAAAAATATATTGTACCCATAATATTTATTTATTATGAAAAAAAAAATACACCAATAAAAGTACACATATTTGGTATCGCCGCGCCTGGAATGACCTGACCTATTAAACTGTCCCACTAGTGAACCCCTATAGTGAACACGGTAAAAAAAAAAAAAAAAAAACGAAGCAAAAAACAATGCTTTATCATCATACCACCAAACAAAAAATGGAATAACACGCAATCAAAAAAACGAATGTAAATAAAAATGGTACCGCTGAAAATGTCATCTTGTCCCGCAAAAAAACAAGTCGCCATACTGCTCCATCAGTGGAAAAATAAAAAAGTTATAACTCTCAGAATAAAGCGATACAAAAAAATTATTTTTTCTATAAAATTGTTTTTATTGTGTAAAAGAGCCAAAATATAAAAAACTATATAAATGTGGTACCGCTGTAAACGTACTGACCCGAAGAATGAAGCTGCCTTATCAATTTTACCACACGCGGAGCAGCATAATAAAAAAAAATAAAATAAAAATAAAAATTCCTGAATTGTTGGTTTTTGTTTATTCTGCCTCCCAAAAATCGGAATAGAAGCGATCAAAAAGTGTCACATTGCCGAAAATGGTACCAATAAAAACCTCAACTTGTCCCGCAAAAAACAAGCCATCACATGACTGTCGTCCAAATATGGAAAAATTATAGCTCTCAAAATATGGCTATTCAAAAACTAGTCTTTGCAAAAAAAGCGTCTTTTAGTGTGTGACAGCTGTCACTCATAAAAAACGCTATGAATTTGGTATCACTGTAATCTCACCGACCCGAAGAATAAAGATGTCTAATCACTTATACCGCACAAGGAATGGCGTAAAAAATAAACTGTAGGGTTAGGGTTGTGCTAGGGTTAGGGTTGTGCTAGGACTGTGCTAGGGTTAGGGTTGTTCTAGGGTTAGGGTTGTGCTAGGGTTAGGGTTGTGCTAGGGTTAGGATTGCGCTAGGGTTAGGGTTAGGATTGTGCTAGGGTTAGGGTTAGGATTGCGCTAGGGTTAGGGTTAGGATTGTGCTAGGGCTAGGGTTAGGGTTGGGCTAGGGTTAGGGTTGGGCTAGGGTTAGGCTTTGGCTAGGGTTAGGCTTGGTCAAGGGCTAGGTTTAGGGTTGGGCTAAGGTTATGGTTGGGTTGGGGTTGGGCTTGGGTTATGGTTGGGTTAGGGTTATGGTTGGGTTAGGGTTGGGGTTGGGCTAGGGTTAGGGTGGGGGTTGTGCTAGAGTTGGGGTTTTATTAGGGTTGGGGTTAAGGTTGTGTTGGGGTTGGGATTTTTACAAAAGTAAAGAAAAAAAATTATGACAATATGGCGAATAGTGTTGAGCGCAAGTGCTCACTACTTGAGTTTGCATTGGGTGCTCGGATAAGCACTGAGTATCGCGGGTGATCGAGTCTCCGCCCCATATGTTTTGCAGCTGTTATACAGCCAATAAAACCTTGCGGGGATTGCCTGCAATGCACGTGCTTTTTTTGGTGTCTAATAACCGTTTAACATGCAGGGCAGGAAATCGAGCATGTCACTTGAGCACCCGAGAAACATGGTGCATACCCAAGCGCCCAATGCAAACTAAAGTAGCGAGCACTTGCGCTCAAGACTAATGACAACTTATTCAATATGATAACCTAATGTTATCAAATTCTGTGTCGTACCTCTGGGTTCAAAATGTTCACTATACCCCTTGATAAAATCCTTGAGGGGTCTAGTTTCCAAAATGTAGTCACTTCTGGGGGGATTCCACTGTTTAGGCAAATCAGGGGCTCTCCAAAAGAAACATGGCGTCCGCTAATTATTCAAGCAAATTTTACATTTAAAAAGTCAAATGGTGCTCCTTCCGTTCCGAACCCTGCCGTGTGCCCAAACAGTGGTTTTCCCCCACATATGTGGAATCAGCTTACTCTGGAGAAATTGCACAACAAATAGTATGGTGCAATTTCTCCTGTTACCCTTATGAAAATGCAAAATTGGTGGCTGAATATTTTATTTTTAAGGCTCAATGTGTATACACTTCTGTGAAGCACCTTGGGGTTCAGGGTGCTCACCACACATCTAGATAAGTTCCCTGAGGGGTCCAGTTTCCAAACTGGGGGGTTTCCACTGTTTAGGCACATCATGGGCTCCCCAAATGCAACATGGCGTCCGCTAATTATTTAAGCAAATTTTGCATTCAAAAAGTCAAATGGGGCTCCTTCCATTCCGAACTCTGACGTGCATCCAAATAGTGGTTTTCCCCCACATATGGGGTATTAGCGTGCTCAGGAGGAATTGTATAACACATTTTGGGGTCCATTTTTTAATGATACCCTTGCGAAAATAAAAAAAATTGGGGTCTAAAGTAATATTTTTGTGAAGAAAGTTAAATGCTCATTTTTTTATTCCACATTCCAAAAATTTATGTGAAGCACTTGCAGGGTTAATAATCTTCTTGAATGTTGTTTTGAGCACCTTGAGGGGTGCGGTTTTCAGAATGGTGTCACTTTGGGGTATTTTCTGTCATAAAGGCCCCTCAAAGTCACTTCAAATGTGATGTGGTCCCTAAAAAATGGTTTTGTAAATTTTGTTGTAAAAATGAGAAATCGCTGGTCAACTTTTAACCCTTATAGCTCCCTAACAAAAAAAAAAAGTTGGTTCCAAAATTGTGTTGATGTAAAGTAGACATGTGGGAAATGTTATTTATTAACTATTTTGTGTGACATATCTTTCTGATTTTAAGGGCATTAAAATTCAATGTTTCAAATTTTTTGCCAAATTTCCGTTTTTTTTTGACAAATAAATGCAAGTGATATCGAAGAAATTTTACCACTATAATGAATTACAATATGTCATGATAAAAACAATCTCAGAATCAGTGGGATCTGTTGAAGCATTCCAGAGTAATTACTTCATAAAGTGACAGTGGTCAGAATTGTAAAAATTGGCCTGGTCATTAACGTGCAAACCACCTTTGGGGGGGGTAAAGGGGTTAAACACACATAGAACTGGGCCACAGTAACGACATGTTCCCATTAGAAAGGAGTGGGTCTCCCATACTGTTCTTACGTAAGCAGTGACTGCAATGGCTGCCAAAAATTTGGCATCAATCCAACGCCCCTTGAGAGACATAGAGGAGGGCCTCCTGAAAACAATGTTCCCATTATTAGGAAGTGGGTCTCCCATACTGTTTGCCTATGCAGTGAATGCGATGGCTGCCAAAATTTTGGAGGAACTCAAATGCCCCTTGCAAGAAACGTAGAGGTTGGAAAGTCTCCTGAAAACAATGTTCCCATTACTAGGAAGTGGGTCTCCCATACTGTTTGCCTATGCAGTGAATGCACCGGCTTCCAAAAATTTGGAGGAAGTCCAATACCCCTTGCCAGAGACGTAGATATGGTGATATGGTAGATATGATTGCGATAGGGTGGTGGACTATGAAGAGAAGGAGGAGGACAAGAGCAAATAGACAAAATCATGAAGTGTATACCCATGTCTGGGTGTGAAGACAGAGGTGCATGGGAATAGAGTTAGACCTCCCAAAAAAAAGACACTGTATTTGAGTTTATGTTATGCTGCTATCTTTCGGTGGAGTTGAGAAGTCTTGCCCAATCCAGCCCTTGTTCATTTTTATAAGAGTCAGCCTGTCAGTATTTTCAGTTGACAGGCGGTTATAATTACACCGGCGGCACTAAAAAGCCGCTCTGACAAAACGCTAGGGGCAGGGCAGGCAAGGACTTCCAAAGTGTAGAGAGTCAGTTTATGCTATGCGTCCAGCTTGGATACCCAATAATTATAAGGCACAGAGGAATCATGGAGGTCGGCAAGGTACTCCCTCAGCATCTTCCAAAACTTTTCCCTCCTTGTGAGAGTACCCCTCACCTCAGGGCCTGTCCAATGGGAGGGACTGAGAAAACTGTCCCATAACTTTGACAGTGTTCCCCTGCTTCTGCTGGATTGGATTTGTGTCTCTCTCTCCTGTATTCCTTAGTTGTCCAGCTAACTGTGACCTCTGTTGCCAGCGTTTTCAGGTGTGAATATTTTTATCAATTCCGCAACAAGGGCATTCTGGTAGTGCCCCATTTTATTAGGCCTCTCCGGCGCAGGGATAAGAAACAGAAAGTTCTCTTTGTAGCATGGGTCTAGAAGTGTCACCAACCAGTAGTAACATAAACTCAACCATTTGTGCCAGACTGCTAACAGGCAAGACTTCCGTGTCCTCACCAAGAGGATGACTGACCATGCTCTCCTCCTCATCCTCCTCCTCCTCCCTGTCCACAGGCCATCCACGTTGAACAGACGGTATGACAGTTTTGCAGGTAGTACCGTCAATAGCCCAGGAAACTAGCTCCTGTTCTTCCTCCTCTTCCTCATTGTCACCCAGTCCACATTGGGATGAGATGAGTCTGGGCTGTGTGAAGTCACCCTGTATGGTTCCTTGCTCCATCTCATCATGCTCCACCTGCAATGCATCCTCTTTAATTGTGAGCAGAGAGCATTTCAGAAAATAGAGAAGAGGGATGGTGACATTAATTATGGCGTCATCGCCGCTCACATCTTGGTGGAGTCCTCAAAGTTCTGGAGGATGGTACTGATGTCTGACATACATGTCCACTCCTGAGATCTTATGTGTGGAGTCTGACCTGAATACCAACGACCTTGTTGATGCTGTTAGTCAACAACTGCCCTCTTCTGCTCCCAAATCCTTCCCAACATATGCAATGTACAGTTCCAAAGCGTGGGGACATCGCACACCAGTCTGTGTGCTGGAAGCTGCAAACACTGCTGAAGCACAGCAAGGGCGGCGTAAGCTGTAGCTGACACGAGGCGTACTTTGACAAGAAGATCCGGCAGATCCGGGTAGGTTTTGAGAAACCGCTGAACCACGAGGTTAGCACATGGGCCAGGCATGTTACATGTGTGTGAGCTCGCCTCGCCCCAGAGCCGCCACCAGGTTCTGGCCATTGTCACACACGACCATGCCTGGCTGTAGGTTTAGAGCTCTCCACAACTCTTCAGCATTGTGCGGTTTGTCACCTAAGCATATTAGCTTCAGCACAGCCTGTTGCTGCTTGGCCGAGGCAGTGCTGCAGTGCTTCCAGCTTTTGACTGATGTGGTCATTCCGGAGAAGGAGTCTGAGGAGGAGGAGGAGGAGGCGCAGAAGCTGTAGAATGTGGGGGCAACCCTGAAGGACCCAGGACCGCAATCCACGGCGTCGGGAGGACGTGTTCTGTCCCAAGGTCCGACTGGGTCCCAACTTCCACTATATTAACCCAGTGTGCCATCAGCGAGGTGTACCGTTCCTGCCCACAAGCACTTTTCCACGTTTCCGTGGTTAGGTGGACTTTCCCAGTAACTGCGTTGTTGAGGGCACGGCTAATGTTGTGGGACACGTGCTCGTGTAATGTGGGGACGGCACACAGGGAGAAATAGTGATGGCTGGGGACCAAGTACCTGGGGACGTCCGCCGCCGTCAGGTTGCGCAAAGCTTCAATCTCCACGAGCCTAAAAGGCAACATTTCGAGCGCAAGCATTCGTGAAATGTGTGAATTTAGTAGTGTGGCCTGTGGAGCTTTGGCTGCGTATTTGCACTTGCGTTCCAAGGACTGGGGTAGGGACAACTGAACGCTGCACTTGGATAAGGATGAAGGATGTGGATGTGCTTGTTGATGGTGCTAGTTGAGAGTGTGCAACGACATGTGCAGGGCGAGAGGCATTTTGGCATGTGGCATGGACAGGGGATTGACATGCACGCATAACAGCAGAAGAAGCAGTGATGTCACCCGCAGACACTATTTCTGGACCCTGGAGTTCGACTCACTTAGTCGGGTGCTTTGCTGCCATTTGCCTGATCATGCTGGTGGTAGTCGGGCTGCTAGTTTTGCTACCCCTGCTGATGCTGGCCTGGCAGGTGGTGCAAATGGCCTGTTTGAGGTTACCTGCAGAGTCTTTAAAAAACAACCAGACTCGGGAAGACCTAACAGTTGTACTGGCAGCTTCCTTCGTGTTGTCTTTATGGGGAACATTTTCCCGCCTCGTGTCTGCGGCCACCACACTGCTTCTTCCTGTCAGTTGTGGTGCTACGCCTCCCTCCCCCTGTGTGCTGCTGTCTTCGCTCCCCCTGCCAGGTTGGGTCAGTTACTAGACCATCCACCACCTCGTCTTCCACTTCCGCTCCCTGGTCCTCCTCCTGACTTTCTGGCAATTGTGTCTCATCATCATCATCCACCTCTTGCGACAGTAATTGCACTTTAGCACCATTGCCTTCGTGTGATCGTGGCAGGTCAAATATTTAGGCATCGCTACACGCGTTCTCCTCTTGACTCGCTTGAAGCTGGCCGGGCGAGAGGCCCGAATCTATAAATGGAAAAATGAACAGCTCTTCAGAGTGTCCAAGTGTGGAATCAGTTATCTCTCGGTACTCGGCATGGTGGGAGGAAGGACGATCAGGGTGAGGAATATGCGGTCCAGACTCACGGCTACTGAGACATGACCGTGTGGAAGACAGGGTGGTGGTGGTGAAGGCAAAGTGACTGGAAGCATTATTTGCTATCCAACCAACAACATTTTGACACTGCTCTGTATTCAATAGTGGTGTTCTGCAATCCCCTAGTAATTGGACAGGAAGGTCAAGCAACAAGATGTGGGTGTTTGTTGTGGCACAATTTCAGCTTGCCCACTGCCTCGGCCCCTGCATACATCATCACCATCACGTCCATTTCCCCATCCCTTGCCACGCACATTGCCCATTTTAAATGCAGTAAAATATTTTCCACATTTAATAGAAATGGCTGATTTTGAAACTCAGTTATATGTGATATGTCTGACAGAGAACCACAGTTTTAAATAGCAGGCCTGTAGTTTACTTGTACTATTCTTCACAGAGACCTCATGTGAATAGCTTGACAAACACACTGCAAAAATTGGAAATGGAAGCCAGAAATGGCTGATTTTGGAACACTGTTATATGTGATACGTCTGACAGAGAATCACGGTATTAAATAGCAGGCCTGTAGTTCACTAATACTATTGTTCACAGAGACCTCGTGTGAATAGCTTTACCGACACACTGCAACAAAATGGAAATGGAGGTCAATATTTTCCACGTTCAGTTCAAATTTCTGGATTTTTATCTCTGTAATATGGAAAAGATCTGGCTGTATTCTGCAGTGCTAACAAGCAAATTCAGCAGAAAAATGGTGTACTCTGGATTGCTTTTTAAGCTAATAATCAGGATTAAGATACAAAAAAAATTGCCCTATCCCCTGATATCTGGGGCTGTGTCTACAAATATTTGTCACAGCAGGATCTGTCAGAAGTTGAACGTGCAATGGACCCTCTTGTACTGTATCATGCACTGCAGTTTTTCACATACCCTGCCTGCCTGCCTAGCTCCTGCTATCACCTTCAACATTGAAAATATGCAGCTGGATTAGTCTTCAGAAAGACTGTTTTTTCAGTTGGATATATTTATATGTTGTGGAATAACTATACTAACTATAAACAAACAAATCTCTCCCTGACTCTGCAGCAGTAGACTGTGACGAGCATAGCGGCGCCAGGTCTTATATAGACCTGATGACGTTGTGTGGCAAGCCAATCACTGTAATGCCCACAACCAACATAGCTACGGCATTACAGTGCATGGCAAGCAATCCCTGCATGTTCATTGGGTCTCTAAAGAGCGCCAAACATGCAGGACAGCTCCACCCAAGCAACCCGGAAATACTCGCAGAGCTCCGAGCTTTTCGAGCACCGTAATGTCAGGCGTGTCTCGAGTAGTGGCGAGCACGTTCGCTCATCACTAGTTCCTATGCCTAAAGTGTACTCGGTAAAAACATTGTGTAGAGATATGTTTTTTAAGATGCAAAATTAGATAAAGTCATACTCAATGGCTAGAGATCAGTACATTTATTCAAGCGGAATTGAATTTTCCACGAATTTTACAAAATCCTTATTCCTTATAATATAGACATTTTTCAATCCACTCTGCACTAATTCAGCTAAATGGTGGCTAGCTGCAGCCTCAATTTTTCTGAACTGTAGATGGCCAGGTAAATGGTTAAAAGAAAAAAAGTTATACTCCCCAATCATCTGCCCCGCCACCCTGGCAGCCCACCGTCTGGTCCTTGGCACTTATTCTTTTCCCCTTATTCATTGGACAGTGCATTTTCTTCTGAAGTGAAGTTTGACAGCAGGACGGGTGATCTTGCTGCACAAGGTCTCGTTCATTACTGTATGCCATGCCATCACAGCGAATGCGTGACATCATTTTACGACACAAGTCACCTGAATGATCGCACAGCACACAGTGACATCAGTCAGAGGTCTTGTTGAACTGGAAACCAGGGACTAGAGTAAAAGCTACTGAAGAGTAGGATTGGGCTGGTCAGGGCGACAGAGGGGCATTTGCCCCCCAGGCCGGTTATAAAGCAGCTTATTAGGGCTACCGGCGGCCAACACTACACCTTAAATTGAGTAATGTCTACCAGGCCCGCCAACGTCAGTAACTATTTCAACTGCATGGCATCCAAGGATGCACTTTCAGCTGAAATGTATTGTGGTACAGGGGATCCGTTGGATCCCTGCACAGTGATACACACCACCAGCCAATCTGAGGCCGGCAGCTGAAATTGGCGTGCCAGGCTTTGGCGTTACATGGTAATGATGTCATGTGCCTCCATTGGCAAGGATGCCGCACGTTGTGGAAGCGGGTTAAGGTAAGAAGAATCATTTTTGTTCTTAATGTGTTGGCCCATTATACCAGAATCTGGTCCAGGATGGGGCCCATTATACCAGGACAGGCCCCACTATACGTGGATGGGGGCAGGATGGGACCCATTATACCAGGACGGGGCACATTATTACAGGATGGGGCCCATTATACCAGATAGTGGTCCAGGATGCAGCCCATTACACCAGGATGTGGCCCCATTACACAAGGATGGGGCCCCATTATACAAAGATGGAGCCCCATTATACAAGGATGGGGCGCATTACACCAGTATGGGGCCTATTATACCAGAAAGGGGCCCATTATATCAGGACAGGGTCCATTATACCAGGATAGGGCCTATTAAACCAGGGTGGGGCCGATTATATCAGAATGAGGCCCAATATACCAGGGTAGGGTCCAGGATGGGGCCAATTATACCAGGATGAATTCCACTACAGCAGGATAGGGCACATTTTACCAAGATGAGGCCCGTTATACCAGGATGGGGTCCATTATACCAGGATAAGGCACATTATACCAGGATGGGGTCCATAATGGGGACCATTTTACCAGGATGGGGCGCATTAAGCCTGGGTGGGGCCCATTATATTACGATGGGGTAAAGGAAGCTGTCCACAATACAAGGATGAGGCCCATTATACCAGGATGGGGTCCAGGACAGTGCCCATTATACCAGGATGAGGCTCATTATACTAGAATGGGGCATAGAATACCAGAATAGGGCCAAGGATGAGGAAACATTATTACTGGAAGGGGCCAGGATGAGAACATTATTACATGGGGCAAACACATATATCTTTATAGGATCTAGAACTCTACAGGGGCCCTTACATCTGATCAACATGCAGGTAGGATCCTAGGTTCAAATTCTGCACCAGGGCCCACTAGACACTAGCTATCCCACTGCTGCCAGCCCAGTTGCATTAGAATAATGCAGACATGCCCACACAGCACCCTGTGAAGTGGAGGGAGCATGCCTGGCTGTTCCTTACTGCTGGAGAGGCACACATACACAATTATAGAATCCAGCACTAAACTGATCAATCATGACCCTGCAGGACATCACATGTTATACTATATGGCTCTGTATATATAATACAGATATACAGGTGCAGGTGTGATCAGTGCAGTGTATATAACATTATACAGTCCTGCTCATCGTTATTGGCACCCATGAAGTTCAAGTACATAATTTGGAATAACTCCTGAAAAAAAAATGAATCAAGTGAAACAGTTTTTTGGTATAGAGCACTCGTGTTAAATACAAAAGAGCAAATGATGAACAATAATTTAAAACAAAAAACAATGGGAGGGAAAAGTAGAAAACCTAAAGCTTGCTGTGACACTGGTATTGTCACCCTTTACATTAATTTAGCATGGAAACACATTTTGACTCGCCTGTGGTAAATCACAAAAGAGATTCACCTGTGATTAATTCCTGGTGCCCACCTGACATGAATTAGCCAATGAATGATGACTTCAGTGTTTTTTAAAATGCCACATGGCAAATAGTGTAGACAAAGATGCGGTCTGTGGACATCCAAACTGATATTAGTAGCAAACACAAGACTTCCAATGGGCATGAGACCATCTCCAAAGACCTTGGTATCCCAGTTTCAACAGTGTGCAATGTTATTAAGAAGTTTGCCAAGCATGAAACCATCAAGAACCTCCCTGGACATGGGGGAAAGGGGAAAATTCACAAGAGATGTCTTTGAAGGTTGATGCGAATGGTGGAAAAAGCACCACATCAAATTTAAAGACCTGAAGGCCAACCTGGAACAGTCTTGGGTCATGGTTTCAACAAGTACCATACGCCGCACACTAAACCAAGCAGAGCTTTATGGGTGAAGGCCAAGGAAGAAATCATTGATGAAGAAAAGACATAAAAAAGAACTACTGATCTTTGTAAAACAGTACCTTGACAAACCACAATCCTTCAGGGAAAATGATCTGTGGACAAATGTGTTACGCACACGCCTGGGCAGACTAGTGTGAGCGTGATTAGTGATCCCACTGTACCATGAACCGAGGAGTGCCTGGAGGGGCGTAACTAAGTATCAACCCAATCCGACCAAGGTCACAGTCGACTCCGTGAACCAGGGAGGAACCGAGCAGAGGGACCAGGTGCTACTCCAGGTCAGACCCCGGTCACAGCTGTTGACCCACACTGGGGAATGCAGGAACAGGCAGATTAAACTGGCATATTGACTGGTGGGCACTGGCAGGCACGGCTGGTATGCAGACAGGTGGATATTGACAGGCACAGCTGGTATGCAGACAGGTGGGCACTGGCAGGCATGGCTGGCATGCAGACAGGCGGGTACTGGCAAGTAGGTACATAGGCAGGATAGGGACCAGTACAGACTGGGATACAGGAACAGAGCCGCAGGTGCAGTAGACAAGCAGAGCGGAGCAAAACCCGCAGATGCGGTGAACAAGCAAAGCAGAGCAACACCCGCAGATGCGGTGAACAAACAAAGCAGAGCAAAACCGCAGATGCGGTAAACAAGAAAAGCAGAGCATAACCGTAGATGCGGTGAACAAGCAAAGCAGAGCAAAACCCGCAGATGCGGTGAACAAGTAAAGCAGAGCAAAACCGCAGGTGCGGTGAGCAAGCAGAGCAAAGCAAAGCCCGCTGATGCGGTAGACAGGACAGGGCTCTGTTCACATGGAGCAGACTGGAAAACACAAGAAGATAGCTGGAACACAGGAGTTAGATACAGAGGCAGGGAAACAGAATGAGCAGAACCAGATACACACAAGGTACTTGCAATGAAGTAGCGAGTGGACACAAAACTCACAAACAGAAGTACAGAGATAACGAGTTGGAGTTAGGTGCAGGTTCAGATACTGCAGAAAAAGGGAAGATACAGACATAGAAACAAACAAGTAACAGACTAGGACACTGTTCAGACAGGATCTGAACCAGGAACAAGATACAGGAACAAGCCTGGGAACTCAGCCCCCAGGGTGGCAGACACTGACTAGAAGTCACAGGTACAGGTAGCGGCCCTGGGTACTCAGCCCCCAGGGTGGCAGAAATAGACTAGAGTCAGGACAGGAACTGGCAACTAAGTTGCAAGAAACACACAGATGGAAAGTGTTGCTCAGGCACCTCCTACAGGGTGGAGGGGGTTTAAGTATCCTGTGACTCACAGCAATAGGCTGGGGACACATTAGGACTGGGCACACTAGCTTTAATGCCCCCGTCTCACATAGCGAGATCGCTAGCGAGATCGCTGCTGAGTCAAGGTTTTGGTGACGCAACAGCGACCTCACCAGCGATGTCGCTATGTGTGACACTTTGCAGCGATCAGGCCACTGCTGTGAGGTCGCTGATCGCTGCAGAATGTCCTGGACCATTTTTTGGTCTTTGCCCTCCCGCTGGTTAGCACACATCGCTGTATGTGACCAGCGGGACCAGCGATCAGGCTGGTAACCATGATAAACAGCGGGTTACTAGGGGCACACGCGCACTTAGTAACCCGCTGTTTATCATGGTTACCACTATGCTACGGTGAGCGGTAACCTCCCGCTCACCATAGCAGGCTCGTAACCATGATAAACAGCGGGTTACTAGGTGAGCGTGTGCCCCTAGTAACCCGCTGTTTATCATGGTTACCAGCCTGCTCCTGCTTAAGCAGGCTGGTAACCAGGAGCAGGACATCGTGGAAAGATTCTTTCCACGATGTCGCTGCTTCCCTGATCGCTGGTGAGCCTGCCTGTTTGACAGCTCACCAGCGATCACATAGTGACGCAGCAATGATCCCTGACAGGTTGTATCGTTGTCGGGATCGCTGTAGTGTCGCTAAGTGTGACGGGGCCTTAAGAATCAGAAAGCAACAGCGCCGACACCCTAAGCCAGCAGACAAGAGACATACAAACAACAGGTACTGGAGCAAAAGTGTGCAGCCTGGCCTGAAAGGTAAGATTGCGGTCTTGCATGGTGGGAGATGGTAAGCCATGCAAGCATGCCGCCAGGGATGTTACAAAATAAAACAAAAATAGATCTTTTTGGCAATGCAAAGCAACAGTTTGTTTACAGATAGCGCAATGAAGCTTATAAGGAAAAGAACACCTTACCAACAGTTAAGCATGGTGGAGGATCCATAATGCTGTGGGGTTGCTTTGCTGAATCAGGTACTGGAGGGCTTGACCGTATTGCAGGAATCATGAAATCAGAGAGTTATCAAGAGTTTTAGAGTGAAATTTCCTACCCAGTGTAAGAAAAGTTGGTTTGAGTTGAAGATCATGGGTCCTCCAGCAAGACAATGACCCAAAGTGGCACTAACACCATGCCACTTTGATATGACTACTCATCTATTTTGTTGTCTGGCCATAGAATCAATATTTGCCTAAACACTAAAGACACCCTGACCTGAATAAATTCGTATTTGCATTATTTGCTTTTTGTTTGGCCAGAGACCTAATATTTGTTTAAGCACTGAGTCACTTTAAATTATTTATATCCTGAATTTGCATTTGCACTTTATAGTGACATTTAAGGCATTGAGCCACTTCTAACTATTTTTTTTTCTAAATTTGCATTTGCACTTTATAGTGACAATTTTACTGCTGTGCTTTTTGAATCTATTGAAGTGGCTCAGTGCTATATACTTTTGATTAAGATCACTGACCTGATGTTCCTCACCTGTGTCCTGCATACTATTTATATCTTATGCTGCATACACCTTGTTGCTTTTTAAACTGTTCTGTGTTTATGTATACATATGTACTGTATATGTCGTGTATTATGATTTGTGTTTTTTGGGTGTTTTGATTACTCAATAAAATTTAATGACTTCATTGCACAATATAAACTTATCTTGTCTGAGCAATTTTTAGATTTAGAATTCGTTGTTTCTTTGCTTGGATTTTTGCCCTAGATGGCAGTATAAAAAATATGAGATGATGATTTGGGTTTGCAATCCTTCTATATGTTTGGTAATAATCATACATCTCTATAACAACTGTTAAGAGGAGACTTTGTGCAGCAGGCCTTCATGGTAAAATAGCTGCTAGGAAACCACTGCTAAGGACAGGCAACAAGCAGAAGAGACTTGTTGGGCTAAAGAACACAAGGAATGGACATTAGACCAGTGGAAATCTGTGCTTTGGTCTGACGAATCCAAATTTGAGATCTTTGGTTCCAACCACCGTGTCTTTGTGCGACACAGAAAAGGTGAACGGATGGACTCTACATGCCTGGCTCCCACCGTGAAGCATGGAGGAGGAGGTGTGATGGTGTGGGGGTGCTTTGCTGGTGCCACTGTTGGGGATTTATTAAAAATTGAAGGCATACTGAACCAGCATGGCTACCACAGCATCTTGCAGCGGCATGCTATTCCATCCGGTTTGCGTTTAGTTGGACCATCATTTATTTTTCAACAGGACAATGACCCCAAACACACCTCCAGGCTGTGTAAGGGCTATTTGACAAAGAAGGAGAGTGATGGGGTGCTACACCAGATGACCTGGCCTCCACAGTCACCAGACCTGAACCCAATCGAGATGGTTTGGGGTGAGCTGGACCACAGAGTGAAGGAAAAAGGGCCAACAAGTGCTAAGCATCTCTGGGAACTCCTTCAAGATTGTTGGAAGACCATTTCTGGTGACTACCTCTTGAAGTTCATCAAGAGAATGCCAAGAGTGTGCAAAGCAGTCATCAAAGCAAAAGGTGGCTACTTTGAAGAACCTAGAATATAAGACATATTTTTAGTTGTTTCACACTTTTTTGTTAAGTATATAATTCCACATGTGTTAATTCATAGTTTTGATGCCTTCAGTGTGAATGTACAATTTTCAAAGTCATGAAAATACAGAAAAATCTTTAAATGAGAAGGTGTGTCCCAACTTTTGGTCTGTACTGTATATATGGCTACAAGAAACGTTTGGAGGCTGTCATCAATGCCAAAGGGTGTACAACCAAGTAATAATTAGGGTGCCTTTATTGCTGCACATGCTTTTTATTATGTTACTTTTTTGAAATTGCAACATGGAAGTTGAAAAACAATGTTTTATTGTTGTATTACTTTGGCCACTGCGATAATTAAAAAATCCTGAGTATATAACTTTGGTACATTTCCATTTATTTATGAAGATATTGTGCATTCTATGAAAAAAATGAAGGGGTGCCAATAATGGTGAGTAGTAATGAGCGAGCACTAAAATGCTCGGGTACTCGTTGCTCGGGTCGAGCAAATTGGAATACTCCGGTGCTTGAACCGAGCAACGAGCCCAATGTAAGTCTATGGGAAACTTGAGCATTTTTCAGGTTGTTCCCCCCGGCGATCTGCAGAGGGCCTAAAAATTGCCCAAATCGATGGGAACAGTGCTCAAATTACATGGGAACAGCATGGGGAACACCTCTGGAAGCATCTCTGACTTCCAGATCACTGCTGTCAGCAACGTGGTCAGAGTATTACGCCACTTTTACGGACTTACAATAAAACATACTAAAACGAAACCAAAATGGATTTTCCTGGGAAATATGTTAAGGAACATCCTTTCCAGGGTAATGACTTGTATATAAGGCAAAATAAATAACCAAAAACAAAAATACTCTTCCACAACTTGGGCTATGTTCACACGTAGCGTTTTTGATGCATTTTTGCACTTTTGAATTGCTTTCAACCAAGACAAATGCATTCACCAGGAAATGTCATTTTAACATTTTACAACCTTATCTGGCCATGTAGTGTGTGACACATAATCAGACACATGCATACAGTGCTAAAAAGACATGAGAACAGCATGGGGAAGACCTCTGGAAGATCTCTGACTCCCAGGTCACTGCCTAAAAGTGTGCCCATCATAAGTGATCCTTGGCGTATGCGAAGATGCCTCCCGCCATCCACCTGTCGTTGCAGACTTGCAACAATCACTGTCCACGTCCTTGTCCCACTGCAGCGTTCAGTTGTCCCTACCCCATTCCTTGGAATGCAAGCGCAAGTATGCAAGCTGACACCCACCCACCCACAGGCTGCAATACTATACTGCCAAATTTTTGACAGCTGCTTGCACTTGAAATGTGGCCTTTTAGGCTCGTGGAGGTGGAAGCTTTTCACAACCTCATGCCGGCGGCGGCCGGGTGTCCATACTCGGTCCCCAGCCGCCACTATATTTCCCGGTATCGCCTCCGCCTTCCAAAAGCACAGGTCCCACAACATTACCAGTGCCCTCCCCAGTGCACTTACTGGGAAGAACCGCCTAACTACAAACACGTGGACAGGTGAATGTGGCCAGGGATGGTACGGAGCCAGTCCACAACTTTTTTTGCTAAGAGTTGTATTTAGCTCGGTGAAAGGACTGGCATAGAGGGAAACCGTATGTACCCTGCGTGTCATTTCTCCCAGGAAGTCCTGTAATTGAGCTTGTTGCAGAAGCAACGTGTAGCATCGGCGTCTCTGCCTCCTCTCAGGCAGAGACGCCGTCCCTCTCACCTCCCCGCTCCCCGCGCGGCGTCCTCCTGTGCTCCTCTTCCTGCAGGGGCCGGCGCGCATTCTTTCCCGGGCACTGTGCTTAGAGCGCGCGCGCGCTCCCTCTCTCTGAAATGGGCCGCGCGCGCCGTCCTAAGGAGTCCCCGGCCAATAGCCGGAGGACCTCCCATATTTAAGGCACCTCCTCCAAAATGGAGGTGCCCGAGCAAAAGTTGTTGCACAACTATACTTACTTCTGCTTCAGCCCTCAGGTCCCGTTGCCAGCCTGACTACCAGTCCTGTCTGCCAGCTTGTCTACTCTCCAGCCCGACAGTCTGTCTCCGGTCATCCGCCAGTCTGTCTATGGGCAAGTCCATCTGCATACCAGGAAGCACCTGCCAGTTACCTGCCTGCTACCTGCCGTGCCTGCTAACCCGCTCACCTGGGAGCGCTCACCTGCTACCCGTCTGTTACCTGCTAGCCTACCTGGAGGCTCTCCGTCACTTGCTGTGACCACCTGACTGGTAAACCTAGAGACTACTACTTGCTCTGCTGTCTCGTACCGTGACCACCTGTCAGCTAACCAGAGACTTCTGCCTGCTTTCTGTGTCCTTCTGTCATACCGGTCAGTCCCAGCCATCTGGCCCGTGGGAGCCACCTGCTCTCTTACAAGGTCGTCCCCAGAGTAGCACCTGGTCCCTCTGCCTGGATCCTTCCTGGTCACGGAGTCGTTAGCCGCCGTCCGACCAGGGTCGGTTCGGGTTGATACTTAGTTACGCCCCTCTGGGTCCCTCCTTGCACCGCGGCACAGAGGTTCCACCACCCGGACCCGTAACACAATGGCAGCCTGTCCAACATCAACTCGAACTTGTCAGTGGTGCTTTGACACACACACACATCTTTCTTTGCGCATTTAATTTCTTGAATACAGAGTTGGACAATGGCCTGATCTGTAATGCGTTTTGAGAAATAACATGCATAAGCATGGCCGATCAACATTAAAAAAGCAGCCATAGAGTGTCCGGGAACCGTCCCCCACACTTTTTTTAGCCAGGGCTGCTTTTCGGCAGGGTTGGACGGGCTCACGAGAGAATCGGAGGCTCCTCCGGTGGGCCCTGGCTTCTCCTTCAGGAGAGTTCATAGTGCCGAGGTGAGGCCATGATGACGATAGAGGCCACCATCTGCTTAGCTTTCAGTTACTTGGAATGCAAGTGCAAGTATGCAGCCAGCCACCCACCCACCCACCCACCCACAGGCCGCAACACTAAACAGCCAGATTTCTGGGCTGCTCTTTGCACTTGAAATATGGCCTTTTAAGCTTGTTGAGGCGGAAGATTTTCACAACCTCATGCTGGCGGCGGCCGGGTGTCCATACTCGGTCCCCAGCTGCCACTATATTTCCCGGTATCGCCTCTGCCTTCCACAAGCATGGGTCCCATATCATTACCAGTGCCCTCCCCAGTGCACTCACTGGGAAGGACCGCCTAACCACAAACACGTGGACACGTGAATGTGGCTAGGGACGGAACAGAGCCAGTCCACAACTTTTTTGTTGCTAAGAGTTGTATTTAGCTCGGTGAAACGACTGGCATAGAGGTAAACCGTATGTACCCTGCGTGTCATTTCTCCCAGTAAGTCCTCTAAAGCTGCTTGCACTTGAAATGTTACCTTAACATTACTGCTGGTACTTTTCTGTGGGAATTTGCTTGCCTCCTACCAGCCTGGAATATTTCCAGCAAACTATGGTACGACGCCATGGTATTAGCACTGCCCCCAATACCAGTAGCGAAGCCATCCCCAATTTCCTTCTCAGGAATTTTATTTGGTAGACTGAGTGGCTGCCCAAATACATTTTCTCACAAAGGAGCTGAAGACAGAGTGGCAGTAGGTGCAAGTTTCTCCAGCCTGTTAGATATTAGAGGGTGAACAGCAGCACGTTGGATCAGTGGTAAGCACTGAAGCCTTGCAGCGCTGGGATCCTGGGTTCAAATCCCAGCAAGGACAACATCTGCAAGGACTTTGTATGTTCTCCCCGTGTTTGCGTGTGTTTCCTCCTCAGTAAAAAAGCAGCCATAGAGTATCCGGGAACCTTCCCACACACTTATCTTAGCCAGGACTGCTTCTCGGCAGGGTTGGACGGTCCCACCAGAGAATCCTCTGGTGTGCCTTGGCTTCTACCTCAGGAAAGTTCATGATAGCGCTAACTTTGCAGCTGCTATGGGGATCTTGAGCGGGTGAGAAAGGTTAGCCCTCAGAATAAAATCCTCTGGTGGGCACAATGTTTTTCAATCTGAAACAGCTTCTCAGTGGGAGTTGTATTTCACCACAGCCATATTCTTTAGCTCGGTGAAAGGACTGGCATAGAGGGAAACCGTATCTACTCCGGCTGTCATTTCTCCATCACCAGGTTCCGCCCATTGTCACACACGACCATGCCTGGCTGTATATTCAGCGGTGAGAGCCACAGATCAGGCTGTTGTGTTACAGCTTTCAACAACTCTGCAGCGCTGGGTGGTTTGTCAATTAAGCATTAAGCATGTTATCTTCAGCACAGCCTGTTGCCGCATGGCCAGGGCAGTGCTGCAGTGCTGTCAGCTTGTAACTGATGTGATCATTTCGGAGATGGAGGAAGAGGTGCATGAGCTGAACAATGTGATTACATTGAGGTTAAATTGGTGATGCTGTTTTTTATACTAAAAAAAGATCCTATTGTTTTGTTTTTTTACATTATTTTTTAAGACAAATGCATTCACCGGGAAATGTAATTTTAACATTTTACAACCTTATCTGGCATTGTGGTGTGTGACACATCATCAGACACATCCTTTTTTATTTATGATGGAGGGACTCTGAAAGTCATAAAGCCTATTTTTACAGTGACATTAGACGGCCTTACTATTCTTAAAAGGCCAGCAGTCGGCCCTAGCTATTGTTAGAGAGCCATCAGCCGGCTATGCTTTGTTGTTCCCATTATTAACAAGTGGGTCTCCTATACTGTTATTGCGTATCCAGTGACTGCAAGGGCTGCCAAAAATTTGGACGCAACCCAATTCCCCTTTTGAAGAGACATAGAGGAGGGTCTCAGTAAAAAAAATGTTCCCATTATAAAGGACCGGGTCTCCAGCAAGGGCTGCCAAAATTTGGGAAAAACCCCACTAAGAATTTAAAGACTCATAGAGCAGGGCCACAGTAAAAAGGTATGATATGTTCCCATTAGAAAGGAGAGGGTCTGCTATACAGTTATAAGGTATAAAAAAAAACCTACAAAAGACAAAAGACAAAAATATATCTCATACCCTACCATCATTATATATAAATGTAAAGCAAAGTTGCATAATAAATATAGGGTACTTAGTGAACTATTTTTGATCAAAAAAAGTATACAAGCCGTCCCACCAGCGGCAAGGTGACCCTAAATTGGGACGGTACCTATACTGCCTATATTAAAAACCTTACTGTATATCAAAGTTGAAGCAATGCATATAAAAGGGTAGACAAATAGGACCGGGTCCCAACTCCAGACCACCCAGGCCCGTGGACCGGGTCCTATTTAATATAGGCAGTATAGGTAGTTCACTAAGTACCCTATATTTATTATGCAACTTTGCTTTACATTTATATATAATGATGGTAGGGTATGAGATATATTTTTGTCTTTTGTCTTTTGTAGGTTTTGTTTCTTTTTTGCTAGTGTGAACATGCTCCTATTTCTTGCATGTCTACCATCTTAGACCTCAGTTCACATTGCCTGGTTATTTGTCTTGTTTGCATTCTGTGCAATTTAAGGGTGTGGCATCCCCTTTGTTGAGCTGACTGGTATATATGTAGCTTACCACGGGCCTGGGTGGTCTGGAGTTGGGACCCGGTCCTATTTGTCTACCCTTTTATATGCATTGCTTCAACTTTGATATACAGTAAGGTTTTTAATATAGGCAGTATAGGTACCGTCCCAATTTAGGGTCACCTTGCCGCTGGTGGGACGGCTTGTATACTTTTTTTGATTAAAAATAGTTCACTAAGTACCCTATATTTATTATGCAACTTTGCTTTACATTTATATATAATGATGGTAGGGTATGAGATATATTTTTGTCTTTTGTAGTTTTTGATTCTTTTTTGCTAGTGTGAACATGCTCCTATTTCTTGCATGTCTACCATCTTAGACCTCAGTTCACATTGCCTGGACAGTTATAAGGTATGCAGTGAGTCCAATGGCTGACCAATTTTAGGAAAAACCCCACTAAGAATTTAAAGACACAAGGAGCAGGGCCACAGTAACAAGGTACGACATGTTCCCATTAGAAAGGAGGGGGTCTGCTATACAGTTATAGGGTATGCAGTGAGTCCAATGGCTGACCAATTTTATTAAAAACCCCACAAAGAATTTAAAGACACAAAGAGCAGGGCCACAGTAACAAGTACGACATGTTCTCATTAGAAAGGAGAGGGTCTGCTATACAGTTATAGGGTATGCTGTGAGTCCAACGGCTGACCAATTTTACGAAAAACCCCACAAAGAATTTAAAGACACACAGAGCAGGGCTACAGTAATGACAAATTCCCATTAGAAAGGAGAGAGTCTCCCATAGTGTTGGCCTATGCAGTGAATGCAAGGGCTGCCAAAAATTTGGAGGCACTTCAATGCCTCTTGGAAGAGACGTGGAGGAGGGCCTCATAAAAAAATGTTCCCATTAGAAAGGAGCGGGCCTCCTATACTTGTAATGCCCATGCACTAAGTGTATGGGCAGACAAACATTTACTCCTGGGGGGTATACATGAACATACTGAATAAAAAAAAAATTTCACAGGCATCATAAACACCCTTTAAAAAAATTATGTGGGTGTTGCATCATGGACCGCGGTCACCCTGGTGGTATGGTGGTGGAGGATGAGGAGAAGGAGGAGGACATGAGTAAATAGACAAAATCAGGAAGCGTGTACCCATGTGTGGGTGTGAAAAGGTGCATGGGAATACACCTCCCAAAAAAAGACACTGGATTTGAATTTGATACGCTGCTATCATTCGGTGGTGTTGAGAAGTCTGGCCCAATCCATCCCTTGTTCATTTTTATAAGAGTCAGCCTGTCAGCATTTTCAGTTGACAGGCAGATGCGCTTATCAGTTATAATTCCACCAGTGGCACTAAAAACCCGCTCTGATAAAACGCTGGCGGCAGGGCCGGCCAGGACCTCCAAGGCTTAGAGAGCCAGTTCATTCCACGTATCCAGCTTGGATACCCAATAATTCTAAGGCACAGAGGAATCACGGAGGATGTTGGTACGGTTGGCAAGGTACTCCCTCTGCATCTTCCAAAACTTTGCACTCCTTGTGAGAGAACCCCGCGCCTCAGGGCCTGTGCAATGGGAGGGTCTGGGAATACTCTCCCAGAACTTTGACAGTGTTCCCCTGCCTCTGCTGGATTGAAGTTGTGTCTCTCTCGCCTGTACTCCTTGGTTGTCCAACGAAGTGTGGCCTCTGCCACCAGCGTTTTCAGATGGGAATTTTTTTAACAGTTCCGCAACAAGGGCCTTCTGGTACTGCCCCATTTTTGTAGACCTGTCCGCCTCATGAATAAGAGATATAAAGTTCTTCTTGTAGCGTGGCTCCAGAAGTGTCACCAACCAGTAATGACTGTCACCCAAAATTTTGAGAATGCGAGGGTCATGGGAAAGGCAGCGTAATATAAACTCAGCCATGCGTGCCAGACTACTAACAGGCAAGACTTCCGTGTCCTCACCACGAGGATGACTGAACAATCTCTCCTCCTCCTCCTCTTCTCTGTCCTCTGGCCATCCACGTTGAACATACGGTATGACAGCTGTGCAGGTAGTACCATCTATAGTGCATGAAACTAGCTCCTGTCCTTCCTCCTGCTCCTCCTCTTCCTCATTGTCACCCAATCCACGTTGGGATGAGATGAGGCTTGACTGTGTGTAATCACCCTGTATGGTTCCTTGCTCTCATCGTGCTCCGCCTGCAATGCACCCTTTTTGATTGTGAGCAGAGAGCGTTTCAGAAGACAGAGAAGCTTGATGGTGACTCTAATTATGGCGTCATCGTCGCTCACCATCTTGGTGGAGTCCTCAACATTTTGGAGGATGGTACATAAGTGTGACATCCATGTCCACTCCTGAAGTCTTATGTGTGGAGTCTGAACTGAATACCGCCGGCCTTGTTGATGCTGGTACTCCACAACTACCCTCTACTGCTCACAAATCCTTCCCAACATCTGCAGTGTAGAGTTCCAACGTGTGGGGACATCACACACCAGTCTGTGAGCCGGAAGCTGCAAATGCTGCTGAAACACTGCAAGGGCGGCGGAAGCTGTAGCTGACTTTCTAAAATGGGCACACAGGCGGCGTACTTTACCAGTCAGATCTGGCAGCACCGGGTAGGATTTGAGAAACCACTGAACCATGAGGTTAAGCACATGGGCCAGGCATGGTATGTGTGTGAGCTCGCCTCACCTCAGAGCCGCCACCAGGTTCCGGCCATTGTCACACACGACCATGCCTGGCTGTAGGTTCAGCGGTGTAAGCCACAGATCTGCCTGCTCTTTCAGAGCTGTCCACAACGATTCAGAATTGTGCGGTTTTTCACCTAAGCATATTAGCTTCAGCACAACCTGTTGCCGCTTGGCCGAGGCAGTGCTGCAGTGCTTCCAGCTTGTGACTGATGTGGTCATTTCGGAGATGGAGGCTGAAGAGTAGGAGGAGGCTGAGGAGGATGAGGTGCAGGACCTGTAGACCATGGGGGCAACCCTGATTGACCTAGGGCCCGCAATCCTTGGCGTTGGAATGACGTTTTCCATCCCAAGGTCAGACTGGGTCCCGGCTTGCACTATGTTAACCCAGTGTGCCGTCAGTGAGATGTACCTTCCCTGTTCACAAGCACTTGTCCACGTGTCCATGGTTAGGTGGACTTTACAGGTAACTGCGTTGTTGAGAGCATGGATAATGTTTTGGGACACGTGCTTGTGTAATGCGGGGACGGCACACCGGCCAGGAGAAATAGTGGCGGCTGGGTACCGAATACCGAGGGACGTCCACCGCCATCAGGTTGCGGAATGCTTTTGTCTCCATGAGCCTAAAAAGCAACATTTCGAGCGCAAGCAGTTGTGAAATGTGAGAATTTAGTAGTGTGGCCTGTGGGGCGTTGGCTGCATATTTGCACTTGCGTTCCAAGGACTGGGGTATGGACAACTGAATGCTGCGCTGGAACAAGGACATGGACGTGCTTCCTGATGCTGTTACTTGAGAGTATGCAATGACAGGTGCAGGGCAGGAGGCGTCTTTGCATACACTATGGACAGGGGATTGGCTTGCATGCACAACAGCGGAAGAAGTAATGATGCCACCTGCAGACACTGTTCCTGGACCCTGGGGTTCGGCCCACAAAGTCGGGTGCTTTACTGCCATGTGCCTGATCATACTGGTGGTGGTCAGGCTGGTCGTTTTGCCACCCCTGCTGATGCTGGCTTGGCAGGTGGTGCAAATGGCCTTTTTGGGGTAATCAGCGCAGTCTTTAAAAAACAACCAGACTCGGGAAGACCTAACAGATGTACTGGCAACTTCCTTCGTGTTGGTGTTACGGGGAACGGTTGCCTGCCTTCTGTCTGCGGCCACCACACTGCTTCTTCCTGCCTGTTGGGGTGCTCTGCCTCCCTCCCCCTGTGTGCTGCTGTCCTCGCTCTGCATGTCCACATGCCAAGTTGGGTCAGTTACTATATCATCCACCACCTCGTCTTCCACTTCCGCACCCTGGTCCTCCTCCTGACTTTCTGGCAATTGTGTCTCATCATCGTCCACCTCTTGTGACACTTTCCCACCGTCGCCTTCATGTGACCGTGGCTGTTCAAATACTTGGGCATCGATACACGCAATCTCCTCTTGCCCCGCTTCAAGTGGACCGGGTGAGAGGCCCGAATCTATAAATGGAAAAGTGAACAGCTCTTCAGAGTGTCCAAGTATGGGATTAGTTATCTCTGCGTACTCGGCATGGTGGGAGCCAGGAGTATCAGGGTGATGAATATGCGGTCCAGGCTCATGGATACTGAGACTTGACCGTGTGGAAGACAGGGTGGTGGTGGTGGTGGCTAAGTGACTGGAAGCATTATCCGCTATCCAACCAACAACCCTTTGACACTGCTCTGGGTTCAATAGTGGTGTCCTGCGGTCCCCTAGAAATTGGGACAGGAAGGTCAGGCGAGAAGATGTGGGTGTTTGTTGTGGCAAAATTTCAGCTTTCCCACGGCCTTGTCCTCGGCCTCTGCATGCACGATTACCATCACGTCCAGTTCCCCGTCACTTGCCCGTTCCTTTACCATTTTAAATGGAGGACAGTATCTTCCACGCTCACTACAAATGACTGAGTTTGGAGCTAACTTATATGTGATCCGTGTGATAGAGAAAACAGAGTTTTAAATACCTGGCCTATAGGTAAGTAGTTTGAACAGCAAACTATGGTGAATTGCTTCAATGACACACTAAAGGAAATTTTTAATGGAGGCCAGAAATGGCAGTATTTTCTGACAAGGTATATGTGATCCGTTTGATGGAGAACACAGAGTTTTAAATACCTGGCCTGTAGGTAAGTAGTTTGAACAGCAAACTGCAGTGAATTGCTTCAATGACACACTAAGGATATGTGCCCACGATGAAGAAATGCTCAGGATTTTTTCCTGAGCGTTTCTGCATCTCCCTGGCAGAAAAAAACGCAAGGGATTGTACATGCGTTTTCCTGCCAGGGACATGCGGATATGAAACATTCTTCACATGCATTTCCTCATGCGGGTTGACAAGCGCTTTCCAAGCGATTTTAGCATTACTTGGAAAGTGCTTGTCAACTTGATCACACTATATAAATCCATGCAAACAGCATGGATTTATATACTGTGACCGAGAGAATGTCAAAAAATTTAAAAAATAAATATATACTTACCCTCCGATGGCCCGCGCTGTCTTGCTTCGCTCGGTCACGGCTGCCGGCAGCGGTACACTGAAGGACCTGCCGATGTCAGCATCGCGTGACCCGTCTCATGACTCTGACGTCAGCGCACGTCTTTCGTTCCATCGTGAAGTGCCAGGAAGCGAGGAGGAGAGCAGCGCGGGCCTTCGGAAGGTAAGTATACATTTATTTTTTATTTTATTCTTTTTTACAGCTTTTTTAATGGTACCTGGGTGTGGATGAGACTCTCCTCTCCTCTACACCCGGGTACCATCCGCACATTAGAACGCGCCAATTACGCAAGTACAGATGCAGTGTTGCGGAACTGGCGCGTTCTAATGCAAGTCAATGGCGACGAAATCGCAGCACTTCCGCAAAATAATTGGTAGTGCTGCGTTTTTTTCCGCAATGATAATCCGCAGCGGAAATTTCCGCAGCATGTGCACAGCACATGCGGATTATCATTGGGGGACATGGCAGGCCTTCTACCATGCATTTTTTAAGCGTTTCTGCAGCATTTTTGCCGCTGCGGAAACGCTTAAAAAACGCATTGTGGGCACACAGCCGTAAGGAAATTTTTAATGGAGGCCAGAAATGGCAGTATTTTCTGACAATGTATATGTGATCTGTTTCAGGAGAAAGCACAGTTTTAAATACCTGGCCTGTAGGTAAGTACTTTGAACAGCAATCTGCGGTGAATTGCTTCACTGACACACTGAAAGAAATTTTTAATGGAGGCCTGAAATGGCAGTATTTTCTGACAACGTATATGTGATCCGTGTGACGGAGAAAATAGACTTTTAAATACCTGGCCTGTAGGTAACTAGTTTGAAAAGCAAACTGGTGTGAATTGCGTCAATGACACACTAAAGGAAATTTTTAATGGAGGCCAGAAATGGCAGTATTTTCTGACAACGTATATGTGATCCGTTTGATGGAGAAAACACAGTTTTTAATAGCTGGATTTCTAGCACTCTAATATGGAAAGGACCTGGCTGTATTCTGCAGTGCCAACAAGCAAATGGCGCAGAAAAAATGGTGTTCTCTGGATTGCTTTTTAAGCAAATAATGAGGATTAAGATCCAAAAAAAAGTATTCCTGGCCCCTGAGACCTGGGCCTTTGTATAGAAATATCTAACAGCAGCAGAAGGCAGAATTGGAATGGAGCCTCTTGTGCTATATGCACTGCAGTCTGCTATATACACAGCCTGCCTATACAACCTGCCTGCCTGATATCGCTGCAAATAGATTAGTCCTCAGAAGGACTGTTTGTTAAGATGGATATATGTAATGTACGGTTTTTCTCCCTACACTACCTAATACACAAGCAAATCTGTCCCTGATGCAGCAGCACCTCTCCCAAAACAAGCAAATGGCGCAGAAAAATTGTGTTCTCTGGATTGCTTTTTAAGAAAATAATGAGGATTAAGATCCAAAGAAAAGTATTCCTGGCCCCTGAGACCTGGGCCTTTGTATAGAAATATCTATCAGCAGCAGAAGGCAGAATTGGAATGGAGCCTCTTGTGCTCTATGCACTGCAATCTGCTATATACACCGCCTGCCTATACACCCTGCCTGCCTGATATCACTGCAGATGGATTAGTCCTCAGAAGGACTATTTGTTAAGATGGATATTGTACAGACCAAAAGTTTGGACACAACTTCTCATTTAAAGATTTTTCTCTATTTTCATGACTTTGAAATTTGTACATTCACACTGAAGGCATCAAAACTATAAATTAACACATGTGGAATTATATACTTAACAAAAAAGTGTGAAACAACTGAAAATATGTCTTATATTCTAGGTTCTTCAAAGTAGCCACCTTTTGCTTTGATGATTGCTTTGCATACTTTGGCATTCTCTTGATGAGCTTCAAGAGGTAGTCAGAGTTCCCAGAGGTGCTTAGCACTTGTTGTCCCTTTTGCTTTCACTCTGCGGTCCAGCTCACCCCAAACCATCTTGATTGGGTTCAGCTCTGATGACTGTGGAGGCCAGGTCATCTAGCGTAGCACCCCATCACTCTCCTTCTTGGTCAAATAGTCCTTACACAGCCTGGAGGTGTGTGTGGGGTCATTGTCCTGTTGAAAACTAAATGATGGTCCAACTAAACGCAAACCGGATGGAATAGCATGCCGCAGCAAGATGCTGTGGTAGCCATGCTGGTTCAGTATTCCTTCAATTTTGAATAAATCCCCAACAGTGTCACCAGAAAAGCACCCCCACACCATCACACCTCCTCCTCCATGCTTCACGGTGGGAACCAGGCATATAGAGTCCATCCGTTCACCTTTTCTGCGTCGCACAAAAACACGGTGGTTGGAACCAAAGATCTCAAATTTGGACTCATCAGACCAAAGCACAGATTTCCACTGGTCTAATGTCCATTCCTTGTGTTCTTTAGTCCAAACACTTCTCTTCTGCTTGTTGCCTGTCCTTAGCATATTTTTAGTTGTTTCACACTTTTTTGTTAAGTATATAATTCCACATGTGTTAATTCATAGTTTTGATGCCTTCATTGTGAATGTACAATTTTCAAAGTCATGAAAATACAGAAAAATCATTAAATGAGAAGGTGTGTCCAAACTTTTGGTCTGTACTGTATGTGTAATGTACGTTTTTTCTCCCTACACTACCTAATACACAATCAAATCTCTCCCTGACACAGCAGCAGCTCTCCCTACACTGTCTGATCCTGAGTGACTGTGACGAGCATGGCAGCGCCAGGTCTGATATAGACCTGATGATGCTGTGCAGCCAGCCAATCACTGTAATGCCCACAACCAACATGGCTACGGCATTACAGTGCATGGCAGGCAATCCCTGCATGTTCATTGGCTCTCTAAAGAGCGCCAAACATGCAGGGAGGGGACCCGAGTTCACGCCCGAGCAACCCGGAAATACTTGGCAAGCGCCCAGCATCTCGACCAGTGAGATGCTCGGGCGAGCACCAAACAGTAGCGAGCATGCTCGCTCATCAGTAATGGTGTGCAGTACTGTATATGTACACATAGCATAGCACATCCAATATAAAGAACGCTAAACGACTGGTATATAATATAAAGTGTTACAGACATCAGATGTTATACAGTATACACACTCATATGTTCTTATGTACTGTATGTATATACATACAATAATGAGTATACTGTATAACAGTAGCCACTGTCAGCAGCCACTGTATATCATATAAAATTACATATTATCCTGTTTGTAATATACTATGTGCACCAACAACCAAT
This sequence comes from Phyllobates terribilis, assembly GCF_046119375.1. Lineage (NCBI taxonomy): Eukaryota > Metazoa > Chordata > Amphibia > Anura > Dendrobatidae > Phyllobates > Phyllobates terribilis. The sequence goes on along the minus strand of NW_027362771.1, from coordinate 192,677,325 downwards.
ATTATATACAGATATTATATGACTGGTGTAATATCTGATGTTCTGTACTCATAATATAAAATGTACCATCACATATAGTCAGGTAAATGACATCTGATGATTGTGCACACAGTATAGGATATATCAGTCAGATATTTTTCTGTATATGACATCTGATGTCTGTATCACAGTCTATCATACACCAGTCATATAGTCTCCTACATACTGGATGTACTATACTATGTGCACAGACATCAGATGTTATATACAGGATAACAATGTGACTGGTAATATCTGATGTTCTGTAGTTGTAGTGTAATATATACTGTCATGTATATCCTGTAAATTACACCCGATGTCTATAATCACAGTATATCATATATCATCACTTATTATCCTGTACACTGTATGTGGTATACTGTGTGCACAGACATCAGATGATATATACAGGATAATATGTGGCTGATATCTGAAATCATACTATAATATACAATGAGTAAGATAAGTATTTGATACACTGCCAATTTTACAAGATTTCCTGCCTACAAAGAATGGAGAGGTCATCAGTTTTTATCATCGGTACACTTCAACTGTGAGAGACAGAACCTAAAAAAAATCCAGAAAATCACATTGTATGATTTTTACATAATTAATTTGCATTTTATTGCATGAAATAAGTGTCTGATACAATAGAAAAACAGAACTTAATATTTGATACAGAAACCTTTGTTTGCAATTACAGAGGTCAGACGTTTCCTGAAGTTCTTGACCAAGTTTGCACACACTGCAGCAGGGATTTTGGCACACTTCTCCATACAGATCTTATGGGCAACATTTAGTTTCATCTCCTTCCAAAGATTTTTTATTGGCTTCAGGCATGGAGACTGGCTAGGCCACTCCAGGACCTTGAAATGCTTGTTAAGGAGCCACTCCTTAGTTTCCCTGGCTGTGTGTTTCGGGTCATTGTCATGCAGGAAGAACCAGCCATGACCCATCTTCAATGCTCTTACTGAGGGAAGGAGGTTGTTTGCCAAAATATCACGATACATGACCCCATCCATCCTCCCTTCAATACGATGCAGTTGTCCTGTCCCCGTTCCAGAAAAGCAGCCCCAAAGTATGATGTTTCTCCCACCATGTTTCACGGTTGGGACAGTGTTCTTGGGGTTGTGCTCATCCTTTTTCTTCCTCCAAAAATGGCGGGGTGGAGTTGATACCAAAAAGTTCTATTTAGGTCTCATCAGACCACATGACCTTCTCCCATGCCTCTCATAGCCTCCCGGCAATGACAACTGCAGGGGTCTCCTGCAGACCACGAGTTGTCATGCCAAACCATTGGTGACCCGCTGTCATGGACGGGACTTATAATGTCCTTCCGCCGCGGCCATGTTAAATGCCACTGTCAGAGATTGACAGCGGCATTTAACATATTAACAGCCGCTGGTGGATCGCGATGTCCCCGGAAAGGTGCGGGCTCCGGCGATGAGGCGAGGAGAGACCTGACATAAGCCATGGCACATGTCGGAAAGGGGTTAAAGAGGTTGGCCAGGCTTGTGGTTAAGTACACGGCCACTCTGTGACTGCAGATTTCTGAATCCTCATAGCGCACACACTGCATGCTGTCAAGGTTCTCAGGGAGTGGGCAGTTGCCTACTGGAGTACATTGGTGTACATACAGATACTGGAGTACATTACTGGCGCAGATGCACAGCACTTGTAAGAGGTGCCTAATTCATTAAGTGACATGAACGTCTTAATGAATTTGGTGCATCTTACATCTGATACACACTAGTCTTAGTAAATTGAGGCCAGTAAGTATAGGCTTCTAATAATGGGCCACTGCTTTGTGCTTGCTCTCCAGGCCAAAATTTGCCAGCCAGCCTCTACTGAAGAGTATATGCGTGACGAGGAAAAGAGAAAAGAAGGGGTGTTGAGGACCAGATGGCTGACTGCAGGATAGGCAAGACAGGTAATCAGAGAGGTGAGTGAGAATAATTTATTTAATTTTTTTACATCCTATATTTATTATGTTCTGGTGTCAAGAGAGAGAAGGATAATAAGGAGCATTTAATATGCAGAGAACAGCTTCACTTCAATAGAATTTCCCTGTCCAGTTTGTGTGATTGCCGAATTTGAAACTCAACGGGTCTGTTCATCTCTAACAATGACTAATTGAAATAGTACAGTGTACTGCCCAGATTGATGAGAATAGTCTGCATCCTGGATTTTCACTTGAACTCACCTACTCTTTGTCTAACCATAACATTTATACCCTTCAACCATTATAACATTCCCCTCATGTGCTGTGTAGAAGACCTTGAGCTCAGCGCTTTGGAATGTCCCAGAAGTGACTGTGTACCTTGCTCTCCCTGCAACCTCCCTTCCACAATAGTAAAGCAAATCTGATGCTAAAACTTTTTAAATGAAACAATGGAGAGAACCCACTGATCAAAAGAGCTACACTTTACATGTGATAGAGAGGACCCAGCTGACCATAACAGTCTGCACTCTAAAGGCAGGAGAGAAAAACTCTCTTGCTAACCATAATAGCTTAAAACTACAGAAGAAAGACAGAATACTCTGCTGACTGTAAGAGCTAACACATTACAAAAGACAGAAAGAAAGAAAGAAAGAGAGTACACCACTGACCATGAGAGCTGACACACTATATAAGAGAGAAACTTACCCAGTGATTCTGGAGATGGAAAATGACTCTGTCGTACAAACTATGCTCCACTGATTTCTGATGGCCCAGGTACTGACCACCATTGTACAAGGTATGATAATCTGTTAGATGTCATAGTTGCAGGGCATTATGGGGTGGCCCGTGCAGCAACGCAAAATGACATTTCACCGCTCTCTGATGTTTCAGCAGGTGGGAAATAGTGCCAGGCAATTTTGCTTCAGTTTGTGAACTGCAAATTAAATCTCAATATGTTCAAATTCGCATGATACCGCAAATTTCATGTAATTCAGGTCAAACTCGATCCTCTGCTCAAAATCAATCCACTCATCTCTAGCTTGAAGGCAAAAAACATATATAAATCTAGCAATGATAACATAATTAAGTAGGATATAAAAACTGAACTAATTAAGATGTAAAGGTAATATATATTGCTAAATATATATTGCATTCAAATCTGACAATGAAACATAACAACGTACAAACTCTGTGAGAGTTTACAATATACATATTAAAAAGTAAATACTTTATAATGATTTGTGTTATACTTCATTTTAGGTATTGTGCATTGATTGATCTCAATAAACACAAAATGAAAGAGGGCACCACTATAAACTCAGGATCTAACTGTCACATACCAAAAAGGAATCAAGTAAATAGAAAAAGAGAAGTATGCAAAGACTAGGATCACCTAAGTAAAGTAGCAATTTTTTATCAAACAAGCCAAACAAGACATTTAAAACACATAAAAGCACAAATGGCCACGAGGGACAGTAATATCTACTTTCCTCTTTAATGAATATTTTTATAGATAAGTTAAATAAGTTTATAGGCAAGCTAGATAAACATAATGTTTATATACTTACTTGCTCCATTTGTACATAATTAGATTTATTTAGTGATACTATTGATATAACATCCTATTCAGGATGGGTCTGTAATGAGTGTTTATTTAGAACTACATAGCCAGTGTTTCTTTGGGAGCACACATGCACTTTGGTGGATGGTATGTAGGATTGGAGATCATCGCCATCCACACATTTACTCATGTGACGATATTTGCCTCTCTCTAGCTGGCGCCTGTGTGGGCATTCCGCTCTCACTCTGTTGGAGCGCATTCTCTCTTCCGTGGTGTGTCCTGCATTCCACAGTGTGCTTGGGGACACTCATTTTCGGTGCACGCTTGTGTATCTCTGATTCATGCATAACTTCATTAACATGTTGGGGGACAATTACCTCACCTGCACCACGCATTCACTGTCATTTGATGTTGCTTAATCGGCACTTGTGTGGGCAATCCAAGATTATTTTGCTGGATTGCACTTTTCACTTCCGGGAGATGCCCTGTGCCCTGCGTTCCATTGTGAATTCAGGGACATTACTTCCGATGCGTGCGTGTGCATCTCTGACTTCTGCTAAACTTTATTAACATGAACAAACGCTCTGTAGCAATGAGGCACAATGACATCCGCCTCACATGGTGATTAAATTATTTTTTCTATATATGTGATCTAACAGGCCACTTATAGCTATACTTCTACCCCTGATAAAGCCATAGCTCTGAGTGGCGATACACGTGAAAAGGGTATCCAGATCCATGTTTGTCTATTCTAATAGGTTACCTCTTTATTCTTAATATCTCTCACTTGTTCCTTTCGTATGTTTTCAGGTGCATAGAACTGCAATTGTACCAGCACTATATTTGATATTGTATTATATAAGGCTGTATGTTACCTTGTATATTTCTTATTTACACTTTAGTTAATAATGCACTTGCATCAATTACATCATGCATCTGTTGTAGTATTGTGGCATATATATTATTGACTCTTTATGTACCATCTTACACCAGATGGATTAGACCCAAACACTATAGTGTTGTGGTCAGGGATATTGTCATGGCCATTTGTGCTTTTTAAGTGTAAAGGCCCCGTCACACTTAGCGATGCTGCAACGATCCCGACAACGATACGACCTGTCAGGGATCGTTGCTGCGTCGCTATGTGGTCGCTGGTGAGCTGTCAAACAGGCAGGCTCACCAACGATCAGGGGAGCAGCGACATCGTGGAAAGAATCTTTCCACAATGTCCTGCTCCTGGTCACCAGCCTGCTGCTGAAGCAGGAGCAGGCTGGTAACTAGTGTTGAGCCACCCCCGTAGTGTTCGAGTTCGGTTCGGTTCGTCGAACACCCGTGTGTTCTCCGAACTGTTCGTCGAACTGTTCGTCGAACACCTTCGAACACTGTTAAAACCAATGGCAGGCAAACAAAAACACATAGAAACACATAGAAAACACCTTCAAAGGTGTCCAAAAGCTGACAAACTGCTCAGAAGACACAACTAACACATGGAAAAGTGACAAGTACATATAGTCATGCGAAAAGAAAAGAGGTGGAGGAGTAAAAGGAGGGTGAGACACAGATATAGGCATGTCATGCCCTTCTAAGATCCAAAAAGTGAGATGCCGACACGCTCAGTTTGCTCCTGCCCGTGCCACCTCCGTGTCGCCGGGTTTGTGCCAGAGCCGCGGTGAACCCTGACGGCCAGCCCCCCTCTCCCAATACTGGTGCCTGTCCGCTGGTGGGTCGAGCGAGCCCCCCTGTGGTGGAGGCAGCTCTAAGCTTTTTAATTTAAATTGTCTCTCTAATTTGAATAAATACACTTTAAATCCATTTACAAGGATCTATTGGAGGGCAAGTCTCATGCCAGCAGCCGCGTAATTCCAGCTCCAGTAGCGTCCACTAAAGCTGCTGCAGTTAAAAAGCTTTTATAAGGATCGAGCTCGGCTGTCCACCGCAAGGCATCCTACTGCCAGTCCGAGCCCCTATGCCTTGGGGTGCCTCCTGATGCTCTTCACTGAGTATCCCGTGGTCCCGAAGCATTTCCTTTGAAAAAATGAAGTGTCCAAACTACAGGTGGTGTAACTTGCTTAACAGCCGGGATAATCCGCTGACTAGCAGACCCTGCTACTAGGCACAAAGTATTTCCTGGGCTAGATGCAGTTAAAAATTTGTAATTAGATACTCTCGTTGGATGCTGAGAAAGCATTCCATAGAGTCTCCTGGCACGCCATATATGATTCTCTTAAAAAGCTTGGGGTAGGGGTCTAGGGGACCCTTTTATAGCCAAAATCACGGCCCTGTATCACAATACGTCACCTAGGCTGAAGATAAATGGAACTGTAGCACCCTGAGGGCTCGGTTGCTACAGAGGTATTGCACCTCACCCAGAGGTGTGATATCTCACTCTCAGGTAAGGATGTAGTGTGGATCAGGACCCGACACCTGCATGCATTACACCACATTGCCCTGGGGCAGGGCGACCAATATGCCCCTGAGATGGGCACGACAGTCCCTGTCCCTGGCTGGAGTGGGGGGAGGGAACACTGAGGAAGGGGAACCCTGTAGTGCAGGAGCAGGGAGGAAGCAGTTCCTGGGTGCATTGAGAAGGGAGTATAAAAGGTGGGCACCATCTTAGTTCAGTGCAGAGAAGTCTGAGCAGAAGTGGCAGGGAGCAGGGGCTCTGCATGAGCTCTGCTCCGGAGGCGGGCCTAGTAACAGAGGCCCAGGCCTGGAAGAGGGAGAAGGAAGGAAGAGGAGCGGAGAAGGCTCCAGGAACGAGGAACGTAGGGATCTCAGGGGTGCGGACGGGCGAGTCACCACCACACGCCCGAATCCACCTGCGTGGAGGGGTCAGGCCAAAGGGGGAGACCGGTCCCCGAAACTAGTGGAGGCAGGAAACGACCCTCAGCTAGAAACAGGAGGCTGTGACATTTTATGTGGCGCAGCCCCTCGCTACACCCGCTAGGAAGGCACCATATAGGGTCAGGGAAACTGGCGCCAAGTTTACCAAGAGGAGGCCTGAGGCAGCCGGACAGAAGGGTTGGTAAGAAAGGCCAGACAAAGGACACACAAAGGGGGTCCTGTGAAGCACTCCAAAGTTATCTGGGAGTTGTCTGAGCCCCTCACCTGGTGAGCACAGTACGACGTGGGCAGCTGTTACCTGCAGACGTGGTCTGGATAATAAGAACTGTGAGTAAAGGCCCTGGACTGCATCACTGACTCCATGTCATTACTGCTGCTGCCCTGCACCATCACCCCCATCCTCCGCATACACTGCCCTGAGGCAATACTCCTCCCGTGGGGAGTTATGCTACGCTCTGCTGCACCCACAACACCAGCCTCAGCAGTCTGCCCTGGAGCGGCGATTCACTCTGACCGCAATCCACGGGTGGCATAGTCGGACATTTAAACATCAAAACCACATAAATAGTTCCGCCACTGGTTTGACCGCCCTGAGCCACGGAACCGGGTTGCAGCCACGGAGACTACAACCACCAGCATCCACCAAAAAAGGTCCGGCTCCGGGTGTCCCAAGGCCCAGGGGACACCTTTCACAATCACCAATGGGACAAGGCAGGGATGTTCTCTGTCCCCTCTCTTATACATCCTAGTGACGGAGCACCTGCTCTCATCAATTCGCCATAACCCCAATATTAGGTGGATTGAGGTGGGAGGCACCGAGTACAAGTGCTCTCTATTTGCTGATGATGTCCTAGTATATATCACTCAATCACATATATCCATCCATGCTGTTATGGCTGAAATAGATCACTTTGTTACATGGTCAAATTTTAAAATCAATGCAGCGAAGTCTGAGGCCCTCGATGTCTCCCTCCCCAAATCCATATAGGATTCCATCCAGTCCAACTTTCCCTTTGCCTGGCCCTCACAGGGTATCAAATACTTAGGAATTCCTATTCATAGAGACCTCTCCCATCTATGTTATCTTAATTTTGGGCCCTTTATTGAACAACTCCATACAGACCACGGTTGGCAAGTTAGAACTGTAAGATTCACTACGTGAAACACTGGTGTTTTGTGGAAAAGCACATGTACACTGTGTTCCAAATTATTATGCAAAAAGTGTTTAGGAGTGATAAGGGAAGAATTTGTTTGTTTGTCAGTTAAACTCATTGATGGTGATGTGTGTCAGGGCTCTTTATATCACTGTAAGCAATTGCAGACACCTGTGCTAATTAGTTTGGCAGGTGTGTCCAATGAAAGGCAAGACTACTTAAGAAGGCTGTCTCACATTATTAAGCAGCCTACATTTTCTGCCAAAATGGGAAAGAAAAAGGATGTGTCGGCTGCTGAGAAGCAACAAATTGTGGAGTGTTTAGGTCAAGGCATGACTACAATCAACATTGTGCGATGATCAGGATGAAGTGTCTTGGCAATCAAGAAGTATGTAGCTGATTCACAGTACACACGTGTGCGTGCTGATAAGGGCAAATTGAGGACTCTTTCCTACAGGCAATTACGTCAGGTTGAAAGAGCAGCGGCAAAAAAGCCTTGTCATAGCAGCAGACAAGTTTTTGAAGCTGCTTGTGCCTCCAACGTCCCCCGAACAACAAGATGCAGGGTCCTTCAGAGGTTTGCAGCTGTGCATACGCCATCCTGTCGACCTCCTCTATCCACTTCACACAAGCAGAAACGGCTCCAGTGGGCCAAACATTACATGAAGACTGATTTCAAAACTGTTTTGTTCACGGATGAGTGCCGTGCAGCGCTCGATGGTCCAGATGGATGGAGTGGAGGATGGCTGGTTGATGGACACCCCACGCAAACACGGCTACAGCGCCAACAAGGAGGAGGTGGAGTAATGTTTTGGGCTGGAATCATGGGGAGAGAGATTGTCGGCCCCTTTAGGATCCCTGAAGGCGCTAAAGATGAACTCTATAATGTATGTGGATTTTCTCAAACAGCACTTCCTGCCATGATTCAAGAAGAAGAACCGTGTATTTCACAGCAAGATCATTTTTCTGCATGATAATGCACCATCTCATGCTGCACATAAAACATCTGCATCTCTGGCTGATATGGGCATAAAAGGGGACAAACTTATGGTGTGACCCCCATGCTCCCCTGACCTCTACCCCATTCAGAACCTTTGGAGCATCATTAAAAGGAGTGTCTATGATGGCGGGAGGCAGTTCACATCTAAGCAACAGCTCTGGGAGGGTATTCTGTCCTCATGCAAAACAATTGAAGCAGAAACCATCCAAAACCTGACAAATTCAATTGACGAGAGAGTTCAGAAGCTCCTTTCGAACAAGGGGTCCTCTGTGAAAATGTAACATCACCTAGAATAAAGTTTTGAGTTGGAAACTGTTTGATTTCAGTTTCTAACAACCTGCTAATGCTTATAATTTCAAAAATGACCATTTTTTTGGTCTTTATTAAAATGAAAAGGTTGATCGAAAAGTTTGGGGGATCTAAGAGTTTGGCAACCCAGTAGTCATGATTACTTCGAATTCTGACAATATGAGGGTCATGCTGCAGGTAGTGCAGCAAGAAGGCAGTTATGTGTCTTGCGCATCTCGGAGCCCCAAAATTATTTTCCGGGCTAGATGCAGCTAAAAATTATTATTAATTTTAAATCTGGTGAAGATTTAGTATAGATGGCCTAATAGGATCAGTGCTGCACACTGCTACAAAGCCCAAATTATTTTCCAGTCAAGATACAGATAAACATGATTAGTAATTTGAAAGCTTAAAACGGTTGGTAGGGTGATTTTAACCAATCATCAAGCTTTTACTCTCCCCAGGATGACACAGGGGTAGAAAAGTCGTTTCGGATCAATGATTTGTTCATCTTTATGAACGTGAGTCTGTCTACATTATCAGTGGAGAGCCGCGTGCGCTTATCTGTCAGCACACCACCAGCAGCGCTGAACACACGTTCAGACAGAACGCTGGCTGCGGGGCATGACAAGATCTCCAAGGCGTAAGTGGCTAGCTCCGGCCATTTATCCAGATTGGAAGCCCAAAAAGAGCAAGGGTCCAGTGACACAGTCGTGGCTTCAATGTTTACTTGGAGATACTCCTGTACCATCGTCTCTAGGCGTTGACTATGTGTCAGACTTCTTGTCTCCTGTGGCCTTGCAAAGGATGGGCTAAAAAAGTGGTGAAATGATTCCGCAAAATTGATGTTAACAGCAGATACTGTGGTTCTGTTACGGTTTGAGTGCTGAACACTTGACGGTCCCACGGTTGGCAAGTTGGAACTGTGAGATTCACTACGTGCACCACTGGTATTTTGTGGAAAAGCACATGTAAGATTCTGCAACAGTCTCTGCTGATACTCCTGCATGCGTGCATCCCTTTCTATGGCAGGAATAATTTCTGCAAATTTACTTTTGTACCGGGGATCTAACAGTGTGGCAACCCAGTAGTCAGGATTATTTCTAATTCTCACAATTCGAGGGTCATGTTGCAGGTAGTGCAGCAAGAAGGCACTCATGTGTGTTGCGCATCCAGGAGCACCAAGTCCCTGTTGTGTTGGTGGCGAGGTAACAATCATGCTTCCTTCCTCTGTCCTCTCCCCCCAACCTCGCACAACAGAAATGTGATCAAGGTCTCCCTCATCTGATGAGTCTTCCATCAGTTCGTCCTCCACTTCTTCCTGGGCTCCTGCACCTTCCTCACTAGTTTGACTGCTACCATGCGCCCTGGTAAAACCATCTCCCCCACCCTCACATGCCTGCCGTCTTGGTGCTGCCGACCGTCTGGACCTTGCAGATGTTAGCCCTTCCGCATACAACTCCTCCTCCTCTACTTCCTCCACCTCCTCTTGTGCCACCACCTGACTCCGAATTCTGTTTAACATGTGCTCCAGCATGTAAATCACCGGAATAGTCATGCTGATAATGGCATCGTCAGCACTAAACATCTTCGTCGCCATTTCAAAACTGTGCAGAAGGGTGCATAGGTCCATGATCTGAGACCACTCCTCCAGCGTGATTTGCCCCACCTCTGGATCTCGTTGGCCCAGGCTATACGTCAGAACGTATTGCACCAGGGCTTGTCGGTGCTGCCACAGTCGCTGCAACATGTGCAGAGTTGAATTCCACCGGGTAGGCACATCGCATTTTAGCCGGTGAAGTGGCAGGCCCAATGACTTCTGTAGAGATGTAAGTCGATGAGCTGCGGGATGCGAATGGCGAAAGTGAGCACACAGCGACCGTGCCCTCTGCAGAAGGCCATCTAGTCTGGGATAGTGGGCTAAAAATTGCTGGACAACCAGGTTCAACACGTGAGCCATACAAGGCACGTGTGTGACATTGCCCCGGCGAAGGGCCGCACCCAGGTTTGCAGCATTGTCGCACACGGCCTTCCCTGGTTTCAGGTCCAGTGGAGACAACCATTCATGAAATTGGTTCTCCAGAGCTGACCACAACTCCTCAGCTGTGTGACTCACATTTCCCAGACATTTCAATGTAAAAACCGCCTGATGACGTTGAGCCCTACTGCCAGCATAGTAAGGAGGTGTGCAGGATCCCTTCTGCGCAGTTAGAAAGCTTGTGGCATGACCAGACAGGCTTTGGGTGCAGGTGGAAGACCGAGAGGAGGTTGAGGAGGCAGAAGCAGTGGAGGAACTTTGACATAAAGAGGATTGACGCACAACTCGTGGGGACGGCAAGACTTGGACAGCAGCCGCTTGTCCTGCTGTCACCATAGTTCCAAGTGCCCAGTCAGCGACATGTAACGCCCCTGTCCATGCCTACTCGTCCAAGTGTCTGTGGTGAAATGCACCCTGTCACACACAGAGTTTCTCAAAGAAGCGGTGATGTTGTGTGCGACATGCTGGTGGAGCGCAGGCACACCTTTCTTTGAGAAGTAGTGCCGACTGGGCATCTGGTACTGGGGCACTGCGACGGACATAAGGTCTCGAAAATCCTCTGTGTCCACCAGGCGGAAAGGCAGCATTTCTGTAGCCAAGAACTTGCAGATGGTGAAATTCAACCTCTTAGCTTTCTCATGGCTAGGAGGAAATGGTCTTTTACTTGTCCACATCTGAGGGACCGAGGGCTGGCTATTGTGCTTAGACGGGGTTGATAAGGGTGTCCCCGGCAAACTGCCGGTCTGTGAGGAAGAAGCAGGCGGACATGTTAGGTTGCCTTGATCCAAAGGTGGTGCTATCGATGTCGGACAGCGCTCAACACCAGCTGGTGTTACCACCTCCAAAGAAAATGATGACCTGCCAATCACGCTGGCTGTTGCGGGTAAAGAGGTGGCAGGTCTGCGCCCCAAAACAGGTGTGACTGCTGTCCGACCAGTCACAGAGGATGAAGAGGCCGCGGATGCACAAGATATGGCAGACGGTGGTTGGCCCGGCCGGCTAGGCCGCATTGTAGCACACTGAGCTTCCCACTGCAACTTATGCTTCATGTCCATGTGCCGGTTCATGCATGAAGTACTCAAACTATGTATTTTTTGGCCTCTACTTAGCTTTTGCTGACAAATGTTACAGATAACACGAGTTGGGTCATCTTTATCGATCTGAAAAAATGCCCAGGCTATGCAAGGCTTAGCACCCATGCGACCTGAAGAGCCACCACGACTTGTGGTGAGAGACAGAGTTGTGCTTGAGGATGCAGTTGTTGACGTGCTTCCAGTACTACGTCTCTGTCCAGGAAGGCGCAACCTGACCTCGTCGTCACTAGCATCTTCCTCCACCTCCTCTGCTGACCTCATCTCTTGGCTGACTGTGGGTTGACAGTAAGTGGGATCTCCAACCTCATCATCATCACCCTGTGCGTTATCACACCCGTCGTCCTCAGAGCCAACCTGTTCCTGCCCTGACAAAAAACTAAAGTTGTCGCTCCAATCAGGTATTTGAGTCTTATCATCGTCTTCCTCATTGTCTCCACCAACAGGAGTTACAGTTTGGGAATGAGGGTCTACATTATGGTCAGAACCTTCTGCGTCTGGTCCTGGATCCGACTCATAAAGATTCTGGGCATCAGTGCAGATCATTTCCTCGTCTGGATTCACAGAAGCGCTGGAGTCGACCTCTGATTCCCAGGCTATAGTATGAGTAAACAGCTCTGCAGACTCAACCATCTGTTCTACCTCATACTCAGACGGGCAGCTGGAGATTTGTGAGCTGTGAGGAAGCAAGTGCGATTGGGGTGACACCTTTGAGGACTGGAGTATTTGTAATGTTGAAGTTGATGTGGAGGAGAGCCCACTTAAAGGAGCACTTGATATCCGTTGAAGCACCTGCTGTTTTTGTGCCTCATCTGGAATTTGTAGCGATAGGCGTGGCCGTAAGAAAGGGATCTTATCACATTGTCCGCTAAAAGAAGTAGACATTTTAGTTTGGCTGGAAGATGGTCTTTCTTCTGCAGATGTTACTGTTGCTTTAACACCTACCCCACGGACACAACCTTTTTTCCCCTTCCCAACACGCCTATTCCCCTTTCCACCAGCAGCAGGCCTTTTTCCACTCATTTTGGTGGTTAACTAATTAACAACTCTGGAGTTGTTTGCACAAAAAAACAATGGATAGGAACCGAGCAGAGCTGAGTGGCCAAACTGTGGTATTAGGCCAAAACTATTGGCTGGGTTAGATGCAGAAAAAAATTATATTCAATTTGCAACCTGATGGAGGTCAGTATGGATGGACTAATAGAGAAAGTCCCACACACTGCTAGAAGGCCAAATATTTTTTCAGAGCTAGATGCAGATAAAAATTATTTTTAATTTGCAACCTGATGGAGGTCAGTATAGATGGACTAATAGAGAAAGTCCCACACACTGCTAGAAGGCCAAATATTTTTTCAGAGGTAGATGCAGAAAAAAATATATTCAGTTTGCAACCTGATGGAGGTCTGTATAGATGGATTAATAGAACAAGTCCCACACACAGCTAGAAGCCCAATATTTTTTCAGAGATAGATGCAGAAAAAAATATATTCAGTTTGCAACCTGATGGAGGTCAGTATAGATGGACTAATACAACAAGTCCCACACACAGCTAGAAGCCCAATATTTTTTCAGAGGTAGATGCAGAAAAAAATATATTCAGTTTGCAACCTGATGGAGGTCTGTATAGATGGATTAATAGAACAAGTCCCACACACAGCTAGAAGCCCAATATTTTTTCAGAGGTAGATGTCGAAAAAAATATATTCAGTTTGCAACCTGATGGAGGTCAGTATAGATGGACTAATACAACAAGTCCCACACACAGCTAGAAGCCCAATATTTTTTCAGAGGTAGATGCAGAAAAAAATATATTCAGTTTGCAACCAATTGGAGGTCTGTATAGATGGATTAATAGAACAAGTCCCACACACAGCTAGAAGCCCAATATTTTTTCAGAGGTAGATGCAGAAAAAAATATATTCAGTTTGCAACCTGATGGAGGTCAGTATAGATGGACTAATACAACAAGTCCCACACACAGCTAGAAGCCCAATATTTTTTCAGAGGTAGATGCAGAAAAAAATATATTCAGTTTGCAACCTGATGGAGGTCTGTATAGATGGATTAATAGAACAAGTCCCACACACAGCTAGAAGCCCAATATTTTTTCAGAGGTAGATGCAGAAAAAAATATATTCAGTTTGCAACCTGATGGAGGTCAGTATAGATGGACTAATACAACAAGTCCCACACACAGCTAGAAGCCCAATATTTTTTCAGAGGTAGATGCAGAAAAAAATATATTCAGTTTGCAACCTGATGGAGGTCTGTATAGATGGATTAATAGAACAAGTCCCACACACAGCTAGAAGCCCAATATTTTTTCAGAGGTAGATGCAGAAAAAAATATATTCAGTTTGCAACCTGATGGAGGTCAGTATAGATGGACTAATACAACAAGTCCCACACACAGCTAGAAGCCCAATATTTTTTCAGAGGTAGATGCAGAAAAAAATATATTCAGTTTGCAACCTGATGGATTTCTGTATAGATGGACTAATACAACAAGTCCCACACACAGCTAGAAGCCCAATATTTTTTCAGAGGTAGATGCAGAAAAAAATATATTCAGTTTGCAACCTGATGGAGATCTGTATAGATGGATTAATAGAACAAGTCCCACACACAGCTAGAAGCCCAATATTTTTTCAGAGGTAGATGCAGAAAAAAATATATTCAGTTTGCAACCTGATGGAGGTCAGTATAGATGGACTAATACAACAAGTCCCACACACAGCTAGAAGCCCAATATTTTTTCAGAGGTAGATGCAGAAAAAAATATATTCAGTTTGCAACCTAATGGAGGTCTGTATAGATGGATTAATAGAACAAGTCCCACACACAGCTAGAAGCCCAATATTTTTTCAGAGGTAGATGCAGAAAAAAATATATTCAGTTTGCAACCTGATGGAGGTCAGTATAGATGGACTAATACAACAAGTCCCACACACAGCTAGAAGCCCAATATTTTTTCAGAGGTAGATGCAGAAAAAAATATATTCAGTTTGCAACCTGATGGAGGTCTGTATAGTTGAATTAATAGAACAAGTCCCACACACAGCTAGAAGCCCAATATTTTTTCAGAGGTAGATGCAGAAAAAAATATATTCAGTTTGCAACCTGATGGAGGTCAGTATAGATGGACTAATACAACAAGTCCCACACACAGCTAGAAGCCCAATATTTTTTCAGAGGTAGATGCAGAAAAAAATATATTCAGTTTGCAACCTGATGGAGGTCAGTATAGATGGACTAATACGACAAGTCCCACACACAGCTAGACGCCCAATATTTTTTCAGAGGTAGATGCAGAAAAAAATATATTCAGTTTGCAACCTGATGGAGGTCTGTATAGATGGACTAATACAACAAGTCCCACACACAGCTAGAAGCCCAATATTTTTTCAGAGGTAGATGCAGAAAAAAATATATTCAGTTTGCAACCTGATGGAGGTCAGTATAGATGGACTAATACAACAAGTCCCACACACAGCTAGAAGCCCAATATTTTTTCAGAGGTAGATGCAGAAAAAAATATATTCAGTTTGCAACCTGATGGAGGTCTGTATAGATGGATTAATAGAACAAGTCCCACACACAGCTAGAAGCCCAATATTTTTTCAGAGGTAGATGAAGAAAAAAATATATGCAGTTTGCAACCTGATGGAGGTCAGTATAGATGGACTAATACAACAAGTCCCACACACAGCTAGAAGCCCAATATTTTTTCAGAGCTAGATGCAGAAAAAAATTATATTCAATTTGCAACCTGATGGAGGTCAGTATAGATGGACTAATAGAATGATGCTATGCCCAAAAGATTTTACTTCACTAGGTGCAGTAAAAAAATTGGTATTCTATACACAGGTGGTATATCTTGCAACACAGATAGGCTACTCCACTGACTAACACACTCTGCAATAGCCCAAAAAGGATTACCTTTGCTAGATTCAGCCAAATGCTGTGAAAAAAACTTGCACAGCACTGGCAGAGACCTGCCTGGCAAAAACTGATAGGAACTGATGTAACCTAGTCCTGAAAAGGACTCCAATTACAATTAGTCTTTACTCCCACAATCTATCTATTTAAGAGCACAGACCTGCCTGATAAAAGTCGTAGGAAATGCTGTAACCTAGTCCTTAAAAGGACTGCAATCACAACTATTCCCTACTCTCAAGCTATCTGTAGATTTGTGCGAAAATTGGCTTGAAATTAACAAGGTATAGCGCACACAGCAACAGCGGTGCCGTCTAACACGCAGCTGCAGCAGTGAGAAAATGGTGGCGACGGGGAAAATGGCTTGGTCTTATAGGGCAAGGACATGTGACATACACTGCCAATGACACATGCCCTTGCTTGTGTGAAAAAAAGCACTTCGCTCCGTGTGTGCACTGCTGATAGGCTGACAGATTGCACCTCCCCACTGTAAATGCGGGAAAGAGAAAAAAAAAATGGAGATCTTCATTGTTCCTGCAGAGATCCATCCCCTGCCCCTCCCCCCACCCCGCTGTACACTCAAACTGCGTATTAACATTAATTTTCATCATTACTGAGAAAAAATCCAGTTATGATTCTGGTGCACGAACAGTTATCGAACATAACCTCGAACAGCCGAATTTTTCTCAAATTGTTCGTGTTCGCCGAACGGCTCGAACACCGCCCAAAACAGCTCGAATTTGAGATTGGCGAACAGTTCGAGTAGAACAACGCTCATCTCTACTGGTAACCATGGTAAACATCAGGTTACTAGGGGCACACGCGCACCTAGTAACCCGTTGTTTATCATGGTTACCACTCTGCTACAGTGAGCGGGAGGTTACCGCTCACTTTAGCAGGCTGGAAACCATGATACACATCGGGTTACTAGGTGCGCGTGTGCCCCTAGTAACCCGATGTTTATCATGGTTACCAGCCTGATCGCTGCTCCCGCTGGTCACACACAGCGATGTGTGCTGACCAGCAGGAGGGCAACGACCAAAAAATGGTCCAGGACACTTTGCAGCGATCAGCGACCTCACAGCAGGGGCTTGATCGCTGCACAGTGTCACATATAGCGACATCGCTGGTGAGGTCGCTGTTGCGTCACCAAAACCGTGACACAGCAGCGATCTCGCTAGCGATCTCGCTATGTGAGATGGGGGCTTAAATGTCTTGTTTGGCTTGTTTGTTAATAAATTACTCTTTTACTTAGGTGATGCTTGTCTTTTCGTTGATTGATCTCTCAACTGAGGAAGCTGCAAGGCAATAAAAAATAACAAAGTGTTCTCCATTTATAATTAATCATTGGCTGGTCAATGAGACACCGAAGGGTATTAGTTCATCTAGCAGACTCAATGTTCTGAAGGTGTAATGTAATGTCCAAAGGGATCAATGACATCTTAATGAAGCCAAGATCTCGATCTGCACATGAGCAACCTTCAGTGTCATTATATTGAAGACCAGAAGACCGAACATGGAATCAAACTGCGTTTTTGCACCGCCAACGGCAGTGATAGCGGTGGTGTGACATTTAAAAAATTAGGCAGGTCACTGAAGAATCAATGATCTGGCATAGAAACAGAAGAGGCAGATGGAGTGGCGGAGCAGAAGGAGAAGACCCTACCCCAAATCCCACCTATGTGCACTGAAATAAATAGACGAAAACTACAAATCCTGATTAAACAAGCACCACAGATCGGACTGATTCACCAAAGATATTAATTTATTCAGTATAACAGGACCATTATGACCCTGCCTTTACTTTATATTGCTAAATCCATCTGAAAAGTTAATTTTAAGGTTGCATGGTTTCCCAATACAGCGCCTCATCAGACCTCAGCTTATTGGCAACACATCGCTGTATTTATTTAAAAGAATAGCCGAATATATAATTTTTTCCATAATTTACTAACGCTATCAAGAAATATTTCAGCATTTTCAGTGCTGCATTACATATGCTACTGTTCAACTAGTAATGGGTTAACTGTTTTCAACTTATAAAGGTCAAATTATTATCAAATTGCAAACATTTATCATTCGCCAAGTTGGTAACTAATATATAAAAATTAGATTGTTTCTATTAATTATTTCCTGCTTAATATTTTTTTTTTTTTGATAAATGTAATGTAAACTAAATGGACATTTCTTATGTTTTTATGCCACCAACGGCTTACATAGAAGTGGAAACTTCACAGGGGCAGAATTAAAGAAGCACGGAAGCTTCAAGTTACTACATAACGGAATTGCTGAGAAAATTCCTTTGTCCATTCCAAACAGCAAGAATTTGAATGCCTGCTGTTCAGATGGGATTAACTTATCGGAGGACATTTTTACATGTGTCGGTATATTTCACATAAAAATATTTAATGTATTGAAAAATTATATTAGCATCCTGATAAAATGTTGTCTTTAATGCTGAAAATTGATTAAGTCAGACTTTGGAGTGAGGAAAATCACTGATATGTCTGAAGTACAGGAATTGCTAGTTACACGGTATTAAACACCCAGAGGGCAAAACATTCCAACCATACCTTTATTCAGCAATGGTTTTTATGTATACCTTGAATATCTATTGAATATACAGTAGCCCATAGACTGCTTATGTGTGTGACTACTTTGTATTTCCTGATTGTGAAGTGTTATAGAATATGTTGAGTGAATGTAAATTATAAATAATAAAAACATATATTGATACATTTGGAAACTTTCTGTATATAGCTGTGGACTTTTGAGATTTGACTAACAATTGCAAATGTTTCATGTTCTAAATACGCTGACAGGCAACTAAAAGTGTTCCACAGTTGATTATGCCAAATATTTAATACCATGTTATATCTGTATGTAAATTTTATATAGGTATTGCAAAATAAATACAATTGTGTGTCTTATATTTTTGTAAATGACCTTTTGGTATGATCAAATATGGCTCGTCCAACAATTTTTACCATTCATCATAATGTGCAGTTTCCTCACAGTGGCCAGAGATAACATACTTTTAGAGCACTGATATATTCTGGCCACTGTTATGGGACACAATACATTGTGATTTGATTTTCTTCTTTAAATGATTCATCAATGGCAATTTACAACTTGATGATTTGTAAAATCTTATGAAGATGCACCACTCTTTGTGAAAGATTACAATAAGATTCAAACATAGATCTATAGCTATCATGCCACAGAAAATAGAGCAACATCATGATCATATCATAAAAATTACTTCTTTATTATAGAAAATTAACACAGAACAATAATCCATACAGTACTATAGAGGGAGAATCCGAACAATTAGTAGCAAATGAATATGAATAAAGCACCTCAAGTAGAAAATATGGTACAAATATCACACTTATTATGAACTAGTGATTTACAGAAATGTACATACCGTAAGTGCAAATAAGAGAGCCAGTACTCCAGTGCAAATATTACATGATCCAATATACACTGCTCAAAAAAATAAAGGGAACACTCAAATAATACATCCTAGATTTGAATGAATGAAATATTCTCATTGAATACTTTGTTCTGTACAAAGTTGAATGTGCTGACCACAAAATCACACAAAAATCATCAATGGAAATCAAATTTATTAACCAATGGAGGCCTGGATTTGGAGTCACCCCCAAAATTAAATTGGAAAAACACACTACAGGCTGATCCAACTTTGATGTAATGTCCTTAAAACAAGTCAAAATGAGTCTCAGTATTGTGTGTGGCCTCCACGTGCCTGTATGACCTCCCTACAATGCCTAGGCATTCTCCTAATGAGGTTGCGGATGGTCTCCTGTGGGAGCACCTCCCAGACCGGACTGTTGGATCAGCCTGTAGTGTGTTTTTCTACTTTAATTTTGGGGGTGACTCCAAATCCAGGCCTCCATTGGTTAATAAATTTGATTTCTATTGATGATTTTTGTGTGATTTTGTTGTCAGCACATTCAACTTTGTACATTACAAAGTATTCAATGAGAATATTTCATTCATTTAGATCTAGGATGTGTTATTTGAGTGTTCCCTTTATTTTTTTGAGCAGTGTATAAACCAAAGTGCCGATGCATAATCACAGTATATTCAATAATAGCCATGTGCATCCATGATTCTTACCCATGATACGCAATATGACAGTGCATCACTTGATTCCCCACTACCCTGACATGAGTTTCAGGAGTCCAATTTCTCAAGGGGTTAAGTTATTACTTCCCATAACCCCATTTTTTGTACCAATGCTAACCCACTCTGTCACCTCCTCTGACATCATGTTTTTTTTTCAATGGTTCGCACCCTGAAATCCTTAGGATAACAACTAGTATCTAACATATCTCAGAATAGTTGTTACTAGAGAAATATCATTGGTTCCCTTGGCCATCATAATTTCCCAAACATGTTCCCTTGTAGTCAGGCCCACATATATCGTTGGGCATATACAAGTTGCATAGTATATCACCTGGGTAAATCTATATGGGATGTAGTCTCTAATATAGTTCCATTTACTATCTGTTGATGTAAAATGTGTAGCTCGAATGATGTTATCACATCCCGTGCAGCTACATGAACTGTATCCCTGTTTTGGAACTTGTGTACAGAAAGGAGTAGTTGACCAAGAAATCCTTTCAATTTCTACACCTTTTTGCTGTCATTAATGGAAGATCTAATAGACTTGCAGCCAGAATCATGTTGAAGAATAGATCAATGCTTCATCTAAATCTGTCTCATACTGTACCAATGATTGTTATGTGAAGAGATAAAATGGATGTGGCCATCTTCTAATTTTGGTTTCCTGGATGGACAAAGGAGGCTCTCACTTTTAGTAGAGCAAGCCTTCCCTTATCTATTCCTAATGCTGCGGTGACTACAAACCCTGTCATGAAAACATTGTTTAAAATCTTTGGTATGGTGTTCGACTTTGTCATTTGATGAACAGATTCACTTAAACCTGAGTAATTGACCAACTGGGACAGCTCTGATGGTGGAAGGTGTGTGGGTCAGTGTGTCATAAAGCAAACAATTTACAGAAGTGCTTTTTCTATATACATCTGTGCCTAAAAACTCACTATTTTCAACCAAGATCAGCACGTTTATAAATTCAAGTTTGCGTTGGCTATATATATGTCTGATATTATATCCATTTTCGTTCATAGATTTCCTAAAGGTATATAGCTAACCTTATTCAACTGCTAAATAATCAGAAGCTCATCAGTGTATTTCAGTCAGTATTGCAGTAACGGTATGCCGGCGCCTTGTGTGGTGCCCCACCCTCCTACCGACAGGGACGCCGACATACCGCCTCGGCTATGGTGGAGTCCTCATTCTCTGCTTTCTCCTCCCTGCCTCCTGTGAACACTGCACAGGCTTCCAGAGGCGCGCCTAGTGCACATGTGCTTTCCTCTGTTTTTAAAGGGGCAGTGCACAGACTTTGATAAATGTCCCCAGCCAATTGCTGCTAGGCATTTTTTATTAAAGGCACCATCCCCAGTAGGGAGGTGCCTGAGCAACCACTGTAGTTTCCCTACATTGTGTGTGTACAACTGTGTGTTGCTAGGTCCCTTGTCCTATCTAGTTAAGTTATCTTGTTCCTGTATTCCCATATATTTTGTATATTCCCCTGAAGCTGCTCTGGCAGTACTTGAACTCTGTAGCCGCTCCGGTGGATCCCAAATCTGAAGCCTCTCCTGCAGGACCTGAACTCTGTAGCCACTCCGACGGAACCTGAATTATGTGGCTGCACCTATCTGAACAAGCTCCGAATCCAGCATTGTCTGTGACTCTGAATCCAGTCTGTGTCAGCGTACCTGCCCCTTTGAGGTCAGCATCTGCAGCACCTGTGACTGCCTAGGAGTGGTAGCTGGGAGCTACCTGCAACTCAAACCTGACTCCCCCATCAGAAGCTCCAGTGAAAACCAGGTAGCAACTTAGCTATGCCCCTTCTAGGCAAGCCCAGCCCTGTGGCACAGTGCGCCACCTGCGAGCATGACGCTGCACATAGTCAGCAGCCTGAATGCTCCCACCATGCCAAACCCATCACTCCAAAAATTAAAGAAACAGGTTTGCATACAAGGTGAACAGGCAGTACCTTGTCTTTGTAGAAAAGAATATATTTTAAATACAAATAAATTATGTATTAAAATATACTGCCACAACTCTAATATCAGCTCACATAGATGTCTGTCCTGGTTGGCCATTCCAGTAAAAAAGTGAGCTGCCGCTATGCCATCCTTATGTCTAGTACATGTGTACAGGGAATCAACATTCATAGTAGCCAGGTACATTTTAGATTCTAGTGAAATTTCATCTAATCTCACCAAGACATCCATAGTGTCTTTGACATAGGAAGGAAGACATTTCACCATAGGTTTAAGGTAAAAATCAATTAATTTTCTGATTGCATCGTCCCTTTACGTATCATTAATGTCCCTTTGAAAATATTTTGATTCAGTTGAAGATATATCCTGTCCCAAGACATTTTAGATACCATCATGACTGTGATCCTAAGGATATCAGGGTGCAAGGCATAGATAAAATTTACACTGCTGTGTCAGAGGGGGTGACTTGAAATGTCTATTTGCCCAAGCTGAGTGTCAGCTGTGCCCAATCACCTCAAGGAAAATTTAATTTAGTATCATTTTTATGATAACATGTAGCACCCGGTTTTACATTTTAATAGTTTTAGTTTTGTTGCTCTAATTTTAACTTTTAATATATATATTTTTTTGTTTATAAATTGACAACTTGATTGGCTTCCTCTTTCTTTTCATTATAGTTCCTAATTATTTGCACTTTATTTATTTATTTTATTTTTTGTCACGAACAAGCCAGAACCCCGAACATGAATTTGAAATGCCAAACAAATTCGCTCAACACTAGTGATGTACTGTATCTATGGTTCTGGCTTCCACCGCTAGTCTGCATGTTTGCTGCAATAGGGTATGTGCCCATGGTCAGGAGCCACTGCGGGTTTGACGCTGCGAGTCTATGCAGCTTCAAACCCACAGCATCCAGATGTTACAGCATAGTGGATGGGATTTCTAGAAATTCCATGTCCACTATGCGTCTCTGTACACCTGCGGATCACCCGCGGAAACTGTGGAGCGTCTTTCAGACCCTCAGTATGTCAATTTCTCTTGTGGGTCCACTAGTAGATTAACATATATGGGTAAAGTCCGCATGTAAAAGAAAAAAAAATTGCGCCTCTCATTTGCATAAAATGAGGACACATACCCTTAGGTCACTTGTGTTTTTTCATTGTATTTTTGAGTGCAGTAGTTCACATGCGTTTTATGTCATTTTTCTGCTGTTATTTTTGTCTTCATTTGGTATGTCATGTTTTAAATAAAACTGCTTTTTTTGGATATTACCTCTTTGACAAAAGTACACATGTTAACCAGACGTTTCTCTAATAAAAGGCAGATAGATGGGCCATGCTTTGCTTTTGTAAAAATACATGTCATATAATACATAGTAACAAAGTAACAGAGTAATGTAGGTTGAATAAAGACTAGTGTTGAGCGAGCACTAGAATGCTCGGGTGCTCAAAGCTCGGGCCGAGCTCGCCGTGATACTCGGGTGCTCGACCCGAGCAACGAGCCCAATGTTAGTCTATGGGAGACCCGAGCATTTTTGCAGCGGCACCCCCGGCAGTCTGTAGAAAGCCTAAAAAGTGCCCAAAATGATAGTGACAGTGCTCAAATAACATGGGGACAGCATGGGGATCACCCCAGGAAGCATTTCTGACCCCCAGGTCACTACTGTCAACAATGTGGTCAGAGGTATTAGGCCACTTTTATGGGCTCACAATAAAACGTTCAAAAACGAAACTGAAAATGCTTTTCTGTAAAATATGTTAAGGAACATCCTTTCCAGGGTAAAGACTTGTGTATAAGGTAAAATAAATAACCAAAAACAAAAATACTCCTCCACACCTTGGGCTATGCTCACAAGTAGCATTTTTTATGCATTTTTGCACTTTTGTATTGCTTTCAACCGTGACAAATGCATTCACCGGGAAATGTCATTTTAACAATTTACAACCTTATCTGGCCATGTGCTGTGTGACACATGCATATAGTGCTGAAAAGACATGGGAACAGCATGGAGAAGACCCCTGGAAGCATCTCTGACACCAAGGTCTCTGCCTAAAAGTGTGCCCATCAGAAGTGATTCTTGCCGCATCAGACTTGCAAGTCCTTGTCCCAGGGCAGTGTTCAGTTGTACCTCCCCCATTCCTTGCAATGCAAGTGCAAGTATGCAGCCTGCCACCCACCCACCCCCAGGCTGCAATACCATACTGCTTGCTTGCTTGCACTTGAAATTGGGCCTTTTAGGCATGCGGAGGTGGAATCTGGCCACCACGTCATTGCTGCGTCGGCGGCATGGTATTCATACTCAGTCGCCAGCCGCCCGGCGACCGGGTGTCCACGCATGGTCCCCAGCCACCAGGGGGCGACCAGTGTCCATAAACGGTCCCCAGCCACCCCTATTTGTCCCGATAATCTTCCCCACACTTTTATTAGCCTGGCCTGCTTTAGGGAAGCATTGGCTGATCCCACCAGACAACCAGACTCCTCCGGTGGGCCCTAGCTTCTCCATCAGGGGAGTTGAGAGTGCCAAGGTGAGGAGCATGATGATGATGATAGAAGTTAGCATCTGCTTTGTTTTCTTGGAATGCAAGCGTAAGTGTGCAGCCTGCCACCCACACACCCCCAGGCTGCAATACCATACTGCTAGCTTGCTTGCACTTGAAATTGGGCCTTTTAGGCATGTGGAGGCGGAATCTGGCCACCACGTCATGGCTGCATCGGCGGCCTGGTATCCGTACTCGGTCCCCAGCCGCCCCGCGGCCGGGTGTCCACACTCGGTCTCCAGTTGCCAGGGGGCCGGGTGTCCACGCTTGGTCCCCAGCCGCTAGGGGGCGGCAAGGTGTAAAAAAAACAGTCCCCTGCCGCCCCTATTTGAAGGACAGCCTAACCACAAACACGTAGACAAGTGAATGTGGCCAGGGATGGTCCATCTCACTGACGCCTTCACACTGGGTTAATATTGTGGAAGCCGGGACAGAGTTGGACACTGGGATGCAACACGTCCTCCAGACATAGAGGATTGCGGGTCCTGGGTCAATCATGCTTCAACACAAAGTTCAGAAGGTAGACAGCAGCAGTGGTTGGCCTCCTACACAATGAGTAAATTATTCATGATCATGAGACCATCCATCTCCTTAGCTTTCTGTTCCTTGGAATGCAAGGGCATGTATGTAGTAGCGGCTAGGCCTGAGGTGGTCAGCATTTTGGCGCATATCCTACCTCCTCCGAGGATTGCTGGATGTTTTCCTGCTACTATCCCAGTTCTATGACTCCCGTTAAAACAAAGCTTCAGGTGATGAATGATGGATGAGGTGGTGGCAAAGGAGAAAGAGCAGTAGGAACAGGGACAATTCACATCAATATCAGACCAGTCAACCACACATGTCTTGTAGGATATGTTTCTGTACCAAAAGGAGCGGTTCGGCTACACAGTTATAGGGCATGCAGTGAGTGCAATTCCTACCAAAAATTTTGAGGCACTCCAATGCCCCTTGGAAGTGACATGGAGGTCAGAGGGCCTTAACTAAACCATTTTTTCCATTTATAGCAACTGGGTCTCCTGTACACTGTTGGCCTAAGCAGTGAATGGAAGGCTTTCCAAAAATTATGAGGAAATGCAATGCCCCTTGAAACAGATGTGGATTACAGCGTACTAAAAACCTTCTACCCATTATTGGGGAGTGGGTCTCCCTTTGTGTTCGCCTATGCATTGAAAAGCAAAAGCTGACTAAAATTTGGAGAAAATGCAATGCCCGTTGGAAGAGTCGTGGAGGTAAGAGTTAATTAAAAACAACATTTTAATGCCCATTGGAAGAGCTGTGGAGTTCAGAGTGGGTTAACAAGACGGTTTTAATGCCCCTTGGAAGAGCAGTGGAGGTCGCAGTAACTTAACAAGACAGATTTAATGCCCCTTGAAAGAGAGGAGGAGGTCACAGTAGCTTAACAAGACGGTTTTGATGCCCCCTGGAAAAGTGGTGGAGGTTGCAGTAGCTTAACAAAATGGTTTTAATGCCCCTAGGAAGAGTTGTGGAGGTCGCAGTAGCTAAACAAGACGGTTTTAATGCCACTTGGAAGAGTGGTGGAGGTCGCAGTAGCTTAACAAGACAGTTTTAATGCCCCTTGGAAAAGTGGTGGAGGTCGCAGTAGCTTAACAAAACGGTTTTAATGCCCCTTGGAGAAGTGGTGGAGGTCGCAGTGGAATAAAAAGACAATATCAATTGCCCTTGGAAGAGTGGTGGAGGTCGTAGTAGCTTAACAAGATGGTTTTAATGCCCCTTGGAAGAGCGGTGGAGGTCTCAGTAGCTTAAGAAGACGGTTTTAATGCCCCTATGGACGAGTGGTGGAGGTCGCAGTAGCTTAACAAGATGGTTTTAATGCCCCTTGGAAAAAAGGTGGAGGTCGCTGTAGCTTAAAAAGACGGTTTTAATGCCCCTTGGAAGAGCGGTGGAGGTCGCAGTAGCTTAACAAGACTGTTTTAATGCCCCTTGGAAAAGTGGTGGAGGTCGCAGTAGCTTAACAAGACGGTTTTAATGCCCCTTGGAAGAGTGGTGGAGGTCGCAGTAGCTTCACAAGATGGTTTTAATGCCCCTTGGAAGAGCGGTGGAGGTCGCAGAAGGTTAACAAGACGGTTTTAATGCCCATTGGAGGAGTGATGGAGGTCGCAGTAGCTTAACAAAATGGTTTTAATGCCCCTTGGAAGAACGGTGGAGGTCACAGTAGCTTAACAAGTGTTATGTTCTGCTACCAGAGCTAAGGAAAGAGAGGAGATCTGTCCCTACGATAGAACTCAGCTTAATCCCTACGATGTAACAGGGGACCTGATCCTGCGATCAGACCTGCTAAAGTCCTAAGCTAGTCTGTACGGAGACCTATAGATATGGGGAAGGAATCCCTACAAGTACTAAGGACTGGGAGGAATATGGGACACCTCCTAACAGAAATAGTAGCAGACAGACGAACAAACAAAATATATAGAACATAGAGGTCAGTAGACCAAGCAAACTAACAGAGCAAGACACAGAGCACAGGCTAGCTAGAAAGTAGATATACAATGAAGTCCAGCAAAGCCAGAAGGGCGGAGCAGGATTAAATAGGCCAACAAGGTCATGTGACCAGCAAAGGAAAAAAAACCTAAGAGCAAGGTTCTAACAGTACCCCCCCTTCTAAGAGGATCCTCCGGATCCCCTAGGACCAGGCTTATCAGGAAATCTCCTGTGAAACGCTCTGATAAGTCTGGACGCGGAAACATCATCCGACCTCACCCAAGAGTTATCCTCGGGACCGAAACCTTTCCAGGCCACAAGATACTGCAAACTACCTCTATACCGTCTAGAGTTAAGGATGCGAGAAATTTCATATTCCCCGTCCTCCACCACCGGAGGAACAGAGGCAGAGGCGTCACAATCCGATACAACAGCTTTTTTCAACAGAGAGACATGAAATACCGGATTAATTCTCCAGGAGGTAGGAACCTCCAACCTAACAGCAGATTGGTTGACAACCTGAAGCACCTTAAAGGGCCCTATAAACTTGGGACCCAATTTCTTTGAAGGAATCCTCAACCGCAGATTCCTAGAGGACAACCAAACCATGTCACCAACAGCGAACAAAACCTCCTGTCGTTTCCTATCAAAGTAGTCTTTAGATTTTCTGTTGGCCTCCTGAAGATTACCACGCACATCCGTCCAAACTCTCTCCAAACCACCGGAAAAATTCTCCTCCTCAGGCACGGCAGATCCCAACTTGGAGAACGACCCAAACGACGGATGTCTCCCAGAACAACAAAAAAAAGGCGAACAACCAGCAGAAGAAGATGTATGATTGTTCAGAGCAAATTCAGCAAGTGGCAGAAACTCAGACCACCCCTCTTGATTGTCTGCCACAAAACAACGCAAGAACTGCTCAACATCCTGGTTTTTCCTTTCTGTCTGGCCATTAGATTCAGGATGATATCCGGACGAGAACGACAAATGAACTCCCAACCTATCACAAAAGGCACGCCAAAAACGAGCCACGAACTGAGGACCCCTATCAGAAACAATGTCAGTAGGAACGCCATGAAGTCTGACAATTTCCTTGACAAAGGCCTTAGCGAGAGTTTTAGCGCAGGGCAGTTTGACGAAAGAAACCAAGTGACACATCTTGCTAAAACGGTCCACGACCACCCAGATGACAGTAAAACCCTCAGAGGGGGGAAGGTCAGTTATAAAGTCCATAGCCAAATGTGTCCAAAGAGCACTGGGAACCTCCAAAGGACAAAGCAACCCCGCAGCAGGAGTATGTGAGGACTTAGATCTAGCACATATAGTACATTGACGCACCCACTTAATGACTTCCTTCTGCCATCCAGGCCACCAAAAACTGCGACCCACCAGTCTCTTGGTCTCAGAGATTCCGGGATGACCTGCCAACCGAGATTCGTGACACTCAACAAACAAATCCCTCCTAAAGGTCCCAGGCACAAACAACCTCCCATGAGGAGTGTTAGAAGGGGCATTCTCCTGTGCTTTAAGAATCTCATTTTCCAAAACGGAGTCCAAAGCAGCTATCACAACACCTTCTTGTAAAATGTTCTCCTCTTTCTCAGCACCGACTATGGGAGAAAAACTGCGAGACAAGGCATCCGCCTTAACATTCTTAGTACCAGGGATGTAAGTAACGGAGAAGTTAAACCGCGAGAAAAACAGTGCCCACCTAGCCTGACGGGCATTCAGGCGCTTGGCAGCATCAAGATATATCAGATTTTTATGATCCGTACGAACCTGAACGGGAAATTCCGCACCTTCCAAGAAGTGGCGCCAGTGTTCAAATGCGAGTTTAATAGCCAATAATTCCCGATTACCAATATCGTAATTCAGTTCAGTCTCCGAAAATTTTTTTGAAAAAAAGGCACAGGGATGTAATCCATCCCCGTTATCCTGAGACAATACTGCGCCAACCCCCACAGAGGAAGCATCAACCTCAACCAAAAACGGCCTAGTAACATCAGGCTGCATAAGGATGGGAGCAGAGGTGAACCTCTCCTTGAGATACACAAAAGCTTCAATGGCCTCAGAAGACCACTGAACCGCATCAGCACTTTTCCTGGTGAGATCAGTCAGAGGTTTGACAATACTAGAAAAATTTTTTATGAATTTTCTGTAGTAATTGGCGAAACCCAAAAACCTCTGTATCGATTTCAAACCAATAGGCCTAGGCCATTCCTGCACAGCCTGAACCTTAACCGGATCCATCTCAAAACCTTTGCTGGAGATAATGTAGCCCAAAAAACTAATTCTCTGTACAGCGAACTCACATTTCTCCAGCTTAGCAAAAAGCGAATTGTCCATTAATAACTGTAATACCTCATGCACGCTCCGCCAATGAGACTCCAGATCCGGCGAATAAATCAAAATGTCATCCAAATACACAACCACATTTTTGCCGATCAAAGGTCTAAGGATGTCATTAATCAGATTCTGAAAAAATGCAGGAGCATTAGTAAGACCAAAAGGCATAACCAGATTCTCAAAATGACCCACAGGAGTGTTAAAAGCAGTCTTCCATTCGTCACCCTCCTTCATGCGCAACAGATTGTATGCCCCCTTAAGGTCAATTTTAGAGAACCACTTGGCCCCCATTAACTGGTTAAACAGATCAGGAATCAATGGCAGTGGGTAAGGATTGCGTACAGTAATTTTGTTAATCTCACGAAAATCCAGACAAGGACGTAAACCGCCGTCCTTTTTTTTTACAAAAAAAAATCCAACCGCCACAGGAGACTTAGAGGGCCTAATGTGACAGGCGGCCAAACTTGTCTGTATGTATTCCTCCAAAGCCTTCCTCTCAGTAATAGTAAGGTTAAATAAACGACTTTTAGGAAGAGTCGCTCCAGGGACAAATTCAACAGAACAATCATAGTCTCTATGGGGAGGCAAAACCTGCGATTCCTTCTCAGAAAAAACTCTCCAAAAATCCTGAATAGGAACAGGCAATTCTCCCCTATCCAAAGCTGCAATACGCCCGTTACAACACTTGTCATAACATTTATGGCTCCAGGATTTAATTTCACAGGTAGACCAATCCAGTACAGGATTGTGAAATTTTAACCAGGGCAATCCCAATATTACTGGAGAAGGCAAGTTATTCAACACTACCAAATCCAATTTCTCATGGTGAACACCATTAATAGTGAGAGGAAATTCACAGACCTTGAGAGTAATATTCTTCAAAGGGGAACCATCCACAGAAACCACAGCAATGGGGGATGATAAAGGTTCAGGTTTTAAATTGAGTCTTTCCACGAATCCCCCATCAATTACATTCAGAGTAGACCCGCAATCAACAAACACCCGAAATTCCATTAATTTTTTCTGAGCAATCGTGGAAGCAGCTAAAAATATACCCTTGGAATTTAAACAGGCAATACGGGCGTGACTGACCATTTTTTTTTCTTTCTTCATACGAAGCTCACAGCCTTTAATCAAATGACCAGATTTTCCTCAATAGAAACACAAGCCTTCAGAAAATCGACGGTCTTTTTCTTGAGAGCGAGGTGCCACCGATCCAATCTCCATCGGTTCACCACTGTTAGTACACACATTCTCATAACCAGAAACTGACATAGCAGAGGATTTGCTCTCATTAACCCTTGCACGCAGTCTTCTATCCACCCGTATAGCTAATTGCATAGCCTGTTGCAAATCTTCAGGTGTAGGATAAGCAATTAGCAGGTCTTTAACCCTTTCACTGAGCCCAGCAAGAAATAGACTTTTCAGAGCAGAATCGTTCCACCCTGTTTGAGTAGACCAACGACGGAAATGAGTACAATATTTTTCCACATTACCTGATCCCTGTTTTAAACGTCTCAACTCAGTCTCAGCTGATGCGACACGGTCAGGATCATCATATAATAGTCCCAAAGCAGAAAAAAAACTATCCACTGATCTGAAGCATGAATCACTAGGTTGCAAAGAAAAGGCCCACTCCTGAGGCTCTTTGCGCAAAAGTGACATTATGAACCCTATGCGCTGGGATTCATCCCCAGAGGACTTAGGTCTCAAACGAAAATACAATAAGCAAGCATTTTTAAATGAAAAAAATTCTCGGTGTTCACCAAAAAATAAATCCGGCAAACATACCTTAGGCTCCAAGAAATGTGCTCCAGGACAGTTACTCACGTGCTGACGGAGCTCGGCCACCTCCAGAGAGAGTCCCTGCAGGCGATGAACCAAATCCTGAACCGACACCATGATGGAACAGAAAAATCTTTCCTTAGAGAATTTGCTGGCTGGACTTACTGTCATGTTCTGCTACCAGAGCTAAGGAAAGAGAGGAGATCTGTCCCTACGATAGAACTCAGCTTAATCCCTACGATGTAACAGGGGACCTGATCCTGCAATCAGACCTGCTAAAGTCCTAAGCTAGTCTGTACGGAGACCTATAGATATGGGGAAGGAATCCCTACAAGTACTAAGGACTGGGAGGAATATGGGACACCTCCTAACAGAAATAGTAGCAGACAGACGAACAAACAAAATATATAGAACATAGAGGTCAGTAGACCAAGCAAACTAACAGAGCAAGACACAGAGCACAGGCTAGCTAGAAAGTAGATATACAATGAAGTCCAGCAAAGCCAGAAGGGCGGAGCAGGATTAAATAGGCCAACAAGGTCATGTGACCAGCAAAGGAAAAAAAACCTAAGAGCAAGGTTCTAACAACAAGACGGTTTTAATGCCCCTTGGAGAGTGGTGGAGGTCGCAGTAGCTTAACAAGACGGTTTTAATGCCCCTTGGAAGAGTGGTGGAGGTCACAGTAGCTTAACAAGATGGTTTTAATGCCCCTTGGAAGAGTGGTGGAGGTCGCAGTAGCTTAACAAGATGATTTTAATGCCCATTGGAAGGGTGGTGGAGGTCACAGCAGCTTAACAAGACGGTTTTAATGCCCCTTGGAAAAGTGGTGGAGGTCACAGTAGCTTAACAAGATGGTTTTAATGCGCCTTAGAAGAGCGGTGGAGGTCTCAGTAGCTTAACAAGACGGTTTTAATGCACCTTGTAAAAGTGGTGGAGGTAGCAGTGGAATAAAAAGACAATATCAATGCCCCTTGGAAGAGTGATGGAGGTCACAGTAGCTTAACAAGACGGTTTTAATGCCCCTTGGAAGAGTAGTGGACGTCGCAGTAGCTTAACAAGACGGTTTTAATGCCCCTTTGGACGAATGGTGGAGGTCGCAGTAGCTTAACAAGATGGTTTTAATGCCCCTAGGAAAGGTGGTGGAGGTCGCTGTAGCTTAAAAAGATGGTTTTAATGCCCCTTGGAAGAGCGATGGAGGTCGCAGTAGCTTAACAAGACTGTTTTAATGCCCCTTGAAAAAGTGGTGGAGGTCGCAGTAGCTTAACAAGAAGGTTTAAATGCCCCTTGGAAGAGTGGTGGAGGTCGCAGTAGCTTCACAAGACGGTTTTAATGCCCCTTGGAAGAGCGGTGGAGGTCGCAGTCAGTTAACAAGACGGTTTTAATGCCCATAGGGAGAGTGATGGAGGTCGCAGTAGCTTAAAAAGATGGTTTTAATGCCCCTTGGAAGAACGGTGGAGGTCACAGTAGCTTAACAAGACGATTTTAATGCCCCTTGGAAAGTGGTGGAGGTCGCAGTAGCTTAACAAGACGGTTAAATGCCCCTTGGAGGAGTGGTGGAGGTCGCAGTAGCTTAACAAGATGGTTTTAATGACCCCTGGAAGAGTGTTGGAGGTCACAGTATCTTAACAAGATGATTTTAATGCCCATTGGAAATGTGGTGGACGTCGCAGTAGCTTAACAAGAGAGTTCGAATGCCCCTTGGAAAAGTGGTGGAGGTCGCAGTAGCTTAACAAGACAATATCAATGCCCCTTGGAAAAGTGGTGGAGGTCGCAGTGGAATAAAAAGACAATATCAATGCCCCTGGGAAAAGTGGTGGAGGTCGCATTAGCTTAACAAGACGGTTTAAATGCCCCTTGGAAGAGTGGTGGAGGTCGCAGTAGCTTAACAACACGGTTTTAATGCCCCTTGGAAGAGTGATGGAGGTCGCAGTAGCTTAACAAGACGGGTTTAATGCCCCTTGGAAGAGTGGTGGGGGTCACAGTAGCTTAACAAGATATTTTTAATGCCCCTTGGAAGAGTGGTGGAGGTCGCAGTAGCTTAACAATACGGTTTTAATGCCCCTTGGAAGAGTGGTGGAGGTCGCAGTAGCTTAACAAGATGGTTTTAATGCGCCTTGGAAGAGCGGTGGAGGTCGCAGTAGCTTAACAATACGGTTTTAATGCCCCTTGTAAAAGTGGTGGAGGTAGCAGTGGAATAGAAAGACAATATCAATGCCCCTTGGAAAAGTGATGGAGGTCACAGTAGCTTAACAAGACGGTTTTAATGCCCCTTGGAAGAGTGGTGGCGGTCACAGTAGCTTAACAAGACGGTTTTAATGCGCCTTGGAAGAGCGGTGGAGGTCTCAGTAGCTTAACAAGATGGTTTTAATGCCCCTTGTAAAAGTGGTGGAGGTAGCAGTGGAATAAAAAGACAATATCAATGCCCCTTGGAAGAGTGATGGAGGTCACAGTAGCTTAACAAGATGGTTTTAATGCCCCTTGGAAGAGTAGTGGTCGTCGCAGTAGCTTAACAAGACGGTTTTAATGCCCCTTTGGACGAGTGGTGGAGGTCGCAGTAGCTTAACAAGATGGTTTTAATGCCCCTTGGAAAAGTGGTGGAGGTCGCTGTAGCTTAAAAGGATGGTTTTAATGCCCCTTGGAAGAGCGGTGGAGGTCGCAGTAGCTTAACAAGACTGTTTTATTGCCCCTTGAAAAAGTGATGGAGGTCGCAGTAGCTTAACAAGAAGGTTTAAATGCCCCTTGGAAGAGTGGTGGAGGTCGCAGTAGCTTCACAAGACAGTTTTAATGCCCCTTGGAAGAGCGGTGGAGGTCGCAGTCGGTTAACAAGACGGTTTTAATGCCCATTGGAAGAGTGATATAGGTCGCAGTAGCTTAACAAGATGGTTTTAATGCCCCTTGGAAGAACGGTGGAGGTCACAGTAGCTTAACAAGACAATTTTAATGCCCCTTGGAAAGTGGTGGATGTCGCAGTAGCTTAACAAGATGGTTTAAATGCCCCTTGGAGGAGTGGTGGAGGTCGCAGTAGCTTAACAAGACGGTTTTAATGCCCCTTGGAAGAGTGTTGGAGGTCACAGTATTTTAACAAGATGGTTTTAATGCCCATTGGAAATGTGGTGGACGTCGCAGTAGCTTAACAAGACAGTTAGAATGCCCCTTGGAAAAGTGGTGGAGGTCGCAGTAGCTTAACAAGACAATATCAATGCCCCTTGGAAAAGTGGTGGAGGTCGCAGTGGAATAAAAAGACAATATCAATGCCCCTGGGAAAAGTGGTGGAGGTCGCAGTAGCTTAACAAGACGGTTTTAATGCCCCTGGAAGAGTGAAGGAGGTCGCAGTAGCTTAACAAGACGGGTTTAATGCCCCTTGGAAGAGTGGTGGAGGTCGCAATAGCTTAACAAGACGGTTTTAATGCCCCTTGGAAGAGTGGTGGAGGTCGCAGTAGCTTAACAATACGGTTTTAATGCCCCTTGGAAGAGTGGTGGAGGTCGCAGTAGCTTAACAAGATGGTTTTAATGCGCCTTGGAAGAGCGGTGGAGGTCGCAGTAGCTTAACAATACGGTTTTAATGCCCCTTGTAAAAGTGGTGGAGGTAGCAGTGGAATAGAAAGACAATATCAATGCCCCTTGGAAAAGTGATGGAGGTCACAGTAGCTTAACAAGACGGTTTTAATGCCCCTTGGAAGAGTGGTGGCGGTCGCAGTAGCTTAACAAGACGGTTTTAATGCGCCTTGGAAGAGCGGTGGAGGTCTCAGTAGCTTAACAAGACGGTTTTAATGCCCCTTGTAAAAGTGGTGGAGGTAGCAGTGGAATAAAAAGACAATATCAATGCCCCTTGGAAGAGTGATGGAGGTCACAGTAGCTTAACAAGATGGTTTTAATGCCCCTAGGAAGAGTAGTGGTCGTCGCAGTAGCTTAACAAGACGGTTTTAATGCCCCTTTGGACGAGTGGTGGAGGTCGCAGTAGCTTAACAAGATGGTTTTAATGCCCCTTGGAAAAGTGGTGGAGGTCGCTGTAGCTTAAAAAGATGGTTTTAATGCCCCTTGGAAGAGCGGTGGAGGTCGCAGTAGCTTAACAAGACTGTTTTATTGCCCCTTGAAAAAGTGATGGAGGTCGCAGTAGCTTAACAAGAAGGTTTAAATGCCCCTTGGAAGAGTGGTGGAGGTCGCAGTAGCTTCACAAGACAGTTTTAATGCCCCTTGGAAGAGCGGTGGAGGTCGCAGTCGGTTAACAAGACGGTTTTAATGCCCATTGGAAGAGTGATGGAGGTCGCAGTAGCTTAACAAGATGGTTTTAATGCCCCTTGGAAGAACGGTGGAGGTCACAGTAGCTTAACAAGATAATTTTAATGCCCCTTGGAAAGTGGTGGATGTCGCAGTAGCTTAACAAGATGGTTTTAATGCCCATTGGAAATGTGGTAGACGTCGCAGTAGCTTAACAAGACAGTTAGAATGCCCCTTGGAAAAGTGGTGGAGGTCGCAGTAGCTTAACAAGACAATTTCAATGCCCCTTGGAAAAGTGGTGGAGGTCGCAGTGGAATAAAAAGACAATATCAATGCCCCTGGGAAAAGTGGTGGAGGTCGCATTAGCTTAACAAGACGGTTTAAATGCCCCTTGGAATAGTGGTGGAGGTCGCAGTAGCTTAACAAGACGGTTTTAATGCCCCTTGGGAGAGTGATGGAGGTCACAGTAGCTTAACAAGACGGTTTTAATGCCCCTTGGAAGAGTGGTGGAGGTCGCAGTAGCTTAACAAGACATTTTTAATGCCCCTTGGAAGAGTGGTGGAGGTCGCAGTAGCTTAACAAGACGGTTTTAATGCCCCTTGGAAGAGTGGTGGAGGTCGCAGTAGCTTAACAAGATGGTTTTAATGCGCCTTGGAAGAGCGGTGGAGGTCGCAGTAGCTTAACAATACAGTTTTAATGCCCCTTGTAAAAGTGGTGGAGGTAGCAGTGGAATAGAAAGACAATATCAATGCCCCTTGGAAAAGTGATGGAGGTCACAGTAGCTTAACAAGACGGTTTTAATGCCCCTTGGAAGAGTGGTGGCGGTCGCAGTAGCTTAACAAGACGGTTTTAATGCGCCTTGGAAGAGCGGTGGAGGTCTCAGTAGCTTAAGAAGACGGTTTTAATGCCCCTTGTAAAAGTGGTGGAGGTAGCAGTGGAATAAAAAGACAATATCAATGCCCCTTGGAAGAGTGATGGAGGTCACAGTAGCTTAACAAGACGGTTTTAATGCCCCTTGGAAGAGTAGTGGACGTCGCAGTAGCTTAACAAGACGGTTTTAATGCCCCTTTGGACGAGTGGTGGAGGTCGCAGTAGCTTAACAAGACTGTTTTAATGCCCCTTGAAAAAGTGGTGGAGGTCGTAGTAGCTTAACAAGAAGGTTTAAATGCCCCTTGGAAGAGTGGTGGATGTCGCAGTAGCTTCACAAGACGGTTTTAATGCCCCTTGGAAGAGCGGTGGAGGTCGCAGTCGGTTAACAAGACAGTTTTAATGCCCATTGGAAGAGTGATGGAGGTCACAGTAGCTTAACAAGATGGTTTTAATGCCCCTTGGAAGAACGGTGGAGGTCACAGTAGCTTAACAAGACAATTTTAATGCCCCTTGGAAAGTGGTGGATGTCGCAGTAGCTTAACAAGACGGTTTAAATGCCCATTGGAGGAGTGGTGGAGGTCGCAGTAGCTTAACAAGACGGTTTTAATGCCCCTTGGAAGAGTGTTGGAGGTCACAGTATCTTAACAAGATGGTTTTAATGCCCATTGGAAATGTGGTGGACGTCGCAGTAGCTTAACAAGACAGTTAGAATGCCCCTTGGAAAAGTGGTGGAGGTCGCAGTAGCTTAACAAGACAATATCAATGCCCCTTGGAAAAGTGGTGGAGGTCGCAGTGGAATAAAAAGACAATATCAATGCCCCTGGGAAAAGTGGTGGAGGTCGCATTAGCTTAACAAGACGGTGTAAATGCCCTTTGGAAGATTGGTGGAGGTCGCAGTAGCTTAACAAGATGGTTTTAATGCCCCTTGGAAGAGTGATGGAGGTCACAGTAGCTTAACAAGATGGTTTTAATGCCCCTTGGAAGAGTGGTGGAGGTCGCAGTAGCTTAACAAGATGGTTTTAATGCCCCTTGGAAGAGTGGTGGAGGTCGCAGTAGCTTAACAAGACGGTTTTAATGCCCCTTGGAAGAGTGGTGGAGGTCGCAGTAGCTTAACAATACGGTTTTAATGCCCCTTGTAAAAGTGGTGAAGGTAGCAGTGGAATAGAAAGACAATATCAATGCCCCTTGGAAAAGTGATGGAGGTCACAGTAGCTTAACAAGACGGTTTTAATGCCCCTTGGAAGAGTGGTGGCGGTCGCAGTAGCTTAACAAGACGGTTTTAATGCCCCTTGGAAGAATGTTGGTGGTCACAGTAGCTTAACAAAACGGTTTTAATGCCCCTTGGTAGAGTGGTGGCGGTCGCAGTAGCGTAACAAGACGGTTTTAATGCCCCTTGGAAGAATGTTGGTGGTCGCAGTAGCTTAACAACACGGTTTTAATGCCCCTTGGTAGAGTGGTGGAGGTCGCAGTAGCTTAACAAGACGGTTTTAATGCCCCTTGGAAGAGCGGTGGAGATCGCAGTAGCTTAACAAGACGATTTTAATGCCCCTTACAAGAGCCATGCAGTACAGCATATTAAAAACATTATTCCCATTATTGGGGAGTTTGTCTCCCATAGTCTTTGCCTATGCCTTCGAAGCAAAAGCTGCCAAAAATTATGAAGGAGGAACTTGCAATGCCCCTTACAATAGCCATGCAGTACAACATATTAAAACCATTATTCCCATTATTGGGGAGTCGGTCTCCCATAGTCTCTGCCTATGCCTTCGAAGCAAAAGCTGCCAAAAATTATGAAGGAGGAACTTGCAATGCTCCTTACAAGAGCCATGCAGTACAGCATATTAAAAACATTATTCCCATTATTGGGGAGTGGGTCTCCCATAGTCTTTGCCTACGCCTTCCAAGCAAAATCTGCCAAAAATTAGGAAGGAGGAACTTGCAATGCTGGCAACACAAACCACGGTCACTCTGGTGGTATAGTGGTGGTGGAGGCTGAGGATAAGGAGAAGAGCAAAAAACAGCCGAAATTAGGAAGCGTTTACCCATGTGTGGGTGTGAAGCGGTGCATGGGAATACACCTCCCGAAATAACACAGTGGATTTGACTTTATGTTTTTCTGCTGTCATTTGGTGGTGATGAGAAGTCTGGCCCAATCCAGCCCTTGTTCATTTTGATAAGGGTCAGCTTGTCAGCATTGTCAGTTGACAGGCGAGTGCGCTTATCAGTTATAATTCCCCCAGCGGCACTAAAAACACGCTCCGATAACACGCTAGCGGCAGGGCAGACCAGGACCTCCAAGGCGTACAGAGCGAGTTCATTCCAAGAGTCCAACTTGGATACCCAATAATTAAAAGGCACAGAGGAATCACGGAGGATGCTGGTATGGTTGGCAAGGTACTCCCTCATCATCTTTTGAAACTTTCCTCTCCTTGTGAGAGTACCCCGCGCCTCAGGGCCTGTAAGCTGGGCGGGTGTCAGAAAACTGTCCAAGAACGTTGACAGTGTTCCCCTGCCTCTGCTGGATTGGAGTTGCGTCTCTCTCGCCTGTACGCCTTGGTTGGTCAACAAACTGTGACCTCTGCCGCTAGCGTGTTCAGATGGGAATTTTTTTAACAGTTCTGCAGCAAGGGCATTCTGGTACTGCAACATTTTTGTAGAGCTCTCCACCTCAGGAATAAGAGAGTGAAAGTTCTCCTTGTAGCGGGGGTCTAAAAGTGTCACCAACCAGTAATGACTGTCACCCAACATTTTGACAATGCGAGGGTCACGGTTAAGGCAGCGTAACATAAAGTGAGCCATGCGTGCCAGACTGGTAACGGGCAAGACTTCCATGTCCTCACCAAGATGACGACTGACCATGTTCTCCTCCTCCTCCTTCCCCCTGTCCTCAGGCCACCCACGCTGAACCAACGGTATGACAGTTGTACAGGTACTACTGTCTACAACGCATGATACCAGCTCTTGTTCTTCCTCCTCCTCCTCCTCTCAATGAGATGAGGCTGGGCTGTGTGTAATCGCCCATTACGGCTTCTTGATCCATCTCATCAATCTCTGGCTGCAATGCCTCCTCTTTAATTCTCTGCTGAGAGCGTTGCAAAAGACAGACAAGTGGGATGCTGACACTAATGATGGCATCATCGCCACTCACCATCTTGGTGGACTCCTCAGGATGGTACATATGTCAGACATCCAGGTCCACTCCTGAGGTCTTATGTGTGGAGTCTGACCTGAATATCGATTTTCAGCTGGTACTCCACAACTGCTCTCTTCTGCTCATAAATCCTTTGCAAAATGTGGAGGGTAGCGTTCCAACGTTTGGGGACATC
Organism: Phyllobates terribilis; assembly: GCF_046119375.1. Lineage (NCBI taxonomy): Eukaryota > Metazoa > Chordata > Amphibia > Anura > Dendrobatidae > Phyllobates > Phyllobates terribilis. The sequence goes on along the minus strand of NW_027362771.1, from coordinate 192,637,813 downwards.
ACACACCAGTCGGTGTGATGGAAGCTGAAAACGCTATTGCAACACAACAAGGGCGGCGGAAGCTGTAGCCGACTTCCGAAAATGAGCTGACAGGCAGTGTACTTTGAGGAGCAGATCTGGCAACTCGGGGTACGATTTAAGAAACCGCTGAACCACGAGGTTAAGCACATGAGCCAGGTATGGTACGTGTGTGATCTTGCCTCGCCTCAGAGCCGTCTCCAGGTTACGGCCATTGTCACACACGACCATGCCTGGATGTAGATTCAGCAGTCTCAGCCACAGATCTGCCTGCTCTTTCACAGCTGTCCACAACTCACAAGCAGTGTGAGGTTTATCACCTAAGCTTATGAGTGTCAGCACAGCCTGTTGCCACTTGGCTGAGGCAGTACTGCAGTGCTTCCAGCTAGTAACTGATGTGGTGATATCTGAGATGGAGGCTGAACATGAGGAGGATGATGCACAGGAGCTGTACACTGTGGGGGAAACTTTGACTGACATAGGGCCTGCAATCCTCGGTGTGGGGAGGATGTGTTCCGTCCCAAGGTCCGACTGGGTCCTGGCTTCCACTATGTTTACCCAGTGTGCCGTCAGGGAGATGTACCGTCCCTGGCCACAAGCACTTGTCCATGTGTCTGTTGTCAGGTGGACTCTCCCAGTAACTGCCGCAGATGTTTTGGGACACGTGCTTGTGTAGTGCGGGGATGGCACACCGAGCAAAATAGTGTCAGCTGGGGACCAAGTACCGAGGGACGGCCACCGCCATAAGGTTGCGGAAGGATTCCGTCTCCACCAGCCTAAAAGGCAGCATTTCCAACGCAAGCAGTCGTGAAATGTGTGAATTTAGGACTGTGGCCTGTGGGGCATTGGCTGCGAATTTGCGCTTTCGTTCAAAGGTCTGGGATATGGACAATTGAACGCTGCTGTGGGACATGGACGAGGACGTTGATGCTGTTTCTTGAGAATCTGCCATAACAAGTGAAGACTGAGAGGAGGGGGCATCTTTGCATGCAGTATGGACAGGGGATTGCCTTGCACGCACAACAGGGGTTCTCTTACACGCACAACAGTGGAAGAAGCAGTGGTGACACCCGCTGACACTGGTCGTGGACCCTGGGGTTTGCCCCACAAAGTCGGGTGCTTTGCTGACATGTGCCTGATCATGCTGGTGGGGGTCAGACTGGTAGTTTTGTCACCCCTGCTGATGCTGGCATGACAGGTGGTACAAATGGCCTTTTGGGGTTATCAGTAGAGTCTTTAAAAAAATTCCAGACTCTGGAAGACCTACCGGTTGTACTGGCAACGTCCCTCGTGTTGGTGTTACGGGGAACTGTTGCCTGTCATCTGTGTGCGGCCACCACACTGCTTCTTCCTGCCTGTTGGGGTACTCTGCCTCCCTCCCCCTGTGTGCTGCTGGCCTCGCTCTACGTGTCCTCCTGCCACATTGGGTCAGTTACTAGATCATCCACCACCTCCTCCTCTTCCACTTGCGCACCATGATCCTCCTCCTCACTTCGTGGCAATTGTGTCTAGTCATCGTCCACCTCTTGTGACAAATTGCCAGCGTCGACTTCCTCTGGCCATTCAAATATTTGAGCATCGCTACATGGGATCTCCTCTTCCACCACTTCAAGTGGAGCAGGGGAGGGTCACAAATCTGGAAATGGACCAGTGAACAGCTCTTCATAGTGTCCAAGTGTGGGATCAGTTGCTGTCTGACGACACTCGGCATGGTGGGAAGAAGGAGCATCAGGGTGAGGAGGAGAATGCGGTCGAGACTCACGGCTACTAAAACTTGACCGTGTGGAAGACAGACCGGAGGTGGTGGTGCCCAGGTAATTGGAAGTATTATCTGCTATCCAATTAATAACCTGTTCACACTGATCAGTTCGCAATACTGGTGTTGTAGCGTGCTTCCCTAGTAATTCGGTCAAGAAGTGGGAGCGAGAAGATGTGGCTGTTGGTTGTGGCACATTTTCACCTTGGCCACGGCCCTGTCCTCTACACGCACCATCACTAGAACGTCCATTCCACGTCCCTTGCCACGCACCTTGCCCATTGTAAATGAAGTAAAATAGCTTACACTCGCACAATCAATGGAAAAATGGTAATAAAAAGGAGATTAGAACCGTGGAAGAGGAAAACCACAGTTATATTTGTCTGGCCTACACCAGAATCTTTTAAACAGATATATTTGTGTCTGAACAGTCAGGGAGACACTATTACTGTTTTTTTAATGTAAAAAAGGCCAAAAGCTGGATAATACAGAGATTTTAACCATGGAACTGCAAAACCAAACTTTTAGTTATCTGGCCTACACCAAAATATCTTAAACAGATATATTTGTGTCTGAACAGTCAGGGAGACACTATTACTGTTTTTTTATGTAAAAAAGGCCAAAAGCTGGATAATACAGAGATTTTAACCATGGAACTGCAAAACCAAACTTCTAGTTATCTGGCCTACACCAGAATATTTTAAACAGATATATTTGTGTCTGAACAGTCAGGGAGACACTATTACTGTTTTTTTATGTAAAAAAGGGCAAAAGCTGGATAATACTGAGATTTGAACCGTGGAACTGCAAAAGCAAACTTCTAGTTATCTGGCCTACACCAGAATATTTTAAACAGATATATTTGTGTCTGAACAGTCAGGGAGACACTATTATTGTTTTTTTTTTAGGTAAAAATGGCCAAAAGCTGGATAATACAGAGATTTTAACCGTGGAACTGCAAAACCAAACTTCTAGTTATCTGGCCTACACCAGAATAGTTTAAACAGATATATTTGTGTCTGAATAGTCAGGGAGACACTATTACTGGTTTTTTTTTTTTACGTAAAAAAGGCCAAAATCTGGATAAAACAGAGATTTTAACCGTGGAACTGCAAAACCAAACTTCTAGTTATCTGGCCTACACCAGAATATTTTAAACAGATATATTTGTGTCTGAACCGTCAGGGAGACACTCTTACTGTTCTTTTTGATGTAAAAAAAGGGCAAAAGCTGGATAATACTGAGATTTGAACCGTGGAACTGCAAAACCAAACTTCTAGTTATCTGGCCTACACCAGAATATTTTAAACAGATATATTTGTGTCTGAACAGTCAGGGAGACACTATTACTGTTTTTTTTTACGGATAAAAAAGCCAAAGCTGAATAATACAGAGATTTTAACCGTGGAACTGCAAAACCAAACTTCTAGTCATCTGGCCTACACCAGAATATTTTAAACAGATATATTTGTGTCTGAACAGTCAGGGAGACACTATTACTGTTTTTTTTATGTAAAAAAGGCCAAAAGCTGGATAATACAGAGATTTTAACCATGGAACTGCAAAACCAAACTTCTAGTTATCTGGCCTACACCAGAATATTTTAAACAGATATATTTGTGTCTGAACAGTCAGGGAGACACTATTACTGTTTTTTTTTATGTAAAAAAGGCCAAAAGCTGGATAATACAGAGATTTTAACCGTGGAACTGCAAAACCAAACTTCTAGTTATCTGGCCTACACCAGAATATTTTAAACAGATATATTTGTGTCTGAACAGTCAGGGAGACACTATTACTGTTTTTTTTTATGTAAAAAAGGCCAAAAGCTGGATAATACAGAGATTTGAACCGTGGAACTGCAAAACCAAACTTCTAGTTATCTGGCCTACACCAGAATATTTTAAACAGATATATTTGTGTCTGAACAGTCAGGGAGACACTATTACTGTTCTTTTTGATGTAAAAAAGGCCAAAAGCTGGATAATACAGAGATTTTAACCGTGGAACTGCAAAACCAAACTTCTAGTTATCTTGCCTACACCAGAATATTTTAAACATATATATTTGTGTCTGAACAATCAGGGAGACACTATTACTGTTTTTTTTTATGTAAAAAAGGCCAAAAGCTGGATAATACAGAGATTTGAACTGTGGAACTGCAAAACCAAACTTCTAGTTATCTGGCCTACACCAGAATATTTTAAACAGATATATTTGAGTCTGAACAGTCAACGAGACACTATCACTGATTTTTTACGGAAAAAAGGCCAAAAGCTGGATAATACTGAGATTTGAACCGTGGAACTGCAAAACCACAGTTATAGTTATGTGGCCTACACCAGAATATTTTACACAGATATATTGGTGTCTGAACAGTCACAGACACGCTCAATTTTTTTTTTTGGTGGGGGGGGGGATACCAAAAGGTTAATAAGACACGTATTTGTACAGTCTGACTGAGGGAAAAAAAATACAGGATTTAGATGAAAAAAAAGGATTTTTCCTTGCCCCTGAGACCGGGGGATAAGTCTAGCAATTTGACCAGCAGGAGCACACAGGACTGTAATGCACTGTTTGTTGGTATAACCACTGCGTCTCCTATACAGCCTGCCTGCCAGCCTGATATCTGGGATGGATATTAGTCCTGAGAAGGACTGTTTGTTTGATTTGGCAGCCTTTAGAGACCCTACACTAACTATTTTGCACTATATATCTCTCCCTAACTCAGCAACACTCTCCCTACACTGTCTGATCCCGGGCGACTGTGTCCAAGATGGTGGCGCCCGGTTTTAAATACTCGAGGTGACGCTGTGCGGCCATCCAATCACTGTAATGCCCACAAACAACATTGCTGCGGCATTACAGTGACTGGCTGGCAATCCCTGCATGTTCATTGGCTCTGTAAAGAGCGCCAAACGTGCAGGGCGGAGATCCGAGCTCCCGCCAGAGTAACCCGGAAATGCTCGGTGCTCGCCGAACATCCCGAGTAGCGAGATGCTCGGGCAAGTACCGAGCAGTGTCGAGCATGCTCTCTCAACACTAATAAAGACCTAGGTCCATCAAGTTCAACCTTTCTCCCCCAATTGTAATTTCTATACTAACACTTCACTAACTTACTGAGACTAGGCCTCACAAATGTATTATTATTACCATTTTTATTATTGCTGCACTATTACAATTAAAATGTACCCGTTTATAATTTTTTTTAGTTAGTTTTATCTTTTGTATTACTCTTGTGATTTTAATAATGGTATTACAAAAATCCCTATGCCTAAATCTGTTGATCCAGAAAAAGGCAAAAACCCCAGGACACATTCAGCCAATTTGCGTCACAGGGAAAAATTCCTTCTTGACCCCGAGAAAAGGCGATCAGTCCTAGAACCCTGGATCAAACCTAATTATAATACTAGTTATGTAATTACTATTACTGTACTAAATGTACTACTATAGGTGTAACGTTTTGTCTAATTTAACTGTAACCCACAATGTTATGTGTATCTAGAAAATCATCCAACCCTTTTTTGAAAGCTGTTATAGTGTCAGCCATTACTACCACTTGTGGTAGGGCATTCCACAGTTTGAGTACTCTGACTATAAAGAACCCTTTCCTGTTTAGGTGCCGGAATCACCATTCTTCAACCCATAATGAGTGCCCCCTGGTCCTTTGTATGGTCTTTGGAAGGAATAAGTCATATTCTAGTCCTTTCTACTGACCACACATATATTTATAGATGTAAATGAGATCCCATCTGAGGCGTCGTTTTTCTAAGCTAAACAAGTTACATTTTTTTAACCTCTCATCATGTGAGATGCCTTCCATCCAGGGCCGGCGTCAGCACCCGGTGCACCCGGGCAAGTGCTGGGGCCCTGAGCAAGCAGGTGGGGCCCACTTGCGGTCGGGCACCCCACTGGGCTATGGGCGGAGGAGAGCGGAGCCAGCGCCCGCCCTTCTCCGCCGCTTGCTCAGGGCCCCGGCAGCCGGATACTTACCTCTCCCCGTGCCTCCGCAGATCCACTGTCTTCCTGCTCTGCGCTCCCTGTGACGTCTCAGGTCAGAGGGCGCGGTCGCGGTGACGTCTTTCCACCGCGCGCTCCCGTGAGCCGTCACAGGGAGCGCAGAGCGGGACGACGCCGGCAATGCTGGAGTCCGGACCCGAGCAGTGGGCAGCAGGCAAGGAGGAGTGAGGTGAGTATTTTATTTTTTTTTTTTTAATGTACGGAGGCATGGGGGTGTGTGACATCTTGCATGGGGCATTATAAAAAGAGGGGGGGTGACATCCTGCATGGGGCATTATAAAGAGAGGGAGGTGACATCCTGCATGGGGCATTATAAAGAGAGGGGGGGTGACATCCTGCATGGGGCATTATAAAGAGAGGGGGGGTGACATCCTGCATGGGGCATAATATGGGGGGGTGACATCTTGCATGGGGCATTATAAAAAGAGGGGGGGTGACATCCTGCATGGGGCATTATAAAGAGAGGGGGGGTGACATCCTGCATGGGGCATTATAAAGAGAGGGGGGTGACATCCTGCATGGGGCATTATAAACAGAGGGGGGTGACATCCTGCATGGGGCATTATAAGGGAGGGGGGGTGACATCCTGCATGGGGCATTATAGAGAGAAGGGGTGACAGCCTGCATGGGGCATTATAAAGAGAGGGGGTGACATCCTGCATGGCACATGATAAGGGAGGGGTGGTGACATCCTGCATGGGGCATTATAGAGAGAGGGGGTGACAGCCTGCATGGGGCCTTATAAAGAGGGGGGGTACATCCCGCATGGGGCATTATAAAGAGAGGGGGGTGTGACATCCTGCATGGGGCTTTATAAAGAGAGGGGGGGTGACATCCTGCATGGGGCATTATAAAGAGAGGGGGGTGACATCCTGCATGGGGCATTATAAAGAGAGGGGGTGACATCCTGCATGGGGCATTATAGAGAGAGGGGGTGACATCCTGCATGAGGCCTTATAAAGAGGGGGGTACATCCTGCATGGGGCATTATAAATAGAGGGGGGTGACATCCTGCATGGGGCATTACAGAGAGAGGGGGTGACATCCTGCATGAGGCCTTATAAAGAGGGGGGGTACATCCTGCATGGGGCATTATAAATAGAGGGGGGTGACATCCTGCATGGGGCATTATAAAGAGAGGGGGTGACATCCTGCATGGGGCATTATAAATAGAGGGGGGGTGACATCCTGCATGGGGTATTATAAAGAGTGGGGGGGGTGACATCCTGCATGGGGCATTATAAAGCGACTGGGTGACATCCTGCATGGGGCATTATAAAGAGGGGGGGTGACATCCTGCATGGGGCCTCATAAAGAGGTGGGTACATCTTGCATGGGGCATTATAAAGAGAGGGGGGGTGACATCCTGCATGGGGCATTATAGAGAGAGGGGGTGACATCCTGCATGAGGCCTTATAAAGAGGGGGGGTACATCCTGCATAGGGCATTATAAATAGAGGGGGGTGACATCCTGCATGGGGCATTATAAAGAGAGGGGGGTGACATCCTGCATGGGGCATTATAAATAGAGGGGGGGGTGACATCCTGCATGGGGCATTATAAGGGAGGGGGGGTGACATCCTGCATGGGGCATTATAGAGAGAGGGGGTGACAGCCTGCATGGGGCATTATAAAGAGATGGGGGGTGACAGCCTGCATGGGGCAATATAAGGTGGGGAACAGCCTGCATGGGGCATTATAAGGGGGGGGAACAGCCTGCATAGTGCATTATGTGGGGGAAACAGCCTGCATGGAGCATTATAAGGGGTGGACAGCCTGTATGGGGCATTATGTGGGGGGTAACAGCCTGCATGGAGCATTATAAGGGGGGGGCAGCCTGTATGGGGCATTATGTGGGGGGTAACAGCCTGCATGCAGCATTATATGGGGGCCAGTATCCTGTATGGAGCATTATAAGGGGACCAGTATCCTGTATGGAGCGTTATATGGGGGCCAGTATCCTGTATGGAGATTTATAAGGGGACCAGTATCCTGTATGGAGCATTATATGAGGGCCAGTATCCTGTATGGAGCTTTATAAGGGGACCAGTATCCTGTATGGAGCATTATATGGGGGCCAGTATTCTGTATGGAGTCTTATATGGGGGCCAGTATTCCGTATGGAGCCTTATATGGAGGCCAGTATTCTGTATGGAGCCTTATATGGGGGCCAAGTATTCCGTATGGAGCCTTATATGGGGGCCAGTATTCCGTATGGGGCCTTATATGGGGGCCAGTATTCCGTATGGGGCCTTATATAGGGGCCAATATTCCGTATGGGGCCTTATATGGGGGCCAGTATTCTGTGTGGAGCGTTATATGGGGGCCAGTATTCCATATGGGTCCTTATATGGGGGCCAGTATTCCGTATGGGGCCTTATATGGGGGCCAGTATTCCGTATGGGGCCTTATATGGGGGCCAGTATTCCGTATGGGGCCTTATATGGGGACCAGTATTCCGTATGGAGCCTTATATGGGGGCCAGTATTCCGTATGGGGCCTTATATAGGGGCCAGTATTCCGTATGGGGCCTTATATGGGGGCCAGTATTCTGTGTGGAGTGTTATATGGGGGCCAGTATTCCGTATGGGTCCTTATATGGGGGCCAGTATTCCGTATGGGGCCTTATATGGGGGCCAGTATTCCGTATGGGGCCTTATATGGGGGCCAGTATTCCGTATGGGGCCTTATATAGGGGCCAGTATTCCGTATGGGGCCTTATATGGGGGCCAGTATTCTGTGTGGAGCGTTATATGGGGGCCAGTATTCCATATGGGTCCTTATATGGGGGCCAGTATTCCGTATGGGGCCTTATATTGGGGCCAGTATTCCATATGGGGCCTTATATGGGGGCCAGTATTCCATATGGGGCCTTATATGGGGGCCAGTATTCCGTATGGGGCCTTATATGGGGACCAGTATTCCGTATGGAGCCTTATATGGAGGCCAGTATTCCGTATGGGGCCTTATATAGGGGCCAGTATTCCGTATGGGGCCTTATATGGGGGCCAGTATTCTGTGTGAAGCGTTATATGGGGGCCAGTATTCCGTATGGGTCCTTATATGGGGGCCAGTATTCTGTATGGGGCCTTATATGGGGGCCAGTATTCCGTATGGGGCCTTATATGGGGGCCAGTATTCCGTATGGGGCCTTATAATTGGGCCAGTATTCCGTATGGGGCCTTATATGGGGACCAGTAATCCGTATGGAGCCTTATATGGGGGCCAGTATTCCGTATGGGGCCTTATATGGGGGCCAGTATTCCGTATGGGGCCTTATATGGGGGCCAGTATTCTGTGTGGAGCGATTCGCTGGTTTCTGAGCTATTGTGGAATTTACAATAGATATCGCTCATGTAATGTAAGAAGTGAAATCTTTGCATTGTACTATATATATATATTTTTTTCTCTGCGGTATCTGTGCATCATGAATCGTGGTATGTATTAAAGGGGCCCACTGAGACTCTTTCGCCCGGGGCCCAGAAAAACCTGGAACCGGCCCTGCTTCAATCCATTGTAATAATCTAGTTGTCCGCCTTTGAACTGACTGTAATTTCAGAATATCCTTTTTAAAATGTGGAGCCCAAAACTGGAGCCCATATTCCAGATGTGGCCTCACCAGTGATTTTTAAAGGGGAAACGGTACGTTGGGATCGGGGGACTTTATTTCTCTTTTTTTGTATCCTAAAATCTTGTTTGCTTTTGGGGCTGCAGCTTGACATTGAGTACTGCTGCTCAGCTTACGTGTAACCAGAATACCCAAGTCCTTCTCCTGTTCTGTAGTCCCGAGTATACTCCCATTTAATGTATGTGCAGCAATATTATTACTCCGTCCTAGGTGCATTACTCTATATTTATCTACATTAAACATCATCTGCCAAGTGTTTGCCTACTCAGTCAACTTATCCAGATCGTTCTGCAATATCGTAATGTCAAGATCAGATTTTAATATCCTGCATAGTTTGGTGTCGTCAGCAAAAACTGACACTTTGCTCTCAATCCCATCCCCAAGGTTATTAATAAAGAGGTTAAAAAGAATCGTTCCTAGCACAGATCCCTGTGGCACCCCACTGCTTACTATATCACATTTAGAGAAAGTACAATTTATGATGACTTTGTTTCCTATCATTTAGCCAATTCCTTACTCATCTACATATAGTTCCCCCAAGTCCTTGCTTCTGTAGCTTCAGTATAAGGCTGTTATGCGGTACAGTATCAAATGCCTTTGCAAAGTCCAGATAAATCACATCAGCCGCATTACCACCATCCAGATTTGCACTTATGTCCTCATAGAAACCCAACATATTGGTTAGGCATGACCTATTTTTCATGAATCCATGCTGATTATCATTTATTATATTATTCTCTGCGATATAACTCTGCAGGTCATCTCTTATGATGCCCTCAAAAACTTTGCACACTACTGATGTCAGACTTACCGGACGGTAGTTACCTGGATCCACCTTCTTACCTTTCTTAAATATCGGTACCACATAAGCTATCCTCCAATCCTGTGGCACTACCCCTGTTACCAGAGAGTCTAAGCATATGAGATACAGCGGTTTGTCAATTACTGATCTTAATTCCCTCAGTATCCATGGATGAATACCATCTGGGCCAGGGAATTTGTCAATGTTTAATTTGCTCAGACGCAGGCATACTTCTTTTTGTGTTAAACTAGTTAGATCAGGTGGTGAACTTTTTGCCCTGTTGAAAGATCCCTGGAACAGACGGTTTGTTGGTGAACATGGATGAAAAGTGCTTGTTTAATATCTCAGCCTTTTCTTTAAGGATATAATTATCATGTTATTTTCGTCTTTTAAGGGGCCAATACCATCTGTTTTTTCTTTTTAGCATTGATTTATTTATAAAAAATTTTGGGATTTATTTTAATTTCGCTGGCGATTTGTTCCTCTGTAGATAATTTTTCTAGCTTGATTTCTGTTCTACATTTCTTATTTAGGTCTTTATATCCTGAAATGCTATTTCTGTATTCTCAGCCTTCAAGATTTTGAATGCCGTTTGTTTTTGTCTTATTAAATTTTGTACTGTCTTATTTATCCATAAAGGTTTCTTTTTATTCCTCGACATTTTATTACCAGAGGGTATACATTTTCTGTACGATTCCAGTAGTATTTCCTTAAACATGCCCCATTTACATTCAGTATCCCCAGTTACCATGACATGGTCCCAGTCTACACGATTAAGCTCTTCCCTTAATTTGTTGAAATCAGCTTTCCTAAAGTTCCAGGTTTTTGCATTTATTTTTTAAAATGTTTTATTGAATATTATATTGAGACTTACCATATTATGGTCGCTGTTTCCCGAATGCTCCCAGACCTGTAGATCTGAAAATGCATCTGGTCTATTTGACAGCACCAGATCCAGCAGATTACCTCCCCTTGTTGATTCATCTACCAGCTGAGAGAGGTAATTGTCCTGACTGTGGATAAGAACTTGCAGCTTTTAGCACAACTAGAAGATTCTATGTCCCATTTGTAGCGCTGGCGTCCCTGCCCTCTGCTAGGCAGGGACGCTGCTCCCCTCACCGCTCTGCTGTCAGCGCGCGCTCCGTCCCGGCGTCCTCTCCCCGCTCTGCTGTCAGCGCGCGCTCCGTCCCGGCGTCCTCCTCCTGCTCTGCTGTCAGCGCGCGCTCCGTCCCGGCGTCCTCCTCCTGCTCTGCTCTCAGCGCGCGCTCCTTCCCGGCCCCTGTGCTTAGGGCGCGCGCGCGCGCGCTCCCCTCCTCTTAAAGGGGCCGCGCGCGCCGCCCTAAAGAGTCCCCGGCCAATGGCCGGAGGACTTCATCATATATAAGGCACCTCCTCCAAAATGGAGGTGCCCGAGCAATGTTGTTTGCACCTGTGTCTCACCTGTGCTTCAGCCCTCAGGTCCCGTTGCCAGTTACCTGCCAGTTACCTGCCAGTTTCCTGCCAGTTTCCTGCTAGTTACCTGCCTGATTCCTGCCTGAATACTTGTTACCTGTCTGCCAGCCTGAGGTCCGACGGTCTGCCTTACTACTCCTGTCAGTCTGTCTAAAGGACCAGCCTGCCCGCTCACCTGGGAGCGCATATCAGCTACCTGCCTGCTTGCCTGAGGTCCGACGGTCTGCCTTACTACTCCGGTCAGTCTGTCTATGGACCAGCTTGCCCGCTCACCTGGGAGCGCTTCTCCGTTATCTGCCTGCTTGCCAGCCCGGAGGCTCCGTTGTCACGTGCTGTGACCACCAGCTATCTCAGAGACTCTTGCCCGCTCACCTGGGAGCGCATCTCCGTTACCTGCCTGCTTGCCAGCCCGGAGGTCCCGTTGTCACGTGCGGTGACCACCAGCTATTCCAGAGACTCTTGCCCGCTCACCTGGGAGCGCTTCTCCGTTACCTACCTGCCTGCCAGCCCGGAGGTTCCGCCGTCACGTGCCGTGACCACCTGCTATTCCAGAGACTCTCGCTTGCTCACCTGGGAGCACACATCTACCATCTGCCTGCTAGCCTACCCGGAGGCTCTGCCATCACAGGTCGTACCTACCCCTTACCCAGAGACTGCCCTGATCACTTGCCGTAACTCCCTGTCCGTTCACCCAGAGACTGCCACCCGCTCCCTTACAAGGGCCGCCCCCTTGTATAGTAGCTCAGAGGTTCCGCCTCCCGGATCCGTTACAGTTTGCTCGGGCCATGGAACCCGGTGGCACCCAAGCTCCCTCGCTCACGGACCTGTGTCATGAACTGTCCCGTCAAAGGTCCCAACAGGAGTCCATCCTGGGTCACCTGCGGAATGTCAATACTCGCCTGGATACTCTGACAACACCACCTGCAACTACGGCCAGTACCATGGTATCCTTTTCCGGACCCCGGCTCTCTGCACCTCCTCGCTTCGGAGGCGACTCCGTCCTGGCTCGGGGCTTCATAAATCAGTGCACCTTGCATTTTGAACTATTGTCCCACCAGTTTAACTCCGACCGAGCCAAAATTGCATTCATCATGTCCCATCTCACCGGGGAGGCTCTGGCCTGGCTAAATCCTCTATGGGAGAGAGGAGACCCCCTGGTGTCCGACTTGCCTGCCTTTCTCACGGCTTTCCGGAAAGCCTTCGACGAACCCGGACGGAGGACCTCATCCGCATCATCTCTGCTACGCCTCCGTCAGGGAAGCCTCACCGTGGGTCAATATGCCATACGGTTCCGTACCCTTGCCTCGGAGCTGGCCTGGGATAACGAAGCTCTGGTATCCGTCTTCTGGGAGGGTCTGTCCGGCCGTATTAAAAATGAACTTGCTGGTCGGGACATTCCTACCACTCTCGATGACCTAATAACTCTTGCCACCCGGATTGACCTACGGTTCCAGGAACGTGCCAAAGAGGTCACCCGTGAAAAGGGGCTTCCACGTCTGGTTCCTACTTTTCTGAAACCCGTCACTCCTTCCGTTTCTCCCCAGGTACACTCTCCTGAGCCTATGCAGGTCGACCAGACCAAGATGGTCAAATCCCGTCAGGACTTTCGCCGTGCCGAGGGGAGCTGCTTCTACTGTGGCAGTAAGGAGCATCGGATCCGTGCCTGCCCGGAGAGGTCGGGAGAACGCCTGTGTCTAGGTTCGCTCAGAGGACTTGATCTAGACAAAAATAAATCCTCTCCATCCCTGCTGCTGTCTGTCTCAATCATCTGCGGGGAGAATCGTTATTCCGAACTAGCCCAACTTGACTCTGGAGCAGCCGGAAATCTTATTTCACTGTCCCTGGTGGAGAAATACCGCATCCCCACCAAACCTCTGGCTGTACCCTTGTCTGTTGTTGCCGTGGATGGGGGCCTCTTATGTCGCCCCATCCAATTCATCACCGAATCCATTACTCTGCAAGTGGGTATGCTGCATTCAGAGAGTATCTCCCTTCACGTTCTGCCTGGACTCTCTCACGCCCTCTTGCTAGGTCTGCCTTGGCTCCAGAGACATGCACCCGTGCTTGACTGGCAAACCGGAGAAGTCCTTCGCTGGGGACAAGACTGTAATAAAACCTGTCTGGTTCCCGTCCATTCCGTCCGTCCCTCTCCTATCCCAGCTAATCTACCTGGACTTCCGATTCCTTATTGGTCTTGTGCTGATGTCTTTGATATGGAGGAGGCAGAGACATTACCACCTCATAGACCATGTGACTGCCCCATCGATCCCGCCAGAGTAATGCAGGTGGCTCCCGTGAGTCTAAATTGTCTCCCTCCTGGTAAGACGTTCGTATCGGTACCTGATCGGGAGAGGATCCTACACTGGGGTCATTCGTCTAAACTAGCTGGCCACGCCGGTCAGAAAAAGACCCTCCAGCTTATTACCCGGCACTACTGGTGGCCTAACCTGCACAAGGATGTTATGGACTTTGTTTCTGCCTGTGTGTCCTGCGCCCGCAACAAGGTTCCGAGACACCTGTCGGCCGGCCGCCTTCTTCCTCTGCCAGCACCTGCTGCCCCCTGGCAGCATATAGCGATGGACTTCGTAACTGATCTGCCCGTCTCTGCCGGTTGTACGGTCATTTGGGTGGTCGCTGACCGCTTTTCCAAGATGGCTCACTTCATTCCCCTGCCAGGTCTTCCGTCTGCACCCGAGCTGGCTAGAGTCTTTATCCGCCACATCTTCCGTCTTCATGGCCTGCCCCGTCACATCGTGTCGGATCGAGGAGTACAGTTCACTTCTCGTTTCTGGAGAGCCACTTGTAAATTGCTAGACGTCACTCTGGACTTCTCCTCCGCTTACCACCCACAGTCTAATGGTCAAGTGGAGCGGATCAATCAGAACCTGACCAGTTACCTCCGGCACTTCGTTAATGCTCACCATTCTGACTGGGTGGATCTCCTGCCATGGGCCGAATTCTCGTACAACAATCACGAGAGCGAGTCTTCCTCCATATGGGAGAGTACCCGGTCCGCACTCCTTCTGTCATCCGAGCGTATGAAAAGGCACGCTGACAAAGGACGTCTGGATCCTCCTCAATTCCGTCCTGGGGATAAAGTCTGGCTCTCGTCCAAATATGTCCGGCTCAAGATCCCTTCCTATAAGTTGGGGCCTCGGTTCATCGGCCCACTGGAGGTTATCAGTCAGATCAACCCGGTGGCCTATAAATTGAAACTCCCGGCCAACTTACGGATCCCTAACTCCTTCCATGTATCTCTCCTCAAACCTGTGGTACTTAACTCTTTTTCTAAGTCTACAGGTACGCCTCTTGCTCCGGTTTCTGCTGAGGACGAGTTTGAGGTAGAGAACATTCTTGCCACCAAAAGGGTAAGAGGAAAGACCTTTTTCTTGGTAGATTGGAGGGGGTTTGGTCCTGAGGAGAGAACGTGGGAGCCCCGGGAGAATATCCATGCCCCTCTCATCCTAGCTAAATTTCTGTCTGGCCTAAAAAAGGGGGGGCCTAAAGGGGGGGGTACTGTAGCGCTGGCGTCCCTGCCCTCTGCTAGGCAGGGACGCTGCTCCCCTCACCGCTCTGCTGTCAGCGCGCGCTCCGTCCCGGCGTCCTCTCCCCGCTCTGCTGTCAGCGCGCGCTCCGTCCCGGCGTCCTCCTCCTGCTCTGCTGTCAGCGCGCGCTCCGTCCCGGCGTCCTCCTCCTGCTCTGCTCTCAGCGCGCGCTCCTTCCCGGCCCCTGTGCTTAGGGCGCGCGCTCCCCTCCTCTTAAAGGGGCCGCGCGCGCCGCCCTAAAGAGTCCCCGGCCAATGGCCGGAGGACTTCATCATATATAAGGCACCTCCTCCAAAATGGAGGTGCCCGAGCAATGTTGTTTGCACCTGTGTCTCACCTGTGCTTCAGCCCTCAGGTCCCGTTGCCAGTTACCTGCCAGTTACCTGCCAGTTTCCTGCCAGTTTCCTGCTAGTTACCTGCCTGATTCCTGCCTGAATACTTGTTACCTGTCTGCCAGCCTGAGGTCCGACGGTCTGCCTTACTACTCCTGTCAGTCTGTCTAAAGGACCAGCCTGCCCGCTCACCTGGGAGCGCATATCAGCTACCTGCCTGCTTGCCTGAGGTCCGACGGTCTGCCTTACTACTCCGGTCAGTCTGTCTATGGACCAGCTTGCCCGCTCACCTGGGAGCGCTTCTCCGTTATCTGCCTGCTTGCCAGCCCGTAGGCTCCGTTGTCACGTGCTGTGACCACCAGCTATCTCAGAGACTCTTGCCCGCTCACCTGGGAGCGCATCTCCGTTACCTGCCTGCTTGCCAGCCCGGAGGTCCCGTTGTCACGTGCGGTGACCACCAGCTATTCCAGAGACTCTTGCCCGCTCACCTGGGAGCGCTTCTCCGTTACCTACCTGCCTGCCAGCCCGGAGGTTCCGCCGTCACGTGCCGTGACCACCTGCTATTCCAGAGACTCTCGCTTGCTCACCTGGGAGCACACATCTACCATCTGCCTGCTAGCCTACCCGGAGGCTCTGCCATCACAGGTCGTACCTACCCCTTACCCAGAGACTGCCCTGATCACTTGCCGTAACTCCCTGTCCGTTCACCCAGAGACTGCCACCCGCTCCCTTACAAGGGCCGCCCCCTTGTATAGTAGCTCAGAGGTTCCGCCTCCCGGATCCGTTACACCATTGAATATCTGGATAGTTAAAATCCCCCATAATAAGAACCCTATTATTATTTGCTGCCTTTTTAATTTGTTCCAGCATTTCATCCTCTACCTGTTCACCTATATTTGCAGGCTTGTAACAAACTCCAATTAAAAGTTTTCCATTATGGCCATCCCCATGTACATTAACCCAGACTGACTCTACATTGTTGCAGCTCCCCCCAATGTTGACATCGAGCACAGGTTTTAAGTTGGATCTTATGAAAATACACATCCCTCCACCTTTTAAGTCTTTCCTGTCCTTTCTAAATGTAGTATTTCCTTTCACGTTTGTCACCCAGTCATGGCTTTCATCCAGCCAGGTTTCCGTAATACCCACCACATCGTATTCTGTGACTGACATAAGTCTCCAGTTCATTCATTTTGTTTGCAAGACTTCTTGCATTTGCCAGCAGACATTTAATACTATTAGCACATTTGTTACTCCTACTCAGCTTCCTACTTTTGTTGCGTATCCTAGCCCCCCTACATCTTCAATAACCCCTGCTGTCCCACTCTCTCTGTCTACTATATCTATCCCCTTATTAGCACAAATACCCTCCCTTCCCCCCAGATCCTGGTTTAAAAGCTCCTCCATCCGTCTGACCATTTTTTCCCTCAGCATAGCTGTACCCTCCCCATTGAGATGCAGCCAGTCCCTACTGTAGAGCCTGCAGCCGACAGCAATGTCTGCCCCGTTCTCCATGAACCCAAACACTTCCTTTCTGCACTAATTTCTGAGACACGCTGTCTATCTAGTGACGCTCATGTCACCGGCAGTATTTTTGAAAACATCACCTTGGAGGTCCTGGCCTTCAGATTCTCTCCTAATTCCCTGTAATCATTTTTTAAGGACCTTCCCCCTCCCTCTAACTTTGTCATTGGTACCGATGTGTACCATGACTGGTGGGTTTTCCCCAGCCCCACCCACCATTCTGTCTATCTGATGCGCAGTATGTCGAACCCGAGCACCCGGCAGACAACACACTGTTCGGCATTCACGGTCTCGGCGGCAGATGACCCTGTCTGTCTGCCTAATTATAGAGTCCCTTACCACCAACATCTGTCTGGCCTGTGATGCACTCCTATTTCCCTCCTTCCTGCAGCAGTCTTGTTCCTGGTTGCTAGGGGCAACGTCCTGCTGCAGTGATCCAATCCCTGTGCTAGCATTTCTAATATCAGCCAAACAGGCATATTTACTAAGTTGTGCCCGATCAGGACTGGGCTCCCTGGCACTTTTCCCCCCACCCCTTCTAACTGTTACCCAGCTACCTTCTGAGTCCTGATCTTCCCCACCTCAACCCTCCTCTATATCACTGGCCCCAGCCAGTGCAAGCTCAGTGAGCTCTAAACTCCTCTACAGGTTTGCAATTCTCCTGAGTGTTGCTAGCTGCACATTTAGATACAGTATCTGTGCTTCCAAAGATGTAACTCGCTGACATCGAGCACAGACATATTCACTCTCAAATGGCTGTTCAAGGCATGCATACATCTCAGAAGACGCACACCTGGTAACATTGCCCATGGAGCACATATTAAATTGGGATAAACAATACACGTAATAGAAGAAAAAACAAAAGAAGGCTAGTAAGGAAAACACCAAACTATGCTATTGCGTTAAACTATGATGTTGCGTTTAACTATATACTTATCTGCCTCCTTTGCACTTATGCAGCTTCCACACTTGTAGTCCTCCAGGAACTCATCAAGTAAGAGTATAACCTGGGAACTGGTCCATATTTTTGCCAGGACTGGTCTGCCAAAGGAGATTTTGACAGACCACGGAACCCCCTTCATGAGCAAAGTGATGAAGGTCCTTCATATCTCCCAGCTACAGACCTTAATTTACGATCCACAGATGGATGGCATAGTGGAGCGCTTTAAGAAGACCTTAAAGGCGATGCTCAAGAAAGGAAGGTCATTGAGAAGGATGGGCGAGACTGGGACTACCTGCCTGCTTCCGTTACTATTCTTCTCCGTCAGAGAAGTTCCTCAAGCCTCCACTGGCTTCTCTCCATTCGATCTCATTTATGGTCAGCATCCAAGAGGACTCCTAGACATCGCCAAGGAAACCTGGGAGGCCGAGGTCACGCCCCACTGGAGCATCATCAAACGTGTCACCCAGTTGCTGGAGAGAATGGCAAAAGTGATGCCCATCGTGAAGGAACATCTCCTCCAGGTGCAAGAATCCCAGGCGAGGGTGTATAACCGGTCAGCGAGGCTGAGACAGTTGCAGCCTGGGGATTGCGTTCTGGTACTTATTCCCACTGTCAAGAGCAAGCTCCTGGCCAAGTGGCAAGGCCCGTATGAGGTGACGGAGAAACTCAGTGAAGTGAACTACAAAGTCCATCAGCCTGGCCGGAGAAAGCCACACCAAGTGTACCATGTGAACTTGCTAAAGCCGTGGCGAGATCGGGAAACACTGGGGACTACTTGTTTTGGAGCCAGTCCCAAAGCCAAAATGGAGGACGTCACGATAGCAGAAACTCTATCGCCGGTCCAGAAGCAACAGTCTAGAGAGCTGCTCCAAAGGAACCATGACCTGTTCTCAGAGTTGCTGGGGAGCACACTTGTGGTCGAGCAAGACGTGCTGATGGTAGAGCATGTTAGAGTAAACCTTAAGCCCTATAGGATTCCTTAAACCCGCCGTGAGGTGATCTCAACCGAGGTGAAGAGGATGCTGGACCTCGGTGTGATAGAGGAATGAAAGAGTGGATGGTCGAGTCCCATCGTTCTCATGCCAAAGTCTGACTGGGAGTGGAGGTTTTGCAATAACTACTGCCGGTTGAATGAGGCATCCAAATGTGACGCATACTTGACGCCCCGCGTCGATGAACTCATCAAAAGGCTTGGACATGCAAGGTATATTACCACCCTCGACCTGATGAAGGGCTACTGGCAGACCCCCATGTCCTAGAGGGCCAAGGAGAAGACTGCTTTCTTACCACCTGATGGGTGTTTCCATTACACCCAAATGCCTTTTGGACTGCAGGGAGCCCCAGCCACCTTTCAGAGGGACATGGATTGAATCCTCGCCCTACATAAGAAATATACCGCAGCCTACCTTGATGACATTGTCATCTTTAGCCCAGACTTGGCTAGTCATCTACCAAAGGTACAGGCGATTCTGGATGCTCTGAGGAAGGCGGGATTTACTAGAAATTCAAAAAAACTTAGAGGCAATCCAAAACTGGCCGCAACTGCTCTCCAAGAAGCAGGTGAGAGCATTTTTTGTAATCATGGGATATTACCGGCGGTTTATCCCAAATTTTGCCATGATGGCCAAGCAAGCTGCGGATCTTCTCAAAGGTACCAAATCAACGATGGCGAAATGGACAGTTGAAACGGAGATGGCGTTCCAACAGATGAAGCTGGCACTATGTAAGCAGCCGGTCCTGGTCGCACCAGACTTTAAAAAAGAATTCATGGTACAGACAAACGCTTCAGAAGTTTGCCTAGGAGCCGTGCTCTCCCAAGAGATAAATGGTGAAGAGCATCCCATCTTGTATCTGAGCCGGAAGCTCTCTTCCTGCGAGAAAAATTACGCTATAGTAGAGAAAGAGTGCTTAGCCATAAAATGGGCCATAGATGCCCTAAGATATTACCTACTAGGCCAGAAGTTTAAACTTGTGTCAGACCATACCCCTTTGAGGTGATTGAGGGAAAAGAAGGATAAGAATGCCTGGGTGACTAGGTGGTTCTTAGGTCTCCAGGACTTTAATTTTCATGTGGAGCATAGACCCGGGAAGTTACAGGGTAACGCGAATGCCCTCTCTAGAATTCCCTGTCTGGTGTTTGAAGGTGCCCAAACCCTAGGCTTTGGGCAGATGGGGGGAATATGTGACAGAGTCACTGGTGTAATATGTGAGGGGAGATATGTTTCACTGTGGCTATGAGCATCAGTGAACTAAACCTAAAAATTTCCTCCAGCATGTTATGTGCAGGGGGTTAAACCACCATTTTCAAAGGCAGTTGTTTTTAATGAATGACATTGAGAAGGGTGCGAAGTCATTCCCCACCGAAGTTTGGAGAGGCAAGACTCCAGACTGTAGAACTTCAGCTCAAGAGGAGCTGAAGTGTGCTGCAACTTATGCGGGCGAACCCGCAGGCATATGGACTGTGTTATCATTTGTCTTTTGTTTTGCCTTTATGCCAGCAAGGCTGAGTTTATTTTGCTGAATCTGCAGTGCTTTATGCCATTATAATAAACCTGCAGATGAAACAGTTCCTGAGTCTACTTCCAAAAGCAGCCGAGTGAGTCATCTTGCCACACTATGTATACAGATATCAAAAGATTGACCATCACTTCCAAAACAGAAAACTGGTGTGTACAGCTACTTACTAAGAGTAGCCATCTCCATATATAACCAACAAATAAAGTAGCATTCTGTAGCGCTATAGTATGAAACCATGAAATATATGAAATTTGAATTGCATTACTGCTCTAAAAATTTAAAATAAATGAGAATTCATAGTGCATAAATTGGCCAATTCATGTGGACCCGGCAGCCACGGTAAGACGACTCTCGCTGCTGAGAACCTGCCTAGTGTGAATCCTCTCTTAGACTTACGTCTACGTGTATATTGGAAGATAGGATCCTGTAAAATTAAAACTAACCCGAGTTTTAATGCGGAAGTCTAAACTTGTCCTAAGCTTGAGCTAAGTATATTTTTTCTGTGTGTTCACTATTACAGGTTCTTTTTTTCATTTAAATGATTTTTATTAAGTTAAACAATAGGTAAATGGTGTATCAGCAATATCAATAATAATTTACTTTTAACCGGGAAAGGGAAAGAGGGAAAAGCGGGATGGAAAAGGAAGGAAAGATTCGGACGAATTATTAGCATACAGCTAAAATTATTCATATAATAGGGATAAAGGAAAGGGAGAGGGAAGAGAAAAGGGAGAGGATAGATTTGGGAAAGAAGGGTAAGGCATCATACAAAACAATCACACGAAAAAACAAAGAACACAGAGATAGAAAAGTGTTGTGCCCGTAAGCTTATTCTACCGGGCTATGCATCATATTATCGTAGATAGACTTATAATAATCTTAATATTACAGGTTCTTTTAAACACCTCATAGTCTCTATTTTATATTAACCACACTAATATTCTGTTCCTGAGAAAGCTGTGTGCTCTACTAGCTCTCAGCTATTTACTGGTAGGTGAGGATCATGTTCCTGCCTCACCATTATTGTCATCATGAGCTCTTTGCTGTATCTTCTGGTGATGGTGGAGGCAGCATTGTATTCTTCAATACCCCTTCTGGTTGTATTCCTATATATGTACATGTATTATATCATGAAGCATAGGACTTCAGACACTTCCTAATGAAGATATACTTCCTTTGCAGAATAAAGCCTCCCAATTCTTGTCCTGGCTTATAGGTCGATTTATTGATATCTTCCACTCCAGCTTCCTATCCCACTAAACACAAGTGATCTAAAACTACAAGTAGTGCTTCTTCTGATAATTCTAATATGATGGTACTCTAGGAAGATGAGATCCTGCCTGAAGAGTCTGATTCATCCTCCCATGAAGAACTTTATTTTTTTTCATACAAATTCTATAAAACTACTAAAAGCAGTAAAACTATAACTAAATTTAGAAAGATCTAAATTTAAACAACAAAACAACAAAAGTTGTTCTATTTTCCAATAAAAAAGGGAAAATGTTTTCCTCCACATCCTCTTG
Source organism: Phyllobates terribilis (assembly GCF_046119375.1). Lineage (NCBI taxonomy): Eukaryota > Metazoa > Chordata > Amphibia > Anura > Dendrobatidae > Phyllobates > Phyllobates terribilis. The sequence continues at coordinate 192,615,753 of NW_027362771.1, read as the reverse complement.
AATGCTGAGTTACAGTATGATTGGGGAAAGCAGGAAAAACACTGAACTTTGGGGTTAGATTTGGATCTCTCTATGAGCTGGCTGAACATTGGGACACACCTCCAAAGGTGGACCTATGAGTTACTAGACTTTCCAAGAATTTTATTTTTACATTGGTAGAATCAACCCTCCTGGAAGACTCTTTTAAGAAGAAGCCACCCATTGAAAATAAGGCCACTGATCAACAACACTGTGAGGAGCTGCCCACTTACTAAAGACTATGATACTTTTCCTGCAACGGACCACCATTTTTGTCAATATTATTATTGTGTTTTATTAGTGATTCACTTGTTATGTTTTATATAGTTCTGCTAACTTGTCAGTATGTGCACTAGATTCACTTGTAAAATGTCCAGCATTCCACTAATCTGTATCTCAGGATATCTGTATCTCAGGAGTATCGAACCATTGTTCCAACAGCTAATAATCTCATTATGTGTGTGTAGATTGTAGACACTGTGGAGCCATCACCACAGGGGGTCTTACATGCAGTCTCAGAAGAAGACTTCTAGAATATTCTTCAATGTTTTTAGCTAACAGTAAATGCTTAAGAGGGAGGGTGATCACTTCTGACCTGGGAGGGGACTGATCCCAGTGAAAGAAATGACAGACATGTTTTAGTCAGAATTGTGTGGAAGGATTGAAGGAAGAGGATGGAGACCGTGAACTTGGAAGGATGGATGAACATGTTACCATTATGGATTATGTCGTTAGTATTTAAACGTTCTTAAAGGGACTGCTGCTACTGGATACCTGTGCTTTCATTGTTTTATCTGCCGTTTAGAGGATCATGGACTGTGGCTACAGACTACTGGATGGAGATACGAAATCTGTGGGCCAACCAAAAGTTGGGAGAGAGTGGTTATGGCCTGATACAAAGCCAGTGGAACTACTGAGCCCAGATTGGGAACTTGAGGACTGAGAGAACTGTATTTTGGCCATTTACCTGGAATTGCTTTATTACCATGGCTGTGATCAGTAAAATATTGTTGCATCGTTAACCTGCCTAGGTGATTACTTACAACCCACAACCTCAGATCTTTACAAACACCTAGCCATCATGTCTCTCACATTGCATCAGCATGGTTCAAGCACTGTTCATATGCTTGTTTTTGTCTGAGTTTCACTCTAGATTTAGTTGATTGGCATGCAGACTGTTTTTCATTAATCCAGAAAAAAGGCTTCTCTTTTTTCAAGAATCTACAGTTTAATCAAGTCTTCTTAGTACCCAAACCAAATGGAAAACTCAGCCTGGTCATAGAAAGATACAAAACAAATACATAGTCTAAACATGTGCACCCCAAACATAACCAGAAGTATTAGTATTGAGTACTGCATGAAGAAGGGGATGCAGAGACTTTCCTAGCAACTGGTGTGGCTGGAACACCACTTCAGGTTTTGTCTGGAAGAATAAAATTTCTGTCTCTTAGTCTCCTGATGTTTAATTCCAGTTGCTCAAGATTTTAGATTCTGATGTGCTTTTTGGCCAATCTCTTAATAACATCAAGAGTACCACAATCCTCTGAATAGTGACAAAATTGTGAAGAAACAGAAATCAGAGATCTCTCTGGAGAAAGACTTCGTCATTTCTTGAGTGTTGATAATGAAACACAAAAACCTTATTCTGCTTGCTGAAACTGAGACTTTAATAAATTCACAAAGAAACAATGATCTTTTAGGCTTTGCATTGTCTTAGTTATGAAATTAAAGAAGATCTCTGAAACTGGAAATCACGAACCAGTCATTTAGGTATGGTATTGCTCTGATGCCTTCAATTTTGGGAGCATAGTGGCTCATTGGTTAGCAGCACTGTAGCCTTGCAGCACAGGAGTCTGGTGTTCAGTTTCACCCAAAGACAACATCTGCAAGGAGTTTGTATGTTCTCTCCATGTTTTGTTTAGGTGCTCCGGTTTCCTTCCACACTTCAAAGACATATTGATGAGGATTTTTGATTTAAAGCCTTATTGGGACAGTTATGATGATGTCTGTAAAGTGCAGTGGAATTAATGGCACAATAAAAGAGAGCAAATTAAATAAATAAATTCTGAGAACTGCGGAGAGTGTGATTACTTCTTTGGTAGACATTCTTGGAAGATCTACTAAAACACAAGCAAATAAATTGAGGCTAAAGAATCTTCTCCCCTCTAACTGAAGGGTATCCAAAGAAACCATCTGTGAGCTGGTAGGACTGCGATATGCAGATGTGTTCTTAAGCTCTATTGCTGCTCAGAAATTGCCTTCTTTGACAACAGATCTTATGATTTCCATTTTGAAATTAATTTTTAAAATGTGTTTGTTTAGATAAGTCAAATATATGTCCAGTCTGTTTTATGTTACATAAAGTTTTCTCTTAGCTTTTACTTGTGCGATTTATTCTTATATTATATGGATGTCCTTTTCCAAAAAAAAAAAAACAAGGCTGATACAAAGAGAGACAGTCTCACTCCCACTAGACTTCAGTAATCATTAACCCCATAATTACCAAAAGAAAACTCATGAAAAATGTAAGATAAAAGTCACATGTCACAAATTTGCTGCACTCTGCTGAGACCTGTAGTGCTTCTGGGATTACAAGATCTCAGCAATTAGCTGAGCACAGGTCTTCTTTGAAATCTTCGCGGCTATTCATGAGTTAAACAGGTTTATGGTTTCTTGTAGTATGGAAGGGGTTAAGACTCTGCTAACTCTTTCTATTGGCTCTTGTGTCAGCTGCTGCTTATTGAACTATGCTCCTTTCATTATTTTAACCTGCTCCTGCTTTCTCCCATGCCAGCTATAGAATTACTATTTTGTGCCTGACTACTCTGGAGGAGGTGTTCTTGGAGAAACTGTTTTGCTTCTTTGAAGCTTGTCGATTTCTTCCATTTGTTTGAGTGTTTTCCCCTGTCTGTCTCATTCCCTATGTTGTACTTACCGCAGTAGTAAGACTAGTGTCTTGCTATCCTGCACACTAGCCATGGCAAAGGGTAGAATCAGTAAGGGATTAGGCCCATGATGGTGCACAGGAAGAAGGACCCATCTAGGGCAATAGGGAGCGCAGGTTTCAGCATAACATGAGGGGGTCACCATCTTCCGCCTCTCCCTATTGTCAGAGCTTTCCTTCACAAGCTCCCTCACCCCTGCCTGTTGCATCGCACACCGGGCATCTTCTTGCCCTGGTGTGAAACATAATGGCCATAAACAAATGGTATTATTCCTCATGTATATACATATGACAACCTTATCTGAAGAGATAACATTAAATCATACCTGTTGTTTCAGCTAACAGTTGTAAAGAATAAAAACAGATTTACTTCCATATGAAACACCATTTTAATACTTTCATTTTTCTACAGTTACTGGTAATATAAAGGTTACATTCACATTTGCCATTTTTGGAATTCTTAAGTTTCACATTTAAACATTGCTTTTTTTCCCCTTGAAATTTTAGCAGGAATTCTACATCGTGTAGTATTTGGATTATTTCTTGAAGTTTAAGTGCTGGTTTCTCATAGATAGATTATAGAAAATACATTTGTATGAGTTGACATTAGATAATTGTCATATGATAAAGTCCTTCTACAAGAGAAGATAAATTGACCTCAATGAGTGTCAGTCAATTATACTTGTTGACTGGTGCTCGGTTAGTAACATTTTCATGTTTTAAATCGTCCTGGTCAATTATTGGCCATGTAAAATGCCCTTATAAGTGACTTGCACAGATCATACAAAACAGATTTATTTGGCAGATTATAACAAAACACGCCCGTCCATGGAAAAATAAAATGCAGGAGAGTCCAATTTTTGTAGTGATTCAAAGCTATGAACTAATGAATTTCAAAATTGAATAAATATGTTTTGCTTGTTTGTAAGAAAGAAAGGAATGGAATAACACAAAGAGACTGCTACAGAAGTAAAGTTGAAAGCAAAATTGTGACTTGTACTATTATTATAGTCTAAGAGCTACACATAAAAGAAAACTGATTTCCTTTTGCACTTGGAACATTGCAGAGTTACAACTTCGAAGGGCTTTGTGTGGGTTAAACTGTAAGTTAGTTATTAGTGCTGGATGACTTGTAACATAATCTATTATCTAGTTCTAAAGATGAGTTTCAATGGGGTAAGAGATTAAACAAAAGCGGAAAAAGCAGGTTCTTATCCGAATGTTAATGATACAGTCATAAGGCATTAATAGCATGAACCTAGTTTTGTCAGCCTAATATTAGCAATGTAATATCAATGAATTTCAGTAACCAAATATTCAAAGTCTTCTGACTAATTCTGGTTTTAATTCTATGTGTTTTAAATTTAAATACACCGTACCTTCAGCTTCTACAATTCCTGCTAGCTTATTAAACCTTAAAGAAAGTAGGATATTCATCAAAATGTCTACTCTTCACTTCATGTTCCACACAATGGGAAGACATTGAAATCATTTTAAGTAGCTGACTGTGCTGATGTCGGAAATTAAAGGTGTGAACAGATACAAGGCAGCCATTTGTATTTCGAAAGAGAGACTATTGAAGAGAAGAAAAGAAATACAAAATAATTGCAATCTTTCCATTGTGAATGAAGAGTTAATTGCATGCTGGATTACTCTTATGTTTTCATTTAGGAACAGATTAAGTGTTTCTATAAAGGCTTTCAATGTTTTTTTCTGAAGCTGCATATGGATGTCAGTAAACCTGAGATTTATGTAAAATACTCAGCTCATTCCAGCTTAAGGTTTACGGTGTGGTTTAATTTCAAGCCACTAGCATCTGAACAAGTTGTTAAGTACTGATATAAAAATTTAAAACAGGCTTGCATAAACATTTATTTCTAATATTCTCACATTATACATAGACATATACTTAAGAAACACACTATACTGAGGAAACACTCTAAAATGCCTTTAATTCTCTCATGCCTGTATTAAATAGCAGGAAATATCAAAAAATAAATTAGCTTTATTTAAAATGTGACATTCTAGAAAGAGGCAGAAAACACTGTCAGAAATGCATGTAAAAGAATGCACTCAAAAATGCAATGAAAAAACACAATTAACTTAATTTACCTAATTGTTTCTGCAACTATCAAAACTCACCAAAAGCTCATTGTGGGAATGTTTCTGTACAGGCAATGGTCCATTAGGGAACATTATACAGAATAAAAGTTACCATCTTGCAACAACCACCTAGGAGAGCTAGCTACCCTGTAATTTTTATTTTATTATTTTAAAAAAAAAAAGAAGCTGTAACTATATGTCAACCATAAGTCAGTTTGGGAATGTACGTTAAAGAAGCAGCATAGGATGTTGTGTTTTCATATAGGCTTCTCTATAGGACCTATAGAAAGTATCAAAAAAATCCTACAAAAATGGCTGAATAAGAAAGTAACCCCCCCCCCAAAAAAAAAAAAACTGTAAAAAGTAAAAGAGAATTTACCAAATTTCATCCACACACTGCAGAAAAGATTTTCAGTCTAAATTTACCCATAGTGTGGATTTTAAATCTGAAGCATGACATTTTATGTTGAAAATCATTTCCATATTAAACTCTGGATGATCTCAGGTGAAATTATCATGATAGGCATCCAAAACATAAAAGGTTCATTTCATGTTTTTTTTTTTATTAAACTTTATAAACTAATGTCTAAGTTCTGTTATGCATGTAACTCATTCATACACAGGTGATGGGAATAATTAAGCCTACAATACAGAGAAGCCACACCACTCCCTACTGGTCCTTTTAAAGACTAGACAATGCCTAGCCAAAACACCACCTCAGACCAGTTTCCCTAAAAGATTGTCAAGGGGTTTCTCATACCTCTTGAGGAACCAGAGGGGAGGCCAGTGTGGACAGCTAACCAGGAAAGAAAAAGTGTGCAAAGGGATACGAAGACCCAGAGTGAGGAAACTTAAAGTACATGCAAGAAGGGGAAATAAGGAGAACTAAGGAGAATAATAAATGAAACAAGAATCATCTCCCACCAACTTGAGGACAAAGGAAAGGTGCTGGTAAGACAGACAAACAAACACACAGCAGAAATACACATGATGTTTGCCTAGCAGGGAAAATCCCTTTTGCTGAAGAGCTGGAACTGCTTAACACTAATCCACTTACAAGTATAGCCAGCAAGGAAGTGTAGGGAATGTTGAATATATATACCCCAACCCAGAGTGTGATAGCGCAACCAAAATGGAGCAATGGGAAACATCGAGGAGGTGCAAACCCAGAAAGAAAAATAAAGGCAATAGTAACCATCAGGTTAAGTACAGGAAAGGTCAACAGCTCAGAAGACAGGAGAAGCAACCATGGAGCAAATGGTCACCGGATCGAATCTTCAAACCGAGTTATGACAGTTCACAGGAGCATATGAGAAATCATTTATTTTTCATCCAGAAGAAATGGTACAATTTTTCAGAATTATTGTCATCTATGACATCCATGTGACATCCAGTTTTAAATGTTAATAATTAAAATTTAGACAAGGCCAAGTATAGTTACATGCTCCCATGTCTGTCTCCTAAAACTCAGTGATCGTCAGCCTCATCTCTGCTAAGCCCCAATACATGCAACCTGAACAAACACTAGTTCTTAGTTCTGCCTAAAGTAGAAAAATTCCGCCCAGAAGTAATATGATGCAACTCTTCATGTCTGTAAACTAGCAAACAGTATGGAGAAGGATAGGGAAACAGAGATCAAAATTGGTAATCATACTTAAACTTTACAGTTACAGGGTTGCACAAACAGCCTAAAACAGCCTGACTTTGAGCAACCCAATCCTTTGAACTGAAAATTTATCTAGTTCACACCAAGTAGCCACCATTACTGCTCCAATCCAGAATGAGAACTGTATTCTGTAGGAGACAAACCTAGCACTTCTTTGTATTCCTAAAAGCTTCTAGAAATTGGTAATGTGACAAGGACAAGCCATTATTGTGCACCCATAATACAAATGAGCCAAACTGCCTAACCAGCACAAACTATTCAAAACAATTAGGCTATGGCTACATGGCGATATGTGTCGCAACCTGCAAAATACTGCAATTGCAACAGAGAGTCGAATATGTTTCCAAATGTGTTGGAGTTTCTATCTCTAGTCGTACGATGCACGTGACACACTTTCCACAGATTTTGTTGTAATTTGCGCCACATGAGACTTGTCTGAACCTTGGCTATTTTATTTACAGTAAAATCTGAGCACTAAAATAGCTGCATGGCAGCAAGTTGCAGATAAGTTGACAAGTGTTTTTGTCACATGACTTTTCACAAAAATTACTGTTGTGTGACACATCTTGCTGTGTAGCTTCAGTCTTTAGCATATTTAACACTTTGACACATTTCCAAGCTGCACTTTAAACCTTTAACTCTTCTTACCTGTCTTATATTGCATTAAATGCAACATATTCCCTCATTCAGAAATATATTTAAACTGTAAACCCCAATGCACGGTTTTCCCTAAACTATCCAATTTTCTTTTCCTGAGTGCCCTTATAGAGAATGTGTGAGCAGGATTTTATCACCCAAACTAATTATATGTGAATGTAGCTCTTTTAAAGACAAGTCCAGCAATACCTTTACATGACCAGTCTGTTCTGTTACTGAGGAATCAGCATTTGAATTGACATGCAAATTAGGCAGTAGATTGGAAATCTCTGTCACTCCAGCTCTATTCCCCTGGCGGTGCTACAAATTCCTGCTTGAATGACAGCCTATATGCTGTGTGACTTCAGGCAAAGGAACTAGTCAGTCAAGTAGGAGGAGGCGGCGCTGAGCAGGGAATAGAGCTGGAGTGAGGGAGACTTCAGATCTACAAATAGCTCTTCAGCCTCATTTGCATATCAATTCAAATGCTGATATCTCAGGAATGGAGGAATGGACTGGACATGTAAAGGTATCGCTGACCTTGTCTTTGAAAGAGCAACATAAACATGGAAATTGTTTGGGGGGTGAAATCCTGCTGAAGATTTCCTTTAAAAATCCCAAGTGAAGGCTCATTTAAACAATAACTGCTTATAGAATGATACACAAGAAAGTCACAGCTGACTGAAAAAACCCTAAAAGCTAAACCTTCACCACACATTCGTGTAGTGAGGAGAACCAGGGAATAATGGTAGATGCAAGTCCCCAATTCAAGCAATCAGTGGGAGTCTTAGCAGTGGGATCTGCACTAATCGAACAGTTGTCACCTCTCCAGTGGATAGATGACAACTTACTTTGACTAGAATATCTGTTTAACCGCTGCTTGCCCAGCCTTATCATATACACACTCCGCCCAGCTATTATGTTCAGCTCTATGCGTATATTTTGATTGTAACTGCAGTGAAGAAGACCATAATGTTTTACACAAAAGGAATATTTTCACATGTGCAATTTTAACATATGTACATGCAAAAAATGTCCAATATCAGGAAACGTTGTATAAATGATTGTACAGCACTGCCATATATGAATGCATGCTTCTTTATACAGAATAAATTACTACTACTTTAATGCGGATAAAATTTCATTGAAATCCATAAACTGTGAAAAATCAATTTTGAAAGTAGTTTGTGAGGAGCACGGATTACAATATAGCTAAATGTATCACAGATTGTATAAGAATCCAATCCCAGTTATATTATTAGCGCAACTACACATTTGAAAGTTATTCAAGCTTATACAAACCTACACTTTTTCTAAACTCAGTAAAGCAAAATAAAATCTTAATTTCATCAGAATTCATATGTTAATTCTTAGCTTCTGCCGTGTTCATTCATCATACAGACAGAAAAACGTATTCAATTTTTCTCATATGCTTGAGATTGTTTTACACGCCATGAAAAACTGTAAATCCACATGATTTTAAGAATCTAACAACATGGATCTGAGGATAAATAAACAGCAACATTTATTTTACACATTAGACAAGCAAGCAGAAAGAACGATCCCATGAATCAATGTGTCAGATCCTGGCAGGGGTAACTATGATAGAAACACCTAGCAGAATGTCTATAGCAATTGCAGAATGCCAATAAACGTGCAGGATTCAGTCCACTTCCTCTGCTATCACTGTGCAACGTAGAGGCATAAATGCATTATTTTAGAGGTAACACATACTATACACATTTGCTGGTATATGCTTTATATTTTCTTTTTTACTTAGTTGATCACTTAGATCTGACTTATTATTTATATTAACATAGCATTTCAAAACAATAGAAGCATATGATACAGATGTGTATAGGTGCTCTAGTTTCTTCCGTATTTCAGATCAGACTCGCTTAATCAAGTCTATGGGTGCAAAAAAGAAAAACGGATCTGATACCGATCAACTATACAGCATGCAATTTTTCCTGGTACCTTGAAATTTATTACTTTACGAAACTGTATTTGGTCTTGTCAATTTTAATAACTGCTGATGTATGAAAACATGTCATATGGATTGCAAATGGATGACAAAAAAACATCAGATTTTTCTGGATGAAAATTGAACAATTTTTTTTATATGCTCATGTGAACTTAGCCTTACATTCATACTTTTTTTTAACAAGTGACTGGCAGTTGCATCTTTACAATATTCCAGATCAGCATATCTATCACAAGATAATTTAGCCCATTTAGAATAGCGACTCAAAAAATATTATGAAAAAAGGAGAACAAAGAGTCTATATAGCGATATAAAAATCTAAATTTTATTAAAAATTATATTAAAAAGCATGCATTTGCTAATTTAGTGAAATATCCCAAAACAAGGCTTGGGAGCTGCTTTAAAAAATTAGTAAATCATGGTAACATATGTGAAAAAGCAAACAGTGACCAAACAACTATACATATAAAATTTCCCATAAATACATATTTAAGAAGGTGATATATCTTTCATATAAAGTAGTCATATATGATGCTTTGTTAGGCTATACAGACATATCATAAATCGGAATTGCAATTGCTATCAAATGTTATGTGCCAAATGAAATGTATAAATATGTATAAACAGAGGTTAGTGACACTCACATGGATGTATATGATGAGACCATAATATTATCTAAAGAGGAAAAATAACCATTATGTTATGTTCAAGCAGCACACCAGCCAAGATCCCCCTTAGCCTTATAGTTATACTTTTTTAAATGAGAGATGGCTGGCAATTGGCATCTGTTGGAATTATATTTTAGTTATTCTTTAACATTTCTTTTAATATCTCAGGTTATGTTCAGTGTACAAACAAGTCAGAGGATTATTCCCCAAAAACAACTTGCCGATTGCTCCAAAGATCCCCAAATCGAGGCTTTGGAACCCTGAGTATGAGCTTCTTCAAGCCCATTGAGAATGGAGTGTAGGTGTGCCTGCTTGGCCTCCTATCCATTCATTGTCAAAAGGACTGACACAGAAAGCTGAGTATAGTGACAATTGATTGGGTATACCTTGAATATTTTGGAAATAACCCTTCAATCCCTTCCTGACATAGAACTGACTATTACATCAAATTAGCAGAATTATGTTTAACTGCCATCTTTGATGTAAGCTCAGGAGTTGATCCTGCACCTTTCCTGGCAGATAATGGCTGTTTTTTACATTGATCATCTCTCTCTAGTAGCAGCAAAATGGAGCTGAGCTCTGCCTGCTGCTATTAACCACTTAAATGCTTCTTTCAATCTTTAAAAGCAGCATTCACAGGGTGCAGCTTGGGTGGGCATTCCATTCTACACATCCATTGCCTGCCACAGCAATGTGATCTGTGATCATGAATTGCCATGGTAGCCAACTGCCTCATGAAGGCCCCCATGCCTGCCATGACGGTGGTCCTTTAGAAGGAGCCTGTGACTAGTGTTCATTAAAGACCATAATTTTTACTATATTCTGAAATACTGTGGTATAGCAGTACAAGAAATCAGATATTCGCAGGTACAAAGCTTACAGAAAAAGTGTTTTTAAAAATATAAATAAAAAATAAAAATTCTAATCACACACTTATTTTCCCTATTAAAAATATATAAAAAAATAAAAAAATATATAAATATTTGATATCACTATATTTGTAAATGTCTAATCTATGAAAATATAAAATTATTTAACTAAATCAGTAAATGCAGTATTGAGAAAAAAAATCAAAGCGTTAGACTTGGGGTACCTTAAAGGGGTTGTCCGGTCAAAAGTGATGTCTGCAGTCACGCTGTGTGACTGCAGACTTATGAATCCCCCCAGCGCATGCACTGTGCGCTGTGGGGATTCGCTGGTATGAGACCCGGAACCCGAGGCTATGTATACTGTACAATATACATACCCCAGACCATTCAGCGCTGCCTCGCTCCATACAAGTGTATACAGAGTGAGGCCGCACCCACCGGCCGGGGGTATGTATAACACATACATAAACTGTGTTACCGGGTCTCATACAGGCTAATCCCCGTAGCACACAGTGCCTGTGCTGGTGGGATTCATAAATCTGCAGTCACACAGAGTGACTGCATACTTATCACTTTTGATCATACAACCCCTTTAACCACCACAACTCTGGAACAAAAAGAATAAGAAACAATCAAAACATTGTATTTATCCCAAAATGGTTTCCATGAAAACTTAATTTGCTGCACAATAAATAAGCCCCATCAGCTGAAAAAAGAAAACGTTAAAGGGTCTCAGAAGTTGGTGATGAAAGTGGAATTTTTTTTTTCATGAAAAAAAAAAAAATATATATATATATATAAGTGTAATATCGCTGTAATTGTACTGACCTGGAAAATCATGATGACAAATTATTTCTACCATACGAAGAATATCGTTAAAATAAAACCCCAAAAAACACTTGCAGAATTACGGGTATTTTTGAAATTTAACCACACTTGGAATTTTTCTCCTGTTTTCAGTACATTACATGATAAACTGAATGGTGTTATTCAAAGCTACAATTTGTCTTGTAAATATCAATCTCTCATAAAGCTATGCCAACAGAAAAATAAATAAGTTATTGCTCTTGGAAGAAGGCGAGAACAAATCAAAAATGCAAAAATGGAAAATTGCCCAGTCTGGCAGAGGTTAAGGTAGGATGCATCTTTTATGCATTTTATAAAAATAATAGCTGCCTATACAAAACCTATAGTACAGTGAAGGAAATAACTATTTGATCCCTTGCTGTTTTTGTAAGTTTTCCCACTGACAAAGACATGAACAGTCTATAATCTTAAGGGTAGGTTAATTTTAACAATGAGAGATAGAATATCCAAAAAAAATCAAGAAAATCACATTGTATAAATTAGATACATTTATTTGCTTTTTGCAGTGAGAAATAAGTATTTGATCCCCTGCAAACCATTATGAGTTCTGGCTTCTACAGACCAGTTAGACGCTCCTAATCAACTCGCTACCTGCATTAAAGACAGTTGTCTTACATAGTCACCTGTATTAAAAACTCCTGTCCACAGACTCAATTAATCAGTCAGTCACTAACCTCTACAACATGGGCAAGATCAAAGAGCTTTCTAAGGATGTCAGGGACAAGATCAATGACCTGCACAAAGCAGGAATGGGCTACAAAACCATAAGTAAAACGCTGGGTGAGAAGTAGACAACTGTTGGTGCAATAGTAAGAAAATGGAAGAAATACAAAATGACTGTCAATCGACATCGATCTGGGGCACCATGCAAAATCTCACCTTGTGGGGTATCCTTGATCATGAGGAAGGAGAGAGATCAGCCTAAAACTACACGGGTGGAACTTGTTAATGATCTCAAGGCTGCTGGGACCACAGTCACCAAGAAAACCATTGGTAACATAACGCCTTAAAGATTTCAACTCCTGCAGTGCCCGCAAGGTCCCCCTGCTCAAGAAGGCACATGTGCAGGCCCGTCTGAAGTTTGCCAATGACCACCTGGTTGATTCTGTGAGTTATTTAGAGAAGGCGCTGTGGTCAGATGAGGCAAAAATTGAGCTAGTTGGCATTAACTCAATTGGCCGTGTTTAGAGGAAGAGAAATGACCCAAAGAACACCATCCCCACTGTCAAGCATGGAGATAGAAACATTATGTTTTGGGGGTGTTTCTCTGTTAAGGGCACAGGACTATTTCACCGCATCAATGGGAGAATGAATGGAGCCAAGTACCGTAAAATCCTGAGTGACAACCTCCTTCCTTCCGCCAGGACATTAAAAATAGATCGTGACTGGGTCTTCCAGCAAGACAATGACCCAAAACATACAGCCAAGGCAACAAAGGAGTGGCTCATAAAGAAGCACATTAAGGTCATGGAGTGGCCTAGCCAGTCTCCAGACCTTAATCCTATAGAAAACTTATGGAGGGAGTTGAAGCTCCGAGTTGCCAAGCGACAGCTTCAAAATCTGAATGATTTAGAGATGATCTGCAAAGAGGAGTGGACCAAAATTCCTCCTGACATGTGCACAAACCTCATAATTAACTACAAAAAATGTCTGACTGCTGTGCTTTCCAACAAGGGTTTTGCTACCAAGTATTAAGTGTTGTTTGCCAAAAGGATCAAATACTAATTTCTCACTGCAAAATGCAAATAACTGTATCTAATTTATATAATGTGATTTTCTTGATTTTTGGGGGAAAATTCGATCTCTCAATGTTAAAATTAACCTACCCTTAAAATTATAGACTGTTCATGTCTTTGTCAGTGGGCAAACTTACAAAAACAGCAAGGGATCAAATAATTATTTTGTTCACTGTAAATAGCAAAGTGAAAAGCTAATTAAAGTTTAGAGGCATATCACTAAGCTGAGCACTAGTATTGATTAGCTGTTATGGTTCCCCGATGTTCCCTATCAGAAAAGTAAGCTAGGAAACTAGTGGGGGACAAAGTATTGAATGTGGAAGAATGGTTCAGGTAGGTGAGTATGTGGGGGTTTTCCTACCTCCACCCTGGGCTTATTTGCACATAAATTAAATGCAGTGGACATCATCTTTAATGGGAACCTGTCATGTCAAAAAACACTATTGACCTTCAGATGTGGGTTAAATATGCAGGTTAATAGTGTCCTAAAACTGTGCGGCTGCTGCACTGAGTGCTTGGCTACCAGGAGGAAAAGAACTTTATTCCTCTCAGCAGTCTCCGGCTTTCAGTCATCGCTCAATACATAGTGATCTGTGGCTTAAACCACACCACCGCACTGACTGACAGCCGGCTACGCAGTGCATCAGTCAGTGCCAGAGTGTGATTACAGCCACTGCTCACTGTATACCGAGTCGTGACTGAAGCCGTGCCAGCCGCACCTCTATGACAGAAAGCCGGAGATTGCTGAGAGGGTTAAAGTTAATTTCCTCTTGGAAACCGGGCTCACACTTTAGACACATGGCTTTAGAGCACTAGTAACCTGCAGAATCAGAAGGTTAATGGCATTTCAAAACATGACAGGTTCCCTTTAATATTCAATTATACAAGCATTAAGTTAAATGCACAGCTGTATGTTCATTGTTATCACAATTATATAATGGGTTACATAATGTATTAACTTTCAATAGGCTCTGCAGCAGGTGCATTTGTCCTGCTAAATTCTTCTCAAGTGCACTCGCTGATAAAAACAACTGCTTATCTCAATCTAAACTTTGAGAAAATGTCAAAAGATTCAAAAACAGACTACAGCTCATATCTCTTATATGTAAAAATGTTGAAGTATAGTCTTGTAGCGCTTGCACTTCTCAACCATCAGGCATTACTGAAGTCATTGTAAGGCCTCATTCAGACTCAGTGTTTTGCATGTGTGTTCTATCCATGATTTTTACAAATGGAAATGCTTACCCATTTTAGTCTATGGAACTGTTTACATGTCTCATTGTCTATGTCTTTTTGCAGATGATGTATCTGTACAAAAATCATGGAAACAAGTCTGTCTGGCATCACGGATGAATATTACCAATGTTAGTCTATTGTTCCAGAACAATCACGGACAGCGCAAGGATGGCATTAGTGTACAATGGTTGTGTTGCCCTTGATTACTATTGTAATGGATAGGAGAAGCTTTGTAATTTATTCATTTCCTTCATACGTGAAAATCACTGATGGTAAAAACTGAAACACACAGCGGAATGAGGACTAAAACATTAGCAGGATTCAAACAAATATATTATTGAGTCTTCCTTTCCACAGTATGTAGTGTACCATGAGAAACGACCGTAAAAAAATAAAAGTATGAAAATACAATTTAGACATTTCTTAACAGACCTTTACATAGGGTGCAGCATGAATGATTTACAGCTTAGTGTAAATTAAGAACACATTTTTGTTTTTACTTTCTTAGTATTTAGGCTGAGATTGGATTAAGGCGTTATCTGGCCAAGGAAAATATTCATATCCTGTGTCAGACTGGGGTGGCAAAGGCCCACCAGAAACATTGATTCTTGGAGCCCACATGCAAAAATGACCTGATCCTAGTACCTAAATTAACTTTCGCTTCTACATAATATTAATTTGGCTAGCTTGTTTAGTGAATGATTAGATTATACCTTTTTCTGAAAATTGTGAATCAAGTGTAATAGCACTACTCTTTAGCACTCCTGCCCAGGGGCCTACCGGAGAATTCTCCGTTTCCCCTGTGGGCCAGTCCGAGCCTGTTCATATTTAACCATCCTTTGGCTGCCATACACATTGTCCATTAAGGTAAGTGGCTTCCCTTTAGGTTATTGCAGAACCATTTGGCAGAGGCAATCTGAGAGTTGTGTGGGCCTCCAGACAGTGATCGCTATGGGCCAATTGGTAGCCACCACGGTTATGATAAACTTGAGCTGGGTCAACAAATTGCATGTAATCTGCATTTATTTAATTTATCTCCTGCATCTGTCTATGCCTTACTCTGCATACTGTAATTCTGTAATTCTATGACTAATGAAGATGTTATGGCTCTTTCCTGGCCATAGGTCCCTATACTGTATGCTTACATGAATTGCAAGTATACATTAACACCCGATTGCTCTGTTTCTCCTAAACTGCCTAGAAGATATGACAAGCAGAAATTGTGGATTACAGTACCTGACATTTTGAGTTGCATTACATGGACTAAGTCAAAAGTGTTTCTAGAATGGAAGTTTGGTGACTGTAAGAACATTTTTCATTTATATGAATATGCAGGTGTTATTATTACTGGTATCTGTTTTGATTGAAAAAGTAATACAAGTGACAATAGCATTTGGGTCTCTTAAGTTTTAATCATTTTACATTTATGTTGAATTGATACTATAGGGAACTAAAAACAGGACTGGAAAAATATGAAAAATATGTTGAAATGGTATTAGAATCATTTAATCGAGATACTTATTAAACAAATGTGATATTAATTAACAGAAGGGTGAACTGGTGACATGGAAATCACTTGACTTAATATATATATAGCAACCTATTGGTGACAGTAATAGCAGCCTCTGTTCTCGAAGATGATTTTTTATCATACACACATACAAAATGTGTAATAAAGTAGTGACAATATTAGGTTGCTTTATATAAAATGTATTCATTCATATATAACTATTTCTATGTTTTTTTTTGTGAATTATTTAATGAGATATATTGCTACATTTCAAGCTTTAATGTGCACTATATGTTTAAAAACTTGCATTACTATATATATATATATATATATATATATATATATATATATATATTCATTCATGGACTTATTCTTTCCTTTGACTCAGATGAACATTTAGTAAAGGTGGTAATATATACATATTTTATATTTTTCTTAGCATAACATTTACAAAGACTTATTCTTCTCTCACATCCAAGGACTCATGCTTGTGCCACTTTATGTGCATTTGTAGTGTGTTGCTTTTGTGTTATATTCTTTAAATAGAGAGAAAGAGATGCTTCTTTGTCATGAAGTATGTCATTATAAACAGGAAGGAATTCTAGCTAATGTCAGAAGTGCCTTTAAAGTTATAACACAAGAGAAACAACAAAATGACACATTTTACTTTCAAAAGAGTAATGGAACATCAGTAAAGAATACTACTGGTTATTCCCCCAAAAAATGAATATAAAAGCTTTCTAGCTTGCAATGATAGGATCTAAGTACATATATTAGATCCAAGGTGTTCTTATTCTTCAATTTGAAGTATCATGCTGTTTTGTCTCTATCAAAAGTCACTTTTTACTAAAGCATATTGTTCTATCTGGTCAGATTCCTAACCTTTTGGAGACAAGGTGAAAGCTCAAACTTTTTGTAAAGTATACCTATTCTTTATTAAAATATCTGAGATGATTTATTCAGTCAGACCATCATCTACTCATCAGCAGGAGAACAAGGTAAGAAGGAATTATATCTTTTCTAGCATAACACTTAACGTGCAGCATTTTGATCTAAAAGGCAGAATTGTCCCTTTGAGTAAAATAAAAAAAATAGCAATGCCGAGCGTAAAACCTGTTACAAGAGAGACCTCTTGTGGCGCAAACAGGAATGATTAGGAATCCTTTTATGGTTTGGCGTGAATTTTTTTTCTATCTGCTTGAAGTAAAAAAAAAAAAATGAATTAAAAATAAATGTGTTTACGATAAAATAAAGATAGAAAAATGACACGATATTGTGCACAAAATGATGTACAAGAATGAAGCTAAGGTGCAAGGGATACATAGTATACTATAGCAATTGGCAAATACACTGCTCATGAGGATTCGAGATTATAAGTAATACATGCAAATTTAGATGCGAGTTTTATGAGCGATGCGTATATTTTGTGGAAATAAGAACAAAACAGAACTTTGGATACTCTCCATTTATAATATTAATTCTTGACAAAATCTAGAATGATATAAATTTACAATATAATTCGAATCAACCAAATAATTGCCATTTGTAAAAAACAAATAACTAAAATAAGTAGACAATGCTGTAAAATACCTGCAGACTTGATCACCTAATTGCATAAAATATAATTTACATCTAATTGTTTTGCATTTCTTTTTGAATTCTCTTTTATGTTACCTTTTATAACATTTTACGCTCTACTTTTAGCCTGCAATTTGTCACACATGGTTTTAATAAATTGACACAATGGGCTAAAAGGGATTGTGACGTTATAGGTCAATTCAATATGTAATGAATTTCAACAGTGTCTACAGCGTAATTTTAAACACTTGAAAATATTTTTATGATCTGTCAAAATTCTGAATACAGAATAATGATTCTTAGTGTTTGTCTCAGTGTTTTGGCTGTTATTCTAAAAATGTTTTATTATGGCATATTAGAAAAGAGATATGTGCTTAAATCATGTAAATCCCTCTTATTGTTTGGACTTAGAAACTTGGAATTGTTTTCATTTTATTTGATCTGCATTTCTAATGTTGATTGTATAGAGTTAATACAATCAACATTAGAAATGCAGATCAAATAAAAAAATTCTGTGTCCTTCAAATCTCTTACAACTTATTTTTATGAGCACTTTATATTTGTTCTCTACATTCTATAGATATGACGATCATAAAATGTTATTTAAAGGGGATGATTCAGATTAGATGAGAGCTATAAGGAAATTAGCATTTCATTTACATTTGTTAATGATTGTCTGATTTAGAGATTTAATTTAGAATTCCTTAAAAGGGAAAGTTGGATAAATACTTTCTTAACTTCAACCTGTGCAATGTGCTACTGTGTGCTAGATTTGAATTAGAAAGAATAAATACAAGTGTTCTCAATTTATATCATAGCTAGATAGAGAACATTTCAAGGCTGTGGGGGGGAATTAAAGAATGGTATGTATTTACATAGGGACACCAAATCCAATTTTGATATCTCTTTACAAGGACTGACGAAGCACTGCATTTCCTCTAATTACTGGAATACAGAATTCTGCCTTTTACTGTGGCTAAATAGATTCAGTCTGAATTATACCTGGATTTAATCTTCGAGAGAACCATAGGAATTTGCATATACAAAAAGAGATGAATTGGTGACCCTGCTCTGAGCCACTTTGTGGGGATAAGGGAAATAGCCGGAGTTTTTATGAACAAAATCAGGTTGCAATTGTCAAACTGCTCGTACTGTAGCTGCGTTATTATTATTATTTATCATTTTTAATTCTGCTTATTTTCCCTCTTTTCGTAGTTTTAACGTTATTGTTTAATATATTATATCG
Organism: Phyllobates terribilis; assembly: GCF_046119375.1. Classification (NCBI taxonomy): domain Eukaryota; kingdom Metazoa; phylum Chordata; class Amphibia; order Anura; family Dendrobatidae; genus Phyllobates; species Phyllobates terribilis. The sequence goes on along the minus strand of NW_027362771.1, from coordinate 192,596,692 downwards.
AAAAATGACCCATTTTGTTATGCTTCTATTTTTATATCTCCATATCAGTTTGCTACAATTTTCTTTAGCCCAATTAAAATATCTCTATGGTGTTCAATAAATAAATTTGCATATTCATGTCGTTGGCTCATATTCTGAATTAAAATATGCATTATCATGTTTTATTAGTAAATAGTAAAATGTATTGATTCACATTTGAAAGTGTCATGACCTTGTAACTGTACTGATAAGCTAGGGCAGTGTTAAATACAATGCCCGGCGAATTTAATGAATCAAAACAACAATGTTAAATAGAAAATTTTACTAATTTAGTGCATTTCAGATACTAAACAATTAATAGTTAAAATATATCACATTTCTATATGTATTATTAGATGTCCCTTAAATAGATAATGATATTGTTTTTTTTCTGTACAGTATTAGTTTTCTTATACCCAGAATGTTACATTTCTGTAACACAACTTAAGTTGGAATTATAAAAGAGAAATATTTGTGCCTAAATATCGGTGTTACACAATTTCTATGGTGCCCCCCCCCTAATGTTCAGTGATCAAGAGAATAATCCACTTCTAGCGTACTGATTCTTATTGGCTGGCTCGTACAAAATCAGAGATTATTCTACCGTGGGAAAAATAGGATCCAGGCCGTGGGATTCAGCTACTGAGAATGTGTGTCCTCCGGCAATGGTCACATGAGATGGACATTCTGAGGGGGAATATAAAGAACAGGGGTGCCAAGAAATATGTGAAAGAGATTCAATGTTAAAAAAAATGTTAATGAAACGTGTTTGGATTGTGGTGTTTTTGAAGTCTGTGATAATTGTTATTAATAAAATGAATACAATTATAAACTCATGGAAGTTTTTTTTTTACTTAAGATTCTCAATAGTACTTTACAATATAAAAATGCTTGTAAAAATGACACAAATGTAAACATTTCCTGAAAGTGATTGTAAGCAAAATATAAAAAAATAGCTTTAAACTTTGACATGTATTTAAAAATGTTAGAAAAAAATGTGAAGAGGGTATGAATCGACTATAATTTTTTTAATGAATAAATATTTTGCATATAAATCCATTATTTGTTGTGCAGTAAATGGCTCCACCTCCAATGCCTGTATGATAAGTATAGTGAATGTGTCATGGTAGTTCACCATTGTGATTTTTTCCCTATACAGAACCACTCCCATGCGATCACTATACTTCATCTCAGTTATTTTAAGGGAAATCATATGTTGCAGTTCTCTGAATAGCACCTTACCAAGAATTGTACTGTTATATTGCCTTCTGATGACTTGCATAAAAAATAGCTAGGCTTTCCATTAGCTTGGGCAAACAATTAGTTCTCCACCCTAGCCTTGTATCTAAATACACTGGCCAAGGCGAAGTGCCTTGTTGGTACTCAGTCCATCACCCTGTTCCTAGGTATACCTCTGCCATTTCCTATGTAAGCACCATACATATCTAAATGCAAATATGAAGGGCAGTAGTTAAGATTATGTTACATTCTCCTAATTCTTAACTTCCCTAACCTTTAAAAAGCCCTAAAAATACAAACTAAAAAAACGATGCCAGAGGCGGTAAATACAGTATATCTATTTTAAAAGATTGAATATTCTAGAATATTCTACCTATTGTGAGCAATCAATGAGCTACATGTAATATGGCAAAGAAAGAAAAAAATGTAAATATACATATACAACAACCAAGTATTGTGTAGATCAGGATCATGCAGCCAAAACAGCTCTGACCTAGTAAGGCATTTACAAGGTGTTCTGATGTACCTAGCAGCAAAATATTAGCAACTGATCAGTCATTCGTGAGGTGGACTCTCAATATGTTAGATTTATTTTTCTAGCACAGCCCACAGATTCACAGATGCTTGATTAAATTGAGATAATGGGAATTTGGAGGTCAAGTCAACAGTGCAACAGCTCTCAATAAACCACTGAAAAAAGTCACTGTCATTAGCAAATATGGTTGCCAAGAAGTGTTCTTTTTGTGCTTCCTGGATCAGACTTGTTTTTGTGAAGGGTGTCAAATTGGACCAGTAAAACAGGTGTGCAAAGCAGACATGCATAGTTAAATGTCTACATATTTAAATATTCAACCACCTTCTCAAAAGTGATAGGAAAAAAAATGCTAGATAGGTACATATATAATATTTTACTAGTAAAACATTTGCAAAAGAAATTGTGCAAGACATACATACTTTGCAAGGTAGACATTCACAGTTAAAATTCTTGATTATGAGTACGTTTTTTGTATTTTTAAAAGCCATTGAGTCTTCCTTCAGAAAAAGAATTGCACAAGAAATACAAAAAGTAGAGTGGCTTGAGACAAATGAACACACCGTCTGAAACTGATTTCAGATTTTTTTTCTATTAAACCTATTGTGTTGCCTTGCTGCTGCTTTCTAGTACATTATGAATGAAGAAATGTTGAAATATAATTTAAATCAAGCAGGACAGATATCAAGTAAACTATGTCACTGATTAATCACACCGAGTTTGATCACTGTTTGGATTATTTATCAAATGTTTTAGGACTTCCTCAACCAATCTGTTTTGCTGAGCTGTTAATTCTGTTGTCCTCTCACTTTTAGAAATCATATTAGAATGATTGCTGCTTTCCCTGCCTAGGCTTTTATAGAAGCTATGATAGTCCCTCATGATTGATAATGCTATACCATGTGATGTGATATCTACATCTTATCATATGAAGCCTGTACACTTGTGCTGGAGGTTATGTCTGACTTCTTTAGGAACTGCAACCTTTTGCATTGTGCAAAAAAGCAGCAGGCACATTTTTGGCAATTCACGCAAATTGACCTGAAAATTTGATAAAATTCAACTTTAATTTGATTCGCATCAAATTGATTCATTCAATGCTAACATACTTTTCATGGTGGTACTAACTTAAAAGTACTTGTTTTGCTTCTGAATATAAATAGAAATGTAGTAAGCAATACATCATTACAATAAAGAAGCCATATGATAAAAGTATTGTATTAGAATATGGCATGCCAAATTATAACAATTAAAAAAAAATCGCACAAGCACAGCAGCAGAATCATAGAATATTACAGTTGGAAGGGACCTCCAGGGTCATGGTGTCCAACCCCCTGCTCAATGCAGGATTCACTAAACCATCTCAGACAGATGTCTGTCCAGCCTCTGTTTGAAGACTTCCATTGATGGAGAACATTGTTCCACTCATTGGTCACCCTCACTGTCAAAAAGTTTTTTCTAATATCTAAACTGTATCTTCTCCCTTTCAGTTTCATTCCATTTCTTCTCCTGTTTCCATGTGCAAATGAGAATAAGGATGATTCCTCTACATTGTGACATCCCTTCGGATATTTGTAGATGCTATTAAGTCTCCTCTTTGCCTTCAATTTTGCAATCTAAAGATTCACAGATCCTTTAACTGCTCCTCGTAGGTCACAGTTTGCAGTCCGCTCACCTCTCTGAACTTGCTCCAGTTTTTCAATGTCTTTTTTAAAATGTGGTGCCCAGAACTGGACACAGTATTCCAGATGAGGTCTGACAAAGGAGGAGTAGAGGGGGATAATTACTTCATGTGATCTAGACTCTATGCTTATCTTAATACATCCCAGAACTGTGTTTACCTTTTTTGCTGCTGCATCACACTGTTGACTCATGTGCAGTCTGAGATTTATTAGAATACCCAAGTCTTTTTCACACATGCTTAGTTGCTTAGTTCTGTTCCTCCCATTCTGTAGATGTAATTTTCATTTTTCTTGCCCAGATGTAGACTCTTGCATTTCTCCCTGTTAAATAACATTTTATTAGTCGCTGCTCATTGTTAAAGCTTATCTAGATCGTTCTGAATACTTTGTTTGTCTTCTCTAGTGTTAGCTATCCCTTCTAGCTTTGCATCGTCTGCAAATTTGATTATCTTTACCTTTATCTAGATCATTTAGAAAAATGTTGAACAACACTGGGACCAGGACAGAGCCTTGTGGTACCCCACTTGAAACATTCTTCCAACTGGATTTACAACCATTTATTACCACTCTTTTAGTCCGATCACTGAGTCAGTTATGAATCCACCTAACCATAGCCTTGTCAATTCCATACTTGGTCATTTTTTCATTAAGGATAGTATGACATACTTTATCTATTTCCCTGATACAACCAGTCAGTTATTCCATCATAGAAGGTAATTAGATTAGTCTGGCATGACTTGTTTGCTGCAAACCCTGATAATCTGAATGTATTCTTATCCAAGTACTTACATACATGCTGTTTAAAAATTTGTTCAATGATCTTTCCTGGTATGGAAATAAAGCTCACTGCCCTGCAATTTCCTGACTCCATGTTCTTTCCTTTTTTGAAGATAGGGACAACATTTGCCCTTCTCCAATCTTCTGGGACTTCTCCTGTTCTCCAAGATTTTTCAAAGATCCTGGCTAGTGGTTCTGCAATTTTCAGTACAAATTAGATAATTGTTAGTTGGAAAGAGAATATAGATATAGCCACTTTGCTTAAAAATTTTCATAGCGTGGCCACTCGCATATAGAGATAATAAGCAAATTTCTTAGCAAATAGAGTTACAACATTGGCATATTGTGCCTAGATCTTTCAGTTAACCCCCTTAACACGTCCGTATAATACCAGTACCAAACAAATAGGGACCAGTGTCATCAGTGTTTCAGATCAGTGTGCCATCAGTGAACCATCAGTGTGTCATCTGTGTGCCATCTGTTTTTTTTCCAGTATAGCTTATGTAATGCAGTGGCTTGATTGGCATTACTGTAATGGTCCAGGGTGTGTTTTGGCTGACCATGTACCTCCCCCTCAGGTGACTGGTCATATGACTGACATAGCACAGGTCCTATGCACACAGAATGTCTGGTCACATGACTGTGACATCAGCATAGGTCCTGTGGGTGTGTACTACAGGATATATAAACCCTGGTAGTCTAGAGACAGTGTGTAAGGCATGAGGCCTGTTCCCGTGTGGGACACCATTAGTGTGAAGCCTGGTGAAGCCTGAAAGGTCAAGGCTGGATTCTTAGGTATAAGCGATGCCAGTGGCCTTGGAGGGCAGAGGCTGGAAAGACAAGAGTCCTGAAAGGCAGAGGCTGGATGTTAAGTGTGAAGACATACCAGTAGCCTTCAAAGGTACGAGGGCTGGAGACCCCCACCTGGGAAGCCTAAAAGCCACAGCAGTGGCAGAACAAAACCGTTAAGACCCGGCAAAAGGTAAAAGCGGTACGTTATATGGACATTGTTATAGTTACTTTGCTGAAGGCTGTAACTGAAGCCAAGTGGGCATAGCTGCCACTGGAAAGGCTCGTGGAAATTATGTGTGTGATAAGCGGTTTATGATAAATAATAAACTGCTGCATTGTGAAAAACCAGAAAGACATTGCATGTGTGCTTTAATTTACCCGGTGCAGCGAGTATCCCCCAGTATGATGACTAGCGCTGCCTTGCATGTGGTTCGAGAATGTGAACAATTGCAGCCCGGTTTCTAGGGGCAGCTGCAGCCCGGTTGCTAGGGGCAACCGCAGCCCGGTTGCTAATGGCAACCGCAGCCTTGTTGCTAGAGGTAACGGCATTGAACGACGAGTGTGGATGCAAACATCTTGCTGTGGCTCGGCGGGGTCACGAAGATTGTCGTCGCACTCAAACCCGGTTTTGCTGTGGCTCGGCTGGGTCACGAAGATTAAAGCATCTTGCTGTGACTCGGCGGGGTCACAAAGATTAAAGCATCTTGCGGTAACTCGGCAGGGGTTACGAAAATTGTCGTCGCGCTCAAACCTGGTTTTCTGTGGCTCGGTGGGGCCACGAAAATTTTCTGGGGAGAGCGGTGTGTGTGAATAGTGCACCGCGATGGCTGTGAACGGAGCAGCAAAAGAAAATGAAGCTATTGAGCGATTAAAGTGCTGGTTAAAACCGCAGCAGGTATTTGGGAAACTTCTACTGGACATGGTGCAGGAACCGCAGGACCATTCTGTGAACTCTCCGGGGGCGCCACTGTTGTCCCAGAGTGCCCGGGGAGGTGTTAAGAGCTGTTGTGAACTGAGTCCTAAGACTATTGTTGATTTTTTCTTGTAAAAATTCCCCTACCCGTGTGGTTGTTAAAAAGGGGGCGGAGTCTAAAATAGGGGCACTTGTTCAAAACAGCGTGGAGTATAGAAAATCAAAAAAATTTACTGGTGGTGGGTTGGTACTGCCTAAAAATGACAATGTGACTGTTGATAATGGAGTAGCTCCAGTAGAAGGGGGTGACGTCAAGGTGGGAGGTGACTTGTTGGTCCACGACACCATAGGGAGTGACGCAGACCCCACAACTGATGATGACACTACAAAAGTAGAAAGAGAGGTCAGTCAGGAGGGGCTAGACAAGGGGAGAGAGTCCCCCCTCTCGACGTCGACGGCGCAAGGGCCACAAAAAGGTTGCTCCTGTAGTCTTTGCTGCAAGTGAAAATAAAGAAAATGTAGTTCTGTGTGCCTTTGTTTCAAGTGTGGATCCTCCTTTAGAAGCAGAAGAGGAGGTGACGTTGCCAATAGCAACCTCCAGTACAGTACTGAGTCAGAAGGATCTGACAGCCCTGAAAGAGGAGGCGGCCAGTCCTGACCAAGAGCTGGAGCCTATCAGGCAGCAGTATCAGATGTGCAGCAACTAAGGGAAAACCTGGGGATCGTGTCCTCAGACCAGCTGAACCTGGGGTCTGAACAACAGAAAATATACCAGGTTGTGAGGAACAGGCAGCGAGACCTGGAGGGAAGCGACGAGGAGGTTAACCAATGGAAGGAAGCGTTCTACGAAATAGAGGAGGACCGCAGCAAAATCAAGGAGGAGGTTTTTCAATTAGGGATTGACAAAGCGGAGTGTGAAGATGAGTTATGCGAGGTGAAAGATCGCTTCTCCCTGGTACAGTTAGAGCTGTCCGCCCTCAAAGAGGCGCTGCAGGATGAAGTTTCTGGACATGAACAAAACCTTGAACGACTGCGCCAACAGTTCAACCGGGAGCTGTGTGAATCCAAGAAGGAATATGGTGAACACAGTGGGGAACTGCAACAAATTAAGAGAGACTATGAGGATCTCCTCAGGGTTAAAGAAAAACTAGAAGATGATAAGGCGGATGCAGAGCACATGCGCCAAGTGGTTGAGACCACTCTGCAGGACACCCGTGATGAAAATGGTGATCTCCGTAGAAAGACCCTAGGTCTGGAAGCTCAGGTGAAGAAGCTGCAGACGTTCTGTGATAATCTCCAGAGGGCAGAGACGTGCCTTAAGGAAAGAATCAGCAAGATGGAAGCTGAGCAGAAAAAGATGGAGGAGTCTATCGGAGAAGCCACAGACCAGGGCCAGGAGTTGGCCACTGGAGATGGGAGATATGAAACAGATACCTCCTCGAATAATACGCGCTCGGGTGATTCGGTGGATGTAGGAGCCGAGATCAAGGAGCTCAAGGAGTCACTACAAGCCCATTTGAAGCAAGAGAAGCTTGAGAGACTGGCTGCTGAGAGTCGAGTGGGCGCATTGAGACAGAGTGATCTGAGAGAAATCTACTGTTAAAGGAGCAGCTGAAGCAGGAAGACCTTCAGAGATGGACTGCTGAGAGGCGAGTAGCTGAGCTAGAGGAAGAAGTTTTCAAGCTCAAAAGTCGCCTGGTAAAGTATCACTCAGTGAACGAGGCCTCCTTGGAGAAGGAAAAGGAAAAAAAAGTTGCACTCACTCCCTTATACCATGAGAAGGTGGACCTGAGGAGAGCTAAGAGAGTGTTAACAGAGGATAAATATGAGATGGAAGTGGTCAAGACGAAAATTTTTGAAGTTGTAGCTGTGAGTCAGCTCAGGGGAAGCATACAGGGTGAAGAAGCAGAAAGTCAGTTGTCCCTGAAACCTGAGCTAGTTGATCATTTGGAGACCACTGGTGAGAAAGAAACCTCTCAGTACAAGTGACTCATAGATGTACCCAAGGATTTGAGAGAAGAATGCACCAGTGAGTCCGTGCATGAAGAGTTTAAGAAAGCCGTGGGAGCCTGTTAGGTGTACTCGACCTCAGAAGCTAAACAGCTGGTGGTCCTGTCCACGGCCGAAGTCACAGTAAAGAGGGTGGCGATCCTAAGTGACATGCACTGGCGATGTATTCGCGCGAAGCGGTTTCTCTGGTTGAAGACGGAACAAGCCATTAGACAACTGGAGCTTATGAGAAAAGCTCACAGTCTGCGGGAAGAGGTCATCCGGGTGCCTCATGTTCTGGTGAGAAAGCTCATTGGGAGTAATGGCCGAGCCATGCAGATGATGGTAAAGAAGTCTGGTGTGGTGAAAGTAAGCAGTCCACGTGATCGTCAGGACTGGATACCAGATGAAGACGGCATGGTGTCATTCTCCGCTGTAGGAACGGAAGAAAGTCTTGCATATGTACGCATGCTGATGGAGTACCGAGTGACCTACCTGCGAGAGGTAGAACAGTTGAATCTTGCTAGACTGCGAGTGGATAGACAGCATCATCTGAGCAGCAGAAGATGGCAGCCGTCTAGAAATTGTGAGACCAGACAGAGAAAGGGCCCCCTAAATAACAGAACAGCTACAGCTGAAGTTAGGGACCTTTCAAGACTTTCGGAGAGTAGTGGGCGTGGGGTTAGAGGTAGTGAGACCTCCAGTAACTCAGGTCTGAGTGGCCTATACAAACGACTCAATAGTGGACTGGACAGTACGGAGTCAAACCGGACCTTAGATACCAGGGCATGTGAGTCACACTGCTGTATTGACCGCTGGGAGCGGGGGAAGTCTGACAAGGTTATGACTGACGGAGCGGGGGAGGTCTGACAAGGTTATGACTGACCGCTGGGAGCAGGGGAGGTCTGACAAAGTTACTACCCAGAAATGTGACTTGACGAATTCAGTGACAATGACAGATGGTAGGTCCCTAAGGAATAGGCTAATGTCGTTGACTAATGTTCCAGGGGCTGAGCAGCGCAATTGTCAAGTACATGGTCTCGGTGTGAACTGTGGGTTATGAGGTAATTGTATATACTATGTGTTCAACCCCACAAGTTTGAACAGAGGGGGAGGATATGTAATGCAGTGGCTTGCTTGGCATTACTGTAATGGTCCAGGGTGTGTTTTGGCCGACCATGTACCTCCCCCTCAGGTGACTGGTCACATGACTGTGACATAGCACAGGTCCAGTGCACACAGAATGTCTGGTCACATGACTGACATCAGCACAGGTCCTGTGGGTGTGTACTACAGGATATATAAACCCTGGTACTCTAGAGACAGTGTGTAAGGCGTGAGGCCTGTTCCCGTGTGGGACACCATTAGTGTGAAGCCTGGTGAAGCCTGAAAGGTCGAGGCTGGATTCTTAGGTATAAGCGATGCCAGTGGCCTTGGAGGGCAGAGGCTTGAAAGACAATAGTCCTGAAAGGCAGAGGCTGGATGTTAAGTGTGAAGACATACCAGTAGCCTTCGAAGGTACGAGGGCTGGAGACCCCCACCTGGGAAGCCTAAAAGCCACAGCAGTGGCAGAACAAAACCGTTAAGACCCGGCAAAAGGTAAAAGCGGTACGTTATATGGACATTGTTATAGTTACTTTGCTGAAGGCTGTAACTGGAGCCAAGTGGGCATAGCTGCCACTGGAAAGGCTCGTGGAAATTATATGTGTGATAAGCGGTTTATGATAAATAATAAACTGCTGCATTGTGAAAAACCGGAAAGACATTGCTTGTGTGCTTTAATTGACCTGGTGCAGCGAGTATCCCCCAGTATGATGACTAGCGCTGCCTTACACTTAAGAAAAATCAATTCCAAAGCTTCTCAGATAGTTTGCAAAGTTAAACACGTACAGCACACGGATGTTATCAATATGCTGTATGTGTTTTACACAGACCCAAAGACTTGTATTGGCCTTCATCTGTGCTGCTGGTAAAAAATTGACATGTCTCCATGTGGTTTGCACATATACACAGTCTGCAAACACACAGACATGTGTGCAGCATCATAGATTATAATGGGTACGTGTGGTATCAATGAAAAAAACAAATGCCACACGTACCTGAAACACGGACATGTGAAGGGGGCCTTAAGTTTGGTAGGGTAGGTCTGTAGTCGTGAATAAAAGTTTATCATGGCAGAACAAATTTTAAATCTGATTAGCAAGTTATACATCAGTGTGTGCATACAGATTGCAGACAAACAGTGGTAGACAGATTGTGTCAAAAAGGAAAGTTTGAAACTGACACAAAATGTCACTATTCCTAATTGCAACATAATTACTTGCATATATACAAACCTAACATTTATTTGTTTCAAAATCACATTAAGTTTTATCATAAAGAACACCATAATAATATAGATATTTTGGTCTCCTGCTGCCCACATATGGGCCATGGAAAAATTGGAGACTAGCAGCCTTCATCTCCATTACAATCCAAGATGGTGTCAGGCACCTGATTTTTCCAAATAACCACTTACTCAGCTGTCCTTAACTGTGCCCGCTTCGGCCCAGAAGCTGACTTTAAGGGTATGTGCGCACCGTTCGGAGCTGCCTACGGCCCCCACACAGCGGAGTTGCATTTTTATATAAGAGTATAATAGCTTCATGATGAAAATGCTTTTATTTTTTTTTTTTGTGAAAAATTTTAACTTAACCCATAAACGTAATAAACATAAAATATAGCTGTATTTCCTAACATGACTCACATCTATAATGTATCCTGTAAAATAGCTTGATACAAAAAGGGTTAACTCAACATGTAACTTGACATGTTCAGAGGATTTTGCTGCACCATATGACTGTATTAATCTTATATCTTTGGTGGGCATGGCTCCTCTGCCTTCCAGTTTCCTGTTTGCCAGAGGTCGTGCCCTTGTGAAGATTAATAGTTCAAACCGGCATTGTCATTGAGCAACGGAACCGAACTGAGCGCTCTACCATGCTGCGAGGAGTGGCAGCTTTGCCTCTGCATTAAAGGAGAACCACACAGGGACTGAAACTGTCTGGTCGGCTCCACTGTGGTTTTTGCAGGCTCTAAGGCATAGAGCCTATAAGAGGCGCACGATCCTTGCCTGGGTAACCGGCCCCTCTGAAACTGAGTATTCTAGACAGCTAGCTGTAAACTATAAATTAAAAAATTCTTCCATTCTTGAATACAAGGAAGATTTTTAAAAATAAGTCAATTGCAAAGTTGCTTTTTTGTTCCAGCACTTTGCAGTTTTAACCATTTTAATTTTAACCATTTAAGAATTTGAAACAGCCCCATTAAGTGTTTAGTTACAGCTTTCTGCATCAAAATATTTTTATGTGATATGGTATAATAATAACGTGCTTTGTGTTAGGTAAGCAGATGTTCTACCTGTAGAACTATGTTCACATCATGGCTAAAGTAAAAGCTAAAATAATGAAGATGACATTATAGCAGATCCATCAGCTGAACGATCAAAATAGTCCCAAAAGATGCAATTGACTTTAAAGAAGTTGGTTGGAAGCATTTGGGGGTAACCGGACAGATGATATGGGCAGTCTGTATCATGCACTGGCTGTATGAGCTTAGCTAGGTATGTTCGACTCTGAAATGCTGCGACTCGGGGCCAAGCCACGCTATAGACTAATCGGACAGGCGGGTCACTGGTCTCCAGCATGGCTCAGTCCCATGCTTTTAAAGTATGTTTTATCTCTGAAACTGAAACGCCACAGCATTTCAGAGTCAAACATTCCTGGCTGAGATAATACAGCCAGTGCCTGATACATCAGGCAGCATATATCAGCTATCAGATTCACTTTAATAAGTCATCCTTTTGGCATTCACTTGGTCATAAAAGTCTATACTTGATATTCAAACTGTTTACCACATGCAAGGTGGCAGTTAGGGGAATGCAGGTTATACAGGGAATCAAACAATTCTAGCAAATATAAACTTTCTTGTTGTATACAGTCACTGTATGTAAGAATAAAGTGCTATGCTGGTCATTTGAGCCCTAAGTCTCTAAACCTCTCAGGGGTCCAGGCAAATAAAGAACCCCTAACACATTAGTTGAATGTCAACTAAATTGGCCAACCATCTTAGGAATATTGGAGCCTATCGATCCTCCCTGACAGATGATGTCGGAAGAGAGAAAGTTTGAGCAGTTGCAATTTCAACACCTGATTCTTTTGTTTTCAGGAGAGATAAGCCCCTGCCAGAGATATTACTATTTAGCAAAGGCTTTCTTCTCTCTGCCTGTTGAAAACACATGAAGGCTGCGTGCCCACTATGCGTTTTTCAAGTGTTTTTGCCATGGAATTTCCGCAGCGAAAACGCTTAAAAAATGCTTGGTAATACGTGCCCCATGGTCCCCAATGATAATCCGCATGTGCTGTGCACATGCTGCAGAAATTTCCGCTGCGGATTATCATTGCGGAACAATCGGCAGCATGTCCATTAATTTTGCGGACACGCAGCGTAATCGCCGCCATTGACTTGCATTGGGCCACGTGACATCCGCATCACTGCATCTGCACAAGCGGATATCACACGATTCAAAGTGCAGATGGTACCCGAGTCTGGAGAAGAGGAGACTCTCCTCCAGACCCGGGTACCATAGAACCTGTTAAAAAAATAATTTAAAATAAAAGATAAAGATTATACTTACCTTCTGATGGTCCCCGGTCTCCTCAGCGATGCATCCGGTGTGTTGTATGGGTTGCGGTGGTGTGAAAGGACCTGCCATGACGTCATTCAGTCAAGAGACAGGTCACGCAACCTCCGACGTCAGCAGTCGCGTGACCTGTTACATGACTCAATGACGTCATGGCAGGTCCTTTTCACACCACTCTGACCGATACAACAGACCGGAGCGGAGAAAATACCGGGGGCCATCGGAAGGTAAGTATAATCGATATTTTTTATTTTTTACCATTTTTATTCTTTTTTTTTAACTATTACTTGGTCACACTATAAAAATCCATATCGGTTGCATGGATTTATATAGTGAAAACATTTTTGGGAAAGAGGAGATGCTAACTAATAGTGATCACCAAAATGATCAAGAAATAAATAAATAGATAGTGATCAATAGCAGTATCAATCTATGAAAATATGTCAATTTATTAAATACAAATGTTTCCTGACACATATACATGTAGTAACAAACTAACAAACATATAAAACACCATAAAATAGTGGAAAAACACCACTGTGAGTGGCGACACGCGTTGGGCTCCACGGCGCCAGCTGTTCTTATTATATTTTTTTCAGCACAGGCTCTCACTTTCTGGTATCATCCCCTTATTTAGTGCTTTAGGTTCCGCTGTGGTCATTAGCTTATGTTAGCTATAGGGACCTATTTGGTTATCCATTAGGATCGTACTTTTATCCTTGTGGGGGCACCATTCAGTGTGGGGAAACAGGTACTGTTTTTTGCCATACTCTGCTTTTTCAGCCTTTTATGTGCTTCACTTGCCTTTACACATTTACCCTGTTATTTAACTAGTGCATTGCAGGGTCTAGGCATCATTGACCATCACAGATATTGCACTGAGCCTGTGCGCTCTGTATTTCTTCATTCATTGAATTATCATATATAGTATTTGTTGTATCATTATATACGTGATTCTATTATAATGTATCAGCTGGCTCCTTAGACAGTGTTGTTTTTCCACTATTTTATGGTGTTTTATATGTTTGTTAGTTTGTTACTACATGTATATGTGTCAGGAAACATTTGTATTTAATAAATTGACATATTTTCATAGCTTGATACTGCTATTGATCACTATCTATTTATTTATTTCTTGATCATTTTGGTGATCACTATTAGTTAGCATCTCCTCTTTCCCAAAAATGTTTTCACTTGTTAGTTCATGAGATGCTGCAGGTAGATCCCGTTTATTAGATGGTGCCCTCCTCATTTATGGTGATGGATTTATATAGTGTGACCAAGTTGTCAAGCACTTTCCAAGTGATGCTAAAATCGCTTGGAAAAGCGCTTGATAACCCGCATGCGAAAATGCAGGTGAAGAACGCTTGACAAACGCTTCTACCTGGCGGGAAAAACACATGTAAAATCCACATATGTTTTTCCTGCCACGGAGATGCGGAAAAAATATGCTGCATTTCTGCATCGTGGGCACTTAGCCGAATGCTTGGCTCTGACAGCTATCTCATGTGTATGGCTGACTTAAGAAATAGCTCATCATTTGCATAGTACTGAAACTAAAGGTACTAGCTGTGCTGTATACATCCCTGCTAAGTCAAGGAGCTAACATTAAGGGCTTGCTCACACTGGCGTATTACACTGCCGAGTGCTATCCAGTGTTTTACTATGTTTTACTCGGCCCAATGTTTTATTATGGGGCAATGCAGAACTGCAATTATTTTCTCATGCTGATTCGGCATGAGAAAACAAAAGCACCTTGCTGCGAGCGGCTCCAATAATTCACATCATGGAATTGTATGGGTGTGTGGAAAACATTGAACTGCACTCGGATGTCATACGAGTGCAGTCCGACATCCGCAGACACAGAGAATGGAGAAGATGGATAAATTAAGTTCTCCATCTTCTCCACACCAGTGATACGATGTTTTCATGCGAGAAAATCAAATCACACTAAGGTAACACTTGGCTCAATCTCTGACAGAGTTTGAGCCGAGTGTCAGCATGATCGACCTGATTCTCTCACATGAGAGAATCGACGTCAGTGTGAGTGCACCCTAACGCTGTAGTGAATTTCTTTCCTTACTTAATAAAATGAGTTAAAAAAAGCAAGATTAAAAAAAACTCCAAAATAATACAGGACTTTTGTTTTGCTAGTCAGTATATGAACTCATTTTTACTCCATTGTTCAGACAGTGGTAGGGACAAAACAAATGGTTCTTTACTCAAAAAGCTTCACTGAAACTGCTCTGCTCTTTAACCAACTCCCCATAATAATAGTATATTATAAAAAATATTCTTGTTTCATATCTAAATATATGCAAACTGTTTTCAATTATATGTTTGGATAGCATGAATGATCAATAGCAGTAAAATAATTGAGTAAAACTTTAAAAATATTGTATTTCTGTAAAAGAATAACATAATTATTTCTAGATTGATTTTAATAAATAATAATAATTTAAGAGGAAAATAAGACATACTTGAATCAAAATACATACTATAACAATATGACCTTTTTCATCTACAACTCTGAAGCCTTATAAATAAGTGTGCTAATATTCATATATTTCTTTCTGATTTTCTACTGTGATGAACTGGAAAATGCTTCACCTTTCATTACACAAGATGCTGTCTAGCTTATTACCTGATGCCTTTCCACAAGTGGAGATTTCTATACTTCATTAGATTACAACCATTTTCTCTGAGCAGTATTAAAAAAAGTGTTACAGCTTTAGAGAAGTCATATAGATTGGTATATGTTTAATTTAAATGTAGATTACACTTCTCATTTTTCTACCTACTGAGGAACATAGAATGGGTACTGGCTTAACAAGCCTACGTGTGATATACAGGGAGTCTTGTTTGAGAACTGAATTTACTTGTGATTAGTGTTGAGCGAGCACTAAAATGCTCGGGTGCTCGAAGCTCGGGCCGAGCTCGCCGTGATACTCGGGTGCACGACCCGAGCAACGAGCCCAATGTTAGTCTATGGGAGACCCGAGCATTTTTGCGGTGGCACCCCCGGCAGTCTTTTAAAAGCCTAACAAGTGCCCAAAACGATAGTGACAGTGCTCAAATGACATGGGGACAGCATGGGGATCGCCCCAGGAAGCATTTCTGACCCCAAGGTCACTGCTGTCAACAACGTGGTCAGAGGTATTAAGCCACTTTTATGGGCTCACAATAAAACGTTCAAAAACGAAAGTGAAACTTTTTTCCTGTGAAATGTGTTAAGGAACATCCTTTCCAGGGAAAAGACTTGTGTATAAGTTAAAATAAATGACCAAAAACAAAAATACTCCTCCACACCTTCGGCTATGTTCACAAGTAGCATTTTTTATGCGTTTTTGCACTTTTGTATTGCTTTCAACTATGACAAATGCATTCACCGGGAAATGTCATTTTAACATTTTACAATCTTATCTGGCCATGTGCTGTGTGACACATGCATAAAGTGCTGAAAAGACATGGGAACAGCATGGGGAAGACCCCTGGAAGCATCTCTGACTCCCAGGTCACTGTCTAAAAGTGTGCCCATCATAAGTGATCCTTGCCGCATCAGAAGATGCAGACTTGCAACTATCCCCATGCAAGTTCTAGTCCCAGGGCAGTGTTCAATTGTACCTCCCTCATTCCTTGCAATACAAGCGCAAGTATGCAGCCTGCCACCCACCCACCCCCAGGCTGCAATACCATACTGCTTGCTTGCTAGAACTTGAAATCTTGAAATTGGGCCTTTTAGGCATGTGGAGGCGGAATCTGGCCAACACGTCATGGCTGTGTTGGTGGCCTGGAAACCGTACTCAGTCCCCAGCCGCCAGGCGGCCGGGTGTCCATACTTGGTCCCCAGCCGCCCCGCGGCCGGGTGTCCACACACGGTCCCCAGCCGCCTGGGGGCAGCCGGGTGTCCATAAACGGTCCCCAGCCGCCCCTATTTCTCCTTGGAACATCCCCCCACACACTTTTCTTAGCCAGGCCTGCTTTAGGCAGCATTGTACGAGCCCACCAGAGAACCAGACTCCTCCGGTGGTTCCTGACTTCTCCATCGGTGGAGTTGAGAGTGCCAAGGTGAGGAGCATGATGATGATGACAGAAGTTAGCATCTGCTATGTTTTCTTTTAATGCAAGTGTAAGTGTGCAGCCTGCCACCCACCCACCCCCAGACTGCAATTCCATACTGCTAGCTTGCACTTGAAATGGGGCCTTTCAGTTTGGAGGAGGCCGAAGCTGGCCACTACCTCATGGCTGCTTCGGCAGCGAGGTATTCATACTCATTCCCCAGCCGCCCCTATTTGTCCTGGTGTGCCTTATACATAAGATTTAGCGCATATACCAAAACATTACCTGTGCCCTCCCCAGTGCATTTAGTGGGAATGAGAGCCTATTCCGCTGTAGTGTGTGCATGCCAAACCCCTGTTCATGGTACATGCGAAGATGCCTCCCACCTTGCACCTGTCGTTGCAGACTTGCAACTATCCCTATTCAAGTCCTTGTCCCAGGGCAGTGTTCAATTGTACCTCTCCCATTCCTTGCAATGCAAGCGCAATTATGCAGCCTGCCACCCACCCACCCCCAGGCTGCAATACCATACTGCTTGCTTGCTTGCACTTTAAATTGGGCCTTTTAGGCATGTGGAGGCAGAATCTGGCCACCACGCCATGGCTGTGTCGGCAGCCTGGTATCCATACTCAGTCCCCAGCCGCCTGGTGGCGGGTGTCCCCGCTTGCTCCCCAGCCTCCAGGGGGTGGCCGGGTGGCCATATTTGGTTCCCAGCCACCCCTATTTGTCCCGGTAACCTTTCCCACACTTTTATTAGCCTGGCCTGCTTTAGGGCAGCATTGGACGAGCCCACCGGACTATCAGACTCCTCCGGTGGGCCCTGGCTTCTCCATCAGGGGAGTTGAGAGTGCCAAGGTGAGGAGCAGGATGAGAATGATAGAAGTTAGCATCTGCTTTGTTTTGTTGTAATGCAAGCGCATGTATGTAGTAGCGGCTAGGCCTGAGGTGGTCAGCGTTTTGGCGCATATCCTACCTCCTCCGAGGATTGCTGGATGTTTTCCTGCTACTATCCAAGTTCTATGACTCCCGTTAAAACAAAGCTTCAGGTGATAAATGATGGATGAGGTAGTGGCAAAGGAGAAAGAGCAGGAGGAACAGGGACCATTCACATCAATATCAGGCCAGTCAACCAGATATGTCTTGTAGGATATGTTTCTGTAACAAAAGGAGCGGTTCGGCTACACAGTTATAGGGCATACAGTGAGTGCAATGCCTACCAAAAATTTCGAGCCACTCCAATGCCCCTTGGAAATGACATGGAGGTCAGAGGGCGCTAACTAAACCTTTTTTTCCATTTATAGCAACTGGGTCTCCTGTGCACTGTTGGCCTAAGCAGTGAATGGAAGGCTTTCCAAAAATTATGAGGAACTGCGATGCCCCTTACAAGAGCCATGTGTGGCACCCCAGGGGTCTGGTCACCACAGTAATAGAGATATTACGTCGGAGAGCAAGTGGGAGGTTTCCTGGTCAGGATCCCTTAAACATGCAACATCCTCCTGCCCCAGTCCTGGGAGGGGAGAATTCTGCCCTTATAAACTGGATCTGGGGCGGGGTTGAGTGAGTCAGAGAACAGAGAACAGTCAGAGTCAGAGTGAGAGCAAGGGAAAGTAACAGCAAGGAGCTCTGTACGAGCTAGGAGCTAAAGACCAGGGGCTGGAATCTGAGCAGAGCTCGCCCTGGCAGAAGACAATAGGAACCGGACACAGGAGTCCGAGGCTGTGAGGACTTATATATCCAGCAGCAGAAACCAGCCGGCAGGGGATTTCAGGTCCTCTGGCCATAGAAGCCTGGAGGCTCAGTCACAAGCAAGGGACCAGCACCGCCGTCGTGAAGCGGAGGCTAACAGAAGGCCCCAAGTCACCAGCCATACAGGTGAACACTACACGGTACACTCAGGGACGTGGGCTACTTCTACCCGCTTACAGCAAGGTAGCCAGGAAGAGTGCAGACAGACGGGGAGGCCTACAACTCCACCTGGCAAGGGGAACTCCTGCTTGCTCACAGACTGACCAGGCCTCTTATGCTAGCCAGTACTCCTGGGAGGGTCTACCTTATAATCATCAGTAAAGACCCTGAACTGCACTGCAAAGACTTTGAGTCGTTCCTGCTGCGCTCGTGCACCATCACCCCCATCATCCACACTCACTGCCCTGAGGCTATACTCCTCCCGTGGGGAGTTATCCCATTCTCTGCTGCGCACACAACACCAGCCTCAGCGGTCTGCCTCGCAGCAGTGGTACTCCCTGACCGCAATCCACGGGTGGCGCAGTCGGACAATTAACCTCAAAACCTAAGAAAGATTGCCACTGGTTTGACCAGCCTGAGCCACGGGACCGGGTCACCGCCACGGAGACTACAGACCCCAGAGACCCGGCACCGGGTATCCCACACACGTGTACACACGGCCCAGGGGGCGCGTCACATGCAGTACAGCATATTACAAACATAAGTCCCATTATTGGGAAGTGGGTCTCCCATAGTATTTGCTTATGCCTTGCAAGCAAAAGCTGCAAAAAATTAGGACAGAGCAACTTGCAATGCCCCTTACAAGAGCCATGCAGTACAGCATATTACAAACATAAGTCCCATTATTGGGGAGTGGGTGTCCCATAGTATTTGCTTATGCCTTGCAAGCAAAAGCTGTCAAAAATAAGGACGGAGCAATTTGCAATGCTGGCACCCTGGTGGTATAGTGGTGGTAGAGGCTGAGGATAAAGAGAAGAAGATAAAACAGCCGAAACGAGGAAGCGTATACCCATGTGTGGGTGTGAAGCGGTACATGTGAATACACCTCCCGAAATAACACAGTGGATTTGACTTTATGTTACTCTGCTGTCATTTGGTGGTGATGAGAAGTCTGGCCCAATCCAGCCCTTGTTCATTTTGATAAGGGTCAGCTTGTCAGCATTGTCAGTTGACAGGCGAGGGCGCTTATCTGTTATAATTCCCCCAGCGGCACTAAAAACACGCTCCGACAACACGCTAGCGGCAGGGCAGGCCAGGACCTCCAAGGCGTACAGAGCGAGTTCATTCCATGTGTCCAGCTTGGATACCCAATAATTAAAAGGCACAGAGGAATCACGGAGGATGCTGGTACGGTTGGCAAGGTACTCCCTCACCATCTTTTGAAACTTTCCACTCCTTGTGAGAGTACCCCGCGCCTCAGGGCCTGTAAGCTGGGCGGGTGTCAGAAAACTGTCCCAGAACGTTGACAGTGTTCCCCTGCCTCTGCTGGATTGGAGTTGCATCTCTCTTGCCTGTACGCCTTGGTTGGGCAACGAACTCTGACCTCTGCCGCTAGCGTGTTCAGATGGGAATTTTTTTAAGAGTTCTGCAGCAAGGGCCTTCTGGTACTGCCCCATTTTTGTAGACCTCTCCACCTCAGGAATAAGAGAGTGAAAGTTCTCCTTGTAGCGGGGGTCTACAAGTGTCACCAACTAGTAATGACTGTCACCCAACATTTTGACAACGCGAGGGTCACGGTTAAGGCAGCGTAACATAAAGTCAGCCATGCGTGCCAGACTGGTAACGGGCAAGATTTCCGTGTCCTCACCAAGATGACGACTGACCATGCTCTCCTCCTCCTCCTCTTCCTCCTCCCCCCTGTCCTCAGGCTACCCACCCTGAACCGACGGTATGACACTTGTACAGGTACTACCGTCTACAACGCATGATAGCAGCTCCTGTTCTTCCTCCTCCTCCTCCTCCTCCTCCTCCTCTCCCTCATTGTCCCCCAATGCATGTTGGGATGAGATGATGCTGGGCTGTGTGTAATCGCCCGCTACGGCTTCTTGATCCATCTCATCATACTCTGGCTGCAATGCCTCCTCTTTAATTCTCTGCAGAGAGCGTTGCAATAGACAGACAAGTGGGATGCTGACACTAATGATGGCGTCATCGCCACTCACCATCTTGGTGGCCTCCTCAAAGTTTGTCAGGATGGTACATATGTCAGACATCGAGGTCCACTCCTGAGGTCTTATGTGGGGAGTCTGACCTGAATATCGACGGCCTTGTTGCAGCTGGTACTCCACAACTGCTCTCTTCTGCTCACAAATCCTTTGCAACATGTGGAGGGTAGAGTTCCAACGTGTGGGAACATCACACACCAGTCGGTGTGCAGGAAGCTGAAAACGCTGCTGCAACACAGCAAAGGCGGCGGAAGCTGTAACCGACTTGCGAAAATGAGCTGACAGGCGGCGTACTTTCAAGAGCAGATCTGGCAACTCGGGGTACGATTTAAGAAACCGCTCAACCACGAGGTTAAGCACATGAGCCAGGCATGGTACGTGTGTGATCTCACCTCGCCTCAGAGCCGCCACCAGGTTACGGCCATTGTCACACACGACCATGCCGGGATGTAGGTTCAGCGGTCTCAGCCACAGATCTGCCTGCTCTTTCACAGCTGTCCACAACTCACAAGCAGTGTGAGGTTTATCACCTAAGCTTATGAGTTTCAGCACAGCCTGTTGCCACTTGGCAGAGGCAGTACTGCAATGCTTCCAGCTTGTAACTGATGTGGTGATATCTGAGATGGAGGCTGAACATGAGGAGGAGGAGGAGGATGCGCAGGAGCTGTACACTGTGGGGGCAACTCTGACTGACATAGGGCCCGCAATCCTCGGTGTGGGGAGCATGTGTTCCGTCCCAAGGTCCGACTGGGCCCCGGCTTCCACTATGTTTACCCAGTGTGCCGTCAGAGAGATGTACCGTCCCTGGCCACAAGCACTTGTCCACGTGTCCGTTGTCAGGTGGACTCTCCCAGTAACTGCGTTGTTGAGGGCACGGCAGATGCTTTGGGACACGTGCTTGTGTAGTGCGGGGATGGCACACCGGGCAAAATAGTGTCGGCTGGGGACCGAGTACCGAGGTACGGCCACCGCCATAAGATTGCGGAAGGATTCCGTCTCCACCAGCCTAAAAGGCAGCATTTCCAACGCTAGCAGTCGTGAAATGTGCGAATTTAGGACTGTGGCCTGTGGGGCGTTAGCTGCGAATTTCCGCTTTCGCTCAAAGGTCTGGGATATGGACAATTGAACGCTGCGATGGGACGTGGACGTGGACGTTGATGCTGTTTCTTGAGAAACTGCCATAACAAGTGAAGACTGAGAGGATTGGGCATCTTTACATGCAGTATGGACAGGGGATTGCCTTGCCTTTTTGGGGTTATCAGCAGACTCTGGAAGACCTACCTCTTGTACTGGCAACGTCCCTCGTGTTGGTGTTACGGGGAACGCTTGCCTGCCTTCTGTGTGCGGCCACCACACTGCTTCTTCCTGCCTGTTGGGGTACTCTGCCTCCCTCCCCCTGTGTGCTGCTGGCCTCACTCTGCATGTCCTCCTTCCACGTTGGGTCAGTTACTAGATCATCCACCACCTCCTCCTCTTCCACTTGCGCACCACGATCCTCCTCCTCACTTCCTGGCAATTGTGTCTCGTCATCGTCCACCTCTTGTGACAGATTGCCAACGTCGACTTCCTGTGGCCATGGCTGTTCAAATATTTGGGCATCGCAACATGGGATCTCCTCTTCCACCACTTCACGCGTATCAGGCGAGGGGCCCAAATATGGAAATGGACCAGTGAACAGCTCTTCAGAGTGTCCAAGTGTGGGATCACTTGCTGTCTGACGACACTCGGCATGGTAGGAGGAAGGAGCATCAGGGTGAGGAGGAGTATGCGGTCGAGACTCACGGCTACTAAGAGTTGACCGCGTGGAAGACAGACCGGAGGTGATGGTGCCCAGGTAACTGGAAGTATTATCTGCTATCCAATTAATAACCTGTTCACACTGATCAGTTCTCAATACTGGTGTTGTTCTGTGCTTCCCTAGTAATTCGGTCAAGAAGTGGGAGCGAGAAGATGTGGCTGTTGGTTGTGGCACATTTTCACCTTGGCCACGGCCCCGTCCTCTGCACGAACCATCACCAGAACGTCCACTTCCACGTCCCCTGCCACACACCTTGCCCATTGTAAATGAAGTAAAATAGCTTACACTTGCACTATCAATTGAAAAAGGGTTATTGTTTACTGGGGTATACCACACTTTTTTAAATAGAGATATTTGCGGCTGAACAGTGAGCGACACACTCAAACTGCTTTTTTTTTTAGATACCAAAGGCCCAAAACTGGATAGTACAGCGATTTGACCCATGGAACTGCGAAACCACACTGGGATATCGGGCTTACACAAGACTATTTTCAACAGATATATTTTTGTGTCACAACAGTCAGGAGACACTACTGTTTTTCTTTACGGAAAATATACCAAAAGCTGAATAATAGAGATTTTTTACCATGGGATGGCAAAACCACATTTATTGTTTTCTGAGGTATACCAGACTTTTTTAAATATATAGATTTGCGGCTGAACAGTGAGCGACACACTCAAACTGTTTTTTTTTTAGATACAAATGGCCCAAAATGGATAATACAGAGGTTTGAACCGTGGAAGTGCAAAACAACACTTCTGTTTCTCTAGCCTACACCAGACTATTTTCAACAGTTATATTTGTGTCTGAAAAATCAGAGACACGCTTTTTTTTTTGGGGGGGGGGGGGGACATCAAAAGGTTAATAAGACGGGTATTTGTACAGTGTGAAGGAGGAAAAAAAAATGGAGGATTTAGATGAAAAAAAGGATTTTTCCTGGCCCCCGACACCTGGTGCTAAGTCCAGCAATTTCAGCAACAGGAGCACACAGGACTGTAATGCAGCGTTTGCTGGTATAACCACTGTGTCTACTATACAGCCTGCCTACCTGGTATCTGGGATGGATATTAGTCCTGAAAAGGACTGTTTGTTTGTTCTGGCAGCCTTTACAGACCCTACACTAACTATTTCGCAGTTTATATCTCTCCCTAAATCAGCAGCGCTGTCCCTACACTGTCTAATCCGGAGCGACTGTGTCCAAGATGGCGGCGCCCGGTTTTAAATACTCGAGGTGACGCTGTGCGGCCAGCCAATCACTGTAATGCCCACAACCAACATGGCTGCAGCATTACAGTGACTGGCTGGCAATCCCTGCATGTTCATTGGCTCTGTAAAGAGCGCCAAACATGCAGGGCGGAGACCCGAGCTCCCACCCGAGTAATCCGGAAATGCTCGGTGCTCGCCGAACTTCCCGAGTAGCGTGATGCTCGGGCGAGTACCGAGCAGTGTCAAGCATGTTCACTCAACACTACTTGTGATGCTTTAAAGGCTGAGGATGGCTGAAGAAGCAAGAGGTCAAAGATTTCTCAAAAGTCATCCTTAGGCAAGGGTCGAAATTTCTCCATCTTCTCACTTCTGTCAGTCTGGAAATTGGACTGCACTCAGATGACATCAAAATGCATTCCGAGGTTTTCCATTGACTCATTTCGTTCCATTGACTTGCATGGTGGAGAACAATCCAAATATCGGATCAAAGTCAGCGATTTTATTCCTACGACCATAAGTTCAAGGACAATATCGGACATGTACACGGACCCATAGAATAACATTGGTCCGAGTGTGATCATCTGATGTTTTTCGGACCAAAAGTTTGGCCTTGTGCACAAGCCCTTAGTTGTCAGGAAAACTCATTAGAGTGATCTGGACTTTATTCACAGGACAGTGGGGCAGCACTTGTGGTGTCTAGTGTTGAGCCACCCCCGTAGTGTTCGAGTTCGGTTCGGTTCGTCGAACACCCGTGTGTTCGCCGAACTGTTCGTCGAACTGTTCGTCGAACACCTTCGAACACCGTTAAAACCAATGGCAGGCAAACAAAAACACATAGAAACACATAGAAAACACCTTCAAAAGGTGTCCAAAAGCTGACAAACTGCTCAGAAGACACAACTAACACATGGAAAAGTGACAAGTACATATAGTCATGCGAAAAGAAAAGAGGTGGAGGAGTAAAAGGAGGGGGAGACACAGATATAGGCATGTCATGCCCTTCTAAAATCCAAAAAGTGAGAAGCCGAGACGGCCAGTCCGCTCCTGCCCGTGCCACCTCCGTGTCGCCGGGTTTGTGCCAGAGCCGCGGTGAACCCTGACGGCCAGCCCCCCTCTCCCAATACTGGTGCCTGTCCGCTGGTGGGTCGAGAGAGCCCCCCTGTGGTGGAGGCAGCTCTAAGCTTTTTAATTTAAACTGTCCCTCTAATTTGAATGAATACACTTTAAATCCATTTACAAGGATCTATTGGAGGGCAAGTCTCATGCCAGCAGCCGCGTAATTCCAGCTCCAGTAGCGTCCACTAAAGCTGCTGCAGTTAAAAAGCTTTTATAAGGATCGAGCTCGGCTGTCCACCGCAAGGCATCCTAGTGCCAGTCCCAGCCCCTATGCCTTGGGGTGCCTCCTGATGCTCTTCACTAAGTATCCCGTGGTCCCGAAGCATTTCCTTTGAAAAAATTAAGTGTCCAAACTACAGGTGGTGTAGCTTGCTTAACAGCCGGGATAATCCGCTGACTAGCAGACACTGCTACTAGGCACAAAGTATTTCCTGGGCTAGATGCAGTTAAAAATTTGTAAGTAGATACTCTCGTTGGATGCTGAGAAAGCATTCCATAGAGTCTCCTGGCACGCCATATATGATTCTCTTAAAAAGCTTGGGGTAGGGGTCTAGGGGACCCTTTTATAGCCAAAATCACGGCCCTGTATCACAATACGTCACCTAGGCTGAAGATAAATGGAACTGTAGCACCGAGGGCTCGGTTGCTACAGACGTATTGCACCTCACCCAGAGGTGTGATATCTCACTCTCAGATAAGGATGGAGTGTGGATCAGGACCCGACACCTGCATGCATTACACCACATTGCCGTGGGGCAGGGCGACCAATATGCCCCTGAGATGGGCACGACAGTCCCTGTCCCTGGCTGGAGTGGGGGGAGGGAACACTGAGGAAGGGGAACCCTGCAGTGCAGGAGCAGGGAGGAAGCAGTTCCTGGGTGCATTGAAAAGGGAGTATAAAAGGTGGGCACCATCTTAGTTCAGTGCAGAGAAGTCTGAGCAGAAGTGGCAGGGAGCAGGGGCTCTGCATGAGCTCTGCTCCGGAGGCGGGCCTAGTAACAGAGGCCCAGGCCTGCAAGAGGGAGAAGGAAGGAAGAGGAGCGGAGAAGTCTCCAGGAACGAGGAATGAAGGGATCCCAGGGGTGCGGACGGGCGAGTCGCCACCGCACGCCCGAATCCACCTGCGTGGAGGGGTCAGGCCAAAGGGGGAGACCGGTCCCCGAACTAGTGGAGGCAGGAAACGACCCTCAGCTAGAAACTGGAGGCTCTGACATTTTATGTGGCGCAGCCCCTTGCTCCACCCGCTAGGAAGGCACCACATAGGGTCAGGGAAACTGGCGCCAAGTTTACCAAGAGGAGGCCCGAGGCAGCCGGACAGAAGTGTTGGTAAGAAAGGCCAGACAAAGGACACACAAAGGGGGTCCTGTGAAGCGCTCCAAAGTTATCTGGGAGTTGTCTGAGCCCCTCACCTGGTGAGCACAGTACGACGTGGGCAGCCGTTACCTGCAGACGTGGTCTGGATAATAAGAACTGTGAGTAAAGGCCCTGAACTGCATCACTGACTCCGTGTCGTTACTGCTGCTGCCCTGCACCATCACCCCCATGCTCCGCATACACTGCCCTGAGGCTATACTCCTCCCGTGGGGAGTTATGCTACGCTCTGCTGCACCCACAACACCAGCCTTAGCGGTCTGCCCTGTAGCGGCGGTTCACTCTGACCGCAATCCACGGGTGGCGTAGTCGGACATTTAAACATCAAAACCACATAAATAGTTCCGCCACTGGTTTGACCGCCCTGAGCCACGGAACCGGATCGCCGCCACGAAGACTACAACCACCAGCATCCACCAAAAAGGGTCCGGCTACGGGTGTCCCAAGGCCCAGGGGGTGCGTCAGAACATTTTCATCACCTTTCACAATCACCAATGGGACAAGGCAGGGATGTCCTCTGTCCCCTCTCTTATACATCCTAGTGATGGAGCACCTGCTCTCATCAATTCGCCATAACCCCAATATTAGGTGGATTGAGGTGGGAGGCACCGAGTACAAGAGCTCTCTATTTGCTGATGATGTCCTAGTATATATCACTCAATCACATATATCCATCCCTGCTGTTATGGCTGAAATAGATCACTTTGTTACATGGTAAAATTTTAAAATCAATGCAGCGAAGTCTGAGGCCCTCGATGTCTCCCTCCCTAAATCCATATAGGATTCCATCCAGTCCAACTTTCCCTTTGCCTGGCCCTCACAGGGTATCAAATACTTAGGAATTCCTATTCATAGAGACCTCTCCCATCTATGTTATCTTAATTTTGGGCCCTTTATTGAACAATTCCATACAGACCACGGTTGGCAAGTTGGAACTGTGAGATTCACTACGTGCACCACTGGTATTTTGTGGAAAAGCACATGTAAGATTCTGCAACAGTCTCTGCTGATACTCCTGCATGCGTGCATCCCTTTCTATGGCAGGAATAATTTCTGCAAATTTACTTTTGTACCGGGGATCTAACAGTGTGGCAACCCAGTAGTCAGGATTATTTCTAATTCTCACAATTCGAGGGTCATGTTGCAGGTAGTGCAGCAAGAAGGCACTCATGTGTGTTGCGCATCCAGGAGCACCAAGTCCCTGTTGTGTTGGTGGCGAGGTAACAATCATGCTTCCTTCCTCTGTCCTCTCCCCCCAACCTCGCACAACAGAAATGTGATCAAGGTCTCCCTCATCTGATGAGTCTTCCATCAGTTCGTCCTCCACTTCTTCCTGGGCTCCTGCACCTTCCTCACTAGTTTGGCTGCTACCATGCGCCCTGGTAAAATCATCTCCCCCACCCTCACATGCCTGCCGCCCTGGTGCTGCCGACCGTCTGGACCTTGCAGATGTTAGCCCTTCCGCATACAACTCCTCCTCCTCTACTTCCTCCACCTCCTCTTGTGCCACCACCTGACTCCGAATTCTGTTTAACATGTGCTCCAGCATGTAAATCACCGGAATAGTCATGCTGATAATGGCATCGTCAGCACTAAACATCTTCGTCGCCATTTCAAAACTGTGCAGAAGGGTGCATAGGTCCCTGATCTGAGACCACTCCTCCAGCGTGATTTGCCCCACCTCTGAATCTCGTTGGCCCAGGCTATACGTCAGAACGTATTGCACCAGGGCTTGTCGGTGCTGCCACAGTCGCTGCAACATGTGCAGAGTTGAATTCCACCGGGTAGGCACATCGCATTTTAGCCGGTGAAGTGGCAGGCCCAACGACTTCTGTAGAGATGTAAGTCGCTGAGCTGCGGGATGCGAACGGCGGAAGTGAGCACACAGCGACCGTGCCCTCTGCAGAAGGCCATCTAGTCTGGGATAGTGGGCTAAAAATTGCTGGACAACCAGGTTCAACACGTGAGCCATACAAGGCACGTGTGTGACATTGCCCCGGCGAAGGGCCGCACCCAGGTTTGCAGCATTGTCGCACACGGCCTTCCCTGGTTTCAGGTCCAGTGGAGACAACCATTCATGAAATTGGTTCTCCAGAGCTGACCACAACTCCTCAGCTGTGTGACTCACATTTCCAGACATTTCAATGTAAAAACCGCCTGATGACGTTGAGCCCTACTGCCAGCATAGTAAGGAGGTGTGCAGGATCCCTTCTGCGCAGTTAGAAAGCTTGTGGCATGACCAGACAGGCTTTGGGTGCAGGTGGAAGACCGAGAGGAGGTTGAGGAGGCAGAAGCAGTGGAGGAAAAATGACATAAAGAGGATTGATGCACAACTCGTGGGGACGGCAAGACTTGGACAGCAGCCCCTTGTCCTGCTGTCACCATAGTTACCCAGTGCCCAGTCAGCGACATGTAACGCCCCTGTCCATGCCTACTCGTCCAAGTGTCTGTGGTGAAATGCACCCTGTCACACACAGAGTTTCTCAAAGAAGCGGTGATGTTGTGTGCGACATGCTGGTGGAGCGCAGGCACACCTTTCTTTGAGAAGTAGTGCCGACTGGGCATCTGGTACTGGGGCACTGCGACGGACATAAGGTCTCGAAAATCCTCTGTGTCCACCAGGCGGAAAGGCAGCATTTCTGTAGCCAAGAGCTTGCAGATGGTGAAATTCAACCTCTTAGCTTTCTCATGGCTAGGAGGAAATGGTCTTTTACTTGTCCACATCTGAGGGACCGAGGGCTGGCTATTGTGCTTAGACGGGGTTGATAAGGGTGTCCCCGGCAAACTGCCGGTCTGTGAGGAAGATGCAGGCGGACATGTTAGGTTGCCTTGATCCAAAGGTGGTGCTATCGATGTCGGACAGCGCTCAAGACCAGCTGGTGTTACCACCTCCAAAGAAAATGATGACCTGCCAATCACGCTGGCTGTTGCGGGTAAAGAGGTGGCAGGTCTGCGCCCCAAAACAGGTGTGACTGCTGTCCCCCCAGTCACAGAGGATGAAGAGGCCGCGGATGCACAAGATATGGCAGACGGTGGTTGGCCCGGCCGGCTAGACCGCATTGTAGCACACTGAGCTTCCCACTGCAACTTATGCTTCATGTCCATGTGCCGGTTCATGCATGAAGTACTCAAACTATGCATTTTTTGGCCTCTACTTAGCTTTTGCTGACAAATGTTACAGATAACACGAGTTGGGTCATCTTTATCGATCTGAAAAAATGCCCAGGCTATGCAAGGCTTAGCACCCATGCGACCTGAAGAGCCACCACGACTTGTGGTGAGAGGCAGAGTTGTGTTTGAGGATGCAGTTGTTGACGTGCTTCCAGTACTACGTCTCTGTCCAGGAAGGCGCAACCTGACCTCGTCGTCACTAGCATCTTCCTCCACCTCCTCTGCTGACCTCATCTCTTGGCTGACTGTGGGTTGACAGTAAGTGGGATCTCCGACCTCATCATCATCACCCTGTGCGTTATCACACCCGTCGTCCTCAGAGCCAACCTGTTCCTGCCCTGACAAAAAACTAAAGTTGTCGCTCCAATCAGGTATTTGAGTCTTATCATCGTCTTCCTCATTGTCTCCACCAACAGGAGTTACAGTTTGGGAATGAGGGTCTACATTATGGTCAGAACCTTCTGCGTCTGGTCCTGGATCCGACTCATAAAGATTCTGGGCATCAGTGCAGATCATTTCCTCGTCTGGATTCACAGAAGCGCTGGAGTCGACCTCTGATTCCCAGGCTATAGTATGAGTAAACAGCTCTGCAGACTCAACCATCTGTTCTACCTCATACTCAGACGGGCAGCTGGAGATTTGGGAGCTGTGAGGAAGCAAGTGCGATTTGGGTGACACCTTTGAGGACTGGAGTATTTGTGATGTTGAAGTTGATGTGGAGGAGAGCCCACTTAAAGGAGCACTTGATATCCGTTGAAGCACCTGCTGTTTTTGTGCCTCATCTGGAATTTGTAGCGATTGGCGTGGCCGTAAGAAAGGGATCTTATCACATTGTCCGCTAAAAGAAGTAGACATTTTAGTTTGGCTGGAAGATGGTCTTTCTTCTGCACCTACCCCACGGACACAACCTTTTTTCCCCTTCCCAACACGCCTATTCCCCTTTCCACCAGCAGCAGGCCTTTTTCCACTCATTTTGGTGGTTAACTAAT
The DNA here is from genome assembly GCF_046119375.1 of Phyllobates terribilis. Lineage (NCBI taxonomy): Eukaryota > Metazoa > Chordata > Amphibia > Anura > Dendrobatidae > Phyllobates > Phyllobates terribilis. The sequence continues at coordinate 192,566,447 of NW_027362771.1, read as the reverse complement.
TCACAACTCTGGAGTTGTTTGCACAAAAAAACAATGGATGGTAACCGAGCAGAGCTGAGTGGCCAAACTGTGGTATTAGGCCAAAACTATTGGCTGGGTTAGATGCAGAAAAAAATTATTTTTAATTTGCAACCTGATCGAGGTCAGTATAGATGGACTAATAGACCAAGTCCCACACACCGCTAGAAGCCCAAATATTTTTTCAGAGCTAGATGCAGAAAATTTTTTTATTCAATTTGCAACCTGATGGAGGTCAGTATAGATGGACTAATAGACCAAGTCCCACACACTGCTAGAAGCCCAAATAATTTTTCAGAGCTAGATGCAGAAAAAAATTATTTTTAATTTGCAACCTGATGGAGGTCAGTATAGATGGACTAATAGACCAAGTCCCACACACTGCTAGAAGCCCAAATATTTTTTCAGAGCTAGATGCAGAAAAAAAATATTTTTAATTTGCAACCTGATGGAGGTCAGTATAGATGGACTAATAGAACAAGTCCCACACGCTGCTAGAAGCCAAATATTTTTTCAGAGATAAATGAAGAAAAAAATTATTTTTAATTTGCAACCTGATGGAGGTCAGTATAGATGGACTAATAGACCAAGTCCCACACACTGCTAGAAGCCCAAATATTTTTTCAGAGCTAGATGCAGAATAAAATTATTTTTAATTTGCAACCTGATGGAGGTCAGTATAGATGGACTAATAGACCAAGTCCCACACACCGCTAGAAGCCCAAATATTTTTTCAGAGCTAGATGCAGAAAAAAATTATATTCAATTTGCAACCTGCTGGAGGTCAGTATAGAAGGACTAATAGAACAAGTCCCACACACTGCTAGAAGCCCAAATATTTTTTCAGAGCTAAATGAAGAAAAAAATTATTTTTAATTTGCAACCTGATGGAGGTCAGTATAGATGGACTAATAGACCAAGTCCCACACACTGCTAGAAGCCCAAATATTTTTTCAGAGCTAGATGCAGAAAAAAATTATTTTTAATTTGCAACCTGATGGAGGTCAGTATAGATGGACTAATAGAATGATGCTATGCCCAAAAGATTTTACTTCACTTGGTGCAGTAAAAAAATTGGTATTCTATACACAGGTGGTATATCTTGCAACACAGATAGGCTACTCCACTGACTAACACACTCTGCAATAGGCCAAAAAGGATTAGCTTTGCTAGATTCAGCCAAATGCTGTGAAAAAAACTTGCACAGCACTGGCACAGACCTGCCTGGCAAAAACTGATAGGAACTGATGTAACCTAGTCCTGAAAAGGACTCCAATTACAATTAGTCTTTACTCCCACAATCTATCTATTTAAGAGCACAGACCTGCCTGATAAAAGTCGTAGGAAATGCTGTAACCTAGTCCTTAAAAGGACTGCAATCACAACTATTCCCTACTCCCAAGCTATCTGTATATTTGTGCGAAAATTGGCTTGAAATTAACAAGGTATAGCGCACACAGCAACAGCGGTGCCGTCTAACACGCAGCTGCAGCAGTGAGAAAATGGTGGCGACGGGGAAAATGGCTTGGTCTTATAGGGCAAGGACATGTGACATACACTGCCAATCACACATGCCCTTGCTTGTGTGAAAAAAAGCACTTCGCTCCGTGTGTGCGCTGCTGATAGGCTGACAGATTGCACCTCCCCACTGCAAATGCGGGAAAGAGAAAAAAAAATGGAGATCTTCATTGTTCCTGCAGAGATCCATCCCCTGCCCCTCCCCCCGCCCCGCTGTACACTCAAACTGCGTATTAACATTAATTTTCATCATTACTGAGAAAAAATCCAGTTATGATTTTGGTGCACGAACAGTTATCGAACATAACCTCGAACAGCCGAATTTTTCTCAAATTGTTCGTGTTCGCCGACCGGCTCGAACACCGCCCAAAACAGCTCGAATTTGAGATTGGCGAACAGTTCGAGTAGAACAACGCTCATCTCTAGTGGTGTCATGCCTAGATGTGAGTAAAAAGATTTAAACTGCCTAAGTCCAGTATCCAATTTTGTCCTCTGTGGCAGCCAAAACCGGAGAGTGTTCACTTTTGAGCCCACAATTCTCCATCTGGATTCTTGGACACCTCTGCCACTTACTAGACCAAACCCAAGACAAAAACAAAGTAAGCAAATACCCTGCGGTAAATAAATAAATAGCAATAGTGCTTGAAAATATCAGAGGGTAATTGGTTAACATAATTTTAATCAAAATAGCGTAGAAAACATTCCACCATGTCACGATGACCCTATCAAGGATGGTCCTTACCTCTAACCACCAGAACATCATAACAATGCGGCACTATGCACATCATGATGTTTCAGAAGCATTGTAAGCATCTGTAAGGATATGAACATGCTACTCACATTTCCCCCTTGAAGCAACAAGTTAATTGTTGAAATTTGCTGTATATATTGTGTCATGTGAATTGTATAGTAATATAGTAATGTGAACTATAATATGTATCGTGTAGGATGTGATAATGTAAGGTATTATAAGGTATAGTGGCAAAAGATACAGTAGGTAGTGTAAGGTAAAGGAATGTAGATAGTTGACGATAGGGTGAGTTACAGTTAATTTTTGGGACTAGCCCACAGGGGGAGGAGTTAGGGAAAAGGAACTGGTTTCCTGTTAGTTAGGGAGATAGAGTTGCGGAGTGCAAAATGAGCAGAGCTGCATAAAGGTTGACTCTGAGTGAGAGGAGACTAAGAAGGGATAGTGTGATTCTGAAGAAAAGTGACAGAATGAGACAGAGTGGGCTTCCAGAGACGGGTCCTAGGAGAGAACGCCTAGCCATGAGACTTTAGCTTGTAATGCAGAAGGTAATAGGCCTTTAAAGGACTGAGGGACGGGAGCTAGTAAAGGGTCCCGAGCGGTAGATCCAGGGTGCCAGTGGTGGAAGAAATAGGATGCAGAACCACTGAGGAAGTAAAGGAGATATGTGACTCAGGACTGTAGCGTTAAAGGTGGGTTGTGGCAAAGTAGGAAGAAACAGTGTGCCTTGAAAGCCCTGTAGCATACTGCACAGGAAGGATGCTTTGTGGAAAAATGCTTCATACTGTAAAGGAAACGTCCATAAGACTTTACGCCCACTATCCCTTGTACATAACCCTTATCAAGTTACCGTTCATTAAAGACTATTTTTGAATGGTAGTCTCCCTCAACTGTATATATATATTCTGTATATATACAGTACATATACATACATGTATGATATGACACATGTATCAACAGTTGAAACCAGAAGTTTACATACACTATATAAAAAGACACATATGCATGTTTTTCTCAATATCTAACATGAAATCAGAATAAACCTTTCCCGTTTTAGGTCAATTAGGATTGCCATAATTTGTAATATTTGCCAAATTCCAGAATAATAGAGAGAGAGAGAATGTTTTAAGACATTTTTTTACTTACTGCAAAGTCAAACATTTACATACACTAAGATTACTATGCCTTTAAACAATTCTGGACTGCCCATATGATGATGTCATGTGTTTGGAAGCTTCTGGTTTTTGGCAACATCTGAGTTAATTAGAGACACACCTGTTGATGTATTTAAGTGCACAACTGAAACACACTGCTTCTTTTTGTAGCATCATGGGAAAGTCTAAAGAAACCAGCCAAGATATCAGGCAGAGAATTGTGGACTTGCACAAGTCTGGCTCATCCTTGGGTACAATTTCAAGATACCTGAAGGTACCTCGTTCATCTGTACAAACAATTATACACAAGTACAAACAAGATGGGAATATCCAGCCATTATACCGCTTAGGAAGGAGACAGGTTCTATATCCCAGAGATGAACCTGCTTTGGTCTGACATGTTCATATCAACCCAAGGACAAAAGCAAAAGACCTTGTGAAGATGATGGCAAAAGTTAGTAAGATTGTGTCAATATCCACAGTGAAATGAGTACTGTATCAACATGGGCTGAAAGACCACTCTGCCAGGAAGAAGCCATTACTCCAAAAGAAACATAAAAAAGCCAGACTAATGTTTGCAAATGCACACAGGAACACAGACCTTAATTTTTGGAGACATGTCCTGTGGTCTGATGAAACTAAAATTTAACCTTTTGGGCATAATGACCATTGTTACGTTTGGAAGAAAAAGGGTGAAGCTTGGAAGCCTAAGAACACCATCCCGACTGTGAAACACGGGGGTGGCAGCATCATGTTGTGGGGTTGTTTTGCCACAGGAAGGACTGGTGCACTTCACAAAATAGATGGCATTATGAGAAAAGAAGATTATATGGCAATACTGAAGTAACATCTCAAGACATCAGTCAGGAAGTTAAAGCTTGGGCGGAAAAGGGTTTTCCAAATGGACAATGACCCGAAGCATACTGCCAAAATGGCAACAAAGTGGTTTAAGGTTAAAAAAGTCAATGTTTTGGAGTGGCCATCACAAAGCCCTGATCTCAATCATATTGAAAATGTATGGGCAAGGCTGAAAAGGCAGGTGCGAGCAAGGCGGCCTGCAAACCTGGATCAGTTACACCAGTTTTGTCAGGAGGAATGGGCCCAAATTCCGACCAACTATTGTTAGAAGCTTGTGGAAGGATATTCCAAACGTTTGACCCAAGTCATTCAGTTTAAGGGCAATGGTACCAAATACTATGAAATATATGTAAACTTTTGACTTTGCAGTGAGTAATAAAAATGTCTTGAAACACTCTCTCTCATTATTCTGGCATTTGGCAAATATTAAAAATTATGGTAATCCTAATTGTCTTTTTATATAGTGTATGTAAACTTCTGGTTTCAACTGTATATATGTATATTTACAGTGGGGAAAAAAGTATTTAGTCAGCCACCAATTGTGCAAGTTCTCCCACTTAAAAAGATGAGAGAGGCCTGTAATTGACATCATAGGTAAACCTCAACTATGAGAGACAAAATGAGAAAACAAATCCTGAAAATCACATTGTCTGATTTGGAAAGAAATTTTTTTTCAAATTTTGGTGGAAAATAAGTATTTGGTCAATTACAAACAAGCAAGATTTCTGGCTCTCACAGACGTGTAACTTCTTCTTTAAGAGACTCCTCTGTCCTCCACTCATTATCTGTAATATTGGCACCTGTTTGAACTTGTTATCAGTATAAAAGACATCTGTCCGCAACCTCAAATAGTCACACTCTCTCTGTGAGCTGGAAGTCGTTTTAACAATGTAAGCCTATGGACACTCGTTCTGACTAGTGTTGAGCCACCCCCGTAGTGTTCGGGTTCGGTTCGTCGAACACCCGTATGTTCGCCGAACTGTTCGTCGAACACCATTAAAACGAATGGCAGGCAAACAAAAACACATAGAAAACACATTAAAAGATGTCCAAAAGCTGACAAACTGCTCAGAAGACACAACTAACACATGGAAAAGTGACAAGTACTTATAGTCATGCTAAAAGAAAAGAGGTGGAGGAGTAAAAGGAGGGGGAGACACAGATATAGGCATGTCATGCCCTTCTAAAATCAAGAAAGGCTGGAGTAAAAATCTAAAATCAGCCTACCAACACCCAGACGTCGTGACAAGAAAATTAAAAAAAGAAATATCTTTAGGTAGAATGGCGGTTCCTTTCAGAACACTTTGCTTACAAGACGTAGTGGTATCCCCATTGTGAGTTGTGCCAAAAATGGAACCCAATAAATTCGGACTAATCCACCATTTGTCATATCCAAGGGGCAGGTCAGTAAACGACAACATCGACGCGGAACCAAGTACAGTAGAATATACTGTACATCCTTTGACAAGGCAATCAGGTGGATCAAGAAGTTGGGAAGGGTCACCCTAATGGCCAAAACAGACATTGATGCGGCATTCCGGTTACTTACGACCTGTGCCTCCGAATAGTGTCCACCTGTTGGGCTGCTTCTTTGAAGGAGCATACTATATAGATCGCTGTTTGCCCATGGGGTGCTCCAGATCCTGCTCACTATTTGAAGCGTTTACTTGCTTCCTCGAATAGGTTGTAATGGACATTTCTAAGGGGGCACATATTATCCATTACCTCGACAACTTCTTATGCCTGGGCCCAAAAGATTCGCCACAGTGTGAATACACGCGGTAGTCCACCTGTGAGAACGAGAGAGCTGGAGGGAGAGCGGACACCAGAGCCGAGAGGTTAGATGGAGAATGGAAGAAGGAAAGAGGGCGAGGGAGGTAAGGGAGTACAGTGGAAGGCCGACCTGAGCTCCCCCACATTCCTGCTGGGCGGGGAACAGCCCTGGGAAGAAAAGCCGCTTGCGCATCCCTTTGAGGCTACGGGCGCGAGCGGGCAGAGGGACTATGCTGGAGTGCGAAGCCGGCACGGCCAGTCCGTTTCTGCCCGTGCGACCTCCGTGTCGCCGGGTTTGTGCCAGAGCCGCGGTGGACCCTGACGGCCAGCCCCCCTCTCCCAATACTGGTGCCTGTCCACTGGTGGGTCGAGCCCCCCACGGTGGGGGGGGGGAGTAACATCTGCAGAAGAAAGACCATCTTCCAGCCAAACTAAGATGTCTACTTCTTTTCGTGGACAATGTGATACGATCCCTTTCTTACGGACACGCCCATCGCTACAAATTCCAGATGAGGCACAAAAACAGCAGGTGCTTCAACTTATATCAAGTGCTCCTTCAAGTGGGCTCTCCTCCACCTCAACTTCAACATCACAAATACTCCAGTCCTCAGAGGTGTCACCCCAATCGCACTTGCTTCCTCACAGCTCCCAAGTCTCCAGCTGCCCGTCTGAGTATGGGGTAACACAGATGGTTGAGCCTGCATAGCTGTTTACTCATACTATAGCCTGGGAAACGGAGGTCTGCTCCAGAGCTTCTGTTAATCCAGACGAGGAAATGATCTGCACTGATGCCCAGAATCTTTATGAGTCGGATCCAGGACTAGATGAAGAAGGTTCTGAGCATAATGTAGACCCTCGTTCCCAAACTGTAACTCCTGTTGGTGGAGACAATGATGAAGACGATGATGAGACTCAAATACCTGATTGGAGTGACAACTTGACTTTTCGGTCAGGGCAGGAAGAGGTTGGCTCTGAGGACGACGGGTGTGAGAACACACAGGGTGATGGTGACGAGTTTGGAGATCCCACTTACTGTCAACCCACAGTCAGCCAGTCGATGAGGTCAGCAGAGGAGGTGGAAGAGGATGTGACTAGCCCAGGGGATGGGGATAACTCGGTACCCAGGCCTTTGCCTGGCCTTTGGGATGTCGCGGTTCTCGGCTCTCGGGCCCGTACCCTGGGCTCACTCTTTAAAAAGGTGGATAATTGTTAATTTTATAAGAGTTCGTGACGCCACCTGTGGTATCTGGTGAGAAGCACCAGCGCTGCAGCAGTCCACTGAGGCCGGTGATAAGGCAGCTCGATGGTATAGCTCCCCACAGGTGGAGCTAGGCCTCAGAAAAGCGTAAACAGGGGGAATGCAGGACAGGCGAGACCCAGCTGGGTCAGAGCAAGAACGGGAACGGACACGGTAGTCACTTCAGTACCTTTTACTGGTGGAAATTCAGGCACATCCCGGAGCACTGTAGGGTGAAGGGTGTATATCAGGATTCGCCCCAATGAGCGGGTGTAGGGCCTCCTGTTTCTTGCCTCTGCGTAGTAAGTTTCTGACCTGCCTGGAGCTAGGCCTAGCTTTGTCTCTGTCCTGCGCTGGCTGACCTTGTGGTAGGGCCTTGTCTTGGAGTTCACGCTCCCAGTATGCGGGGCCTAAGCGTCTCCTGGCTCTGTTACGTATCAGCACCTTAGCGATCCTGGGACTTGTAGTTCTCCAGGGATTCCGGTTATGCCTTACTGGGTCATAGAGATCCCGGTAAGCTCGGATCCGGTGTCCGGTAAATGCTTCGGGGTGAGCTGGTTAAGCTCCTCTGCCCCCTATGTACTAACTCTCCACTCGCCTTCGGCCTACTCGGGCCCTCACTAGGCTATACACACTAACGGCAGCTGGCCGCGCTTCACCGATCTTATGGCGCCGGCACACCTTAAGCTCTAGCTGGGCTCCCTGAATCTAGCTAGCAGGAGCCTCGTGCTCCACTGCTGAACTATTAACTGAGTTCTCTAGACTAGACTGAGCTCCACTGCAGACTGACCTCTCTTAGGCTTCTCTACTGCAGGAACTCTTCAGAGGAACTGAACTGCCTAGCTCCACCTTCCCTATTTATATCCCTAATGGGCTCCCTCTGCTGGTCTGAGGTGGAAGGTGGAGATGTGTGAATATTTATGGGGGCCTCTTGTGGAGGATTCCATCAATGCACTCTTCTAGGATCTGTGATACCAAGCGCAGCTGGGCGTCACAGATGCTATTGATGACGAGGTTAGGTTGCGCCTTCCTGGACAGAGACGGAGTACTGGAAGCACGTCAACAACTGCATCCTCAACCACAACTCTGCCTCTGACCACAAGTCGTGGTGGTTCTTCAGGTCGCATGGGCTCTGAGCCTTGCATAGCTTGGGCATTTTTTCAGATCGATAAGGATGACCCAACTCGTGTTATCTGTAATATTTGTCACCAAAAGCTAAGTAGAGGCCAAAAAATCCATAGTTTGAGTACATCATGCATGAACCGTCACATGGATATGAAGCATAAGTTGCAGTGGGAAGCTGACTGTGCTACAATGCGGCCTAGCGGGCCGGGCCAACAACCGTCTGCCCCATCTTGTGCATCCGTGGCCTCTTCATCCTCTGTGACTGGGGGGACAGCAGTCACACATGTTTTTGGATGCAGACCTGCCACCTCTTTACCCGCAACAGCCAGTGTGATTGGCAGGTCATCATTTCATTTGGAAGTGGAAACACCAGCTGGTGTTGAGCGCTCTCCGACATCGAGAGCACCACCTTTGGATCAAGGCAACCTAACTTTTCCGCCTGCAGCTTCTTCAGAGACCGGCAGTTTGCCGGTGACACCCTACTCAACCCCGTCTAAGCACAGCAGCCAGCCCTCGGTCCCTCAGATGTGGACAAGTAAAAGACCATTTCCTCCTAGCCATGAGAAAGCTAAGAGGTTGAATTTCACCATCTGCAAGCTCTTGGCTACAGAAATGCTGCCTTTCCGCCTGGTGGACACAGAGGATTTTCGAGACCTTATGTTCGTTGCAGTGCCCCAGTACCAGATGCCCAGTCGGCACTACTTCTCAAAGAAAGGTGTGCCTGCGCTCCCCCAGCATGTCGCACACAACATCACCGCTTCTTTGAGAAACTCTGTGTGTGACAGGGTGCATTTCACCACAGACACTTGGACGAGTAGGCATGGACAGGGGCGTTACATGTCGCTGACTGGGCACTGGGTAACTATGGTGACAGCAGGACAAGGGGCTGCGGTCCAAGTCTTGCCGTCCCCACGAGTTGTGCGTCAATCCTCTTTATCTAGATGTTCCTCCACTGCTTCTGCCTCCTCAACCTCCTCTCGGTCCTCCACCTGCACCCATAGCCTGTCTAGTAATGCCACCCACTTTCTAACTGCACAGAAGGAATCCTGCACACCTCCTTACTATGCTGGCAGCAGGGCTCAACGGCATCAGGCGGTGTTTACTTTTAAATGTCTGGGAAATGTGAGTCACACAGCTGAGGAGTTGTGGTCAGCTCTGGAGACCCAGTTTCATGAATGGTTGTCTCCACTGGACCAGCAACCAGGGAAGGCCGTGGGCGACAATGCTGCAAACCTGCGTGCGGCCCTTCACCGGGGCAATGTCACACACGTGCCTTGTATGGCTCATGTGTTGAAACTGGTTGTCCAGCAATTTTTAGCCCACTATCCCGGACTAGATGGCCTTCTGCAGAGGGCACGGTCGCTGTGTGCTCACTTCCGCCGTTCGCATCCCACAGCTCAACGACTTACATCTCTACAGAAGTTGGTGGGCCTGCCAGTTCACCGGCTGAAATGCGATGTGTCGACACGGTGGAATTCAACTCTGCACATGTTGCAGCGACTGTGGCAGCACCGACAAGCCCTGGTGCAATACATTCTGATGTATAGCCTGGGCCAACGAGATCCAAAAGGTGGGGCAAATCAAGCTGCAGGAGTGGTCTCAGATCAGGGACCTATGAAGTTGACGCGCCCCCTGGGCCAAAGGGGCCGCCGCTGCGGAACAGTCCTCTGAAGCTGGTGGTTTTGCAGCAATGGTATTATTACTCCCCACAGGAAGAGTGTAGCTTCAGGGCAGTGTGGGTGGATGATGGTGGTTGTAGTGCAGGGAGTCAGTAATGAACACAGAGTCCGTGTGATGCAGTCCCAAGATCTTTACTCACAGTTGTTGCAGTCCAGATTACAGGTACCAGAGCAATCTCACCCGTCGTGCTGTGCTTACTCAGTGAGGGGCTCAGTCCACCCCCAGATAGCTCCGGAGTACTTAGCAGGACCCCCTTCTGTGTGTCCTTTCTCTGGCCTTCTCCCTGCACCTCACACCCAGTGACACTTCTATCCGGTATCCTCGGGCCTTGGCGGGCGACATGTGGTCCGTCCCCTGGGTCCTATGTGGCTACCTTCTTAGTGAGACTGGTGTGGACTTTGGCCTGCAGTACATGAAATGCTGCAGCCTCCGGTTTCTAGTTGAGCCTTGCTGTTTCTCCGCTAGTTGAGGGACCGGTTCCCCTTATCTGGCCTGACCCCTCTACCTCCTGGTAGCAGCAGGCGTACGGGCGGCCTTCTGCACGGCCCGTACCCCTAGGGTCCCTTCGGTTCCTGGAGCCTTCCTGCTCCCACTCCTCTTCTCTCCTTCAGTCCTGGGCCTGCCAGGCTAGGCCCGCCTCTGGAGCAGAGCTCATGCAGAGCCTCTGCTCCTGTCACTTCTCCTCCTCTGACTGGCTTGCTCTTTCTAAGATGGCTTCCTATTTATGCTCTCCCTGTCATGTGCTCCCCTAACCTGCTTTCTCCACCCACACCCACTACATAGGACCCTCCCGCCAGCTAGGGACCTGGGACTGTGCTCTCCCTTAGGAGCAATCTCACCCTACCCCCACTGCGGGTATGTGTTGGATGCAGGTGTTAGGGTCCCGAGCCATACTCCTTCCTTACCTGAGGGTGAGACACAACACCTCTGGGTGAGATGCAGTACATCTGTGGCGACTGAACCCTCAGGGGCGCCACACACCCTTCTGCACTGTTTTGAAATGGCGACGAAGATGTTTAGTGCTAACGACGATGCCATTATCAGCATGACTATTCTGGTGATTTACATGCTGGAGCACACGTTAAACAGAATTCAGAGTCAGGTGGTGGGACAAGAGGAGGTGAAGGAAGTAGAGGAGGAGTGGTATGCGGAAGGGATAACATCTCTAAGGTCCAGACAGTCGGCAGCACCAAGGCGACAGGCATGGGAGGGTGGGGGAGAGGGATTAACCAGGGCGCATGGTACTGTTGAGGAAGGTGCAGGAGCCGAGGAAGAGGTGGAGGACGAACTGGCGATGGGCATGTAAGACTCATCAGATTAGGGAGACCTTGATCACATTTCTGTTGTGCGAGGTTGGGGGGAGAGGGCAGAGGAAGGAAGCATGATTCTAACCTCACTACCAACACAACAAGGACTTGGTCCTCCTGGATGCGCAAGACACATGAGTGCCTTCTTGCTGCACTACCTGCAACATGACCCTCGGATTGTCAGAATTCGAAGTAATCCTGACTACTGGGTTGCCACACTCTTAGATCCCCGGTACAAAAGTAAATTTGCTGAAATATTTCCTGCCATAGAAAGGGATTCACGCAAGCAGGAGTATCAGCAGAGGCTGTTGCAGAATCTTACATGTGCTTTTCCACAAAACACCAGTGGTGCACCTAGTGAATCTCACAGTCCTAACTTGCCAACCATGGGACTGTCGAGTCTTCATCACTCAAACCGTAACAGTAACACAGTATCTGCTGGTAACAGCAATTTCGTGGAATCGTTTCACCACTTTTTTAGACCATCCTTTGCAAGGCCACAGGAGACAAGAAGTCTGACACATAATCAACGCCTAGAGACAATGGTACAGGAGTATCTCCAAGTGAACATCGAAGCCATGACTGTCACTGGACCCTTGCTCATTTTGGGATTCCAATCTGGGAAAATGTCCGGAGCTCGCCACTCACGCCTTGGAGATCTTGTCATGCCCTGCAGCCAGCGTTTTCTATGAACGTGTGTTCAGCGCTGCTGGTGATGTGCTGCCAGATAAGCGCACGCGGCTGTCCACTGAGAATGTAGACAGACTCACGTTCATAAAGATGAACAAATCATGGATCCGAAAAGAATTTTCTACCCCTGTGTCATCCTGGGGAGACTAAAAGCTTGAGGATTTGGTAAAATCACCTCACCAACCGTTGTAAGCAACTCTGGGGCAATTGATGCCACTTAAGTGGTGTCTGTGCCACAATTTTTGGAAAAATGGAGACTCTTTTTGGAGTCCCCTTGCTGTGTTTTACGTGACATTGGCATCATCAATTCCAGGTGGGTTGGGTCGCTCTCCCCCCCCTTTTAACTGTAAGAAACTACATACACTATGGCTTGGGGTAAAACAGATGGTTGAGTCTGAAGAGCTGTTTACTCAGAGGTTTGCTCCAAAGCTTCAGTGTCTGCTAGTCAGCGTAGAATTTTTAACTGCATCTAGCCTAGGCAATACTTTGGGCGTATTAGCCCAGCTGCGAAGCAAGCTGCACCGCCTGTGTATCTTATAAGAATTTTTAAATGCAACTAGCCTAGGCAGACTGTGGGGACCCCCAACCAAACCTAGACGCTCAGCCCCCCTACTGCCCCCCTTTCCTTGACAATACAATAATGTAACTCTTACAACTGGATGGGTGAGGATCGGTCACAGCTTTATTAACTCTTTTTACTCATTCCATTAGAAAGGCATTTTATTTCTAAAATAATTCAGCTTGTTGCAGCATGCCCTGGGTCTCCACACCGGCAAGTTGGCCAACAAGTGTAGCTCTCCAACATGTCCTTTCTATTTCCAGGCCACGGAGGATCCTGCGTACTCGTATGCAGGACTCTGACCCCCATCCATCACTCTTAACGCTTGTTCCACTCCGTCCTGGAGTCCTGACAGGAATATGTCCAGTCCAATATCCATTAAGTGAACACCGTCGGGCCATATGAGGCCTGCTTTATCTCCTTCCCGTTGTCGGTGTTGTATCACTACACCGCCTCTGTCTCTTCTAAATTTTGCCATCCGAATATTTATTACCCGCCTTGTCCGTTCGATGGCCGTGATGTCTCGCGCACCTTGCCATACCACTATCGGCACAATCTCTGACCATACTATAGTTAGTTTTGTGAAAAATTCTCTGAAGCGCTCAGTGTCTAGTTTCATTATTGCCATTAGTTATGCGTTCATGTGATGACCTAGGTAGTTTCCCCCGGCCTATATAACTAAGATGACCGGACCTCTTGCCTCTCTCCCTACCTTGATTACCTCCATTAGTACCTGTGGCCATAGCAGGCCTCCAATACCTCTCCAGTTGAAATATGTGTTATGAAACTCTAATTTCCTCCCGCCTGGGCGGACTTTCGCCCTCTTTTCTGCCCAATACACGAGTGGCCTATCACCCACACTGTTGGCTTAGCGTCACCTGTAAAAGAAACAAACCACGTTAGGATAACAAGTCCGGTCTTATGTATCTCGCCAAACACGTGGATCGCCATCTCCCTATCCTCTGAACTTCCATTTCTGACAGTCCTGCTCTTGCTTCCATGGCCGTGCCAATGCGGAATGAGTGTGTCCCGTAATCTTTGGGGTGGTTCCCTGCCGATGTTATGCATTTATTAAATATAGCTTGGAACTGGTATCTTGATAATGGCGTTCCATCAATGTGTGATAGGAAGAAATTACTTTGTGATCTGATGGTTATATATGTTTTTACTATTGTTACCCGACTCAGTGTACCGTTTGTGGGTTGTAGAAGTACCCAAGTGCCCCTGCCCGCTGGAACCGTTTTCGATTGGCGTATGCGTAGACATATTGCATTATTGGCTATGACTACGTCCTGGTGTAATAAGCCTCCACTGGTGGTAATTTTGGATTGAGGGACTAATTCGCTTAATCATAGCGCCCCGAAGAAGGCGATCGCAAATGCAGTAGACAGTAGTGTTGCTTCAAATTGTGAGTGTCATGTTAATGGTGTTAGGGATTAGAGATGAGCGTTGTTCTACTCGAACTGTTCGCCAATCTCAAATTCGAGCTGTTTTGGGCGGTGTTCGAGCCGTTCGGCGAACACGAACGATTTGAGAAAAATTCGGCTGTTCGAGGTTATGTTCGATAACTGTTCGTGCACCAAAATCATAACTGGATTTTTTCTCAGTAATGATGAAAATGAATGTTAATACGCAGTTTGAGTGTACAGCGGGGTGGGGGGAGGGGCAGGGGATGGATCTCTGCAGGAATAATGAAGATCTCTATTTTTTTTTCTCTTTCCCGCATTTACAGTGGGGAGGTGCAATCTGTCAGCCTATCAGCAGCGCACACACGGAACGAAGTGCTTTTTTCACACAAGCAAGGGCATGTGTCATTGGCAGTGTATGTCACATGTCCTTGCCCTATAAGACCAAGCCATTTTCCCCGTCGCCACCATTTTCTCACTGCTGCAGCTGCGTGTTAGACGGCACCGCTGTTGCTGTGTGCGCTATACCTTGTTAATTTCAAGCCAATTTTCGCACAAATCTACAGATAGCTTGGGAGTAGGGAATAGTTGTGATTGCAGTCCTTTTAAGGACTAGGTTACAGCATTTCCTACGACTTTTATCAGGCAGGTCTGTGCTCTTAAATAGATAGATTGTGGGAGTAAAGACTAATTGTAATTGCAGTCCTTTTCAGGACTAGGTTACATCAGTTCCTATCAGTTTTTGCCAGACAGGTCTGTGCCAGTGCTGTGCAAGTTTTTTTCACAGCATTTGGCTGAATCTAGCAAAGCTAATCCTTTTTGGTCTATTGCAGAGTGTGTTTGTCAGTGGAGTAGCCTATCTGTGTTGCAAGATATACCACCTGTGTATAGAATACCAATTTTTTTACTGCACCTAGTGAAGTAAAATCTTTTGGGCATAGCATCATTCTATTAGTCCATCTATACTGACCTCCATCAGGTTGCAAATTGAATATAATTTTTTTCTGCATCTAGCTCTGAAAAAATATTTGGGCTTCTAGCAGTGTGTGGGACTTGTTCTATTAATCCATCTATACAGACCTCCATCAGGTTGCAAACTGAATATAATTTTTTTCTGCATCTACCTCTGAAAAAATATTTGGGCTTCTAGCTGTGTGTGGGACTTGTTCTATTAGTCCATCTATACTAACCTCCATCAGGTTGCAAACTGAATATATTTTATTTCTGCATCTACCTCTGAAAAAATATTTGGGCTTCTAGCTGTGTGTGGGACTTGTTCTATTAGTCCATCTATAGTGACCTCCATCAGGTTGCAAATTGAATATAATTTTTTTCTGCATCTAACCCAGCCAATAGTTTTGGCCTAATACCACAGTTTGGCCACTCAGCTCTGCTCGGTTGCCATCCATTGTTTTTTTGTGCAAACAACTCCAGAGTTGTGAATTAGTTAACCAACAAAATGAGTGGAAAAAGGCCTGCTGCTGGTGGCCTGCTGCTAGAAGCCCAAATATTTTTTCAGAGGTAGATGCAGATAAAAATTATTTTTAATTTGCAACCTGATGGAGGTCAGTATAGATGGACTAATAGAGAAAGTCCCACACACTGCTAGAAGGCCAAATATTTTTTCAGAGCTAGATGCAGACAAAAAATTATTTTCAATAGGCGTGTTGGGAAGGGGAAAAAAGGTCGTGTCCGTGGGGTAGGTGTTAAAGCAACAGTAACATCTGCAGAAGAAAGACCATCTTCCAGCCAAACTAAAATGTCTACTTCTTTTAGCGGACAATGTGATAAGATCCCTTTCTTACGGCCACGCCAATCGCTACAAATTCCAGATGAGGCACAAAAACAGCAGGTGCTTCAACGGATATCAAGTGCTCCTTTAAGTGGGCTCTCCTCCACATCAACTTCAACATCACAAATACTCCAGTCCTCAAAGGTGTCACCCCAATCGCACTTGCTTCCTCACAGCTCCCAAATCTCCAGCTGCCCGTCTGAGTATGAGGTAGAACAGATGGTTGAGTCTGCAGAGCTGTTTACTCATACTATAGCCTGGGAATCAGAGGTCGACTCCAGCGCTTCTGTGAATCCAGACGAGGAAATGATCTGCACTGATGCCCAGAATCTTTATGAATCGGATCCAGGACCAGACGCAGAAGGTTCTGACCATAATGTAGACCCTCATTCCCAAACTGTAACTCCTGTTGGTGGAGACAATGAGGAAGACGATGATGAGACTCAAATACCTGATTGGAGCGACAACTTTAGTTTTTTGTCAGGGCAGGAACAGGTTGGCTCTGAGGACGACGGGTGTGATAACGCACAGGGTGATGATGATGAGGTTGGAGATCCCACTTACTGTCAACCCACAGTCAGCCAAGAGATGAGGTCAGCAGAGGAGGTGGAGGAAGATGCTAGTGACGACGAGGTCAGGTTGCGCCTTCCTGGACAGAGACGTAGTACTGGAAGCATGTCAACAACTGCATCCTCAAACACAACTCTGCCTCTCACCACAAGTCGTGGTGGCTCTTCAGGTCGCATGGGTGCTAAGCCTTGCATAGCCGGGGCATTTTTTCAGATCGATAAAGATGACCCAACTCGTGTTATCTGTAACATTTGTCGGCAAAAGCTAAGTAGAGGCCAAAAAATACATAGTTTGAGTACTTCATGCATGAACCGGCACATGGACATGAAGCATAAGTTGCAGTGGGAAGCTCAGTGTGCTACAATGCAGCCTAGCCGGCCGGGCCAACCACCGTCTGCCATATCTTGTGCATCAGCGGCCTCTTCATCCTCTGTGACTGGGGGGACAGCAGTCACACCTGTTTTGGGGCGCAGACCTGCCACCTCTTTACCCGCAACAGCCAGCGTGATTGGCAGGTCATCATTTTCTTTGGAGGTGGTAACACCAGCTGGTGTTGAGCGCTGTCCGACATCGATAGCACCACCTTTGGATCAAGGCAACCTAACATGTCCGCCTGCATCTTCCTCACAGACCGGCAGTTTGCCGGGGACACCCTTATCAACTCCGTCTAAGCACAATAGCCAGCCCTCGGTCCCTCAGATGTGGACAAGTAAAAGACCATTTCCTCCTAGCCATGAGAAAGCTAAGAGGTTGAATTTCACCATCTGCAAGCTCTTGGCTACAGAAATGCTGCCTTTCCGCTGGTGGACACAGAGGATTCTTTGAGAAACTCTGTGTGTGACAGGGTGCATTTCACCACAGACACTTGGACGAGTAGGCATGGACAGGGGCGTTACATGTCGCTGACTGGGCACTGGGTAACTATGGTGACAGCAGGACAAGGGGCTGCTGTCCAAGTCTTGCCGTCCCCACGAGTTGTGCGTCAATCCTCTTTATGTCAAAGTTCCTCCACTGCTTCTGCCTCCTCAACCTCCTCTCGGTCTTCCACCTGCACCCAAAGCCTGTCTGGTCATGCCACAAGCTTTCTAACTGCGCAGAAGGGATCCTGCACACCTCCTTACTATGCTGGCAGTAGGGCTCAACGTCATCAGGAGGTTTTTACTTTGAAATGTCTGGGAAATGTGAGTCACACAGCTGAGGAGTTGTGGTCAGCTCTGGAGACCCAGTTTCATGAATGGTTGTCTCCACTGGACCTGAAACCAGGGAAGGCCGTGTGTGACAATGCTGCAAACCTGGGTGCGGCCCTTCGCCGGGGCAATGTCACACACATGCCTTGTATGGCTCACGTGTTGAACCTGGTTGTCCAGCAATTTTTAGCTCACTATCCCAGACTAGATGGCCTTCTGCAGAGGGCACGGTCGCTGTGTGCTCACTTCCGCCGTTCGCATCCCGCAGCTCAGCGACTTACATCTCTACAGAATTCGTTGGGCCTGCCACTTCACCGGCTAAAATGCGATGTGCCTACCCGGTGGAATTCAACTCTGCACATGTTGCAGCGACTGTGGCAGCACCGACAAGCCCTGGTGCAATACGTTCTGACGTATAGCCTGGGCCAACGAGATCCGGAGGTGGGGCAAATCATGCTGGAGGAGTGGTCTCAGATCAGGGACCTATGCACCCTTCTGCACAGTTTTGAAATGGCGACGAAGATGTTTAGTGCTGACGATGCCATTATCAGCATGACTATTCCGGTGATTTACATGCTGGAGCACATGTTAAACAGAATTCGGAGTCAGGTGGTGGCACAAGAGGAGGTGGAGGAAGTAGAGGAGGAGGAGTTGTATGCGGAAGGGCTAACATCTGCAAGGTCCAGACGGTCGGCAGCACCAAGGCGGCAGGCATGTGAGGGTGGGGGAGATGGTTTTACCAGGGCGCATGGTAGCAGCCAAACTAGTGAGGAAGGTGCAGGAGCCCAGGAAGAAGTGGAGGACGAACTGATGGAAGACTCATCAGATGAGGGAGACCTTGATCACATTTCTGTTGTGCGAGGTTGGGGGGAGAGGACAGAGGAAGGAAGCATGATTGTTACCTCGCCACCAACACAACAGGGACTTGGTGCTCCTGGATGCGCAACACACATGAGTGCCTTCTTGCTGCACTACCTGCAACATGACCCTCGAATTGTGAGAATTAGAAATAATCCTGACTACTGGGTTGCCACACTGTTAGATCCCCGGTACAAAAGTAAATTTGCAGAAATTATTCCTGCCATAGAAAGGGATGCACGCATGCAGGAGTATCAGCAGAGACTGTTGCAGAATCTTACATGTGGTTTTCCACAAAACACCAGTGGTGCACGTAGTGAATCTCACAGTTCCAACTTGCCAACCGTGGGACCGTCAAGTGTTCAGCACTCAAACCGTAACAGAACCACAGTATCTGCTGGTAACATCAATTTTGCGGAATCATTTCACCACTTTTTTAGCCCATCCTTTGCAAGGCCAAAGGGGACAAGAAGTCTGACACATAGTCAACGCCTAGAGACGATGGTACAGGAGTATCTCCAAGTAAACATTGAAGCCATGACTGTGTCACTGGACCCTTGCTCTTTTTGGGCTTCCAATCTGGATAAATGGCCGGAGCTAGCCACTTACGCCTTGGAGATCTTGTCATGCCCCGCAGCCAGCGTTCTGTCTGAACGTGTGTTCAGCGCTGCTGGTGGTGTGCTGACAGATAAGCGCACGCGGCTCTCCACTGATAATGTAGACAGACTCACGTTCATAAAGATGAACAAATCATGGATCCGAAACGACTTTTCTACCCCTGTGTCATCCTGGGGAGAGTAAAAGCTTGATGACTGGTTAAAATCACCCTACCAACCATTTTAAGCTTTCAAATTACTAATCATGTTTATCTGTATCTTGACTGGAAAATAATTTGGGCTTTGTAGCAGTGTGCAGCACTGATCCTATTAGCCCATCTATACTAAGCTCCACCAGATTTAAAATTAATAATAATTTGTAGCTGCATCTAGCCTGGAAAATAATTTTGGGGCTCCGAGATGCACAAGACACATAAGTGCCTTCTTGCTGCACATCCCTCAACATGACCCTCATATTGTAAGAATTCGAAGTAATCATGACTACTGGGTTGCCACACTCTTAGATCACCCAAACTTTTCGATCAACCTTTTCATTTTAATAAAGACCAAAAAAATGGTCATTTTTGAAATTATAAGCATTAGCAGGTTATTAGAAACTGAAATCAAACAGTTTTCAACTCAAAACTTTATTCTAGGTGATGTTACATTTTCACATAGGACCCCTTGTTCGAAAGGAGCTTCTCAACTCTCTCGTCCATTGAATTTGTTAGGTTTTGGATGGTTTCTGCTTCAATTGTTTTGCATGAGGACAGAATACCCTCCCAGAGCTGTTGCTTAGATGTGAACTGCCTCCCGCCATCATAGACACTCCTTTTGATGATGCTCCAGAGGTTCTGAATGGGGTAGAGGTCAGGGGAGCATGGGGGTCACACCATAAGTTTGTCCCCTTTTATGCCCATATCAGCCAGAGATGCAGATGTTTTATGTGCAGCATGAGATGGTGCATTATCATGCAGAAAAATGATCTTGCTGTGAAATACACGGTTCTTCTTCTTGAACCATGGCAGGAAGTGCTGTTTGAGAAAATCCGCATACATTATGGAGTTCATCTTTAGCGCCTTCAGGGATCCTAAAGGGGCCGACAATCTCTCTCCCCATGATTCCAGCCCAAAACATTACTCCACCTCCTCCTTGTTGGCGCTGTAGCCGTGTTTGCGTGGGGTGTCCATCAACCAGCCATCCTCCACTCCATCCATCTGGACCATCGAGCGCTGCACGGCACTCATCCGTGAACAAAACAGTTTTGAAATCAGTCTTCATGTAATGTTTGGCCCACTGGAGCCGTTTCTGCTTGTGTGAAGTGGATAGAGGAGGTCGACAGGATGGCATATGCACAGCTGCAAACCTCTGAAGGACCCTGCATCTTGTTGTTCGGGGGACGTTGGAGGCACCAGCAGCTTCAAAAACTTGTCTGCTGCTATGACAAGGCTTTTTTGCCGCTGCTCTTTCAACCTGACGTAATTGCCTGTAGGAAAGAGTCCTCAATTTGCCCTTATCAGCACGCACACGTGTGTACTGTGAATCAGCTACATACTTCTTGATTGCCAAGACACTTCATCCTGATCATCGCACAATGTTGATTGTAGTCATACCTTGACCTAAACACTCCACAATTTGTTGCTTCTCAGCAGCCGACACATCCTTTTTCTTTCCCATTTTGGCAGAAAATGTAGGCTGCTTAATAATGTGAGACAGCCTTCTTAAGTAGTCTTGCCTTTCATTGGACACACCTGCCAAACTAATTAGCACAGGTGTCTGCAATTGCTTACAGTGATATAAAGAGCCCTGACACACATCACCATCAATGAGTTTAACAGACAAACAAACAAATTCTTCCCTTATCACTCCTAAACACTTTTTGCATAATAATTTGGAACACAGTGTACATGTGCTTTTCCACAAAACACCAGTGGTTCACGTAGTGAATCTTACAGTTCTAACTTGCCAACCGTGGTCTGTATGGAGTTGTTCAATAAAGGGCCCAAAATTAAGATAACATAGATGGGAGAGGTCTCTATGAATAGGAATTCCTAAGTATTTGATACCCTGTGAGGGCCAGGCAAAGGGAAAGTTGGACTGGATGGAATCCTATATGGATTTGGGGAGGGAGACATCGAGGGCCTCAGACTTCGCTGCATTGATTTTAAAATTTGACCATGTAACAAAGTGATCTATTTCAGCCATAACAGCATGGATGGATATATGTGATTGAGTGATATATACTAGGACATCATCAGCAAATAGAGAGCACTTGTACTCGGTGCCTCCCACCTCAATCAACCTAATATTGGGGTTATGGCGAATTGATGAGAGCAGGTGCTCCGTCACTAGGATGTATAAGAGAGGGGACAGAGGACATCCCTGCCTTGTCCCATTGGTGATTGTGAAAGGTGATGAAAATGTTCTGATGCACCCCCTGGGCCTTGAGACACCCGGAGCCGGACCCTTTTTGGTGGATGCTGGTGGTTGTAGTCTTCGTGGCGGCGACCCGGTTCCGTGGCTCAGGGTGGTCAAACCAGTGGCGGAACTATTTATGTGGTTTTGATGTTTAAATGTCCGACTACGCCACCCGTGGATTGCGGTCAGAGTGAACCGCCGCTGCAGGGCAGACCGCTGAGGCTGGTGTTGTGGGTGCAGCAGAGCATAGCATAACTCCCCACGGGAGGAGTATAGCCTCAGGGCAGTGTATGCGGAGGATGGGGATGATGGTGCAGGGCAGCAGCAGTAACGACACGGAGTCAGTGATGCAGTCCAGGGCCTTTACTCACAGTTCTTATTATCCAGACCACGTCTGCAGGTAACGGCTGCCCACGTCGTACTGTGCTCACCAGGTGAGGGGCTCAGACAACTCCCAGATAACTTTGGAGTGCTTCACAGGACCCCCTATGTGTGTCCTTTGTCTGGCCTTTCTTACCAACCCTTCTATCCGGCTGCCTCGGGCCTCCTCTTGGTAAACTTGGCGCCAGTTTCCCTGACCCTATGTGTTGCCCTCCTAGCGGGTGTAGCGAGGGGCTGCGCCACATAAAATGTCACAGCCTCCGGTTTCTAGCTGAGGGTCATTTCCTGCCTCCACTAGTTTCGGGGACCGGTCTCCCCCTTTGGCCTGACCCCTCCATGCAGGTGGATTCGGGCGTGCGGTGGCGACTCGCCCGTCCGCACCCCTGGGATCCCTTCGTTCCTCGTTCCTGGAGCCTTTTCCGCTCCTCTTCCTTCCTTCTCCCTCTTCCAGGCCTGGGCCTCTGTTACTAGGCCCGCCTCCGGAGCAGAGCTCATGCAGAGCCCCTGCTCCCTGCCACTTCTGCTCAGACTTCTCTGCACTGAACTAAGATGGTGCCCACCTTTTATTCTCCCTTCTCAATGCACCCAGGAACTGCTTCCTCCCTGCTCCTGCACTACAGGGTTCCCCTTCCTCAGTGTTCCCTCCCCCCACTCCAGCCAGGGACAGGGACTGTCGTGCCCATCTCAGGGGCATATTGGTCGCCCTGCCCCACGGCAATGTGGTGTAATGCATGCAGGTGTCGGGTCCTGATCCACACTCCATCCTTACCTGAGAGTGAGATATCACACCTCTGGGTGAGGTGCAATACCTCTGTAGCAACCGAGCCCTCAGGGTGCTACAGTTCCATTTATCTTCAGCCTAGGTGACGTATTGCGATACAGGGCCGTGATTTTGGCTATAAAAGGGTCCCCAAGACCCCTACCCCAAGCTTTTTAAGAGAATCATATATGGCGTGCCAGGAGACTCTTTGGAATGCTTTCTCAGCATCCAACGAGAGTATCTAATTACAAATTTTTAACTGCATCTAGCCCAGGAAATACTTTGTGCCTAGTAGCAGTGTCTGCTAGTCAGCGGATTATCCCGGCTGTTAAGCAAGCTACACCACCTGTAGTTTGGACACTTCATTTTTTCAAAGGAAATGCTTCGGGACCACGGGATACTCAGTGAAGAGCATCAGAAGGCACCCCATGGCATAGGGGCTGGGACTGGCAGTAGGATGCCTTGCGGTGGACAGCCGAGCTCGATCCTTATGAAAGCTTTTTAACTGCAGCAGCTTTAGTGGATGCTACTGGAGCTGGAATTACGCGGCTGCTGGCATGAGACTTGCCCTCCAATAGATCCTTGTAAATGGATTTAAAGTGTATTCATTCAAATTAGAGAGACAATTTAAATTAAAAAGCTTAGAGCTGCCTCCACCACAGGGGGGCTCGCTCGACCCACCAGCGGACAGGCACCAGTATTGGGAGAGGGGGGCTGGCCGTCAGGGTTCACCGCGGCTCTGGCACAAACCCGGCGACACGGAGGTGGCACGGGCAGGAGCGGACTGGCCGTGTCGGCTTCTCACTTTTTGGATTTTAGAAGGGCAAGACATGCCTATATCTGTGTCTCCCCCTCCTTTTACTCCTCCACCTCTTTTCTTTTCGCATGACTATATGTACTTGTCACTTTTCCATGTGTTAGTTGTGTCTTCTGAGCAGTTTGTCAGCTTTTGGACACCTTTGAAGGTGTTTTCTATGTGTTTCTATGTGTTTTTGTTTGCCTGCCATTGGTTTTAACGGTGTTCGAAGGTGTTCGACGAACAGTTCGACGAACAGTTCGGCGAACACACGGGTGTTCGACGAACCGAACCGAACTCGAACACTACGGGGGTGGCTCAACACTATTAGGGATATGATGTGAGAAATCGGTTTTAGTGACACGGGACGGGACGTCTACACTCCTGACTTGGCTGACCCCTTTTCCACCCTTTTATGGATTGTCTGATGATGAATCTTTGTCACATCTCCCCAATTCAGTAGTTGGAAGTGAAATGCTACTCCGGTCAGACACCGCTGCGCTGACGCCCCTGATATGCCCCTCATCATTAGCTGGCGGAGAAATTCTATGGTGACTTGTAATCTGGCTTGTTCACATTGGTCAACCCGTCTGCCTGCTACTAGTCGTGTCCACTCTTCCCATGCCTCACCGTATGCTTGCCACGTCGACGGGGCAACTGACGCTCTGATTAATGGCATCAACTATTGGCCACTAGATCCCATAGGGAGGGGGGGCAACTGTTGCCCAATGGGTGGGCGTTGGGGAGGAGCTCTGTGAAAATCTGCCAATTGAATTGTGATAAAGCATTAGCAGCAGCTTTAGACCCCTCAGCATCATGGCTAGCACGGACCCATACATTGTGTTTTAGGCACAGGAATGAGCCTAGCACTGAGAGAGACGATGATGCCATCTTATTAATGCAGTGCGCTAGGCTGGTGTTTTTTGTTATGAAGCGTATATTTTTGCTAGCCAGGTGCACGCCCCATATTTCTATTGCTACCACTATTGGGAAGAAAAATGATTTTCCGGGCTAGATGCAGCTAAAAATTATTAGTAATTTGAAAGCTGGTGGAGCTTAGTATAGATGGCCTAATAGAATGAGTACCACACACTGCTACTAAGTCCAAAATTATTTTACAGGCAAGATGCAGCTAAAAATTATTATTAATTTCAAAGCTGGTGGAGCTTGGTATAGATGGCCTAATACAATGAGTACCACACACTGCTACTATGCCCAAAAGGTCTTACTTGGCTAGGTGCAGTAAAAAATTTGTATTACATACACAGGTGGTGTAGCTTGCAACACACATAGGCTACTCCACTGACTAACACACACTGCAAGAGGCCCAAAAGGATTTGCTTAGCTAGGTTTAGCCAAATGCTTTGAAAAACACTTGCACAGCACTAAAACAGACCTGCCTGGCAAAAAGTGCTAGGAACTGCTGTAACCTAGCCCTCAAAAGGGCTGCAATTACAAACTAGTCCCTACTCCCTAAACCTTTCTGTCTATTTAAGAGAAAATTCGCTTGCAATTCAGTTACACAAAATAGCGCTAACAGCAGCAGCAGTGCTGTCTAACACTCAGCTGCAGCAGTGAGAAAATGGTGGCGACGGGGAAAATGGCTGGGTCTTATAGGGCAAGGACATGTGACATACACAGTCAATGACACATGCCCTTGCTTGTGTGAAAAAAAGCACTTCGCTCCATGTGTGCGCTGCTGATAGGCTGACAGATTGCACCTCCCCACTGTAAATGTGGGAAAGAGAAAAAAAATGGAGATCTTCATTATTTCTGCAGAGATCCATCCCATGCCCCTCCCCCCCGCCCCGCTGTACCCTCAAACTGTGTATTAACATTGATTTTCAGCATTACTGTGAAAAAATCCAGTTATGATTTTGGTGAACGAACAGTTATCAAACATAACCTCGAACAGCCGGATTTTTTTCAAATCGTTCGGGTTCGTCGAACGACCCGAACACCGCCCAAAACAGCTCGAATTTGAGATTGGCGAACAGTTCGATTCGAACACCGCTCATCTCTAGTTCTGACGCTCCATAGGCATGCAACTTGCGACTCACACGTAAGATCCAATGTGAGCCGGCAAGTGAGTCGTCAAGCGACCCAGAAGATGACCGGAGAGGCTCTGGAAATCAGTTTCTCAGTTAGAATATTAATTAATGTACACTATGTATACATTTACACCAGTTTAGCCAATAAAAGTTTAATGGGAGTGCTTGAGTTTAATATTTTATTATATCTGGCTTATCTATATTAACAGACATTCCTTCTCTAGTTGTTTTATGTAGCTTCATGATTTTGCTTCTGATTATATTTAACATAAGTACAATATTGCAGTTTTAGCTTTATATGCTCTGCTAATGGGAACTACTGTATATCTAATAACATTTTGCTCATTATTGATTAGTAATTATTGTATCTTATGTGTGGTAGTGGTGCTCTTCAGGTATATTTGAATGCTGTATGTGCAGAGTCTTTGCAGTGTATTTCAGAGCCCTTATGACTTTAAAGCATGAAATCAAGAATGTGGCTCAGTGGTTAGCACTGTAACTTTACAGTTCTATGGTCCTCAGCTCAAATCCAACAAAAGACAACAATTGCAAGGAGAATGTTTGTTCTCCCTGCGTTTGTGTGGATTTACTCTCACACTCCAAAGATATACTGATAGAAAATTTAGATATTTAAGAATAAAAACCTTTGTAAACCCATAACACGTATGATAAACGTGGAGGTACAGTATTGACCATAGACTTCTAGGTTAAATTTGGAACTTATCCACAGAAATAATACAGTCGTATGTATAAGATTTAAGACTGAAAAGCATTAAATCTGCATCTTAGTTATTTATTTTTTTCAATGACTTTCTAGTGGCTTTTTCTTTAAGGGAACCTGTCAGGTCCCCTGTGCCCCCAGAACCACCAGCAGTTGTGTCTGCATATGTAAATACTCTGCCTAGCATTCCCTGTATTACATTACACACATAAACAGATCTTTAGAAAAAGTATTTCTAAAGTCCATTCATGATATGTAAATGAGGGCTCTGACTAGTCGAGGGGGCATTAGTGTCCCCAGACTAGTCAGCCCACTTAGTATGTTATCACGCCCTTATAGACGTTATAGCATAACTTACCAGCGCCGGCCTGATCATAAGCGCTATGCTTACCTCGCACATGCTTTCGGCTTCTTCCCCTCTCCTCATTGATCCTATGAAGTTGGGTGTGCAGTGCCAGCTTCAGAGAGACGCACTGCGCATGATCCGAAGTGCAGAGACTTTAAAGAACTGTTAAAAGTGCTTACAAAATGGCTTGTGTGAAAAAAGTACTCACATGTGCAAGATGAGTTGCAGAATTTTTTGCAGTTGTTCCATTCATCTATTCTACTGTACAGCTCTGGCAAAAGAGACCACTGCAAAATTTTAATTTTCTCTGATTTTTCTCTTTATAGCTATATTTTTGAGTAAAATGTACATTGTTGTTTTATTCTATAAACTACTGACAACATGTCTCCGAAATTCAAAGCTAAAAATTTTGTATTTATTTGCAGCAAATGTGTCAGAATGCTAAAAAAGAAACAGTGCTTTCAGACCTCAAATTACTCATGTTTTAACTCAGGAACAGTTCAGAAATCAATATTTGGTGGAATAACCATGATTTTTAATCACAGCTTTCATGCGTCTTGGCATGCTTTCCAATAGAAAACTGTTCAGTGGTCTCTTACATCAAACTACCAATAAGTTTTTATAATTTACTAATCACAAGTACATTGGGCCAATGAGGTAAATACCCTAATACAGATATCCTGCTTACCCTGATTTTTCCTCATTGATCCTAAAATGTGGATTTGTTTAAGACTGAGCCTGAAATGTGGATAATTATGCAGATTGGCCATGGTTTTGCATATTGATATTTGAATTGCCCTTTCCAACAGTTAGAGGATATATTGCTGTCCCCTGAAGTAAATTCACAACAAATCTAAAGTAAAAAAATGCTATTTAGAAATGGATAATCAAAAAGTTGAAACACAGGCACCATATTTAATATAATCCATAATAATGTATATTATAATTTCATATTTATATTATTATGACCTGTGGGTTTTATTAAGACCTGTTATTATGAACGTTGGCATTCATATTATTTTGGTTTCATTTCCAAGGTAGCATTTTCCAGGCATCAGAAGAAAAAAAATGAAAAGGCCAATTTAATTTATATTCCTGGAGCTGGTCATCATTAGATGAAAACAAGTATTAATATTGGATAAAGATCCACACAGTGAGATGAGCACAGAGGTGCTGTCATATGAAAATTACAATTTTATTTTCAGCAGGCATGCATTGTGATTCACTTGCTTAGGATATTAAGGTTTAATAATGCATCTTAAACTTTTGTTCTAGTTTAAAGTCTTTAAATATGTCATTCTTATTTTATATTACAATTCATTTATAACTTTGCATCTGTCATTTTCAAGGACATATGGTACAGATAAATTTATGAAAAGTTAGCCTGCATTCCAAGAAGGAATGAATTAACATAACTTTGCGAAGCTTTCTGTATATTAAGGAGCCTCGATCACTACCAAAAATATGTTTCAAACAGTAGTCAACCATCTTTACTTAAATATTAAGCAAGGTATATGACCTGTAGCCCTAAAAGATCACTCTCTTACAGCAAAAGTAAAATCTATTAGCTGTCAGTGATGTGCCACCACCACAGCTCTCTCAAGACACCTCTCAGTGGTCACTATTAACATAACCCATCCATTAGCCATCCTCACAGCAAATAACCTTGGGCTTATCAGGGTCATTCAACTATTCCTTAGAGGAACATTTGTGGATTTCTGTTTTTTTGTCACTACTAGCAATTGTCATATATTCTAAACTGAAACTGCTACAAGTGAACTGCCATCAAATACACTTTATCCATGAATACTAATGAGTCAAAACACATAAAAGCACAAAGTTGTCATAATAATTGGTTACCTCTGGGGAAAAAAAAGATTTCAGGAATGTGAGTACTTAATATTTAATGCTTACATTTGATTTATTTTATGGATGTAAGTAACTTTTTAAAGTAAAAAAATAAAAAGTTATATTACATTGACACTTTCCCATCCAGGCAATATTTTATTACTGTGTTTGTCTGAGGTGAGCCTGCAAAGATTCAGTATACAAGATGCATATATGCTTAAAGATTAGATATAGTACAAAAGCAAAATAATACAGAGGTAATGTACCTGTAATATAAGAATCATTTATATCCAAAAGTGTTTTACCTCAGAGACTCTGTGAATGCTTCTGCAGCCTCCAATTGTGTGAAACATAAAGCAGAAAAGTGTTATTACCATCCCCGAAGTACCATTTTTCAGTAGAAAATGTTTGCCACACTGAGAAAAGAAATAAAAGATAGCCCTTAAAATATACTCAGGGAAATATTGGATCAGCTTGATAAAATGTACATATTACTTCATTCATCATTCTGCATCCTTCCCAGATGACATAGTGTTTGGACAAAGCCATAGTGTTTAGACAGAGCCACTCACGCGGTGATGAATAGAAGAATGTCATCCAGGAAGCATTAATCCTGCTTAATAGAAGGCCAGCACTCATTCTACCAAGCTGCAACCTTCTCCTGGTCACCAACAATAACATTCTCCAGTTTGCCAGATAGCATGAACATTAGAATGTCAATCCAATAGCTAGCATGGCTGAGTATGAGGAGGATGTGGGCATAATTAATTATGGGTCAGATGACCTCATGTTTGCCCTGCCATCTTGTTTTTTGGTTTATCCTTCTCCTAGTTTTTGTATTCCTGTTAATCAGAGATGGACAAATTTATTCGAATGGAATTGAATTCTTGTCAAACTTTACAGATTTTGCTCAGCGTGAATTCACCAAAATGAGGAATAAAGGCTTGATTTTAGAAAAGAAGTTTTTTTCTGAAAGTTGCTTACTAAAGCATCATAAATACAATTATCGATCAGGCCTTTGTTCACTTAAAGGGAACTAATAATTACATGTCCCTGTACTAAAAGGGTCCCAACCCTTTCATAGCCCTCTAAACATCTTTAAAAAGGTATCCTCATATCACCACAACACAGCATACCATAGACAAATGATGTTATACAAGTCCTGCACCATATGTAAATAATGGGCGAGTTGTCCAACAGGTGGACCCGGACCGTCCTTGGCACCTTCAGTCAGTCTAACAATCCAGCCACTTTGCCTGGGACTGATGTGGACTATGTCTCCTAAAATGTATTAAAGGGAACTTGTTATCTAATTCATGTTGCCCAAACGACAGCCTTCATGAAAAGGATTGTATGTTTTACTTTGAAATGTTGCAGTGTTTCTCAGAAAACATACTTCGTAATGCTGGCTAGGGACTCTGCATCTCGGATTATTAATCCAAAACAGGCCCCCTGCAGCTTCTTTCCACCCTGCTCCCATTGTCTGACAGGTCTTTCCCTATGTGGTTTACTCCTATCAGAGAGGACATGACAGGACCCAATGCAAGTTTTAAAAGAAGCAGTCCTGTGGTGTGGTATCGCGATAAGGTGCAGTTTGATCTGGACTACTATTCCTATATAGAGATATATAAACATACTGCAGCAACAATAATGCTGGAAGAGATGTAAGAGTGTGTAATAAAAGGAACACACAGAATGCTGAATGTTTTATTTTTTTGACGCATTCACAATTATAATAATAATATTTTTTATTTCTATAGCACCAACTAGTGTTGAGCGAGCATGCTCGACACTGCTCGGTACTCGCCCGAGCATCTCGCTACTCGGGATATTCGACGAGCACCGAGCATTTCCGGCTTACTCGGGCGGGAGCTCAGGTCTCCGCCCTGCATGTTTGGCGCTCTTTACAGAGCCAATGAACATGCAGGGATTTCCAGCCAGTTACTGTAATGCCGCAGCCATGTTGTTTGTGGGCATTACAGTGATTGGCTGGTCGCACAGCATCACCTTGAGTATTTAAAACCGGGCGCCGCCATCTTGGACACAGTCGCTCCGGATCAGCCAGTGTAGGGTCAGTGCTGCTGAGTTAGGGAGAGATATATATTGCAAAATAGGGAGTGTAGGGTCTCTAAAGCCTGCCAAATCAAACAAACAGTCCTTCTCAGGACTAATATCCATCCCAGATATCAGGCAGGCAGGCAGGCTGTATAGGAGACGCAGTGGTTATACCAGCAAACGCTGCATTACAGTCCTGTGTGCTCCTGTTGGTCAAATTGCTAGACTTATCCCCTGGTCTCAGGGGCTAGGAATTTTTTTTTTTTTTTTTCATCTAAATCCTGTATTTTTTTTTTCCTCAGTCAGACTGTCCAAATACGCGTCCTATTAACCTTTTGGTATTTCCCAGCCACCCCAAAAAAAAATTGAGTGTGTCTGACTGTTCAGACACCAATATATCTGTTTAAAAGAGTCTGGTGTACGCCACATAAGTATAACTGTGGTTTTGCGGTTCCACGGGTCAAATCTCTGTATTATCCTGCTTTTTGCATTTTTTGCCGTAAAAAAAAACAGTAACAGTGTCTCCCTGTCTGTTCAGTCACAAATATATCTAATTAAAAGATTCTGATGTAGGCCAGAGAAATAGAACTGTGGTTTTCCTCTTCCACGGTTCTAATCTCCTTTTTATTACCCTTTTTCCATTGATAGTGCGAGTGTACGCTATTTTACTTCATTTACAAGGGGCAAGGAGCGTGGCAAGGGATGTGGAACTGGACGTTCTGGTGATGGTGCGTGTAGAGGACGCGGCCGTGGCCAAGGTGAAAATTTGCCACAACCAACAGCCATATTTTCTCGCTCCCACTTCTTGACCGAATTACTAGGGAAGCACACTACAACACCAGTATTGCGAACTGATCAGTGTGAACAGGTTATTAATTGGATAGCAGATAAAACTTCCAGTTACCTGGGCACCACCACCTCCGGTCTGTCTTCCACACGGTCAAGTTTCAGAAGCCGTGAGTCTCGACCGCATACTCCTCTTCACCCTGATGCTCCTTCCTCCCACCATGCCGAGTGTCGTCAAGCAGCAACTGATCCCACACTTAGACACTCTGAAGAGCTGTCCACTGGTCCATTTCCATATTTGTGCCCCTCGCCTGCTCCGCTTGAAGTGGTGGAAGAGGAGATCCCATATAGCGATGCCCAAATATTTGAACAGCCACGGCCACAGAAAGTCGACGCTGGCAATTTGTCACAAGAGGTGGACGATGACGAGACACGATTGCAACAAAGTGAGGAGGAGGATCGTGGTGCGCAAGTGGAAGAGGAGGAGGTGGTGGATGATCTAGTAACTGACCCAACGTGTCAGGAGGACACGCAGAGCGAGGCCAGCAGCACACAGGGGGAGGGAGGCAGAGTACCCCAACAGGCAGAAAGAAGCAGTGTGGTGGCCGCACACAGAAGGCAGACAACAGTTCCCCGTAACACCATCACGAGGGACATTGCCAGTACAACCGGTAGGTCTTCCAGAGTCTGGAATTTTTTTAAAGACTCTGCTGATAACCACAAAAAGGCCATTTGTACCACCTGCCATGCCAGCGTCAGCAGGGGTGACAAAACTACCAACCTGACCACCACCAGCATGATCAGGCACATGGCAGCAAAGCACCCGACTTTGTGGGGCAAACCCCAGGGTCCACGACCAGTGTCAGCGGGTGTCACCACTCCTTCTTCCGCTGTTGTGCATGTAATAGAACCCCCTTTTGTGCGTGCAAGGCAATCCCCTGTCCATACTGCATGCAAAGATGCCCCCTCCTCTCAGTCTTCACTTGTTATGGCAGTTTCTTAAGAAACAGCATCAACGTCCACGTCCACCCGCAGCGTTCAATTGTCCATATCCCAGAGCTTTGAACGAAAGCGCAATTTCGCAGCCAACGCCCCACAGGTCACAGTCCTAAATTCGCACATTTCACGACTGCTTGCGTTGGAAATGCTGCCTTTTAGGCTGGTGGAGACGGAATCCTATCACAACCTTATGGCGGTGGCCGTCCCTCGGTACTCGGTCCCCAGCCGACACTATTTTGCCCGGTGTGCCATCCCCGCACTACACAAGCACGTGTCCCAAAACATCTGCCGTGCCCTCAACAACGCAGTTACTGGGAGAGTCCACCTGACAACGGACATGTGGACAAGTACTTGTGGCCAGGGACGGTACATCTCCCTGACGGCACACTGGGCAAACATAGTGGAAGCCGGGACCCAGTCGGACCTTGGGACGGAACACATCCTCCCCACACCGAGGATTGTGGGCCCTATGTCAGTCAGAGTTGCCCCCACAGTGTACAGATCCTGCGTATCATCCTCCTCCTCCTCTTGTTCAGCCTTCATCTCAGATATCACCACATCAGTTACAAGCTGGAAGCACTGCAGTACTGCCTCCGTCAAGCGGCAACAGGCTGTGCTGAAACTCATAAGCTTAGGTGAGAAACCTCACACTGCTTGTGAGTTGTGGACAGCTGTGAAAGAGCAGGCAGATCTGTGGCTGAGACCGCTGAACCTACATCCTGGCATGGTCGTGTGTGACAATGGCCGTAACCTGGTGGCGGCTCTCAGGCGAGGCGAGATCACACACGTGCCATGCCTGGCTCATGTGCTTAACCTCGTGGTTCAGCGGTTTCTTAAATCGTACCCCGAGTTGCCAGATCTGCTCGTCAAAGTACGCCGCCTGTCAGCTCATTTTCAGAAGTCGGCTACAGCTTCCGCCGCCCTTGCTGTGTTGCAGCAGCATTTACAGCTTCCGGCACACCGACTGGTGTGTGATGTCCCCACACGTTGGAACTCTACCCTCCACATGTTGCAAAGGATTTGTGAGCAGAAGAAAGCTGTTGTGGAGTACCAGCTGCAACAAGGCCGTCGATATTCCGGTCAGACTCCACACATAAGACCTCAGGAGTGGACCTGGATGTCTGACATATGTACCATCCTGACAAACTTTGAGGAGTCCACCAAGATGGTGAGTGGCGATGACGCCATCATTAGCGTCAGCATCCCACTTGTCTGTACTTTGCAACGCTCTCTGCAGAGAATTAAAGAGGAGACATTGCAGCCAGAGTATGATGAGATGGATCAAGAACCTGTAATGGGCGATTACACACAGCCCAGCCTCATCTCATCCCAACGTGCATTGGGGGACAATGAGGGAGACGAGGAGGAAGAACTGGCGCTGATATCATGCTCTGTAGACGGTAGTACCTGTACAATTGTCATACAGTCGGTTCAGCGTGGGTGGCCTGAGGACAGGGGGGAGGAGGAGGAGGAGGAGGAGAGCATGATCAGTTGTCATCTTGGTGAGGACACGGAAATCTTGCCCGTTACCAGTCTGGCACGCATGGCTGACTTTATGTTACGCTGCCTTAACCAGGACCCTCGCGTTGTCAAAATGTTGGGTGACAGTCATTACTGGTTGGTGACACTTTTAGACCCCCGCTACAAGGAGAACTTTCACTCTCTTATTCCTGAGGTGGAGAGGTCTACAAAAATGGGGCAGTACCAGAACTTGCTGCAGAACTGTTAAAAAAATTCCCATCTGAACACGCTAGCGGCAGAGGTCACAGTTCGTTGACCAACCAAGGCATACAGGCGAGAGAGACGCAACTCCAAACCAGCAGAGGCAGGGGAACACTGTCAACATTCTGGGACAGTTCTCTGAGACCCGCCCAGCTTAGAGGCCCTGAGGCGCGGGGTACTCTCACAAGGAGTGGAAAGTTTCAAAAGATGGCGAGGGAGTACCTTGCCGACCGTACCAGCGTCCTCTGTGATTCCTCTGTGCCTTTTAATTATTGGGCATCCATGCTGGACACTTGGAATGAACTCGCTCTGTACGCCTTGGAGGTCCTGGTCTGCCCTGCCGCTAGCGTGTTATCGGAGCGTGTTTTTAGTGCCGCTGGGGGAATTATAACTGATAAGCCCACTCGCCGGTCAACTGACAATGCTGACAAGCTGACCCTTATCAAAATGAACAAGGGCTGGATTGGGCCAGACTTCTCATCACCACCAAATGACAGCAGAGTAACATAAAGTCCAATGCTGCCCTAAAGCAGGCCGGGCTAGGAAAAGTGTGGGGGGATGTACCAAGGAGAAATAGGGGGGGCTGGGGAGCGTTTATGGACACCCGGCCGCCCCCCAGGCGGCTGGGGACCGTGTGTGGACACCCGGCCGCTGGGCGGCTGGGGACTGAGTATGGATACCAGGCCGCCGACGCAGCCATGACATGGTGGCCGGCGTCTGCCTCCACATGCATAAAAGGCCCAATTTCAAGTGCAAGCAAGCTAGCAGTATGGTATTGCAGCCTGGGGGTGGGTGGGTGGCAGGTTGCATACTTGCGCTTGCATTGCAAAAAATGGGGGAGGTACAATTGAACACTGCCCTGGGACAAGGACTTGCACGGGGATAGTTGCAAGTCTGCATCTTCTGATTCGGCAAGGATCACTTCTGATGGGCACACTTTTAGGCAGTGACCTGGGTGTCAGCGATGCTTCCAGGGGTCTTCCCCATGCTGCTCCCATGTCTTTTCAGCACTGTATGCATGTGTCACACAGCACATGGCCAGATAAGATTGTAAAATGTTAAAATGACATTTCCCGGTGAATGCATTTGTCATGGTTGAAAGCAATACAAAAGTGCAAAAACGCATAAAAAATGCTACTTGTGACCATAGCCCAAGGTGTGGAGGAGTATTTTTGTTTTTGGTTATTTATTTTACCTTATACACAAGTCTTTACCCTGGAAAGGAAGTTCCTTAACATATTTCACAGGAAAACCGTTTCAGTTTCGTTTTTGAACGTTTTATTGTGAGCCCGTTAAAGTGGCTTAATACCTCTGACCACGTTGTTGACAGCAGTGACCTGGGGTCAGAAATGCTTCCTGAGGCGATGCCCATGCTGTCCCCATGTATTTTGAGCACTGTCACTATCGTTTTGGGCACTTTTTAGGCTTTCTACAGACTGCCAGGGGTGCTGCCGCAAAAATGTTCGGGTCTCCCATAGACTAACATTGGGCTCGTTGCTCGGGTCGAGCACCCGAGTATCACAGTGAGCTCGGCCCGAGCTTCGAGCACCCAAGCATTTTAGTGCTCGTTCAACACTAGCACCAACATATTCCGCAGAACTTTACATTTTAGAGGGGACTTGTACAGACAATATAAGACATTACAGAGTAACAATAATCACATAAATCAACAGATACCAGGAGGAGTGAGGGCCCTGCTCACAAGCTTACAATCTATGAGGAAATAGGGGAGACATGAAAGGTGGATGGTAACAATTGCTTATGTCCAGCATATAAAGAGAAATAGTGAGGCACCAGTCACAATATGTAGCCTTCAATTGTCGAGCACTAGTCACTGCACTCTACATATGAAAGAGTGTTAGCCTAAAAACCACGTATACAGGGCACTAGCCATGTGCATGCGAGCCAGGTGGTGAAAATTCCATATATAGTAAAACCTGAGCCATCAAAGCTGTAGAAATGGAACAGAGAATGAACTCACCAACAGTGTTGCCTGATAATAGTCCTGTTTATTCGGGATTACACATGCAGAGTGGTGGTGCGGGGGTAAGAGGACAAAGGCCGTTTCGCGCTGGTCCTGCGCTTCAATGGGTCCACTACAGGTAAGCAGCCGGAGCCTTCTGGTTAAATACCTGAAAATGAGGCAATACGGCCAACCCACCTGCACAGGTGTAGATTAAGTGAAACAAGACACAAATAAAAAAAAATGTAAATACACAATGCAACGCACACACAGTTACAATGAACTTATGTAAACTCATATAAATACAGATAAATCCAGGCGATCATTGAGTCCTGTCGGACCTTGTGTGTTAGAGTCCAAAATTAGCCTAGCTTCTTTTTGAAGTAAAACTAAATTGTAATTACCTCTGTTTTTGGGCGGACTGACATTTAGGAGGCCAGCAAAGCGTAATTTATTGGGGTCACTACCATGAACTTCTTTCATGTGCTGAACTAAACAGGGAGAGCCTTTTCCTGAACGAATCGATCTATAATGCTCACCAAACCTCACATACAAGGGTCTGATGGTTTTCCCTATGTAGAAAAATCGACAGGGACAAAAAAATTGCATAGACCACATAGTTAGTCTTACAAGTAATCAAGTCCTTTACTTGCCACTTTAGGCTTCCCAATTGGAAAAACTTACCGCTGAGATGCAGTGAGCAATGGGAATGTTTCTCTCCAGCCAGTTCTTAGTACGAATTTTACATAAGCGATTATTTACAACTAAATCAGAAAGATTGTGGCATCTTTTATACGCGAACAGGGGTTTATTTTTTGCCTTTTCCTGTAGGACCCTATCCTGCTCTAACATATGCCAGTTCTTCCTTATTGCTGCCTGGATCACATTATCAAGGTTGGTATGCTTAAATGAAAAAATAAACCTATCTGAATTATCCTTCCTTATCTTTAGCTATACAGGAGGCTGATTTTTAGGGGGGACAGACGCCTTAGAGAGGGCCTGCTCTAATTATTTGTTGATTGTTTTTTAACCCCTTACTGGCCCAGGGCATATTAGTACACCCCAGGCCATCAACCCCAGTTCAGTGAGGGCTCCGGCGGTGAGCCCGCACTAAACCGGGCACATGTCAGCTGATTATTACAGCTGACATGTGCCCTCAACAGCCGCGGGTGGAATCGCGATCCACTCGCGGCTGTTAACATGTTAAATGCCGCTGTCAATCTCTGACGTGATCACGGGTCACCGATGGGTGGTCATGACAACCCTGGGTCTGCAGCAAACTCCAGTGGTTGTCATGTAAAGATTACTATGAGCGCCACCTAGTGGTCGGCGCTCATAGTACAGGAGCATTTCTGCTACATAGAGGTGATGTGCTCATCACCTCTATGTAGCAGAAGCGATCGGACAGTTGCTGCTTCTAGTCTCCTATGGAGACTATTGAAGCATGCAAAAAGTTTAAAAATATATATTTTTAAAAATATTAAAAAAAATAAAAAAAATATAAAAGTTTAAATCACCCCCCTTTTGCCCCATTCAAAATAAAATAATAAAAAAGAAACCCACATACACATATTTGGTATCGCCGCGTTCAGAATCGCCTGATCTATCAATATAAAGAAAGAATTAATCCGATCGGTAAACGGCGTAATGAGAAAAAAATTCCAAACGCCAGAATTACTTTTTTTTGGTCTCCGCAACATTGCAATAAAATGCAATAACGGGCGAACAAAAACATTGTATCTACTCCAAAATGGTGTTATTAAAAGCATCAGCCCGGCATGCAAAAAATAAGCCCTCATCCGGCCCCAGATCCTGAAAAATGGAGACACTACGGGTCTCGGAAAATGGCGCCATTTTTTTTAGCAAACTTTGGATTTTTTTTTCACCACTTAAATAAAAAAGAACCTATACATGTTTGGTGTCTACGAACTCGTAATGACAAGGAAAATAGTAATGGCAGGTCAGTTTTAGCATCCAGTGAAAGAAAGAAAAAAAAAAAACAACTGTGGAATTGCATTTTTTTGCAATTTCATCGCACTTGGAATTTTTTTCCCATTTTCTAGTAAATTATATGGTAAAACTAGTAATTGTGTTTAAAAGTACAACTCGTCCCACAAAAAATAAGCCCTCACATGGCCATATTGACCAAAAAATAAAAACTCTATGGCTCTGGGAACAAGGGGAGCAAAAAACGAAAATGCGAAAACGGAAAATCCCAAGGTGGCGAAGGGGTTAAAACCCTCATCATTGTTATTAATTTTCCTCAACCTAAAGAATTGGCTGTACGGCAACCCTCGCTTAGTATAGCCAGGGTGAGCTGATTCATACCGCAGGAAGGAATTGGTGGCCATTGATTTTTTAAAACGCTCTGTCAGAATTTTACCATCATCCACATGAATTTTTACGTCTAGAAAATCTATGGACTCCCCACTTGGCTGTAAATCTCATATTGCACAAATCCAAAGTATTAAGAAATTTGCCGGGGGTTGGACTTTGTCCTATCCAACAATGCTTTTAAATTTTGTGACAAGTGGTACAGACAGTGCAAAGGTACTGCCATGGGCATGCCTGTCTCATGTACTTTCACCAATTTATTTCTGGCTTGGCTAGAAAATGAGTTTATTACCTCTACTAATAATCCATTCTTAATATTTATACATACTTATT
This sequence comes from Phyllobates terribilis, assembly GCF_046119375.1. Lineage (NCBI taxonomy): Eukaryota > Metazoa > Chordata > Amphibia > Anura > Dendrobatidae > Phyllobates > Phyllobates terribilis. Next base: position 192,527,858 of record NW_027362771.1, on the reverse strand, counting down.
TACTTTATGTGTACGACGTGTTCATAGTCTGGATGGGGAAAAAAGAGGAATTTTTCGATTTCATAGAATTTCTTAATACTTCGGATTTGTGCAATATGAGATTCACAGCCAAGTGGGGAGGAGAGGGTTTTAAAAAACAAGCAGAAATAATGAAAACTGATTTTTTGAATAGGGGGTACCCCAACAAATTATTAGAGCAGGCCCTCTATAAGGTGTCTGTCCCCCCTAAAAATCAGCCTCCTGGACAGCAAAAGATAAGGAAGGATAATTCAGATAGGTTTATTTTTTCATTTAAGCATACCAACCTTGATAATGTGATCCAGGCAGCAATAAGGAAGAACTGGCATATGTTAGAGCAGGATAGGGTCCTACAGGAAAAGGTAAAAAATAAACCCCTGTTCGCATATAAAAGATGCCACAATCTTTCTGATTTACTTGTAAAAAAATTGCTTATGTAAAATTCCCACTAAGAACTGGCTGGAGAGAAACATTCCTCGGGGTAATTACAAATGTGGACACTGTTCCCATTGCTCTCTGCATCTCAGCGGTAAGTTTTCCAATTGGGAAGCCTAAAGTGGCAAGTAAGGGATTTGATTACCTGTAAGACTAACTATGTGGTCTACGCAATTTTTTGTCCCTGTCGATTTTTCTACATAGGGAAAACCATCAGACTCTTGTATGTGAGTGTAATGCACACGCCCGGGCTGAGTGGTGTGTGCGTGTGTATGTAGTGATTCCACTGTGCCATGAACCGGAGAGTGCCTGGAGGGGCGTAACTAAGTATCTGCCCGATCCGACCAAGGTCGCACGACGGCATACGACGCCAGTGCACCAGGGAGTAACCGAGCAGAGGGACCAGGGATCAGGGTCTACTCCAGGTCAGACTCCGGACACGGCTGTTGACCCACACCGGGAAATACAGGAACAAGCAGACTAGAGCGCAGGCTGGGTAGGGTCCAGTACAGACTGGGAGACAAATTCGAAACCGCAGACGCGGTGGACAGGGCAGAGCAAAGCGAAACCACAGACGCGGTGGACAAGGCTGAGCAAAGCGAGACCACAGACGCGGTGGACAGGGCAAAGCAAAGCGAAACCGCAGACGCGGTGGACAGAGCTGAGCAAAGCGAAACCGCAGACGCAGTGGACAGAGCTGAGCAAAGCGAAACCGCAGACGCGGTGGACAGAGCTGAGCAAAGCGAAACCACAGACGCGGTGGACAGGGCTGAGCAAAGCGAAACCGCAGACGTGGTGGATAGGGCTGAGCAAAGCAAAACCGCAGACGCGGTGGACAGGGCTGAGCAAAGCGAAACCGCAGATGCGGTGGACAGGGCAGAGCAAAGCGAAACCGCTGACGCGGTGGACAGGGCAGAGCAAAGTGAAACCGCAGACGCGGTGGACAGGGCAGAGCAAAGCGAAACCGCAGATGCGGTGGACAGAGCTGAGCAAAGCGAAACCGCAGACGCGGTGGACAGGGCTGAGCAAAGTGAAACCGCAGACGCGGTGGACAGGGCTGAGCAAAGCGAAACCGCAGACGCCGTGGACAGGGCTGAGCAAAGCGAAACCGCAGACGCCGTGGACAGGGCTGAGCAAAGCGAAACCGCAGACGCCGTGGACAGGGCTGAGCAAAGCGAAACCGCAGACGCGGTGGACAGGGCTGAGCAAAGCGAAACCGCAGACGCGGTGGACAGGGCTGAGCAAAGCGAAACCGCAGACGCGGTGGACAGAGCTGAGCAAAGCGAAACCGCAGACGCGGTGGACAGGGCTGAGCAAAGCGAAACCGCAGACGCGGTGGACTGGGCTGAGCAAAGCGAAACCGCAGACGCGGAGGGTACAGGGCTCTGTTCACACGGAACAGACTGGAAGGGAAAGGCAGAACCAGATACACACAGGATACTTGCAATGAAGTAGAGAGTGGACTCCAAACTCACAAACGGGAGTACAAAGACAACGAGTAGGAGATAGGTACGGGATCAGATTCTGCAAGAAAAGGGAAGGTACGGACATAGAGAAAAACAGATAACAGGCTAGAAGAGTATACAAACAAGAGCAGGCAAGATACAGGAACGAGTCTAGGTATGCGGCCCCTAGAAGGCGGAAAGAACAGGCTAGGAGCGTGTTCACACTGGCCTGGAAATACAGCCTCCAGGATAGGCAGAAGGCAACAGGCTAGAGAGCGTGTACAGACTGCAGGTTAGAGTACACAGGTAGGACACAGTACAGACACGGGAACAAATACTGCAAGACAGGTAACTTACACAGGACCTGGCATGTCAGAGACAAAAAAAAGCCAACTGACAGGGCAAGATGCTCAGGCATGGGTTAATTGGAGCAGCTGGTTTAAATACCAGGTGACAGACAGCAATAGGCTGAGGACGCACAAGGGGTGTGCCTGCAGCAGGTACAAAAAGCAGGAAGTGATCGGGCGCCGCCCTTAAGCAGCAGAAACAGAGACAAACAAACAGCATGGAGGGAAGCCAGAGAGACATTCTGAATTGGAGATCAAGTGCGCTCTCTTGCACAGTGGGAGATGGACCACTATGCAAGGACGCCACCAGGTATGTTACAGTGAGGTTTGGTGAGCATTATCGATTTGTTCAGGAAAAGGCTCTCCCCGTTTAGTTCAACACATGAAAGAAGTTCATGGTAGTGACCCTAATAAATTACGCTTTGCTGGCCTTCTAAAAGTTAGTCTGCCCAAAAACAGAGGTAATTACAATTTAGTTTTACTTCAAAAAGAAGCTAGGCTAATTTTGGACTCTAGTGCACAAGGTCCGACAGGACTCAATGATCGCCTGGATTTATCTGTATTTATATGAGTTTTCATAAGTGCTTTGTAACTGTGTATGCGTTGCATTGTGTTTTTAAACATTTTTTTATTTGTGTGATTTCACTTAATCAACACCTGTGCAGGTGGGTTGGCCATATTGCCTCATTTTCAGGTATTTAACTAGAAAGCTTCGGCTCTTCACCTGTAGTGGACCCATTGAAGCGCAGGACCAGCGTGAAATGGCCGTTGTCCTCTCACCCCCGCACCCTAGAACCTGCACCACCATTCTGCATGTGTAATCCCGAATAAACAGGTCTATTATCAAGCAACACTGTTGGTGAGTGCATTATCTGCTCCATTTCTACAGCTTTGACGGCTAATAATTGCTTATATTGTACGGTCAACCATCAATGTAATAAATAGGGTAATCACATAATGCTAAATGAACCAGTCAACAACCAGTATGTGAACAAGTACAGACACAGAAGTATATTAAGTACATGGGGGTGTGTGAACAGATTATATGAGGGTCCTGATTTGGAAGGAAATTTTATATGGGAAAAAAAGGGAGATAGTTAGTTAAGTGAGGTGAGGCAATAGGCCAGTCTAAAGAAATGTGTTTTTAGGGCACGTCTAAAACTGTGGGTATTGGGGATTAATCAAAGAGTCCTGGGTAGTGCGTTCCAAAGAATTGGTGCAGCACGTGAAAAGTTTTGGAGACAGGAGTGGGAGGTTCGGATTATTGAGGATGTTAATCTTAGGTCATTAGCAGAGCAGAGGGCACGGGTAGGGTGGTAGTCTGAGACGAGGGAGGAGATGTAGGGCGGTGTTGAAGCATGGAGAGCTTTGTGGGTGAGGGTGATGAGTTTATATTGAACTCTGTAGTGGATGGGTAACCAGTGCAATGACTGGCACAGGGTGGAGGCATCGGTGTAGCGGTTGATGAAGGATATGATCATGGCTGCTGCATTTAGGACAGATTGGATAGGGGAGAGTTTGGTAAGAGGGAGACCGATTAGTAGAGAGTTTCAGTAGTCCAGATGAGAATGATTCAGAGCAACAGTAAGAGTTTTTGCAGAGTCAAAGGTAAGAAAAGTTTGAATTCTAGAAATGTTTTTGAGGTGCAGTTGACATGAGCGGGCGAGTGATTGGATGTGGGGAGAGAAGGAAAGATCTGAATCAAGTATGACCCCAAGACAGCCGGCTTGTTGCAGATAATAGTGGAGCCACATACAGAGATGGCAATATTGGGCATAGGTAGGTTAGTGGAGGGAGGAAACACAAGAAGTTCAGTTTTTGACGGGTTCAGATAAAGGGTGGGCATAATGTTAGATATGGCAGAAACACAATTACTGGTGTTTTGTAATAATTCAGGGGTGAGGTCAGGAGACGATGTGCATAATTGGGTGTCATCAGCATAGAGATGGTACTGAAAACCAAATCTGCTGATTGTTTGTCCATTGGGGTGGTGTATAAGGAGAAGGGGAGGGGGCCTAGGACTGATGATTGAGAAACCCCGACAGTAAGGGGAAAAGGGAGGAAGAGGAGCCAGCAAAAGATACAGTAAAGGAGCGGTCAGATAGGTAGGAGGAGAACCAAGAGAGAACAGTGTCCTTGAACTCGATAGAGTGGAGCATCGTGAGGAGGAGCTGGTGATCCACAGTGTCGAATGCTGCAGAGAGATCCCGGAGAATAAGCAGTAGTGACCATTAAATTTAGCTGTTAGTAGATCATTAGAGACTTTAGTGAGGGCAGTTTCAGTGGAGTGTAAAGAGCGGAAACCAGATTATAGGGGTCAAGAAGAGAGGTATCCGAGGGATAGCGGATTAGACAGGAGTAGATAAAGCTTTCCAGGAGTTTAGAGATTAAGGGAAGATTAGACACAGGTCTGTAGTTAGCAGCACAGTTTTGGTTGCAGGATGGTTTTTTAAATAATTGATGTATGCTGGAGTGTTTAAATGAGGAGGGAAAGATACCGGATGAGAGATAGATTAAATATATAGTTAGGTGAGTGATGACGGCCGGGGAAAGCGACTGAAGAAGATGTGAGGAAATAGGGTCGCTGGTGCAGGTAGTAGTGCGAGAAGATGCAAGGAGCCTGATCACTTCTTATTCCGTGACTGATTCAAAGACAGAGAGTGAGCTAGATGCAATGGGAGAGGGAGGGCCGTGCATGGTATTAAGGAATTGGGAGAAAATTTCCTGTCTGTTATGGTCAATTTTTTCTTTGAAATAATTAGCCAGATTGTCAGTGCTGAGGTCGGTAGTCAAGGCTTTCACTCTTGGATGGAGGAGGGAATGAAAAGTGTCAAAGAGGCGTTTAGGATTTTTGGAAAGTGAGGTGATAAGGGTATTAAAATAGATTTGTTTGGAGAGGTGAAGGGCGGAGTTGTATGTTTTAAGCATAAACTTATATTGGATGAAATCTTTGGCCAGATGTAATTTTCTCTATAGACGTTCAGCGCACCTGGAGTACCGCTGGAGAAAACGTGTTTGTAGCTTGTGCCACGGCTGTGCCATCTGTGCTGAGCTGTCTTATGTGTAGGAGGTGCAGCTTTATCCAGGGCACTCTGCAATGTATCAATCACCATTATGATCTTAACCCCTTCACCCCCGGGCCTTTTTTGTTTTTTGTTTTTGCACTTTCGTTTTTTGCTACCCTTCCTCCCAGAGCCATATCTTTTTTATTTTTTGGTCAATATGGCCATGTGAGGGATTATCTTTTGTAGGGCAAGTTGTACTTTTGAACATCACCATTGATTTTACCATATCGTGTTCTGGAAAACATTCCAAGTGCGGTGAAATTGCAAAAAAAGTGCAATTCCACAGTTTTTTTTTTTTACCATGTTCACTAAGTGCTAAAACTGACCTGCCATTATGATTCTCCGGGTCATTATGAGTTCGTAGATACTAAACATGTATAGGTTCTTTTTTATTTAAAAGGTGAAAAAAAAATCCAAAGTTTGTTAAAAAATAGTTACCATTTCTGAGACCAGTAAAGTCTCCATTTTTTGGGATCTGGGGCCAAGAGAGGGCTTATTTTTTGCATGCCGAGCTAATGTTTTTATTGATACCATTATGGGGTAGATACAATATATTTTTATCGCCCATCAGATCGCCTGTGTGTAGCTGAAATGCTCACTTGCTATGAGCGCCGACCGCTGGGCGACGCTCATAGCATCCTGGCAATGACAACGGCAGAGGTCTCCTGCAGACCCTGGGTTGTCATCCCAACCCTGCGGCGACCGGGGTCATGGGCGGGACTAGTGACATCCTTCAGCCACTGCCATGTTAAATGCCGCTGTCAGAGATTGACAGAGGAATTTAACATGTTAGCAGCCACAAGTGTATCGCGATTCCACCCGCGGCTGTTAGGGACATGTCCCTGGTAAAGTGTGGACTCATCGCCGAAGCCCGTGCCAAAGGGAGAGACACGCTATGTGCCGTATATGTACGGCACATGTCGTTGAGGGGTTAAAGATTTAAAATTTGAATTACTCATTAGTGAAAAGCTGGGTGGCAAGTCAGACCATTTGATTTTTTTTATATTTGTTATATTAGAATAATTTATTTTCCCAGGTTCCATTTGCTTAATTATGTTTAAACAATGGGTTGCACCTCTTTCAACCTTCTTCCTCCCCACACTATACATGTTATAAGATGCACACTGCGTCTGTGCACTTAGCCTATGGTACATTGCTGCTCACCATTATTGGCACTCCTCCATTTTTTTCATAGACTACAATATCTTCAGAAATAAATGGAAATGTATCAAAGTTATATCGTCAGGATTTTTTAATTAATGGTCCAAATTAATACAACAATAAAACAGTGTTTTTCAACTTCTGTGTTGCAATTTTAAAGAAAAAACAGAATAAGCAGCATGTGCAGCAATAAAGGCACCCAGAATTAATACTTGGTTGCATACCTTTTGGCATTGCGGACAGTCTCCAAACATTTCTTGTAGCCATCTATAAGCTTCTTGCACTTCTCAGCTGGAATTTTCTCCCTCTCTTCCTCTGCAGTTTGTTCAAGCTCTTGAATGTTTGCAGGGTTCTTTTTCCTAATGGCAGATTTCTGTTCACCCCAAAGATTTTCAATGGGATTGAGGTCAGGACTAGTGTTGAGCCACCCCCGTAGTGTTCGAGTTCGGTTCGGTTCGTCGAACACCCGTGTGTTCGCCGAACTGTTCGTCGAACTGTTCGTCGAACACCTTCGAACACCGTTAAAACCAATGGCAGGCAAACAAAAACACATAGAAACACATAGAAAACACCTTCAAAGGTGTCCAAAAGCTGACAAACTGCTCAGAAGACACAACTAACACATGGAAAAGTGACAAGTACATATAGTCATGCGAAAAGAAAAGAGGTGGAGGAGTAAAAGGAGGGGGAGACACAGATATAGGCATGTCATGCCCTTCTAAAATCCAAAAAGTGAGAAGCCGACACGTTCAGTCCGCTCCTGCCCGTGCCACCTCCGCGTCGCCGGGTTTGTGCCAGAGCCGCGGTGAACCCTGACGGCCAGCCCCCCTCTCCCAATACTGGTGCCTGTCCGCTGGTGGGTCGAGCGAGCCCCCCTGTGGTGGAGGCAGCTCTAAGCTTTTTAATTTAAATTGTCTCTCTAATTTGAATGAATACACTTTAAATCCATTTACAAGGATCTATTGGAGGGCAAGTCTCATGCCAGCAGCCGCGTAATTCCAGCTCCAGTAGCGTCAACTAAAGCTGCTGCAGTTAAAAAGCTTTTATAAGGATCGAGTTCGGCTGTCCACCGCAAGGCATCCTACTGCCAGTCCCAGCCCCTATGCCTTGGGGTGCCTCCTGATGCTCTTCACTGAGTATCCCGTGGTCCCGAAGCATTTCCTTTGAAAAAATTAAGTGTCCAAACTACAGGTGGTGTAGCTTGCTTAACAGCCGGGATAATCCGCTGACTAGCAGACACAGCTACTAGGCACAAATTATTTCCTGGGCTAGATGCAGTTAAAAATTTGTAATTAGATACTCTCGTTGGATGCTGAGAAAGCATTCCATAGAGTCTCCTGGCACGCCATATATGATTCTCTTAAAAAGCTTGGGGTAGGGGTCTAGGGGACCCTTTTATAGCCAAAATCACGGCCCTGTATCGCAATACGTCACCTAGGCTGAAGATAAATGGAACTGTAGCACCCTGAGGGCTCGGTTGCTACAGAGGTATTGCACCTCACCCAGAGGTGTGATATCTCACTCTCAGGTAAGGATGTAGTGTGGATCAGGACCCGACACCTGCATGCATTACACCACATTGCCGTGGGGCAGGGCGACCAATATGCCCCTGAGATGGGCTCGACAGTCCCTGTCCCTGGCTGGAGTGGGGGGAGGGAACACTGAGGAAGGGGAAACCTGTAGTGCAGGAGCAGGGAGGATGCAGTTCCTGGGTGCATTGAGAAGGGAGTATAAAAGGTGGGCACCATCTTAGTTCAGTGCAGAGAAGTCTGAGCAGAAGTGGCAGGGAGAAGGGGCTCTGCATGAGCTCTGCTCCGGAGGCGGGCCTAGTAACAGAGGTCCAGGCCTGGAAGAGGGAGAAGGAAGGAAGAGGAGCGGAGAAGGCTCCAGGAACGAGGAACGAAGGGATCCCAGGGGTGCGGACGGCCGAGTCGCCACCGCACGCCCGAATCCACCTGCGTGGAGGGGTCAGGCCAAAGGGGGAGACCGGTCCCCGAAACTAGTGGAGGCAGGAAACGACCCTCAGCTAGAAACAGGAGGCTGTGACATTTTATGTGGCGCAGCCCCTCGCTACACCCGCTAGGAAGGCACCACATAGGGTCAGGGAAACTGGCGCCAAGTTTACCAAGAGGAGGCCCGAGGCAGCCGGACAGAAGGGTTGGTAAGAAAGGCCAGACAAAGGACACACAAAGGGGGTCCTGTGAAGCGCTCCAAAGTTATCTGGGAGTTGTCTGAGCCCCTCACCTGGTGAGCACAGTACGACGTGGGCAGCCGTTACCTCCAGACGTGGTCTGGATAATAAGAACTGTGAGTAAAGGCCCTGGACTGCATCACTGACTCCGTGTCGTTACTGCTGCTGCCCTGCACCATCACCCCCATCCTCCGCATACACTGCCCTGAGGCTATACTCCTCCCGTGGGGAGTTATGCTATGCTCTGCTGCACCCACAACACCAGCCTCAGCGGTCTGCCCTGGAGCGGCGGTTCACTCTGACCGCAATCCACGGGTGGCGTAGTCGGACATTTAAACATCAAAACCACATAAATAGTTCCGCCACTGGTTTGACCGCCCTGAGCCACGGAACCGGGTCGCCGCCACGGAGACTACAACCACCAGCATCCACCAAAAAGGGTCCGGCTCCGGGTGTCCCAAGGCCCAGGGGGCGCGTCAGAACATTTTCATCACCTTTCACAATCACCAATGGGACAAGGCAAGGATGTTCTCTGTCCCCTCTCTTATACATCCTAGTGACGGAGCACCTGCTCTCATCAATTCGCCATAACCCCAATATTAGGTGGATTGAGGTGGGAGGCACCGAGTACAAGTGCTCTCTATTTGCTGATGATGTCCTAGTATATATCACTCAATCACATATATCCATCCATGCTGTTATGGCTCAAATAGATCACTTTGTTACATGGTCAAATTTTAAAATCAATGCAGCGAAGTCTGAGGCCCTCGATGTCTCCCTCCCCAAATCCATATAGGATTCCATCCAGTCCAACTTTCCCTTTGCCTGGCCCTCACAGGGTATCAAATACTTAGGAATTCCTATTCATAGAGACCTCTCCCATCTATGTTATCTTAATTTTGGGCCCTTTATTGAACAACTCCATACAGACCACGGTTGGCAAGTTAGAACTGTAAGATTCACTACGTGAACCACTGGTGTTTTGTGGAAAAGCACATGTACACTGTGTTCCAAATTATTATGCAAAAAGTGTTTAGGAGTGATAAGGGAAGAATTTGTTTGTTTGTCAGTTAAACTCATTGATGGTGATGTGTATCAGGGCTCTTTATATCACTGTAAGCAATTGCAGACACCTGTGCTAATTAGTTTGGCAGGTGTGTCCAATGAAAGGCAAGACTACTTAAGAAGGCTGTCTCACATTATTAAGCAGCCTACATTTTCTGCCAAAATGGGAAAGAAAAAGGATGTGTCGGCTGCTGAGAAGCAACAAATTGTGGAGTGTTTAGGTCAAGGCATGACTACAATCAACATTGTGCGATGATCAGGATGAAGTGTCTTGGCAATCAAGAAGTATGTAGCTGATTCACAGTACACACGTGTGCGTGCTGATAAGGGCAAATTGAGGAATCTTTCCTACAGGCAATTAGGTCAGGTTGAAAGAGCAGCGGCAAAAAAGCCTTGTCATAGCAGCAGACAAGTTTTTGAAGCTGCTGGTGCCTCCAACGTCCCCCGAACAACAAGATGCAGGGTCCTTCAGAGGTTTGCAGCTGTGCATACGCCATCCTGTCGACCTCCTCTATCCACTTCACACAAGCAGAAACGGCTCCAGTGGGCCAAACATTACATTAAGACTGATTTCAAAACTGTTTTGTTCACGGATGAGTGCCGTGCAGCGCTCGATGGTCCAGATGGATGGAGTGGAGGATGGCTGGTTGATGGACACCCCACGCAAACACGGCTACAGCGCCAACAAGGAGGAGGTGGAGTAATGTTTTGGGCTGGAATCATGGGGAGAGAGATTGTCGGCCCCTTTAGGATCCCTGAAGGCGCTAAAGATGAACTCCATAATGTATGTGGATTTTCTCAAACAGCACTTCCTGCCATGGTTCAAGAAGAAGAACCATGTATTTCACAGCAAGATCATTTTTTTGCATGATAATGCACCATCTCATGCTGCACATAAAACATGTACATCTCTGGCTGATATGGGCATAAAAGTGGACAAACTTATGGTGTGACCCCCATGCTCCCCTGACCTCTACCCCATTCAGAACCTTTGGAGCATCATTAAAAGGAGTGTCTATGATGGCGGGATGCAGTTCACATCTAAGCAACAGCTCTGGGAGGGTATTCTGTCCTCATGCAAAACAATTGAAGCAGAAACCATCCAAAACCTGACAAATTCAATGGACGAGAGAGTTCAGAAGCTCCTTTCGAACAAGGGGTCCTATGTGAAAATGTAACATCACCTAGAATAAAGTTTTAAGTTGAAAACTGTTTGAATTCAGTTTCTAACAACCTGCTAATGCTTATAATTTCAAAAATGACCATTTTTTTGGTCTTTATTAAAATGAAAAGGTTGATCGAAAAGTTTGGGGGATCTAAGAGTGTGGCAACCCAGTAGTCATGATTACTTCGAATTCTGACAATATGAGGGTCATGCTGCAGGTAGTTCAGCAAGAAGGCACTTATGTGTCTTGCGCATCTCGGAGCCCCAAAATTATTTTCCGGGCTAGATGCAGCTAAAAATTATTATTAATTTTAAATCTGGTGAAGCTTTAGTATAGATGGCCTAATAGGATCAGTGCTGCACACTGCTACAAATCCCAAATTATTTTCCAGTCAAGATACAGATAAACATGATTAGTAATTTTAAATCTGGTGGAGCTTATTATAGATGGCCTAATTGTTGTGTTGGTGGCGAGGTAACAATCATGCTTCCTTCCTCTGTCCTCTCCCCCCAACCTCGCACAACAGAAATGTGATCAAGGTCTCCCTCATCTGATGAGTCTTCCATCAGTTCGTCCTCCACTTCTTCCTGGGCTCCTGCACCTTCCTCACTAGTTTGGCTGCTACCATGCGCCCTGGTAAAACCATCTCCCCCACCCTCACATGCCTGCCGCCTTGGTGCTGCCGACCGTCTGGACCTTGCAGATGTTAGCCCTTCCGCATACAACTCCTCCTCCTCTACTTCCTCCACCTCCTCTTGTGCCACCACCTGACTCCGAATTCTGTTTAACATGTGCTCCAGCATGTAAATCACCGGAATAGTCATGCTGATAATGGCATCGTCAGCACTAAACATCTTCGTCGCCATTTCAAAACTGTGCAGAAGGGTGCATAGGTCCCTGATCTGAGACCACTCCTCCAGCGTGATTTGCCCCACCTCTGGATCTCGTTGGCCCAGGCTATATGTCAGAACGTATTGCACCAGGGCTTGTCGGTGCTGCCACAGTCGCTGCAACATGTGCAGAGTTGAATTCCACCGGGTAGGCACATCGCATTTTAGCCGGTGAAGTGGCAGGCCCAATGACTTCTGTAGAGATGTAAGTCGCTGAGCTGCGGGATGCGAACGGCGGAAGTGAGCACACAGCGACCGTGCCCTCTGCAGAAGGCCATCTAGTCTGGGATGGTGGGCTAAAAATTGCTGGACAACCAGGTTCAACACGTGAGCCATACAAGGCACGTGTGTGACATTGCCCTGGCGAAGGGCCGCACCCAGGTTTGCAGCATTGTCGCACACGGCCTTCCCTGGTTTCAGGTCCACAACTCCTCAGCTGTGTGACTCACATTTCCCAGACATTTCAATGTAAAAACCGCCTGATGACGTTGAGCCCTACTGCCAGCATAGTAAGGAGGTGTGCAGGATCCCTTCTGCGCAGTTAGAAAGCTTGCGGCATGACCAGACAGGCTTTGGGTGCAGGTGGAAGACCGAGAGGAGGTTGAGGAGGCAGAAGCAGTGGAGGAACTTTGACATAAAGAGGATTGACGCACAACTCGTGGGGACGGCAAGACTTGGACAGCAGCCCCTTGTCCTGCTGTCACCATAGTTACCCAGTGCCCAGTCAGCGACATGTAACGCCCCTGTCCATGCCTACTCGTCCAAGTGTCTGTGGTGAAATGCACCCTGTCACACACAGAGTTTCTCAAAGAACCTTTCTTTGAGAAGTAGTGCCGACTGGGCATCTGGTACTGGGGCACTGCGACGGACATAAGGTCTCGAAAATCCTCTGTGTCCACCAGGCGGGAAGGCAGCATTTCTGTAGCCAAGAGCTTGCAGATGGTGAAATTCAACCTCTTAGCTTTCTCATGGCTAGGAGGAAATGGTCTTTTACTTGTCCACATCTGAGGGACCGAGGGCTGGCTATTGTGCTTAGACGGGGTTGATAAGGGTGTCCCCGGCAAACTGCCGGTCTGTGAGGAAGATGCAGGCAGACATGTTAGGTTGCCTTGATCCAAAGGTGGTGCTATCGATGTCGGACAGCGCTCAACACCAGCTGGTGTTACCACCTCCAAAGAAAATGATGACCTGCCAATCACGCTGGCTGTTGCGGGTAAAGAGGTGGCAGGTCTGCGCCCCAAAACAGGTGTGACTGCTGTCCCCCCAGTCACAGAGGATGAAGAGGCCGCGGATGCACAAGATATGGCAGACGGTGGTTGGCCCGGCCGGCTAGGCCGCATTGTAGCACACTGAGCTTCCCACTGCAACTTATGCTTCATGTCCATGTGCCGGTTCATGCATGAAGTACTTAAACTATGTATTTTTTGGCCTCTACTTAGCTTTTGCTGACAAATGTTACAGATAACACGAGTTGGGTCATCTTTATCGATCTGAAAAAATGCCCAGGCTATGCAAGGCTTAGCACCCATGCGACCTGAAGAGCCACCACGACTTGTGGTGAGAGGCAGAGTTGTGTTTCAGGATGCAGTTGTTGACGTGCTTCCAGTACTACGTCTCTGTCCAGGAAGGCGCAACCTGACCTCGTCGTCACTGGCATCTTCCTCCACCTCCTCTGCTGACCTCATCTCTTGGCTGACTGTGGGTTGACAGTAAGTGGGATCTCCAACCTCATCATCATCACCCTGTGCGTTATCACACCCGTCGTCCTCAGAGCCAACCTGTTCCTGCCCTGACAAAAAACTAAAGTTGTCGCTCCAATCAGGTATTTGAGTCTTATCATCGTCTTCCTCATTGTCTCCACCAACAGGAGTTACAGTTTGGGAATGAGGGTCTACATTATGGTCAGAACCTGCTGCGTCTGGTCCTGGATCCGACTCATAAAGATTCTGGGCATCAGTGCAGATCATTTCCTCGTCTGGATTCACAGAAGCGCTGGAGTCGACCTCTGATTCCCAGGCTATAGTATGAGTAAACAGCTCTGCAGACTCAACCATCTGTTCTACCTCATACTCAGACGGGCAGCTGGAGATTTGGGAGCTGTGAGGAAGCAAGTGCGATTGGGGTGACACCTTTGAGGACTGGAGTATTTGTGATGTTGAAGTTGATGTGGAGGAGAGCCAACTTAAAGGAGCACTTGATATCCGTTGAAGCACCTGCTGTTTTTGTGCCTCATTTGGAATTTGTAGCGATTGGCGTGGCCGTAAGAAAGGGATCTTATCACATTGTCCGCTAAAAGAAGTAGACATTTTAGTTTGGCTGGAAGATGGTCTTTCTTCTGCAGATGTTACTGTTGCTTTAACACCTACCCCACGGACACAACCTTTTTTCCCCTTCCCAACACGCCTATTCCCCTTTCCACCAGCAGCAGGCCTTTTTCCACTCATTTTGGTGGTTAACTAATTCACAACTCTGGAGTTGTTTGCACAAAAAAACAATGGATGGGAACCGAGCAGAGCTGAGTGGCCAAACTGTGGTATTAGATGCAGAAAAAAATTATATTCAATTTGCAACCTGATGGAGGTCAGTATAGATGGACTAATAGAACAAGTCCCACACACAGCTAGAAGCCCAAATATTTTTTCAGAGGTAGATGCAGAAAAATTTTTTATTCAGTTTGCAACCTGATGGAGGTCTGTATAGATGGATTAATAGAACAAGTCCCACACACAGCTACAAGCCCAATATTTTTTCAGAGGTAGATGCAGAAAAAAAATATATTCAGTTTGCAACCTGATGGAGGTCAGTATAGATGGACTAATAGAGAAAGTCCCACACACTGCTAGAAGGCCAAATATTTTTTCAGAGCTAGATGCAGACAAAAAATTATTTTGAATTTGCAACCTGATGGAGGTCAGTATAGGTGGACTAATAGAACAAGTCCCACACACTGCTAGAAGGCCAAATATTTTTTCAGAGCTAGATGCAGAAAAAAATTATATTCAGTTTGCAACCTGATGGAGGTCTGTATAGATGGATTAATAGAACAAGTCCCACACACAGCTAGAAGCCCAAATATATTTTCAGAGGTAGATGCAGATAAAAATTATTTTTAATTTGCAACCTGATGGAGGTCAGTATAGATGGACTAATAGAGAAAGTCCCACACACTGCTAGAAGGCCAAATATTTTTTCAGAGCTAGATGCAGATAAAAATTATTTTTAATTTGCAACCTGATGGAGGTCAGTATAGATGGACTAATAGAGAAAGTCCCACACACTGCTAGAAGGCCAAATATTTTTTTCAGAGCTAGATGCAGATAAAATTTATATTCAATTTGCAACCTGATGGAGGTCAGTATAGATGGACTAATAGAACAAGTCCCACACACAGCTAGAGGCCCAAATATTTTTTCAGAGGTACTGTAGATGCAGATAAAAATTATTTTTAATTTGCAACCTGATGGAGGTCAGTATAGATGGATTAATACAACTAGTCCCACACAGAGCTAGAAGCCCAATATTTTTTCAGAGGTAGATGCAGAAAAAAATATATTCAGTTTGCAACCTGATGGAGGTCAGTATAGATGGAGTAATAGAACAAGTCCCACACACAGCTAGAAGCCCAAATATTTTTTCAGAGGTAGATGCAGATAAAAATTATTTTTAATTTGCAACCTGATGGAGGTCAGTATAGATGGACTAATAGAGAAAGTCCCACACACTGCTAGAAGGCCAAATATTTTTTCAGAGCTAGATGCAGATAAAAATTATATTCAATTTGCAACCTGATGGAGGTCAGTATAGATGGACTAATAGAGTAAGTCCCACACACTGCTAGAAGGCCAAATATTTTTTCAGAGCTAGATGCAGATAAAAATTATATTCAATTTGCATCCTGATGGAGGTCAGTATAGATGGACTAATAGAACAAGTCCCACACACAGCTAGAAGCCCAAATATTTTTTCAGAGGTACTGTAGATGCAGATAAAAATTATTTTTAATTTGCAACCTGATGGAGGGCAGTATAGATGGACTAATAGAGAAAGTCCCACACACTGCTAGAAGGCCACATATTTTTTCAGAGGTAGATGCAGAAAAAAATATATTCAGTTTGCAACCTGATGGAGGTCTGTATAGATGGATTAATAGAACAAGTCCCACACACAGCTAGAAGCCCAATATTTTTTCAGAGGTAGATGCAGAAAAAAATATATTCAGTTTGCAACCTGATGGAGGTCAGTATAGATGGACTAATACAACAAGTCCCACACACAGCTAGAAGCCCAATATTTTTTCAGAGGTAGATGCAGAAAGAAATATATTCAGTTTGCAACCTGATGGAGGTCTGTATAGATTGATTAATAGAACAAGTCCCACACACAGCTAGAAGCCCAATATTTTTTCAGAGGTAGACGCAGAAAAAAATATATTCAGTTTGCAACCTCATGGAGGTCAGTATAGATGGACTAATACAACAAGTCCCACACACAGCTAGAAGCTCAATATTTTTCCAGAGGTAGATGCAGAAAAAAATATATTCAGTTTGCAACCTGATGGAGGTCTGTATAGATGGATTAATAGAACAAGTCCCACACACAGCTAGAAGCCCAATATTTTTTCAGAGGTAGATGCAGAAAAAAATATATTCAGTTCGCAACCTGATGGAGGTCAGTATAGATGGACTAATAGAATGATGCTATGCCCAAAAGATTTTACTTCACTAGGTGCAGTAAAAAAATTGGTATTCTATACACAGGAGGTATATCTTGCAACACAGATAGGCTACTCCACTGACTAACACACTCTGCAATAGGCCAAAAAGGATTAGCTTTGCTAGATTCAGCCAAATGCTGTGAAAAAAACTTGCACAGCACTGGCACAGACCTGCCTGGCAAAAACTGATAGGAACTGATGTAACCTAGTCCTGAAAAGGACTCCAATTACAATTAGTCTTTACTCCCACAATCTATCTATTTAAGAGCACAGACCTGCCTGATAAAAGTCGTAGGAAATGCTGTAACCTAGTCCTTAAAAGGACTGCAATCACAACTATTCCCTACTCCCAAGCTATCTGTAGATTTGTGCGAAAATTGGCTTGAAATTAACAAGGTATAGCGCACACAGCAACAGCGGTGCCGTCTAACACGCAGCTGCAGCAGTGAGAAAATGGTAGCGACGGGGAAAATGGCTTGGTCTTATAGGGCAAGGACATGTGACATACACTGCCAATGACACATGCCCTTGCTTGTGTGAAAAAAAGCACTTCGCTCCGTGTGTGCGCTGCTGATAGGCTGACAGATTGCACCTCCCCACTGTAAATGCGGGAAAGAGAAAAAAAAATGGAGATCTTCATTGTTCCTGCAGAGATCCATCCCCTGCCCCTCCCCCCACCCCGCTGTACACTCAAACTGTGTATTAACATTAATTTTCATCATTACTGAGAAAAAATCCAGTTATGATTTTGGTGCATGAACAGTTATCGAACATAACCTCGAACAGCCGAATTTTTCTCAAATTGTTCGTGTTCGCCGAACGGCTCGAACACCGCCCAAAACAGCTCGAATTTGAGATTGGCGAACAGTTCGAGTAGAACAACGCTCATCTCTAGTCAGGACTCATTGCTGGCTATTTTAAAACAGTCCATTTTTTCTTTATCAACCATTCTTGTTTACTTTTGGATGTGTACTTTGGGTCATTGTCTTGCTGGAAGACCCATGATCTTCGACTCAAACCAAGTTTTCTTACACTGTGTAGGACATTTCGCTCTAAA
Source organism: Phyllobates terribilis (assembly GCF_046119375.1). Classification (NCBI taxonomy): domain Eukaryota; kingdom Metazoa; phylum Chordata; class Amphibia; order Anura; family Dendrobatidae; genus Phyllobates; species Phyllobates terribilis. The sequence goes on along the minus strand of NW_027362771.1, from coordinate 192,510,304 downwards.
ATCTCTTGATAATTCTCATATTTCATGATTCCTGTGATGCGGTCCAGGCCTCAAGCAGCAGATGCAGAAAGCAACCCCACAGCATTATGGATCCTTCACGATGCTTAACTGTTGGTAAAGTGTTCTTTTCCTTATAAGCTTCATTGTGCCATCTGTAAACAAACTGTTGCTTTGCATTGCCAAAAAGTTCTATTTTTGTTCCATCTGTCCACAGATATTTTCCCAGAAGGATTGTGGTTTGTCAAGGTACAGTTTGGCATTCACCCATAAAGCTCTGCTTGGTTTAGTGTGCGATGCATGGTACTTATTGAAACTATGACCCCAGACTGTTCCATGTTGGCCTTCAGGTCTTTGGATGTTTGACGTGGTGTTTTTTCCACCATTCGCACCAATCTTTGAAAACAACTCTTATCAATTTCCTCTTTCCCCCACGTCCAGGGAGGTTCTTGACGGTTCCATGCTTGGCAAACTTCTTAATAACATTGTACACTGTTAAAACTTGGAAACCAAAGTCTTTGAAGATGGCCTTATACCCTTTGGAAGTCTTGTGTTTGCTAATAATAGCAGTTCTGATGTCCTCAGACAGTTCCTTTGTCTTCACCATTGTGACAAAGGAACAGGGCCTACCATGTGGATTTTTAAAACACTGAAGTCATCATTCATTGGCTAATTCATGTCACATGGGCACCGACAATTAATCACTGGTGAATCTCTTTTGCGATTTACCACAGGCGAATCAAAATGTGTTTCCATACTAAATTAATGTAAAGGCTGCCGATACCAGTGTCACAGCAAGCTTAAGGTTTTTCTATTTTTCACTCCCATTGTTTTTTGTTTTAAATTAATGTTTATCACTTGCTATTTTGTATTTAACATAAGTGCTCTATACAAAAAAACAGTTTCATTTGATTCATTTTTTTTTATTAGATATTCCACATTATGTACTTAAACTTCATGGGTGCCAATAACGATGAACAGGACTGTATATGTCGAGAGCTTTTTCTGATGTATACTGTAACAATACCATAAGCGTCCATTAACCAGTCAGAGGCCAAAAGTGTGTTCTGTAGGGCCTTCATCTGCACGGCAGGTGTCTGCATAAAATTTGTTTAACTGTAAAGGAAAGAGCAGCAGACTATGTTTTCTTATACAGAGGGCCACTGCAAAAGGATATATACCATGTGGTGTACATTTCTTTATAATGGGTCCCTATGGTGGTTAGGTGACTCAGCATCCATCCTGATTGTGGCCACTGTTGGGTGCATACCTCCTTAGCTTATGCACCCAACAGTGGGCAGAATTGCAGTCTGTGCCGAGCCTTACAATATTTACTAGGTTAATGCATAGTGCATAGCTGACTAATTGGCCTTAACAGGACAGTGTGAAATTCACATGTGACTACACATGGTTTACAGCTAGATATGGGTGACATAGATGATATCATCCACATTAATCACATGCAAAGGGGTGAGTTATAATGTTGGCATTAGGTCCCAATGATGCTCCAAGTCCATCAGTCAGACTGCGTATCAACGATTTACATACAAAATGGAAAGTGTATAAAACTAGTTTTCTATGGTATGCCAGGCTGCATTGTTAGTATAAAAAGGACACATTTAGAAAGCTGTTTATAGGACTTGCAAATTAAAAGCATCTGTTTAGTATGGAGAAATTTGATGTCAGGTGCCCTTTCATTTCCTAAAATCACAACTAGAGATGAGTGGACGATTTGAAAGTTGAATCCACCAATTTTGATGATTTTTCTCCAAAAATTCTATTTGTGGCTTATGAATTTGCGAAAAGGAGAGAGAGCCTTACCGATTGACTCTGGAGATGGCAAAAAGGCTTTGCTTTTCAAGCTGTCCTCCATTGGCAACCGTTGACCTGTGATGGCCCAGGTACTGACCATAACTGTACAAGGTGAGATAATCCACTAGATGTCATAGCTGCAGGGCACCCAAAAAGCGAGCAGTCACATAAAAAGATATTAGCTCCCTCTGATGCTTAAGCAGTGTGGAAAATCGTGCCAGGCAATATATATACAGTACAGACCAAAAGTTTGGACACACCTTCTCATTTAAAGATTTTTCTGTATTTTCATGACTATGAAAATTGTACATTCACACTGAAGGCATCAAAACTATGCATTAACACATGTGGAATTATATACTTAACAAAAAAGTGTGAAACAACTGAAAATATGTCTTATATTCTAGGTTCTTCAAAGTAGCCACCTTTTGCTTTGATGATTGCTTTGCACACTCTTGGCATTCTCTTGATGAGCTTCAAGAGGTAGTAACCGGAAATAGTCTTCCAACAATCTTGAAGGAGTTCCCAGAGATGCTTAGCACTTGTTGGTCCTTTTGCCTTCACTCTGCGGTCCAGCTCACCCCAAACCATCTCGATTGGGTTCAGGTCTCGTGACTGTGGAGGCCAGGTCATCTGGCGTAGCACCCCATCACTCTCCTTCTTGGTCAAATAGCCCTTACACAGCCTGGAGGTGTGTTTGGGGTCATTGTCCTGTTGAAAAATAAATGATGGTCCAACTAAACGCAAACCGGATGGAATAGCATGCCACTGCAAGATGCTGTGGTAGCCATGCTGGTTCAGTATGCCTTCAATTTTTAATAAATCCCCAACAGAGTCACCAGCAAAGCACCCCCACACCATCACACCTCCTCCTCCATGCTTCACGGTGGGAACCAGGCATGTAGAGTCCATCCGTTCACCTGTTCTGCGTCGCACAAAGACACTGTGGTTGGAACCAAAGATCTCAAATTTGGACTCATCAGACCAAAGCACAGATTTCCACTGGTCTAATGTCCATTCTTAGTGTTTTTTATCCCAAACAAGTCTCTTCTGCTTGTTGCCTGTCCTTAGCAGTGGTTTCCTAGCAGCTATTTTACCATGAAGGCCTGCTGCACAAAGTCTCCTCTTAACAGTTGTAGTAGAGATGTGTCTGCTGCTAGAACTCTGTGTGGCATTGACCTGGTCTCTAATCTGAGCTCCTGTTAACCTGCGATTTCTGAGGCTGGTGACTCGGATAAACTTATGCTCAGAAGCAGAGGTGACTCTTGGTCTTCCTTTCCTGGGGCGGTCCTCATGTGAGCCAGTTTCTTTGTAGCGCTTGATGGTTTTTGCAACTGCACTTGGGGACACATTCAAAGTTTGCCCAATTTTTCGAACTGACTGACCTTCATTTCTTAAAGTAATGATGGCCACTCATTTTTCTTTACTTAGCTGCTTTTCTCTTGCCATAATACAAATTCTAACAGTCTATTCAGTAGGACTATCAGCTGTGTATCCACCTGACTTATGCACAACACAACTGATGGTCCCAACCACATTTATAAGTCAAGAAATCCCACTTATTAAGCCTGACAGGGCACACCTGTGAAGTGAAAACCATTTCCGGTGACTACCTCATGAAGCTCATCAAGAGAATGCCAAGAGTGTGCAAAGCAGTCATCAAAGCAAAAGGTGGCTACTTTGAAGAACCTACAATATAAGACATATTTTCAGTTGTTTCACACTTTTTTGTTAAGTATATCATTCCACATGTGTTAATTCATAGTTTTGATGCCTTCAGTGTGAATGTACAATTTTCAAAGTCATGAAATTACATAAAAAAATTTAAATGAGAGGGTGTGTCCAAACTTTTGGCCTGTACTATATATATATATATATATATATATATATATATATACATACAGTATATACAGCTCTGGCAAAAATTAAGAGACCACTGCAAAATTTTCAGTTTCTCTGATTTCTCTCTTTATAATTATATTTTTGAGTAAAAATGTACATTGTTGTTTTAGTCTATAAACTACTGACAACATGTATCCGAAATTCAAAGCTAAAAATTTTGTATTTATTTGCAGCAAATGATAAAGCGTCAAAATACTAAAAAAGAAACAGTGCTTTCAGACCTCAAATTACTCATGTATTGAACTGTGAAATCAATATTTGGTAATATTTGGTGGACTAACCATGATTTTTAATCACAGCTTTCATGCGTCTTGGCATGCTTTCCACCAGTGTTTCCATGCTTTCCAATAGAAAACTGTTCAGTGGTCTCTTAATTTTTGCCAGAGCTGTACATGTATTTTTTGAACCGTGAATTGAATCTCAAAATGTTTGAATTTTGCTGAAACCGCGAGTTTCACAAAATTCGACTCAAACTCAATCCTCTACGGATCAATCCACTTATGTCCAGTTACAACTAATATTGTCTTTAAAGGCTATAAGAACATTTTTATTTTAGTGTAGCTGTATGAGATTTTTTGCAAGTCAACATTTTGGGGGCATGTACAGTATAGATTAGTAATTAATATATAAGAATTATTATTATTATTATTATTATAAGGGAAATGCAGGTAAAAGAAATGTCACCTTCCCTGTGCTAGATAAATATGCACATTTTTGGTACAGATAGTTGCAATTATGGGAAATCCTAAATATGTAAATATACAGTATGTTACCATTATTAAAGGGAATCTGTGAATAGGATCAAACCTCCTAAGCCGTCTATATGATGATGCAGGTCATAGGAACCTGAATAAAATTATTCCTTAATATCTGCATTTCAATGTCTTATTCCAGAGAAATCCATGTTTTTATTATATGCAAACGAGCTGTTCAGGACTATAGGCTGGACACTGATCTTGTCAAGATATTGTAATAGGATTTCCCTGGACAATGGGTGCATACCCTGTCCCTCAATGAAGAAAAAATGTGCACAAATCCTATGGGCATTGAACCCCTATTCCCCACAGCGCTGTTACATGCAGTGAACCATATGCAATCTGTCTGAAGAAGGTCCTTTAGACCGAAACGTCACTGTTTTTGGATTGCTTTACTAATAAATCTGATTTTTTTCTGCAACTCTATGAGTGCCAGATTTTTTATTCTCTGAGTATATGGAGTGGTATCCTATCCTGGCACCATATTTTTATACAGAGTGACAAGCATTCTATTTACATACACTGGTGGGGATGCCAGGGTCTCATACCTCTCTATGTTTCTACATGAATGCTTATCTGTTTCCTTCCCCACCCAGGGAGGTATAGGACAGAAGTGTATGGAATAACACAAACCTGACAGACAGAGGAAAACAGACAGAGATAAAAGAATGCCACAATCACACAAATACACTCACAATACGACCAAGTCGGAAATCAAGGGAGGAGTAGGTGGGACAATCCAAATGGGAAGAGGATTAGGAGAAACACACACAAACAAAATCCAAGCAGAAATCTCCTGAAAACAACTCCAACTGCCTGCTCCTAACTCTGAACTCTCCTTCAACTCCAAATCAGGAAGTGGTAAGCTATCACTGGCAAAGAAAGAAGCAAGGAGGAGAGTTCTTAAACCTACAGGGAGAAACCAAGTCAGAACAGATTATACAATAGGACAGAGAACTCCAGGAGTCCCACTAAGCAGTTTAATCCTTGCAGAAACAGAGAAAGGGAAGCCAGAACTGCTAATAGGATGGTGAAGCCGTTCTAACAACCGCAGGTGTATGTGTCACCAGATGATGCGATCTTCTGACCCCACTCTATCGCGGTATCTCCATGACAGACCTGTTACTAGTGTGAGACGTGTAACTTACACAATACAGTAGAATTGAAGTTTGTTTTCTTACAAACATATTTGCTGCAGCTCTCACAGCTCTGCTGTATTGCAACATTATTGCAATGCTTGCTGTGAGATGGAAGCTGAGGCACTAAGAGGAGACCTGCAGATGTGTCAGTTATAGTCACACAGCTCTGCATTGGGATCAGGAGAGCAGAGAGCATCCATTGTGTATCACACTGGTAACTCAGTGTCAGCCCATAGTCCTGAACAGCTCATTTACATAAAAGAAAAACATGGATTTCTCTGAAATAAGACATTGAATCGCTGATATCAAGGTGTCATTTTATGTAGGTATAACCTGTGTGGCCATATCGATGGTGTTAGGTGTCAGACGTTTGCTGGATTTGAAATGGGTCCAGAACCTTCTGTGGATTCTGTGGTCTCCAATTCTGGTCCAGCCGGGGCTGATGCTGCTCAGCATCATTGTCAGTCCCAACGCCTAGCTGGTCCACGAGATGTACAGGTTGTCTCTTGGGTCTTTGTTCCTAGCAACCTGAAGGATAGGGAGACAGGGCTGCTAAAGCCAGCGTCCAGGATTCTCTGTACTGAGCATGCCCGTGACATGGCGGACCGTGATTGGTGGTTTGGGAGTCAGCTGATCCGGTGACCTGGCACCGCCTGATTGGTCGCAGGTGACGTCACCAATGGTGCGACGGTGGACAGGGCTTAATCTTTAAAAAGCCCGCCCACAAACATGGCGGCGTGCTCTTATCATTGAGCTGTGATGGTGTTGTGTGGATGCTTGGTCTTTTGGGCTCCACGTGTGCTTTAGTTTCTGGCAGGCAGGTCTAGTGGAAATAGGCAGGCTTAGATGAAATAGGCAGGTAGCTTCATCTGACAGTCTGGCTCCGACAAAGGGGTCGCCTTACACCCCGAGCAGTCTTCAGAGAGTTACTCCTCAGTCCGGTAGCACGCCGGCTGGGAGCTCGTATTCGCCGCCGTGAGTCACACACGCATCCTAGCGCCAACTGTGTAGTCCCTGTGCTGCAACAGGACTACAGATACATTATTTATCGCACATCTCTCGTGCTGTTAACGGAGATAGTGCAAACCCCTATTCCCAATTCGGTGTGCTGTAACACGGAGGGGATTGTTATTTAAGTTGGTTGTTTTACCTTCTCACCCAGAAGGTGTTCGGTCGCAGTCCACCAGGCTGCATCGCGGACCCGGGGTTCGGTTGCTTTCCATTAATTAATAAAGTTGTTTGCAACCGTTCCCTTAACAGATGGTTTAGGAGCGTTGCTCCTACCGACAGACTGCCTTTAAGTTACAAAATTATTGGAAGTACAAAAAAAATGGCCAGTGTGAAGACCCAGGGTCTTCCGTAGGCCTACTACTACTCAGACAACACAGGTTGAGGGTAAGTGTGGCAATACTTTATTGAACCACCAAACGGACAATAAACACATAGATGTCACGGGTGTGTCGCCACGAAGATCGTCACGATTACACAGCCTGACTTCTCGCAGCTGAGTTTTTGGTGCTTTGTGTTTTTCGGCAGTGAGGGAGTTAACTCTCTCTCTCTCTGTGCTAGACAAGGTCCAGCCTCGCCCAGCTGCAATCAATGTTGCTGTAGTGGGACTCCTTCAAATGCCTGCCGGTCTGTTAGGGAAGTGTCGGTGAAAGCATTTCATGCAGACTAACAGAGCGGATCGTGGTATTTGGAGTTTCAGAGCTAAGTGTATTTGGAGTGTTTTTTCCCTTCCTCGCTTTATCATTTATCTCCTTTCCCGTTGGTGTTCCCTCTGTTGTAGTTGTGTATTTTTTGTATGCAAGGTGGTTTTGGTTTTACCCTTGTACTGTCTCGTTCGTCTAAGTACTGAGTGTGGGCATATTATTACCTGTCCCCTTTTGTTGTGATCAGGGGTCCTTCTCAGGACTAGATTACTTAGGTGCAGGGATCCTCAGGAGGTAGGGGTTACGCTGGCGGCTTGGACCTCTGTACCTTTAACAGTACCTCCAGGTAGAGGGATTAGTCAGGGCCCCAGCTTAGGGTCAGCTTAGGCCCCCTACCTACAGTACACAGAGACAGCATGACAATAGAACAGTCCCAGCCACTACCCATTCCTCCATGCTATCCATCTAATGTCCAGAAGGATGTCTCTCATTCTCCTTGTAAAGTCTTTCTGATTCTCCTTGATTCTGCTTGCAGCACTACAGACAGCCCTGTCTATATTTGCATCTGTGCAAGGTCATCATTCACAGGTCAAGGGTCAGGGATCAAGGTGGAAGGGGCTCATGACTCATTGTTTGAGCATTTAATCAACTTGCATAGTTTGTATCCTATCCTGCTCTTTAAATAAACATCTATCTGGCTTAGTACAATATGTCATTAGCATATTAACAAACAGCATTGTTTCCAAATGAAGAGAAGTCAACATAAAGCTTTATACAAATACTGGTCTGTCCTTCTTGACCAGCCACAGAAATACACATACAATCATAAGTCAACAGAAACACAATAGTATATTTCTCTTGGATTAACAAATCTAATCATCTGGCTGATTAAGATTATAAGCCGTTTCTGCACAGCTAGCCTTTTAAAACCTGCATTTTTTTAAATTATTTATCCTCTTTTCTTTTGTTGGTTAGAGAAACAATTATTGTCACCATTGTATAAAATAGATTGATATGCTTCTTAATAGCATTCTAAAGCTGTGCGGCTGCCACACTGAAAGCACAGCTTCAGAGAGGAAATTAACTTTATTCCTACCAGTAGCCTTAGCTTTCAATCATAGAAGCACGGCCGGTGTAGCTTCATTCACCCCTCTGTATACAGTGAACGTCGGCTGTAACCATACCGTGTCACTGACTGAGAAACTCTGACAGACCTCAGCACCGTATTAGTGCTGAGCTGACTGTCAGTTAGTGCCGGGGCATAGTTACAGTAGCCACTCACTTTGTACTGAGTGCTGACTGAAGCTGCGACGGCTGTGCCTCTATGGCTGAAAGTCGGAGGCTGCTGGGAGGAAAAAAGATAATTTCCTCCTAATAGCTGGGATTTCAATGTGACGACTGCACAGCTTTAGAATGCTATTAACCTGAAAATTAACCACATATAGGCAGGTTATTAGCATTTTTTGACATGATAGGTCCCTTTAAACAAAATAGTAATAGATGGAACATGTGAAAAGCAATCTCGTTTTGACATTGCTGTGCACTGTGTTCATTTTTTACGCCACTATTACAGCACTTTTTCAGATGAATTCCAGGCAGAATCTGACGGAAAAAGAAGTCATGTGTGTATGTTCTTAGGCAGATTTCTGGCACAAGAAGCGTAGTAAATCAGCACTAATGTTTGTAAGAAAAAAAAACTTAAATGCATATGGATTACATACAACAGTTTGAAACTGGAGTCGTATGGCGTCTCACCTAATTTTCCTTTGGGTCAGCCTTTATAATAGTGTCTCTAAATAACAAATTAACATTTACATAACATGATATATTGAGTAAATGCAAAGAAAGTTGGCCAGTTGGACACTGCATAAGTAGCTTATAAAATGGGGTTCTGCTTCCAATGCAGGCACTAATAAGCCTTTCAAATATTAGTAATGTTTTAGTTCTATTTTAAATCTTTATAATTGTTACTATATAATAATGTATGAACTATTAAAAGAAAATCTTAGTGGTTACACACCTTGAATGCAATTTATATATAAAAGGCTTCTGATAGCAAGCAAGTCAATCGACAAAGCTACACTATGGGTGCAATAACAAATGAAATGAAGAGTCATGTTCACATAAAAGTGGATGTCCTTGAAAGATAAAATGTCTGTATGATTGAATTGGATTTACCATATTAAATGTTTTTTAAAGTATGCTATTATCCAATATAATGTCTAGCAACATTTAACCTTGGCCTTCAAGAAAAAAAAAAAAACTTTCAAGTGACACTCACTTTTTTTGTCTCACAATGGATTATGCATTCAGTGTTTAATGTTCATCTTACAGTCACATTTTGTTTCATAGGACAATACACTGCGCACGGCTTAATACGAGAGGTAATTTAAAGGGATCTATTGGCATCATAAATCAGGAAAGGTCTGCTGGAGCAGTTTATGAATAGTTGTAAAACTCTGAACCTGAACTGCATCATTAGAATCAGGTGCCACATATTGTTATTTATAATTGTGTCTACTGAATGTCTTTTAACTGTTACTAGGGACTGAATGTTCTACTTTGATGATGAAAGATTATTCGTTCACTTCTTGCAGCATAATTTGATGTGTATTGTGCTATAGACAGAGCAAATATAGTGTTCCAACATTTAATAGAATACTATGAAAAATGAAAAGGTGTTGTCACATTTGCAGGCTTTTAAACGGAGAGCTGCTTCAATGTATTTTCTGAATTAAACCGGAATGTCTGCTGAAAGGTACATTTGGTAAAAAAAAAAATAGAATATTGTACTGTGTCAGCTGTTAAAAACTGTTTGAGGTTAGGGACTTTTGTAAAAAAAAAGACAAAATTATTCTAAAAATGATACCTGCATTGTCCAAGCCGAAGAATTAACAATAATTACAATTGTAAGTTCTTGTGGGCAGAGATCTTGATGCTTCTGACCCTAAGAAAGTTTGCAATTGTACTTTTTAGCATACCAGCGAGCATTTAAATAGAGCTAATGTAATCCACATAATAGCCCTAGAGGATTGACTGAACTGCTCTCTTAAGGTATTATCTGAAGGTTTCGAGCAAAGCGTTGTTACAACTTTGCAATACTGAGATATATTTTATGTTGGGATGTCAATGTCATAGAAGAATCACAATGTTAGTGGCTTTCGGATCAATTCACTAGTCATATCATTACTTATATTTATCTTTGTAATGCATCTTAATGCATAGCTGTAGTTATAATTGCATATGTATTTGTATTACTATATATTTATAAATTAAAGGGCAAAAATCATATTTTTCCCAGGCTGAAAGCACACTTTAAATGTTTAGAAGCCTAATTATCATGAAAAAGCTTGTCTCAAGAGTTACTACACTAGTTGGAGACACAGAGCAAAAAGAAAGGAGGGGTAGAAGGATCATGTTGCAGAAAAGGTATAATAGAAACAAGTCACCAATTCTGCATTTATCACCCACTCCTGGTTTTGGCTCTCACTCTGGAGAAAAAATACTGATCGAATACTGACCAAATACTGAGAGTGGGGCCGTGGCCTAAGACTCATGCTGTGAGAGGGAAGGAAGAGCAGCAGGTTGAAAGCAACTCATTGGCTATAGTACAAAACAGAGTTCTCCAACATCACACCATAAAGAACACCCTAATAAGTACAGATATAGAAAAAATTACTATTTGCAAAAAAAAGATAAAAAAAATAGGATGAACCCAGTGAAAACATGCATGTGCCAGAAAACAATTATTTTATCTGTACTACATGTAATAAATATATGCTGTATATAGCTATCTAAGGAAGGATTGGGCCTCACTGTAACCTTGGAAAACTGCTGTATACTTAACCTATGTGTCCTGGATTGTTTGTGCTCATGACTTTTTGCTGTCATTCAATTCATTAGGTCAGAAAAATAAGGACTCACTATGAGCTGACATTGGTACCTTTCATGGATTAATCATTTTGAGAACATGTAGGATGTGAAGATGGTAAAGTAGTTTACTCTGGCATAAGCACTTTTATAAGTTGCCTCTATTGTGATGGCACTGTTGCAGATGGCCTAAGTTATAATTCTTTTTCAGGCTGGATTTGCTTTTACTATGTAACCGAGTTCTGTAATTAAGGCACTTTTGCAAGCATTCTTTGACATTGTATAAAACTGACTTTATTATTGGGGCACCACTTTAAGCTGGATTGCAGTATAAGGCAGTATCATGGTGAACTCTTTTATGATATGCCTTTAATTTACTGTGTTATGGCGGCACTGAGGAATCTGAAATATTTGCTATAGTGTGCTTAAAGCACCATTTATAAATATGCCTTTTCCTAAAACCTCACATTTAAAGAGTGATAAGCCCAAAAACTCTAACGTCTCAGTCTTCATCATTTGAAGGCACCAAAATCTACCACTGAAGAGATACAACATGTCTCAGATTGACATCTTCGGGACATCAGAAGCAGAACAGAACTAATATGAAAATCAACAGCTACAGTATAGTACAATATAATTTCTGGTGATGCATTCATAATCATGGGTCTAGAGTTGGAGATGTTTAAAATATCTTTCATTCAGGTAGACAGGTTTAGAAATTCTTATCCTGTCTTGCTGACAACTTTATCTTCCAAAAGGTAGAAGCTAGAACAAGGGGATCTGCTACATGAAACATGGAGGAAATGGTTGAGGAGGTATGGATGACTGGGAATTTAAGAGGCAGTGATCATGCTATCATAGAATTTTGGATAACTAGAGGAGGAAGACCTGTGAAGAATCAGACTTCAAGGTTGGATTTCAGAGCAGCAAATATTAAGAGACTCAGAAAGAGGATAGGAGGGATCCAATGGCTGGATGTTCTTAAGGACAGAAATGTCCAGGATGGGAAATTTTGAAGAATGAGATTCTCAAAGCACAATCGTTAGCAATCCCTAAAAGAAGGAAGAATAGGAAGCATTTAAGGAAACTAGGATGGATGAACACAGAACTTAAACACATGCTAAAAAGGGAGAAAGAAATGTTTATCAAATGGAAAGAGGGAGGCATATCTAAAGAAGAATAAAATGCTGTCTGCAGAACCTGTAGGGCACACATCAGATTAGCTAAAGCTTATAATGAATAAAGACTTGCAAGAGATTTCAAAAGCAATAAGAAAAGATTTTGGGGGTATATCAAAAGTAAAAGCAAAGTCAAAGATGATAGAGGATTTTTACAGGATGAAAATGGTAAAAAATTATGCTGAGAAGACCGAACTTTTAAATTCCTATTTTGCATCTGTTTTCTCTCAGAAAGTAAATGTAACATCAACTGATCTTCACTGCACTATTGAAGGAATAGAAGAATCCACACTAACTATAAACAGAGATAGTGAGGGAATACTTATCTAGCAAATTAATTCAAGTCTCCAGGTCCAGATGAATTGCATCCTAGGGTACTGAAGGAGATAGCAGAGAAACTACTGAACTACTCTCCATAATCTTTGAAAATTCTAGGAGAACAGGAGAAGTCCCAGAAGACTGGAGAAGAGCGAATGTTGTCCCTATCTTGAAAAAGGGGAAGAAGGTGGACCCAGGGAACTATAGGCCTGTGAGCCTTACATCTATTCCAGGAAAGATCTTTGAACAAATTATTAAACAGCATGTATGTAAGTACTTGGATAAGAATACATTAATTAGCCAGAGCCATCATGGGTTTGTAACTAATAAGTCATGTCAGACTAACTTAATTTCCTGCTATGACAGAATCACTGACTGGTGGATCAGGGAAATGCAGTAAATATAGTATATCTTGACTCCAGCAAAGCATTTGACAAAGTATCTCATACCATCCTTATTGAAAAAATTACCAACTATGGAATGGACAAGGCATTCATAACTGGCTTCATAACTGGCTTAGTTATCGGACCCAAAGAGTGGTTATAATTGGATTCATAACTGGCTTAGTTATCGGACTCAAAGAGTGGTTATAAATGGTTGCACATCCAGTTGAAAGAATGTCTCAAGTTTGGTACCACAAGACTCTGTCCTGGGCCCTGCATTGTTCAACATATTTATCAATGATTTAGATGATGGAATTAAGGGTAAACTGATTAAATTCGCTAATGACATAAAGCTAGGATGGATAGCTAATATTAGAGAAGAGAGAGACAAGATTCAAAAAGATCTAAACAAACTGGAACTGTGGGCAGCAACTAACAGAATGTTTTTTAATAGGGAAACATGCAAAGTCCTACATCTGGGCAAGAAAAATGAAAAAAGCATATACAGAATGGGAGGAATAAGTCAAAGTAACAGCACGTGTGAAAAAGACTTGTGTATACTAATAGATCACAGACTGAATTTGAGTCAACAGTGTGACGCAGCAGCAAAAAAAGGCAAACCCAATTCTGGGCTACATTACCAGAAGCATACAGTCTATTTTTAAAAAAGACATTGAAAAGCTGGATCAAGTTCAGTGAAGACTGATCAGAATGGTCACCGGTCTGCAAACAATGTCCTACGAGGAACAGTTAAAGGATCTGGGAATGTTTAGCTTGCAAAAGAGAATACTGAGAGGAGACTTAATAGCTGTCTACAAATATCTCAAGGGATGTCACACTGTAAAGGGATCCTCCTTATTCTCATTTGCACAAAGAAAGACTAGAAGGTATTGGATGAAACTGAATGGGAGAAGATTAAATATTAGAACATTTTTTTTGAGTGGATCAGGCTTCCACGAGAGGTGCTGAGTTCTCCTTCAATGGAAGTCTTCAAACAGAGGCTGGACAGACATCTGTCTGAGGGGTCTTTCACACATCCATGTTTCGAATACATGTAGTGCCCGTTTCCACATGTACTGGAGGCACTGTTTCCGCACTGTTCCCAAGCGCTGGGTGCTGCAGGCATCTGTCATCATTGTCCCCTGCCGGCGCTGAGATCAGCGTGAGCAGGGAACATTGTTGAGAGTTGTATTCTGCCCACGCTGTGTCCAGCAAGTGTAAAATAATAATAAAATAAAAAAAATTTACTCACCTTTACACCTAATTCCCTGAAGTCATTGACCCCTGTAAAAAAATAAAATAAAAAACAACCATAATACTCACCTGTCCAACATACTGTCCCATGCTGTAATCCATCTGACCAACAATTCTGCATCAGCGTCTGCAGTGGCTTGAGGCGACAGCACACGCTGAGGAGCAGAGGAGAATGACGTGCTCCAGCAAGCAGGCCCCTAAACTCCGCTGAGTTCAGTGAATGACAGGACACTGCTCGGTGAGCTCAGCGCTGTCCAGTGGACTAGGAGACAGCCGGAGCAGAATACTACGCTCAACATTGTCTCCTGCTGGTGCTGAACGCAGTGCCAGCAGGGGACAATGATGAGAGCAGCATTCAGCACCTGGCGCTTGGGAACAGCACTAACTGTCCCTCTGATTCCCAGGTGCCGATACATGTGATACTGATGTGGCACACGGGCAGCACACGGTTGCCACATGCGTGCCATACATATCATACACGTGGACACACACACGGACATGGATATCTCTGTTACTGTTTTTTCCAGTACCGGAAATATCCGGACATGTGAAAGAGCCCTGAGATGGTTTTGTGAATCCTGCATTGAGCAAGGGGTTAAACACGATGACCCCGGAAGTCCCTTCCAACTCTAACATTCTGTGATTCAATGATCTGGTGAGAAATATTAATCTTTGTTATTTATGTACTTGGCTTTTAGGCACTTATTATGGATTTATCAATTGTACAATCTGGAGACTTTGATAGTGGGTTGATTTTTTAACCTTTGTTTTAGGCAAATTTTCCAGTTATCATAAAACCAATGTGTATAACTTGTATTGAAAACTTCATAGATTGTTTTGTGGTTGAGCTTGTACTTTTATATCCAACTTCTTGCCAAGCACTGTCCAGTTTAATTATCTCTTACTGCTGGTAATTGCTTGAGATGATTAGACATAATGAAAGAGAATCGCAACCTCAAATTGTCATTATAAAGTCATTAACTTAACAATAAACTTTTATTTAAAAAAATGTTTTTAATACAGATATTGATGAATATATGATCATCTGTTTACAAACACATGTAGTATAAAATTGTCCTAGATTTATAAAATGAAATATCTGAAAAGTCAGTAGAAAATGTAAGCATAATAATAATCTTAAGATATCAAAAATCAACTAAAAAAAATTTGGAAGTATCCCAGAGACATTTGCCGAATGTCTTTGCCTGTTCTTCTGTTTGCAATACTTGTTTCATGACATTTACATTGTGTTTTACACATATTATATAATAAAAACCAAACCATAATGCCACTTACACCAAAAAATATAAAGAACAAAATAGTAAAATCAAATGTACTGTAAATTAGCATTTAAAATAGCATTTAGGAAATGCTAATATTGCTTACAAATAAATATTTTATAAACTGATAAAAATGAAATGCTCTTGTTTCCTGCTTCTGTTCCTGCCATTATCTGTTAGGACCCTGTTTTTATCAATCTGACAAGTTTTTTTTTACAATATCCAATAAGGGGGTGAAAACAGATTGTTATCTCCATTCATCTATTTCCCCTTTGTTCCTATTTAATTCTAGTAGGTCTACACATTATTGGGTTATAATGGAATGATTCCATCACGTTAATATTGAAACATAGTTTGAAGAAAACATACATTTGATAATTTTCTTTAACATTTTCATTCTTGATTTCTTCCTCAAAAACAAGATTAGGAATTGTCTGAAAGTTTGATTAAAATTATATTAAAACCCACTTATACTTATACAAAAATAGTCCAGTTGCTCAATTTGGACATTATGAAAACGTATTTCCATGTTTTATGCCTTTATATCAGGATTGCTCTATTGTAAAATGATAATTATATGTTTTGGTTTGAAACATAAAAAGCAAAATTTGCAAAAAATAATATTTTCATTTTAAAAATACATACTGTTGATAAATATGACATTATGAACCATTGCACTACACACATAAATTGATTTTTTTAACTTATTCTTTGGATTGTTCATATTCATGTGTTATTAAAATACACAGCATAAAGGCAGATTTTCTTGTCTGCAATGAGATTTATTATAAATTAGTCTTGGACGTTATAAACGAATTGTAGAAACGCTTGAAAAAATTCCTAAAACAATTACAAAACTGTGAGGAGCTAAAAGTCCTTACGGAATAATTATTGCTTAAATACATAAAGTTAGAGAAAGAATTTTAGCTACTAAACAGTTCCTGCCATAAGGTACCTAGAAGCTCTGGCACATTCCTTAGGGCATGTAAAATGAATAGACTGGAGGCTTTTTTGCTTTTGGAAAGATCTCTATGGCTTTAAACTGAATAATAAATATGGACCATGCTATGAATTAAATTTGGAAAGTAAACGTTTAAGGCACGTTTGCTTAAATATAGCCTCTGGTATATAAAGATTTTCGCAGGAAAACGTATCACATTCTGTTTGAGTCAATTTATTCAGTTATTTCTATTGTTTCACTGAGGTTTTGGGATACTGAATTGTTAAAGTGCTTTGGTAAATCGTTGAGAAACTACATAGTTTATGATATCAAGAAACAGATTTATTCTTATAGATATATTTGCATTTATTTAGAATCTCCT
This sequence comes from Phyllobates terribilis, assembly GCF_046119375.1. Taxonomy (NCBI): domain Eukaryota; kingdom Metazoa; phylum Chordata; class Amphibia; order Anura; family Dendrobatidae; genus Phyllobates; species Phyllobates terribilis. Next base: position 192,493,442 of record NW_027362771.1, on the reverse strand, counting down.
ATTCATGAAACCATTATATCTGCTTCCTTTGTAGCGTTGGCATGAAAATGAAAGATATGATATGCATTATTGCAACAATGGTTAATTAATATGAAAATATGTAAGAAAAAAATGATAATTGCTCATTATGGGATAATATCATAATTAAAAACTCATGATTATAACATTATACCTACCTTTTGCTCAATACCCATTTCATGCTTAAAATGACTAAAAAGTACCTCAAGCATTTTTTTTCTGAATTTTGTACACAATCATTACATGTTCGTATTTCCCTACGTTACGCAAATTTGCATATATAAAATGGTAGCTTTTGTTAAGATTTTTGCTTGATAAGGGTATAGTTACAACAGCATACATATTGTACGGTGTCTAATGTACACAACTTTACTAATACTTGACCTAATGTATATCCATGTGAGGCGCTCATTAGTTCTTCCCTTGAAGCATTAAGACCAGAGCTCCTTAGGGAAAAATTGCTTTGATATATAATACTTAATTATTACGCATTTGCAGTTTTGTTTATGCAAGCATTAATAAAAAAAATATCTTTGGAAACACACAGCGATTTGCATTGCTAAATTGAAATGCATGACCACCGTTTTCAGCATGATATGATTGTGTGCATGAGGTTTACAGCAAAGTTTATCTTCATACAGTGTATGTTAGATTGTTCATATTTAAACTACATTTTTTGTGCATTACGTATTACGGCTACTAAGGTCTGATTTTTTATGCAATAAATCTAATAATTTGCTTAAAGGGAACCTGTCACTAGTTTTGTCATGTATGAACTATAACTATGACTTTATTCAGCGCTTGTGCTGTATTCCATAAATGCTCATACAACCCCCGGACTTCCCCTGTAAACCATCCAAAAACCTTTTTAAGTTGTCCTGCGCTGTATGGTAATCGGGTCGGTCTGGTCCGATGGACATGGTTTCGGACCTCTCCATCCCTCCCCCTGGCTGCTGCTCACCATTCTCCTTCTGTAATTGATATGGATGACTCCTGGCGTCATCCACATTGCCGGACAAAATCTTGCACCTGCGCATAAAAATCGCTGCTCGCACTTGCGCACTATGCTTTGCCCTACTGCAGGCGGAGCTAAAAACATAAGTGCGCATGCGCCCGCAGTAGGTGAAAGCATAGTGCGCAAGCGCGAGCTGTGATTTTTGTGCGCAGGCATAAGATTTTGCCTGGCAATGTGGATGACGCAAGGTGTCATCCACGTCAATTAAAGAAGGAGGATGGTGAGCAGCAGCCGGGAGGAGGGTTGTAGAGGCCCAAAACCACGCCTATTGGACCGGACAGACCAGATTTCCATACAGCACGGGAGAATTTAAAAAGGTTTTTAGGGGGTTTACAGGGAGAGTGATGGGGTTTATTGAATGCAGGACAAGCGCCGAATTAGACCATAGTTATTGTTCATATATGACAAAACTGGTGACAGATTCCCTTTAATCTTTACAATTCTACCTGTTCAGACCCGTAATGTCTTTTTCTCCTGGCATTGCTCTTATTTTAAGTATCATGACTAATGGAAGTTTGTGGTAATAAAAAAACTTTGTGTACGGTGACAGTGATAAAAAGTTGACCAACCAATACATAGTTCATTAAAGGAATGATCAGCTTTTATGAAAAAGCTGGATTTAGCATTACTAGCGCCTCTTGTGTTTGAATACGGTCTACACAGAGTACAGTGATTTATAAAAGATATTTAAATGGAATCTTTCAGTACAAAATGACTGTTCAAACCAAGCACAGGTGATCGGTGCATCCCTGGTGTGGGCAGTTAGTTTAGTTCACCCTCACACCTACCGTGTTTCACCGAAAATAAGACCTACCCTGAAAATAAGTCCTAGCAGGAATTTTCTGCCTTTTGGGAGTAGGCTGGAAATATAAGCCCTACGCCAAAAATAAGCCCTAGTTGCTGTTCAAAGAGGAAGTGTCAAAGCAGCTAAAAAAGTTAAAGAAAGCATGCAAGTGCCGACCGTGGATGGGCTCTTGCACAGAGATCTGCGTCGCTGTCAGGTCCATCACCATTCCAGCTGCATCGCACTGCAGCTCAGACACACAGATTGGGTCCCAGTATCACTCCGCTCTCACTTACTCCATGCGAGTAATACTGCTTCTGGCCAGGAGGGGGAGCCAACTGCTGTGGAATGCAGGGAGACCTGACAGCGACGCAGATGTGCGAGCCCATTCACTTGCCAACTCTACTGTTTAGGGTCTGGTAAGTGTGATTCTTTTGGGGGGTGTATGCTTTCTTTTTGGGGTAGAATATTCAGGAAAGGGAAGGGGGGGATTAGTTATGTGAATAAAATATAACTTTTTTTTATATATGTAAAATATTCAATTGGATAAAAGAATTCCATATACCAATTATTGTAATGGGCATACATTGGATCACTGCTATATATCCGCGCTCAATAATTCATGCTGCAGGAGGATAGTTGGCAGGCTGAGATACATGGTATCACCTTCAGAACGCAGCGCTGCGCCTCTATTGTGTTTAATGGTAAACTGTGGACACGCTACTCTTTTGGGGGTAAGCAATAGACAATAATACATTTAAAAATGGAAATTAAAGTATAAATACTGTATATATTTAGCCAGCAGATGGCACCGCATACAATAAATAAATAGGGAAAGGTATGACCATATAAATTACTGTAATAACCCTTATTGGAGTATTCATCTAATAATATAGTCTTGAATAAATTATAAAATGATATCTTTATTACTTGTATTAAATATCACAAAAGGTTAAAAACAAGAAGAATACTTTATAGTTCATTTGTGGCTATACCTCATTTGTGAATTCCGTAGATCTGTTTAACTTTTTTACATGTACCGTATACCTGTACAGTAACTGCCTGGATACTTTTTTACTGATTCTGCTTCTCTTGGTATATATATATAAGGATCTCAAGAAATTCATGATGGAATTCAGTTATGATGATGCTCCAGAATGTGACGACATGGTTATATTTGCATAAATGATGATATTTTGTTAAAGAATAAATGTGGATTTGTTGTTCATGGAAAAATATAAGGCATCCTCTGAAAACTAGCACTAGCACATTTTTCGGACCAAAAAATACTATAAGACCCTGTCTTATTTTATTTTTCTGTAAAGCCAGAGTTGTCAAACAATGAAGAGGAGGGTGGAGATAGATGCAAAATAAGTAGGTAGAAAGGTGCTCTGAATGGTTTGGCCACACCAAGAGTACACCGCACACCTGTGCTTGGTTAGAACAGTCATTTTGTGCTGACAGACTCCATTTAGCTAAATATTAGGAACCATTTTGTCTGATAGTATAAATTTAATGGAATATCTACTAATACAGATATTCATTTATATTTTTTAACGTTGTGCTTACATGGGGTAGTACTGGAGAGCTAATTGCTGCAATAAAACAACAGGCATCTTCTTCCAAAAATCACTTACGCCCATTCATCAGTGCAATTAGAACAGTTTTACAGCATATACATTTATAGCTTATTGGTGGTATTGGTTTAGTGTTGGTAAACATGTCTTACTAGCACTATTGAATTAAGAGTACAGTATTACAGCCAAAAATATGTTTAAAGGAGCACTCCAGCATTTTTTGTTTTTCACATATAATGCTTACAATCAATGAATTCACTGTTTAATTTATGTAATCACAATTCAGTTGCAGCTATACATCCTTCATTATAGGAAGTTGGGTCATGTGATTTCCTGTCTGATAACCAGTCCAGTGCATGAGTTAATGTGTAGACAGGAAGTCAGGCTATGACTTTCTGTGCACTTTCTTACCTATAGAATCTATAGAATGGCAGTTCTCAGACTCACCTCCTCCCAGCTGTACTTTCCTTGTTCCCTCAATATGTCCTCCAATAAAACTAAAGATATGGGTGAAGACTTATGAAACTGTCTAAATAAAAACTATATTTTTTGTCTATAGCAACCAATCATAGAGCAGCTTTCATTTCACAGAAGCGCTGTGATTAGCTGTTATAGGCAGCAAAGTAAATTTTCTTTTAAACAGTTTCATAAATTTGGCCTATTATACCTGTATCATATAAGAGAACTGAGATATAGTAGGTGATACATACTGAAGTTGCCATATACATTACTGGATGCACTGTGTAACTATTATATACATCACATAGGATACACTGAGACTAATGTATACATCAGAAGGATACACTGAGACTAATATATACATCAGAAGGATACACTGAGACTGCTGTATATACCTCACATATGATACACTGAGACTGTGCTGTATACATCACATAGGATACACTGAGACTAATGTATATATCATAAGGATACACTGAGACTAATGTATACATCAGAAGGATACACTGAGACTTATGTATATACATCACATATGATACACTGAAACTGCTGTATACATCACATAGGACACCAAGACTGCTACATATAAATCACACAGGATAAACTAAGACTCTGCTACATGTAAACCACATATGATACATAGAGACTCTTCTGTATACATCACATAGGATACACTGAGACACTGTATACATCACTTAGGACACATTGAAACTGTTACATATCAATCACACAAGATAAACTGAGACTTCTGTATACATCACATAGGATACACTGAGACTGTGTTGAAAATATTGCATAAAATACATTAAAAGTCTGCTGTATTCATTACATTGAATGCACTGCAACTCTGCTGTAAATATTGTGTAAGTGATACTGAGACTCTGCTATATACATAACATTGGATGTACTAAGACACTGCTGTTTACATCACATAAGTAACACTGAAACTTTACTGTATACATAACATAGGATACACTGAGACTGCTGTATATACCTAATATATGATACATATGATAACATATGAACACTGAGAGTGCTGTATATAAATCACACAGAATACACTAAGACACTAAGACTCTGCTGTATGTACATCACATAGGATACACTGAGAATCTGCTGCATATAAATCACACATTATACACTGACACTGCTGTGTACATCACATAGGATACTCTGAGACTGTGTTGAAAATGTCACATAAAATACATTGAAAGTCTCCTGTATTAATAACATAGGATGCACTGTGACTTTGCTGAAACCATCAGGAGATACTGAGACTCTGCAATATACATCACATTGGATGCATTGAGACTATTGTATCACATACGGAAAACTCAGACTTTGCTGTATACATCACATAGGATACACTGAGACTGTTTTATATACATCACATTTTATATACTGACACTCTACTGTATACATCACATAGGATACACTGAGAATGCTGTACACATCACACAGGATACACTGAGACTGTGGTATACATCATAAAGGATACACTGACACTGCTGTATGCATCATAGAGGATACACTGAGACTCTACTGAATTCATCACATAGGATACACTGAGACTCTACTGTGTACATCACATAGGCTACACTGAGGCAGCTGGATACATCACATAGGATACACTGAAACTGCTATATACATCATATAGGATACACTGAGACTCTACTGTGTACATCACATAGGCTACACTGAGGCAGCAGGATACATCACATAGGATACACTGAGACTGCTGTATACATCATATGGGATACACTGAGACTATTATATTTATCACATTGAATACACTGAGACTCTCCTGTATATATCACATAGGATACAGTGACACTGTACTATATACATCACATGGGATACATTGAGACTGTTATATATACATCACATAGGATACACTAAAACTGCTATATATATCACATATTATACACTGAGACTCTGCTGTATATGTATCACATAGGATACACCGAGACTGCCGTATATATAACATAGGATACACTAAAATTACTGTATACATAACATACGATACACTGAGATTCTGCAGTGTCCAGCACATAGGGCACACTGAGAATAAACTGTATATCAGGGGACAATAGAAAAAAATAAGTATATTTTCAGGTTACCTCTCAGATAAATGATGTATCAGTGAGAAGTACCCAAATGAAAATTCCCGGTTGGAGAGGGAATAACATATTTGTAAAAAAAACACTGCTTAATTTCCAAAAATAAATAAAACATTAATATTTATTGAAACATCCAGATTTAAAAAATAGCGACTCTTCAAAATAGAACATCCTGGAAAAATGGAACAATGGCCTACGCCTTTCAAACTAGCATATCTGTGTGGTGCTTACTCATGGCATCAGGGACAGCAGTTTTATCTCACTGATCGATCACTGACTGCCATTACATAGAAGCATATATACTATAAGAAAAGATAAGGCTCTGGCATCACAATATATGTAGTCTGCATTGCAGGAACGATCTTAGAGAGGAAGAAAGTGTCAAGATTGTAGACAACCCAGATATGGCACATTAACAAAAACAGGTATACACAAGAGATAAGAAACCAGAGGCTCTACATTACCCTGTAATAATAACCTATGCTGCACGATATAACAAAAAATGTTGGAGTGCTGCTTTAATGTTCTCATCTGTGCTAAGGAAGTGCCAATTGTATTATTTGGCTGCAGTAGTTTTCATGCATTAGCCTCATTGCTTATTATCCAGTATAATAATATTGGGGACTGCCACAACACAATGGTCCCCAGATGACAATGTGCGTGGAGTATAAACTAAAAGGTTAACACTGTAATGAGTTAGTTAAAACTGGTAAAATTATGTTATAGAACAGTGAAGCAGAAATATAAAATACCAATTTCTTGGTGAAAATCCGAGTCAACTATGAAATTAGAAAAATGGAAATAAGTTCTTCACATTTGAAAGGCCACAACATTTTCATTATACTGAAGTGTAAGAATTGATACTTTTTTACAGTAAATATCTGTTGCTATGGCCCTTCAAAGACCCTTAATTAAATTTGCTAACAGGATGATCCATTTACTAAAGTAGCAAAATGGCAACTTAATTATAAAGGAGAAATGTTATATTATAATTTATATGCACAAAATCATTAAGGCTTTTCTATCCCATCACCAGGTGATTTTAGCCCCAAGGTAGACAACATATTGAGCAGTATTTACTAATTGAAGCTGTAATAGTGGAAAATCACTTACGCCCATGTAATTTAATGGGTGTAGAATATAATATACAAACATGTCACTTTGACATTTATGTTTTGGAGAATGGAGTTGTTCATTGTGCACTTATTCCCAGCACTGAAAAGTGCTTTACCTTTTGGTCTATTTATAAGGTATAAAACATAAGTCCTGATAGCAGATTACAGGTTACGTGCTACCATTTTTAAGGTCCGTACATTGAGCTCATAGTTCATCACCATCCTCAGAGCTGAAACTGCTCCTTCTGCTGCTTCCTTTGGAAAGGTCAGGTGACGTTGCAGAAAGAAAAGGGTCTGTGCCATAGGGAGACATTTCCTCCAACATCTGTTCCTTTAAAGCAGCACTGAAGGATAGATCTGTAAAGTGCGAGAGGGGATCGGAAAATGATCCATCACATAAATCAGTTGCTTGTCCAATAGGCATTGGAAGTTGATGAACATAATCTTCAGACATATTTTCTCCATATGTTTGTTTCTTGATGACTTGTGAAGTTAATTCTACAGTACACATTGTCGACATTGGCAAACCATGGGCTCGGGCTTGTATTTCAAGTTCCTACAATGAAAACATTATTGTATGGATTATTTCATTTTCCTTATAACAAAGAAAATTGCCTACATGGTGCTAGAAACAAAATATATTTTTGTTACAAGAGTAATTTATCAAAGTTTATCAGTCTTCCTGTCATATCTGTTATTTACACTGCCACTAAAATGACAATTCTAGAGATTCGTTTCCTAGAACTCCATATTGTGCTGCTCCGCTGTAAGGCTGAGTGCCCACAATGCAGATTAAAATCACTTGTTAAGAGGTCTGGGATGTATCCCAAGGATAATCCGCATGTGCACATGCTGCGGAGATTTCCGCTGCGGATTATCATTGCAGAAAAATTCGCAGCACTGCCAAATTGGGCGTGATTTCAATTGACTTGCATTGAACCGCATAATGTTTGCATGTATACATGCGGATGTTATGCGGTTCAATGCGCGGATGGTACCCGGGTCTGGAGAAGAGGAGACTCTCCTCCAACCCGGGTACCATGGTACCTGCAAGTAAAAAGAGAATTATAAAGTAAAAAATAAAAAATAAAAAAAATTATTCATACTCACCTCTCCAGAGACTGTCATTGTTCTCGGCAGTACGTCATGTTTGCACAGGACAACATGCTGCTGAGAACAATGATTTTTAAGGAAACGTAAAAATCATTTCATCCAACCAATGAGGGTTGGAAGCCTGCTTCCATGGCAGATTATTGAGAAACTAGGATTCCTAGGAACATTTGTAAAAGATATTTAGCTAGTGTAAATGCACCTTAAAGGGAATCTGTCACCAATTTTTTGTTACTCCACCTGAGAACAGCAAGATGTGGGGGCAGAGACCTTGATTACAGTGATGCATGACTTGCTGAGTTGTTTGCTGTCATTTTGATAAAATCACTGTTTATATGTTTCAGATCTAGCAGTTATCTCAATATTGAGCTTGGTATAACCCCGCCCACACCACTGATTGGCTGCTTTCAACCCATGTACAGTATAAACAGAAATCTACCAATCAGTGGTGGGGGTGGGGTTATGCAGAGCTCAGGAATATGCTTCACTACTTGGCAGCTAGCCAACTAGTCCTCTAATGATAATCTCCTGCAGATAAAACAGTGATTTTATCAAAACTATGGGAACTAGCCCAGTAAGTGACCCCTCTGGAATCAGGGACTCTGTTTCTATATTATGCTGTTCTTAGATTAGATGACAATAGCCTGATAACAGATTCCTTTTAAGTCTTTGGCCCCGATTCATTACAACTGGCATTGTGCACCCCAGTCTTAATGAACAGGGACTGGTGTAAGGTGCACCTAGGACCATTCATTAGGAAGAGCACATGACTTAATGAATTAGATGCATCATATAAGTGCCTCATGCCTTTGGCGCAAATGTACTTCAGTCAAGCCTGGAGGACATTTCTTCAGTAAATTTTCTCGAATGGCATAACTTGTCATAATTTTGTAAGTGGGTATAGCCACGCCCCATCCCATCCAAGTTCTGCCCAAACTGGTATAGCTGGCCAGGACTAACGTGAAAACTCCAAATGATGCAATATTTTTGTGCAACTTCTGAGTTGCGCAAAAATATTGTTATTTATTAAGGTTTTTATGCCAGAAGTCTGGCATAAACACCTTAATATATCAGTTTTTTTTTAATCTTTAGTACACTTAAATAAATGAAGCTTAGAAAACTCATTATTAGATATATAAATTTTCACATTTTATAACTATATAAATTACAAACTGGGTGCTCAGTTAAAAGACAATGTTGATGTAAACCAAAGAACTGCTGATATTTCTCTTCAAGGAAAAACATTTTTTCTATACCTCATTTTGTACTGTGAAGTGACATAAATTTTTGTCCTTCATTTTTAGCACCTAACAGGTTTCAAATCAAACCTCTTGTCATTGAGCAATGTCAGAATACAATATAGTATGTTTGTAAAAGGTTAAGCACATTCTATCACTATAAAAGGCTCCAGACGGTAATTGTTCTAATAAATATATATCTATAGGAAGAATAGGTGGGGATAATTTCCAGAACTTTCTCGTACTTAACCAACCTGAATACGCAGCAGCAATCTTCTGTTGGCTTGTTCTAATTTTTTCTGTCTATGTTCTAATTCTCTGCCCTTTTGTTGTTCTTTTTGTAGCCATTTGATGTATTCAACTGAAGCTTTTAAAATAGTTCCTTTGTTCCAGCGCATATCACTGCAAAATGGCGAAATAACCTTTTCACAATTGTGCACATCAGCAGAATTCATAAGAACTTACAAAATCTTTTACATTAACCTGAAATAATGATTTACATGACTATTATTCACTGTTAGATATTATTGCTTCTGAATGGAAATTTTAATAGAATAGTTAAAAACTCCTTATATAGTAAAATTGATCCTGGAATGAAAATATGTGTCAAAAGAAACTAATAGAGAGACTTTTTGTGAGAGCGCTAAATGTATTATGATTCCACCATTACAGTTTTTATATTTTAAGTGAAAATTGCTTTTATTATTAACTTTGAGATTAAAATCTATGTGCAGTACTTATGCATTAATGGAGAAGAAAATGTACATTGCCAAGGACTTCAGATTACATTTTAAAAGATCATTTTTAGTATAATATTCTTTACATTTGACTCTTTTCAGGAAAGGGAGAGTGTTTCATTGTTAAAGTAAAATAAACTGTATTCTCAGTGGTGATTCTTATTTAAAAGTGTACATAATATCAAAGTAGAACATCAAAGGAAACTTCTATTCTGCTATTTATTTTAGCTATGTATTAAGACCATCAAATCTACCAGCTTGAATCTAATCTTATATAAACATAATTATCTGTACAATAAAGTAAATGCCAGGATGCAATGGGGAACCTTTATTGATAAATGTGCATTGGTACAAAAAGTGTATTGTAGTATCACCAGAGCTGGAGTGAAGAGAATGCTTCTGATGTAGAAACGGCAGGAAGGACTATGTAGACAGAAGATAAAATAGAAAAAAAGTATATATATATTTATTTATTTAACTCACTTATATAGCGCCATTAATTCCACAGCGCTTCAGTATGTCTTTGGAGTGTGGGAAGAACCTGGAGGAAACCCACGCAAACACAGGGAAAACATACAAACTCCATGCAGATGTTGTCCTTGGTGGGATTTAAACCCAGGACCCCAGCGCTGCAAGGCTGCAGTACTAACCACTGAGCCACTGTGCTGCCCTGTATATATATATATATATATATATATATATATATATATATATATATATAATACAAGTAAATAATATATTTATATGTATATTTGGAATACTTTCTCAACAATTATAAATTAGATTATCAGATAGATTTAAAAAAATGTAAGCAAAAATGCATATATGTAGCACAGAAAAATGTAGCTATTGGGGCAGTTTTGTTAAAACTTTGGAGACAAAATAAAAAAAACTGCATCTAGAGAATGATTGGTTTTGTTAAAGAAACAGTCTCATCAACGTTTTTAATCCTCTTAATATATTGCAATATTATACAGCACTGTGTACTTACAATTGCTCATTTTGCCTTTCTACCCAGTAAATTCTTCTCTTTTCTCTGCTCTATGTAGAAAAAGGAAGTCTCTTTTCCCCACATAAATCATTCCCCTCTTCAACCCCTGACCCTTTTGCTCCCTCTTCCGTGCCAGGGACTTTTGCAGTGGCTCATGAGTCATGCAGGCCACTTTCCTTCTCTCACTTGCTCTCCCTCTCTCTGTTTCTTCTCACTGCTGGCGATATATCTCGAATAGTAGGGGCGTGTAATAGGATGCTGAGTAGGCACAGTGCCGCGAGTTTGTGAATTGCGCCCTATTGCAAGTTTCATCTGTGTGCAGTTTTAGTGCTAGGCAGTCGCTCCTCCAGTGAGAGGGGATGAGAGTGATTGTTCATCAGCATTCTGCACCTGTGTTACCTCCTTCTTACAAAAGGGGGCCGGCTGCATCCTGGTGTGCAGTTTTCTTGATATCTCGGCTGGTGAGTACCATTGCCTTTTTCCCGTTTTCTAATTTGGTGATATATCTCCCAATACTGGACCCCCACAGCTTACACCCTCCACTAACTACCCCTCCTATCGCTCCCAATCAAATACAAACTACCGCAATCTCTCCTACATTAAACATGTGCCCTTGACGCCCACTCCCCTGTTCCCTCTCCCTGGGGCACTCTGGAACACCTGGTCTGTCTGCAATAAGCTACATGTTATTCATGACCTCTTTACCTTTCGTAATCTCTCCTTCCTGGGCATCACTGAAACATGGCTGACACCCTCCAACACTGCCTTCCCTGCTGCGCTGTGTTATGGTGCATTGTACTTCACTCACATTCCTCGCCCTGGTAACAGACATGGTGGAAGAGTGGGTCTTCTCCTTTTTATCAACTGCATTTTCAACCCAATCCCACCTCCACCTTCCCTCCCTTCTTTTGAAGTCCACTCTGTCCGCATCTACTCTCCCTCCAACATCCAAGTGGCTTTCATATACAGACCTCCAGGCCCGGTCACTCCCTTTATTGACTAATTCCCCACCTGGCTTCTTCACTTTCTGTCTACTGACACTCCCACCATTATCATGGCCGATTTCAACATCCCCACTGGCACACACCAGTCCTCAGCTACCCACACAGATGGACATACACTGGACCTTATCTTCACTCAACTCTGCTCCCTATCTAACCTCTCAATCTCCCTCTCCAACTATCTGACCACCATCTACTCACTTTATCATCCCTGTCCTCCTCACCTGTCACCCATGTCTAGCAACTAGCACACCCCTGCAGAAACCTTGCACATCTAGACACTCACACACTCTCCGACTATATTCTACCACTGACATCCATTTCTTCACTCCACAGACACTACACAGACAGCACCACTGCTTTCTAGAATGCCACTCTCACATCAGCTATTGACTAGGTCGCCCCTCTTGTGCATGGCAGAGTACGACATATCAATAGACAACCATGGCACAATAACCTCACTAAAAATCTTCGGAAAGCGTCCAGGGTTGCAGAGCGGCGTTGTAAGAAAACACATTCACAAGATGACTTCAATGCGTTCAAACAAGCATCACTCGCATTCATATCAGCCCTCACCTCTATTAAATGGGCCTACTTCACAGCCCTCATATCTTCCTTATCCTACAGACCCAAACAACTATTCAACACTTTTAACTCCCTCCTCCACCCTCCACTGCCCCCTCCGACCTCCCTCCCTTCTGCAGAGGACTTTGCCACACACTTCAAAAACAAGATTGACCAAACAAGGCAAGCCTTCATTGTCCGACCACCACAACCCCTTTGTTTTCCAGACAATTGCCTTTCCCACATAACCTCCCTCTCCAACATCACTGAAGGAGAGCTTACCCACCTCTTCTCCAAATCACATCTCACCACTTGTGCACTTGACCCGATCCCATCCCACCTCCTCCCCAACCTCACCCCCACATTCATCCCATCCCTTACCTATCTCTTCAACCTATCACTAACTTCTGGTAATTGCCCCTCTGCTTTCAAACATGCCACAATCATGCCCATCCTCAAAAAGCAATCTCTCGACCCAACCGCTTTGTCCAGCTATCGCCTCATATGGCTGCTCCCATTTGTCTCCTAACTCCTTGAGCAACATGTTCACGCTGAACTTTCCTCTCACCACTCATCTAACTCTCTCTTCGATAACTAATAATAAGGCTTCCGTCCCTACCATTCCACCAAAACTGCTCTTCCCAAAATTACTAATGACTTACTTACTGTTATGATCTGCAACATGAACTAAGGAAAGATAGGGGAAAGCTGTCCCTACAGTAAGACTAAGCTGAATCCCTACGATGTAGTGGGCTGCCTGTTCCTAGCGAACAGACCCGCCTTAGTCCTCGGCTAGTCTGAACGAAGACCTATAGCATTAAGTGAGTCGTCCCTAAAAGAACTAAGGACTGGGACAAAAATGGGACACCTCCTAAACAGAGAGGTAGTTGCAGAGCACAAAAAGACAAACAGAAAAAAGGTACTAGAGGTCCCAGAAGGACCAAGCGAACTGACAGAGAAAGGCACCGAAGCACCAGGCTAGAGAAACAGTCAAGCACTGAAGTCCAGAACAGGCAGAAGGGCGGAGCTGGAATATAAAGGCAGATGGTCACGTGACCGCAAAACACAAGATGGAAAAAACAAACAGGAGGGTTCTAACACTTCCAGCCAAAGTTAACCGACAATTCTCCATACTCCTCTTTCTAGACCTGTCATCTGCCTTCAACACAGTTGACCACTGCCTTCTACTACAGATTCCCTCTTCCTTTGGTGTCAAAGACCATGCCCTATCCTGGATCTCCTCATACCTTTGCAACCGCACATTTAGCGTCTCCCAATCCCACACTACCTACTCATCCCACCCTCTCTCTGTTGAAGTCCCTTAATGCTCCATCCTAGGACCCCTACTCTTCTCCATCTATACCCTTGGCCTGGAACAGCTCATAAAGTCCCATAGTTTCCAGTACCACTTATACGCTGATGACACTCAGATCTACCTCTCTGGCCCAGACGTCACCTATCTGCTGTCCAGAATCCCAGCGTGTCTATCAGCCATATCCTCCTTCTCCTCCTCTCGCTTCCTCAAACTCAATGTGGACAAATCTGAACTCATCATCATTCCCCCATCTCGCGTAACTTCCCCATCTGATCTATCTATCACAATAAATTACATCACTCTTAACCAGAAATCCGCTGCCTCGGCGTAACCCTCGACTCTGCTCTGTCTTTTTAACCACACATCCAAGCCTTCGCCACCTCCTGTCGCCTCCAGCTTAAAAATATTTCCAGAATCTGTCCTTTCCTCAACCTTCAATATACTAAACTGCTTGTGCATGCCCTCATCATCTCCCGCCTCGACTATTGCAACATCCTCCTCTGTGGCCTACATGCTAACACTCTTGCACCTCTCCAGTCTGTCCTTAACTCTGCTTCCCAACTAGTTCATCTCTCTCCTCGCTACTCCTCTGCTACCCCCCTTTTCAAATCCCTTCACTGGCTCCCATTTGCCCAGCGTATCCAGTTCAAACTACTAACACTGACAAATAAAGCCATTCATAACCTTTCTCCTCCATACATTTCTGAACTAATCTCCCGATATGTTCCCTTACATTATCTCCGGTCCTCGCAAGACCAGCTCCTTTCCTCCACACTTAATCCTTCCTCACCCAATCGCCTCCAAGACTTCTCCTGAATATCCCCCATCCTCTGGAATTCTGTGCCTCAACACATCCAATTATGAGCCACATTCGGATCCTTCAGATGGAACCCGAAAACCCATCTCTTCAAGAAAGCTTACAACCTGCAATCACCTTGCTTGCTGCCGCACCATCACCACCAAAGCTGCTGCAACCCCCAACCTACTGTCTCCTTCCCCATCATCCTGTAGAATGTAATCCCGCAAGGGCAGGGTCCTCTTCCCTCTTTACCAGTCTATCCTTGTTAGTTCATTTACTGTAAGTGATATCTGTATTTTGCATGTAACCCCTTCTTATGTACAGCATCATGGAATCAATGGTTCTATATAAATTAATAATATTAATAATGCAGGGAAAATGTACTTCCTCTTCTAAATAGAGCTTAGAAGGATTCAGCTAGTAGGTTTTTAAACATATGATGTTATAGACCTAATGGAAAAAAGAAGAATTAACTGCGTTAAAGGGCAAAATGAGAAATTGTAAGTACACAGTGGGCACCTTGCTAATATTGGTTTGAATCTAGTTGTCTAAAACTCCATCAATTTTTAAATAAAGCTTGAAATACCTAACATACAGTTAGGTCCATAGATATTTGGACAGAGACAACATTTTTCTAATTTTGGTTCTAGACATTACCACAATGAATTTTAAACAAAACAATTCAGATGCAGTTGAAGTTCAGACTTTCAGCTTTCATTTGAGGGTATCCACATTAAAATTGGATGAAGGGTTTAGGAATTTCAGCTCCTTAACATGTGCCACCCTGTTTTTAAAGGGACCAAAAGTAATTGGACAAATTAAATAATTGTAAATAAAATGTTCATTTCTAGTACTTGGTTGAAAACCCTTTGTTGGTAATGACTGCCTGAAGTCTTGAACTCATGGACATCACCAGACGTTGTGTTTCCTCCTTTTTGATGCTCTGCCTGGCCTTTACTGCGGTGGTTTTCAGTTGCTGTTTGTTTGTGGGCCTTTCTGTCTGAAGTTTAGTCTTTAACAAGTGAAATGCATGCTCAATTGGGTTGAGATCTGGTGACTGACTTGGCCATTCAAGAATATTCCACTTCTTTGCTTTAATAAACTCCTGGGTTGCTTTTGCTTTATGTTTTGGGTCATTGTCCATATGTAGTATGAAACGACGACCAATCAGTTTGGCTGCATTTGGCTGGATCTGAGCACACAGTATGGCTCTGAATACATCAGAATTCATTCGGCTGCTTCTGTCCTGTGTCACATCATCAGTAAACACTAGTGACCCAGTGCCACTGGCAGCCACGCATGCCCAAGCCATCACACTGCCTCCGCCGTGTTTTACAGATGATGTGGTATGCTTTGGATCATGAGCTGTACCATGCCTTCACCATACTTTTCTCTTTCTATCATTCTGGTAGAGGTTGATCTTGGTTTCATCTGTCCAAATAATGTTCTTCCAGAACTGTCCTGGCTTTTTTAGATGTTTTTTTAGCAAAGTCCAGTCTAGCCTTTTTATTCTTGATGCTTATGAGTGGCTTGCACCGTGCTGTGAACCCTCTGTATTTACTTTCATGCAGTCTTCTCTTTATGGTAGATTTGGATATTGATACGCCTACCTCCTGGAGAGTGTTGTTCACTTGGTTGGCTGTTGTGAAGGGGTTTCTCTTCACCATGGAGATTATTCTGCGATCATCCACCACTGTTGTCTTCCATGGGCGCCCAGGTCTTTTTGCATTGATGAGTTCACCAGTGCTTTCTTTCTTTCTCAGGATGTACCAAACTGTAGATTTTGCCACTCCTAATATTGCAGCAATTTCTCGGATGGGTTTTTTCTGTTTTTGCAGCTTAAGGATGGCTTGTTTCACCTGCATAGAGAGCTCCTTTGACCGCATGTTTACTTCACAGCAAAACCTTCCAAATGAAAGCACCACACCTCAAATCAACTCCAGGCCTTTTATCTGCTTAATTGAGAATGACATAATGAAGGGATTGCCCACACCTGTCCATGAAATAGCCTTGGAGTCAATTGTCCAATTACTTTTGGTCCCTTTAAAAACAGGGTGGCACATGTTAAGGAGCTGAAACTCCTAAACCCTTCATCCAATTTTAATGTGGATACCCTCAAATGAAAGCTGAAAGTCTGAACTTCAACTGCATCTGAATTGTTTTGTTTAAAATTCATTGTGGTAATGTCTAGAACCAAAATTAGAAAAATGTTGTCTCTGTCCAAATATATATGGACCTAACTGTACACAATAAAACCCTTTTCTTTAAAAGGAACCCCAGAAATCATGCCCTAATTTAAGTGCATGCAGTATGTACATACAGTAGGGGTGAAGCAGTTGCCCATTAAAACAGTCAGATTGCTTTTTACATTTCAAAATAGCACATACATAAATAAGGTCAGCTGAGATCTGATTTGTAGCTGTTTGGCAACTTCTCCTTTGCACCTCTTTTGATGAATCTCCCCCAGGAACTACAAGGGGAGATGCCTGTTGATCAGTCATTAATTTATATGTATTTTCCCTTCAAGTATAAAACAAATTCTTCATATTGAAAGTGATATCTGATCTGCAGACAGGACGTTATAGAGCAGGAGGAGCTGAGCAGATTGATATACTTTTTGTGGGAAAATTTCCAGTTACACTTGCATTTTGATCTTTAAATCCCCGGTGTTTGTATGAATGAGTCAAAATGGACAGTCCTATTCAGTGATTGCAGTCTTCCCTGTATGACTATGCATGCAGAGATAGCTGTCAATCACTAGTAGGACCTCCCACTGGACTACATACAGACACCAGGGATTTCAATGAGTAAAGAACAAGTTATACTGAATCTTTTCCAATAAACCTATATATCATTCTGCTCAGCCTCTCCTTCTCTATACCAGGCTGTCCAAAGATCGGACTGCATGTACCATGTGACAGGTTCCATTTAAAGTTATTGTGCAGATACATAAGGTTCTTTTATGACCTGCCATCTTAGCATAAACAGAATTGAAGCAGTTTTTCTCCTGACATAACAATAAATTTAATACTGAACCGTCAAGTATATATTAAAAATGTTAGAAATAAAGTAAGTGAATTTACTGTAAACTCACGGATCATTTGTCTTTGGGATCAGTGTTCCAAGTTCTTTAATCCTGTAGTTAATATTATAACGTCTCCTCCGTTCGACTGAAAAACAATGAATATTTCATGAAGGCTTATTTCAGCCTAGATTTTCTAGATCCCTGGATATTTATCTGTAACTCAGTTAATCATTAAAAGCAACAGTTTAATAGGACATTTTTAGGATGTTATAGGTAATTAGCCCAAAAATATATGGAAATTAAACAAAGTGAATAGTGCATAAAAGTTCTGCTAAAGTTTTTGCAGAAAATCGGACTAATATATTCTAACAAAGTGTTAATGCTGACACAATATAAGCATTGACATCTCAACAGTTTATAAGGAGCAATATCCAATTTATAAGACATTGTCATCCTTACTAAGATTATGATTATCCTTCTTCTGTCGCTCTTTGGCCATGGCTCTTGTATCCGTATCTTAAAAAAAACAAACAAAAAAAAACACACATTAAAGGGGTAATCCTACTAAGCTTAAAGGTACTATTGTAGACCATATATTATACTGGAAATATTCCTAATGGTGCTTTTCTTTTACACAATTTACTTTTTTTTTACCCATACCAGCTGCACAGTGTCAAATGCCACTCTCCCAAATTTTGTCAAATCTGTGGTCATGTACTCCAAAACTGGACTGTAATGCCACACCACAGTTTCCTTTCAGAAAGTGGTGCGTGCGCAGAGGCTCCAGTAAGTGGGATAGTGACAAGGTTAAAACTTCACTGAGCATGTATTACCACTAAAGTCCACATGGATGTTACCATTGACAATGGAATGTCAAAGCAAAGGAGGCATATGGAGAACAAGTAAGGGACCTATTTACAAAGGCAACAACATAGATAGAATTGCATGACAAACATGCTTCCTTTTACATCTTCCATCCCATTACCACTAGTATAATGGAAAATCTCATTTTCCTATAACCAACGCAATAGAATTGCATTATTATATAGAGTACAAGAGTTCTTTACAAGATATATTGTTTTGTTGGCTTTTTATATGTTTAAAAACTGTATTTTGTAAGTACCTAGCTAGCATTTAGGATATTTAATTTATTAATTCTGTAGAGATGATTAAATTCAAAACCAAATTACATGAAAACACACACACGGTAATTGAAAACACGAGAAGCAAATTGGCACCAGCATATTGTATTAGTTACATCATCACATGATATGATAAAACCACAACAACAATTGCTTGATGGGTTTTTCCATTAGGAAAACACTGTTTCTAACTTTGTAACTACTGCAGGGAAAAGTAAAAATTCATTAGGTTCTCTGCCACTATATGTCCTTTTAAAATTAAAAAAAGTGCTATTATTCATTAATGTACAGTGGGGAAAAAAGTATTTAGTCAGCCACCAATTGTGCAAGTCCTCCCACTTAAAAAGATGAGAGAGGCCTGTAATTGATAGAGATGAGCGTTGTTCGACTCGAACTGTTCGCCAATCTCAAATTCGAGCTGTTTTGGGCGGTGTTCGAGCCGTTCGGCGAACACAAACGATTTGAGAAAAATTCGGCTGTTCGAGGTTATGTTCGATAACTGTTCGTGCACCAAAATCATAACTGGATTTTTTCTCAGTAATGATGAAAATTAATGTTAATATGCAGTTTGAGTGTACAGCGGGGTGGGGGGAGGGGCAGGGGATGGATCTCTGCAGGAATAATGAAAATCTCCATTTTTTTTTCTCTTTCCCGCATTTACAGTGGGGAGGTGCAATCTGTCAGCCTATCAGCAGGGCACACACGGAGCAAAGTGCTTTTTTTCACACAAGCAAGGGCATGTGTCATTGGCAGTGTATGTCACATGTCCTTGCCCTATAAGACCCAGCCATTTTCCCCGTCGCCACCATTTTCTCACTGCTGCAGCTGCGTGTTAGACGGCACCGCTGTTGCTGTGTGCGCTATACCTTGTTAATTTCAAGCCAATTTTCGCACAAATCTACAGATAGCTTGGGAGTAGGGAATAGTTGTGATTGCAGTCCTTTTAAGGACTAGGTTACAGCATTTCCTACGACTTTTATCAGGCTGGTCTGTGCTCTTAAATAGATAGGTTGTGGGAGTAAAGACTAATTGTAATTGCAGTCCTTTTCAGGACTAAGTTACATCAGTTCCTATCAGTTTTTGCCAGGCAGGTCTGTGCCAGTGCTGTGCAAGTTTTTTTCACAGCATTTGGCTGAATCTAGCAAAGCTAATCCTTTTTGGCCTATTGCAGAGTGTGTTAGTCAGTGGAGTAGCCTATCTGTGTTGCAAGATACACCACCTGTGTATAGAATACCAATTTTTTTACTGCACTTAGTGAAGTAAAACCTTTTGGGCATAGCATCATTCTATTAGTCCATCTATACTCCATAAGGTTGCAAATTGAATATAATTTTTTTCTGCATCTAGCTCTGAAAAAATATTTGTCCTTCTAGCAGTGTGTGGGACTTGTTCTACTAGTCCATCTATACTGACCTCCATCAGGTTGCAAATTAAAAATAATTTTATCTGCATCTAGCTCTGAAAAAATATTTGGGCTTCTAGCAGTGTGTGGGACTTGTTCTACTAGTCCATCTATACTGACCTCCATCAGGATGCAAATTAAAAATAATTTTTATCTGCATCTAGCTCTGAAAAAATATTTGTCCTTCTAGCAGTGTGTGGGACTTGTTCTACTAGTCCATCTATACTGACCTCCATCAGGTTGCAAACTGAATATAATTTTTTTCTGCATCTACTTCTGAAAAAATATTTGGGCTTCTAGCAGTGTGTGGGACTTGTTTTATTAGTCCATCTATACTGACCTCCATCAGGTTGCAAATTAAAAATAATTTTTATCTGCATCTAGCTCTGAAAAAATATTTGGCCTTCTAGCAGTGTGTGGGACTTGTTCTATTAGTTCATCTATACTGACCTCCATCAGGTTGCAAACTGAATATAATTTTTTTCTGCATCTACCTCTGAAAAAATATTTGGGCTTCTAGCAGTGTGTGGGACTTGTTCTATTAGTCCATCTATACTGACCTCCATCAGGTTGCAAATTAAAAATATTTTTTTGTCTGCATCTAGCTCTGAAAAAATATTTGGCCTTCTAGCAGTGTGTGGGACTTGGTCTATTAGTCCATCTATACTGACCTCCATCAGGTTGCAAATTGAATATAATTTTTTTCTGCATCTAGCTCTGAAAAAATATTTGTCCTTCTAGCAGTGTGTGGGACTTGTTCTACTAGTCCATCTATACTGACCTCCATCAGGTTGCAAATTCAAAATAATTTTTTGTCTGCATCTAGCTCTGAAAAAATATTTGGCCTTCTAGCAGTGTGTGGGACTTGCTCTATTAGTCCATCTATACTGACCTCCATCAGGTTGCAAACTGAATATCATTTTTTTCTGCATCTACCTCTGAAAAAATATTTGGGCTTCTAGCTGTGTGTGGGACTTGTTCTATTATTCCATCTATACTGACCTCCATCAGGTTGCAAATTGAATATAATTTTTTGCTGCTTCTAGCTCTGAAAAAATATTTGGGCTTCTAGCAGTGTGTGGGACTTGGTGTATTAGTCCATCTATACTGACCTCCATCAGGTTGCAAATTGAATATAATATTTTTCTGCATCTAGCTCTGAAAAAATATTTGGCCTTCTAGCAGTGTGTGGGACTTGTTCTATTAGTCCATCTATACTGACCTCCATCAGGTTGCAAACTGAATATAATTTTTTTCTGCATCTACCTCTGAAAAAATATTTGGCCTTCTAGCAGTGTGTGGGACTTGTTCTATTAGTCCATCCATACTGACCTCCATCAGGTTGCAAATTGAATATAATTTTTTTCTGCATCTAACCCAGCCAATAATTTTGGCCTAATACCACAGTTTGGCCACTCAGCTCTGCTCGGTTCCCATCCACTGTTTTTTTGTGCAAACAACTCCAGAGTTGTGAATTAGTTAACCACCAAAATGAGTGGAAAAAGGCCTGCTGCTGGTGGAAAGAGGAATAGGCGTGATGGGAAGGGGAAAAAAGGTTGTGTCCGTGGGGTAGGTGTTAAAGCAACAGTAACATCTGCAGAAGAAAGACCATCTTCCAGCCAAACTAAAATGTCTACTTCTTTTAGCGGACAATGTGATAAGATCCCTTTCTTACGGCCACGCCAATCGCTACAAATTCCAGATGAGGCACAAAAACAGCAGGTGCTTCAACGGATATCTAGTGTTCCTTTAAATGGGCTCTCCTCCACATCAACTTCAACATCACAAATACTCCAGTCCTCAAAGGTGTCACCCCAATCGCACTTGCTTCCTCACAGCTCCCAAATCTCCAGCTGCCCGTCTGAGTATGAGGTAGAACAGATGGTTGAGTCTGCAGAGCTGTTTTCTCATACTGTAGCCTGGGAATCAGAGGTCGGCTCCAGAGCTTCTGTGAATCCAGATGAGGAAATGATCTGCACTGATGTCCAGAATCTTTATGAGTCGGATCCAGGACCAGACGCTGAAGGTTCTGACCATAATGTATACCCTCATTCCCAAACTGTAACTCCTGTTGGTGGAGACAATGAGGAAGACGATGATGAGACTCAAATACCTGATTGGAGCGACAACTTTAGTTTTTTGTCAGGGCAGGAACAGGTTGGCTCTGAGGACGACGGGTGTGATAACGCACAGAGTGATGATGATGAGATTGGAGATCCCACTTACTGTCAACCCACAGTCATCCAAGAGATGAGGTCAGCAGAGGAGGTGGAGGAGAATGCTAGTGACGACGAGGTCAGGTTGCGCCTTCCTGGACAGAGACGTAGTACTGGAAGCACGTCAACAACTGCATCCTCAAACACAACTCTGCCTCTCACCACAAGTCGTGGTGGCTCTTCAGGTCGCATGGGTGCTAAGCCTTGCATAGCCTGGGCATTTTTTCAGATCGATAAAGATGACCCAACTCGTGTTATCTGTAACATTTGTCAGCAAAAGCTAAGTAGAGGCTAAAAAATACATAGTTTGAGTACTTCATGCATGAACCGGCACATGGACATGAAGCATATGTTGCAGTGGGAAGCTCACTGTGCTACAATGCGGCCTAGCCGGCCGGGCCAACCACCTTCTGCCATATCTTGTGCATCCGCGGCCTCTTCATCCTCTGTGACTGGGGGGACAGCAGTCACACCTGTTTTGGGGCGCAGACCTGCCACATCTTTACCCGCAACAGCCAGCGTGATTGGCAGGTCATCATTTTCTTTGGAGGTGGTAACACCAGCTGGTGTTGAGCGCTGTCCGACATCGATAGCACCACCTTTGGATCAAGGCAACCTAACATGTCCACCTGCATCTTCCTCACAGACCGGCAGTTTGCCGGGGACACCCTTATCAACCCTGTCTAAGCACAATAGCCAGCCCTCGGTCCCTCAGATGTGGACAAGTAAAAGACCATTTCCTCCTAGCCATGAGAAAGCTAAGAGGTTGAATTTCACCATCTGCAAGCTCTTGGCTTCAGAAATGCTGCCTTTCCGCCTGGTGGACACAGAGGATTTTCGAGACCTTATGTCCGTCGAAGTGCCAAAGTACCAGATGCCCAGTCGGCACTACTTCTCAAAGAAAGGTGTGCCTGCGCTCCACCAGCATGTTGCACACAACATCACCGCTTCTTTGAGAAACTCTGTGTGTGACAGGGTGCATTTCACCACAGACACTTGGACGAGTAGGCATGGACAGGGGCGTTACATGTCGCTGACTGGGCACTGGGTAACTATGGTGACAGCAGGACAAGGGGCTGCTGTCCAAGTCTTGCCGTCCCCACGAGTTGTGCCTCAATCCTCTTTATCTCAAAGTTCCTCCACTGCTTCTGCCTCCTCAACCTCCTCTCGGTACTCCACCTGCACCCAAAGCCTGTCTGGTCATGCCACAAGCTTTCTAACTGTGCAGAAGGGATCCTGCACACCTCCTTACTATGCTGGCAGTAGGGCTCAACGTCATCAGGCTGTTTTTACTTTGAAATGTCTGGGAATTGTGAGTCACACAGCTGAGGAGTTGTGGTCAGCTCTGGAGAACCAATTTCATGAATGGTTGTCTCCACTGGACCTGAAACCAGGGAAGGCCGTGTGCGACAATGCTGCAAACCTGGGTGCGGCCCTTTGCCGGGGCAATGTCACACACGTGCCTTGTATGGCTCGCGTGTTGAACCTGGTTGTCCAGCAATTTTTAGCCCACTATCCCGGACTAGATGGCCTTCTGCAGAGGACACGGTCGCTGTGTGCTCACTTCCGCCGTTCGCATCCCGCAGCTCAGTGACTTACATCTCTACAGAAGTCGTTGGGCCTGCCACTTCACCGGCTAAAATGCGAAGTGCCTACCCGGTGGAATTCAACTCTGCACATGTTGCAGCGACTGTGGCAGCACCGACAAGCCCTGGTGCAATACGTTCTGACATATAGCCTGGGCCAACGAGATCCAGAGGTGGGGCAAATCACGCTGGAGGAGTGCTCTCAGATCAGGGACCTATGCACCCTTCTGCACAGTTTTGAAATGGCGACGAAGATGTTTAGTGCTGATGATGCCATTATCAGCATGACTATTCCGGTGATTTACATGCTGCAGCACATGTTAAACAGAATTCGGAGTCAGGTGGTGGCACAAGAGGAAGTGGAGGAAGTAGAGGAGGAGGAGTTGTATGCGGAAGGGCTAACATCTGCAAGATCCAGACGGTCGGCAGCACCAAGGCGGCAGGCATGTGAGGGTGGGGGAGATGGTTTTACCAGGGCACATGGTAGCAGCCAAACTAGTGAGGAAGGTGCAGGAGCCCAGGAAGAAGTGGAGGACGAACTGATGGAAGACTCATCAGATGAGGGAGACCTTGATCACATTTCTGTTGTGCGAGGTTGGGGGGTGAGGACAGAGGAAGGAAGCATGATTGTTACCTCGCCACCAACACAACAGGGACTTGGTGCTCCTGGATGCGCAACACACATGAGTGCCTTCTTGCTGCACTACCTGCAACATGACCCTCGAATTGTGAGAATTAGAAATAATCCTGACTACTGGGTTGCCACACTGTTAGATCCCCGGTACAAAAGTAAATTTGCAGAATTTATTCCTGCCATAGAAAGGGATGCACGCATGCAGGAGTATCAGCAGAGACTGTTGCAGAATCTTACATGTGCTTTTCCACAAAACACCAGTGGTGCACGTACTGAATCTCACAGTTCCAACTTGCCAACCGTGGGACCGTCGAGTGTTCAGCACTCAAACCGTAACAGAAACACAGTATCTGCTGGTAACATCAATTTTGCGGAATCATTTCACCACTTTTTTAGCGCATCCTTTGCAAGGCCACAGGAGACAAGAAGTCTGACACATAGTCAACGCCTAGAGACGATGGTACAGGAGTATCTCCAAGTAAACATTGAAGCCATGACTGTGTCACTGGACCCTTGCTCTTTTTGGGCTTCCAATCTGGAGAAATGGCCGGAGCTAGCCACTTACGCCTTGGAGATCTTGTCATGCCCCGCAGCCAGCGTTCTGTCTGAACGTGTGTTCAGCGTTGCTGGTGGTGTGCTGACAGATAAGTGCACACGGCTCTCCACTGATTTTAAGCTTTCAAATTACTAATCATGTTTATCTGTATCTTGGCTGGAAAATTATTTGGGCTTTGTAGCAGTGTGCAGTACTGATTCTATTAGGCCATCTATACTAAGCTCCACCAGATTTAAAATTAATAATAATATTTAGCTGCATCTAGCCCGGAAAATAATTTTGGGGCTCCAAGATGCGCAAGACACATAAGTGCCTTCTTGCTGCACTACCTGCAACATGACCCTCAGATTGTCAGAATTCGAAGTAATCCTGACTACTGGGTTGCCACACTCTTAGATCCCCCACACTCTTCGATCAACCTTTTCATTTTAATAAAGACCAAAAAAATGTTCATTTTTGAAATTATAAGCATTAGCAGGTTATTAGAAACTGAAATCAAACAGTTTTCAACTCAAAACTTTATTCTAGGTGATGTTACATTTGCACATAGGACCCCTTGTTCGAAAGGAGCTTCTGAACTCTTTCGTCCATTGAATTTGTCAGGTTTTGGATGGTTTCTGCTTCAATTGTTTTGCATGAGGACAGAATACCCTCCCAGAGCTGTTGCTTAGATGTGAACTGTCTCCCGCCATCATAGACCACCTTTTGATGATGCTCCAGAGGTTCTGAATGGGGTAGAGGTCAGGGGAGCATGGGGGTCACACGATAAGTTTGTCCCCTTTTATGCCCATATCAGCCAGAGATGCAGATGTGTTATGTGCAGCATGAGACGGTGCATTATCATGCTTAAAAATTATCTTGCTGTGGAATACACAGTTCTTCTTCTTGAACCATGGCAGGAAGTGCTGTTTGAGAAACTCCGCATACATTATGGAGTTCATCTTTACTCCTTCAGGGATCCTAAAGGGGCCAACAATCTCTCTCCCCATGATTTCAGCCCAAAACATTACTCCACCTCCTCCTTGTTGGCGCTGTAGCCGTGTTGCGTGGGGTGTCCATCAACCAGCCATCCTCCACTCCATCCATCTGGACCATCGAGCGTTGCACGGCACTCATCCGTGAGCAAAACAGTTTTGAAATCAGTCTTCATGTAATGTTTGGCCCACTGGAGCCGTTTCTGCTTGTGTGAAGTGGATAGAGGAGGTCGACAGGATGGCGTATGCACAGCTGCAAACCTCTGAAGGACCCTGCATCTTGTTGTTCGGGGGACGTTGGAGGCACCAGCAGCTTCAAAAACTTGTCTGCTGCTATGACAAGGCTTTTTTGCCGCTGCTCTTTTAACTTGACGTAATTGCCTGTAGGAAAGAGTCCTCAATTTGCCCTTATCAGCACGCACACGTGTGTACTGTGAATGAGCTACATACTTCTTGATTGCCAAGACACTTCATCCTGATCATCGCACAATGTTGATTGTAGTCATGCCTTGATCTAAACACTCCACAATTTGTTGCTTCTCAGCAGCCGACACATCCTTTTTCTTTCCCATTTTGGCAGAAAATGTAGGCTGCTTAATAATGTGGGACAGCCTTCTTAAGTAGTCTTGCCTTTCATTGGACACACCTGCCAAACTAATTAGCACAGGTGTCTGCAATTGCTTACAGTGATATAAAGAGCCCTGACACACATCACCATCAATGAGTTTAACTGACAAACAAACAAATTCTTCCCTTATCACTCCTAAACACTTTTTGCATAATAATTTGGAACACAGTGTACATGTGCTTTTCCACAAAACACCAGCGGTTCACGTAGTGAATCTTACAGTTCTAACTTGCCAACCGTGGTCTGTATGGAGTTGTTCAATAAAGGGCCCAAAATTAAGATAACATACAAGGGAGAGGTCTCTATGAATAGGAATTCCTAAGTATTTGATACCCTGTGAGGGCCAGGCAAAGGGAAATTTGGACTGGATGGAATCCTGTATGAATTTGGGGAGGGAGACATCGAGGGCCTCAGACTTCGCTGCATTGATTTTAAAATTTGACCATGTAACAAAGTGATCTATTTCAGCCATAACAGCAGGGATAGATATATGTGATTGAGTGATATATACTAGGACATCATCAGCAAATAGAGAGCACTTGTACTCGGTGCCTCCCACCTCAATCCACCTAATATTGGGGTTATGGCGAATTGATGAGAGCAGGTGCTCTGTCACTAGGATGTATAAGAGAGGGGACAGAGGACATCCCTGCCTTGTCCCATTGGTAATTATGAAAGGTGATGAAAATGTTCTGACGCGCCCCCTGGGCCTTGGGACACCCGGAGCCGGACCCTTTTTGGTGGATGCTGGTGGTTGTAGTCTCCGTGGCGGTGACCCGGTTCCGTGTCTCAGGGCGGTCAAAACAGTGGCGGAACTATTTATGTGGTTTTGATGTTTAAATGTCCGACTACGCCACCCGTGGATTGCGGTCAGAGTGAACCGCCGCTGCAGGGCAGACCGCTGAGGCTGGTGTTGTGGGTGCAGCAGAGCGTAGCATAACTCCCCACGGGAGGAGTATAGCCTCAGGGCAGTGTATGCGGAGGATGGGGGTGATGGTGCAGGGCAGCAGCAGTAACGACACGGAGTCAGTGATGCAGTGCAGGGCCTTTACTCACAGTTCTTATTATCCAGACCACGTCTGCAGGTAACGGCTGCCCACGTCGTACTGTGCTCACCAGGTGAGGGGCTCAGACAACTCCCAGATAACTTTGGAGCGCTTCACAGGACCCCCTTTGTGTGTCCTTTGTCTGGCCTTTCTTACCAACCCTTCTATCTGGCTGCCTCGGGCCTCCTCTTGGTAAACTTGACGCCAGTTTCCCTGACCCTATGTGGTGCCTTCCTAGCGGGTGTAGCGAGGGGCTGCGCCACATAAAATGTCACAGCCTCCGGTTTCTAGCTGAGGGTCGTTTCCCGCCTCCACTAGTTTCGGGGACCGGTCTCCCCCTTTGGCCTGACCCCTTCACGCAGGTGGATTCGGGCGTGCGGTGGCGACTCGCCCGTCCGCACCCCTGGGATCCCTTCATTCCTCGTTCCTGGAGCCTTCTCCGCTCCTCTTCCTTCCTTCTCCCTCTTCCAGGCCTGGGCCTCTGTTACTAGGCCTGCCTCCGGAGCAGAGCTCATGCAGAGCCCCTGCTCCCTGTCACTTCTGCTCAGACTTCTCTGCACTGAACTAAGATGGTGCCCACCTTTTATACTCCCTTCTCAATGCACCCAGGAACTGCTTCCTCCCTGCTCCTGCACTACAGTGTTCCCCTTCCTCAGTGTTCCCTCCCCCCGCTCCAGCCAGGGATAGGGACTGTCGTGCCCATCTCAGGGGCATATTGGTCGCCCTGCCCCACGGTAATGTGGTGTAATGCATGCAGGTGTCGGGTCCTGATCCACACTCCATCCTTACCTGAGAGTGAGATATCACACCTCTGGGTAAGGTGCAATACCTCTGTAGCAACCGAGCCCTCAGGGTGCTACAGTTCCATTTATCTTCAGACTAGGTGACGTATTGCGATACAGGGCCGTGATTTTGGCTATAAAAGGGTCCCCTAGACCCCTACCCCAAACTTTTTAAGAGAATAATATATGGTGTGCCAGGAGACTCTATGGAATGCTTTCTCAGCATCCAACGAGAGTATCTAATTACAAATTTTTAACTGCATCTAGCCCAGGAAATACTTTGTGCCTAGTAGCAGTGTCTGCTAGTCAGCAGATTATCCCGGCTGTTAAGCAAGCTACACCACCTGTAGTTTGGACACTTAATTTTCTCAAAGGAAATGCTTCGGGACCACGGGATACTCAGTGAAGAGCATCAGGAGGCACCCCAAGGCATAGGGGCTGGGACTGGCAGTAGGATGCCTTGCGGTGGACAGCCGAGCTCGATCCTTATAAAAGCTTTTTAACTGCAGCAGCTTTAGTGGACGCTACTGGAGCTGGAATTACGCGGCTGCTGGCATGAGACTTGCCCTCCAATACATCCTTGTAAATGGATTTAAAGTGTATTCATTCAAATTAGAGAGACAATTTAAATTAAAAAGCTTAGAGCTGCCTCCACCACGGGGGGGCTCGCTCGACCCACCAGCGGACAGGCACCAGTATTGGGAGAGGGGGGCTGGCCGTCAGGGTTCACCGCGGCTCTGGCACAAACCCGGCGACACGGAGGTGGCACGGGCAGGAGCGAACTGGCCGTGTCGGCTTCTCACTTTTTGGATTTTAGAAGGGCATGACATGCCTATATCTGTGTCTCCCCCTCCTTTTACTTCTCCACCTCTTTTCTTTTCGCATGACTATATGTACTTGTCACTTTTCCATGTGTTAGTTATGTCTTCTGAGCAGTTTGTCAGCTTTTGGACACCTTTGAAGGTGTTTTCTATGTGTTTCTATGTGTTTTTGTTTGCCTGCCATTGGTTTTAATGGTGTTCGAAGGTGTTCGACGAACAGTTCGACAAACAGTTCGGCGAACACACGGGTGTTCGACGAACCGAACCGAACTCGAACACTACGGGGGTGGCTCAACACTAGTAATTGACATCATAGGTAGACCTCAACTATGAGAGACAAAATGAGAAAACAAATCCTGAAAAACACTGTCTGATTTGGAAAGAAAGTATTTGGTCAATTACAAACAAGCAAGATTTCTGGCTCTCACAGACCAGTAACTTCTTCTTTAAGAGGCTCCTCTGTCCTCCACTCATTACCTGTAGTACTGACACCTGTTTGAGCTTGTTATCAGTATAAAATACATCTGTCCGCAAACTCAAACAGTCACACTCCAAACTCTACTATGGTGAAGACCAAAGAGCTGTCGAAGGTCACCAGAAACAAAATTGTAGCCCTGCACCAGGCTGGGAAG
This sequence comes from Phyllobates terribilis, assembly GCF_046119375.1. NCBI lineage: Eukaryota > Metazoa > Chordata > Amphibia > Anura > Dendrobatidae > Phyllobates > Phyllobates terribilis. The sequence goes on along the minus strand of NW_027362771.1, from coordinate 192,463,155 downwards.
ACTGATTCTGCAATAGGCAAGCCGCTTGGTGTGAAGAAATCAACTGTGAGAGCAATAATTAGAAAATGGAAGACATACAAGACCACTGATAATCTCCCTCCATCTGGGGCTCCACACAAGATCTCACCCCATGGGGTCAAAATGATCTCAAGAACGGTGAGCAAAAATCCTAGAACCACACAGGGGGACCTAGTGAATGACCTGCAGAGAGGTGGAACCAACGTTACACAGGCTACCATCAGTAACACACTATGCCACCAGGGACTCAGATCCTGCAGTGCCAGACGTGTCCCCGTGCTTAAGCCATTACATGTCCGGGCCCGTCTGAAGTTTGCTAGAGAGCATTTAGATGATCCAGAAGAGTATTGGGAGAATGTCATATGGTCAGATGAAACCAAAGTAGAACTGTTTGGTAGAAACACAACTCGTCGTGTTTGGAGGAGAAAGAATGCTGAGTTGCATCCAAAGAACACCATAAATACTGTGAAGCATGGGGTGGCAACATCATGCTCTCTGGCTGTTTCTCTGCCAAGGGACCAGGACGACTGATCCGTGTACATGAAAGAATGAATGGGGCCATGTATCGTGAGATTTTGAGTGCAAACAAACCAGCAACAGTGTGTGCCAACCTTGTGAAGACTTACAGAAAACGTTTGACCTCTGTCATTGCCAACAAAGGATATATAACAAAGTATTGAGATGAACTTTTGTAATTGACCAAATACTTATTTTCAACCAAAATTTGAAAAAAATTCTTTCCAAATCAGACAATGTGATTTTCAGGATTTGTTTTCTCATATTGTCTCTCATAGTTGAGGTCTACCTATGATGTCAATTACAGGCCTTTGAAATAGGTGTAAATTAGAAATACCCTTTGTTTTAAGAGATAGAGTTTTAGGTATCGGATAACCTTTTTTTATAGTAAAATATGGTGGCAATTCAAAGCAGCAGTCAATTTTTACAATGGGTTTCCACTCTAGAAAATAGGATGATCCTAATTGGGAATACCAATGTAATGTCCATATAACCCTTCTAGTATATAAAATATTTAGTATATTTAAAATTGAAAAAAGTTATACAACTATTATATATTTACTTTCTATGCTAAGAAATATGATTTATGTCAAACACTTACCCTACTGATGGTGCTAATATAGTGAATTAGGGCAGTCAGCTTAAAAATACGTTAAAATGTTTTTCATTCTATTTAAAGGGAGTTTGTCAGCAAGTTTTTGCTACCTCATCTGAGAGCAGCATGTTGTAGAAAAAGAGACCCTTATTCCAACGATGTATCATTTAGATTACTGGGTGCAGCCATTGTAACACAATCAGAGTTTTTAGATGTATCATGAAGCTGAGCTCAGAAAGCTAACCTCGTTCACACCTGGATCTCTATGTTCATTGTCTATTGAGACTGAGCTGCTTATCACAGGAGGGGTGGAATTAAACCAGGAGGCAGGTGGGCAGCTAGTCACAGCAATGATAATGTCCTGGTGATAAAACCTCCATTGTAAGTAAACAATATCACACAGATTGATAAGTGACACATTATTGAAGTTTGTGTTTTAACCCCTAACTCATGCTGTCCTCAGATTACATAGCAAAAACCCACTGACAGATTCTCTTTAAATGTTAGTTAGCTTTATTTATTCTACATAAACTTACTATATAAAATGTATATTTTTTCCAGTTGTTATGGAACCTCACTATGCCATTAGTATTGGAAATGATATAATGACAGGTCAATTTAAAATAGAAAAACAATTTCTATAGTTACAGATAAGACCAAAACACTATGCAGTAAAACAATAGCATTCTGCTTTATTCCTTGTACCCACAAAATTTATGTGCACCCGCCTACAAAGGATAACATTTCTCTGACAACATTGAAAATAATTATGCATGAAAAAAAAAACTTATTTTTCCTTGGAGCTAATCATCATGTCAAGATTTATAGTACTTTCCCATACAAAAAGTGTATTTAACCATCATCCAGTAGTGAGGGCTTTCTGCATTCCCAAGTTCAGTTCTAATCAGATTTCTCGAATATTTCCACTGAAAGAATCCTGTGTTTCCTTTTCATGACATTAATAAACAGTAAAAGGTTTATAATGTTGAGTACTAATTGAATGTAACTTTTCAAGCTGTTAATCCGCTAATATAGATACTTATTAAATGGATTTTCTGTAAGCTCTTAAAAGCCAATTGTTCTATCATGAAACACATTTAATAGGAGATAATTAATTTATGCAGTTGATCAGTGGCCAACGTTTGAAAGGATCTTGTGTTTCCCAAAATAATTTTATTAGGGAAATGCATGATGTTCATATTGATCACAAGGTCATCATTGTTTTTGAGCTTCTAAACTAAGAGAACAGAATAAACATGCTTGTTGATCTTTGCCCTGCCTTCACTAAAATAGTAAGCTTTGCAAAACACTTGTGCCGTTGTGATTGTATGATTCTAGCTTTTTTTTCTGTGTAAAAATCAATATTTTGGCCCCTAAAGATTATTTTTGTGTATTTATTATTAGCTACATGCTTTCTTTTCTAGAATTACATATTCTTTTATTTACCATTTAAAGGGAATTCTTCATATGGCTGAGAACAAAATTACAGTTAATAAGCATCAATTTAAATAATGGAGCCAATTAGAGACAGGAGAATCAATTCACAGGATTCCGGTCCATCAGCCAGGTCATTAAAGGGAAACTGTCACCAGTTTTTTCATGTCTGAACTAAGACTAGCACCTTAATCAGCACCTGTGTTGCATTCCATAAAGGTGTATATAACCCCCTGACTCCCTCTGTATACCCCCCAAAACCTTTTAAACTCCTCTCACGCTCTAGGTAAATCCTGCTCATCTGGTCTGATAGGCGTCCTTTCTAAGGCATCCATCCCTTCTCCTGGCTGTTTATCGCCACCCTGCTGCTCTGATGGACGGGGATGAGGCCTCCTGCGTCATCCATATAGCTGAGCGAAATCTCGCGCCTGCGTATTTTGCTCTGCCCTACTCGACAGAGCCTAAAACATAAGGGCGCTCTTCTTTTGATTAGTCGGGTTTTCAAAACATTGTGTGGGTATCATGCCGCAATGATGATATTGTGCCAGCCCAACTAATAAAGAGAAGAGCTGTAAATAATTGGAGATAAGGAGATTTTCATGCCTCCCGTTCAGCAGTCATACACTACTGATTTGGTAGATGGACTGGAGTCTTGCCAATCGATCAATCCATCTCTAGAGCCAATGTGTTTTAAAAAAATATATATATCTATTATTTGACATCTGTATTAGATCATCTTTTATGGCAAAGAATAATAATTTAAGAAGAACTCCCTTTTTCTGATTATGTAATTCCAACTTGCCTTACAAAGAATGGGTGAACTCTGAATATTGGTACTAAATTTTAAATTAATAGTGTTCAGGATTCCATTTAAAAAAGGTTATACATAACTAAGTACTCCACAACATATGTAGAAAAATCTATTCAATCTTTTTACATTTAGGGAATAGCCCATTTTTATCTGCCAAAATGTAAATATACTGGAGAAACTGGGAAATATATAGCAGGAAGTTGGGGGAACATTTACTAGTATTTCTTACAAAATTCTGCTATGCGACCCAACTCTTTGCTAATAAGTTGTTGCCCTAATATTCAGTGCCCCTGATTTTTGCTTTACTGTAAATTGATCATGTTGAGACTTCAACCTTTTTAATTTTTGAGTTGCACATAACAATACATTCATTCCATGCTAAAATTTTAGACAAACTTTCAGTGCTCTAAAAATTATTTTTGAAACTCAAATAGGACAATGCAACAAAATATAAATAATAGCTAGAAATGAGTGAATATATTCGAGTCAAATTGAATTATACTTGAATTTGACAAAAAATCTGCATCCGCGGATTTAGCAAAATGGCAACCAGCAGCCCCCATTTTTCTGAACCATAAAGGACCATTAAAATGTTAAAAAAATATAATAAAATCCTTATACTCATCTCATTGCTGACCTCTCCTGCCCCTCTGCTCACCGTCCCGGACATCATTGGAGACATAAATCCCCTCCTAGCATGAAAAGCCCTGGGATTTAAGCTCTAGTGGCAGTGATCAGACGATGACAGTAAGGAGCGGAGGGGCAAGTCAGTTCAGTAGTAGGAGGATTATTTTGCTTTTTACATCTTACATTTATTATGATCTGGGGTCGGGAGAGATACCATAATAAGGGATAAGGGAAACCACTAGGTTTACAGTAATATTATTATGTACAATAAGCCCCTAAAAAGCTATTTCTCCATTAGCAATAGCATATGCTTTTTATGCCTAAAATATTTCAGTCATATGACCATATTATGGATCTATAATAAATATAAAATCGTGATATGTATCGTGACATATCAAATTATAAAAATGATCTATTCTAGAAGCATTTATTCAATGGTAAAATATAGTGTCTTCTGGAAGCACCATGTAGCAGCACAAAGATCACTAAGCAGGTCAGTAATCGAGGCCTTTGGATCTCCATGTAATGCCCTACAGACTTGTTCCATGAGCTTTAATTAAAGTTTATAATATACTATACATATTTATCACAATTGTTTCACAACAGAAAACAACCATGAGTGAATTGCCATATATAAATATATTTGATTGAAAATCTTAGTTATTATGAAAATAATATAATATTCAATACTATAATATAACAATTATAAAATATAATTAAATTGAGTTTAATTATGTTTTTATGACCATGTGTAAAGCATATATATTGTGAACGAGGCAATGTTTTTATAAACTCACTCATTTACCTTTAACTTCCCTCTTTACACCATTACCTGCTGTACAAGATGTGTTGGACAGTCCCATGGTGGTAGTGGAAATGCTTTGGTCAGTTTCATAAAGATCAAAATTACCACTGGATAATGAAAGCTGAAAAAGAGAAAGATCCAACTCTTACACTGTGATATAAAACAATTTTTATAATATTGTAACATAAAATGTAAATATACAGTATAAAGATCTTATATTAATGCTAACCCATTTATTAAATATACTATTTCTATCCTTGCTTATTTAGCGCCAATATATTCTGCAGCGCTTTTCAGACTTCGCAATTACTGTCCCCATTGGGGCTCACAATCTAAATTCCCTATCAGTAAGGAGTGTGGGAGGAACCTGGAGAACCCGGAGGAACCCATGTAAACATGGGGAGAAGGTACAAACCATGCAGAAAGTAAAATTTCCAGGCAACTCCAACAGCGAAATATAGTAAGCAGGCATTCATTTATTTTTATTATTTTTTAGATTCTATTTTTTTATATGTAGTACCAGCCAAGCGAATGAGATTCCTGAAATCTCAAGCTCACGTTCCTTAAATCTTTTTGCAGATTTGAAGCAACCTTTACCTTTAACATGCTTGTCTATAATTTTCTTTCTAATCTCCTGAGACAACTCTCTCCCTTTGCGTCCTCTGGTCCATCTTGGGTGTGTTACTCACTGTGCTGTTTGTTGACATGGTGTGTATCTGTAGTTGTATATACAGGCTCATTGACTGATTACAAGATTGTAGACACCTGTGATGCTAATTAGTGGACACAACTTGATTTAACATGTCCTTTTGTCACATTATTTTCAGGGGTGCCATCATTTCTGTCCAGGCCTATTTCATGAGTTTAATTTTTTTTTTAAATCCTGTGGAAGCAGGGTTGAAAAGCAATGTCTGACTTTCATTTGTTCATTTTCATAGATTTTTAATTTAATATTACTTTTGTCAGATTCAAGTTATTTCTTTGACCATTGTGGGGTTGTCTTTCATTAAACGAGGGGTACCAACAATTTTGATCACGTGTGTACATGGGAAATAAATGCAAGCAAAAAAATTATTATCAAAAACATGTGGCAAAAGCACAGTATTTTATTCAGCGTTTTGTTGCCAATACATCAGTATTGAAAAATCTGCTGCAAATATACTGAACATGTGCACATACCCTCATGATTGCTAGAATTTTACCTAACCAAGAGTTGTGCCATGACCCATTAATTTTAGGCATTGACTCATGCATTTACTATAAATTACATTAACCCTATCTCTTTGATGACATTTACGGTGCACATATGATAGAAGGCGCCAGGAAGTATATGGAGCAGACTAAGGTGCTGAGCTTGTGCCATATGCAAAGTTAACAGAAAAACAAAACCCCAGAAAACATCCCAAATTTTGTAGAATTGTTTTTTTTCATTCCATCCCACAAATACTTTTTAAATGCACTATATCAAACCTGGGCAAAATGTGGCCCGTGAGCCACATTCGACCCTCTGACTGTTTCAGTCCGACAGGTTAAAGGTGTTTTTCAGGTGACAAGTTCCCTTTAATAGTGAGCAGAATTAATTTCAGCCTATTGGTTCAGCCATCCACAACAGTCATGGTCTCTCAGTTGACCCCTCAGGAAAATTAATTGCCTACCCCTGCACTATCAAGGGCTCATTTGTCTATGCTAAAGATTTTTTTAAAAGGTATAGCTCTTGATTGGAAGGATTAAAAACTAAAAACGTTGCTGCTAAAAGTCCTGCCTTGGCTAATTCTTGTTTATGTCCTTTCACTGTATACTGAGTATATCTTCCTATGTCAGTTTTTTTTACTACTGCACTTTGTTCATATTAGCGTCCCGGCTTCCATTCATAATAACATCAAAATAGCTATGATGGATCCTATTGACATATGAAGTTTACCTCTAGTTTCCAGTATTTTTGATTAGAAGAATAAAAATACAAACAACATTATTCTTGCCACAAAAATTTTCAAAACCTTTGACAATAAAGCAAAAACAATGTCTATAGTGCATTCACACTTAAAATATGTAGCTTTATGGCAAATAGTAAATGATAAATGAAAAATTAGCATATTTTAAGTTTCAGAGTTTGCTCACACTGCTGCATATTCATGTTATTATGCTAATGACAGCCGGCTCAAACTCTGTCGGAGTTTGACCTGAGTGTCATCCTACTGTGATCCGATTCTCTCGCATGAGAGAATTTCAGCACAGGTGCAGAGAAGACGGATAACTTAATTTCTCCATCTTCTCTATTGTCTCTGTGTATGTACATCGGACTGAATTCGGATGACACCAGAGTGCAATCTGACGTTTCACAAGTACCCATAGACGTGTATGGGTGCGTGTGATATGATTATCGCAGCATGCTGCAATTGCTTTTTTATGACGAATCGGCATGGGAAAAAATCGCAGATCTGCACTGCCCCATAGTATAACATTGGGCCAGTGCTATCTGATAAAACATCGAATAGCACTCGGCCATGTCATACGCTAGTGTGAGCGTACCGTCAAACTAGATTAAGTTCTGCAAGCTCCATGACAATTTATCTGTCAGGAGGTTGTGGAGTGTGGAGCGGACTGAGAAGCACAGAATAGATCCTGGCTAGGTTTGAGCGAATCCTAACTGTAAAGTTTGGGGGTTCATACAGGACACCTAGTGTCCAGTACTGAACTCCAAACACTGACTTTTTACTGGAAGTTCATTTCACTGTTCAGGTTTAATGCCGAATAAAGTTTGTTGAAAGGCTGCAGAGCAGCCAATCAACAGGCTTTTAGGCTGTGGGTACTTCTGGAGCCATCACAGCCATGCCAAGTACAGGAATGGTCACATGGATTACAGCGGGGGGCATCTCCGGACAGGTGAGTATAAGGCTTTTATTATTTTATTCTTATTTTTACACAGGGACACTGTGGGAGCAGACACTACTACCCTCAACAGTAGAAGTGACGGCCCTGTTCACATATGCAGCTCCTCTGCTTTCACTGGTGTGACTTTCCTGGTGCAGCCGTCTCCCAACTCCTCTCTTCCTGGCCATTGGAGGCAGTCTCTCAAGCCATGGATAGGGGGGTCCAGACCTCATCTGTTGGCAGGTGACGTCGGGTTCCGCGAACTCACTCAGCACCGCAAGCAGGTTCCGACTCTCCTCAGTAGGCACAGCACTCGGGGCACATCTGTGAGGGATCGGGAGCTCATCCACTGGTGTCTGGCTGTGGCACCTTGCAGGCCTCTGGCTTAGGCCTGCCACGCGGGGCTTCTCAGCACGTAGGGAGCATGTCTGCTCCTCTCTGCTGCTTGGCGCCAAAACCACCTCAAGCTTGGCACGCTGGCCTCTTATACCCAAGAACTCCTTCTTGGAAGTCACCTGACTGGATCCAGCATCTAAATCTGCTCCCCCTTCAACTTCCCTTGCACATCTTGGTTCCGTTTGACTGTGTCTGACCAGCAGATGGCAATCTCTCTCCATCTTTGAAGCATCCTGTAAGAATTCTCTTGAAGGCTCTCTTGCCTCTACTACACCTGTAGAAGTACTGTGCTTAAAAAAAAAACCTTTTTTTACTCTACAGCCATGTCTGTAGGAGTACTGTGCCGAATAACCACTTCAAAACATGAGGAGAGCGTCAAATAGGGGATGTGGATGTGGCCGTGGTGCTGTTGGTGGTGTAACTGCTGCAGGGAGAGGACGTGATCGTCTGTGCCTGATATGTACCCAAATGAAACACCTTCCTCTGGTGCACACAAGTAACAGGACGTTTTGCATAATTTCATAGGGCTTAGTACCGCTGCACAAGTGGTCAGGCCAAAACATGTTGAGGTGGTTTTAGTTTGAATGTCTGAGAGTGCCTTCAGTTCCTTCACATTATCTTTCTCCTGGTTCCCTGCCTGCTGAAAGCACAGAGTTGGCCCCTGCGGACCATGGTCATCTGGGTTCCACCTCATCCCCTTGCAAATCAGCCAAGCATTCTCAGCCTCAAGTCATGCAGCAGTCACTTCTGTTTTTTGATGATACCACTGGCTGTGGTTCCGTGGGCCATCCACGTGGCCCTGCACCACAAGTGGAAGAGATTGAGTGCACTGATACCCAACCACTTGTTTAGTTGGTAGATGAGGACGTGGGAGGATTAGTGCATGCAGTGACCAGACCACCGCACCACATCTCTAATGATAATGAAACACAAGTGTCAATTGCTGCGTCTTTCTGCAATATGCAGACTGACAAGGAGGGAAGAGGTAAGGAGTGGGTGGAAGCGGGGGATGATGAGGTCCTAGACCCCACATATAGTGAAGGCCATCCGTGTGACATGTGAAGTTCAGAGGAAGAGGAGGTGGCCACGCTGCCCCAGCTGCACAGCAAAAGAGGGAGCAAGGTGCAAAAGCAGAGCTGCTGCCCCCTAACCGGTACGTTGGCTGCTACTGCTCACTGCGCCAGCGAACTGAGCACACCAAAGCCAGCTCAAAGGAAATCCCTGGCATGGCATTTTTTCAGGCCATATGCTGATGACAAGAGACGGGGGGTTTGCACACTGTGCCTCAGAACATGAAGTGAGGCAACAATGTTCTGAACCTGAGCTCCACCTAAATGTTGAAGCATCTGAATTCAAAGCACAAACTGCAGTGGAGTACAAACCTAAAAAAACAGGAAAAATCTGAGGCTCCTCCTGCTTCGTTTTCTGCTGCGGTCTCGGCCTCCTTCTTCCTATCCCAATCAACAGGGCCACCTGGGTCACTGCAAAGAGAGGATATGACAGCACCATCAGCAGTGTCACCGAGCATCTCCACACTGTCCCATGGAAGCGTTCAGCTGTCCATCTCCAAAACACTAGAGAGAAAGAGAAAGTGCTCTCTACCTACCCACGAGCCATCATCCTGAGTGACAGCATTTCAAAATTTCTGGCCTTTAAAATGCTGCAATTCCGGCTGTGGAGACTGACAGTTTTAAACAACTGCTGGAGGTGGCTGTCTTACAGTATGTGGTTCCCAGCCACCACTACTTTTCCAGGCGAGCCATCCCTGTTCTGCACACACATGTTGCAGACAAAATCAGGTGTGCAATGTGCAACTCCATCAGTGGCAAGGTCCACATAACCACAACACATGGAGCAGTAAGCATGGGTAGGGTCATTATATCTCCCCACTGGGTAAATGTAGTGGCGGTTGAGCCTGAAGCAGAAGGCGTTCTGGCGCCTGTCTTACTGCCACCTAGGATTGCTGGATGTTTTACTGTCCATGTTGCATCCTCTTCCTACTCCGGTTCCTCCACCACATCCTCATTCGGTTAAGGTAACAGCTGCACCACCAAATTCAGCGCAGCCAGGGGAAAATTACAGCAGGCTGTTCTGAAACTCATCTGTTTGGGGGAAAGATCCCACAGCATTCAGAAGCTGTGGACGGGGATCAAACAACATACAGATGAGTGGTTGGTTTGTGATAACGGGAAAAATCTTGTAAAAGCTCTGGGCCTAGTCGGTTTGATGCACATCCCCTGCCTGGCGCATGTGCTGAATTTGGTGGTGCAGAGCTTCCTTAAAAGTTACTCCGATATGTCAGAGCTTCTGCTGAAAGTGCGGGCTGTCGGCGTCCTCACCCTGCTGCTCGCCTTTCTTCGTTACAGGGTCACTTCTGCCTTCCCCTTCGCCACGTCATATGTGACATACCCACAAGGTATATGCATATGCTGGAGAGTCTGTGCGAGCAGCAGCAGAAAATAGTGGAGTTTCAGCTGCAGTACACATGGGTGAGTCGCTATGCAGAACAACACCACTTCACCACCGAGTGGGCCTCCATGTAGCACGTGTACTCCACCAACATAGCCAGAGCTAATGACACTATCATCAGCGTTACTATCCCATTTCTATGCCTGCTTGAAAAAACGCTTGAGGTGATGATGGATGAGGTGGTGGCACAGGAGGAAGAGGAGGAGGAACAGGGAGCATTCACACCATTATCAGGCCAGTCGTCCACACAAGGCTCGGAGGGTTTGGTTCCTGTACCAACAGCGGCCAGGTATATAGCTGTACAACCAGGGCACATTTTTTGAGGATGAGGAGGAGGAACCTTTTTCACAGCAGGGTGGCGCTCAAAGCAGCTCATGGACATCACTGGAGCATGGCTGGGGGGATACAGAGTACCCAGACGATATACCTTCCACCACGACAGCTTGCCGTTGTCTCTGGGCATCCTGGCACACATGAACCAATGCATGCTGCTGTGCCTGCGCAATGACCGCCGAGTTGCCCGTATTGTTGCTAGTGCTGATTACTGGGTGGCCATAATGCTAGATCCCTGCTACAACGACAACGTACCATCCTTACTTCCATCACTGGAGCATGATCGGAAAATGCAGTAATACAAGCTCACACTGATAAAAGCACTACTGAAGGTGTTCCCACCTGACAGCGGGGGCTCAGTGGAAGAACAGGGCAGAGGAGGAGGAGGAAGTCGCCAATGCAGCTGGGACACTTGTACCACCTTGGAAGGTAGGGTTAGCATGGCCGAAATGTGAAAAACCTTCCTCAGCACGCAACAACATCCAGCAACACCATCTGATATGGTCCATATTAGCTGGAGGCAGCATTTCAACAACATGGTGGAAGAGTACATGTAAATACGTCTCCATGTACAAAGTAATGGGTCTGCCCCATTTAACTTCTCGCCTCCAAATTGGACACATGATGTAAGCTTGCCCTTTATGCCTTAGAGGTGCTGGCCTATCCTGCATCAAGAGTACTGTCTAAACATTTGTTTAGCACGGCAGGGGGTGTGATCATACACAGGTGCATAATCCGAACCTCGCACCTCCGTCTCCAAGACTTCTCTCGTGCTGGGCCAGTTCTCTGGAATGCACTACCCCAGGCGATCCGACTGATGGCTAGCCCCCATATCTTCAAGCGCACTTTAAAAACCCATCTCTTTAAACAAGCCTACCACCTTAACTACTCAGTAAATTAACATTCCCCTGTTCCCTCCTTCTAAATATCATTCAGAATCTGTTCCCTACTCTTCATCTGTCTCCACACCCTCCATGCACAAGATAACTGCACTCGGTACTCTAGTATTGCACTTAAACATACAGGCTGATGACCGGATCATACAGCTTTATATGAAAATCCCTATTTATTATAATTGCTAGACCTGAAATAACAAGCACTTTTCACCTATTGTGTCCCCCCATTTCCTTGTAGAATGTAAGCTTGCGAGCAGGGACCTCACTTCTAATGTAACTGTTTAAACTGTCCTTAAATTGTATTGAATTTATTGTTTGTACATGTCCCCACTTAATTGTAAAGTGCTGCGGAATATGTTGGCGATATATAAATAAAAAATTATTATTATTATTATTCCTTTTCCAGCCCCCTAGCCCTTACTAAGACCATTTTACAGCCATTTTGGGTCCCCATTAACTTCTATTGGGTTCGGGATCAAGATCAGCTCAAGTTCTGATGCCCGAACCAAACTTTGAAATACAGTTCGACAGAATCCGACAAACCCGAACATCCATGGGTCCACTCATCCCTATTCGTGGCTGTTTTATACAGACAAAATCTGTCTCTATCAGCAGCATTCAGACTTACCTACTGAAGGTTCCCTTCACTGCCATTTTGATACTCCTGTAAAGCCACAACAGACCATGATTTGTCCTTTACTTAGAGAAGTTTTCCCATGAACAACATAAATTTTAATCAACATTTTAATTGATAGATCTTTAAATATAATAAGTTCCACAATTGGATGTGTTTAAAAAAATGTTTCTGTGCTGAGATAATCCTATAAATGTGCCCCTGCTGTGTACTGTGTATTGACTGTGTCTGACCATGCAGGGAAATGTTGTTATCATACCACATCTCCTGGGCAGGGGAGGAACAAAAGAGAGGATACAGACAGGACAGCATGTGATCTCAAATGATGCTTTCTTTGAAGTAAAATATTGCTTAAAAACAGGCAGTGAACTATTTTGCCTCTCAAAAAGTATCATCTGTGATCCTACGCTGTCCTGTCGGTTTACTCTTTTGCTTTCTTCCCTGCCCAGGAGCTGTGGTATGATCGGATCATGTTCCTGCATGGTATGGGGATTAGCTCTGGTAGGCAATGGCAGGAACGCCGTATAGAGGCTCACTTAGGTTTTCAGTCCAAGCTCACTCTTATATTCACACTGGCAGCAAAAAAAACACAGTCTTACATGAGACAAAGCAAAAGTCCAGCTTGTTTAAGCAATGTAGGTTGGGGCCCAGACATGCCAGTCTGTTAAGGTCTTTTGATGACACAAAACATCACTCAGCTATTTCCCAACAAAAACACACACTGAAGATTTATGGCTGTCTTTTTATGCTGTCCTAAGTCCTTCAACTGTGCAATCTGAGCATTGCCTCAAAAACCTGGAATAGCAGAGAAGGTTCAGGCCATGCCTGACCTCCTTCCATGCTGTTGACCAGTGCAAGAGGCACTTGCTAGAAGGAATAGATCTCCCATTCAGCACCATACCCCTCACAGCATCACAACGGTAAGACACAGCCATTACACAGTATATAGCTAGACACATTTATAAGATTATATCAGCACAGGGAAAAAAATGTAAACACATCCAATTGTTGAACGTAATATTATTCAAAGATCTCTTAATTAAAATGTACTTTGTTTGTGGGAAAATCCCTTTAAGTATTGCAATAAATAGAATAAGTGATCAAATGAACACATGTTCATGTCCACTATGTGGATTTAAAAATAAAGTGTAAAATAAAAACATGGTTCTAGAAAAAAAATAATGGCCAAAAGTGTTGGCACCCTTGAAATTATTCCAGAAAATGAAGAATTTCTCCCAGAAAACTATTGCAATTTCACATGTTTTGTTATACACATTTTTATTGTGTGTGTATTGTAACAACACAAAAAAAACTGAGAAAAAAAGTAGACAAAGTAGACATCATTTCACACAAAACCCAAAAATGGGCTTGATAAAATTTTTGGCACATTTCCAAAAATGTAGGTAAACAACTTTGTTTCAAGCATGAATGCTTGTTCAAACTAACCTGTGGCAAGTAACAGGTGTGGACAATATGAAAATCACACCTGAAACCAGATAAAAAGGTAGAAGTTGACTCAGTCTTTGCATTGTTTGTCTGTGTGTGCCACACTAAGAATGGAGAACAGAAAGAGAAGAAGAGAAATGTCTGAGAACTTGAGAACCAAAATTATTGAAAAATATAAACAATCTCAAGGTTTTCAAGTCCATCTCCAGAGATTTTGATCTTCCCTTGTCCCTGGTGTACAACATAATCAATAAATTTTCAACCAATGCCAATGTAGCTGATCTCGCTGGACATGGACGGCAGAGAAAAATTGATGAAAGGTTGCAACGCAGGATAGTCTGGATGATGGATAAGCAGACGCAATCAAGTTAAAAAGAAATTCAAGCTGTCCTGCACCAGTGCATCAGTGTCAGCGTGAACTATCCATTGACATTTGAATGAAATGAAACGCTATGGCAGGAGACCGAGGAGGACCCCAATGCTGACACAGAGACATAAAAAAATCTAGACTGCAGTTTGCCAAATTGTATGTAAGACAAAATCCTTCTGGGAAAGGGTCTTGTGAACAGATGAGACCAAGAGAGAGCTTTTTGGCAAACCACGTCTTTCTACTGTTTACCGAAAAAGGAATGAGGCCTACAAAGAAAAGAACACAGTACCTACAGTCAAATATGATGGAAGTTCATAGATGTTTTGGGATTGTTTTGCTGCCTCTGGCACTGGGTGCCTTGACTGTGTGCAAGGCATCGCATCATAAAATCTGAAGATTACCAAAGGATTTTGGGTTACAATGTAGTACCCATTGTACTATGAAGCACCCAGAAATGGATGGAAACAAAGCGCTGGAGAGTTCTGAAGTGGCCAGCAATCAGTCTAAATCCCACTGAACACCTGTGAAGAGATCTTAAAATTGCCATTGGGACAAGGCACACTTCAAATATGAGATACCAGGAGCAGTTTGTAAAAGAAGAGTACTCCAAAATTCCAGTTGAGAGGTTTAAGAAGCTTGTTGATGGTTATAGGAAGCTATTGATAGCAGTTATTTATTGTAAAGGTTGTGAAGCCAAATATTAAGTTGAGAGTGCCAATAATTTTGTCTGGCCCATTTTTGAGGATTTGTGTGAAATTATTTCCAATTTACCTTTTTTTCTCCGTCTGTACTGTATTTTTCGGACTATAAGACGCACTTTCTTCCCCCAAAATTTTGGAGGAAAGTGGGGGGTGCGTCTTATAGTCCGAATACTATATACGTGGCTGTGCATGGTGGTGGATGTGGGGGAGCGGCAACGGGGGATCAGCGGGGCACAGGTGACAGGAGGCCTGCTTCAGCCTACCCTGTGCCCACTACTAAAGAAAATGAATATTCCCTGCTCCCCTCACCCATGGGCGTGGAGAGCAATGAATATTCATGTTTCTTAAAAGCCGACACACTGGAGCCGCAACGCGGCTCCTGCTGCTGCTCTGTGGTCTGTGTGCCTGCTATTAAAGCTCATGAATATTCCCTACAACCCACTCTCATGGGGTTGTAGCGAATATCCATGGTCTTTAATAGCAGGCACACTGACCACAGAGCGGCAGCAGGAGCCGCGCTGTGGTACAGTGTGCCGGCTATTGAACAGATTGAATGATCACTGCTCCCCACGCACAGAGTCCCACGTGGGGAGCAGTGACTATTCCAGCACAGCGTCTCACACTGTGTGAGGGCGCATGGCAGGGACACCATGCGCGCCCTGCCTTGTGCGCCCTGCCATGCACGGCTCACACAGTGAGAGTGTCGGCAGCAGATCGGGACAGCGCTGGAGGAGAGAGGAGGTGAGTATGATTGTTTATTTTTTTTTGTAGGCAAAATGATGGGGGCTCAAGGGGTGCTATGCATACCAGGATGGGGGCTCAGAGGGTGCCATGCATACCAGGATGGGGGCTCAAGGAGTTTTTTTTTACCACACAATGAAAGCTTTTAGAGCAAAGACAAAAAAAACACTGATGAAATTGATGGCTTATTTCGCCATTTAAGACACATGGAACTTTTTTTCAGCACATTATATGGCAAAGTGAGTGGTGACATTCAAAATTCAACTCATCCCATGAAAAAAACAGTTATGTTGATGGAAAAATAAAAAGGTATGGTCTTTAAGGGATCAATTTAGAACAAATGTATTTTCATACTTATAGAATATACAATTTATTAAAATAAATAAATAATTACCTAGCATTCAATAAATGTTTATTTCATTATCACCTCCTTTATGTGTGTTAATTTTGGTTATTTTATTATTCCTAGCAATATATAATCAATAGAAATTATCTTGAATAATGTTTCTATCACAGGGAGATACCCTGAATCTATTCTTTTTATATATCAGACATACTTTACATGACTTGCCATGTTGAATGCCCCAACATTGAGACGAGTAATTCATTTATGAATTCATCTAACACTAATATGTACAAAATAACACATCCCATCACCTGCAACACTGTAGGAGTAATCTACAGTGCTAGATGTCTATGTAATAAGATGTATGTGGGTCTCATGACAGGGGAACTGCGCAGAAGAATGCAAGAACATGTAATAATTTTTATTTCTATAGCGCCAACGTATTCAACAGTACTTTACATTTTACAGGGGACTTGTACAGACAATAAAGACATTACAGAGTAACACATAATTTAACAGATACCAAGAAGAGTGAGGGCCCCACTCTTAAGCTTACAACCTATGAGGACATAAGGGAGACATGAAAGGTAAGTGGTAAAAAGTGCTTGTAGTGTATGGTCCAGCCATCAATAAATAAATAGGGTAATCACATAACACAGCATGAACCGGTCACCAGCCAGTATTTGAATAAGTGCAGATACAAAGTGCTATTAAGTGCATGAAGTGTGTGTGAACAGATGCTATGAGGGATTAGGTTTTCAAGAAAATTTTGGAAGGGCAGAACTTGGAATAGTTACATAAGTGAGGTAAGGCGATAGGCCAGTCTAAAGAAGTGCATTTTTAGGGCACGCTAAAAACTGTGTATATTGGGAATTAATCAAATTGTCCTGGGTTGTGCCTTCCAGAGGAGTGGCGCAACTTGCGAGAAGTATTGGAGATGGAGTGGGAGATTTGGAATATTGAGGATGTAAGTCTTAGGTCATTAGCGGAATGGAGGGCATGAGTAGTGTGTTAGACAGAGATGAGGGAGAAGATGTAAAGTGGTGTAGAACTGTGGAGAGCTTTGTGGGTGAGAGTGATAAGTTTATATTGGACTCTATAGTGGATGGGTAACCAGTGCAATAGTTGGCACAGGGTATAGGCATCAGTGTAGTGGTTAGAAAGGAATATGATCCTGGCTGCTGCATTCAGGACGGATTGGAGAGGGGAGAGTTTAGTAAGAGGGAGACCTATTAGTAGAGAGTTGCAGTAGTCCAGACGAGAATGGATAAGAGCAACAGTAACAGTTTTTGCAGAGTCAAATGTAAGGAAAGGTCGAATTCTAGAGATGTTTATAAAGTGTAGATGATATGAGCAAGCGAGTGATTGGATGTGGGAAGTGAAGGAATGATCTGAGTCAAATATTGGTAATGGTAAGTAATGGTAGAACCACAGAAGGAAATGGCAATATTGAGATTGGGAAGGTTAGTAGAGGGAAGAATCACAAGGAGTACAGGACATCCAATCGGCAAAGGATGCTGACCACACCACTGAATTAAAGACTCTACCTCGACATTTCAGAGCCTTCCACAATAATCATTCCTCATTGCCAAAGTTGCGTGGTATAGACAGAGTATGGATTAGCAAAAGAGGGGCCATTTGGAAGAAACAACTGGCCCAAAAGGAAGTTCGTTGGATCACCATTATCATACATTATCCTTAAAAGGCCTGAATGAATTAATCAATTAGTTTCTGTTCATTTCTATAAGTCTTCTGATCTATTTTAATTGTGATGTATTTTATGTGTTTTTAATTGTCTTTTATTTTTTCAACCCCCTTTTTTTTTAGTTATTTCACCATATATCATAACCCCTATGTAATTTTCGCCATTCAAGATGGACTCAATGTTTACTATAGAGACCACAGATGCTGACACCACTGGATATTGGCCACCTATCCTGGCAGATATGATTGCTATTTATTATGTATTTATGTATCTATTCTATTTATTATATTTTTTAATATTTATTTTTATTCTATTTTTATTACTATTTTTTCTGGTTTTGTTTTATTTTTCTTTGGTTGACTAATATAATTTTGGTTATTATCCTTATTACGATACATTATTATTATTTTTAAAATTATCTTTCAACAAAACAATCTAATATTGTGTTTCACTCACATTTAATTATTCATTAGTTTGCACCATTAATCACTTCCACATTTTTATTATTTTCACTTTTACCTTCCCTTAACACTTATATAATCAATAAACACTGTATATTTATATGTATATACTTGTATATATATATATATATATATATATATGTGACACCCCAGGGGTCTGGTTGCCACAGTGATAGAGATGTTATGTCTGAGAGCAGGTGGGAGGTCCTTTGGTCAGGGATCCTGTGCATGCCACACCTCCTGCCCAGTCTTGGGAGGGGAAGAACTTCCCCTATATAAACCCGGGGCTGAAGCAGGGTTAGGAGTCAAGGAGAGTAGAGACAAGAAACAGCAGAAGCAATACTACTACGAGTCAGGGGCTGGCAGCTGCAGAGCTCGCCCTGACTGAGAAGCTTTCTTACCGGACCCGGCGTCCGAGGCTGTGGGGACTAACTCTTACCCAGCAGCAGAAGCCGACCGGCAGGGGATTTCAGGTCCTCAGGCCCTGAAACCCGAAGGCACGGTCACACGCGTGGGACCAGCACCGCCATCGTGGAGCGGAAGCCATTAGAAGGCCCCGAGTCACCGGCCATACGGGTGAGCACCACACGGTACACTCAGGGACGTGGGCTACTTATATCCGCTTCTAGCAAGGTAGCCAGAAGAGTACAGTCAGTTTGGGAGGCCTACAACTCCGCCTGGCCAGGGGAGATCCCATCTGCTCAAGGACTGACCAGGCCCCGTTCACTAGCAAGTACTCCGGGAGGGTCTATCGTTGTTACCAGTAAAGACCCTGAATTACACCGCACCGTCTCTGAGTGGTTCCTGCTACCCCCATCATCCACATCTGCTGCCCTGAGGCCATACCCCTCCCGTTGGGGGTTATACCATCTACGCTGCACCATCCATCCACCGGCCTCAGCGGACTGTCCTGCAGCGGCAGCTCCATAGCTGCATTCAACGGGTGGCGTAGTCATCCTGCATCTACCGCTGTTACATCGCCGCTCAGTTTGACTCCCTGGGCACGGACCGGGTCACCGCCACGAGACTACAACCCTCAAGAGATCCGGCTCCGGGTAAGCTCCCGCGTGCGCAACGCAGCGCGACACAGGCCCAGGGGCGCGTCAACTTTGGCGTAGTCGGCAGGATTTCGTGCCCGCAACCACCGGGTACTGCGTGCCTGAAAAAGAGACTTTTCAAACTTACCTGTGGTGAAGATTCCCGCCATCCGGCACCATCTTCAGCCTTCTT
Organism: Phyllobates terribilis; assembly: GCF_046119375.1. Taxonomy (NCBI): domain Eukaryota; kingdom Metazoa; phylum Chordata; class Amphibia; order Anura; family Dendrobatidae; genus Phyllobates; species Phyllobates terribilis. Next base: position 192,443,750 of record NW_027362771.1, on the reverse strand, counting down.
CCCGCCATCGGTGAAGTTTCCCGCCATCCGGCGCCATCTTCTGCCTTCTTCCCGCCATCCGTGAATTTTTCCCGCCATTGGACGCCATCTTGAGGACGCCGCGCGGGAAGAAGAGGGGCGTGGACTCCGAAAGCGCGCGAGAACTGAAGCCCCGCCTCACGTCCGGACGTTGCGTAAGGTCCTGGAAGGAGCCCAGCAAACGCCGACGTCACAGGAGCGCGACGGAAGGTCCTCAACCCTGACGATCCACTGCGGAGCCGCGGCCTACGGAAGAGGATCATCGCAAGGTAGGCCACGGTCCACTAGGGGGGAGGAAGATGTCGGATACGGAGGAGAGCTTCACTGCCTCAACCCCCGCCAGCGCTACCGCTGCTGCAGTTATGCCCTTCACCATGCCCTATATCCCGGGAGCAGCTTGGCTACCCCAGTACTCAGGGGAGTCACATACCCTCCATGACTTTAGAGAAAAGCTGGATAGCCTCTTCCAGGTGTACCCCCTCACAGAAGAGCAAAAAGTGAGCATCCTGGTGGCCCAACTAACCGGGGCAGCCAAAAGGGAAGTAAAATCCTGGCCACCTGGGAGGAAGACTGTCGCAGGGATACTAACCCGGCTGAAGGACACCTTTCATACCCGCACCTCAGCCGAGATTAAGCTTAGATTCTACGGGTGCAAGCAGCGAGCGCATGAGAGTATAAGGGACTATGCACTAAACCTACAAGAGGCCCTGAGGGCCATTAAGCAGACCGACCCTGATGGAGTGGGAAACGAGGACAGGCTGTTGACCGAACAGTTTATACAGGGACTGTATTGTAATACCCACCGAACCCAGTTGCGGGCAATGGCCTTACAGGATCCCCATCTGGGCTTTGCACAGTTCAAGGACAGAGCCATCCGGGTGCTCCGAGAACCGGCACCGGGTGGCGTTGTGACCCACAAGCGCCCTGCTATCACTTACCACCAGGAGGCGGCGCCCTTGTCGGCAGGGCCTGTGGGAGCTGATGCGCAGGCTTTGGACAATGACCCGGCTCCAGACCTACACCATCAGGTCCAAGAGCTAGCTAAGAGCGTTGCTGCGCTAACCCGAACTGTGCAGTCTTTACAGGCTTCCACCCCAGGGAAGATCCAGCTGGCATCCGGACCGGAGGACATCCCGTGGCGTCGACCAAGGAGGACCCCACCGGCCAGAGGGAGACCCAGTGACCGATACAGCGAGGACGGACGACCCATCTGCCGCCGCTGCAATCAACCTGGACATATGGCAAGGTACTGTTCTTTAAACGGGCACAACCTGGGGTAGAGGGCCAACCCCCAGGAAAAAGATCACCAGGCCCATCGAACTGGTGCGACAGATATGTGGGAGGACGTCCAGTCTTGCCTGTGGTACTGGATGGCATTCCCATGAGTGCCCTACTGGACACCGGGTCACAGGTCACCACCATCCCGTACGTGCTCTTTAAGCAGTACTGGAATGACTCGGATATTACCCGCTACCCTGACGACGACTTGAGTATCATCGCCAGCAATGGCCAGCCCGTGCCACAGATCGGATTTAAAGAGGTGACCATCAAAATCGGTAGAGTCGAACTGGCAGCACAGGGACTGATCATTGTAGATATTGACAAACATGAGAGTCACCCAAAAATAACTCTAGGAACTAATGTAATTGAAAATTGTCTTGCAGAGGTGATTTTCCTTTTACAGCAGGTTGCCAAGAACGCCAGCTCCGGCGAGCAGCGGGTGCTCCAGAAAGAGATCCGGGCACTGATGCGACGGCAACAGGTGGAACTCTCCGGCGGTGAGATTGGTAGCGTAAGAATGTGTGACCCTTTTCCTATTGCCATGCCCCCAAAAAGTGAAATGATGATTTGGTGCCGGGCAGCTATTGGTCTGAGAGGTAGAGATTACCAGGCAATGGTAGAACCAGTTTACTCGGACAGTAGGCCCACCATTTTGACAGCACGGGGGGTGGTTGATGTATGCCATGGGAGGGTGCCCGTTCGCATAATAAATATCGGGGAGAGGGAAGTGTACCTGCCCCGGTATGCCACGCTAGCCAAATTATATACCATTAACCAAAATTCTATACAATCTGTGGAACCCTTGCCTCCATCTCACCCGGAGGAAGGTAACGGCTCTAAGAAAAACATGGAGGACTGGTGTCAGCAACTACATCTGGGTACTGACTCCACTCCCGCCCACCAGAAACAAGGAGTCTATCGGGTGGTTCAGGAGTACGAGAGAGTGTTCAGTAAACACCCGTTAGACTTCGGGCGAGTCAAGGGGGTAGAACACCACATCCCCACGGGAGACCATCCTCCTATAAAAGAGAGGTATCGACCCGTACCCCCTGCCCACTACCAACACGCCAAGGGGATGCTTAGAGACATGAAGGAGGCTGGGGTGATCAGGGATAGCTGTAGCCCCTGGGCAGCTCCACTAGTCTTAGTCCGAAAGAAAGACAACACCATGAGGATGTGTGTAGATTACCGGAAAATCAATCGTATCACACACAAGGATGCGTACCCCTTACCAAGGATAGAGGAGTCATTGGCTGCTTTAAGATCTGCTAACTTCTTCTCTACCTTGGATCTCACTAGCGGGTACTGGCAGGTTCCTGTAGCAGAGGCGGACCGGGAGAAGACCGCATTCACCACCCCGATGGGACTTAGCGAGTTCACCTGCATGCCGTTCGGACTCTGCAACGCACCGGGAACCTTCCAACGACTAATGGAGTGTTGTCTGGGCCACAGAAACTTCGAGACGGTCCTGTTGTACCTGGACGATGTCATCGTATATTCCAAGACGTATGAGGACCACCTGAAACACCTGGCGGAAGTGTTCGAAGCTCTGGCAAGTTACGGCCTAAAGGTGAAACCCTCCAAGTGTCACCTCCTGAAACCAAAGGTGCAGTACCTGGGACACGTGGTGAGCGCTGACGGAGTGGCTCCCGACCCTGATAAGATCACCGCAATTAAGGAATGGCCAAGCCCCTCCAGCGTAAAAGAAGTGCGGCAGTTCCTCGGGTTGGTAGGCTACTACCGAAGGTTTATTCCCGGTTTCACCAAAAAGGCAGCACCTATGCAGGACCTCCTGATAGGCCAGTCCCGGAAGGCCAAGAACCAGAAGCCGCCCTTCAAATGGGAGGAGCTGGAAGAAGAGTCCTTCCGCCAGCTGAAGATGGCCCTCACGGGGGACGAAATCCTGGCGTACCCGGATTATAGCCAGCCCTTTATCCTCTACACCGACGCCAGTAACATCGGGCTAGGAGCCGTACTGTCCCAGATCCAGCAGGGGAAGGAACGAGTAATCGCCTACGCCAGCCGAAAACTGCGACCCACCGAAAGGAACCCCGAGAATTACAGCTCATTTAAGCTAGAGTTCCTGGCCGTAGTATGGGCAGTCACCGAGCGCTTTAAGCATTACCTCGCTTCTTCCCGGTTCACCGTGTACACGGATAACAACCCGTTGACACACCTGGACACGGCAAGACTCGGTGCCCTGGAGCAGAGGTGGATGGCCCGTCTGTCCAACTACGAGTTCACAATCAAATACAGGACGCTCCAATACCAACGCGGACGCCCTGTCCAGGATGCCCAACCTGCCGGACGGAGGAGAAGATCCGGAGGGACTGGAAGAAGTTGAACTCCCTGCGTTCCACCGTCATGGGACTATCCAGTATTCCCACCGGGTAAGGAGTAAGCAGGCTGCTACGTTGAACCCCTTACCCCACTACAACTGGGCGGAAACGCAAGACAGCGACCCTGCCGTCCGACTGGTGAAGGAGATGCTGACTCGGCCGGAGGCTCGCCTTGAACCAGACGCTCCGGAGGAAGCCAAACAACTATGGGCAGAGAAGAGTCGACTGTTCCTTTACAAAGGGAAGTTGTGCCGCAGAATGGTTAACTCCCGGACACATGAATTACTCTGGCAAGTAGTGGTGCCACGAAGAGACGCAGCCATGGTGATGGAGGCATACCACGAAGGAGCTGGACACTTCGGGTGGAAGAAGCTGGAGTTCCTGCTGCGCGAGCGGTTCCACTGGGTAGGCATGAGGGGAACCATCGAGAAGTGGTGCAGAGACTGTGGCCTGTGCAACCTGAGAAGGAAGGACCGTGCCAGCCAGAAGACTCCCCTGCAGTCCATCGTCACCCGGCAACCGTTGGAACTGGTAGCCTTGGATCATGTAAAACTGACCCCAAGCAGAAGTGGCTACGTCTACGCGTTAACCATCGTGGATCATTACTCCCGGTTTCTGGTTGTCGTCCCCGTCAAGGACTTAACGGCTCAAACAGCAGCTAGAGCCTTCCAGCAGCACTTTTGCCATCCACACGGGTACCCGGACCAAGTGCTGACGGACCAGGGACCTGCCTTTGAAGCGGAGGTCTTCCAGGAATTCTGCAATCTGTATGGCTGCCGGAAGATAAGGACGACACCCTACCATCCGCAAACTAATGGACTTTGTGAGAAAATGAACCAGGTGGTAATGGATCTTCTAAAAACGTTGCCCCTGGAAGAACGCAGTCTGTGGCCTGAGAAGTTGCCCGATCTGGTGGACCTATACAACCACATCCCGGTAGGTTCCACCAACTGTACCCCGGCTTACCTAATGAGGGCAAGACCTGGTAAGTTACCTGTTGACCTGGAAATGGGAGTCCTGACACCCGAGGACACTTCACCAGAAACAGACTGGGACACAGAGAGGCAGCAGCAGTACCGGAGAGTACAGGAGAGCGTGGAGCGAAGTCTCTGTCAGGCTAGGGAAAGACAAGAGAAAACTTACAACCAGTATGCTCCCGCTGTTCCCCTGGTACCCGGAGAGCAGGTCTTGAAGAGGAAGAGACGGCTCCACAAGTTGGACGACCAGTGGGAGAAGGACCCGTACACCGTACTGCCCTCAAGCCACGAGAACCCGAAGGTTTGTACCATCAGTAAAGACGGAGGGGAAACCACAGCCATTGTATCCCGGGACCACCTGAAGAAGTGTCCCGAACAACTGAGGAACCCTGAAGAGGAACAAGAAGACCATCGACCCGTAGAGGAAAGGGAAGATATGGTTAGTACTGTGCTCGGGGACTTCCCTCGGTCTTGGACTCAAGTCAATGGTGCAGTTGTGGTACCCGTACTCACCTTCCTCCAACCAGCATCCCAAACACCTACGGAGCAACAGGTAGAGCTGGAAGAACAGCCGGTCCAGGAGGCAGAAGACTCCACACAAGCAGAACAGGAGGATCAACCCTCTGCTTATAGTGAGCCTGCCGTACCCCTAGTGAGACAAAGAGCCGGTAGACAGCTGCCCAGTTTACCCTTGACAGCTCCTACACCCTGTAGTTCAGGGCCAGACAGTCAGCTCCGTAGGTCCACTAGGGCCACTAGAGGCCAGTTACCCGCACGCTGGAGGATTTGAAGTGTATAAATTGTTTTATTTATGTTTATCTGTGTATTGTTGCTTGTGTATAATTTTGTGTTTCCAGTTATTTTTAGGAATCCTTGGTGGATTTACCGGGAATCCTTGTACATAGTTGGAGCGTAACCCAGGACGGACTAAAGACTGTTAAGGACTCGGGGTAGGACAAACCCCTACGTGGTTACGTCTCCCTGTTTTGGTGAAATGGACACCTTGCTTTTCTTCAAAGACTGCACCCGGTTACGGACATGCCGTAACCAACTTTATATGTTTTTCTTATTGTATTATTATTGTTTTTATCTTGTTATGTTTTTCTAAAATATGTTTAGTCCCGGAGTACTAAATTTCACTAGGGGGGAATGTGACACCCCAGGGGTCTGGTTGCCACAGTGGTCAGGGATCCTGTGCATGCCACACCTCCTGCCCAGTCTTGGGAGGGGAAGAACTTCCCCTATATAAACCCGGGGCTGAAGCAGGGTTAGGAGTCAAGGAGAGTAGAGACAAGAAACAGCAGAAGCAATACTACTACGAGTCAGGGGCTGGCAGCTGCAGAGCTCGCCCTGACTGAGAAGCTTTCTTACCGGACCCGGCGTCCGAGGCTGTGGGGACTAACTCTTACCCAGCAGCAGAAGCCGACCGGCAGGGGATTTCAGGTCCTCAGGCCCTGAAACCCGAAGGCACGGTCACACGCGTGGGACCAGCACCGCCATCGTGGAGCGGAAGCCATTAGAAGGCCCCGAGTCACCGGCCATACGGGTGAGCACCACACGGTACACTCAGGGACGTGGGCTACTTATATCCGCTTCTAGCAAGGTAGCCAGAAGAGTACAGTCAGTTTGGGAGGCCTACAACTCCGCCTGGCCAGGGGAGATCCCATCTGCTCAAGGACTGACCAGGCCCCGTTCACTAGCAAGTACTCCGGGAGGGTCTATCGTTGTTACCAGTAAAGACCCTGAATTACACCGCACCGTCTCTGAGTGGTTCCTGCTACCCCCATCATCCACATCTGCTGCCCTGAGGCCATACCCCTCCCGTTGGGGGTTATACCATCTACGCTGCACCATCCATCCACCGGCCTCAGCGGACTGTCCTGCAGCGGCAGCTCCGTAGCTGCATTCAACGGGTGGCGTAGTCGTCCTGCATCTACCGCTGTTACATCGCCGCTCAGTTTGACTCCCTGGGCACGGACCGGGTCACCGCCACGAGACTACAACCCTCAAGAGATCCGGCTCCGGGTAAGCTCCCGCGTGCGCAACGCAGCGCGACACAGGCCCAGGGGCGCGTCATATATATATATATTCCACATTTTCACTATACACATTCTCAACTATGCATTCCACTGTGATACGAAGAGTTGTCACTTCGTGTCTGGCTTCACGCTGTCTCCTCAGTGTGGTCCAGTGTGGAGTGCTTGCTGACATGACGTACTCCCTGGGTGGCGCACTCCCCAGGTGGATGTAACGTCGGCTCCCTCTTTCCATGCATGGAAATGTGCACTACATACAAGCTGGTAAAACCTCTATTTAATTCAAAACTGTTCGTGATTAGTTCATCATAGTTTAAATATCCTCACATTTCATTTCTTTTTTGTTCCCTCATTAAATCTGTAAGACAAAATGTGCGTTGGGCACAATATACATGCGTTGGGATTTGTACTTACATGCTTTACTGATCATGACAATGCTTAATTGATCTGTGGATATTGCTCATCTTGCCTGTGCTATATTTCTTATATTTATATATTCTATTTATTGTGATGTTTTGTATATTATATGACTACTTTTGGTTTTCTCTGTAGCATAAGTCACTATATACATATATATACAGTATATACATATATATATATATATATATTACTATTGTTGGTGAAATTTTCATAATTACTATATACATGTGAGTGTGGCTATATGATTATATTTATATCTAAACATTTCTATCATTTTATTTATTAATGTATTACAGCACAGGTCACTTTAGCTATTCCTATTTCAAGTACCCCCACAACATGTATATTTTTTCTTGTGAAACAATTTAACTTTTTGAAACTTTTTTACATTCTGATTAGTTGTGTATCATATGTATAGGTTTGATAGTTCTTTTGGATACATAACTGCCAATTACACTGCATGTTTATACTGAAACTCTTTTTATATATCAGACATACTTTACTTGACTTGCCATGCTAATTATCAGTAGCTATATTTCTACAGTATGTGTTGATATTTTCTGTATATAAATTGCTTATTATATGAAAAAATCTGGAATAACGTGAAAATATGTTCTTACCTTCTCCTTCTAGTCTGCTCTACGTTGTATCTTGAATCTTACAGCTGAGAAATGATGCTAGAATGAATTTGATCTATGCAGCAAAGTGAACTTTGCTTTCTTTTGTAATTCTGCTTTCCTATCTTCTTCTCTTCTTTTTTTCACTTTGCTAGGCAAATTGTGGTGTTAATGTTTGTCCAGCTCAGTGTGCAGGTGTCCTTGTAGGAACTGTGTGCATTCTGTCATGCTAATCCTATTTATTTGCTTAGCACACTTAAAGGAACATTATAGCTTCTATCAGATTTCTTATTTTAACTAATGCTTTTCTTTTAAACTAATATTGTTGTCACATATAGTTTATAATTGTGTTTTAGGTAGTAAAGACAGCCTGAACTGTGTTAAACCAGTAGGGGGCAGCAGAAAGCAGGAGCATAATAATCTTTAACTTTAAAGATTTCCAATGACCTACAACAACTTACCAGCATCTAAGTGCAAAATGCACACTAAATTAAAGCAGCCAATCATCTTGTATTTGGCAAAGCTGTAAAGTAGAAATCTGATATGTGCCCATTGATGAATGCAATATTTGCAGGTAAAACTAATCTCAATTACTACAATGGTTAATGTACAACTTCCTAAGTAACATACACAACCTCCTCCTGCAGTGTCTCATCCCCAGCACTCAAAGACTTAATTATTTACAGCTATCATTTTAGGATTGGATTGACGTTACAATGTCCAGGGACACATTCTATGGGGCACCAAGCCAAATATGTTTTATGCCCGTGTACTAACAGTAAAAACTATGAGATCCACTTTCAGATACCTATTAATCAACATATTAATTAATACCTATTAATGAAGTATATTAAAGAGGACTTGACATAAGGTCCAAGTGGCCTGTTATTTTGCTCTTATTTCATTCCCTCTGCTCCCCTGTTGCTTTTTTAAAACAATTAGCCATACAGGTTTACACATATGGGCCTTTATATATACTGCTAACTTTTATGACCTGAATCTGTACCAAGGGGGCATGTCTGATAGGATTATCTGTGGGTGTATCTTTGGGCAGCTCTTCATAAATAGCCTATGAACAACACCCCTTTTGTAAAGCCCATAGAATTTAGCACTTAAGAAAAAGTCCATATCTCTGGCGTATTTAAAAAAAAAACAGAATAGGTAGGTGAGCAGCAGGAATAAAATAAGAGCAAAAACTGTCCACTTTTGACCTGGTGACAGGTTCTGTTTAATAGAACAGCTATGTATGACGTGAAATCTAGGCATGTAGTTCCCATTCACACACAAGTAGATTGGAAGCAAACAACAAGGTTCATGAACCAACATTCACCAAGATATGATTTATGCCTTCGGGAACCATATTAGTTTCTATCTACTAACTTTAATAATATTTTTCAGAAAGTTATCAGATGATTCATTTTGTTTTCATAAAAATATTTTTACCTAAATCTCATCCATAAATACTCTTCAAACTTGCATAATAAGTCATTAGTTTGCCCCCTATCAAAGTAAGTAAAGTGATGTCCATTAGCAGTGACCCAATTAAGTGTTAACAGAGTGTCGTCCACTCCTGACATCCACTCCTCCTATCTCAAAAGTCATCTAGTCAGATATAGTAAAGCCGTGGTTTGGGAGCCATAGTCAGTAATCAACAGCCTGAACAAAACAGCCTACATGCTGTGAAGAAGACTTGCCTCTTCCCTGTTTGGAATTATCCTAACCCAGGAGTCTCAAACACGTGGCCTGAGGCTGTGGTCTGCGGACCGCAGGGCATCCTCATGACCGCAGAGACAAGGTCGAAGGTGGAGCACACCATGTCCTATAATTATGTCACACTGAAGCAGGGTGTCAGAGCGCGGTTTATCAGAGCAGATGTGTCTTTTTCCCATCCACGCTGCTGGATTGCTGGTGGTAGGGAAATATAGAAAGGACTTTTATAACCTCTTCCCGACATCCATGTAAGGTGCAGCAGGAGGTAACTTCCCACAAACTGACGTACACCTACACACTGCACACAAACAGAGTTGCCACCATTATCAGCAGGTGTCAGCTGATAATGGCTGAGACACCCTGTTGCAACAGCGACGATCAATATTAGTACTGATCGTGGTCGTTTAGCCCCATAGATACTGCTGTCAACAGTGACAGTGGTAGTTAGATGGTTAGATGGTAGTTAGATGGTTATTTGAAGGAGAAACTCCCTCATTAAACCTATCGTCACCTCGCAGTAGTTGCCAAGGCAATCCGAAGCCAAGTAATGGCCTGCAAGTTAGCCTATAAGGCCCTGCAATAACCAGGGTCCAACAGACAAAATGTCAGTGTAAAACTGACAGATCTAGTATCTTGCAGTACAGAAGTATTGCAGGATATTAGATCGGCAAGCAAGCAAATGAAAGTTAAAATCCCATATAGGGACTACGGAAAAAGAATTGCATAACATAAATTACAATTATTTCCAAAATAAAGTATGAAAAAATAACAGAAAAATAATTAGTCACTGTGCCATGTATGCAAACACAAAAGTTTAAAAATTACACGTTTGGTATCACCACATCCGGAACTACTCTAGCTATGAAACATTACCAATACTATCAAGAGCGTTAATAAAATAAACACAAAACATGCAAAAAATGTAGCCTTTCCATTATACTGACACAAAAGGTGATCAAAAAAATGTACAGAAAAAAATCGTATCACTAAAAATGTCATCTCGTCAGTCTCAGTCAACTTGAATTTTTTTTGGCCCATTTACCCTGCCGACTTTGAGACCCCTGTCTAAGCAATGTTGGGGAATAGGCTAATCCAAATTACTAAAGTCTGGTCACAGAGGACACATAGGCAAAAATACACATTTTCAAGAAATGAAATTTATTAACAACATTTTATTCAATTGAAATATTAAATAACTTCTTCAATATTATTTTCATAATTTGCGATACAGCGGTTGATGCAAAATTCTATTATTGTTAAGAAAATTAAATTAACTAAAATTACAGTTAATGACAATTCTTATGTGTCGAGACTTTAGGGACACCCTGATATTAGGATACGTGCACACGTTAAGAATTTGCATCTGTTGACCGGAAAAACGCAGCGTGACATATGCACTTTTTTGCTACATTTTTATTGCATTTTTGACACGCTTTTTACATGCGATTTTGTTGCAGATTTTTCCTCGCTCATTAGTATGGGTGAAATCTTCTACAGATTTAAATCTGCTAAAAATCTGCAAGTCAAAATATAAGCAATGTGTGCATGAGACTTCAGGATTCTCAGTTACTTTTCTGGCATCAGGAAACCCTTCAGGTTTTGTGACAAAATTGGGCAAAAAAAAAACAGCGACAAAAGCACGACATGTGAACACAGCATTACAAATTAAAGTATTGGCATTTACAATGCTTATTTTAATACACTTTATTTACAAGTGTCCAGAGAATTATATTTTTATGGAAACAGTGTAGGTAGAGGACAATGTCTGTTAGTTTTCTTGATATAAAGTTTTATGTGAAGGATCCTCTCTACTTAACTTTTTATCAATGACTAGGAAAGACTCTGCGCAACAAAGCCAGGTATACAATGAATTCTAGTTTTACTTTTAATGTAAAGCCATTTGTTCTCTAAAGTTTAGATTATTCATGTAGAAATTGTATTAAGTTTGAAGCTTTCTAGTGGCATTAAGACCTAAAGACTTTTCCAAATTTATAGGATTAGATTTGACGATATATTAAAATGAAATGCCACTGTAGACAAAAAAAGTATATAATATCTTTTTTTCCAGTGTGAAAATGTCTCTGTACACTTGAGTGCACTGGTATTTGGTTTTACCTTTTTTTTTGTAGCAAAATTTACTTTGAAGAAATAAAAGGAACAGATAAGGTCCATCATATAATACGCTGGTATATACTGTATTTTCATGGTGACTAAAACAACTCAGCATTGTTGAAGGCAACTCCATCTTTGATGACCTGTTAATTTAGCCCTTGGATTAATTTAAATGTCTGTTAAAATCTAGTATATAAAACCAGAATGAGAAAAACAAGGGCCATAGCCTTACTACAAGCTATTTTAATACTAAGGGCTTGATCTGAGGGGCCTTAATTCTGACTCCTAAGACTTGTGATTGGCTGCAGTGGTCAGGTGACTATGACGTGATACAACCACATATTCCTTGATTGACGTCCCTTTCCAGTCTTTTAAACACTGTAATCAATTACAGGTCAGATGAGCAAAGCAGGGGCAGACATACCATTGATGCAACATGTGCAGCTGCATAGAGGCTCCAGGAAGTAAGGAGGCCGACTTCCACCTCCAAAGCAGCTTCTGTTACAGACACATAAAGGGGGTCATTATGATGAACTATTGGTCTGCAAAAGGCACATTATCTAAACAATTCTTGCATAGGGGCCCTCTTCTGTCAACATCTGTCACTTTACCAAAGCATGCTATATCATCACTTACTGCCCCAGTGCAGACCACAAGAGTTACCAGCACTGGATCCACGATTAGAGAAGGTGAATATGCAACATTTTATTCTGTTGTAAGATGTACTACCATTTGAAACATTTTTTAGAAGTTGGACAATTCCTTTAAAGGCTTAAAATAGTTTAAAAGCTTAAAATAGTTAAACATTTTTAGAATTGTAACTAGGACAACAGGAACAAAATACGAAGACAACTTATTATTACCTCAAGAACATGGTCTATCCTGGTCTTTTACATAGGAACCATTGTCATTTTTGTTTTAAAGATGGGTGCGTTATTATTAGAGATGAGCGGATCAGGCAAAATTTAAATTCACTCGTTCGCATGGATTTTTCCAGGAAATTCATTTTGCAGAGAACTTATTCTCCATGAATTGAATGTGCCTTATTATGCTCTGGGTTTCCATAGACAACAGAGCATAATAAACGTAAGATGTAGAAAAGAAAAGAAAATCCTTATATTCAGTTCCCCTCTCCCCTTTTGGCTCCTCTGCTCCTCACCAACACCCGTCCAATCCTCATCGCATTTTCTTTTCATGGTTGTGAATGCTGAAATGCCCAGGCCTCTCATGCTAGGCCGGGACTTCTGGCTCTGAAGAGGCCCAGGAAGTTCTGCACAAGTGCGTAAAAAGTCACGAGGTCATGATGTCACAACGTGTCCAGTGACTTTACACACCGTGACCTTGAGAGCATCTACACAGATTTCAGCACTCACGATCTGTAGATGTGATGAGAACCAAACAGGCCAGAGTGGTGCGGATTATTCGTTCATCTCAAGTTATTATAGAGCAATAAGACAAGACTTTACATTTTACCACATATCTTGGTAATGATGTATAACTCTTACATTATTTGGCATTAGCAATGTAGGTTCTGTGCAGTTCAAGCCATCATCATTGAAACTTGATTCCAGACTTATTATGTCATCAATAACGTCATCCATCTGTTAAAAAATAAATATATTGTATAACTTCAAGGATATGTATATATTAACAAATCTGACATGATCAATACACCTCCTTCATAACCAGTCAGTCATGCTTAAAGGTAGAGGAGGTTAAAGAATACAGTAGGTCTTAGAGGACCTCAATCCCACTATGGAATCCATCTATACATCCACAACAGTCCAAGCAAGAAACAATTTAGACATTTTCTAGAAGTTGTTTTAGACTATAATAAATATATTTTGCTTTAAGTCAGGTTTATTGGCGTAATTTTTCAACTGTTTATAGATGCTCTTTGGGAATAAAGTTTTTTTTTGTGATGGTTTTGAATGCTCCAGAAAAAGTCATAGGATTAAAATGCAAGTCTATATTCATTACAGCAGATACTGTGCTACCATCTTAGGCCTCATGTATGCAAGCTCACAACCTTCAAGTTTTTTATGAATCTATCCATTAAAATGTGACTTTTTTAGTTGCTTATTTGAGAGGTAGTCTACCCTATAAACATAAATTAATTATGTACGAGGCACTTTGTCACATAAGAGTGCATATGGATCTGTAGTTTAGAGCCTCAAGGATTCTGTGTCTGCACAGTAGCCCAACATGATGGTATTATGTCTCTATCTCTTGTTGACAATGCCTAGAATGCAAATAGGCAACACAACTAACTCATCTACTTAAAGGGGTTGACCACTATATTTTTATTGATGGCTTATCCTTAGTACTGTGTAGTAGAAACACCGCACTCCTATTACTTGCTGGAGCTCAGGTAGAGCCCCACCTCATGTAATAGCATTGAAGAACTTGGTACTCATAAAAAGTTGCAAATTATTTTGTTGCAATTTCTTCACCTCTGTCTAAAAGCAATCCATCCATCTCATGAAAGTCAGGAATCTGACTGAAACATTATGCAGTAAACTGTAGATTGCACAGGTGAATAAAACACAATAATTTGTAACTTTCTACGAGTGCCAAGTTTTTCAATGCTACTCTTAGTATTTAACATCAATATTTGATCGATGTGTGTGCGATACCCGGCATCCCCACCAATCAACTGATACCAGTGCTAATGGCGGAATGATGTTCTCGGATGCTTCTGAAACACATCTCTATATTGGCTGTGACCGAGTACTACAGATTAACCGTCAGCCATGGCCATTATAGTTTTGACGGAGCTGCATTGTTCTGAAAGCATCTAAGAACTTCCGGCAGCCGCTGGCACCAGTAACAGCTGACTGACAGGCGTGCTGGGTTTCACACCCCTATGATCAGATATTGATGGCCTATTTTAACGACAAGCCATGAATAAAATAAGTAGTGGACAACCCCTGTAATCACTGCTATGAAGGGAGAGTCGTCATAGCATGCTTAGTTAATATTAGACTCCATTTTTTTATTATTGAACATGTAGAGCAAAACAAACTGACTTACATAACCACTAATCAAACCTGTTCCATATATTCTGTCAAAATTAGTTCAAGATGAAAAAATGACCACAACATAAAACTTAGTCTATGGGGCTTCTTTGATATCCTGCGCCACCTTTGACTTGGAAGCTAGCTAAGCTACTGAAATTGCTTGCAAATTAAACATGATTTGTTTCAGTGTCTCGTTTTAACTAATATTCAATTATCTTACAGTTATTTAAAAATAATTTTTGGTAGATACCAATAAAAAACATCACATGACTCGCTCTGTATTCAATAAGGTGCAAAAAAACAATGGTTTAAAGCCAAATGATGGCCAGCACCCCTTTTATTTGTTATCTTTAAGCAAGTTTCCCTTCCAGTGCAAAGTATAATAAAATCAGTGGTAGTGTTATATTAATAATTAAGATGAATTTATTCACAATTAGAAAAAAGAGGATTTTCAAAATACTGTTTACAAATCATCAACTCAGCAAATCGTTTCTACTATCATTAATAACTAAAGTAGTACGAACTAAATATGTAAATTGAAAAACTTTCCAGCTATTGCTCAGCAGTTACTGGAGAACCACTTAATGAAAGGAACAATGTAAATGTTTTGGTTGGTGATGGGCCAAAGGTTTACAATCTATCAATCTGATGAGTACTAGGCAAAATATTTATAAATGTCAACATAGTGCTATAAGATGGTTCCAATCACCCTGCCACAAAAGACCAATGACATGCACTGGTGAACATTATTAAAAGCATAGTTTGCAAAGTAAGTGTAAAAAGACAATGTGTGAACTACGATACAGCATTTTTGCATTAAATAATAGACTCTTTATACAGATACTTTTTCTAAATTTCAAAACAGTGATTATACTAAATCAATAAATGATTGCAAGTATTGTAAACACAATGAATAAAATGTACTAATCAGGGTATTGAGAGTATATTCTTGTTACCTCATTTTCATGGTTGTTCCCCAAAGTTAGTATTTTAGACACAGTGCCATTTGGTGTACAGCTTTCTGCCACAGGAGACATATGTCCATTCTGCAGTGGTGGAGTTATTCCTGCAGGTTGAGTATGTGAATAGGAAAGAGCCTGTGCTGAAAATTTAGTTCCAATTGTTAAATATTGTTTTACTTGCTGTCTTTGAGATTGTTGCAAGTGATACTTTGTTGGGTTGTCCAGGTGTGCTTGAACCTAAAATACAAAATAATAATGTATCTTTAATAACAGCTAGGATAAAAGTATATAAAAGCTATGTGATCTGATAACATCTCTGATGTATCCACATGATAAATATTTAGATGAGAAAAGCTGCATGTAGACTTTTTATTTAAAAAAATGCTCGCTAGGGGAGTTTGTGAAGCTGAATGCACTAGAACTTTAATATCAAATGTCTTAAAAATGAGCATGTATGGCTTGCTGGGAAGTTATTCTATGTGTTGGTTAACATACTTTATGTCCACCTCAAAAAAAATCTAGAGAAAGAGGCGTAACTTAGTCGCTTTGTAAAAGGCATCAAATTTATTAAAGAGATTCACTATTCTTTGTTGTGGAGCTTTAATGACCACATATGCCAGCCATGTGTATAACTTTCTAAATAACTTAGACCATATATTATGCTCTACATGTCTTTCTGATAAGTTTACTGCATTTTGCGCCACTTTTGCTGGCTCGCTTGCATCTGAAGGGACTTTTGCTAAATCTCGTTTAAACTCATTTGATAAGATTTTCAGAATAAATTGTCATATATAACAAAACATATATAGTAAAAAATTATTAAAGCATAAAATTTAAATTATTATTTTAATACAATACCATTTACAAATATTGTGATTTGTATAGTAATGCGCATCAGGCAAAAAAAAAAGTGCATGGGATCCCAAAATATTATTGTTATTATTATTTCAATAATATCAATTAAAAAATATATATATTTGGATTGCTAAATAAACTAGCTGAAGTATAGTGATTTTAGTGAACACATTTCCAGCAAACTCTCAGTAATAATACTTGTTACATTTTCTCATCATGTATTTCGTAATCAAAATAAAAAAATAAACTCCAAGTTAAAATGGCTTAGAAATTATAACATCTATAATCCATACTCCTTACCTCATAGTATGAACAGTCAGCTAAATGAGGCATTTTCAACAAATATCACAGTTCAGTCTTAGCGATAGAGGTACCAAGCACACAGTCCTCTGGAGGTTGCAGATCAATAGGGACAATGTTTGAACTCAGTAGGAGTTTATAATCTTACTGAGCATGATAAAGGATCTAATTGGCTACGACGAAGCCATCCTTTGATTGCAAAGATTGACAGTTACTTCAAATAGCTCTGCTTCTTGTAGATGTCACATTCCTTTAATTTAACCACGACAGGAATACTAGATACAGCATAAACTGTATTGTCAAATGAGTCTTGCATCTTTAGTCCAGTGGGGCTTTCTCAGTGGTTAATTACAAACTTGTAGTAATAAATTCCTCTCAAGTGCCCCATGTGTGAGTATTTTTAATATGCTCTTAATTATCATCAGTAGTAAGGCTTGATTTACAACACATATTTATCTCTCTGCTGTGCTCTAATTATACAATCCATTTAGAATTCCCCTAACATACATTAACATGCAGCAGTAATCCACATGAAGTATTTGCATATAAATTAAGCATATTTTGTCATCACTTTGTGCTAGTTATTTGGCCTTTTACATCTTAGTTAGCTGACATTTTTACTATTACTTAATTATCCCTATAAAAATGAAGAAAAAATATGAACAAATATACGAAGGCTGCTCTCTCCTAATAGAAATGCAATGCATGTGTAATGGTATAATTATTTAACATCCAAACCTGCACTTTTTACCGAATATTTTAATATGAATGACAGTAAAAATTGTTTTCTAATTTAGGGATAACTTTTTTTGATAAAACAAATTAAATTAAACACAGAAGAATACAAAAATCAAATTTATTAAACATGTTGTGTTATTATTTTGTTTGCGCTTTTTAGACAATATGTTCAATTATGACATGTTATATCCTAGTTTTTTTATGCCAAAATGCTATATTTACTGTAATATATTTTACAGTAGAAACAGCTAACAAATTCAGACTAATTAGGTGATAGTGTAGATGGCGACATAGGAAATAATATTTTTATAGGAAGACATTCTATAAGATCAGCTTAATCATGACCATGTCAGAAAGCAAGCACATCCGGAGATTGTGGAACTGATGGACTCCATGTGCAGCTTTGTGTGCTAGCGGACCGCTGCAGGAGTCATTCACCTAGTGGAAGGATGCAGGAGCCATTCACCTAGCGGACCGATGCAGGAGCCATTCACCTAGTGGAAGGATGCAGGAGCCATTCACCTAGTGGAAGGATGCAGGAGCCATTCACTTAGCGGAAGGATGCAGGAGCCATTCACCTAGCGGAAGGATGCAGGAGCCATTCACCTAGCAGACTGATGCAGGAGCCATTCACCAAGCGGACCGATGCAGGAGACATTCACCTAGCAGACTGATGCAGGAGCCATTCACCTAGTGGACCGATGCAGGAGCCATTCACCTAGCGGAAGGATGCAGGAGCCATTCACCTAGTGGAAGGATGCAGGAGCCATTCACCTAGCGGACCGATGCAGAAGCCATTCACGTGGAAGGATGCAGGAGCCATTCACCTAGCAGACTGATGCAGGAGTCATTCACCTAGTGGACCGATGCAGGAGCCATTCACCTAGCAGACCGATGCAGGAGCCATTCACCTAGGAGAAGGATGCAGGAGCCATTCACCTAGTGGAAGGATGCAGGAGCCATTCACCTAGCGGACCGATGCAGAAGCCATTCACCTAGCGGGCCGATGCAGGAGCCATTCACCTAACAGACTGATGCAGAAGCCATTCACCTAGCGGGCCGATGCAGGAGCCATTCACCTAACAGACTGATGCAGGAGCCATTCACCTAGCGGACCGATGCAGAAGCCATTCACCTAGCGGAAGGATGCAGGAGCCATTCACCTAGCAGACCGATGCAGGAGCCATTCACTTAGCGGACCGATGCAGGAGCCATTCACCTAGCAGACCGATGCAGGAGCCATTCACCTAGCAGAAGGATGCAGGAGCCATTCACCTAGCGAAAGGATGCAGGAGCCATTCACCTAGCGGACCGATGCAGAAGCCATTCACCTAGCGGGCCGATGCAGGAGCCATTCACCTAACAGACTGATGCAGAAGCCATTCACCTAGCGGACCGATGCAGGAGCCATTCACCTAGCCGACCGATGCAGGAGCCATTCACCTAGCAGACTGATGCAGGAGCCATTCACCTAGTGGAAGGATGCAGGAGCCATTCACCTAGTGGACCGATGCAGGAGCCATTCACCTAGCAGACTGATGCAGGAGCTATTCACCTTGCAGACTGATGCAGGAGCCATTCACCTAGCAGACGGATGCTGGAGCCATTCACCTAGCAGACTGATGCAGGAGCTATTCACCTAGCAGACTGATGCAGGAGCTATTCACCTAGCAGACTGATGCAGGAGCCATTCACCTAGCAGACTGATGCAGGAGCCATTCACCTAGTGGAAGGATGCAGGAGCCATTCACCTAGCGGACCGATGCAGGAGCCATTCACCTAGCGGACCGATGCAGGAGCCATTCATCTAGTGGACCGATGCAGGAGCCATTCACTTAGCGGACCGATGCAGGAGCCATTCACCTAGTGGAAGGATGCTACCTGCTATTTATATGCATAATTCTTACCTGCAGAACGGACCACATAGTGCATTAGTGCATGCTGTATTTTTTGTTTTTTACACAAGCCATCAGTCTGTATGGTAAATCTCTGGTGGTCACTGGCACATAGTTCAATATTGGGTCATTGTGATGTCCATTCTGCACATAGAGAGCACTTGAACTGACAGTATGGTCATGTGAGCCCGGCCTAAAGTTGTAAATAAAAATAAGATTCTAGTAGGTGAACCCTGACAAAATTGGCATGAACTGCTGAAAAGTAACGAATTATAAAAGATTTAAAACTTTCCTGCCATGTGATGTTATGATTACAAGTTTAGAATCTTCCTCTCCTATTTTGTAACTGCAGATTTAGTAAAAGGTTGTCAATTTATTTAAATTTAACTACTGATTAACAGAGTATAGTTTTGTAATTGAGAATGTTAAAGACCACTGTAAGATTAAAAAAAAAAGAAAAAGAAAACCTTAATTATCCTATTAAGGCCAATTCAATAACTTGGTACACATGAATTTAGATTGTGAGTCCCAATGGGGACCGTGATGATAATGTCTGTAAAGCATGGACTTAATGGCGCTATATAAGCCATGCATAATAATATGTAAAATATTGTATTATGTGAAATTAGTAGTAGGGTTTATACACATCTATGGCATGACAGAAAGAGATATATATTCTTCTTCTGGAATTTGTGACTAAATCAGCTGCAACCAATGGAACAAACATTAAGGTCTTTGATTTTTAGAGAGAGTCATTTAGCTCCCCCTTACCATTTTCAACTTTTTAGCCTTGGTCTTCAGTAAAGACCAAGACTGGAGATAACCCAGTACAGTGTGTATCAATTTGGTACTTCAGAAACTATGTTAATCAACCAATGTTCATGATGCAAACTATGCTTCCTAATCAAAAATTATAAGCAAAAGACATTGCAATCTAAATTTAAAATAATATATTAAACATTCTTTTGACAGATTTTGAATGCTCAGGTTACCTGCATCAAGAAACATCATTTTATTCACAGTAATAATTATATAAAAATAGAAACAGCTTGGTATTGTGTTCAGCAGAAAGCCACAGAATTTTGCAGTATGGTATATAACAAATACCTTCTACACTAATGTCTAAAACAACATAAAAAACAGCCATAATATAATATTGACCAATAACCCTACCGCGTTATCCAAATGAAAACCTTAGACTGTGCATAAATAGACAAAATATGGAGTGCTGATGAACATACCAATAGGTAATCACAATGTTATACTATTGTGATAAGGCCTTATTCACATTATGTTTCACATATGCAAAAAGTGGTGCCGGTGTCTTTAGTGTTTTAGATCTGTGTGTCATCAGTGTTTGGTCAGAGTGTCATCAGTATTTTTCATGCATGGATTATTAAATAAATAAATGACAAAGCTTCTCCTATCATTTGCAATGTTAATTAAATATGGACAGCACACGGATTGTACACTGATGCCATCCATTAGCTGAATTGTTTTTCACAGACGCATAGACTTGTATTGGCACTTTTCAACCGTGATGCCAGAAAAAAATGAACATCTCAGTGAGCCCTGGCCCCTGAAGAAGCGTGGAGATGGGAACAGCCTCATAGACTGTTGTGGGTACATGTTGTATTCGTAAAAAAACAGACAGAGCATGTTCGTACAACATGGATA
Source organism: Phyllobates terribilis (assembly GCF_046119375.1). NCBI lineage: Eukaryota > Metazoa > Chordata > Amphibia > Anura > Dendrobatidae > Phyllobates > Phyllobates terribilis. Next base: position 192,422,793 of record NW_027362771.1, on the reverse strand, counting down.
TCTGAATGAGGGCTTGTAATGTGTAGGTAATTGCTGCATTAGCCAGTCGGTTCAACTTGAAGAGTAGTTTGCTGGGTTTGCTGCTTTCATTGACAAGCACATATTGTAATCTTGGTGTGAATCCAATGTACTTACAGCGATCTGACTGTTAGCAGCTCTATGAAGTCCACAAGTTACACAGATAGCGCTATTATGTTATGTCAGACGTAGCTACAGACGTCCAGGTAGATCAATTTGCCATCCAATGCTTTTAAAAATCTTGCAATTTTCCCACTGGTCACTAGGTCTAATATTTGACTCATTCATGTGTCCACATAGACATAAGCAACAATGGACTGACTCTAGCCCAACTGAGTTGAATAGAAGTTTTCCTAGGCATAGACTAGACTGATTTGGGCAAAAGTCATTGTGAAAGGAGGGAGAGTAATCCTGTCTGTAATAATAATGAGACTGTTAGGCTGCATGCCCACTATGTGTTTTTCAAGCATTTTTGCCTCCACAGCGAAAATGCTTAAAAATGCTTGCTACATGCCCCATGGTCCCCAATGTGCACATGCTGCGGAAATTTCCACTGCGGATTATCATTGCGGAAAAATACGCAGCATGTCCATTATTTTTGCAGACATGCAGCGTAATTGCCGCCATTGACTTGCATGAAATCGCTTAATATCCGCATGACTATACGTGCACATGCGGATATTAAGCGATTCAATGTGCGGATGGTACCCGGGTCTGGAGAAGAGGAGACTCTCCTCCAGACCTGGGTACCATAGTACCTGTTAAAATCAGAATTTAAAATAAAAAATAAACATTATACTTACCTTCCGATGGCCCCCGGTCTCCTGTACAATGCGTCCAGTCTCTTGTACGGCTTGCGATGGTCTGAAAGGTCTAAAAGGACCTGCGGTGACGTCATTTAGTCATGTGACAGGTCACACGACCTCTGACGTCGGCAGTCGTGTGACCTGTCACATGACTAAATGACGTCATGAAATGTCCTTTTAGACCATGGCGAGCTGTACAAGAGACCAGACGTATCGCTGAGGAGACCGGGGGCCATCAGAAGGTAAGTATAATGTTTATTTTTTATTTTTTTACCATTTTTATTCTTTTTTTTTTAAGTATTAACTGGTCACACTATATAAATCCATGCCGGTTGCATGGATTTATATAGTGTGACCATGTTGTCAAGCACTTTCCAAGTGATGCTAAAATCGCTTGGAAAAGCGCTTGATAACCCGCATGCGAAATCACATGTGCAAAACGCTTGACAAACGCTTCTGCCTGGCAGGAAAAACGTATGTAAAATCCGCATGCGTTTTTCCTGCCAGGGAGATGCGGAAAAAATCTGCAGCATTTCTACATCGTGGGAACTTAGCCTTAAAAGTCTTTTGTAAAGAGCAGGAAGTATGAGTCTAGTATTAAGCCTAATGTCTACTGTAAAAATATAAAGATTTCTGAACTTGTTTTCAGATCGATAGTAGTATGTAAAATTGAAAAAAAATCAAAACATAAGAAAATACATTTAAGATATAAACCTGATTTAAACAATATTTCATTTTCAGATGACATATTCATTTTAAGGAATCTCCTCATGAAAAGGTCAGGTCCTCTATCTGCATTTTACCACATACCAAACACACAAAGGGACTTTAACTTACACTTCCTCATGTACGTCCTTCATTGTGGTGTACATGATACTATACAAGGTGCTATGAAGCAATCTGTAATGGGCAAACTAATCAGAAATTACAAAAACATAAAGAAAGAGAAAGTACATGTGAGTAATCTCATTGTCCAGATCAAGACAACACTAGATCAGGTAACAAGCCTATGACAAATTTATAGGTAGCAACCTAGATGTCAGAGGATTAAGGTTTGGGATTAATGAAAACTACAGTTACATAAGAATTTTCCTGGAATTACAATACATAGTGCTTGGGGTATAACCGGTTTAATACTGGACTGGTCGAGCGGTCTCAGAGAGTGCTAATAGTTTATGGGTTAAGGGGTAAAAAATCATCGCCTTGCCTGGCAAATAATGCTAGGCCACTGCATCTATCTGTAACAAAAAGGAAGGAATAATGTACCCATGTATGGTATCTGTTTTATTGGCTGGTTAAATAATGCAAGGTATACAATAACACAGTGCAGCAGTAATTACAGCAAAAGGTAGTCCTACAAAGTATTGGCTCAGAGGGGATGAATACAAATGCATGTCACAGTTTTCATATTTATATTTTTCAAATATTTAGAAAACCATGTATCATTTCCTTTACACTTAACAAAACCTTGTTGCTTTGTGTTGGTATATCACATAAAATCCCAATAAAATACATTCAAGTTTGTGGGTGCAACGTGAAAAACTGTGGAAAAGTTAATGGGGTAAGAATACTTTTCCAAGGCACTGTGTATATATATATATATATATATAAATATATATATATATATATATATATATATATATATATGCATATATATAAATATATACAGTACAGACCAAGAGTTTGGACACATCTTCTCATTTAATGATTTTTCTGTATTTTCATGACTATGAAAATTGTACATTCACACTGAAGGCATCAAAACTATGAATTAACACATGTGGAATTATATACTTAACAAAAAAGTGTGAAACAACTGAAAATATGTCTTATATTCTACGTTCTTCAAAATATCCACCTTTTGCATTCATGACTGCTTTGCACACACACTTTTTTGTTAAGTATATAATTCCACATGTGTTAATTCATAGTTTTGATGCCTTCTGTGTGAATGTACAATTTTCATAGTCATGAAAGTACAGAAAAATCTTTAAATGAGAAGGTGTGTCCAAACTTTTGGTCTGTACTCTATATACACAATAAATGAGCTCATTATTGTCTTTAGTAGGGATTCCTACATGCTCTGGTCACAGCATTTTGAAATGCCTTTTATTTTTTTTTCATTTTTACAGAAAGATTACATAATGCAGTCAATACTCTTCTTATTTTTATTGATATGTTACCAAAGACTGATTATTTTTTTATTATTTTTATTATGGTTTGCTTATATAATGTCATCATATTCCACAGTGCTTTACAGACAATATCATTGCTGTCCCCATTGAGGCTCACAATCTAAATACCATATCAGTATGGAGTGTGGGAGGAAACTGGAGGAAACCCACACAAACATGAGGAGACCATACAATCTCCTTTCAGATGTGATGATCTCCTTGGTGAGATTTGAACTCAGGACCCCAGCGCTGCAAAGCAACAGTGCTAACCACTGAGTCACCATGCTGCCAAAGAACATCCATTTTTGAATACTGCTGAAATAGAAATATTGAGTAAATGCTTTTAAAAAATGTTTGTTCAATGTTCCTGGTTTTTCATTTCCTCTTAGCAAAAATTTCAATAAAGCTCAAAAGACCTTTCAGACACCTATAAAAGTTATTGCAATGCATATTGGTCAATAACGTGCTATTTGGGCACAGAAGGTGCTAATTTACTGTAAGTTCATATGTGTTAATATTCTTTTTAGATACAGTCTGGTATTAAGTTACATGATGAGGAAGGAGTTATTTTTCAATAGTGACTTACCTTATCAGGGTAACTTCTTATTCCACCTATATTTCTTTGAATGGACCATTTGTCCTATTAGGACATACAGACATCTCCGCTCTGGACACTCTCAATACTTTAGAACAGAGGAGCTCACTATGGGAGAAACTTCCATTTTAGGGCACTTAATCTGTCCTTTTATTACTTGGATGGAGTACTGGTTGGACATCGTCCAACATTGTAAAAAATATGATTGACACATTACTTCCAAGCTTTAGGAAAGTACTTCTTAAACATAGATGACTTATGACTTGGCATTAGAGATGAGCGGATCTTTTGACATTTGAATTTGTCGACTTTGCTGAATTTTCCCCAAAAATTTGATGTGCGGTGAATAAATTAGTGCAAATCTCAATACTGGAAAGCTTGTAGTTGTTTGTAAAATACATGTGGGGGAGAGAGAGAGCTTTTCTGGCCATAAGAGCTTACATTTTACAGGCAAGAGAGGACCCCACTGACCATAACAGCTTACTCTCTACAGGAAAGAGAGGACCCGCTGACCATAAGAGCTTATGTGGCGCCCCTGAGGGTTCGGTCGCCACAGAGGTACTGCATTTCACCCAGAGGTGTGGTATCTCACTCTCAGGTAAGGAAGGAGTACAGCTCAGGACCCTAACACCTGCATCCAACACATACCCACAGTGGGGGTAGGGCGAGATTGCTCTTAAGGGAGAGCACAGTCCCGGGTCCCTAGCTGGGGGGCAGGAACTATGTAGTGGGTGTGGGTGGAAGAAGTAGCTTAGGGGAGCACATGAGAGGAAGGTATAAATAGGGAAGCCATCTTAGAAGGACAGTTCAGTTCAGTCTGAGGAGAGAGAGAGAACAGTCTACAGTGAGAGGAGTGGAGCAGGGCTCTGCAGGAGCTCTGCTCAGGCAGAGGGCCTGAGGAGAGGCCCAGGACTGAAGGAGAGAGGAGTAGGAAGGGCTCCAGGAATGGAAGAAGGGACCCCAGAGGTACGGGCAGTGCTGGAGGCCACCCGTAAACCCGAATCTACCAGGAGGTGGAGGGGTCAGGCCACACAAAGGGGACCAGTCCCTCAACTAGCAGAGAACTTTATGACTCAACTAGAAACTGGAGGCTGCAGTATTTCAAGTCCTGCAGCCAACAGTCCATATCAGTCTCACCAAGAAGGTAGCTATAGGGGACCCAGGGGACGGAACAGACGTCGTCCGACAAGGCCCGCAGGTACCGGATTGGGACACTTGGTATGAGGTGCAGGGAGACGGCCAGAGAGAAGACACAGAAGGGGGTCCTGCTAAGTACTCCAGAGATACCTGAGGGTGGACCGAGCCCCTCACTGAGTAAGCGCAGCACGGCGAGGGAAGTTACTTTGGCGTCTGTAACTTGGACTGCAATAACCGTGAGTAAAGACCCTAAGGGCTGTACTTCCTTGTCTCTGTGTTTCTTGCTGCGCCATCAGCCCCTGCACTACAATGCCCAGCACAACTTACAACATCTACACTGCCCTGGAGCTAAGCTCTACCTGTGGAGAGCCACACCATCCCTGCTGCAGTAACATCAGCTCCAGAGGACCTGCTCCTCAGTGGCGGCTCCCTTAGCCGCATACCACAGGTACTTTGTATATAATCCCCTATAAAATAGCCCCCTTTTTATTGACTGCCCTGTGTCACGGACCGGGTCACCACCACTGTGACATCCCAAAGGCATTTACCAGCCCGGCACCGGGTACCCCACGGCCCAGGGGGCGCGTCACTTACACTCTACAGGAGAGAGAGGTCCCTACTGACCATAAGAGCTTATACTCTACAGAAGTGAGAACGAGAGAATCCTGCTGATCATAAGAGCTTACATTCTACAGGAGAGAGGACCCCGCTAACCATAAGAGCGCACACACTACAGGAGAGAGAGAGACTTATCTAGTGACTCTGGAGATGGAAACAAATCTGCAATATATACTGGGCTACACTGGAAACTCCTGATCTGTGATAGTCCAGGTACTGACCCCCTTATACAAGGTATGATAATCTGTTAGGTGTCAGAGCTGCAGGGAATTATAGGGAGGATATTGCGGCAATGGAAAAAAGATGTTTGTGTGATCTCTGATGTAGTGTGTAGTGTGAGATATGGTGCCGAGCGGGGTTTTTTTGCAAACAGTGAATCGAATCTCAAAATGTTCAAATTCGCATGAAGCCATAAATATCAAGAAATTCGACTCTAACTCAATCCTCCGCAAATTGATCCACTCATCTCTACTTGGCATGGCTAGCACTGATGTTCACTATGTTAATGTATTTTAAAAGATTACATAATAATTTCGTAACAGAAGTTCAAAGATATATGAATTAGAGTAATATTGCAAAACATTGTCAACGCCTCTTCCATTATTTCAGCAATTTATATAGAAAACACATAAGTAAGTACAATTGAATTATACTTGCAAAAACATTCCAATAATATTACTACAGTAGATAATATTCCATTATTTCATATTAGTTTTTAGGAATATTTTGACTGTCATGTCTACTGAAAGTGTAGTTACAGACTTAGGACAACTAGTTTTATCCATAGAGAAAGCTGACTCTGCAAGACAATGGTGTGATAAATATAATGAGACCTGTCTTGCTTAGTCAGGTTCCCAGGACTCTGCAATACGGACTGCTGACAGCTCAGATTATGTCCACATAATCTTACTCGGTTGTCAGTGTGTGAGCTTCTAGACATCTGCTGTGCTACTGACAGTAAATTCACTGTAAAACAGAACATTTATAAACTTTCTTTTATTATGTTGAATTGGTTCGCGATATTAAGATTGCGTTTTAATTATGAATGAAAAACCTACCTATGCTTCCTAATAAAGCCATTGCAGTATTAGAGTATAAAAGTAAAGAGGCTTGAGGTCATTATCCAAATAATGACTTCAATATTGGTTGAAAAGCGTCGCCAGATCTGATACCTGTCTACTCTGAGACGCTAACCTGTTTGGTAAACTTGTAGAGGGAGAAGCAGAGCTTGTGAAAATATGTCGGAATTTACATTTTTGTCATTCTTTTGTTTTAGTTTAGGCAACAAATTAATTGTCTTAGGCTGTTCGGTCAAGCCATACCATTTAAATCCGTGTCACTGGCATTTCAATCTAAAAGAATGTCTTTTATCTACCAGGTAGATCAATTGTTGGCTCAGTGTCCTAACTAAGAAATGATTTTAAGCTGATTTTATTCTTATCTTTACATAGTTTGCATAAAATTCTTCTAGGTGCAAATTTTAAAATAACTCAGTCCGTTGACTTCATGATAAGGAATATTTGTAGGGATAATTTAAAAGAAAATAAAGACAATTTTTTAATGTTGTGCACTAAATTGTTAGCAACTCTAATTATATCTTGATTATAAATAAGCCATGTAGTTGCAGAAAAAACTAGTACAAAAACATTCTACCTACACAAAGCGAACTAAACCTATAAGAAGATGATTAAAATAACATATTCATTGAACAGTTTAAAAAAAAACATGTTATTCATATATATGAAAAAAATTCCAGGGAAGTAGTGAGCACAAAAAAGCGACTAGAGGGGGGGGGGGGGTTGCACAATAATAATAGATCTAATAAGAGATGTTAATGGACGGTATGTAAAAAATGAATAAATACGAAAATAGATATAAAAAAAGATGAATCATATAAATTATTATAAAATAACTATGAGCAGATTAGAAAAATACATATAAATAAAAGTGTAAGTTCATATATTCATATAAATAAAGGTGCAAGTGCATAAATATATAGATTTTCTTATGCTAAATAGCACACACAAAGAGATAAAAATGTAGTCCATAACTTATCACATAGATGTTGCAGGTCAAGATCATATCATATTATACAGCCATTATAGAAAATAGTTACTCAAATCAGTCACCAAATACCTGTGCCCTGACGCGCGTTTTGCACATTTGCTTCTTTAGTGGGACATATCTATCTGTTAAATGCCCTCCATTTATATATCTTATCAAAAGTATGGTACAACACCTGAATCTAATATTACCATGCTCCAGTAAAGACTGTGTTCGTGCGGTTCGGAAATGAGTTTGACCTCATTCAGATGTATGTGCAAATCGGTGTGATCACGGACCACAACACCCTGACTGGCCACAGCTGTCCAGACCTGAGCATGACAGCTTTATAGCAATATATGAAGCTGTGATGCTCATAGAATCATAGAATGTGAGAGCTGTCGGGAGAGCTGCGGCCAGTTCGTGCATTAGCGGTTTGTGAGAAGACCGATTTACACGGACATCTGCATGAGCCCTTATTTGTATATTATAATAATGAATTATACAAACTCAGTTGTTTACCTGATGTCCTATTTACAGTCACAGATAGTACATTATATCAGCATAAATTGTGTCAAATGACAAGATCAAGAGTGAACATTTCACTAAATGGCAGAGATGTCAATTTTATCACTGCCTTAGAGTGAGACTGGAAAATAATTTGTCTTCTTTTATTTGTTTGTATCTTGAGCTTTTCATAGCTTCACAGGCTTCATTTAATCCCAGATAGCCTTTTGCATCTGATTATTCCTTATTGTAAACTCCAATAAAGTAAGCTTCATGTGTTGTGTAGATCTTCCATATGGAACTATTAGTCTTCTGTAGGTTATGTTTTTTTTTCGCAAAAAAATAATACATGCCTTTTTTTTCCAAAATTCAGACAAAATCCATTAAAAAAATGTAGTTTGTGCCAACCAATGTATGTTCTTTTTCTGAGGTTGAATACAGTGAGCATAGAGAAACCATATAACAACAGTGCCTCCATGTGCAATATGCCTGAGCTCAACTTCTAAAGAGTATCCGTCGTTTACATTTTTATTTCACAAATCAGTAGTATAAATGAAAATAAGAAACTTTCTAATATATCTTATAGAAAATTGCTCCTTTCTCCTATGATGTGACTGATCATTTGTATTCAAAATTCTCAATTCTGAGGTAAAATCTGTCTTCAGTGAAAAGACTTTCCCATTACTGAGACAGAATTTTATCAGTTGTTACTGTCATCTCCTATGAAGCTCTGCCATTAGATCCTTCCTCCTCTTCCCCCACCCTTTTACCTAGAATCTTAACAGTAGCCACTGTCATCTCCGATCTCTGTAATGGGGAAGTCTGTCTTCACTGAATACAGATTTTACTCATGAACTGAGATTTTTGAGAATAAAAAAATCTGTCTATTAAGAGAAAGAAGTAGATTTCTTTAACAAGATATATTACAAAGTTTCTTATTTTTATATGTATTATTGATTTATGAAATAAAAATTAAAACGACGGTTACTCTTGTTACCTAACCATATTACCCATTAAAAGAGTTCTAGCTACAATCCTCTACGCAGTTCATACCATAGGACCATTCATCCTTAGCAGTGGCATACAAAAATGCCCACAATCCTATGAATCCGTGCCCCTAAATATTTTCAATCACAGCTTGCCCCATATAGTGCCACAAGGAAGCCCCTGAATAGTCTCAGCCATAGTCCAGTGCTAATCAGTGCTATCAAAAAGTGCATGTATTGAGTGGCAGCCACAGTGCCCATGGCAATATGCAATGACAATGTGAATGCGTCTGCCAACAATTGCTACATAGTGGTATCATTCACATTATGTCATAGTCACATATGAAGGCACAGTCCAGTTGTGGCCACACATTATGACTCTGAGGCTATGTGCCCACGATGCAGAAATGCTCAGGATTTTTTCCTGAGCATTTCTGCATCTCCCTGGCAGAAAAAACACATGCGGATTGTACATGCGGATTGTACATGCGTTTTCCTGCCAGGCACATGCGGATGTGAAGCGTTCTTCACATACATTTCCGCATACGGGTTGATAAGCGCTTTCCAAGCGATTTTAGCATCACTTGGAAACTGCTTGACAACTTGGTCACACTATATAAATCCATGCAACCGGCATGGATTTATATAGTGTGACCCGAGAAAATGTCAAAATATAAAAAATAAGCCTACACTTACCTTCCGATGGCTCCCGGAGTCTTGCTGCGTTCCTGTGCTGGCTGCCGGCAGATCGCGGTACTCTGTACTGAAGGACCTGCCGTCACATGACTGTGACGTCACCGCAGATCCTTCAGTCCTGCGCGATCTGTTGGCAAGCACAGGGAAGGAGTCCAGGGGCCGTCGGAAGGTGAATATAATCTTTATTTTTTATTTTATTCTTATTTTTACAGCTTTTAATGGTACCTGGGTGTGGAGGAGAGTCTCCTGTCCTCCACACCCGGGTACCATCCGCACATTAGAATGCGCCAATTACGCAAGTACAGATGCAGTCTTGCGGAATTGGCACGTTCTAATGAAAGTCAATGGCGGCGAAAACGCAGCACTTCCGCAAAATAATTGGTAGTGCTGCGTTTTTTTCCGCAATGATAATCCGCAGTGGAAATTTCCGCAGCATGTGCACAGCACATGCGGATTATCATTAGGGAACATGGCAGACCTTCTACCATGCGTTTTTTAAGCGTTTCAGCAGCGTTTTTGCCGCTGCAGAAACGCTTAAAAAGCGCATCGTGGGCACACAGCCTGAGAGAGATATCTCTGTGTGGTATAATCACCATTACATGCATATTGATTATAAATTTCCTTTGAGCTCCATGCGTGTGTTTGTACAAATGTATCCTATTGATTTATCCTCATGGCAGAAAACCCTTTTAAGAAGTGCAGTTTCTTTCAGGAATTGACTAACTGAAGCAGCAGCTGCGCTGGGTCCTTCTTAAGAAAGGTCAATCTTTAAATATCTCCCATATTTACCACTGCCTCCTCTATTTTGGTAAATGAATGACCTAAAATAACTCAGACAGCTATAAATGATGAAGTCTGACATAAAATCGTACACCAGCACTCATGCCTGTTGGGGATTATTAAACATAAACTATAACTATATTTATAGGCTTTTGTCCCTATTTTTAGATATGGTATTTATACTGAATATTAGCTTTGCTATTTTTTATTCATGTTGGGATAGATTTATGCTATAATGTCACTCGATTTTTCATGGATGAAAACGAAAAAAAAAGGAAACTATATTTGGTTCAGAGTTTGACAGTGCTAATTCAGAATTAACAGGGAGCGGAACTGAAAAGTCACAAATGACAATGTACTATTCTAGCAGAAAGATTGCTACAACTTGGTCTATGTATTCTTTTATAGGCCATCAGAAATGTTCCTTTCTTCACTTATTTGTACAGTATGTTTACAGTTTACATGTTTCTTCTTTTTTTACAATTACGAAAATATATATTTACAATAATGAAAATATATATTTACAATAATAGCATATGGAAAATATGCATCAAGAAAAGATTACATGACTATAAAACCTTATGTTAGTATTTTTCTATACAAATCATAAGGGTTATTAATGGATGGTCGTGCACTTGAGAAGCCACTTTAGGTGGCCACTAATTCAAATTAAAGGGGTTGGCCACTTTATTATAACACATATGCTGCAGACATGACATTGTGGCATTTACTAATAAATAAGTCTTATATGTTCTCATCCCACATTTGTTATAGAGCAGCCCACCCTTTAAGCCATGTGCACACGTTGAGTATTTGGTGAGTTTTTTTCTTCAGTATTAGTAAGTCAAAATCAGGAGTGGAACAATCAGAGGAAAAGTATAATAGAAACACGTCACCACTTCTGTATTTATCACCCACTCCAGGTTTTGGCTTACAAATACTGATTTAAAAAAACTCACCAAATACTGAACGTGTGAACGGCGGTCTAAGACTACACAGAGCTCCTAACCACAAAATGACTGCAGATGTATACGCATGAGACCAGACCTGCCCATCAGCCTCCTCCAATTAAAAAAAAAAACAGCTTTCCAATATGTTTTTTCACGAAAGGAGTCGGCTGGACAGGTTTGATTACATGATGTCAATGTGCTGAGTACAATTGCATCACTCTGGGAAGAATTCCTAACTTATCCCAATTCTAGAGTCTATAACAGTCATACCTCTTCCATATCTCCAATTACAAACACCACTGTACACATTTTAAAGTTAAAGAAGTTGTCCAGTACTTTTGATAAACCCCCCAATGTCACCCAATGTATTTACCTTGGGTCCATAAGTGTTTTTGTAATTACCTTGCTGTGTGTTTATGGCCTGTGAGCGGCGCTATCACGGGCCGCTCACAGGCATCACGTGACCCTCGGATTCCGGCTCCTCTGATGTCACGTCAAGTGAGGCGTGACATCAGTGACGCGGTACCCGCGATTGCTGCTGGGTTGTGGGCGGGGTTACCCTACGTGTCACACCCAGCACCCACCGCGCTTTCCAGTGAATATGGAGAGGGAAAGCGCCCAGTGGATGCTGAGTGTGACGTGCGGGGTAACTCCGCCCACAGCCCATCACTCACCGTGGAACGCAGCACTGAGTCACGCCCGGCTGCAGCCGGAACTTGACGTGACATCAGCGGATGTCAGAGCCGGCTGCAGCCGGGGGTCACGTGATGCCTGTGAGCGGCCAGTGATAGCGCCACTCACAGGCCATAAACACGTAGCAAGGTAATTACAAAAACACTTATCGGCCCAAGGTAAATACATTGGGGCATTTGTCAAAAGTACTGGATAATTCCTTTAATATGTATCCAAGTACAGTGCTCGGCAGTCCCATTGAGAATGAATGGTGCGGAGGTGCAGATGTGCAACCCCCATGCAGAGAGAGCTCTTCAGATCCATGTTCTGGGTTTTATTGAAGCCCAGTGGTGACTCCCCCAACTGATCAATAAGGTATTCCCTGTTCTACCAATAGGGGATAACTTATTGACTTGGAACAAACCTTTCAAAGATCCTAAAAAGCAATTAGTACCGAATCCAGCTCTAGCAGTGTTGAACATTGAAATATATGTAATCCCACATAAGTTTAGATGGGTAGTAATCCATATAATAATTTCTGGCAGACAATGCATAGCGCTGAAATGGAAATCTCCTTTAATTCCCACAATGGAAGATCTCATAGGGAAAATGAATACCTACTATCATTGTGAATATATGCTAGCATCTTCACGGCGAAATAGAAACAAAATTATGGATAGATGGAAATCGTGGACTCTATCCCCTTGGGCCATTCCTATTAACACATGTCTTAAGTAAATTTATGCTATTTCATAAGGTGATGTTATGTTAAATGTTGCGCTTTTTTTTTTTTAATGATCACGTCCATGTCTTATGTTAAATGTATATATCTAATACTGATGTATGTCATCTTATTTTTGTTTTCATTGTAAAAATATTTTTTTTTATAAAGAATATGGATTACATTTTTTAAAAAAAAAATAATAAAAAAAAGATCCAAAAAAGCAAAATGGCTGTTACATGTGGTTAGGAATGTGGTGATATTAACCAGCCACACATATGTATTCCATAGTGTTTGTGGTTGTCTGCATGTGTTTGTGAATCCCTATTGTAAAGATTATACAGTGCCAAAAATATATGAATAAATGAGAATAATCATGTTTTTAATTGTTGTGGATTACACAGCTTTTAGCTAAAAAAAAAAATTCCTTTTTTAAGACACACCAGATTATAGAACAAACCTAAACAGAAACTTGGAAAAAAATATATTTCAAATTTATTATAACTTTCCTAGTGGTTCAAGAAAGTGAAAGGGTTAATGTCACCAACTGATATAGTTGGTTAGTGTTACATATTTTAATACTGCTATCAATGTATTAACCCCTTCCCAACATGGTCAGTTTATATTTTTGCATTTTGGTTTTTTCTTCCAGGAACCTGAACTTTTTTATTTTTCTGTCCACATGGACGTATGTGGGCTTGTTTTTTTTTTTGGAATGAGTTGTACTTTTGCGTGACATCATTCATTTTACCACATAGTCTACTTAAAGTGAGAAAAAAAATCCAAGTACAGTGAAATTGCATAAAAATGCAGTTCTTATATTGTTTTTTGGGAATTGTTTTATGAGTGTTTTTCTTTCCTGTTTTTTTCACCTTTTTTTCATGCTTTTTTAGCATTTTTTCCAGTGTCTTCTGGACATTTTTTGAACTCCACTAAGCTATGACTGTGTTTTTTTGTGTTGAAAACTCTTTAGACAATCCATTGACTTTTATTGTATGTATTGAGCTTCTTCCTAGTGATGATAAAGTATATATTATTTCTTTTAAATACTCAGTGTCTTTTGAAATCCTAAGCATTTGAAGACATCTCAGAAGTCTGAACATATGAACAAAAAGTCATTTTTACATATAAATGAATATGTTCATTAATTTGAGTGTTTTTTTCATGGTGGAAAAAGACACAATATAAGCACATCTAATAGTCAAAAAAAATTGGTATTACAGAAATGAAATAATAATATTGTATGAATCATATGCTTCTCTTTCAGTACTTTGCGTAGTTGAGGAAGTATAATAACCCTCTTGAATATTTACTGACAACAGTGTCTATAGCAGTTGAAAACTATAATAATGTACACTTGTCCTTGATTGTTCATGTGAATTCCAATGTAAAGAGAAATGTGTGAAATATGAAGCCTGCATAGAAATAGTAAAGAATCCTCCATTTGGACATTGTTTGACGAGCTACATAAGACATGATTCAAGTATGCATGTGCGTTTAAATGCACGTTTATTACATTGGAATGTATTAAATGAACAGATAATGGATCATTTCACACAAAATGTACTAAATAGCATTACCATAACATAACATCCCTTGCTGTCTAACGGAAACAATATTCCTCATTGTTTTATGTCACACCAAATATATCATATACATTTTAACACTAAAATATCTAGAAGAACTGAGTGTAAATGTAATAGGCATGCATTTCAACCGGAATCAGAAAAATGCTATTCAAGATAAATATGCTGCATGACAGCAGATACTTAGTGGCAGGCAATCATTTTAACTCCTTACAATTGGATATTTTGGCCTTCAGGATGCAAGATTTTTAAGGTTATTATTTCATCCAAACCATCTGAGAGCCATATGTTTTTGCATTATTCAATGTAGCAATATGAGGTCTGTTTTAGAGTCAAGTTGTTCACTGTAATATGTATAGTATGTATTTTTTTTTCTTTTTAAGTTTTTGGTGAGGTTTTTTTTAGGGGAGAATGTCAAATAAAAAACCTATAATTGTAGAAACATTCTTTAATTGCAATGTAATACCCGTGGAGAGAACTTTTCTAACATTCACCATCCTGCAATGAACCTCTCTCTCCTAGAACCTCATAGCAGACCTATCATATTGTTTCTAAAAAGTTTGGACTCTAAAAATTCTTTCAACCCCTTCAGGCCCTGCCAATTTTTCACTTTTCCTCTTTTGTTTTTTCTTCCCCTTCTTCCTAGAGCCAAAATGTTTTTATTTTCTGTGAATATAGACATATGATCGCTTGTTTTTTTGTAGATCTAGTTGTAGCTTTGAAAGTTTCTATTCATTATATCATATCATGTACTGAAAAATGGGAAAACAAAACTATAAATGGGGTCAAATTGTGAAAAACCCGCCATTTTTTTTCGGGTTTTGTTTTTACTGCATTTTTTTATGCAATAAAAATGTCATGCCAACATGATTCTTCAGGTCAGTATATTTACAGAGACACCAAACTTGTTTAGTTTTTTTTTATGTTTTACTAGGGAAAAAATACTTGAATTTTTTTAAAAGAAAAATAATAATTTGTTTCATTATTTTCTAAGACGTGTAACTTTTTAATTTTTCTGTTTATGGAGCTATTACAGACAATATTGCAGTATATTTAAAGGAGTTTTCCCATGATCAAAAGTTCATTTTAAAAATTGTCTGTGTCTGACCGTGTATAGAACATACCACATCTCCTGGGCAGGGGAGGAAGCAAAAGACAATACAGACATTACAGCAGGGGATCGCAGAAGATTCATTTTGTGAGGTAAAATATTGTTTAAAAACAGGCAGTGAAATGTTTTACCTCACAAAATGAATCCTCTGCGATCCCCTGCTGTAATGTCTGTATAGTCTTTTGGTTCCTCCCCTGCCCAGGAGATGTGGTATGTTCCGTACACGGTCAGACACAGACAATTTTTAAAATGAACTTTTGTTCGTGGGAAAACCCCTTTTATCATTTATGTTCTCTCTTGAAGGTCAGCCTATTGCTATGCTTCATAGGAGGACGTGGATTGCAGTGATGGGGACCTTCAGTAGGTTCCAGTTGCTTTTGTAACTCATCAGTCCCATGCAATCCCTTCACAAAGGGTTTTTGGCGCCAGAGAGTGTGTGCACCAGCGATCATACTATTGAAATGTTCCAGTCCCAGACCGACAGCGGCATTTTAAAGCCCTTACGACCTATGATGTATCTATAAGTCATAAGTCGCCTCCCCCTCTTTGATCCACCCACAGCTGTTAACATGTTAAATGCCGCTGTCAAACTCTGACTGCATCATTTAACATGGCTATGCCGGAAGCGCATCGCTAGCTCCGCTCATAGGGGTCCCTCTTACATGATCGTGGGGTGCCAATGGGTTGGCATGACAACCAGGGGTCTGCAAGAGACCCCTGTGGTTGTCATAGCCGATTTGCTATGAGCACCGCCCACTGGCCGGCGTTCATGGCAGATCAGCATTACTGCTACCCATAGCTTTCAGCCCTGCTATGTGTTGCACAGAAGATTGCGGCTTCAAGTCTTATGTTGAAGCATGTAAAAAGTAGAAAAAAAGTTTTAAAAATATTTAAAAAATAAAATATAAAAGTTCAAATCACCCCTCTTTTTCCCCATTCAAAATAAAAAAAAAAATCAAAAACACACATATTTGGTATCTCCACTTTCAAAAATGCCTGATCTATAAAAATATAAAAATAATTAATCTGATCGGTAAATGGCGTAACGAGAAAAAAAATCAAAATGCCAGAATCACGTTTTTTTTATCCGCCAAAACATTGCAATATAATGCAGTAACAAGTGATCAAAATGTTGGATCTACCACAAAATGATATGGTGCACAAAAAATAAGCCCTCATCCAGCCCCAGATCCTGAAAAATGGAGACGTTATGGGTGTCAGAACATGGCACTATTTCTTTTTTTTTTTACAAACTTAGTATTTTTTTCACCACTTAAATAAAAAATAACCATGTTTGGTATCTTTGAACTCAAAATGACCTGGAGAATCATAATAGCAGGTCAATTTTAGCATTTAGTGAACGTGGTTAAAAAAAAAAAAAAAAGCAATTGTGGAATTGCACTTATTTTGCAATTTCACCGCACTTGGAATTTGTTTCCTGTTTTCCAGTACATGATATGGTAAAATCAATGGTGTCGTTCAAAAGTACAACTCATGCCACAAAAATCAAGCCCTCACACGGCCATATTGATGTAAAAATAAAAAAGTTATGACTTGGGGAACAGGGGGAGCAAAAAACGAAAGCTCAACAATGGCAAACAGCAGTGTTTTTTGAAACAGTACATATATTTTGAAAAGAATATTCCTGCCTGTGCTCTTTTTCTGTTTTGTGTATTTATAAGTGTTAATAATTGACAAGTCCTAATCAAATAGGAATTATGGATAAGAAAATCCTTGAATTCTGATATTAAAATAAGTCATGTTTAGCTTGACCATGACAAGAAAGTTAGCTTTGGAGACATATTCACAATGTTATCTCAAATAGTATGGAGAGAAAGGAAGTGGACAAATATGAGGAAAGGCTGACGAAGCTGCAGGGCTAGTGAAATATGTGTTGAAAACAATTCAGATTCTGATCAATAGCTATGTCACTGGGTAAGCTATGAAAGCGTGATGATTGCATGTTATTGGCTTTATTAACGAGACTCAGCATCTGAATTTGGGGTTAATTATGATGGGATCTGCATTACTATATTGTATCCTTGCATTATAACCGGGGCCTTACTTTCATTTTATGGTATTTGAATCAAATTTATATTTATTATCCACTCACTTCAATGTTGCCATTTATATGCACAGATGGTCTTTGAGAGCTGATAGTGTTTTTATACTACATAATCTTTATTTTAGTAAGTATTATGTATTTTTGAGATATTCAACTTAGATATTAATCTTTGAACATTCATTTTGATACTTTTGTGCTACTTACCAATTATCTTGTATCTCATTGTAACAGTGGATTTTCCTGTACTATGGTCCTGAATCGTTAAAATTATTTCCTCAAAAATCTCTGGTTTGAGCAAAAATGTTGTTTTTTGCCGTTTTTACACTAGTTTTGTTAATGAATCAGGAGCATCAGACTCCAACACTCCCCTCATCAAGACCAGCCAGAACAACGCCATTCTTGATGAATCGGGGCTATTCCTTCTTTTAATTTAGCTTGTGAATTATATCTTATCTGCTTACTTAAATGCTGCTGTTTATATGCACAAATGTGCTTTGTTAACTGTGTCTTTATGTTACATAACCTTTATTGGAATATGTTTCACTTATGTCTTATTTAGTCAAGTTACATATTAGTCTTTGAATGGCTATTGTGCTCTCATTCTGGTATGCACTAGAATTCCTATGATCCTTTAAATGCTTATTCTGATAGATAGATAGATAGATAGATAGATAGATAGATAGATAGATAATAGATAGATATACTCGATATGATAAATAGATGATAGATAGATAATAGATAGATATGCTACATATGATAAATAGATGATAGATATGCTAGATATGATAAATAGATAGATAATAGATAGATATGCTAGATATGATTAATAGCTAGATAGCTAGATAGATAGATACGCTAGATATGATAAATAGATAGATAATAGATAGATATGTTAGATATGATAGATAGATAATAGATAGATAGGTATGCTAGATATGCAAGATATGCTAGATATGATAAATAGATAGATAGATAGATAGATAGATAGATAGATAGATAGATAGATAGATAGATAGATATTCTACAACCCCTGGCAAAAATTATGGAATCACCGGGCTTGGAGGATGTTCATTCAGTTGTTTAATGTTGTTGAAAAAAAGCAGATCACAGACGTGGCACAAAACTAAAGTCATTTCAAATGGCAACTTTAGGGCTTTAAGAAACACTAAAAGAAATCAAGATTAGTGTTGAGCCACCCCCGTAGTGTTCGAGTTCGGTTCGGTTCGTCGAACACCCGTGTGTTCGCCGAACTGTTCGTCGAACTGTTCGTCGAACACCTTCGAACACCGTTAAAACCAATGGCAGGCAAACAAAAACACATAGAAACACATAGAAAACACCTTCAAAGGTGTCCAAAAGCTGACAAACTGCTCAGAAGACATAACTAACACATGGAAAAGTGACAAGTACATATAGTCATGCGAAAATAAAAGAGGTGGAGGAGTAAAAGGAGGGGGACACACAGATATAGGCATGTCATGCCCTTCTAAAATCCAAAAAGTGAGAAGCCGACACGGCCAGTCCGCTCCTGCCCGTGCCACCTCCGTGTCGCCGGGTTTGTGCCAGAGCCGCGGTGAACCCTGACGGCCAGCCCCTCTCCCAATACTGGTGCCTGTCCGCTGGTGGGTCGAGCGAGCCCCCCTGTGGTGGAGGCAGCTCTAAGCTTTTTAATTTAAATTGTCTCTCTAATTTGAATGAATACACTTTAAATCCATTTACAAGGATCTATTGGAGGGCAAGTCTCATGCCAGCAGCCGCGGTAATTCCAGCTCCAGTAGCGTCCACTAAAGCTGCTGCAGTTAAAAAGCTTTTATAAGGATCGAGCTCGGCTGTCCACCACAAGGCATCCTACTGCCAGTCCCATCCCCTATGCCTTGGGGTGCCTCCTGATGCTCTTCACTAAGTATCCCATGGTCCCGAAGCATTTCCTTTGAAAAAATTAAGTGTCTAAACTACAGGTGGTGCAGCTTGCTTAACAGCCGGGATAATCCGCTCACTAGCAGACACTGCTACTAGGCACAAAGTATTTCCTGGGCTAGATGCAGTTAAAAATTTGTAATTAGATACTCTCGTTGGATGCTGAGAAAGCATTCCATAGAGTCTCCTGGCACGCCATATATGATTCTCTTAAAAAGCTTGGGGTAGGGGTCTAGGGGACCCTTTTATAGCCAAAATCACGGCCCTGTATCGCAATACGTCACCTAGGCTGAAGATAAATGGAACTGTAGCACCCTGAGGGCTCGGTTGCTACAGACGTATTGCACCTCACCCAGAGGTGTGATATCTCACTCTCAGGTAAGGATGGAGTGTGGATCAGGACCCGACACCTGCATGCATTACACCACATTGCCGTGGGGCAGGGCGACCAATATGCCCCTGAGATGGGCACGACAGTCCCTGTCCCTGGCTGGAGTGGGGGGAGGGAACACTGAGGAAGAGGAACCCTGTAGTGCAGGAGCAGGGAGGAAGCAGTTCCTGGGTGCATTGAGAAGGGAGTATAAAAGGTGGGCACCATCTTAGTTCAGTGCAGAGAAGTCTGAGCAGAAGTGGCAGGGAGCAGGGGCTCTGCATGAGCTCTGCTCCGGAGGCGGGCCTAGTAACAGAGGCCCAGGCCTGGAAGAGGGAGAAGGAAGGAAGAGGAGCGGAGAAGGCTCCAGGAACGAGGAATGAAGGGATCCCAGGGGTGCGGACGGGCGAGTCGCCACCGCACGCCCGAATCCACCTGCGTGGAGGGGTCAGGCCACAGGGGGAGACCGGTCCCCGAACTAGTGGAGGCAGGAAACGACCCTCAGCTAGAAACCGGAGGCTCTGACATTTTATGTGGCGCAGCCCCTCGCTACACCCGCTAGGAAGGCACCACATAGTGTCAGGGAAACTGGCGCCAAGTTTACCAAGAGGAGGCCCGAGGCAGCCGGACAGAAGTGTTGGTAAGAAAGGCCAGACAAAGGACACACAAAGGGGGTCCTGTGAAGTGCTCCAAAGTTATCTGGGAGTTGTCTGAGCCCCTCACCTGGTGAGCACAGTACGACGTGGGCAGCCGTTACCTGCAGACGTGGTCTGGATAATAAGAACTGTGAGTAAAGGCCCTGAACTGCATCACTGACTCCGTGTCGTTACTGCTGCTGCCCTGCACCATCACCCCCATCCTCCGCATACACTGCCCTGAGGCTATACTCCTCCCGTGGGGAGTTATGCCACGCTCTGCTGCACCCACAACACCAGCCTCAGTGGTCTGCCCTGTAGCGGCGGTTCACTCTGACCGCAATCCACGGGTGGCGTAGTCGGACATTTAAACATGAAAACCACATAAATAGTTCCGCCACTGGTTTGACCGCCCTGAGCCACGGAACTGGGTCGCCGCCACGAAGACTACAACCACCAGCATCCACCAAAAAGGGTCCGGCTCCGGGTGTCCCAAGGCCCAGGGGGTGCGTCAGAACATTTTCATCACCTTTCACAATCACCAATGGGACAAGGCAGTGATGTCCTCTGTCCCCTCTCTTATACATCCTAGTGACGGAGCACCTGCTCTCATCAATTCGCCATAACCCCAATATTAGGTGGATTGAGGTGGGAGGCACCGAGTACAAGTGCTCTCTATTTGCTGATGATGTCCTAGTATATATCACTCAATCACATATATCCATCCATGCTGTTATGGCTGAAATAGATCACTTTGTTACATGGTCAAATTTTAAAATCAATGCAGCGAAGTCTGAGGCCCTCGATGTCTCCCTCCCCAAATCCATATAGGATTCCATCCAGTCCAACTTTCCCTTTGCCTGGCCCTCACAGGGTATCAAATACTTAGGAATTCCTATTCATAGAGACCTCTCCCATCTATGTTATCTTAATTTTGGGCCCTTTATTGAACAACTCCATACAGACCACGGTTGGCAAGTTAGAACTGTAAGATTCACTACGTGAACCACTGGTGTTTTGTGGAAAAGCACATGTACACTGCGTTCCAAATTATTATACAAAAAGTGTTTAGGAGTGATAAGGGAAGAATTTGTTTGTTTGTCAGTTAAACTCATTGATGGTGATGTGTGTCAGGGCTCTTTATATCACTGTAAGCAATTGCAGACACCTGTGCTAATTAGTTTGGCAGGTGTGTCCAATGAAAGGCAAGACTACTTAAGAAGGCTCTCTCACATTATTAAGCAGCCTACATTTTCTGCCAAAATGGGAAAGAAAAAGGATGTGTCGGCTGCTGAGAAGCAACAAATTGTGGAGTGTTTAGGTCAAGGCATGACTACAATCAACATTGTGCGATGATCAGGATGAAGTGTCTTGGCAATCAAGAAGTATGTAGCTGATTCACAGTACACACGTGTGCGTGCTGATAAGGGCAAATTGAGGACTCTTTCCTACAGGCAATTACGTCAGGTTGAAAGAGCAGCGGCAAAAAAGCCTTGTCATAGCAGCAGACAAGTTTTTGAAGCTGCTTGTGCCTCCAACGTCCCCCGAACAACAAGATGCAGGGTCCTTCAGAGGTTTGCAGCTGTGCATGCGCCATCCTGTCGACCTCCTCTATCCACTTCACACAAGCAGAAACGGCTCCAGTGGGCCAAACATTACATGAAGACTGATTTCAAAACTGTTTTGTTCACGGATGAGTGCCGTGCAGCGCTCGATGGTCCAGATGGATGGAGTGGAGGATGGCTGGTTGATGGACACCCCACGCAAACACGGCTACAGCGCCAACAAGGAGGAGGTGGAGTAATGTTTTGGGCTGGAATCATGGGGAGACAGATTGTCGGCCCCTTTAGGATCCCTGAAGGCGCTAAAGATGGACTCCAAAATGTATGTGGATTTTCTCAAACAGCACTTCCTGCCATGGTTCAAGAAGAAGAACCGTGTATTTCACAGCAAGATTATTTTTCTGCATGATAATGCACCATCTCATGCTACACATAAAACATCTGCATCTCTGGCTGATATGGGCATAAAAGGGGACAAACTTATGGTGTGACCCCCATGCTCCCCTGACCTCTACCCCATTCAGAACCTTTGGAGCATCATTAAAAGGAGTGTCTATGATGGCGGGAGGCAGTTCACATCTAAGCAACAGCTCTGGGAGGGTATTCTGTCCTCATGCAAAACAATTGAAGCAGAAACCATCCAAAACCTGACAAATTCAATGGACGAGAGAGTTCAGAAGCTCCTTTCGAACAAGGGGTCCTATGTGAAAATGTAACATCACCTAGAATAAAGTTTTGAGTTGAAAACTGTTTGATTTCAGTTTCTAACAACCTGCTAATGCTTATAATTTCAAAAATGACCATTTTTTTGGTCTTTATTAAAATGAAAAGGTTGATCGAAAAGTTTGGGGGATCTAAGAGTGTGGCAACCCAGTAGTCATGATTACTTCGAATTCTGACAATATGAGGGTCATGCTGCAGGTAGTGCAGCAAGAAGGCACTTATGTGCCTTGCGCATCTCGGAGCCCCAAAATTATTTTCCGGGCTAGATGCAGCTAAAAATTATTTTTAATTTTAAATCTGGTGAAGCTTTAGTATAGATGGCCTAATAGGATCAGTGCTGCACACTGCTACAAAGCCCAAATTATTTTCCAGTCAAGATACAGATAAACATGATTAGTAATTTGAAAGCTTAAAACGGTTGGTAGGGTGATTTTAACCAATCATCAAGCTTTTACTCTCCCCAGGATGACACAGGGGTAGAAAAGTCGTTTCGGATCCATGATTTGTTCATCTTTATGAACGTGAGTCTGTCTACATTATCAGTGGAGAGCCGCGTGCGCTTATCTGTCAGCACACCACCAGCAGCGCTGAACACACGTTCAGACAGAACGCTGGCTGCGGGGCATGACAAGATCTCCAAGGCGTAAGTGGCTAGCTCCGGCCATTTATCCAGATTGGAAGCCCAAAAAGAGCAAGGGTCCAGTGACACAGTCGTGGCTTCAATGTTTACTTGGAGATACTCCTGTACCATCGTCTCTAGGCGTTGACTATGTGTCAGACTTCTTGTCTCCTGTGGCCTTGCAAAGGATGGGCTAAAAAAGTGGTGAAATGATTCCGCAAAATTGATGTTACCAGCAGATACTGTGGTTCTGTTACGGTTTGAGTGCTGAACACTTGACGGTCCCACGGTTGGCAAGTTGGAACTGTGAGATTCACTACGTGCACCACTGGTATTTTGTGGAAAAGCACATGTAAGATTCTGCAACAGTCTCTGCTGATACTCCTGCATGCGTGCATCCCTTTCTATGGCAGGAATAATTTCTGCAAATTTACTTTTGTACCGGGGATCTAACAGTGTGGCAACCCAGTAGTCAGGATTATTTCTAATTCTCACAATTCGAGGGTCATGTTGCAGGTAGTGTAGCAAGAAGGCACTCATGTGTGTTGCGCATCCAGGAGCACCAAGTCCCTGTTGTGTTGGTGGCGAGGTAACAATCATGCTTCCTTCCTCTGTCCTCTCCCCCCAACCTCGCACAACAGAAATGTGATCAAGGTCTCCCTCATCTGATGAGTCTTCCATCAGTTCGTCCTCCACTTCTTCCTGGGCTCCTGCACCATCCTCACTAGTTTGGCTGCTACCATGCGCCCTGGTAAAACCATCTCCCCCACCCTCACATGCCTGCCGCCTTGGTGCTGCCGACCGTCTGGACCTTGCAGATGTTAGCCCTTCCGCATACAACTCCTCCTCCTCTACTTCCTCCACCTCCTCTTGTGCCACCACCTGACTCCGAATTCTGTTTAACATGTGCTCCAGCATGTAAATCACCGGAATAGTCATGCTGATAATGGCATCGTCAGCACTAAACATCTTCGTCGCCATTTCAAAACTGTGCAGAAGGGTGCATAGGTCCCTGATCTGAGACCACTCCTCCAGCGTGATTTGCCCCACCTCTGAATCTCGTTGGCCCAGGCTATACGTCAGAACGTATTGCACCAGGGCTTGTCGGTGCTGCCACAGTCGCTGCAACATGTGCAGAGTTGAATTCCACCGGGTAGGCACATCGCATTTTAGCCGGTGAAGTGGCAGGCCCAACGACTTCTGTAGAGATGTAAGTCGCTGAGCTGCGGGATGCGAACGGCGGAAGTGAGCACACAGCGACCGTGCCCTCTGCAGAAGGCCATCTAGTCTGGGATAGTGGGCTAAAAATTGCTGGACAACCAGGTTCAACACGTGAGCCATACAAGGCACGTGTGTGACATTGCCCCGGCGAAGGGCCGCACCCAGGTTTGCAGCATTGTCGCACACGGCCTTCCCTGGTTTCAGGTCCAGTGGAGACAACCATTCATGAAATTGGTTCTCCAGAGCTGACCACAACTCCTCAGCTGTGTGACTCACATTTCCCAGACATTTCAATGTAAAAACCGCCTGATGACGTTGAGCCCTACTGCCAGCATAGTAAGGAGGTGTGCAGGATCCCTTCTGCGCAGTTAGAAAGCTTGTGGCATGACCAGACAGGCTTTGGGTGCAGGTGGAAGACCGAGAGGAGGTTGAGGAGGCAGAAGCAGTGGAGGAACTTTGACATAAAGAGGATTGACGCACAACTCGTGGGGACGGCAAGACTTGGACAGCAGCCCCTTGTCCTGCTGTCACCATAGTTACCCAGTGCCCAGTCAGCGACATGTAACGCCCCTGTCCATGCCTACTCGTCCAAGTGTCTGTGGTGAAATGCACCCTGTCACACACAGAGTTTCTCAAAGAAGCGGTGATGTTGTGTGCGACATGCTGGTGGAGCGCAGGCACACCTTTCTTTGAGAAGTAGTGCCGACTGGGCATCTGGTACTGGGGCACTGCGACGGACATAAGGTCTCAAAAATCCTCTGTGTCCACCAGGCGGAAAGGCAGCATTTCTGTAGCCAAGAGCTTGCAGATGGTGAAATTCAACCTCTTAGCTTTCTCATGGCTAGGAGGAAATGGTCTTTTACTTGTCCACATCTGAGGGACCGAGGGCTGGCTATTGTGCTTAGACGGGGTTGATAAGGGTGTCCCCGGCACACTGCCGGTCTGTGAGGAAGATGCAGGTGGACATGTTAGGTTGCCTTGATCCAAAGGTGGTGCTATCGATGTCGGACAGCGCTCAACACCAGCTGGTGTTACCACCTCCAAAGAAAATGATGACCTGCCAATCACGCTGGCTGTTGCGGGTAAAGAGGTGGCAGGTCTGCGCCCCAAAACAGGTGTGACTGCTGTCCCCCCAGTCACAGAGGATGAAGAGGTCGCGGATGCACAAGATATGGCAGACGGTGATTGGCCCGGCCGGCTAGGCCGCATTGTAGCACACTGAGCTTCCCACTGCAACTTATGCTTCATGTCCATGTGCCGGTTCATGCATGAAGTACTCAAACTATGTATTTTTTGGCCTCTACTTAGCTTTTGCTGACAAATGTTACAGATAACACGAGTTGGGTCATCTTTATCGATCTGAAAAAATGCCCAGGCTATGCAAGGCTTAGCACCCATGCGACCTGAAGAGCCACCACGACTTGTGGTGAGAGGCAGAGTTGTGTTTGAGGATGCAGTTGTTGACGTGCTTCCAGTACTACGTCTCTGTCCAGGAAGGCGCAACCTGACCTCGTCGTCACTAGCATCTTCCTCCACCTCCTCTGCTGACCTCATCTCTTGGCTGACTGTGGGTTGACGGTAAGTGGGATCTCCGACCTCATCATCATCACCCTGTGCGTTATCACACCCGTCGTCCTCAGAGCCAACCTGTTCCTGCCCTGACAAAAAACTAAAGTTGTCGCTCCAATCAGGTATTTGAGTCTTATCATCGTCTTCCTCATTGTCTCCACCAACAGGAGTTACAGTTTGGGAATGAGGGTCTACATTATGGTCAGAACCTTCTGCGTCTGGTCCTGGATCCGACTCATAAAGATTCTGGGCATCAGTGCAGATCATTTCCTCGTCTGGATTCACAGAAGCTCTGGAGTCGACCTCTGATTCCCAGGCTATAGTATGAGTAAACAGCTCTGCAGACTCAACCATCTGTTCTACCTCATACTCAGACGGGCAGCTGGAGATTTGGGAGCTGTGAGGAAGCAAGTGCGATTTGGGTGACACCTTTGAGGACTGGAGTATTTGTGATGTTGAAGTTGATGTGGAGGAGAGCCCACTTAAAGTAGCACTTGATATCCGTTGAAGCACCTGCTGTTTTTGTGCCTCATCTGGAATTTGTAGCGATTGGCGTGGCCGTAAGAAAGGGATCTTATCACATTGTCCGCTAAAAGAAGTAGACATTTTAGTTTGGCTGGAAGATGGTCTTTCTTCTGCAGATGTTACTGTTGCTTTAACACCTACCCCACGGACACAACCTTTTTTCCCCTTCCCAACACGCCTATTCCCCTTTCCACCAGCAGCAGGCCTTTTTCCACTCATTTTGGTGGTTAACTAATTCACAACTCTGGAGTTGTTTGCACAAAAAAACAATGGATGGTAACCGAGCAGAGCTGAGTGGCCAAACTGTGGTATTAGGCCAAAACTATTGGCTGGGTTAGATGCAGAAAAAAATTATTTTGAATTTGCAAAATGATGGAGGTCAGTATAGATGGACTAATACAAATAGTCCCACACACTGCTAGAAGCCCAAATATTTTTTCAGAGGTACTGTAGATGCAGATAAAAATTATTTTTAATTTGCAACCTGATGGAGGTCAGTATAGATGGACTAATAGACCAAGTCCCACACACTGCTAGAAGCCCAAATATTTTTTCAGAGCTAGATGCAGAAAAAAATTATTTTTAATTTGCAACCTGATGGAGGTCAGTATAGATGGACTAATAGACCAAGTCCCACACACCGCTAGAAGCCCAAATATTTTTTCAGAGCTAGATGCAGAAAAAAATTATTTTTAATTTGCAACCTGATGGAGGTCAGTATAGATGGACTAATAGACCAAGTCCCACACACTTCTAGAAGCCCAAATATTTTTTCAGAGCTAGATGCAGAAAAAAATTATTTTTAATTTGCAACCTGATGGAGGTCAGTATAGATGGACTAATAGACCAAGTCCCACACACCGCTAGAAGCCCAACTATTTTTTCAGAGCTAGATGCAGAAAAAAATTATATTCAATTTGCAACCTGCTGGAGGTCAGTATAGAAGGACTAATAGAACAAGTCCCACACACTGCTAGAAGCCCAAATATTTTTTCAGAGCTAAATGAAGAAAAAAATTATTTTTAATTTGCAACCTGATGGAGGTCAGTATAGATGGACTAATAGACCAAGTCCCACATACTGCTAGAAGCCCAAATATTTTTTCAGAGCTAGATGCAGAAAAAAATTATTTTTAATTTGCAACCTGATGGAGGTCAGTATAGATGGACTAATAGACCAAGTCCCACACACTGCTAGAAGCCCAAATATTTTTTCAGAGCTAGATGCAGAAAAAAATTATATTCAGTTTGCAACCTGATGGAGGTCAGTATAGATGGACTAATAGAATGATGCTATGCCCAAAAGATTTTACTTCACTAGGTGCAGTAAAAAAATTGGTATTCTATACACAGGTGGTATATCTTGCAACACAGATAGGCTACTCCACTGACTAACACACTCTGCAATAGGCCAAAAAGGATTAGCTTTGCTAGATTCAGCCAAATGCTGTGAAAAAACTTGCACAGCACTGGCACAGACCTGCCTGGCAAAAACTGATAGGAACTCATGTAACCTAGTCCTGAAAAGGACTCCAATTACAATTAGTCTTTACTCCCACAACCTATCTATTTAAGAGCACAGACCTCCCTGATAAAAGTCGTAGGAAATGCTGTAACCTAGTCCTTAAAAGGACTGCAATCACAACTATTCCCTACTCCCAAGCTATCTGTATATTTGTGCGAAAATTGGCTTGAAATTAACAAGGTATAGCGCACACAGCAACAGCGGTGCCGTCTAACACGCAGCTGCAGCAGTGAGAAAATGGTGGCGACGGGGAAAATGGCTTGGTCTTATAGGGCAAGGACATGTGACATACACTGCCAATGACACATGCCCTTGCTTGTGTGAAAAAAAGCACTTCGCTCCGTGTGTGCGCTGCTGATAGGCTGACAGATTGCACCTCCCCACTGCAAATGCGGGAAAGAGAAAAAAAAATGGAGATCTTCATTGTTCCTGCAGAGATCCATCCCCTGCCCCTCCCCCCACCCCGCTGTACACTCAAACTGCGTATTAACATTAATTTTCATCATTACTGAGAAAAAATCCAGTTATGATTTTGGTGCACGAACAGTTATCGAACATAACCTCGAACAGCCGAATTTTTCTCAAATTGTTCGTGTTCGCCGAACGGCTCGAACACCGCCCAAAACAGCTCGAATTTGAGATTGGCGAACAGTTCAAGTAGAACAACGCTCATCTCTAATCAAGATTAAAAATGTGGTACTCAGTAAGGGTAATTTTTTTCAGACCAAGCAGAGGGAAAAAAATATGGAATCACTCAATTCTCGCTACAACACGAGAGATGTCAATTGAAACAAAGGAGAGGATTATCAAACTCTTAAAAGAAGGTAAATAATCATGCAATGTTGCAAAAGATATTGGTTGTTCACAGTCAGCTGTGTCTAAAATCTGGACCAAATACAAACAACATGGGAAGGTTGTTAAAGGCAAACTTACTGGTAGACCAAGGAAGACATCAAAGCGTCAAGACCGGAAACGTCATCAGTAGTGCGACCAATAATGCGACAGTGGGCAGGGCTTAGTCTTTAAATAGGCCGCCCACAAACATGGCGGTGAGCTCTGATCATTGAGCTATGGTTGTGTTCATGTGTGGACGCATGTATGTTTGAGCTCCACGTGCTCTCTTGCTGCTCTAGCTTTGGACAGGCAGGTTTAGCTGGGGATAGGCAGCCTTAGCTGAAGGGAGGCAGGTAGTTCCGTTTGACAGTCTGGCTCCGACAAGGGGGTCGCTATACACCCCGAGCAGACTGCGGACTCCGTATTCCTGGCACCGCCTGTTAGCCACATGGAGAGTTACTCCGCAGTCCGGTCGCACACCGGCTGGGAGCACGTATACGCCGGCGTGAGTCACACACACTTCTTAGCGTCTGCTGCGTAGCCTCTGTGCAGTTAACAGGGCTACGGCTACGTTATTTGTCACACATCTCTCGTGCAGTTAATGGAGATAGTGCGAATCCCTTTTCCAGTCTCGGTGTGCAGTAACACTGGAGGGATTTATATATTAGTTGGTTGTTTTACCTTCTTACCCGGAAGGTGTTAGGCCGCAGTCTTCTAGGCTGCATCGCGGACCCCGGGTTCAGTTGCTTTCCATTATTAATAAAGTTGTTTGCAACCGTCCCCATAACAGATGAGGTAGCAAAAACTTAGTGGCAGATTACTTTTAAGGAATTTTCATTGTCACATATCCTGTATTTCAAATCATGATATGAACTACTGTGCATGTCTACAGATGATCTCTTAGTAGTTTCTATAGACAAAAAGATCCTTTTAATTTTGGCAGCAAAATTAAAAATGATTAAGTGTCTCTCCAGGTCATAACTACATGGACTGAAAATATATAAAAAAAGAGTTTTATAATAATTATATAACGGATCCCCATTTAGCTTAGAAGAAGATCTTCAAAAACAGCCAAATAGAGCCACCTCCGCATTTATTTCTCTCTTTTATAGTTAAGAAGTTAAGAGATTTCCATTCTGGGTATAGGTGCCAATCCAAAATGGGGCTCCTATCAGACACTTATGGCGTACCCTTTGAAATACTCTTTAACTAAATTACATGCCTTGATACTGGATATAATGCTGATTTTCAGCAAATAATGCAAAATTAATAGGTTATTCACAAAAACAAGTTATCCCACCCTATGATAAGATGGAGGATACCTTGTAGGGATACAAACACTGGGTCCCTCAGTGATCCCAAAATCCAGACTATGAAACAATAAGAAATTTATTGTTTATAGCAGAGGTCCCCAACCTTTCTTGCACCAGGGACCGGCTTTAAGCAAGACCAGTTTTCCACGGCCCGGTGGGGGTTGGGGCGGGGCTTTGGTCATATGGGGGTGGGGTTATGGAGGGGTGGAGCTGTATGGGGAGGATGCTGGCGGGACCTCGGTGTACAGCGCTGCTAAGTAGCAGCATTGTACATTGAGCGTCAGTGTATACAGCGCTGCTGCTTAGCAGCGCTACACACTGAACACCGGTACCGGGAGCCGCGTCACTGAAGCCAGTCTGCTACCCCAGCACGCCCCACATAACATGTTCTGCCGGGGGCGTGTCAGTGAGGAGAGCCTGCCGCCCCACCCCGTCAGGAACACACCATGCTGTGCAGGAGGGCCGCGTCACTAAGACCCGCCCGACGCCCCACCCCGTCCTGCATAATGTTCTCTGCCGGGAGCTGCGAGCTGTCACGGCTTTGGCAGAAAACCAGGCGCAGGGCCGCGGAGCTAGCTGTCAGCGGCGCCGCGGACCGGCTGAAAAACCCCAACGGCCCGGTCCTGGTCCGCGGACCGGCGGTTGGGGACCTCTGGTTTATAGGACTTCTGAGTAGAGCGCTATTCCTGGCAGTCCCATAAATAGAATAAAGCGACAGTCGAGCATGTGCACCTCCTATCCATTCAAGCTATGGTTCCAAAACCCCAATCTTGAGATTGTTGCTGGCCCAGCTGTTGGAGACACTAGAGATCAGCATGTTATCCACTATCCCATGGACAGAAGATAACTTGTTTTTTGAGGAATAACCCTTTAATATTTCTTAACACATGTAAGTTGAATTACTAAAAGTAGGAAAAGACTTGATGCCTGCTAATCCTTTATTCCAGTACAAAGATTGACTGAATTCCGATATTGTGATAGTACCTAATACCAAATTGGGTCGATTAAGAGGAAAAAAAAGAAGAAAAAGGGGAAAGAAAACATAAAACAGAGCAAAGCGACCCATTATTTTATTTTAAAGCCACCACAAATGTCTTATAAACTTGGCCTTAGTTCCATTTCAAAAGTGCAAGACTCATGTTTTACTAGACTAAAATATTCACATTTGAAAGTAACTGCAAAAAAAACCCTTTCTCATCTGTTTCTCTATGAGTAAGGAGATTATGAAATAGTTTCACTTCAACAGGGATTATAGCTATTGCTGCATTCTGTACTCTTAATGTCATAATAAAAAATAAGTTTTCCGTTTCAATTCTTTATATTTTAAATGTTTAAACCAGGGATGTCAAACTCAAACCCACAGAGGGCCAAAATGAAAAACTTGTACAAAGTCATGGGCCAACCGGTATACAGTATAATGGGCCCCACATAGTCCTCCATACAGAATAGTGGGCCCCACATAGTCCTCCATACAGTATAAGGGCCCCACATAGTCCTCCATACAGAATAGTGGGCCCATATAGTCCTCCATATAGAATAATGGCCCCACATAGTCCTTCATACAGTGTAATGGCCCCACATAGTCCTCCATACAGAAAAATGGGCCCATATAGTCCTCCATACACAATAATGGCCCCACATAGTCCTCCATACAGAATAATGGCCACACGTAGGGGTGGCGGTTCTGGTGTCGCAGGCCAAATAAAACCACCATGCGGGCCAGATTTGGCCCACAAGCCAGAGTTTGACATGTATGGTTTAAACGATAAAACGACATTCTGAACAGACACTAAGCTGTCTATGTATGCCCTGTATATTATCATCATAGCTTTGCTGAACTATTAAACTAAATAGTCAAAATCCCCAAAAATTGGCATCTAATTTGTAAATTACACCAGAGGAAACAATACGCATAGTCAAATCTTTTGAAAAACAAATAAAATCCTTAAAGCACAAAAGAAAGTCCTTATTGAATAATTCTTTTATCCAGAATGAATTTCATCCTTACATGAAAAGTTTCAGAGAAATTCTTTAGAATAGATAATCTTAGTAATAATCACCACAGTGAACAAAAATCCACAAACTTCGTTGTGAACAGTCCGTGCGCTCTGAGGCACTGAAGGTGCGGAGACAGAGAAGCAGAGACGCTGTCTGACGATCTGAGGGTCAGCGCCTGCAGCGACATTTCGGGGGTCCTTCTCCTTTCTCAAACCTTGATTAGTAGTACTCGGCCCACCTATGCCAGCCATCTTTAAAAATAGTTAATGGCCTCAGATGTGTATAACTGTATTTTAGCTGTTGTTAATTATTGGTGAGGGACACAAGAGGTGGTGCTACTAGTTCTAGGTTCATGAGTACAGAAGACTCATTATTGTAAGTCAGCAGAATTGTCATGATTACAGTTCTTCCATTTGGAAGCAAATGTTTATTATTCGCTTTATTCACAGAAAGTTATTTGGTGTGTCAAGTAAATATTATATTTTAATCGCATACTATAAGAGAAAAATATAGTATAATTACTAGAAATTGGCAAAATTATGTGAGCGACAGTGAATTCTCTTCAAAATTTTCAAAACCTGTATTCTCCTGCTGACTTCCATTTTGCTGAACCATAGTGGGTCGACAAACTGTTAAAAAATAACTAATTTTCACCTTACAACTCACTTCCCTGAGCAGGCCTGCAGTTTGTTGTCCCCCATTCAGTGCCTTTTCTTACCATCACCAGATGCTGACACTTTTTAACGCTAGGAACTGGGACCTTCCCTGCACATGTGCGTTGTAAGTCATGACATGCCGTCAGTTTAGGTCTTCCGACTGCAGCCAAGCTCGTGATGTCCCTGCGCATGTGCTTTTTTAGGTCACGATGTCGCTAAGTCTCAGACAAGCATGAAGAGGCCAGAGGTTTCAGTGCCCGGCATCGGTAAGAAGAGGCTCTGAGAACCGGACAGCAACAGGGTATTAATTGTTTTTTTTTCTACATCTTACTGGTATTATGCTTTGGCATTAAATTTTCTGCAGATCGAATTTCCCTGTAACATTCATGCAATTTAGTGAACTTAAATCTTGGCAGATTCAATCTTCTCTAATAATTACTCAAACTTAAAAGTTTGGTCTTATTTCTCAAGCAGCAGTGCATTGTTCCCCATTCTCCTGACTTCCCTGTTACTGCCATGGCCACGGTTCCCAGACACTTCCGGACTGCAGCTTTATTGAGCTGCTGGTCTGAACTGTGTGTTCTCCTGATACCACTGAATAAGGCAGCCTTGCTTCTACAGCATTTAGAGAGAAGAAGAGAGATGACCAGGATAAAGAAGTAACCATGTGCTCCAACGATCCTGGCCAGCCTCAATACAATGCTTACAAGCTCAGAAGGAAAGAGCTTGGAAGCACTTTGAATGTTCATCTACTGCTCCCTGACACTGAGCTGTAAATGACAAAAGAGAGAACTAGTTATATCAGCAGAATATGGATATAATTTAATAATTATTTTGCAAAGTTTCTTGTTTTTACAAGCACTAACCAAACATAACCATCTAAGACGAATTCACCCAATCCCATGGATGTTACCAGAAAATTTGATCCGCAGATAATTTATTTCATTTTTTTAATTTATTCACAAACTCTTAAAATATGTCCACTATTCTGAATCATTTTAATTTGAATGTGGCAAGTGCATATGATTATTAAATATACATGTGCTCTATATTTTTGTATCTATGATCACAAAATATGCATATGTTCTGTTGTTTGAGTTTGGTTTATAGATGGCTACATACTTTCTAATTTTTGTTCATTTTTTTCAGGGTCATTTTAAAATGTGGCAAACTCAGCTAAAATTGTTTGCACCTAAGAGCACCAAAATAAAGAAAATTGTCATATTCTATTCCCTGAACAAAGAAATTAGCCATATTGTGTGCCCTGAATAAATAAATTAGCCACAATATTCCCCCAACAAATTAAACATAAAGGCGGCATAATAACATCAGCATATTTCCTGTGTGACAGAGAAAATGCGGGGCATTGATGTATCACTTAGTTAACAGGCTGTAGCAGTAATGATAGAGTCACAGTTCACTCTGCTCCAGATCTTGAGCTGTGTATAATCCCACCTGCACCACTGATTAGCAGCTTTCTATTGTATAGTGAGAGAGAGCTGATAATTATTGTTGGGCGCAAGGTTGGAATAAGATGCACAAGGTCAGTCGTCCTGTAGTGATGATCTCCTGCTAATTAAACACTGATTGTATTGAAATAGCAAAACACAGTCCAGTAAGTGACATATCATTGTAATCACAGCCTCTACTCCTACATTATACTGCTTTTAGATTACATAGCAAAAAGCTGCTGACAGATTCCCTTTAAATATGCACATTTTAAAGTGTTAAAACAGTGAACTTATAATGAGGCTGTATACTATTATTTCTTAGTGACTGAACTGGTCAGCTAGGCATTTAAATTGATGAAATTGCCAAATTGCTACTCTTAGCCAATCTGCATGCATGTCAGACAACCTATTGTGGTTAACTGACCAAAATCAGTCATAGCAGTATACATACATTGACCTCAGCAATATACACTGCTCAAAAAAATAAAGGGAACACTTAAACAACAGAATATAACTCCAAGTAAGTCAAACTTCTGTGAAAGCAAACTGTCCACTTAGGAAGCAACACTGATTGACAAATCAATTTCACATGCTGTTGTGCAAATAGAATAGAATCATAGAATCATAGAATGGAAGAGTTGGAAGGGACCTCCTGGGTCATCTGGTCCAACCCCCTGCTCAAAGCAGGATTCACTAAATCATCTCAGACAGATGTCTGTCCAGCCTCTGTTTGAAGACGTCCATTGAAGGGGAACTCACCACGTCTCGTGGCAGCCTGTTCCACTCATTAATCACCCTAACTGTCAAAAAGTTTTTTCTAATATCTAATCTGTGTCTCCTCCCATTTAGTTTCATCCCATTGCTTCTAGTCTTTCCCTGTGCAAATGAGAATAAAGATGATCCTTCTACAATGTGACAGCCCTTGACATATTTGTAGACAGCTATTAAGTCTCCTCTCAGTCTTCTTTTTTGCAAGCTAAACATTCCCAAATCCTGCAACCGTTCCTCATAGGACATGGTTTGCAGACCAGTCACCATTCTGGTCGCTCTTCTCTGAACTTGTTCCAGTTTGTCTATGTCTTTTTTAAAATGTGGTGCCCAAAACTGTACACAGTATTCCAGATGAGGTCTGACCAAAGAGGAGTAAAGACCGATAATGACTTCACGTGATCTAGACTGTATGCTTCTGTTAATACATCCCAGAATTGTATTTGCCTTTTTTGCTGCTGCATCACACTGTTGACTCATGTTCAGTCTATGATCTATTAGTATACCTAAGTCTTTTTCACATGTACTGTTGCTTAGCTCTATTCCTCCCATTCTGTATATGCTTTTTTCATTTTTATTGCCCAGATGTAGTACTTTGCATTTTTCCCTGTTAAAAACCATTCTGTTGGTTGCTGCCCACTGCTCCAGTTTATTTAGGTCTTTTTGAATCCTCTCTCTCTCTTCTCTAGTATTAGCTATCCCTCCTAGCTTTGTGTCATCAGCAAATTTAATCAGTTTACCCTCAATTCCTTCATCTAAATCATTGATGAAGATGTTGAACAATACAGGTCCCAGGACAGAGCCCTGTGGTATCCCACTTGAGACATTCATCCAGCTGGATGTGAAGCCATTTACAACCACCCTTTGAGTCCGATCACTAAGCCAGTTATGAATCCACCTAACAGTTGCCTGGTCCATTACATACTTGGTCATTTTTTCAATAAGGATGGTGTGAGATACTTTGTCAAATGCTTTGCTGAAGTCAAGATATACTATATCTACAGCATTTCCCTGATCCACCCAGTCAGTGATTCTGTCATAGAAGGAAATTAAGTTAGTCTGACATGACTTGTTAGTTACAAACCCATGCTGACTCTGGTTAATCACTTCATTCTTATCCAGGTACTTACATACATGATGTTTAATAATTTGTTCAAAGATCTTTCCTGGTATAGAAGTCAGACTCACCGGCCTATAGTTCCCTGGGTCCACCTTCTTCCCCTTTTTGAAGATAGGAACAACATTTGCTCTTCTCCAGTCTTCTGGGACTTCTCCTGTTCTCCAAGAATTTTCAAAGATTATGGAGAGTGGTTCTAAAATTTCTTCTACGATCTCCTTCAGTACTCTGGGGTGTAATTCATCTGGACCTGGAGACTTGAACTCATTTATGTTAGCTAAATATTCCCTCACAATCTTTCTGTTTACAGATAACTTGGATTGTTCTATTCCTTTAAAAGGACAGTGAAAATCAGTTGATGTTACATTTTCTTTCTGAGAGAAAACAGATGCAAAATAGGAATTAAAAAGTTCGGCCTTCTCAACATCCTCTCTTACCATTTCTCCATTTTCATCCTGTAAAAATCCTATAGCATCTTTGACTTTTCTTTTACTTTTGACATACCCCCAAAATCCTTTTTTATTGCTTTTGACATCTCTTGCAAGCCTTAATTCATTGTCAGCTTTAGCTAACCTGATACGTGCCCTGCAGGATCTGCAGACTGCATTATAATCTTCTTTAGATATGCCTCCCTCTTTCCATTTAATAAACATTTCTTTCTTTCTTTTTAGCATGTGTTTAAGTTCTGTGTTCATCCATCCTGGTTTCCTTAAATGCTTCCCATTCTTCCTACTTTTCGGGATTGTTAACGATTGTGCTTTGAGAATCTCATTTTTAAAAATTTCCCATCCTTCCTGGACATTTTTGTCCTTAAGGACATCCAGCCATTGGATCCCTCCTATTCTCTTTCTGAGTCTCTTAAAATCTGCCTTTCTAAAATCTAACCTTGAAGTTTGAGTCTTCACATGTCTTCCTCCTCTAGTTATTCAAAATTCTATAATAGCATGATCGCTGCCTCCTAGGGTCCCAGCCACCTTTACCTCCTCAACCATTTCCTCCCTGTTTATAAGGATTAGATCCAAAGTAGCAGATCCCCTTGTTTTCTCCCCTACCTTTTGGAAGATAAAGTTGTCAGCAAGAGAGGATAAGAATTTGCTTGACCTGTTAGTTTTACTTGAGAGAGATTCCCAACAAATGTCTGGATAGTTGAAATCTCCCATGACCACTACGTCATATTTTTTGGAGAACTTGGTCATTTGATACATAAAGAGCTCATCCATATCTTCAGCTTGCCCAGGTGGCCTGTAGTAAATGCCTACAATGGTGTCCTTTCCGTTGTTCTCTCCTTGTATTCTTACCCAAACAGTTTCCACAGAACTCCCAGTCTCTGAAGCATCAATCTCTGTGCAGATATACGCTTTTCTAACATACAATGCGACACCTCCTCCTCGTTTATCAATTCTGTTTCTTGCAAATAAGTTGTATCCTTTTAGCCTTTTATTCCAATCATGTGTATCGTCCCACCAAGTTTCAGTGATTCCAATGACATCATATTCCTTTTCCTGCATTAGTAGTTCCAATTCTCCTTGTTTGTTGCCCATGCTTTGTGCATTTGTATAAAAACATTTTAGTTTGTGATTGGTTTCTCT
The DNA here is from genome assembly GCF_046119375.1 of Phyllobates terribilis. Lineage (NCBI taxonomy): Eukaryota > Metazoa > Chordata > Amphibia > Anura > Dendrobatidae > Phyllobates > Phyllobates terribilis. Next base: position 192,384,937 of record NW_027362771.1, on the reverse strand, counting down.
TCCTCCCATATTTTTATTTAGATTTTTTTGTCTTTGTTCTTTCTTTCCACTTCCAGTAGCAGAGATCTCAATAGTATTTGTCAGCTGTATGGCTTTTTCTGGCCTTTTGCTTCCCTTCCCACATTGTTCTAGTTTAAAGCTCTCCTGATGAGTGTAGCAAGGCGACTTCCAAATACATGTTTTCCAGTCTTCGTAAGGTGCACCCCATCTCTAGCAAGTAGTCCATCGTATAGGTAATTCATCCCGTGATCCAGAAATCCAAATCCTTGTTGACGGCACCATCGACGTAGCCAGTTGTTCACCTGTAGAATCTTATTCCACCTCATTGTTCCATGGTCATCCACTGGGAGGATGGATGAGAAGACCACCTGCGCTCCCAATTCTTTCACTTTCTTGCCTAAGTCTTCAAAGTCACTGCAGATGGTTTCCAGGTCCTTTCTTGAGGTGTCATTTGTCCCCACATGTATTAGCAGGAATGGGTAGTGATCTGTATGTCTGAAGAGTCTTGATATCCTGTCAGACACATCTTTAATTTTTGCTCCTGGAAGACAGCACATTTCTCTTGAGGTTATGTCTGGTCTGCAGATAGCGGCCTCTGTTCCTCTTAACAGGGAATCCCCCATGACCACCACTCTCCGTTTTTTCTTCACAACATTCTTCTTTCTCCATCCAGGAGGATTCTGAGGGCTTACAAGGTTATTCATTGCTGGCAAAGTCTTATTTTGCTGTATTTCTTCATGGTTCTCCTGCGTGAGAGCCTGGTACTGGTTCCTGAGCAGTATGGGTGCTGACTGCCTCTCGATCCTCCTGCTTCTGTGGGTCACATGCTTCCATTCCTCTGTTTCGTCAGAATAGACAATAGATGGAAATTATTGGCAATTATCAAGACACCCTCAATAAAGGAGTGGTTCTGCAGATGTGGACCACAGATTACATCTCAGTACCAATGCTTTCTGGCTGATGTTTTGGTCACTTTTGAATGTTGGTTGTGCTTTCACACTTGTGGTAGCATGAGACAGACTCTACAACCCACAGAAGTTGCTCAGGTAGTGCAGCTCATCCAGGATGGCACATCAATGCGAGCTGTGGCAAGAAGGTTTGCTGTGTCTGTCAGCGTAGTGTCCAGAGGCTGGAGGCGCTACCAGGAGACAGGCCAGTATACCAGGAGATGTGGAGGGAGCTGTAGGAGGGCAACAACCCAGCAGCAGGACCACTACCTCCGCCTTTGTGCAAGGAGGAGCAAGAGGAGCACTGCCAGAGCCCTGCAAAATGACCTCCAGCAGGCCACAAATGTGCATGTGTCTGCGCAAATGATTAGAAACCGACTCCATGAGGGTGGTATGAGGGACCGATGTCCACAGATTGGGGTTGTGCTCACAGCCCAACACCGTGCAGGACGCTTGGCATTTGCCACAGAACACCAGGATTAGCAAAGTCGCGACTGTAGCCCTGTGCTCTTCACAGATGAAAGCAGGTTCACACTGAGCACATGTGACAGATGTGACAGAGTCTGGAGACGCCGTGGAGAGCAATCTACTGCCGGCAACATTCTTCAGCTTGACCGGTTTGGCAGTGGGTCAGTAATGGTATGGGGTGGCATGTGCTTGCCAGAGGTAGCCTGACTGCCATTAGGTACTGAGATGAGATCCTGAGACCCCTTGTGAGACCATATGCTGGTGCGGTTGGCCCTGGGTTCCTCCTAATGCAGGACAATGCCAGACGTCATGTGGCTGGAGTGTGTCAGCAGTTCCTGCAAGATGAAGGCATTGAAGCTATGGACTGGCCCGCCCGTTCCCCAGACCTGAATCCGATTGAGCACATCTGGGACATCATGTCTCGCTCCATCCACCAATGTCACGTTGCACCACAGACTGTCCAGGAGATGGCGGATGCTTTAGTCCAGGTCTGGGAGGAGATCCCACAGGAGACCATCCGCAACCTCATCAGGAGCATGCCCAGGCGTTGTAGGGAAGTCATACAGGCACGTGGAGGCCACACACAATATTGAGCCTCATTTTGACTTGTTTTATGGACATTACATGAAAGTTGGATCAGCCTGTAGTGTGTTTTTCCACTTTAATTTTGGGGGTGACTCCAAATCCAGGACTCCATTGGTTAATAAATTTGATTTCCATTGATGATTTTTGTGTGATTTTGTTGTCAGCACATTCAACTTTGTACAGAATAAAGTATTCAATGAGAATATTTCATTCATTCAGATCTAGGATGTGTTATTTGAGTGTTCCCTTTATTTTTTTGAGCAGTGTATTTAAAACGAATCTGTCAGTAGGATCAAACCTCTTAGCTGTCAATATGTATATGTAGGTCATAGGAAGCTGAATAAAATGATACCTTGATATCTGCGATCTGATGTCTTATTCCAGAGACATACACATTTTTCTTAATATTTAAATGTTAAGATTTATGAGCCAGACACAGATCTGCATTAGAATCTGCCTCCAGAGCTTATTTTCAATAAAAAAGGGCATTACCAGTGTGAGACATGTAATGACTGACAGTCTGCTCTCCCGATCTCACTGCAGAACCACCTTTAATGTAAAATAATTTCTGGAGGCATATCAATGTCCGGCTCATAGCCTGAAACAGCTCTTTTACATGTAAGAAAAATGTGGATTTCACTGGAATAATAATTTGGATTGCTGATATCAAGGTTTAATTTTACTCAGCTTCCTATGACCTGCATGCCCATAAAGAAAGCTTAGGTGGATTGATCCTACTGATAAATTCCCTTTAAGATGTTTATAGTTTTGAGCGCATCTTTTAATGAGAATTGCTTTTTTTAATATCTTTATAAACGTAGTAAAAATGGAAGAAAAGTTCTTAAGTTGCTCTCCCTATATCAGAGCTTTAGCTGTTTCTATAACTCACCTTTTCTGTCTTATCTAGGCCTTTGCGGTACAATATAAATGCTTTATGACATTAATTCATGCTCTCCATCTGTCGTACTCTGTATAACAAAATTGGCAAGTAAGCTGCTAATAACAGGAATTGCTAGTGATGGTTATAAATGAGCGAATCTGACAGAATTCAAATCCTGCAGATTTGCTTGAATTCAGCAGAGAAAATCAATTTTTAATGAATTTATTTGATTTGAATCAAATTTGCCAATTAAAGACATTTATTATTCTCAGAGTTTTCTTGAGATTCCAGTTTATAATAAATGTAGAATTAAAAAATAAATAAATATAATACCTCTCCACCCGTCATGTGTCCCACCACTTAACTCTCTCTGGCTGTGGTGTCACACAAGATGAGGGAAAGACTAAGTGCACAACAACAGAAAGAGTGGGAGGAAGCCCAAAATACTAGGGAAAGGGTGAGTGGAGACCCCTAGGCCGATCTGACAATACCCTGACTCCCCTAACATCCCTAAATAGATTCCGCACCTATCGCCGACCAGGAAACCTAATCCCTGACTGCCCCTAGCGATAGACCCTAGATAGGGAGGGGACGGGGTGAGCACTAGTCAGCCCCCACTGCAACTAAAGACAAGCAGGTAAACAGACAAGGGAAACACTTAGCTTGAGAAGACACCAGACAGATCACGCCAACTATCCTCCAAGAGAACTGCAAGAAGACACTAGTACTTGAAGCCTGGGCAGAGGAAAATAGAGCTATCACCTGCGACTCTCTGGAGAGACTGAAGGTATTTAAACATCCAGCAAGGGTGTATCAATTAGCAGCAGAAGGTGGAGGTCACTGCTAGATCCTAGAGGGAGAAGGATATCACTACACTACAGAAATTAAAAGATCAAGAAGGTGCATGCAGAGCCAAGCACAATGGCCTTCTATAGCTGGATCCAGAATGACTGTCTGTCACACCTGACACACCCGTGACATGTGGTCACTATGCAAGGCTCATCGGCAGTGTCTAGGCCTAACATTGATGTGACATCGTAAGGCAATGCACATCATCACATCGTGAACATTATGATGTGCAGTCAGCACTAGAGGCACCTAAGAGCCCCAGAGAGTGACCTGAGTAGGAGAGATCCATGTGGCAAGACAGGAAGGGGCCGGGGAGAGTTAATTATTTTATGTACTGTATTTCCTCCTTCCCGTCTGTTAAAGTAACCCACCAAAATGACACCATTTAGGTGGATTTGAGCTTAGGATATTAAAAGAAAATGTGGTTTTGAGCTAATCAAATTTTTGGGTGAAATTTGATTCAAATTTGAAGGGCTTTAAATCAATTCACTCATCTCTAGTAGTGATCGGTGTGAAAACTGGAATATTGCAATATTGTTGTATGTGGATATTCATATAACTAAAATACACCATGAACAATATTAAATAAAAAACAATGTGAAATAATTAGTAATTTTTAAACTATACATATATATATATATATATATATATACAGTCATATGAAAAAGTTTGGGCACCCCTATTAATCTTAAGCTTAATGTTTTATAAAAATTGGTGTTTTTGCAACAGCTATTTCAGTTTGATATATGTAATAACTGTTGGATACAGTAATGTTTCTGCCTTGAAATGAGGTTTATTGTACTAACAGAAAATGTGCAATCTGCATTCAAACAAAATTTGACAGGTGCATAAGTATGGGCACCTCACCAGAAAAGTGACATTAATATTTAGTAGATCCTCCTTTTGCAAAAATAACAGCCTCTAGTCGCTTCCTGTAGCTTTTAATGAGTTCCTGGATCCTGGATGAAGGTATTTTTGACCATTCCTCTTTACAAAACAATTCCAGTTCAGTTAAGTTTGATGGTCGCCGAGCATGGACAGCCTCTTCAAATGATCCCACAGATGTTCAATGATATTCAGGTCTGGGGACTGGGATGGCCATTCCAGAACATTGTAATTGTTCCTCTGCATGAATGCCTGAGTAGATTTGGAGCGGTGTTTTGGATCATTGTCTTGCTGAAAGATCCATCCACTGCATAACTTCAACTTTATCACTGATTCTTGAACACTATTGCCAAGAATCTGCTGATACTGAGTGGAATCCATGCGTTCCTCAACTTTAACAAGATTCCCAGTGCCGGCATTGACCACACAGCCCCAAAGCATGATGGAACCTCCACCAAATTTTACTGTGGGTAGCAAGTGTTTTTCTTGGAATGCTGTGTTTTTTTGCCACCATGCATAACGCCTTTTTGTATGACCAAACAACTCAATCTTGGGTTCATCAGTCCACAGGACCTTCTTCCAAAAAGAAATAGGCTTCTTCAAATGTGCTTTTGCATACCTCAGCCGACTCTGTTTGTGCGTACTTGCAGAAACGGCTTCTTTCGCATCACTCTCCCATACAGCTTCTCCTTGTGCAAAGTGCGTTGTATAGTTGACCGATGCACAGTGACACCATCTGCAGCAAGTTGATGCTGCAGCTCTCTGGAGGTGGTCTGAGGATTGTCCTTGACTGATCTCACCATTCTTCTTCTCTGCCTTTCTGATGTTTTTCTTGTCCTGACACTTCTGGCCTTAACAAGAACTGTCCCTATGTTCTTCCATTTCCTTACTATGTTCCTCACAGTGGAAACTGACAGATTAAATCTCTGAGACAGCTTTTTGTATCCTTCCCCTGAACAACTATGTTGAATAATCTTTGTTTTCAGATCATTTGACAGTTGTTTTGAGGAGCCCATGATGCCACTCTTCAGAGGAGATTCAAACAGGAGAACAACTTGCAAGTGGCCACTTTAAGTAGCTTTTCTCATGATTGCATACACCTGGCTATAAAGTTCAAAGCTCAATGAGGTTACAAAACCAAAAAAAGTGCTTTAGTAAGTCAGTAAAAAGTAGGCAGGAGTATTTAAAACAAGAAAATGATAAGGGTGCCCATACTTATGCACCGGTCAAATTTTGTTTGAATGCAGATTGCACATTTTCTGTTAGCACAATAAACCTCATTTCAAGGCAGAAACATTACTGTGTCCAACAGTTATTACATATATCAAACTGAAATAGCTGTTGCAAAAACACCAATTTTTATAAAACATTAAGCTTAAGATTAATAGGGGTGCCCAAACTTTTTCATATGACTGTATATATATATATACAGTACAGACCAAAATTTTGGACACACCTTCTCATTTAAAGATTTTTCTGTATTTTCATGACTTTGAAAATTGTACATTCACACTGAAGGCATCAAAACTATGAATTAACACATATGGAATTATATACTTAACAAAAAAGTGTGAAACAACTGAAAATATATCTTATATTCTAGGTTCTTCAAAGTAGCCACCTTTTGCTTTGATGACTGCTTTGCACACTCTTGGCATTCTCTTGATGAGCTTCAAGAGGTAGTCACCGGAAATAGTTTTCACTTCACAGGTGTGCCCTGTCAGGTTTAATAAGTGGGATTTCTTGCCTTATAAATGGGGTTGGGACCATCAGTTGTGTTGTGCAGAAGTCAGGAGGTGACACAGCTGATAGTCCTACTGAATAGACTGTTATAATTTGTATTATGGCAAGAAAAAAGCAGCTAAGTAAAGAAAAACGAGTGGCCAACATTACTTTAAGAAATGAAGGTCAGTCAGTCCGAAAAATTGGGCAAACTTTGAAAGTGTCCCCAAGTGCAGCTGCAAAAACAATCAAGCGCTATAAAGAAACTGGCTCACATGAGGACCACCCCAGGAAAGGAAGACCGAGAGTCACCTCTGCTTCTGAGGATAAGTTTATCCAAGTCACCAGCCTTAGAAATCGCAGGTTAACAGCAGCTCAGATTAGAGACCAGGTCAATGTCACACAGAGTTCTAGCAGCAGACACATCTCTACAACAACTGTTAAGAGGAGACTTTGTGCAGCAGGCCTTCATGGTAAAATAGCTGCTAGGAAACCACTGCTAAGGACAGGCAACAAGCAGAAGAGACTTGTTTGGGCTAAAGAACACAAGGAATGGACATTAGACCAGTGGAAATCTGTGCTTTGGTCTGATGAGTCCAAATTTGAGATCTTTGGTTCCAACCACCGTGTCTTTGTGCGACGCAGAAAAGGTGAACGGATGGACTCTACATGCCTGGTTCCCACCGTGAAGCATGGAGGAGGAGGTGTGATGGTGTGGGGGTGCTTTTCTGGTGACACTGTTGGGGATTTATTCAAAATTGAAGGCATACTGAACCAACATGGCTACGACAGCATCTTGCAGCGGCATGCTATTCCATCTGGTTTGCGTTTAGTTAGACCATCATTTATTTTTCAACAGGACAATGACCCCAAACACACCTCCAGGCTGTGTAAGGGCTATTTGACCAAGAAGGAGAGTGATGGGGTGCTACGCCAGATGACCTGGCCTCCACAGTCACCAGACCTGAACCCAATCGAGATGGTTCGGGGTGAGCTGGACTGCAGAGTGAAGGCAAAAGGGCCAACAAGTGCTAAGCATCTCTGGGAACTCCTTCAAGATTGTTGGAAGACCATTTCCGGTGACTACCTCTTGAAGCTCATCAAGAGAATGCCAAGAGTGTGCAAAGCAGTGATCAAAGCAAAAGGAGGCTACTTTGAAGAACCTAGAATATAAGACATATTTTCAGTTGTTTCACACTTTCTTGTTAAGTATATAATTCCACATCTGTTAATTCATAGTTTTGATGCCTTCAGTGTGAATGTACAATTTTCATAGTCATGAAAATACAGAAAAATCCAGTAGACTGGACTAAAAATTCTGTTTGAGGACCAAAGCTCTAAGCAGGCCGATGTATATCCATGGTCACAGACGGAGGTCATTCACTTTCACCAACGTATAGTCACACTCCCATCATTCTACTTACTAAACATCATGAATTCTACTGTAATTCAAAACTCCAAAGATTGTAAATTCTTTACAAATGCAAGAGCCAATGCCATGACTGTTGGAGAGTGTTTAGTTGTCTGAACTTTTTACACAAGTATCAGTATGGGACATTACTAGAAAAATATAAACTAATATTACCATGAATCCTATGATTCCTAATCTCCCACTGGCAGTAATATAGTTCACAAATGACTTCTTATATTGTTTAATGTGAGAATATATTAAGACAATTTTATAAACTGGCATTATCAAAAAGCCCGCTGAAGTAAGATATGCCTAAATTATTAAGAGCCTGTACCGCTTAAAAAATGACACTTATTTCTATCACAGAAAAATTTATACCATGTCAACTTCTAATGTAAAATATAATAAAGTAGTCAGGCAGCAACAAGCCAAACCATAGAGCTCCTGCCTGGTGTGACATATCAAACCACTATGCTCCCCCCACTTTTTATAAAGTGTCATGAGCGGAAAAAGAAAAAAGTCACAAAACATTCTTAAAATATGGCATGTGCCATATTTTGGGACTGGCTTAGGAGAAATGATATACTGCCCCCTAAGTTTCAGAAGTTTCATAGGAACATGACACCCTTAGTGCATCAATGTTGCATGCATTACTGCCTATCTGATAACAGAAGTCCCGGAAACAAGAAGCACATTAAACTCACAGTGACATCTGTTGACTGTCAGCGATTGACACTTCTCTGTTCAGTTCCCCTGTCTTGCTCACAACAAATACATCTTTAATTCTTTTTTCCAAAATCAGATCAGTTACTCTTCATCATCATGTTTTACCAATAACAAATTACAGCTGTAACATGATTGTTTAGGGAAGTCAATGAACATAGTGACAATCAGTATGGCTGCATATTGACATACTGTACAAATAATATACAGTGACAGTTTTGGATTTCATTATTGATACATCCTCTTTCATTTTAGAATTATATATAAAATTGCATCAACCATGTAGCTAATGGTTGAAGGGATTTTCCACTTCTAGACCTTCTAACTAACTAGTGAACAATCAGGCTTCCATTACATATGTCCTGACTAGATATGTGTACAAAATGTGCACTATACTATACTTCACAAGAATTCCAGTTTTGGAACTTCTCTTTTCCACTTTGTCACTTCTTCCCTTTGGAGAATTATATTATGGATCATTATTATTATTATTATATTCTCCCTTTGGAGAACTATATATTACCTGCACGTAGTGTTGAGCGAGTATGTTCTGTTAACCCTTTCGCCGAGTATGCTCGGGCGAGCACCGAGTAGTTACAGCTGCTCGGTGTTATGTTTAAATCACTCCAGTGTGCATGATTTGCGACTGTTTGACAGCTTTATTACATGTGAGGAATAATTGTTTCTTTTGCATTCCTCACATGTAATAAAGCTGTCAAACAGTCGCAAATCATGCACACGGGAGTGATTTAAACATAACACCGAGCAGCTGTAACTACTCGGTGCTCGGCCCGAGCATACTCGGCGAAAGGGTTAACAGAACATACTCGCTCAACACTACCTGCACGTTATCCTTCACTACCCCTACACCTCAGCAGGCAAGATAAGTGATAAAGTCGATATTACCTGCATGTTATCCTTCACCTACACCTCAGCAGCCAAGATAAGTGATAAAGTCTATATGACCTGTATGCTATCCTTCACTACTCCTACACCTCAGCAGCCAAGATAAGTGATCCAGTCTATATGACCTGTATGCTATCCTTCACTACTCCTACACCTCAGCAGCCAAGATAAGTGATCCAGTCTATATGACCTGTACACTATTCTTCACTACCCCAACACCTCAGCAGCCAAGATAAGTGATCTACTCTATATTACCTGAATGCTATCCTTCACTACCGATACACCTCAGCAGCCAAGATGTGATCTAGTCTATATTACCTGTACTTAATCGTTCACTACCCCTACACCTCAGCAGCCAAGATAAGTGATCTAGTCTATATTACCTGCATGTTATCCTTCACTACCCCTACACCCCAGCAGCCAAGAAAAGTGATCTACTCTATATTACCTATACATGATCCTTCACTACCCCTACACCTCAGCAGCCAAAATAAGTAATCTAGTCTATATTACCTGTACGTAATCCTTCACTACCCCTACACCTCAGCAGCCAAGATAAGTGATCTAGCCTATATTTCCTGCACATAATCCTTCACTACCCCTACACCTCAGCAACCAAGATAAGTGATCTAGTCTATATTACCTGTATGTAATCCTTCACTACCTCTATACCTCAGCAGCCAAGATAAGTGATCTACTCTATATTACCTATACATGATCCTTCACTACCCCTATACCTCAGCAGCCAAGATAAGTGATCTAGTCTATATTACCTGTACGTAATCCTTCACTACCCCTACACCTCAGCAGCCAAGATAAGTGATCTAGTCCTATATTACCTGTATGTAATCCTTCACTACCCCTACACCTCAGCAACCAAGATAAGTGATCTAGTCTATATTACCTGTATGTAGTCCTTCACTACCTCTATACCTCAGCAGCCAAGATATGTGATCTACTCTATATTACCTATACATGATCCTTCACTACCCCTACACCTCAGTAGTCAAGATAAGTGATCTAGTCTATATTACCTGTACGTAATCCTTCACTACCCCTACACCTAAGCAGCCAAGATAAGTGATCTACTCTATATTACCTATACATGATCCTTCACTACCCCTACACCTCAGCAGCCAGGATAAGTGATCTAGTCTATATTACCTGTACGCAATTCTTCACTACCCCTACACCTCAGCAGCCAAGATAAGTGATCTAGTCTATGTTACCTGTATGTAATCCTTCACTACCCCTAGACCTCAGCAGCCAAGATAAGTGATCTACTCTGCACTGTATATGTTATATGGAGGTATGTGGATAACTCTGTAATAAATGACGCATTGTAATCCTAATTCAAGCACAGATATCCATTGACAATAAAGAACATACACATCCATTTTCAGTTTGATTTTTCTGTGATGGCAGCGAAGCCCAGACTCAGTACACCAATCTGCTTTTACACACAGATAATACTAGCCAAAAATGCCAATGGTGAAGAATATATTATTGATTTCTTTGAGAACAGTTAAAAAGATGAGATAGAATACCATTTAAACACAAGTTTCCTTTTAAATCTGCAACACGCAAAAATGACACAGTCAATGCACATTTTATGTAATTAGCAAAGCTAAACCAGTAATAGATCCAAAAGAAAATCTCTTTTTCCCTCTGATATCCATGTCTAGTTTGAGTGCAAAAAAACCCAACACTCAGTTAACAAATCCTAAGAGGTACTGCGAACGTGTAAGTATGGTTACATAGCTAAGCACATCAAAAGATAATGAGATAGTGTTACAGAAAAGATCTCATTATTTACCAAAATATTTTGACGATATATTTAGTTAATATAACTGCAATCAAAAGTGGACTACAAAAAATTCTAGTACTTACTGTTAAAGACTGGATTCGTAGAAGAGTGACCATTTTTATAAAAAAAAAGCAACACGAAAGGCAGAGCAGCAGAGGTAGTTTTGCTAATGTCACTCACCAGTACCAAAGCACAGTAGATTCAGAGTGAGAGAAGAAAAGAGAAGTGGCTGATAAGCGCATTTCCTAAAATCTAGCTGCTATAATAGGTTAAATGGAAGACATGACTATGCATTTTGTAAAGGAAAATGTAACAAAAGAAAACAAGAACATAGTTTAAGTACAAAGCAGTACATCTTATACTTCAGCATATCAGAGGGATTTCCTACTGTCTTAAAGGTCAAACTCTAAGGAAAAAAAGGAGAAAACTAGGTGGCCTCTGTTATTATTGTGAGGTTTTAAATCTAAAATGTAAGAAAAATCACAGGGCGATAATCAAGTAAACTGGAAAATTAGTTTAGTATTTTAATGGTCAAAAATGTTTAGTAAATTGAAGCATATATTTTGCAAATCAAGCTACTTTAACACATAACTTGCCAGATGTTCTTACATGGGAGACCAGGCTAACAGCAATCAAAAAAGAAAAAGATAAAAAGTGTGATCTTTATACTTTAGTAAATACTGGGTCTCAACATCTATTTAGGAATAAGCAGTAGTAAGATAGCCATGATAACATTTATATCATGGTTAAAGAATGAAATAGTCATGTTAGTTTCAACATGCAGAACCTTGTTTCCCTCAATAGCAGAGGCATCATAGGAAAGAAATACTGCTTTCATACTTTCAGGTCCTATTGACATGAACTTGATCAACTTAAAGTGGTTTTCCACCTTTAGGGGCATTTTTTTTCCCTAAATGCATGTATTTGGGCCTAAAATAATTTTTAGCAATTGGGTTTCATTAAACTTTTTGCACCATTTGGCTTCTAATGCCTTTGAGCTGCTATGTATGTTGCTGACTGGAGAATGAGCTACCTGAGAATTTGTCAATGAGCTCATTACAACAGTCATACAGGAGAGTTAGTATCTCTTTTATCTTGTTTGTACTAAGCTATAGGGATGAGCAGATCCGTGGATGTTCTGGTTTGTCCGGTTCCATAGAACTTTAGTACAAAGTTTGGTTCAGGTACCATAACTCTACCCGAAATTGAACCCGAACCCCATAGAAGTCACTGGGGAACTGAACTTTGGTGCTGTAAAAGGTCTCTTTCTCGCTCACCATCTGAACACTAAAACGAGCTTCCGGGAGATGTCTGTGTTCGGAATTCAGTGCCGGACCGACCCACAAACTTTGCAGTTTGGGTTTGCTCATCTCTACTAAGCTCCTCTCAGTTTATATATACTAATTCAAAGTTGAATGTGCAACAGATAATAGAGCCCAAAAGCCAAACAGTACAACATTTTTAATTAAAACTTAACTGCAAAAATGATTTTAACCCCAAATACAATTACTGTAAGGGGTAGTTCCCTTTAAGTAAAAAAATCCCAAAGTTGTAAAATCCCTCTAAAGAAGTTGTCTAGCCATCATTTTATTTTAAACTGCATAGAATGTTAAAAATTCTTACCACGTGCAATGATTGTCATAGCCAACGTGTCGATAGTTGACACATGACCTCCTACAGGAAAATACAAAGACCAATCGTGGATGGAGGAGCAGCGGGGAATCAGAACCATTTCTACAACTTTCTTTTTTTTCTTTTAAACCTGTTTTAAAAAAATGATGGCTGGACAATCCCTCAAAGGTTACATGTCACTCACTGATGTTAAAAGGGTGGGGACTAGTGATGATCGAGCATGCTCATTGCTCGAGATTTACGAGCATGCTCACGTGAGCACCTATTATCTTCAGTGTGCTCGGGGATTAAGTTTTCGTCGCTGCTCCGTGATCATGATTTGCGACTGTTTGACAGCTTTAATACATGTGAGGAATGCCTGTTTTTCCAGCATTCCTCACATGTATTAAAGTTGTGAAACAGTCGCAAATCATGTTCATGGAGCGACGAAAACTTAACCCCCGAGCACGCTGAAGAAAATAGGCGCTCGTCCGAGCATGCTGATAAATCACGAGCAACGAGCATGCTAGATCATCACTAGTGGGGACCTCACCAAGTTTGTTTCCTCAAAGCATTTACTAAGCATGATTTGGTTGATCTGGATGCTATTTTACAGAAGGACTGCAAGCAAGGAAACAGATTCCAAGCAGATATTTTCGGCAATGGATATTGATTAAAAGCTGGCAATACACATGTTGGCTAAATGTTAGTATCTTTCTTGACTACCCCATATACATGGGCGCTCATCCTGGCTGAGCATCCACGTGTATTTAATGGGAAGAGAGGAGAATGCTGCTGCCAAATTGGCAGCAGATCATCTCCTTTCATAATAAAAATATCGGGCATTGAACTTCCAGCTGCCTGGTGCTTATCATCTGTTACATACGATTCAAAAGACCCCGTACACATCAGATGGTAGACCAGTGTCACAGAAATCAGAGGGTTCAGCCAACTTTCATTTAATATGTAATAGGGGGGAACGTTTCTTCTGCCATCTGTGAAAGGGGTTTTTGAAAAAAGCATCTACTGTATATGTATTGTACTTTAAACTGCTGCTGATTTACTATAGATCTGCACATGACCTAAGAATAAATGCGGCATTAGCAAAGCAGACAAATTTTTCCTAACAGCAGAAATTTCCTTAGCAATATTATGTAAGTTAAGTTTTGCAGACCTTTTTATGCCTACCTTAACAGTTGAGATGAGAAAACTAGGCAAGGCTGAAAGAAGACGTAAAATGCACCAAAATGAAAATGTAGCCTATCCTACACCAACACATAAGGCTTCACAATAAAGTATATTTTGCTTAAATAGCCTCCACACTAATAATATAGGGGACTAAATAATGTTTAGTTGTGGCCATATCATACCATAACCTTATATCCACATGTATAGATCAATTCTGACCTGTAGATTGCTGTAATAAATAATTCACCTAAGGTGCCACTGACTATTCTGGTACAGCTAATTTGTAAGAGCCAACATATATCACTAACAAGAATCGCACCTGTGCTGTGGACCGGTTGTGTGAGGATGTAATTGACTCGCCCCCTGGGCCGTGGGGCACTCGGATCCGGGCAATAGGGGAACGATGGGGGTAGTAGTGGCGACCCGGTCCGTGGCTCAGGGTGGTCAGACCAATGGTAGTCTGCTATGTGCTATTGATATTGTCCGACTACGCCACCCGTGGATTGCGGTTATTAGGAACCGCCACTGCAAGGCTGTCCCCTGAGGTTGATGGTATGCGCAGCTGAGATTGTATAACTCCCCACGGGAAGAGTGTAACCCCAGGGCAGTTCAGTGAATGGTGGGGGTGATGGTGCAGAGAGTCCCCGTGCCGTTAGTGCTGGAGGAGAGAAAGAGTACACAGACAACGTACTGCAGTCCAATGTCTTTTACTCACAGTTCAGGTGCTCCGGGTCACTTCTGCGCAAGCAGTGACCACCCAAGCCGTGCAGTGTCCACCAGGTGAGGGGCTCGGTCAACCCCCAGGCAGTTCAGGAGCATGGCACAGGACCCCCTTCAATCCTTTCTCTGGCCTGCCTCACCAGTGACCCACTTTTGTCCAGCTGCCGCGGATCTGCGCTGGTAAACGTGGGCCCCGTCCCCCGCTGTCCTATATGGTGCCTTCCTAGCAGGTTTGATGAGGTGTTGCACCAATAAATGATCACATGAGCCCAGGTGACCAGCAACCAATGGGCTCCTATCTACTCTCAGGAACCAACCCCTATCTGCTCCTACATCACTGGGTATTTCTCCCCCCTCCCCACTCCAGCCAGGGACATGGTCTGTCGTGCCTGCATTTCTGTCTAATGGGAGCACCGTTGAACTGTCCCTCGGAAATGGGGTGAGTGTGCTGTATGCAGCTAACTGAGCCCTGGTCCATACTCCATCCTTACCCGGGAGTGAAATATCACACCTCTGGCAGAGGTGCAATACCCCTGTAGTGGCCAAACCCTCGGGGCGCTACATTCCCCCCTGGTAAACCACAGCACGTCTTCGGGCTGGAAAAGAGCAAAAGCAATTAAGTACAGGACATGCAAAACTTTTCAAAACTCTTCACATTTGAAAACAGACGGCACAGTTCAATTCCCTTTATAGGAAACACTTTTCTTTTGTCACTGTCAATACTACCGGAACTCTTTTGTCACTTGTCATATAAAAGATTTGTATTATCACCTAGCAGCATATAAAACTTTTTCATATAAAACATTTTTTTTAAGTAAGACATATTCTTGTGTACTGGCCACGGTGCAACTAGCGACCAGGTGTTCTTTCCTCTTAAAGGTGCAACAGTCCAGCAAATTTATCTTGAGGTAGACGTTGCAGTTTTTTTTTTTTTTTTTTTTATAAAACCAGTAGGGGGCGCTTTAAGAAGCGCAACTATATACAGGGAATTGGCCGTTCCCAGTCCTCGGCCGGTTGGAAAGGGGGAATGGCTGCTCGCTCTCAGTCCTCAGCCAGGTTAAGGATGAGTGGCACACAAGTAACAGTTCAATATTTGTCCCAATGGGGAGCACATTTTTAAAACAGGAACAGTCCCAAAAACAGTTCCTTTACCCCGACGGGTAACTATATACAGTCACACTTTACCGTTTACTGGTAACGGTGTCCTCCTGATGCGCCTTGCTCCTCATGATGGTGATCTTCAGACCCGTCCGGGTCCTCTTGGTACTCGGGTTCTGAGTAGTACTGCTCCTCTTTCATCCGCTGGACATGAAGGGCATACCATCCCTTTAGGCCTCGGTGTCGGGTGTAGGACACCAAGTCTCCTGGAAACAGATCCCGTTCCGGATGGCCCTCTGGCAGGCGACCCTCCACATCCCTCCTGTCAACATGGATGTCTGTGGTGGTGCCAGAGTCCCGAATGAACCCCCACCCTTTCTTCAGGTGGAACTTCACCACGGTCCCAGGTGTTTAGGACCGTGTGCTGCATGGGGGTTCCGGCGGGTGCGCATCTTCTCCTCCACACTTCGGGCCTGCAGCTGCTCCCTCTTCCGACACCGTGCCCGCTCCTCCTCCGGACCTGCCAATTGAGCATACAGGTCCGTGCCCAGGGGTGGTGGTTTCGAGACCGGGGGCGCACGCGGTTGGGAGGCGCCTGGGGAGATCAGGCCTTGCTACCGGGCCTGGAGCAGGCCACTTCTTACCGCGCCCGGGGTCAGAGGACACGACGGGGGACGTGGTTCAGCGACTGTGCTCGTGGCTTGCAGCCTAGGTGTTTGCGGCGGGCACGTGGAAGCTGCAGCGGCTCCCGGGACTTCTGGCTCCGCGACGGGATCCAGAGGTAAGGCTACGGTGTCAGGACCCGGGGCAGGGGCGTCCGCCTTACTTGCCTCCTCTGCAATGTCATCCTCGGCCTCCGGTCTCCTCTCTCCATCCTCGGGGGCAGGCGCGCTGTCAGGTGCTGGCAGTGTCTCTTGCGGCTGGGTCACGGCCCGCCGGGCCATCTCCTCCTTCCACCCGGCGATGACGTGCCGCTGCGCTCGGACCATTCTCCGGTCCAGCTCCTCCAGCACAGTCCGCATGAACTCTGGGTCTTCTTTGGGGAGTTGCGCTAGCAGCTCCATGAAGCTGTATGGGGATTCGGCCTGCAGAAGGCCACGCGCCAGGGCGCTGGATCCTGTCTCTATCTCCGGGTGCGGCCTGGTGAGACTGATCCAAACCACACCCTGCCCCGCAGCCTTCTTCTCTCTCCGCCCCTGTTGAGGGTGGTCCTGGGGCAATCTGCTGACAATCACTCTCAGGGGCAGGCCCCCCACCTTGACGGACATCTCTACAGCCGCGCTCATGGCTGTTGGGGGTGGACTCCTTCTTTGGCGCCATTCTGGGACCTGGCCCACGATGGGAGGTGGCTTCCTGTTGTCTTTTGGCGCGTACATTATGGCGCTCGTTCTTCTGGGGCGGGCGCCATCTTTCAATACAGTCATTCTCAATACCCACGTTTGGCTCCCATAAAATAATAAAGCCTATACTCACCTCTTGTGCTGGCTCAATTCCCGAGGTGTTGTACTCGCTCTCCTCGGGGTTCCCGTGCGGTTGTTGTGATGCCGGCGCCCAATCAGCGCTGGCGTCACTGTCCCCGCCTCCTGCTGAATTGAGCATGAAGAGGAAGTTTGATGATCAGCCACAGCCCGAACTTCCTCTTCATGTTCGATTTGTCCAAAGGCGGAGACAGTGCGCCAGCGCTAATTGAACGCCAGGGTCACGTGTCACAGCAACGGCACGAGAACCCCAGGACCGCAAGTACTGCCACCACTGCGCCGGCACGGGAGGTGAGTATAGGCGTTTTTATTTTATCGGGGCAAAACATTTTGGTCAAGAAGGGGTTGTCTTAGTAGTGGACAACCTCTTTAAGGCTCTTATAATTCCTACCATGTTGAAAGGTAGAACAGTAGCAGTAACAGCTTCCTCAAAGGTGCTAATCACAATGCCACCATAGTGACACTGGATGTATTTGTCCCAAATATGTACTAAATCAGTGCATTTATTAAAGCTATCATTAGATCAATAACAACCCAATTTACAAGATACCATCATACTCTACAGTAAGTGTGCTTACAAAATTAACGGTACCCACTACTAAAAAACAATCATGACATTTGATAAAAGAATAACAACATATCCTTCCTCATTGTACACCATTGTAGACTACTGCAAATCCAAGAAGATCTGACATTTATTTACTGAAACCTAATATAAACATAAATCAACAATTGTAAGGGAAAAAAAGCTAAAATGTGTGACTGCATTACAATAAAAGGCAGATAATAGGACATGTTCCCTGAGTTGTGACCTATTGCAATGCAATACTTATTTCACACAAATGAAGAAGTGGTCAGTGACTTTTTATGAATCAATAGCAGATGTTTCCCTTATTAATTAAATTCCTGTTTTGCATTTCCTTTGTGTTTTCATACTACTGTCTACAATGAATGGTTGTGCAATTCATACTGGTTTTAGGTAATTCATTTACACACATGGTCAAAATTGTTGGTACCCCTCGTTTAATAAAAGAAAAAAACATAATGGTCACAGAAATAACTTGAATCTGACAAAAGTAATAATAAATTAAAAATCTATGAAAATGAACAAATGAAAGTCAGACATTGCTTTTCAACCCTGCTTCCACAAAATTAAAAAAAAAATTAAACTCATGAAATAGGCCTGGACAGAAATGATGGTACCCCCGAAAATAATGTGACAAAAGGGACATGTTAAATCAAGTTGTGTCCACTAATTAGCATCACAAGTGTCTACAATCTTGTAATCAGTCAGTGGACATGTATATAGGGCTACAGATACTCACTGTGCTGTTTGGTGACATGGTGTGTACCACACTCAACATGGACCAGAGGAAGCAAAGGTAAGAGTTGTCTCAGGAGATTAGAAAGACAATTATAGACAAGCATGTAAAGGTAAAGGTTATAAGACTACCTCCAAGCAGCTTGTTGTTCCTGTGACTACAGTTGCACATATTATTCAGGAATTTAAGATCCATGGGACTCTAGCCAACCTCCCTGGACGTAGCCGCAGGAGGAAAATTAATGATAAATCAAAGAGACGGATAATATGAATGGTAACAAGAGAGCCCAGGATAACTTCTAAAGAAATTAAAGGTGAACTTCAAGTTCAAGAAACATCAGTGTCAGAGCGCACCATCCGTCGTTGTTTGATCTAAAATGGACTTCATGGGAGACGACCAAGGAGAACATCATTGTTGAAAAAAATCATAAAAAAGCCAGACTGGAATTTGCAAAACTACACGTTGACAAGCCACAAAGCTTCTGGGAGAATGTCCCATGGACAGATGAGACAAAAATGGAAGTTTTTGGCAAGGCACATCAGCTCTATGTTCACAGACAGAAAAATGAAGCATATCAAGAAAAGAACACTGTCCCTACTGTGAAACATGGAGGAGGCTCTGTTATGCTCTGGGGCTGCTTTGCTGCATCTGCACAGGGTGTCTTGAATCTGTGCAGGGTACAAGGAAATCTTCAGACTATCAAGGGATTCTAAAGAGAAATGTGCTGCCCAGTGTCAGAAAGCTTGGTCTCAGTCGCAGATCATGGGTCTTGCAACAGGATAATGACCCAAAACACACAGCTAAAAACACCCAAGAATGGCTAAGAGGAAAACATTGGACTATTCTGAAGAGGCCTTCTATGAGCCCTGACTTAATTCCTATTGAGCATCTTTGGAAAGAGCTGAAGCATGCCGTCTGGAAAAGGCAACCTTCAAACACGAGACAACTGGAGCAGTTTGCTCATGAGGAGTGGGCCAAAATACCTGTCGAGAGGTGCAGAAGTCTCATTGACAGTTACAGGAATAGTTTGATTGCAGTGATTGCCTCAAAAGGTTGTTCAACAAAATATTAAGTTAAGAGTACCATAATTTCTGTCCACTCCTATTTCATGAGTTTAATTTTTTTAAAAATTCAATGGAAGCAGGCTTGAAAAGCAACGTCTGACTTTCATTTGTTCATTTTCAAAGATTTTTAATTTATTATTACTTTTGTCAGATTCAAGTTATTTCTGTGATCATTATGGGTTTTTCTTTCATTAAACAAGGGGTACCAACAATTTTGACCACATGTCTAGTTATCTTTCCTGTATTTTATATTACATCGCTAAGTAATTGATGTTTTAATATGTTTTACACTGTTGATTGCTTTAACCTGAACACTGATGCATAAAAGCCATAGTTATAAATGAACTTCATAATGTAACTGCTAGTAGTGAATGTCTGGAAATAGTGTATTAAAAATGCCTATTTTATATAAAATGTAAGCTTACCTTAGTTAAACCGGTTGCCTGATATGGATGAAATTACAGTGTCAGCTGTTAAAAGTAGTAACACTTTAAACCCCTTGCTCTTATGTCAATGATTTGGGGGTTCCTTCTGGTCTTTATTTACTTCCCTGCAGTAATGATACTATGTGACATTCCCAATTTAACCAATTACTGTATATATCTGTCTGATAGAAGAGCAGGTACCAGAACTGGATCTCAATAATATTGGGCATTTATATAGTAGGTTCCACCTGACTATGGTCAATAAAGATAGGAAGAAAGTTATTAATGTGTAGCTCTGCCATAGTACTGGAGACTTAATGTTAGAACCTTGCTGTTAGGTTTTTTTTCCTTTGCTGGTCACATGACCTTGTTGGCCTATTTAATCCTGCTCCGCCCTTCTGGCTTTGCTGGACTTCATTGTATATCTACTTTCTAGCTAGCCTGTGCTCTGTGTCTTGCTCTGTTAGTTTGCTTGGTTTACTGACCTCTATGTTCTATATATTTTGTTTGTTTGTTCGTCTGTCTGCTACTATTTCTGTTAGGAGGTGTCCCATATTCCTCCCAGTCCTTAGTACTTGTAGGGATTCCTCCCCCACATCTATAGGTCTTCGTACAGACTAGCTTAGGACTTTAGCAGGTCTGATCGCAGGATCAGGTTCCCTGTTACATCGTAGGGATTCAGCTGAGTTCTATCGTAGGGACAGATCTCCTCTCTTTCCTTAGCTCTGGTAGCAGAACATAACAGTAAGTCCAGCCAGCAAATTCTCTAAGGAAAGATTTTTTTTTTTTTTTTGTTCCATCATGGTGTCGGTTCAGGATTTGGCTAAACACCTGAAGGGACTCTCTCTGGAAGTGGCCGAGCTCCGTCAGCACGTGAGTAACTGTCCTGGAGCATATTTCTTGGAGCCTAAGGTATGTTTGCCGGATTTATTTTTTGGTGAACATCGAGAATTTTTTTCATTTAAAAATGCTTGCTTATTGTATTTTCGTTTGAGACCCAAGTCCTCTGGGGATGAATCCCAGCGCGTAGGGTTCATAATGTCACTTTTGCGCAAAGAGCCTCAGGAGTGGGCCTTTTCTTTGCAACCTAGTGATACATGCTTCAGATCAGTGGATAGTTTTTTTTCTGCTTTAGGACTATTATATGATGATCCTGACCGTGTCGCATCAGCTGAGACTGAGTTGAGACGTCTAAAACAAGGATCAGGTAATGTCGAAAAATATTGTACTCATTTTCGTCGTTGGTCCACTCAAACAGGGTGGAACGATTCTGCTCTGAAAAGTCTATTTCTTGCTGGGCTCAGTGAAAGGGTTAAAGACCTGCTAATTGCTTATCCTACACCTGAGGATTTGCAACAGGCTATGCAATTAGCTATACGGGTGGATAGAAGACTGCGTGCTAGGGTTAATGAGAGCAAATCCTCTGCTATGTCAGTTTCTGGTTATGATAATGTGTGTACTAACAGTGGTGAACCGATGGAGATTGGATCGGTGGCACCTCGCTCTCAAGAAAAAGACCGTCGTTTTTCGAAAGGCTTGTGTTTCTATTGCGGAAAATCTGGTCATTTGATTAAAGGCTGTGAGCTTCGTATGAAGAAAGAAAAAAAAATGGTCAGTCACGCCCGTATTGCCTGTTTAAATTCCAAGGGTATATTTTTAGCTGCTTCCACGATTGCTCAGGAAAAATTAATGGAATTTCGGGTGTTTGTTGATTGCGGGTCTACACTGAATGTAATTGATGGGGGATTCGTGGAAAAACTCAATTTAAAACCTGAACCTTTATCATCCCCCATTGCTGTGGTTTCTGTGGATGGTTCTCCTTTGAAGAATATTACTCTCAAGGTCTGTGAATTTCCTCTCACTATTAATGGTGTTCACCATGAGAAATTGGATTTGGTAGTGTTGAATAACTTGCCTTCTCCAGTAATATTGGGATTGCCCTGGTTAAAATGTCACAATCCTGTACTGGATTGGTCTACCAGTGAAATTAAATCCTGGAGCCATAAATGTTATGACAAGTGTTGTAACGGGCGTATTGCAGCTTTGGATAGGGGAGAATTGCCTGTTCCTATTCAGGATTTTTGGAGAGTTTTTTCTGAGAAAGAATCGCAGGTTTTGCCTCCCCATAGAGACTATGATTGTTCTATTGAATTTGTCCCTGGAGCGACTCTTCCTAAAAGTCGTTTATTTAACCTTACTATTCCTGAGAGGAAGGCTTTGGAGGAATACATACAGACAAGTTTGGCCGCCGGTCACATTAGGCCCTCTAAGTCTCCTGTGGCGGTTGGATTTTTTTTTGTAAAAAAAAAGGACGGCGGTTTACGTCCTTGTCTGGATTTTCGTGAGATTAACAAAATTACGGTACGCAATCCTTACCCACTGCCATTGATTCCTGATCTGTTTAACCAGTTATTGGGGGCCAAGTGGTTCTCTAAAATTGACCTTAAGGGGGCATACAATCTGTTGCGCATGAAGGAGGGTGATGAATGGAAGACTGCTTTTAACACTCCTGTGGGTCATTTTGAGAATCTGGTTATGCCTTTTGGTCTTACTAATGCTCCTGCATTTTTTCAGAATCTGATTAATGACATCCTTAGACCTTTGATCGGTAAAAATGTGGTTGTGTATTTGGATGACATTTTGATTTATTCGCCAGATCTGGAGTCTCATTGGCGGAGCGTGCGTGAGGTATTACAGTTATTAATGGACAATTCGCTTTTTGCTAAGCTGGAGAAATGTGAGTTCGCTGTACAGAGAATTAGTTTTTTGGGCTACATTATCTCCAGCAAAGGTTTTGAGATGGATCCGGTTAAGGTTCAGGCTGTGCAGGAATGGCCTAGGCCTATTGGTCTGAAATCGATACAGAGGTTTTTGGGTTTCGCCAATTACTATAGAAAATTCATAAAAAATTTTTCTAGTATTGTCAAACCTCTGACTGATCTCACCAGGAAAGGTGCTGATGCGGTTCAGTGGTCTTCTGAGGCCATTGAAGCTTTTGTGTATCTCAAGGAGAGGTTCACCTCTGCTCCCATCCTTATGCAGCCTGATGTTACTAGGCCGTTTTTGGTTGAGGTTGATGCTTCCTCTGTGGGGGTTGGCGCAGTATTGTCTCAGGATAACGGGGATGGATTACATCCCTGTGCCTTTTTTTCAAAAAAATTTTCGGAGACTGAATTGAATTACGATATTGGTAATCGGGAATTATTGGCTATTAAACTCGCATTTGAACACTGGCGCCACTTCTTGGAAGGTGCGGAATTTCCCGTTCAGGTTCTTACGGATCATAAAAATCTGATATATCTTGACGCTGCCAAGCGCCTGAATGCCCGTCAGGCTAGGTGGGCACTGTTTTTCTCGCGGTTTAATTTCTCCGTTACCTACATCCCTGGTACTAAGAATGTTAAGGCGGATGCCTTGTCTCGCAGTTTTTCTCCCATAGTCGGTGCTGAGAAAGAGGAAAACATTTTACAAGAAGGTGTTGTGATAGCTGCTTTAGACTCCGTTTTGGAAGATGAGATTCTTAAAGCTCAGGAGAATGCCCCATCTAACACTCCTCATGGGAGGTTGTATGTGCCTGGGACCTTTAGGAGAGATTTGTTTGTTGAGTGTCACGAATCTCGGTTGGCAGGTCATCCCGGAATCTCTGAGACCAAGAGACTGGTGGGTCGCAGTTTTTGGTGGCCTGGATGGCAGAAGGAAGTCATTAAGTGGGTACGCCAATGTACTGTATGTGCTAGATCTAAGTCCTCACATACTCCTGCTGCGGGGTTGCTTTGTCCTTTGGAGGTCCCCAGTGCTCCTTGGACACATTTGGCTATGGACTTTATAACTGACCTTCCCCCCTCTGAGGGTTTTACTGTCATCTGGGTGGTCGTGGACCGTTTTAGCAAGATGTGTCACTTGGTTCCCTTCATCAAACTGCCCTGCGCTAAAACTCTCGCTAAGGCCTTTGTCAAGGAAATTGACAGACTTCATGGCGTTCCTACTGACATTGTTTCTGATAGGGGTCCTCAGTTCATGGCTCGTTTTTGGCGTGCCTTTTGTGACAGGTTGGGAATTCATTTGTCGTTTTCGTCCGGATATCATCCTGAATCTAATGGCCAGACAGAAAGGAAAAACCAGGATGTTGAGCAGTTCTTGCGTTGTTTTGTGGCAGACAATCAAGAGGGGTGGTCTGAGTTTCTGCCACTTGCCGAATTTGCTCTGAACAATCATACATCTTCTTCTGCTGGTTGTTCGCCTTTTTTTTGTTGTTCTGGGAGACATCCGTCGTTTGGGTCGTTCTCCAAGTTGGGATCTGCCGTGCCTGAGGAGGAGAATTTTTCCGGTGATTTGGAAAGAGTTTGGACGGATGTGCGTGGTAATCTTCAGGAGGCCAACAGAAAATCTAAAGACTACTTTGATAGGAAACGACAGGAGGTTTTGTTCGCTGTTGGTGACATGGTTTGGTTGTCCTCTAGGAATCTGCGGTTGAGGATTCCTTCTAAGAAATTGGGTCCCAAGTTTGTAGGGCCCTTTAAGGTGCTTCAGGTTGTCAACCAATCTGCTGTTAGGTTGGAGGTTCCTACCTCCTGGAGAATTAATCCGGTCTTTCATGTCTCTCTGTTAAAAAAAGCTGTTGTGTCAGATGGTGACGCCTCTGCCTCTGTTCCTCCGGTGGTGGAGGACGGGGAATATGAAATTTCTCGCATCCTTGACTCTAGACGGTATAGAGGTAGTTTGCAGTATCTTGTGGCCTGGAAAGGTTTCGGACCCGAGGATAACTCTTGGGTGAGGTCAGATGATGTTTCCGCGTCCAGACTTATCAGAGCGTTTCACAGGAGATTTCCTGATAAGCCTGGTCCTAGGGGATCCGGAGGATCCTCTTAGAAGGGGGGGTACTGTTAGAACCTTGCTGTTAGGTTTTTTTTCCTTTGCTGGTCACATGACCTTGTTGGCCTATTTAATCCTGCTCCGCCCTTCTGGCTTTGCTGGACTTCATTGTATATCTACTTTCTAGCTAGCCTGTGCTCTGTGTCTTGCTTTGTTAGTTTGCTTGGTTTACTGACCTCTATGTTCTATATATTTTGTTTGTTTGTTCGTCTGTCTGCTACTATTTCTGTTAGGAGGTGTCCCATATTCCTCCCAGTCCTTAGTACTTGTAGGGATTCCTCCCCCACATCTATAGGTCTTCGTACAGACTAGCTTAGGACTTTAGCAGGTCTGATCGCAGGATCAGGTTCCCTGTTACATCGTAGGGATTCAGCTGAGTTCTATCGTAGGGACAGATCTCCTCTCTTTCCTTAGCTCTGGTAGCAGAACATAACACTTAAAGGGAATGGTCTCACCTGAAAAAATGCTATTAACCTGCAGATATGGGTGCTAATCTGCAGATTAATAGCGTTATTAATCTGCCCGGTGCCCGCCCTTAGCCAAAAGCAGCAAGGTGAAAATGAACTCCACCCCCTTCCTCAGTGTTCCGGTTTCAGTCACCGGGGCAGTGCCGGTTCAGTCACCGCTCTGAGTCACCACTATGAGTATATAGAGCAGCGGCTGTAACCGTGCCCCCGGCCCTGACTGTCACTCACTCTTCTTTGGGGCCGGCTGCCAGCCAGGACAGGAGGTGAGGTTACAACCGCTGCTCTATATACTCAGTGGTGACTGAACCAGCACCAATGCTTCTCCCGTGTCTGAAGCTGGAACGTTGCGGGAGAAATAAAGTTAATTTAATCTCCGCTAAGTCCATGCGCCGGCAGGTTGATAATGTTATTAACCTGCAGATTAACCCCTGCAGGATAATAGCATTTTTTCTGGTGATAGGTTCCCTTTAATAACACTGGCTTGCCTTTAGGGAATGCCACCTTGAATCTTTACCCACAGTCGTCTATGCTTTCCTGGTGATACCCTTATCCTGACCTTATGTCAAGTGATTATTATCTCACCCAATGCAGACTGAAGCTTTTCATAGGAGAAAGAATCAGTAGTGTGGAAGCATGTGTTGTGCCAATTGATGTGTAACTACATATAGCAGGAGGATGAGGCAAAAAAAAATTGCCTGCTGCAAACACAGTTCATGGCAGGTCAGGGAAACAGCCAAGAAAGCGAATTTTAAAATACTCTTATGTACGAGAGGCTCTCTCCATCCACTTTGGCATGGTTTCTGCTTCTTACAATCAGATATTTATTGTCTATCCTATGTCTTTCTCTGGAATACCTCAATAATATCAACTGACCGTTTAGAAAAATATAGCTTATCAAAGATCACGTCTCTATACTGAACTTTAATTTTATGTTTGGTACTGGTGGAATCCTTTGAACTTTGGTATAAATTATTTCCTTTAATATGTTAATAGTTTATCTTTATATGGTAATTTATTTATTGTCTTTAGTCATACCTGTAACATCTCTTTTTCCCACAGTGTATAGGGTTTCTCTAGCCTGTCTTTTTAAAGGGGTTATCTGCAGACTACCGAATTGTGACAGTTTGCGGTACACATGATATCATAATTCATAGCTTTTCCCAATGCTGGTTGGCATTCACGAGACTGCATTTATGTGATTTGCATACTTACAGTCAGGTGCCAACTACAGTTGTGCCAAAAGTTTTAAGACTGAAAAACAAAGTTTGTGTCACGGATTGCTGCATCAGTGTTTTTAGATATTTTAGTCTGATGTTTCTATGTATTTGAAGTACAATTATAAGCATTTCATAAGTTTTTATACTTTTATTCACAAATACTTCAAGTTTATGCTAAAACTCAATATTTACAGTGTAGTCCCTTATTATTCAAGGCATGCAATTCGCCCTAACATGTTGAATATTAGCTCCCGGGCTAAATCTTGCTTTTAGGTTATCCATTCTTGTTTAATCAGTGCTTGGAGTTTATCAGAATTTCTGTGTTTGCTTGTAAATGCGCTTTTTTGAGGATTGACCACAGGTTCTTAATGAGATTGAGATTTGTGGAATTTCCTGGCCGTAAACCCCAAATTTCAATGTTTTGTTCACTGAGTCACTTAGCTATCACTTTTCCCTTGTGAAATGATGCGTCATCATGCTGCAAAAACATTGTTCATTCATCATCACCAAATTTCTCCTGAATTTGGGAGAAGTTGCTCTTGGACTCTTCATAACAATCTTGTGTTAATTGCAAATTGTCAGTATAAAAACTGAAACAGCAAACTTTGTGAAAATCAAAATTTGTGCCAGTCTCAAAACTTTTGGCCACGACTGTAGACTCATTAGCTTCTCTCATTTGAAGTGAATTGAGATAAGTGGGATGAGACTAGACTGCATGTTACCACATGTATGCAAGTCATGCAATCACATGACAGCTTACTAGCATGAGGAATTTCGGTGAATCCTGGCAGTGTGTGTGCACCACTGTCATGATTTGGTAGTCTGGTAGTCTAGACTTTTGTCCCAAGTCCAGATAGTGCCTTTAATTTAAGCTATTTCAAGGTGTCCTTTCTACACATTTGTCATAAAGTTTAGCTTGCTGTCTACCAGATACTCCATACTAATAAACAACACCAGAGAAATGTTACCTGATTAATATGTATTTGTCTCAATGGATCCAAAGTCTTCAAAACATTACACCTTGCCCTGTTTTGTGCCAAAATGTTTACAAATATTAGTGTCAAATGTAAAGGTTGAAGATCACTCAATTATGTTCAGAGAATTGGAAGGTGAGTTAAATGTTCCTTTGTGAAGTAAGAAAATATGTTGCACCTCACTGTCTGGGGGTCAATACTATGTGGGCTTACCCCTTCATAAAAAGACAATTTTCCACTTTTGTGCTTTAATTTTTTTACTCCCTTTCTTCCAATAACCGTAACTCTTTTATTTTTCCATCAATATAGCCGTATGAGATCTTAATTTTTGTAGCATAAGTTGTAATTTTTAATCACACCATTCACATTACATTAGTATATACTGAAAAACAGGAAAAAATTCCAAGCGAGGTAAAATGTTGAAAAAAACAAACTCCATTCCAGCATTGTTTTTTGGGTTTTGTTTTTACATTGTGCAATAAAAATGACCTGGCATTATGATTCTTCACGTCAGTACAATTATGGTGATACCAATAAATTGTACTGGTTAAAAAAATTCAGAACTTTGTAAATAAAAATTGGTTTGTGTCTCCAATACCTGAGAAATGTAACTTTTTTATTTTTCTGTCAATGGCTTTGTGAGAGAATTCGTGTTTTGCTGGCAGAACTGACATTCTTATTGATACCATTATGCTACAGGCAGATTCTGGCTGCATAAAACAACTGGCATCAGCTTGGTATGGAGCGGGCTAAGTTCTTCAGTGCGCTTTGTACACCTTACATGTCCATTTGATGTAAATTTGTTATATTGTCATGAAGGGATTAAATAACAAACATACTGTATTTAGAACATTTGCATTTTGTTGCTCTCATATACATTTTCTTTGACATCAATTGATATTGGAGGCAATGCTCCAGAATTTGCCTGCATATATTAGAACATACATTAAAAGATGCTAAAAAGCACTTTACTGTATGTTGTAAATGTTTTGAGAGAACCTATAGAATTAAAGTAATCTAAAATATGAACAATCTCAGTTTCTCATAAAATTACTTCCATATAACGTCTTTCATATTGCGTGTTTATTTACTGTACTGTTTATCAGCATAGATTTCATGATAGTAACAAATGAATGAATTTATGGTTATTCATCATTGTTCAACTTTCTATATAAAGCTACAGAGTTCCCATGATATTTATCCCATTGTTAGAAAAGTTTAATTTCATCTACTGGTTCAAGGAAATGTGAATCAAGCATGAAATTATATTTCAGTGATGAATGTACCGATTGTTCAAAGACCTTTTCTAAACTTCAGTGGAAATCCAGAACCAAATGCAGATAGAGCACATTGGGATTTGATTAAACATACGCCCACTGACCTAAATGACAAATGTTGTTAAGCTCACTGGTTGTCGTTCTTTCGCAATCTCTAAAATTAGCAATATACAGTTAAGAGTATACAAAGAGTACAGTTTTATCTAAGGTAAATGGCACATTCTCATGCATGTTAAAGAGAAGTTCCCCAAATCAATGGAAAAAGGTATAAAGTGTTATAATTGCAGCCTATGTATTGTTGAAGTTCATTGTATGTAGGTTTATATTATATAAAAGGTGTCAAACACCCTACTCATACAGTATCACACTGTAACAGTGCATACTATCTAATAATATCTAACTTGAAGACTATGCCTATTGTTAATCACCAGAAAACACTATTCTGTGCTCCTGGTGAAATGTATACAGCAAGGGTTCTAGCGTAAAATACCTCTATACATGTGCACTCCAATGGAGCATACCACACTGCTCAAAAAAATAAAGGGAACACTCAAATAACACATTCTAGATCTGAATGAATGAAATATTCTCATTGAATACTTTGTTCTGTACAAAGTTGAATGTGCTGACAACAAAATCACACAAAAATCATCAATGGAAATCAAATTTATTAACCAATGGAGGCCTGGATTTGGAGTCACCCCCCAAATTAAAGTGGAAAAACACACTACAGGCTGATCCAACTTTGATGTAATGTCCTTAAAACAAGTCAAAATGAGGCTCAGTATTGTGTGTGGCCTCCACATGCCTGTATGACATTCCTACAACGCCTGGGCATGCTCCTGATGAGGTTGCGGATTTTCTCCTGTGAGATCTCCTCCCAGACCTGGACTAAAGCATCCGCCAACTCCTGGACAGTCTGTGGTGCAACGTGACGTTGGTTGATGGAGTGAGACATGATGTCCCAAGATGTGCTCAATCGGATTCAGGTCTGGGGAACAGTTGGGCCAGTCCGTAGCGTCAATGCCTTCATCTTGCAGGAACTGCTGACACACTGCAGCCACATGAGGTCTGGCTTTGTCCTGCATTAGGAGGAAACCAGGGCCAACCGCACCAGCATATGGTCTCACAAGTGGTCTGAGGATCTCACCTTGGTACCTAATGGCAGTCAAGCTATGTCTGGCGACCACATGGAGGGCTGTGCGGCCCTCCAAAGAAATGCTACCCCACACCATTACTGACCCACTGCCAAACCGGTCAAGCTGAAGGATGTTGCAGACAGCAGATCGCTCTCCACGGCATCTGCAAACTCTGTCACGTCTGTCACATGTGCTCAGTGTGAACCTGCTTCCATCTGTGAAGAACACACGGCGCCAGTGGCAACTTTGCCAATCCTGGTGTTCTGTGGTAAATGCCAAGCATCCTGCACGGTGTTGGGCTGTGAGCACAAAGCCCATGTGTGGATGTCGGTTCCTCATATCACCCTCATGGAGTCAGTTTCCAACCATTTGTGCAGACACATGCACATTTGTGGCCTATTGGAGGTCATTTTGCAGGGCTCTGGCAGTGCTCCTCCTATTCCTCCTTGCACAAAGGTGGAGGTAGCGGTCCTGCTGCTGGGTTGTTGCCCTCCTACAGCCCCCTTCACGTCTCCTGGTGTACTGGCCTGTCTCCTGGTAAAGTCTCCAGCCTCTGGACACTACGCTGACAGACACAGCAAACCTTCTTGCCACAGCTCGCATTGATGTGCCATAGTGATGAGCGAGCGCTAAAATGCTCGGGTGCTCGATGCTCGGGTCGAGCAAATTGGAATGCTCAGGTGCTCGACCCGAGCAACGAGCCCAATGTAAGTCTATGGGAAACTCGAGTCTTTTTCAGGCGGCTCCCCCTGGCGGTCTGCAGAGGGCCTAAAAATTGCCCAAATCGATGAGAACAGTGCTCAAATGACATGGGCACAGCATGGGGAAGACCTCTGGAAGCATTTCTGATTCCCAGCTCACTTCTGTCAACAACGCTGTCAGAGGTATTATGCCACTTTTACGGACTCACAATAAAACATACCATAACGAAACCAAAATGGATTTTCCTGGGAAATATGTTAAGGAACATCCATTCCAGGTTAATGACTTGTATATAAAGCAAAATAAATAACCAAAAACAAAAATACTCCTCCACACCTTGGGCTATGTTCACACATAGCGTTTTTGATGCATTTTTTCACTTTTGCATTGCTTTCATCCGTGACAAATGCATTCACCAGGAAATGTCATTTTAACATTTTACAAACCTTATTTGGCCATATGGTGTGTGAGATATCATCAGACACATCGTGTTTCATTTATGAAGGGGGCTCTCAAAGTCACAAAGCCTAAGCTGCCCAAAATTTGGACGCACCCCAATACCCCTTTGAAGAGACTTAGAGGAGGGCCTCCAGAAAACAATGTTCCCATTATTAGGAAATGGGTCTCCCATTGTGTTTGCCTATGCAGTGAATGCAATTTTTGCCCAAAATTTGGAGGCACTCCAATGCCCCTTGGAAGAGACGTGGAGGTCAGAGGGCCTCCTGAAAACAATTTTCCATTTATTTATTAGGAAGTGGGTGTCCCCTTGTGTTTTCCTATGCAGTAAATGCAAGGGTTGCCAAAAATTAGGAGGCACTCCAGTGCCCCTTTCAAGAGACATAGAGGGCCTCATAAAAAATGTTCCCATTATTAGGAAGAGGTACTCCCATAGTGTTTGCCTATGCAGTGAATGCAAGGGTTGCCAAAAATTTGGGCCTACTCCAATGCCCCTTGGAAGATACTAAGAGGAGGGCCTCCTGAAAAAAAATGCTCCCATTATTAGGAAGTGGGTCTCCCATTGTGTTGGCCAATGCAGTGCATGCAAAGGTTGCCAAAAATTGGGAGGCACTCCAATGCCTCTTGGAAGAGACGTAGAGGGCCTCATAAAAAAATGTTCCCATTATTAGGAAGTGGGTCTCCCATAGTGTTGGTCTATGCAGTGAATGCAAGGGCTGCCAAAATTTGGGAGGCACTCCAATGCCCCTTGGAAGAGAAATGGAGGTCAGAGGGCCTCCTGAAAACAATGTTTCCATTATTAGGAAGTGGGTCTCCTATAGTGTTTTCCTATTCAGTGAATGCAAGGGTTGCCAAAAATTTGGAGGCACTCCAATGCCCCTTGGAAGAGACGTGGAGGTCAGAGGGACTCCTGAAAACAATGTTCCCACTATTAGGAAGTGGGTCTCCTATTGTGTTTGCCTATGTAGAAAATGCAAGGGCTGCCAAAAATTGGGAGGCACTCCAATGCCCCTTGGAAGAGACGTAGAGGAGGGCCTCATAAAAAAATGTTCCCATAAGAAAGGCGCGGGCCTTCTATACTTGCAATGCCCATGCACTAAGTGTATGGGCTGACAAACATTTACCCCTTGGGGGTATACATGAACATACTGTATAATTTAATTTTTTTTACAGGCATCATAAACATCCTTTAAAAAATTATGTGGGTGTTGCATCACGGACCATGGTCACCCTGGTGATATGGTGGTAGAGGATGAGGAGAAGGAGGAGGACAAGAGCAAATAGCCAAAATCAGGAAGCGTATACCCATGTGTAGGTGTGAAAAGGTGCATGGGAATACACCTCCCAAGAAAAGACACTGGATTTGAGTTTATGTTACGCTGCTATCATTCGGTGGTGTTGAGAATTCTGGCCCAATTCAGCCCTTGTTCATTTTTATAAGAGTCAGCCTGTCAGCATTTTCAGTTGGCAGGCGGATGCGTTTATCAGTTATAATGCCACCAGCGGCACTAAAAACCCGCTCTGATAAAACGCTGGCAGCGGGGCAGGCCAAGACCTCCAAGGCGTAGAGAGCCAGTTCATTCCCCGTATCCAGCTTGGATACCGTATAATTATAAGGCACAGAGGAATCACGGAGGACGTTGGTACAGTCAGCAAGGTACTCCATCACCATCTTCCCAAACTTTGCACTCCTTGTGAGAGCACCCCGCGCCTCAGGGCATGTGCGATGGGAGGGGCTGAGAAAATTCTCCCAGAACTTTGACAGTGTTCCCCTGCTTCTGCTGGATTGAAGTTGTGTCTCTCTTGCCTGTACTCCTTGGTTGTCCAACGAAGTGAGACCTCTGCCACCAGCGTTTTCAGATGGGATTTTTTTTAATAGTTCCACAACAAAGTTCTTCTGGTACTGACCCATTTTTGTTGACCTGTCCGCCTCAGGAATAAGAGATATTAAGTTCTCCTTGTAGCATGGCTCTAGAAGTGTCACCAACCAGTAATGACTGTCACCCAAAATTTTGAGAACGCGAGGGTCATGGGAAAGGCAGCGTAACATAAACTCAGCCATGCGTGCCAGACTACTAACAGGTAAAATTTTCGTGTCCTCACCAAGAGGATGACTGACCATGCTCTCCTCCTCCTCTCTGTCCTCTGGCCATCCACACTGAACAGACGGTATGACAGCTGCGCAGGTAGTACCGTCTATAGCGCATGAAACTAGCTCCTGTTCTCCCTCCTCCTCCTCTTTCTCATTGTCACCCAATCCACTTTGGGATGAGATCAGGCTGGGCTGTGTGTAATCACTCTGTATGGTTCCTTGCTCCATCTCATCGTGCTCTGTCTGCAATGCATACTCTTTGATTGTGAACAGAGAGCATTTCAGAAGACAGAGAAGCAGGATGGCGACGCAAATTATGGCATCATCTCCGCTCACCATCTTGGTGGAGTTCTCACAGTTTTGGAGAATGGTACATATGTCTGACATCCATGTCCATTCCTGAGGTCTTATGTGTGGAGTGTGAACTGAATACCGATGGCATTGTTGATGATGGTACTCAACAACTGCCCTCTTCTGCTCACAAATCCTTCCCAACATCTGCAGTGTAGAGTTCCACTGCGTGGGGACATCAAACACCAGTCTGTGAGCTGGAAGCTGCAAACACTGCTGAAACACAGCAAGGGCAATGGAAGCTGTATGTGACTTTCTAAAATGGGCACACAAGCAGATCCAGCAGCTCCGGGTAGGATTTAAGAAACCGCTTAACCACAAGGTTAAGCACATGGGCCAGGTATGGTACATGTGTGAGCTCGCCTTGCCTCAGAGCCGCCACCAAGTTTCGGCCATTGTCACACACGACCATGCCTGGCTATAGGTTCAGTGGTGTGAGCCACAGATCTGCCTCCTCTTTCAGAGCTGTCCACAACTCTTCAGCATTGTGTGGTTTGTCACCTAAGCATATTAGCTTCAGCACAGCCTAGTGCCGCTTGGCCGAGCCAGTGCTGCAGTGTTTCCAGCTTTTGACTGATGTGGTCATTTCGGAGATGGAGGCTGAAGAGGAAGAGGCTGAGGAGCATGAGGTTCAGCAGCTGTAGACCGTGGGGGCAACCCTGATTGACCTAGGGCCCGCAATGCTTTGAGTCGGTAGGACGTGTTCCATTCCAAGGTCCGACTGGGTCCCGGCTTCCACTATATTAACCCAGTTTGCCGTCAGCGAGATGTACCGTCCCTGCCCACAAGCACTTGTCCACGTGTCCGTGGTTAGGTGGACTTTCCCGGTAATTGCGTTGTTGAGGGCATGGCTAATGTTTTGGGACACATGCTTGTGTAATGCGGGGACGGCACACCGGAAGAAATAGTGGCGGCTGGGGACCAAGTACCGAGGAACAGCCACAGCCATCAGGTTGCGGAATGTTTCCATCTCCACGAGCCTAAAAGGCAACACTTCCAGCGCAAGCAGTGGTGAAATGTGAGTATTTAGTAGTGTGGCCTGTGGGGCGTAGGCTGCGTATTTGCTTTCCAAAGACTGGAGTATGGACAACTGAACGCTGCACTGGGACAAGATGTGGACATGCTTCCTGATGCTGCCACTTGAAAGTGTGCAACGACAGGTGCAGGGCAGGAGGCATCTTCGCATGCACCATGGACAGGGAATAGGCTTGCATGCACAACATCTAAAGAAGCAATGGTGCCACGCGCAGGCACTCTGCCTGGACCCTGGGGTTCGGCCCATAAAGTCGGGTGCTTTGCTGCCATGTGCCTGATCATGCTGGTGGTGGTCAGGCTGGTCATTTTGCCACCCCTGCTGATGCTGGCTTGGCAGGTGGTGCAAATGGCCCTTTTGGGGTTATCGGCAGAGTCTTTAGAAAACAACCAGACTCGGGAAGACCTACCAGTTGTACTGGGAACTTCCTTCATGTTGGTGTTGCGGGGAACAGTTGCCTGCCTTCTGTCTGCGGCCACCACGCTGCTTCTTCCTGCCTGTTGGGGTGCTCTGCCTCCCTCCCCCTGTGTGTGGCTCTCCTTACTCTGCATGTCCTCCTGCCCAGTTGGGTTAGTTACTATATCATCCACCACCTCGTCTTCCACTTCGGCACCCTGGTAATCCTCCTGACTTTCTGTCAATTGTGTCTCATCATCGTCCACCTCTTGTGACACTTTCCCACCGTCGCCGTCATGTTACCATGGCTGCTCAAATATTTGGGCATCGCTACATGCTATCTCCTCTTGCCTCGTTTCAAGTGGACTGGGCGAGAGGCCCGAATCTATAAATGGAAAAGTGAACAGCTCTTCAGAGTGTGCAAGTGTGGGATCATTTGTCTCTGGGCACTCGGCATAGTGGGAGGAAGGAGGATCAGGGTGAGGAATATGCGGTCCAGACTCACGGCTACTGAGACTTGACCGTGTGGAAGACAGGGTGGTGGTGGCTAAGTGACTGGAAGCATTATCCGCTATCCAACCAACAACCTATTGACACTGTTCTTGGTTCAATAGTGGTGTGCTGCGGTCCCCTAGGAATTGGGACAGGAAGGTCGGGCGAGAAGATTTGGGTGTTTGTTATGGCACAATTTCAGCATGCCCACGGCCTTGGCCTCCGCTTCTGCATGCACCATCACCTTCACGTCCAGTTCCCCATCCCTTGCTACGTGTCTTGCCCATTTTAAATGGAGGACAATATCTTCCACGCTCACTACAAATAATTGAATTTGGAGCAAACTTATATGTGATCCTTGTGACGGAGGAACCACAGTTTTAAATATCTGGCCTGTAGGTAACTATTTTGAACAGCAATCTGGTGTCAATTGCTTCACTAACACACTAAAACAAATATTTAATGGAGGTCAGAAATAGCAGTATTTTCTGAAAACGTGTATGTGATCCGTGTGATGGAGAAAACACATTTTTAAATACCTGGCCTGTAGGTAATTATTTTGAACAGCAAACCGGTGTCAAAAACTGACACAGTGAAAAAAAATTTGAATAGAGGCCAAAAATGGCAGCATTTTCTGAAAACGTACAGGACAAACCTTCTCATTTAAAGATTTTTCTGTATTTTCTTGACTATGAAAATTGTACATTCACACTGAAGGCATCAAAACTATGAATTAACACATGTGAAATTATATACTTAACAAAAAAGTGTGAAACAACTGAAAATATGTCTTATATTCTTGGTTCTTCAAAGTAGCCACCCATTGCTTTGATGACTGCTTTGCATACTCTTGGCATTCTCTTGATGAGCTTCAAGAGGTAGTCACCGGAAATGGTTTTCACTTCACAGGTGTGCCCTGTCAGGTTTAATAAGTGGAATTTCTTGCCTTATAAATGGGGTTGGGACCATCAGTTGTGTTGTGCAGAAGTCTGGTGGATACACAGCTGATAGTCCTACTGAATAGACTGTTAGAATTTGTATTATGGCAAGTAAAAAGCAGCTAAGTAAAGAAAAATGAGTGGCCATCATTACTTTACAAAATGAAGGTCAGTCAGTGCGAAAAATTGGGAAAACTTTGAAAGTGTCCACACAGAGTTCTAGCAGTAGACACATCTCTTCAACAACTGTTAAGAGGAGACTTTGTGCAGCAGGCCTTCATGGTAAAATAGCTGCTAGGAAACCACTGCTAAGGACAGGCAACAAGCAGAAGAGACTTGTTTGGGCTAAAAAACACAAGGAATGGACATTAGACCAGTGGAAATCTGTGCTTTGGTCTGATGAGTACAAATTTGAGATCTTTGGTTCCAACCACCGTGTCTTTGTGCGACGCAGAAAAGGTGAACGGATGGACTCTACATGCCTGGTTCCCACCGTGAAGCATGGAGGAGGAGGTGTGATGGTGTGGGGGTGCTTTGCTGGTGACACTGTTGGGGATTTATTCAAAATTGAAGGCATACTGAACCAGCATGGCTACCACAGCATCTTGCAGCGACATGCTATTCCATCCAGTTTGCGTTTAGTTGGACCATCATTTATTTTTCAACAGGACAATGACCCCAAATACATCTCCTGGCTGTGTAAGGTCTATTTGACCAAGAAGGAGAGTGATGGGGTGCTACAACAGATGACCTGGCCTCCACAGTCACCAGACCTGAACCCAATCAAGATAGTTTGGGGTGAGCTGGACCACAGAATGAAGGCAAAAGGGCCAACAAGTGCTAAGCATCTCTGGGAACTCCTTTAAGATTGTTGGAAGACCATTTCCGGTGACTACCTCTTGAAGCTCATCAAGAGAATGCCAAGAGTGTGCAAAGAAGTCATCAAAGCAAAAGGTGGCTACTTTGAAGAACCTAGAATATAAGACATATTTTCAGTTGTTTCACACTTTTTTGTTAAGTATATAATTCCACATGTGTTAATTCATAGTTTTGATGCCTTCAGTGTGAATGTACAATTTTCATAGTCAAGAAAATACAGAAAAATCTTTAAATGAGAAGGTGTGTCCAAACTTTTGCTCTGTACTGTATATGTGATCCGTGTGACGGAGAAAGCACAGTTTTAAATAGCTGGATTTGTAGGGCTATTATATGGAAAGGACCTGGCAGTATTCGGCAGTACCAACAAGCAAATGGCGCAGAAAAACTGTGTTCTCTGGATTACTTTTTAAGCAAATAATGAGGATTAAGATCCCCAAAAAATTATTCCTGGCCCCTGAGACCTGGGCCTTTTTCTAGAAATATCTAGCAGCAGCAGAAGACAGAACTGTAATGGAGCCTCTTGTGCTATATGCACTGCAGTCTGCTATATACACTGCCTGCCTGCCTATATACACTACCTGCCTAATATCTCTGCACATGGATTAGTCCTGAGAAGGACTGTTTGTTGAGATGGATATGTGTAATGTACAGTACGTCTTTTCTCCCTACACTACCTAATACACAAGCAAATCTCTCCCTAGCTCAGCAGCACCTCTCTCTACTCTGTCTGATTCCAGAGTGACTGTGACGAGCACAGTGGCGCCAGGTCTGATATAGACCTGATGACGCTGTGCAGCCAGCCAATCACTGTAATGTCACAACTACCATTGCTGTGGCATTACAATGAGTGGCAGGCAATCCCTGCATGTTGATTGGCGCTCTAAAGAGCCAAACATGCAGGGAGGGGACCCGAGAATCCACCCAAGCATCTCGTAAGTACTCAGCGAACTCCAAGCATCTCGAGTACTGAGATGCCCGGTCGAGTACCGAGTACTTGCGAGTATGCTCTCTCATCACTAATGTGCCATCCTGGATGAGCTGCACTACCTGAGCAACTTCTGTTGGTTGTAGAGTTTGTCTCATGCTACCACAAGTGTGAAAGCACAACCAACATTCAAAAGTGACCAGCTAACATCAAGTCCAGGTTAGTAATGGAGAGGCGTCTATAAGATGCCCTCTTTACTAACCCCATAGTGAAAGTTAAAAAAACACAAACACCCAGAATAAAATCCTTTAATTGAAATAAAGACACAATTCTTTAATGTTCAAAATTAAACTCTACTAACCGTCACGCCCATTCCAATTAAAGGATTTTATTCTGGGTATTTGTGTTTTTTTAACTTTCACTATGGGGTTAGTAATGGGGGCATCTTATAGACGCCTCTCCATTACTAACCTGGGCTTGATGTCAGCTGGCATTATAAGCTGACATCAACCCCAGCCATATTACCCTACTGCCACCGCTACAGGGCAGTGGGAAGAGTGAGGCTAAGTGCCAGAATTGGCACATCCTATGGATGCGCCATTTCTGGGGCGGGTGACGGCTGGTGTTTCTAGCCTGGGAGGGGGCCAATATTCATGGCACCCTTCTTGGGCTATTAATATCAGCCCCAGCTGTCTGCCTAGCCTTTGTAAGCTATTAAAATAGGGGGGACCCCACGTCATTTTTTTGGGGGTCCCCCATTTTAATAGCTAGTAAAGGCTAGGTATTCAGCTGGGGGCTGATATTAGTAGCCTGGGAAGCTCCGTGGGTATTACCCCTTCCCAGGCTTCAAACATCTCCCCAGGCGTCAGCTTAACCTCCGCTAGAGATTAAAATTACGGGGAACCCCACGCCAATTTTTTTTTTAATAAATCCTTTATTTTAACGCTAAATGACAAGTACAGTAACCAACACTGTCACTGTACGTATTATATATGTGACTGACATGTTTCTATCTATCTAATCTATGTGTGATGCTCTATTCTTTCTGTTCTAAATTGTCGGGTACTGATGTATGCCGCTGATGAATTGCCAGCTTTTCATGTTTCACTGTGAGCACTGTTCCCATCAATTTGGGCAATCACTGTAATGCCACAACCACCATGGCTGTGACATTACAGTGAGTGGCAGACAATCCCTGCATGATTGGTGCTCTAAATAGCGCCAAATATGCAGGACGGGGACCCGAGCTCCCGTCCGAGCATCTCGAGTACTGAGATGCTCAGGCGAGTACCGAGCAGTGGCGAGCATACTCGCTCATCACTAATTAACAGTACTACTGTGAAAAAATCCAGTTATGCTTTTGGTGCACGAACAGTTATCGAACATAACCTCGAACAGCCGAATTTTTTGCAAATCGTTCGAGTTCGTCGAACGACTCGAACACCGCCCAAAACAGCTCGAATTTGAGATTGGCGAACAGTTCAGGTCGAACACCGCTCATCTCTATTAGCGAGCCATCAGCCGGCTATGCTTTGTTGTTCCCATTATTAAAGAGTGGGTCTCCTATACTGTTATTGTGTATGCAGTGAGTGGCAGGGATGCCCAAAATTTGGATGAACCCCAATACCACTTTGAAAATTTGAACGCACCCCAATACCCCTTTGAAGAGACTTAGAGGAGGGCCTCCTGAAAACAATGTTCCCATTATTAGGAAGTGGGTCTCCCATTGCATTTGCCTATGCAGTGAATACAAGGGTTGCCAAAAATTTGGAGGCACTCCAACGCCCCTTGGAAGAGAAGTGGAGGTCAGAGGGCCTCCTGAAAACAATGTTCCCATTAGTAGGAAGTGGGTGTCCCTTTGTGTTTGCTTATGCAGTCAATTCTAGTGTTGCCAAAAATTTGGAGGCACTCCAATGCCCGTTGGAAGAGACATGGAGGTCAGAGGGCCTCTTGAAAACAATGTTCTCATTACTAGGAAGTGGGTCACCCATAGTGTTGGCCTATGCAGTGAATGCAAGAGCTGCCAAAAATTGGGAGGCACTCCAATGTCCCTTGGAAGAGACGTAGAGGGTCTAATGAAAAAATGTTCCCATTATTAGGAAGTGGGTCACCCATAGTGTTGGCCTATGCAGTGAATGCAAGGGCTTCCAAAAATTGGGAGGCACTCCAATGCCCATTGGAAGAGATGTAGAGGGCCTAATAAAAAATGTTCCCATTATTAGGAAGTGTGTCTCCCATAGTGTTGGCCTATGCAGTGAATGCAAGGGCTGAAAAAAAAAATTGTGAGCCACTCCATTGCCCCTTGGAAGAGACTTAGAGGGCCTCATGAAAAAATGTTCTCATTATTAAGAAGTGGGTCACCCATAGTGTTGGCCTATGCAGTGAATGCAAGAGCTGCCAAAAATTGGGAGGCACTCCAATGCCCCTCGGAAGAGACGTAGAGGGCCTAATGAAAAAATGTTCCCATTATTAGGAAGTTGGTCTCCCACAGTGTTGGCCTATGCAGTGAATGCAAGGGCTGACAAAAATTGGAAGGCACTCCAAAGCACCTTGGAAAAGGTGAGGAGGAGGGCCTCATAAAAAAATGTTCCCATTAGAAAGGAGCGGGTCTCCTATACTTGTAATGCCCATGCACTAAGTGTATGGGCTGACAAACATTTACACCTGGGGGGTATACATGAACATACTGTGTAAAAAAATTTTTTACAGGCATCATAAACACCCTTTAAAAAAATTATGTGGATTTTGCATCACGGACCACGGTCACCCTGGTGATATGGTGGTGGAGGATGAGGATGAGGAGAAGGAGGAGGACAAGAGCAAATAGCCAAAATCAAGAAATGTATACCCATGTGTGGGTGTGAAAAAGTGCAAGGGAATACACCTCCCAAAAAAAGACACTGGATTTGAGTTTGTGTTACTCTGCTATCATTCGGTGATGTTGATAAGTATGGCCCAATCTAGCCCTAGTTCATTTTTATAAGAGTCAGCCTGTCAGCATTTTCAGTTGACAGGCAGATGCGCTTATCAGTTATAATTCCACCAGCGGCACTAAAAACCCGCTCTGATAAAATGCTAGCGGCAGGGCAGGCCAGGACCTCCATGGCGTAGAGAGTCAGTTCATTCCATGTGTTCAGCTTGGATACCCAATAATTATAAGGCACAGAGGAATCACGGAGGACGTTGGTACATTCGGCAAGGTACTCCATCACCATCTTCCCAAACTTTGCACTCCTTGTGAGAGTACCCCGTGCCTCAGGGCCTGTGCGATCGGAGGGGCTGAGAAAACTCTCCCAGAACTTTGACAGTGTTGCCTCTGCTGGATTGGAGTTGTGTCTCTCTCCCCTGTACTCCTTGGTTGTCCAACGAACTGTGACCGCTGCCACCAGCGTTTACAGATGGGAATTTTTTTAATACTTCCGCAACAAGGACCTTCTGGTACTGCCCAATTTTGTAGCCCTGTCTGCCTCAGGAAGAAGAGATATTAAGTTCTCCTTGTAGCGTTGGTCTAGAAGTGTCACCAACCAGTATGACTGTCACCAAAAATTTTGAGAACCCGAGGGTCACGGGAAAGGTAGCATAACATAAACTCAGCCATGATTGCCAGACTGCTAACAGGCAAGACTTCCGTGTCCTCACCAAGAGAATGACTGACCATGCTCTCCTCCTCCTCCCTGTCCTCAGGCCATCCACGCTGAACAGACAGTATGACAGCTGTGCAGGTACTACCGTCTATAGAGCATGAAACTAGCTCCTGTTCTTCCTCCTCCTCCTCTTTCTCATTGTCACCCAATCCACTTTGGGATGAGATGAGGCTGGGCTGTGTGTAATCACCCTGTATGGTTCCTTGCTCCATCTCATCATGCTCTGTCTGCAATGCATCCTCTTTGATTGTGAGCAGAGAGTGTTTCAGAAGACA
Organism: Phyllobates terribilis; assembly: GCF_046119375.1. NCBI lineage: Eukaryota > Metazoa > Chordata > Amphibia > Anura > Dendrobatidae > Phyllobates > Phyllobates terribilis. The sequence continues at coordinate 192,342,719 of NW_027362771.1, read as the reverse complement.
GAAAAGCAGGATGGTGATGCTAATTATGGCGTCATCACCACTCACCATCTTGGTGGAGTCCTCAAAGTTTTGGAGGATGGTTCATACAGTACAGACCAAAAGTTTGGACACACCTTCTCATTTAAAGATTTTTCTGTATTTTCATGACTATGAAAATTGTACATTCACACTGAAGGCATCAAAACTATTATATACTTAACAAAAAAGTGTGAAACAACTGAAAATATGTCTTATATTCTAGGATCTTCAAAGTAGCCACCTTTTGCTTTTGCTTTGATGACTGCTTTGCACACTCTTGGCATTCTCCTGATGAGCTTCAAGAGGTAGTCCCCGGAAATGGTCTTCCAACAATCTTGAAGGAGTTACCAGAGATGAACAGCACTTGTTGGCCCTTTTGCCTTCACTCTGCGGTCCAGCTCACCCCAAACCATCTCGATTGGGGTCAGGTCTGGTGACTGTGGAGGCCAGGTAATCTGGCGTAGCACCCCATCACGATCCTTCTTGGTCAAATAGCCCTTACACAGCCTGGAGGTGTGTTTGGGGTCATTGTCCTGTTGAAAAAAAAATGATGGTCCAACTAAATGCAAACCGGATGGAATAGCACTTCTTCAAAGTAGCCACCTTTTGCTTTGATGACTGCTTTGTACACTCTTGGCATTCTCTTGATGAGCTTCAAGAGGTAGTCACCGGAAACAGTTTTCACTTCACAGGTGTGCCCTGTCAGGTTTAATAAGTGGGATTTCTTGCCTTATAAATGGGGTTGGGACCATCAGTTGTGTTGTGCAGAAGTCTTGTGGATACACAGCTGATAGTCCTACTGAATAGACTGTTAAAATTTGTATTATGGCAAGAAAAAAGCAGCTAAGTAAATAAAAACAAGTGTCCATCATTACTTTAAGAAATGAAGGTCAGTCAGAGTGAAAAATTGGGAAAACTTTGAAAGTGTCCCCAAGTGCAGTTGCAAAAACCATCAAGCGCTACAAAGAAACTGGCTCACATGAGGACCGCCCAAGAAAAGGAAGACCAAGAGTCAACTCTGCTTCTGAGGATAAGTTTATCTGAGTCACCAGCCTCAGAAATCACAGGATAACAGCAGCTCAGATTAGAGACCAGGTCAATGCCACACAGAGTTCTAGCAGCAGACACATCTCTTCAACAACTGTTAAGAGGAGACTTTGTGTAGCAGGCCTTCATGGTAAAATAGCTGCTAGGAAACCACTGTTAAGGACAGGCAACAAGCAGAAGAGACTTGTTTGGGCTAAAGAACACAAGGAATGGACATTAGACCAGTGGAAATCTGTGCTTTGGTCTGATGAGCACAAATTTGAGAACTTTGGTTCCAACCACCGTGTCTTTGTGCGACACAGAAAAGGTGAACGGATGGACTCTACATGCCTGGTTCCCACCGTGAAGCATGGAGGTGGAGGTGTGATGGTGTGGGGGTGCTTTGCTGGTGACACTGTTGGGGATTTATTCAAAATTGAAGGCATACTGAACCAGCATGGCTACCGCTGCATCTTGCAGCGGCATGCTATTCCATCCGGTTTGCGCTTAGTTGGACCATCATTTATTTTTCAACAGGACAATGACACCAAACACACCTCCAGGCTGTGTAAGTACTATTTGACGAAAAAGGAGAGTGATGGGGTGCTACGCCAGATGACCTGGCCTCCACAGTTACCAGACCTTAACCCAATTGGGTGAGCTGGACGGCAGCGTGAATGCAAAAGGGCCAACAAGTGCTCAGCATCTCTGGGAACTCCTGCAAGATTGTTGGAAGACCATTTCCGGTGACTACCTCTTGAAGCTCATCAAGAGAATGCCAAGAGTGTGCAAAGAAGTCATCAAAGCAAAAGGTGGCTACTTTGAAGAACCTAGAATATAAGACTTATTTTCAGTTGTTTCACACTTTTTTGCTAAGTATATCATTCCACATGTAATAAATCATAGTTTTGATGCCTTCAGTGTGAATGTACAAGTTTCATAGTCATGAAAATACAGAAAAATCTTTAAATGAGAAGGTGTGTCCAAACTTTTGGTCTGTACTGTATGTCTGACATCCATGTCCACTCTTGAGGTCTTATGTGTGGAGTCTGAACTGAGTACCGATGGCCTTGTTGATGCTGGTAGTAAACAGCTGCCCTCATCTGCTCACAAATCCTTCCCAATATCTGCACTGTAGAGTTTCAATGCGTGGGGAAATCACACATAAGTCGGTGAGCCGGGAGCTGCAAACGCTGCTGAAGCACAGCAAGGGCGGTCGAAGCTGAAGCTGACTCTAAAATGGGCACACAGGCAGCGTACTTTGACAAGCAGATCTGGCAGCTCTGGGTAGGTTTTGAGAAACCGCTGAACCACGAGGTTAAGCACATGGGCCAGGCATGGTACATGTGTGAGCTCGCCTCGCCTCAGAGCCACCACCAGGTTCCAGCCATTGTCACGCACGACCATACCTGGCTGAAACTTCAGCGATGTCAGCCACAGATCTGCCTGCTCTTTCAGAGCTGTCCTCAACTCTTCATCATTGTGCTGTTTGTCACCTAAGCATATTAGCTTCAGTACAGCCTATTGCGGCTTGGCTAAGGCAGTGCTGCAGTGTTTCCAGCTTGTGACTGATGTGGTCATTTCAGAGATGGAGGCTAAAGAGGAGGAAGAGGCTGAGGAGGATGAGATGCAGGAGCTGTAGACTGTAGGGGCAACCCTGATTGACCTAGGGTCCGCAATCCTTGGTGTCAGGAGGATGTTTTCCATCCCAAGGTCCGACTGGGTCTCGGCTTCTACTATGTGAACGCAGTGTTCCATCAGCGAGATGTACCATCCCTGCCCACAAGCACTTGTCCACGTGTCCGTGGTTAGGTGGACTTTCCCTGTAACTGCATTGTTGAGGTCACGGCTAATGTTGTGGGACACGTGCTTGTGTAATGCGGGGACAGCACACCGGGAGAAATAGTGGCGGCTGGGGACCGAGTACCGAGGGACGGCCGCTGCCATCAGGTTGTGGAAAATTTCCATATCCACGAGCCTAAAAGGCAACATTTCGAGCTCAAGCAGTCGCGAAATGTGGGAATTTAGTAGTGTGGCCTGTGGGGCGTTGGCTGTGTATTTGCGCTTGGGTTCCAAGGACTGGGGTATGGACAACTGAACGCTGCGCTGGGACAAGGACGTGCTTGCAGATGGTGCTAGTTGAGAGTGTGCAATGACAGGTGCAGGGCAGGAGGCATCTTCTCATGCACTTTGGACAGTGAATTGGCTTGCACGCACAACAGCGGAAGAAGCAATGGTGTCATCCGTACACACTGTTCCTGGACCCTGGGGTTCGGCCCACAAAGTCAGGTGCTTTGCTGCCATGTGCCTGATCATGCTGGTGGTGGTCAGGCTGCTAATGTTGCTACCCCTGCTGATGCTGGCCTGGTAGCTGATGCATATGGTCTTTTTGGGGTTATTGGCAGAGTCTTTAAAAAACAACCAGACTCGGGAAGCCCGAACAGTTGTACTGGCAACTTCCGTCGTGTTGGTGTTATGAGGAACAGTTGCCCGCCTTCTGTCTGTGGCCCCACACTGCTTCTTCCTGCCTGTTGGGGTGCTCTGCCTTCCTCCCCCTGTGTGCTGCTCTCCTCGCTCTGCATGTCCTCCTGCCAGGTCAGTTACTATATCATCCACCACCTCGTCTTTCACTTCCGCACCTTGGTCCTCCTCCTGACTTTCCGGCAATTGTGTCTCATCATCGTCCACCTCTTCTGACACTGTCCCACCGTCACTTTTGTATGACCGTGGCTGCTCAAATATTTGGGCATCGTTATATGCGATCTCCTCTTGCCCCGCTTCAAGTGGACCAGGCGAGAGGCCCGAATCTATAAATGGAAAAGTGAACAGCTCTTTGGAATGTCCAAGTGTGGGATCAGTTGTCTCTGGGCACTCGGCATGGTGGGAGGAAGGAGGATCAGGGTGACGAATATGCAGTCCAGACTCACGGCTACTGAGACTTGACCGTGTGGAAGACAGGGTTGTGGTGGTGTTGGCTAACTGACTGGAAGCATTATCTGCTATCCAACCTCTAACCTTTTCACACTGCTCTGTGTTCAATAGTGGTGTTCTGCGGTCCCCTATTAATTGAAACAGGAAGGTCCAGCAAGAAGATGTGGGTGTTTGTTGTGGCACAATTTCAGCTTGCCCACAGCCTCAACCTCTGCATGCACCATCACCATCATCTTCACGTCCAGTTCCCTGTCCCTTGCCATGCGCCTTGTACATTGGAGGACAATATCTTCCACGCTCACTACAAATGGCTGAATTTGGAGCGAACTTATATGTGATCCGTGTGACGGACAAGCCACAGTTTTAAATAGCTGGCCTGTAGGTAACTATTTTTAATAGCGCCGACCTCGTGTCAATAAGTTCACTGACACACTGCAACAAAATTTCAATAGAGGCCAGAAATGGCAATATTTTCAGCACAATTATATGTGATCCGTGTGACAGACAAACCACAGTTTTAAATAGCTGGCCTGTAGGTAACTATTTTTAACAGCGCCGACCTCGTGTCAATAAGTTCGCTGACACACTGCAACAAAATTTCATTTGAGGCCAGAAATGGCAATATTTTCAGTGCAATTATATGTGATCCGTTTGACAGACAAACCACAGCAAACTAGTGTCAATAACATCACTGACACACTGAAACAAAATTTTAATGTTTGCCAGAAATGGCATAATTTTCAGCACAATTATATGTGTTCCAAGTGATGGACAAACTACAGTTTTAAATAGCTGGCCTGTAGGTAACTATTTTTAATAGCGCCAACCTCTTGTCAATAAGTTCACTGACACACTGCAACAAAATTTCAATGGAGGCCAGAAATGGCAATATTTTCAGCGCAATTATATGTGATCCGTGTGAGGGACAAACCACAGTTTTAAATAGCTGGATTTTTAGCACTGAAATATGGAAAGGACCTGGCAGTATTCTGCTGTGCCAACAAGCAAATGGCGCAGAAAAACAGTGTTCTCTGGATTGCTTTTTAAGCAAATAATCAGGATTAAGATAAAAAATATATATTTCTGGCTCCTGATGCAAATATCTGTAAAAGCACCAGCAAACAGATCTGGAATGGACCCTCTTGCTATGTGTACTGCAGTCTGCTATATACCCTGCCTGTCTGCCTAGCATTGATATTTCTGCAGATAGATTAGTCCTCAGAAGAACTGTTAGTTGAGATGGATATGTAGAGAATCTTGTAGAATACCTACACTAACTAATAAACAACCAAATCTCTCCCTAGCTCAGCAGCACCTCTCCCTACACTGCCTGATTGCAGAGTAGACTGTGACAAGCACGGCGGCGCCAGGTCTGATATAGACCTGATTACGATGTACGGCCAGCCAATCACTGTAATGCCACAACCAACATGGCTGTGGCATTACAGTGTGTGGCAGACAATCCCTGCATGTTGATTGGCACTCTAAAGAGCGCCAAACATTCATGGAGGGGACCCGAGCCCCTGCCGAGCAACCCAGGAAATACTCGGCTAGCGCCGAGCATCTCGAGCAGTGAGATGCTCGGGCGAGCACTGAGCAGTAGCGAGCATGCTAGCTCATCACTAGTGATTATGTTTGATTTCCATATGATGTTTTTCAACTTGTTTTTCTACTTGTATTACCATTTGAAGTGACATCAGGTATTTTCTATATTTATGTTATTTCTTCCTACTATTTCCTTAGTACACTTATTTTTCCAGCATTCTGATGAAGGTTTGACTATATACTGTAAGACCGAAACATCATATGCTTATGGATTGTTATTACAATAAACTCTGAAATCATGTCTTTGAAACGGAGTGCTAAGTCGTTTTCTCCTTTATTTTCATGCAAAAAAATCCCTCATCAGCTCCATCAATGGAAGAATAAAAACATTACAGGTTTCAAAAATGAGGTCACAAAACTTAAAAAAAAGTTTGACAAAATTCTACATTTTTTATCATTTAAATAGAAAATAACAAATGCAAAAAAATTTTGCAAGTTTGGTATCGCCATAGTCACACTGATCTGGACATTCATACATTCCAGCAAAATGAATGCCATAAAAACAAAACCCATAAATAATGGCAGAATTACATTTTTTCAGCTTTTCATCTTACTTGGAATTTTTTTTACCTATTTTTCAGTATTTTGTAACATAAAATTAATTATGTCATTCAATACTAATAGCTTTTTCCACAAAAAAAACCCTTATACATCTATGTTGACAAAAACTAAAAAAGTAATGGCTGTTAGAAGAAGGTGAGGAAAAAAAATTGAAAATCGAAAAATTTAAATTTGCAGACTTAGCCAAATTTTCCCTAAAATACATAAATGTACACAAATATCAATACTGGAAACTTGTAATTGCTCAAAAAATACAAATGGGGAAAAGAGAGAGAGGGCCCTGCTGACCATAAGAGCTTACACTTTACAGGCTAGAGAAGGGGAACAATGCTGCCCATGGGAGCTTACACTCTGTAAGCGAGACGAAGTAAAAAAGGTCCCTACAGACCATAAGAGCTTACACACTACACGAGAGAAAGAGAGAGAGAATGCCTCTTATCATGAGAGCTTATACTCTGCAGAAGAGTGAGACTTATCAAGTGAGTCTGGAGTTGGAAAACGACTTTGCCGTACAACCAATGTTCCACTGGGAAACACTTATCTCAGAGGTCCAGGTACAGACCTGAGGTGCAGAAATGGAATTTTTTCATTTTTTTTTATAAATGTAGGAAGGGTTTGAATTATCTCACACAGTAGGGCAATTGTTTTACTGATGCTTGACTTTGCCTAAGAGAAACCCTGACCACTTAAGTCTCTCCGTATTATTTTGCAATGTATTTCATTTGATTTTGTTATATATTATTTTTTTCTGTTCTATTGTATATTCACCTGTAATTTTGATTCTATAGTGAAGCAAACGAGTTGCGAATCTGTATCAAGAAGCAAATCTCATGCTTGATGCTGCCTGTACACTGCAACGGGGTATTGTCGTAAACAACAATGCCAGAACAATCTGGCTGCGCTATGCTTAGGTAAAATAGCTCATGCTCACTGCATGGAACATGCCTTGAATTTAATTGAGCAAACTTTGTTAAAGAAATATAACCATTTAAAGAAGTTGGTGGCCATGAGCATTCCATTCATTCTTAAGTGGTGAAGCACATACTCCAAACTTTGAAAAAAAATAGTGCAGTCTGCTTGAGAGCTACCTGATTTGCTTTGTTTGTATGTGATGGAGTGCAACTATGCAACTGTTGGAGTTCTAGTACAAACAGTGTAAAGCGATGACAGATTAAATCATTCAGCAAGCAAAGTGGAGCTTGTATTTGTTAGAACCTTGCTGTTAGGTTTTTTTTCCTTTGCTGGTCACATGACCTTGTTGGCCTATTTAGTCCTGCTCCGCCCTTCTGGCTTTGCTGGACTTCATTGTATATCTACTTTCTAGCTAGCCTGTGCTCTGTATCTAACTCTGTTAGTTTGCTTGGTCTACGGACCTCTATGTTCTATCTATTTTGTTTGTTCGTCTGTCTGCTACTATTTCTGTTAGGAGGTGTCCCATATTCCTCCCAGTCCTTAGTACTTGTAGGGATTCCCTCCCCACATCTATAGGTCTTCGTACAGACTAGATTAGGACTTTATCAGGTCTGATCGCAGGATCAGGTTCCCTGTTACATCGTAGGGATTCAGCTGAGTCTCATAGTAGGGACAGATCTCCTCTCTTTCCTTAGCTTTGGTAGCAGAACATAACAGTAAGTCCAGCCAGCAAATTCTCTAAGGAAAGATTTTTCTGTTCCATCATGGTGTCGGTTCAGGATTTGGCTCATCGCCTGCAGGGACTCTCTCTGGAGGTGGCCGAGCTCCGTCAGCACGTGAGTAACTGTCCTGGAGCACATTTCTTGGAGCCTAAGGTATGTTTGCCGGATTTGTTTTTTGGTGAACACCGAGAATTTTTTTCATTTAAAAATGCTTGCTTATTGTATTTTCGTTTGAGACCTAAGTCCTCTGGGGATGAATCCCAGCGCGTAGGGTTCATAATGTCACTTTTGCGCAAAGAGCCTCAGGAGTGGGCCTTTTCTTTGCAACCTAGTGATTCATGCTTCAGATCAGTGGATAGTTTTTTTTCTGCTTTGGGACTATTATATGATGATCCTGACCGTGTCGCATCAGCTGAGACTGAGTTGAGACGTCTAAAACAAGGATCGGGTAATGTGGAAAAATATTGTACACATTTTCGTCGTTGGTCCACTCAAACAGGGTGGAACGATTCTGCTCTGAAAAGTCTATTTCTTGCTGGGCTCAGTGAAAGGGTTAAAGACCTGCTAATTGCTTATCCTACACCTGAAGATTTGCAACAGGCTATGCAATTAGCTATACGGGTGGATAGAAGACTGCGTGCTAGGGTTAATGAGAGCAAATCCTCTGCTATGTCAGTTTCTGGTTATGATAATGTGTGTACTAACAGTGGTGAACCGATGGAGATTGGATCGGTGGCACCTCGCTCTCAAGAAAAAGACCGTCGTTTTTCGCAAGGCTTGTGTTTCTACTGCGGAAAATCTGGTCATTTGATTAAAGGCTGTGAGCTTCGTATGAAGAAAGAAAAAAAAATGGTCAGTCACGCCCGTATTGCCTGTTTAAATTCCAAGGGTATATTTTTAGCTGCTTCCACGATTGCTCAGGAAAAATTAATGGAATTTCGGGTGTTTGTTGATTGCGGGTCTACACTGAATGTAATTGATGGGGGATTCGTGGAAAAACTCAATTTAAAACCTGAACCTTTGTCATCCCCCATTGCTGTGGTTTCTGTGGATGGCTCCCCTTTGAAGAATATTACTCTCAAGGTCAGTGAATTTCCTCTCACTATTAATGGTGTTCACCATGAGAAATTGGATTTGGTAGTGTTGAATAACTTGCCTTCTCCAGTAATATTGGGTTTGCCCTGGTTAAAATTTCACAATCCTGTACTGGATTGGTCTACCAGTGAAATTAAATCCTGGAGCCATAAATGTTATGACAAGTGTTGTAACGGGCGTATTGCAGCTTTGGATAGGGGAGAATTGCCTGTTCCTATTCAGGATTTTTGGAGAGTTTTTTCTGAGAAGGAATCGCAGGTTTTGCCTCCCCATAGAGACTATGATTGTTCTATTGAATTTGTCCCTGGAGCGACTCTTCCTAAGAGTCGTTTATTTAATCTTACTATTCCTGAGAGGAAGGCTTTGGAGGAATACATACAGACAAGCTTGGCCGCCGGTCACATTAGGCCCTCTAAGTCTCCTGTGGCGGTTGGATTTTTTTTTGTAAAAAAAAAAGGACGGCGGTTTACGTCCTTGTCTGGATTTTCGTGAGATTAACAAAATTACGGTACGCAATCCTTACCCACTGCCATTGATTCCTGATCTGTTTAACCAGTTATTGGGGGCCAAGTGGTTCTCTAAAATTGACCTTAAGGGGGCATACAATCTGTTGCGCATGAAGGAGGGTGATGAATGGAAGACTGCTTTTAACACTCCTGTGGGTCATTTTGAGAATCTGGTTATGCCTTTTGGTCTCACTAATGCTCCTGCATTTTTTCAGAATCTGATTAATGACATCCTTAGACCTTTGATAGGTAAAAATGTGGTTGTGTATTTGGATGACATTTTGATTTATTCGCCAGATCTGGAGTCTCATTGGCGGAGTGTGCGTGAGGTATTACAGTTATTAATGGACAATTCGCTTTTTGCTAAGCTGGAGAAATGTGAGTTCGCTGTACAGAGAATTAGTTTTTTGGGCTACATTATCTCCAGCAAAGGTTTTGAGATGGATCCGGTTAAGGTTCAGGCTGTGCAGGAATGGCCTAGGCCTATTGGTTTGAAATCGATACAGAGGTTTTTGGGTTTCGCCAATTACTATAGAAAGTTCATAAAAAATTTTTCTAGTATTGTCAAACCTCTGACTGATCTCACCAGGAAAGGTGCTGATGCGGTTCAGTGGTCTTCTGAGGCCATTGAAGCTTTTGTGTATCTCAAGGAGAGGTTCACCTCTGCTCCCATCCTTATGCAGCCTGATGTTACTAGGCCGTTTTTGGTTGAGGTTGATGCTTCCTCTGTGGGGGTTGGCGCAGTATTGTCTCAGGATAACGGGGATGGATTACATCCCTGTGCCTTTTTTTCAAAAAAATTTTCGGAGACTGAATTGAATTACGATATTGGTAATCGGGAATTATTGGCTATTAAACTCGCATTTGAACACTGGCGCCACTTCTTGGAAGGTGCGGAATTTCCCGTTCAGGTTCTTACGGATCATAAAAATCTGATATATCTTGATGCTGCCAAGCGCCTGAATGCCCGTCAGGCTAGGTGGGCACTGTTTTTCTCGCGGTTTAATTTCTCCGTTACTTACATCCCTGGTACTAAGAATGTAAAGGCGGATGCCTTGTCTCGCAGTTTTTCTCCCATAGTCGGTGCTGAGAAAGAGGAAAACATTTTACAAGAAGGTGTTGTGATAGCTGCTTTAGACTCCGTTTTGGAAGATGAGATTCTTAAAGCTCAGGAGAATGCCCCATCTAACACTCCTCATGGGAGGTTGTTTGTGCCTGAGACCTTTAGGAGAGATTTGTTTGTTGAGTGTCACGAATCTCGGTTGGCAGGTCATCCCGGAATCTCTGAGACCAAGAGACTGGTGGGTCGCAGTTTTTGGTGGCCTGGATGGCAGAAGGAAGTCATTAAGTGGGTGCGCCAATGTACTATATGTGCTAGATCTAAGTCCTCACATACTTCTGCTGCGGGGTTGCTTTGTCCTTTGGAGGTCCCCAGTGCTCCTTGGACACATTTGGCTATGGACTTTATAACTGACCTTCCCCCCTCTGAGGGTTTTACTGTCATCTGGGTGGTCGTGGACCGCTTTAGCAAGATGTGTCACTTGGTTCCCTTCGTCAAACTGCCCTGCGCTAAAACTCTCGCTAAGGCCTTTGTCAAGGAAATTGTCAGACTTCATGGCGTTCCTACTGACATTGTTTCTGATAGGGGTCCTCAGTTCGTGGCTCGTTTTTGGCGTGCCTTTTGTGACAGGTTGGGAATTCATTTGTCGTTTTCGTCCGGATATCATCCTGAATCTAATGGCCAGACTGAAAGGAAAAACCAGGATGTTGAGCAGTTCTTGCGTTGTTTTGTGGCAGACAATCAGGAGGGGTGGTCTGAGTTTCTGCCACTTGCCGAATTTGCTCTGAACAATCATACATCTTCTTCTGCTGGTTGTTCACCTTTTTTTTGTTGTTCTGGGAGACATCCGTCGTTTGGGTCGTTCTCCAAGTTGGGATCTGCCGTGCCTGAGGAGGAGAATTTTTCCGGTGATTTGGAAAGAGTTTGGACGGATGTGCGTGGTAATCTTCAGGAGGCCAACAGAAAATCTAAAGACTACTTTGATAGGAAACGACAGGAGGTTTTGTTCGCTGTTGGTGACATGGTTTGGTTGTCCTCTAGGAATCTGCGGTTGAGGATTCCTTCTAAGAAATTGGGTCCCAAGTTTGTAGGGCCCTTTAAGGTGCTTCAGGTTGTCAACCAATCTGCTGTTAGGTTGGAGGTTCCTACCTCCTGGAGAATTAATCCGGTCTTTCATGTCTCTCTGTTAAAAAAAGCTGTTGTGTCAGATGGTGACGCCTCTGCCTCTGTTCCTCCGGTGGTGGAGGACGGGGAATATGAAATTTCTCGCATCCTTGACTCTAGACGGTATAGAGGTAGTTTGCAGTATCTTGTGGCCTGGAAAGGTTTCGGACCCGAGGATAACTCTTGGGTGAGGTCAGATGATGTTTCCGCGTCCAGACTTATCAGAGCGTTTCACAGGAGATTTCCTGATAAGCCTGGTCCTAGAGGATCCGGAGGATCCTCTTAGAAGGGGGGGTACTGTTAGAACCTTGCTGTTAGGTTTTTTTTCCTTTGCTGGTCACATGACCTTGTTGGCCTATTTAGTCCTGCTCCGCCCTTCTGGCTTTGCTGGACTTCATTGTATATCTACTTTCTAGCTAGCCTGTGCTCTGTATCTAACTCTGTTAGTTTGCTTGGTCTACGGACCTCTATGTTCTATCTATTTTGTTTGTTCGTCTGTCTGCTACTATTTCTGTTAGGAGGTGTCCCATATTCCTCCCAGTCCTTAGTACTTGTAGGGATTCCCTCCCCACATCTATAGGTCTTCGTACAGACTAGATTAGGACTTTAGCAGGTCTGATCGCAGGATCAGGTTCCCTGTTACATCGTAGGGATTCAGCTGAGTCTCATAGTAGGGACAGATCTCCTCTCTTTCCTTAGCTTTGGTAGCAGAACATAACAGTATTAATTTGAAATCTGCCATTTGTAGCTAATTAGGAACATACTTCAAATAGAAAAGCCCTTCAAAAAGGCTAATGTATTTGTCAATTTTGAGAACTGTAGCATCAACAATATCATCACCCTTAAATTTATATTGGAAAAACACTCAGAAGGATGAAACAGAAGAGAGAGGAAGAATAGCAACTTTTACATGTTCATTGCCACCATCGGTCTGTTGGGGACCCTCAGTGTCAATGCTATATGCAGCAGTATATGGAGGAATAGCAGTAGGTGGATGTGGAGTGGTACATTGAGTTATCACAAGAGCAGGCAGGGAAAAAGGCATAAAGTTTCTTTAAAATTGATGATATCATTGGCCAGGATAACCAGCAGTCAGAGTGGGGTGTGAAATGTGTACAAATGAAGCCTTTGGTTATGCAGTGTTCCTTTCTCAGCAAAGTTCTTATCAAGCAGATGCTATCTGACCATACATCTCCTCACACAGACAATTGTCCTCCATGTATGCCAGCGCTACTGCTACAACAAGTAGTGAAGGCAGCAGCAATTACAGAATATATGACATGATGGATCACATGGTTTATCTGCTTCTGCATCATATAGCCACATATTACAAAACAGAGGCATTTCACCTAAATAGCTAAGGGGTACTGCACCTCAGTTTGAGGTGTGGTATCTCCTCTTCCAGGTAAGGATGGAGCATTTCTCAGGACCCCACTTTACAACTCAACAATACACCTCTCCTGTCCTGTAGGGGGCCTAAGTGCACCAGGGTGCTGCCCCGGTCCGGGATAGAGGAGATGGGCGGAACCAAAGATAGGGGGAACCATGTAGTGGGTGAGGGTGGAGGACACACTTTTAGGAAATACTTGTAGATTCATATTTAATCTACGGCCATCTTAAGTTCAAGGTCTTTGATTGTGGTCTTCCGCCAGGGTCCTGCAAGAGTCTGCAGCTAACTGAAGATACACGGTCCTCGTTCTCTGGCCTTGAGATGAGGAGAGGGTCAGAGTTAACCACTGTCTCTACCTGGTCAGGGTCCTAACCTAAGAAGGCCTTGGAGAAGAGCAGAGGAGATAGGATCCAAGGGGGATACGGACGGAGCGGAGTCGCCACCTGTATTCTTTATTCTGGCCTAGTCAGAGGGATTCCTGCTGCAAGAGGGGTGACCGGCCCCCGATATCTGACTTACGTCACGTCTCAGTCAGAAAAGCCCGGAGGCTTAGTGGATCACAGGGGGGTACGGATGGAGTGGAGTTGCCACCTGTATCTCTCATACTGCGTTTATCCAGTGGGACCCGGCCTTACACCACGTTCATACCACGCACAGTCAGGAGAAGACTTAGTGGGAGAACTTACCAAGGAGATGAACACATACCAGAGGGGTCTCGACAGGTGCTCCTGATCTACCTGGGAAGTGCTGAACCCCCTTCCCGGTGGCCGCAGTACGCCGTGTGTAGCAGAGAGAAGCTTTGCGGCTAAAAGTTCATCTGAAAGTGAGTAAAGACACGGATGACTTCACACACCGCCTCAGCCTGTTATTTCCTGCGCGGCACTGCACCCACCATTCCTTCTCACTCTGCCCTGAGGCCTGCTCCGCCTGTGGGGAGCCATCCCATCTTAGCTGCCCATAACACCAGCCTCAGTGGACTGAAGCAGCGCTGGTGTCCATCACCGGAAACCGCAGGTGGCGTAGTCGAAATACCACTCATCCTTAAAAGAAGCCCATTAATTTTATGTGACAGCCCTGGGCACGGAACGGGCCCAGGCCACGACTGCATCCCCGCGGCACCTACACTGACCCGGCTCCGAGTAACCCCATTTCCCAGGGAGGGCGTCACAGGAACTTGTCAGGTCCCCTGTGCCCTCCAACCCACCAGCTTTTATATATTTGTTGCTAAATACCCTGCCTAGCCAACCCTTTATAATGATTTAACACCTAAATACGTTTAAAAAAAGTCTTTATAAACTTTGTGTTTCATATGCTAACTAGTAGTGTTGAGTGAGTATGTTCTATTAACCCTTTCAGCGAGTATGCTCGGGCCGAGCTCCGAGCATTTATAGCTGCTCGGTGATAAGGTTAAATCTCTCCCGTGTGTATGATTTGCGACTGACTTTGACTTTTAGATGGGATGTTTGTTTACGGAGACTAGATATCCCTCTCTGCATGGTATCACGCCCCTGTGGGCTTGATAACATGATTTGCAAGAGTCAGCATTATCACTAGCTCTTTGCAAAACTTGTGTATGTGCATGGCTTTCTTCGTCCACATCATTGCTCCTCTGAATTCGGGTGTATGCTTCCCAGCTTCAGAGGGGCACTGCGCATATCCAGAAGCGTCTTCTGCAAAGGCGAGACTTATCACTAAAGAGGATAGACATCCATCCCAGCCTCCATTGCCATCTTGTTCTGTCCTGCCTCCTGTAATTTGATGTATGGCTCATAGCCCAATGTCATGCAAACGCTTTCTGATGATTTGTGTAGACATTTTTTGACGTCTAAGTGCTTTACTGTGTAATGTGTTATTGTTCACAAGTTTTCCTATATCAAATTTTTCACATTTAATGTAATAGCTGTTTCTCGTGACAGGAAACTATTTTAACTTCAATGATATAGAACATGTTTTCTGCAATTCTTCTGGTAGGAAATTAAAAGTAACGTCCATAAAATTCAATTACAGCTAATGTAATTGGTGATTTTTGTGTTATTTTCATGGTATCATTCTACAGGTGAAAGAACACTAGTAAAAACAGAAGAATTAGGGTGCTAAGGGTATTTGCAAATGTAGACATAGTTTCCTCTGAGTTCAATCTAAATTTTGTCTTGCGCGCACTGCCCAATGCCCACATCGGCTCCTGTAACAGAGAAGGAGGGAAAATGTCTCTCCTCTACAGCTATAGCACATAAGGCCAGGTTCACACCAAGTTTAGTCAGGATTTTCAAAAATTCCATATTAATTCCCAATAAGCAAGATTCGATGGAACCCCAAACACGATGTCAAATTTTTTTCCATAAAAATGAAGGTCCAAAACAATTACAATAAGCACATATTTGTAATATGCTTATTAAAATAATGTAACAAACTAGTAAAGAACATGAATATTATTAGGTAAAATACAGTGAACAAATTATTTACGGTGATTTGTAAACGTGTAACTAAAAATGGTGCATTTGTGTTTTTTTTTGGGGGGGAGGTTTGTATTAAACTCAAAATAAAAGTTAAAACAAATGCAAAACTTACATACATGCATAGGAAAATGATCGCTAAAAAAATACAGCTTATCTCGCAAAAAACAAGACCTGATACAGTAAGATTAAGTATACAGATACATACAGTTATATTAAGGTTTTTGTGTGCTTTTTCCATTATGGATATGAATGTGGGAAGGTAAAATTTAAAAAATTCTTCCAGCCGTCTGAACAGGACATACAAAACTTTCTATTATTATTATTATTGGATAAAATTACAAATTTTGTGGCATATAGTTGCCTTTTTACTTTTTAAGATTTGTTCTCACATGGTGGACTTTTAGTTGTTCATCTCCGTTTCATAAACAAAATTATATATTTCTATTATTTTATGGCTTTTTTTTTCATTTGTGTGTAAGGCTGTGCTCACATCTGCTTGGCTAATGTATATCTGAGCGCATAATGTGTATATGCGTGCTGAATATATGTTATATGTTTGTGCATTTCAGATGTGCTTCTGTATATGATTTATATGAACTATGAATATGCTTGTGTAAATGTGTGCATAATTTATATGTGCATTTTATATACCTGATGTACTATATAGGTGGACTTAAATGTGCATATGCATATTTTTTATACGCTTGTGTATACCTGGAAGAGGCAGGACGGAGGCCCCAGACAGAAGGTCCGCACTGGGGCCCTTTGCTGTTAGTGTCAGGCCCCGGGAGATCGGGTTTTGTGGATTGAGAGGTAGGTGTTTGGGCTGCATTTTTTGGATTGAGCAAGAGACATTTGAGCTGTGTGTATTGTATTTATCACAAATTTGACAAGCTGTATTGCCAAAGGTGAATTATGCAGTAAAAATTCCTCAGCATATATTGCTATCCTTAGCGTGTGGATGACATTTCTCACAAAATCTGTGTATTCGACACATCGGAAGATGCCCTGATAGTTTATTCCATGACTTTCATATTGCACAGCATGCTATGTACAATAGATGTGATTTTTTTTTTTTTCAAAATCGGCCTTTTATTAAATAAAGACCATTGAACTACTTATCTGAGAGGTACAGGGGTACTGAATTAAACATCATCTGTATAACCGAACCATTTCAAAACATACTGAAAGTAAGGCGAGGTCGCAACCTCACTGATTCCCACCAACCCCAAAAAAGGTTGGCATAGAAGGGGGCACAGCGTGCATTCATCGTAGTCCCCAAAAACTGATTGTAAATCTTTTTTCATTGTCATCATATGTACTCCACAAAAGTTCTTCCAAATGATTACATTCTGAAATCAATGCAGCTGAAGGCAAACAAATAGTGATTGGCAAGCACTAAAATGCTCGGGTGCTTGTTGCTCCGGTCGAGCAAATTGTAATGCTCGGGTGCTCGACCCAAGCAAGGAGCCCAATGTAAGTCAATGGGAAACTCGAGTATCTTTCTGGCGACCACCCCCCCGGAGGTCTGCAGAGGGCCTAAAAATTGCCCAAATCGATGGGAACAGTGCTCAAATGACATGGAGACAGCATGGGGAAGACCCATGGAAGCATCTCTGACTCCCAGGTCACTGCTGTGAACAATGTTGTCAGAGTATTGCACCACTTTTACGGACTCACAATAAAACATACAAAAACTAAACCAAAATGGATTTTCATAGAAAAAATGTTAAAGAACATCCTTTCCAGGGTAATGACTTGCATATAAGGCAAAATAAATAACTCCTCAAAAAAATGTTCCACCACACTTTGGGATATGTTCACACCTAGTGTTTTTTATGCATTATTGCACTTTTGCATTGCTTTCAACGGTGAAAAATATATTCAGCAATAAATGTCATTTTAACATTTTACTACCTTATATGGCCATGTGGTGTGTGAGACATGATCAGACACATCCATACAGTGATGAAAAGACATGGAAACAGCATGGGGAAGACCCCTGGAAGCATCTCTGACTCCCAGGTCACTGTCTAAAACCGTGGTCATCAGACGTGATCGTATATTACTGCGGTAATAATACAGACATTTTTGGCAATGTGACAAATATTAAACTCCAATTAAAATGGGCAAGGCACATGGCAAGGGACAGGGAAGTGGATGTAATAGTGATGGTTCACGCAGAGGCCGATGCCATGGGCAAGATGAAACTGTGCCTGCTGAGGGAGCACAACAAGTACCCACATCATGTCGACTTAGCTTCCTGTCCCACTTTCTAGGGAGCCGTGGAATATCACTCTTGAAGCCAGATCAGTGTGAAAAGGTTATTGATTGGATAGCAGATAAATAAATAATGCTTTCCGTCAGTTTGCATCCACCACCCTGTCTTCCACATGGTCCAGTCTCAGTAGCCGTGAGTCTGAGCCACATTATTTTATTAGAGCGCCATTTATTCCATGGCTCTTTACATGTGAAAAGGGGTATACATAGCAAAAAGTGCCAGGGCTGCTGTCTATGTCAGGTCATTCTGGGTGTAGCAAGTGCTGCTTCATCCAGGGCACTCTGCAATGTATTGTTATAGTGTGACAATGCTGAGTCTGGACAGGAGAGGGAGAGGATGGTAGCTAATGATGACTGTAGATTGTTCATAAGCTGCTGGGTATTGATGGCACGTAGATTTCTGTGTGTATGGTTCTAGAGCCACACTACAAGGAGAACTTCTAGACCCATGTTACAAGGAGAACTATCTATCTTTCCTTCCCCTGGCTAATAAAATGTTATAGTATCAGAAGGCCCTTGTTGCACTTCTGATACAGACTCTGCCTGCTGCACTCTGATACAGACTCTGCCTGCCTGTTAAGGTCAGGAGAGTTTGCTGGCCAATCAAGCATAGCAATACTGTTGTTTTTAAACCAGGTATTGGTACTTTTGGCAGTGTGGACAGGTGCCAAGTCCTGCTGGAGAATGAAATTTCCATCTCCCAAAAGCTTGTCGGCAGAGGGAAGCATGAAGTGCTCTAAAATTTCGTGGTAGACGGCTGCGCTGACTTTGGTCTTGATAAAACACAGAGGACCTACACCAGCAGATGACATGGCTCCCCAAACCATCACTGATTGTGGAAACGTCACACTAGACCTCAAGCAACTTGGATTATGTGCCTCTCCACTCTTCCTCCAGACTCTGGGACTTTGATTTCCAAATGAAATGCAAAATTTACTTTGCATTACTTAGTGTGTCAATGACTGCCTTCTGGACATCTGTCTAGTCAACAGTCTTCCCCATGAATGTGGAGCCTACTGAAACAGACTAACGGACCTTTTTAAATGCTTAGAAAGACTTTGCAGGTGTTTTTTGTTAATTATTCAAATTTATTGAGATAATGACTTTTGTGTTTTCATTGGCTGTAAGCCATAATCATCAACATTAACTAAAAGTTAACACTTGAAATAAATCACTCTGTTTGTAATGACTCTACATCATATATGATTTTGTATTGAAAAAGTGAAATAAATTAACTTTTCGATAATACTCTAATTTAGTGAGATGTACCAGTATATATACAGGGCATATACAGTACAGACCAAAAGTTTGATCACACCTTCTCATTTAAAGATTTTTTCTGTATTTTCATGACACTGAAGGCATCAAAACTATGAATTAACACATGTGGAATTATATACTTAACAAAAAAGTGTGAAACAACTTTAAATATGTCTTATATTCTAGGTTCTTAAAACTAGCCACCTTTTGCTTTGATGACTGCTTTGCACACTCTTGGCATTCTCTTGATGAGCTTCAAGAGGTAGTCACCGGAAATGGTTTTCACTTCACAGGTGTGCCCTGTCAGGTTTAATAAGTGGGATTTCTTGCCTTATAAATGGGGTTGGGACCATCAGTTGTGTTGTGCAGAAGTCTGGTGAATACACAGCTGATAGTCCTACTGAATAGACTGTTAGAATTTGTATTATGGCAGGAAAAAAGCAAGTGGCCATCATTACTTTAAGAAATGAAGGTCAGTCAGTGCGAAAAATTGGGCAAACTTTGAAAGTGTCCCCAAGTGCAGTTGCAAAACCCATCATGCGCTACAAAGAAACTGGCTCACATGAGGACCGCCCCAGGAAAGGAAGACCAAGAGTCACCTCTGCTTCTGAGGATAAGTTTATCCGAGTCACCAGCCTCAGAAATCGCAGGTTAAAAGCAGCTCAGATTAGAGACCAGAACAATGCCACACAGAGTTCTAGCAGCAGACACATCTCTACAACAACTGTTAAGAGGAGACTTTGTGCAGCAGGCCTTCATGGTAAAATAGCTGCTAGGAAACCACTGCTAAGGACAGGCAACAAGCAGAAAAGACTTGTTTGAGCTAAAGAACAGAAGGAATGGACATTAGACCAGTGGAAATCTGTGCTTTTGTCTGATGAGTCCAAATTTGAGATCTTTGGTTCCAACCACCATGTCTTTGTGCGACGCAGAAAAGGTGAACGGATGGACTCTACATGCCTGGTTCCCACCGTGAAGCATGGAGGAGGAGGTGTGATGGTGTGGGGGTGCTTTGCTGGTGACACTGTTGGGGATTTATTCAAAATTGAAGGCATACTGAATAGTGTTGAGCCACCCCCGTAGTGTTCGGGTTCGGTTCGGTTCGTCGAACACCGGGATGTTCGAGGAACTGTTCGTCGAACTGTTCGTCGAACACCTTAGAACACCGTCGAACAGCGTTAAAACCAATGGCAGGCAAACAAAAACACTTAGGAACACATAGAAAACACCTTCAAAGGTGTCCAAAAGCTGACAAACTGCTCAGAAGACGCTTTCTTTAAAAAAGCCGGCCGGCAATTCAGCAGCGGCATACACCGGTACCCGACAATTTAGACATGAAGGAATAGAGCATCACACATAGATTAGATAGATAGAAACATGTCAGTCACATATATATGAAGTACAGTGACAGTGTTGCTTACTGTACTTGTCATTTAGTGTAAAGGATTTATTAAAAAAAATAATAGTGTTTTCATGCACCGTCTCTTTAAAAAAGCCGGCCGGCAATTCAGCATCTGTACCCGACAATTTAGAATAGAAGGAATAGAGAATCACACATAGATTAGATAGATAGAAACATGTCAGTCACATATATATGAAGTACAGTGACAGTGTTGCTTACTGTAATTGTCATTTAGTGTAAAGGATTTATTAAAAAAAATAATAGTGTTTTCATGCACCGTCTCTTTAAGAAAGCCGGCCGGCAATTCAGCATCTGTACCCGACAATTTATAACAGACAGAATAGAGCTTCACACATAGATTAGATAGATAGAAACATGTCAGTCACATATATAATAAGTACAGTGATAGTGGTGGTTACTGTACTTGTCATTTAGTATTAAAATAAAGGATTTATTATTAAAAAAAATTGGCGTGGGATTCCCCGTAATTTTAGTCTCTAGCGGAGGTTAAGCAGACGGCTGGGGCAGATGTTTGAAGCCTGGGAAGGGGGTAATACCCACGGAGCTTCCCAGGCTACTAATATCAGCCCCCAGCTGAATACCTAGCCTTTACTAGCTATTAAAATGGAGGACCCCCCCCAAAAAAATGACGTGGGGTCCCCCCTAATTTAATAGCTAGCAAAGGCTAGGCAGACAGCTGGGGGCTGATATTAATAGCCCAGGAAGGGAGCCATGAATATTGGCCCCCTCCCAGGCTAGAAACACCAGCCGTCAGCCGCCCCAGAAATGGCGCATCCATAGGATGCGCCAATTCTGGCACTTAGACTCGCTCTTCCACGCTGCCCTGGTGCGGTGGCAGGGGGTAATAGGGTTGGGGTTGATGTCAGCTTATAATGCCAGCTGACATCAAGCCCAGGTTAGTAATGGAGAGGCGTCTATAAGACACCCCCATTACTAACCCCATAGTCAAAGTTAAAAAAAAAACACAAACACCCAGAATAAAGTCCTTTAATTGAAATAAAGACACAATTCTTTATTGTTCTAAATTAAACCATACTTACCATCACGCCCATTCCAGCTGAAGCCAACGATCTCCTGCAATAAAAGAAAAATAATAAAGCAACCTCATCCTTACCTTTCCATGGTTCCCAGGACAGCTCCAGCTCTGCTACATCGAGATGACAGGCTGGACCGCAGCAGAACGCTGCCATCCAGCCTGTCATCCCGCGGACACTGAGAAGCGCAGGCATGCTTGCGCTCCTCAGCGTCTGACTGTGACGGCATCCAGATGAGCCGACAATGAACTCGGCTCACCTCATGTACGTCACTGACAGCGTGGGAAAATTCTCCTGCACTCAGCGCTTCAGCGTGAGAATTTTCCCACGCTGTCAGTGACGTGCATGAGGTGCGCCGAGTTCATTGGACATGACCTCGGCTCATCTGGATGCCGTCACAGCCAGACACTGAGTAGCGCAAGCAAGCCTGCGCTTCTCAGTGTCTGCGGGATGACAGGCTGGATGGCAGCGTTCTGCTGCGGTCCAGCCTGTCATCTCGATGTAGCAGAGCTGAAGCTGTCGTGGGAGCCATGGAAAGGTAAGGATGATGTTGCTTTATTATTTTTCTTTTATTGCAGGAGATCGTTGGCTTCAGCTGGAATGGGCGTGATGGTAAGTATGGTTTAATTTAGAACAATAAAGAATTGTGTGTTTATTTCAATTAAAGGACTTTTTTCTGGGTGTTGTGTTTTTTTTAAATACTTTACTAGAAATTCATGGTGGTCATGTCTAATATTGGCGTGACCCCATGAATTTCGGGCTTAGGGCCAGCTGATAATGCCAAGCTGGCCTTAACCCCTTTATTACCCAGTGAGCCACCGCACCAGGGCCCTGGATGAGTTGGGTACAGCGCCAGAAGATGGCGCTTCTATGAACGCGCCATTTTCTGGGGCGGCTGCGGACTGCAATTTGCAGCGGGTGGGGCCCAGAAAGCTTGGGCCTCCCTCCGCTGCAGATTCCAGCCCCCAGCTGCCTAGTTGTACCTGGCTGGACACAAAAATAGGGCGTAGCTCCACGCATTTTTTTTTTAGATTCATGAAATTCATGGAATAATTAAGAAAAAAAGGGCTTCCCTATATTGTTGTGTCCGGCTAGGTACAAATAAGCAGCTGGTGGTTGGGAGCAGCCCGTTCCTGCCTGCTGTACCTGACTGGACACAAATATAGGGCGAAGCCCCACATCAATTTTTTTTTCATTATTTCATGAATTTCCTGAAATAATTTAAAAAAAATTGACGTGGGGCTTCGCCCTATATTTGTGTCCAGTCAGGTACAGCAGGCAGGAACGGGCTGCCCCCAACCACCAGCTGCCTATTTGTACCTGGCCAGACACAACAATATAGGGAAGCCCTTTTTTAAAAAAATTATTTCATGAAATAATTAAAAAAAAATTGACGTGGGGCTTCGCACTATATTTGTGTCCAGCCAGGTACAGCAGGCAGGGACGGGCTGCCCCCAACCACCAGCTGCCTATTTGTACCTGGTTGGACACAACAATATAGGGAAGCCCTTTTTTTCTTAATTATTCCATGAATTTCATGAAATAATTTTAAAAAAAAATGCGTGGGGCTTCGCCCTATTTTTGTGCCCAGCCAGGTGCAACTAGGCAGCTGGGAGCTGGAATCCGCAGCGCAGGGAGGCCCAAGCTTTCTGGGCCCCACCCGCTGCAAATTGCAGTCCGCAGCCGCCCCAGAAAATGGCGCGTTCATAGAAGCGCCATCTTCTGGCGCTGTACCCAACTCATCCAGGGCCCTGGTGCGGTGGCTCACTGGGTAATAAAGGGGTTAAGGCCAGCTTGGCATTATCAGCTGGTCCTAAGCCCGAAATTCATGGGGTCACGCCAATATTAGACATGACCACCATGAATTTCTAGTAAAGTATTTAAAAAAACACAAACACCCAGAATAAAGTCCTTTAATTGAAATAAACACACAATTCTTTATTGTTCTAAATTAAACCATACTTACCATCACGCCCATTCCAGCTGAAGCCAATGTCTTCTGCAATAAAAGTAAAATAATAAACATCATCCTTACCTTTCCATGGTTCCCAGGACAGCTTCAGCTCTGCTACATCGAGATGACAGGCTGGACCGCAGCAGAAAGCTGCCATCCAGCCTGTCATCCCGCGGACACTGAGAAGCGCAGGCTTGCTTGCGCTCTGCAGTGTCTGGCTGTGACGGCATAAAGATGAGACAAGTTCATGTCCAATGAACTCGGCTCACCTCATGCACGTCACTGACAGCGTGGGAGAATTCTCCTGCACTCAGCACTTCAGCGTGAGAATTCTCCCACGCTGTCAGTGACGTACATGAGGTCAGCTGAGTTCATTGGACATGAATGAGCTCACCTCATGCACGTCACTGACAGCGTGGGAAAATTCTCACGCTGAAGCGCTGAGTGCAGGAGAATTTTCCCACGCTGTCAGTGACGTGCATGAGGTGAGCTCATTCATGTCCAATGATCTCAGCTCACTCTTTTTTAAAGAGACAGTGCATGAAAACACTATTATTTTTTTTAATAAATCCTTTATACTAAATGACAAGTACAGTAAGCAACACTGTCACTGTACTTCATATATATGTGACTGACATGTTTCTATCTATCTAATCTATGTGTGATTCTCTATTCCTTCTATTCTAAATTGTTGGGTACAGATGCTGAATTGCCGGCCGGCTTTTTTAAAGAGACGGTGCATGAAAACACTATTATTTTTTTAATAAATCCTTTACACTAAATGACAAGTACAGTAATCAACACTGTCACTGTACTTCATATATATGTGACTGACATGTTTCTATCTATCTAATCTATGTGTGAAGCTCTATTCTGTCTGTTATAAATTGTCGGGTACCGCTGCTGAATTGCCGGCCGGCTTTTTTAAAGAGACGGTGCATGAAAACACTATTATTTTTTTTAATAAATCCTTTACACTAAATGACAAGTACAGTAAACAACACTGTCACTGTACTTCATATATATGTGACTGACATGTTTCTATCTATCTAATCTATGTGTGAAGCTCTATTCTTTCTGTTCTAAATTGTCGGGTACCGGTGTATGCCGCTGATGAATTGCCGGCTTTTCATGTTTCACTGTGAGCACTGTTCCCATCGATTTGGGCAATCACTGTAATGCCACAACCACCATGGCTGTGGCATTACAGTGAGTGGCAGACAATCCCTGCATGATTGGTGCTCTAAATAGCGCCAGACATGCAGGACACGCTTTTGGTGCACGAACAGTTATCGAACATAACCTCGAACAGCCGAATTTTTTGCAAATCGTTCGGGTTCGTCGAACAACTCGAACACCGCCCAAAACAGCTCGAATTTGAGATTGGCGAACAGTTCTACTCGAACACCGCTCATCTCTAATACTGAACCAGAATGGCTACCACAGCATCTTGCAACGGCATGCTATTCCAATGACCCCAAACACACCTCCAGGCTGTGTAAGGGCTATTTGACCAAGAAGGAGAGTGATGGGGTGCTACGCCAGATGACCTGGCCTCCACAGTCACCAGACCTGAACCCAATCGAGAAGGTTTGGGGTGACCTGGACCGCAGAGTGAAGGCAAAAGGGCCAACAAGTGCTAAGCATCTCTGGGAACTCCTTCAAGATTGTTGGAAGACCATTTCCGGTGACTACCTCTTGAAGCTCATCAAGAGAATGCCAAAAGTGTGCAAAGCAGTCATCAAAGCAAAAGGTGGCTGCTTTGAAGAACCTAGAATATAAGACATATTTTCCGTTGTTTCACACCTTTTTGTTAAGTATATAATTCCACATGTGTTAATTCATAGTTTTGATGCCTTCAGTGTGAATGTACAATTTTCATAGACATGAAAATACATAAAAATCTTTAAGTGAGAAGGTGTGTCCAAACTTTTGGTCTGTACTGTATATACTGTATAAATACCATGCAATTTAACACCACCCTTATATTAGTAACAACATCTAATTTATATAAATTTGGTCCAGATGTAACACGCTCGCCACTAGGCTCAGATAGGGCGAGACGGGTTTCATGAATTCTTTGGGGCTCTGCTAAAGCACTCCCTGTCTCCTGTGACTGTGTTAACTCCTCTAGTTGCTGGATTCTTCTAAAGCACAGCACTTCCTGTCTCTTGTGATTGTGTTAACTCTTATAGTTGCTGGATGCTTTTGAAGCAACAGCACTAGTTCTGCATGTCACACAGACAAAGCCTTCCAATAAAGAGAGTTTTGTACCAAGTTTATATTACTGGTGCCTCCAGTCTGATTATCTAGTTTTAAAGGGTTTATCCAGGACTTTTTTTTTACATGCGCCTAAGAACTACAGACAGATAGGTGCTAAATACCTCCCTGTTCTGCACAGATACAATCTCTGCTGCTCTAGCTCAGCTGGCAGTTTGCTGCTTCAATTCACCACTCATCAAGAAAGCAGCACTTTGTCACATTTCCACCAGGACCTGCTCCTACAATGTCTTCTTCTATCACCAGGCTCTGCCGTATTACTTCTGCGGGTAGCACTGATGATAGAAGAGACATTGCAACCAAAACTCTAGATGGTGCACATTTTGTCCAGCCAGTTATATTTGGGTGGCTGACACCAGCAATAATGTCCAGTCTGACAGTATGAGTGTGTGTGCTATCAAGCTGAAGTTATCAGCTTCCTGCTACAGCCAATTGGAGAACACCACACCCTATTTGAGTTTCTTACCTCAGTATGTGTAAGCCATAACCAGGAGTGGGTGAAAAATGCAGAAGTGGTGACAAATTTCTATTATACTTTTCCTCTGATTGTTCCACTCCTGATTTTGGCTTACAAATACTGAGGTAAAAAATTCACCAAATACTCAATGTGTTCACGTGGCCTTACTGCTGGAAGCTGTCAGATACAGTCTTGTGCTTTTCTAGTCCAGTCCTGTCTATTTAGTCCCATGTTGTATTCATTGCTCCTTGTTTTGACCCCAGCTTGTGTTTCTGACTATTCTTACAGATTCTGATTTTGTATCTTTCCTGCTTTCTTGGTTCTGACCTGGCTTCCTGACCTTTCCTGCCAGCCTGCACAGTGAACAGCAGCTTATTCCATGGTCCCAGTCAAGGGGCCCCTGTTTAAGTCCAAATCCCTGTACAGGAACTAAAAGGTAAAGGCCAGGGCAACTCCTGGGATCTAGTAAGTGGAGTTGCTTGTGCTAAGTCTGTCTGTGGCAGCCATTTTAGAGCTGCCAGTCGACCTTCCCATTACATCTGGCGTAGAAGTAACACAGCATTTCAGAAAAGGAACATCATGCCAATAGTAAAATATGGTGGTGGTAGTGTGATGGTCTGGGGCTCTTTTGTTGCTTTAGGACAAGGAAGACTTACTGAGGTAAATTGAACCATGAATTCTGCTGTCTACTAAAAGATCCTAAAGGAGAATGCCCAGCCATCTGTTCGTGACCTCAAGCTGAAGCGCACTTGGGTTATGCAGCAGGACAATGATCCAAAACACACAAGCAAGTCCACCTCTGAATGGCTTAAGGAAAAAAAATAAGACTTTAGAGTGGCCTAGTCAATGTCCTGACTTTAATCTGATTGAAATGCAGTGGTATGACCTTAAAGGGGTTGTCCAGGACTATTGATAGTGCCCCAATGTATTTTTATGGTGCAAAGAAGTGTCTTTGTAAATACCTTGTACTGCTGTTTCTGCCTGTGAGCGGAGCTATTGCTGGCCGCTCACAGGCATCACGTGACCCCCCACTGATGTCACATCAAGTGAGGCGTGACATCAGTGATGTGGTCCCCGCGGTGGCTGCTGGGCTGTGGGCGGGGTTACCGGCTGCATCCGGAACTTGACATGACATCAGTGGATGTCAAAGACGGCTGCAGCTGGGGGTCACGTGATGCCTATGAGCGGCCAGTGATAGCACTGCTCACAGGCAAGAACAGCAGTGCAAGATATTTACAAAGAAACTTCTTTTCACCATAAAAATACATTGGGGCATTATCAATAGTACTGGACAATCCCTTTTAAAAGTCAGTTTGTGCTCAGAAACCCTCCAATGTGGCTGAATTACAACAATTTTGCAAAGATGAATTCCTCCAGAGCGATGTAAAAGGCTCATTGCCAGTTATTGCAAATGCTTGATTTCAGTAGTTGCTGCTTCTTACACTCGTGCCCGGACTGACTGGCGTGAGCGTGATTAATGATCCCACTGTACCATGAACCGAGGAGTGCCTGGAGGGGCGTAACTAAGTATCAACCCGATCTGACCAAGGTCGCACGGCGGCTCAGTCGACTCCATGAACCAGGGAGGAACCGAGCAGAGGGACCAGGTGCTGCTCCAGGTCAGACCCCGGTCACAGCTGTTGACCCACACCTGGGAATGCAGGAACAGACAGGTTAGCTGGTATGCAGACAGGTGGGTACTCGCAGGCACGGCTGGTATGACAGCAGGTGGGTACTTAGCAGTCACGGCTGGTATGAAGGCAGGTGGGTACTGGCAGGCACGGCTGGTATGAAGGCAGGCGGGTGCTGACAGGCACGGCTGGAATGCAGACAGGCAGATACTGGCAGGTATGAACGTAGGCTGGATAGGGACCAGTACAGACTGGGACACAAGATCAGAGCCACAGGCGCGGTGGACCAGAAGAGCAAAACCGCAGGAGCGGTGAACAAGCAGAGCGGAGCAAAACCGCAGGTGCGGTGAACAAGCAAAGCGGAGCAAAACCGCAGGAGCGGTGAGCAAGCAGAGCGGAGCAAAACCGCAGGTGCGGTGAGCAAGCAGAGCGGAGCAAAACCGCAGGTGCGGTGAACAAGCAGAGCAGAGCAAAACCGCAGGTGTGGTGAACAAGCAGAGCGGAGCAAAACCGCAGGTGTGGTGAACAAGCAGAGCGGAGCAAAACCGCAGGTGCGGTGAACAAGCAGAGCGGAGCAAAACCGCAGGTGCGGTGAACAAGCAGAGCGGAGCAAAACTGCAGGTGCGGTGATCAAGCAGAGCGGAGCAAAACCGCAGGTGCAGTGAGCAAGCAGAGCAGAGCAGAACCGCAGGTGCGGAGAACAAGTGAAGCAGAGCGGAACCGCCGGAGCGGTGAACAAGCAGGGCACAACAGAACCGCAGGTGCGGTAAACAAGCGGAACAGAGCGGAAATGCTGGAGCGGTGAACAAGCAGAGCAGAACAGAACCGCAGGTGCGGTAAACAAGCGGAGCAGAGCGGAACCGCTGGAGCGGTGAACAAGCAGAGCAGAACAGAGCAGAAGGTGAAGGCAGACAGGACAGGGCTCTGTTCACATGGAACAGACTGGAAAATACAGGAAGATGGTTAGAACACAGGAGGCAGATACGGAGGCAGGGAAAGGGGACAAGCAGAACCAGATACACACAAGGTACTTACAATGAAGTAGCTAGTGGACACAAAACTCACAAACAGAAGTACAGAGACAACAAGTTGGAGTTTGGTGCAGGTTCAGACACTGCAGGCAAAGGGAAGGTACGGACATAGAGAGAAACAAGTAACGGGCTAGGACACTGTTCAGACAGGAACTGTACTGGGAAGAAGATACAGGAACGAGCCTGGGAACTCAGCCCCCAGGGTGGCGGAAACAGACTTGAAGTCAGAGATACAGGTAGCGGCCCTGGGTACTCAGCCCCCAGGGTGGCGGAAACAGACTAGAAGTCACAGGTACAGGAAAAGGCCCTGGGTACTCGGCCCCCAGGGTGGCGGAAACAGACTAGAAGTCACAGGTACAGGAAAAGGCCCTGGGTACTCAGCCCCCAGGGTGGCGGACAGACTAGAGTCAGGACAGGACCTGACACCTCAGTTGCAAAAGACAAACTGAGTGAAAGTGTTACTCAGGTACCTCCTACTGGGTGGAGGGGTTTTAAGTATCCAGTGACTCACAGCCATAGGCTGGATCCGCATTAGGACTGTGCACACAGTAGCTATAAGAAACAAGCAGAAAGCTGCGCCGATGCCCTAAGCAATCAGACAAGAGACATGGACACAGCAGGTAATGGAGCAAAGAGTGCAGCATGGACTGACAGGTAAGATTGCGGTCTTGCATGGTGGGAGGTGGTGCACCATGCAAGCACGCCGCCAGGGATGTTACACTGCTAAGGGTGGCCCAACAGTTTATCACTGTACAGAAACACTGTACAGTGATAAGCTGTAACTACAATACTAGGACTACTTATGCACAAAGCATTAGAGGTACATAAGGGCATCAAATGTACCTCCTTGTGCCTCCAATTCAAATAGATACATAAGAGGGTATTTTTTCTGTATAAACCTACATACTGCCAGACTTACTTCCAGGAGAAATGATCACTGGATGAAGGAGCACTGGTCAGTGCCCACATGTAGGAGCCAAAAACAGGATAAATATAGAATGATACAAGGGAAACATTAAAGAAAAGGGATCAGTATAGAAGTTCCTAATCGGAAATGTAGCTTGATTTCTTGTTCTCACTAAACATTATGCTGTCTATTCACATTTAGTGAATCAGTATCTTGCAGGCAGGAAGAAAGAGTCAGGAATCCCCACTGTCAGGAAATTGGAAGATAATGGAAATATACTGTACATTGTTTCTTTTGTATTTGTTAAAGAAACTGAGTTACCAAGGGGAAGTTTGTACTGGAAAGATTTTTTATGGAAAGATTTTAGTTTTTGAGAAGTTTTCTAACATAATTGAAGCAACTAATTTAATTAAAGTAGCTGTCATTATCTATCCACAGGAGTATGAGTATGGTGTACTCCGGTTATCATTTCATTTTAGCCACAATCGAAAAGCAAACACACCTAGTCTATACAAAATCCTTAGGACTAATGGAAAAATCTCAATGCTATACATGGCTCTCTCCATCATCAGTCCCCTAGACTTTTTATAAAGCAGCAGTAATTGCGAGTAAGCACTGTTCCATTCAATCGGGAACATGAGATTCAATTTTCATGATTTGTGGGGGGTCTCAGCAGTGTTAATCCCATATATCAGGTAAGAATGTGTGATTGTAGGATAACCTAATTCAGAATTGAAGGTTCTTACCACAGGTCTTTCTTTGCATTCATGTGTATGTCTAAATCAGAAAGTGAGGTGAGATTAACAACTTGTTCTACATTTGGCTCAAGAGCAATACACCACAACTCTCCCTCTCAACACCACCAACACTCTTGACTGCTAAAATTCACCATGATAGTTGTAAGATGGGCGATCATTCATTTGGCACACTAAAGTAATGTATGTATCGAACATGAACCGAGTTATCAACAGCGTGGTCACAGAGTTCACTCAGTTGAGACTAAAAATGAGAAAATATATTCAAGTAGAATTGAATTCAGCTCTAATTTTACAAAAATCCTCATTCGACCAAATGATGATTTGTTCAATTCACTTTTGTGCGGATGCAGCAAAATGACAACTGCTGGTTGCCATTTTTCTAAACCATAAGCCTTATTTATTTATTATTTATTTAACGAACGTCAGCTCGATCTCAAGCCATGGCAACTTAATGGTCTTCTCTGTAGGAAAATTGATCTTGTGCAAGCCTAAATAGGTCCAGCAGGGTCTTTTCTGGCTTTATGTTAATTTTATCAAGCCATCGGGTTGCTGGTCTTCCTCTTCACCTTAACCCTTCTATTCTTCCGACCATGATGTGCTTCTCCAGTGATTGATCTCTTTTTATGATGTGTTCAAAGTAGGCAAGTCATGGCTTGGTGAGCCTTGCTTCGAGTGACATGTCTGGCTTGGTTTGTTCCAAAATTGATTTGTTTGTTCTTCTTGCCATCTATGGTATTGATAGCATTCTTCTCCAGCACCACATTTCGAAGGCGTTGATTCTTCTTCTGTTTTGTTTCTTTATTGTCCAGGTTTTGCATCCATATGTTACTACAGAATAGACCAGACTGTACGAGCCATGTCTTCGATGCCAGTGAAATGTTCCTCAATTTCAACACATTGTCCAGTGACTTCATTGTTGATTTGCTATTCTTCAACCAATTTAATTTCGGTGTCATCATTGCATCTTTGCATCTTAAATGATCATTGATCCAAGTAGATTACCTGCCTGTCTATCAGCCGTACCCGCCTGCCTATCAGCCGCGCCCTCCTGCCTGTCAGCCGTGCCCGTCTGCCTGTCTTTCAGCTGTGCCCGCCTGCCTTTCTATCAGCTGTGCCTGGTGAATAGACTTGTATAACTGTGACATGAAATGGCTCTCCTTGTAGTTGTATTGAGATGACTATTACTGACTGCATTGTACTTCAGGACAGTGCTGGCCAATCTTTGGTTGGAAATAAAAGTGACACCGTTTCCTCTTCAGTTATCATTGCCAGAATTGTAAACCCAATGTTCATTTGACTAGAAATGTCCGGTTTGAGCCTTGTTAGTTCGCTAATTCAGAATAAGTCTAGTACTGTTCTGTCTAATTCGGCTTTGAGGATATCCAGTTTGCCTTGGTTCACGGTTCGTACATTCCAAGTTCTGAACCCTGCAGCTTTTGATTTTCCCTTTCGACCAAGCGATATCAGCACTAAGAAGTCCTTGCAACTTTAATCCTGGCCCATTATGAGCATTGGTCATACTCATGTTGACCATCAGCTCTTCCCAAATAGCTTGCTGTGTGCCTTCCGACCTAGGGCTCCATCTTCCAGCACTATATCGAATTCCTTTAGTTGTACTCTCCACCAAGTTTTCTTGGCATAATATAGAAGGAGATTGCCAGGCCTTTCTTCCACAAAGTAAAGTGGCTTCCGTGAAAGAGCCACACTGAATCAGAGTTGTTTGTTGTCAATACAGCTGCCTCATCTCTCATGTTGCCGACGCTGCACTGGGCAATATGCTTAGTTGAAACATGTCCACCTGGGGTGTCCCTGATGGCAAAATACATTTCCGACGGCATGGCTTTAAATATTACTGATCCACAAAAATGCACACAACAAATACATAATACAGACTTAAAAAGCACAATACATACATCAAGTACACAATACACTCAACAAATACACAATAAGACAAATACACAATACAGACATCAAATATGCAACAACACATCAAATGCACAAAACAAATACACAAAAAAAATACACAATCCAGACAACAAATATACAGTACAGACATCAGATACACCATACAGACATTAAAAACACAATGCTGACAACAAATACAGAGAAAATAATACCAATATACAGAGCCCGAATAATGCCAAAATACAGTGCTCAAACAATGAAAAACAAACAATATCAATATACAGTGAAACAATTTCCAACAACATACATTGCCCCACTATATACCAAAAAATCCCATCAACCAGTACTAATATAGAGTGATTAAAAAAAAAAAAAAAAACAGTCCAATATACAGTGCTTAAATAACGCAGAACAAAATCACTATACCAGAAAAAAATAATATAAAAATTCAGAGCACAAATAGTAGCAAGATATAGTGCTTAAATAATACGTATAAAAAATAAATAAATAAAATATCCCAGCCAACTAATGCCACGTCATGCCCAAATAATATGGGTATTTAGTGCCCAAATATTACAAGCCAAATTTATAAAAAAAAAAAATCTGCTGAAATTTGTCTACAATACCTTGCTATTACTAATTTTAACAGATTAAACATACTGTATATGTATATATATATATATATATATATATATATATATATATACTGTATATATACACACAAATATATACTGTATATATACATATATACACTTCTCAAAAAAATAAAGGGAACACTTAAACAACATAATGTAACTCCAAGTCAATCACACTTCGGCAATCAATCTGTCCAGTTAAAAAGCAACACTGATTGTGAATCAATTTTTCCTGCTGTTGTGCAAACGGAACAGACAATAGATAGAAATGATAGGCAATTATCAAGATTCCCCCTATAAAGGAGTGGTTCTGCAGGTGGTGACCACAGACCATTTCTCTGTTCTCATCCTTTTTGGCTGTTGTTTTGGTCATTTTGCATTTTGTCATTGCTCTCACCACTAGAGGTACAGTAGCACGAGGCGGTACGGTAATTATATGGTCCGATTTTAATCGATAATATTCACATAGGTGGACACGACCAGGTGCAATTAATACAGGCAATGAGTGCAAAGTAGGAGGGCTTTAGAAGAAAAACTTACAGGTATGTGAGAGCCAGAATTCTTGCTGTTTGGTAGGTGATCAAATACTTCTATCATGCAATAAAATGCAATTTAATTACTTAAAAATCATATAATGTGATTTTCTGATTTTTATTTTTAGATTCTGTCTCTCACAGTTGAAGTGTACCTATATAAAAATTACAGACCTCTCCATTCTCCATTCTTGCCCCTCCACTTTTTACCATCACCCGTCTGGGATTTGTTGCATCTTTTGATCCCCACTGCTAGTGTACAACGGCTTGGCACATGTTGTGATATCATGACATTGCGACCTTTCGTGCATTTACGCAGAACCGTCCCAAGCCTTATTCTAGCCAAAAGCTCTGGCTCAGTGTGAGGGACCTGCGGATTTCAGCATGAGCGGCAAGGATCAGAATATGCGATGAGGACCAGACAGGTGACAGTGAGGCGTGGAGGGTTGAAGAGGAGAGACATGAGGTGGGTATTGGTATTTTTTTTTTTTACTTTTTACATTTTACATTTATTATGTTCTGGTGGTCTACAGAGACCCTAGAGCATAACAAGCAACATTAAATTTGTGGAGGATAAAATCTGCGCAAACAGGCGAATTTGACTTTTACTTGATCCATTCATCTCCAGTTGAGACACTTAAATGAATAGAGCAGTTAAAGTTATCCTCAATGTGAGTACAAGCTTCAGAAGCCTTACAGCATCAATCTAAAAAATCCAGAAGTATCAAATTAAACTCAGTCAATATGACAGAGCAATGTTTCAGCTTTTCAATGGAGCCATTTTTAAGCTGCTAACAATAAAGATATAAAGATAAGCGGATCAGGCAAATTTCAAATTTACTTCTTTGCGCAAATTTTACAAGAAAATATGATTTGCAGAGAAGTTATTCTCCAAGAATTTAATGTCCCTTAGTATATTCTGGGGTCTTTCCAGATTCCTAAGCATAATAAATGTAAGATGTGAAAAATAAAAAATACTAATACTCATTTTACAGCTCACCTCTCCGGCCACTGCAGTTGCTTAATGCCCGAGACTCTGTGCTTCTGTCACGCTGCATCTCCAGGCCCAAAGTTCAGTATAGGCTCAGACTTCCGGCCATGAGTAAGCCCTGAAGCATGCACCGTGAACTTCAGGGCCTGATTGAAGACTTAGCCTATACTGAACATCAAGCCTGAGATGTGGCACAACAGAGGCACGTAGGACCATACAGCAGGCAGGGTGCAAAGATAGGTGGCTGGAGAGGTAACCAGCCAGTAAAAGGTTAAAAAGAAAAAAAACATTCTCACCTCACTGCTCACTTTTCTGGCCATCCTTGCTGCTCACTTCCTACTGCCCAGTCTTCTGTGCTTTCTTCGTATTGCATCTTCGGCCTGGTGTTCACTTAGGCTGGGATTTCTGGTGGCGAATAGGCCCTGGAGCATGTGTAGTGAACGCTGGCATCTGCACACGGTCATAAGAACCTGCCAAGAGTGAACACGGCATCGGGGATGCAACACGATGGAAGAGTTTACAGCAGGCAAGGAGAGGAGCAGTGGAGAAGAGAGTGGTGAGGTGAGTGTGTTTTAGTTCTTTGTGACCTTTTGCCAGCCTTCTACCCTTCAGCCTAACGGTGGCTATTTTGCTTAACAATTGCAAACAATTAATCTTCTCCAGAATGCGGATTTTTGTAACATTCAAGTAGAGGTCAATTCCACTTGAATAAATTCTCCCATCTCTAGCTACCATGCATTTTGCACTTAGCTGTAGTCTTTCTCATAGGGCTTTGTCTCAGCAAATAAGTTGAAAGTTAATTCTGCATAATGGCTAACACAATTTTACGTTGGAAACATTTGTTCAGTAAAATACTTAGATATATTCTTTACATTTGTACATTTGTACATTGCTTGATAGGTCTTTGGTTAAATATATATTTAAGCCATGTTGCTCCATTGTACTATTATACAAACATTTAAGTCAAATGAAAGAACAGCTTGCTGGGTTTTAAACCACTTGCTTCTGCAAGCAGAAATAATTCAATTTAAAAGCTAACAGCGTGCTAGCAATTAGTACTGCCTTTTAGTCATTATTTAATAAGTCATAATTGCAAATTTAAATTCATTTTCCTAAAATGAAAAAGCATAACTATGCTATACTTCTACTTCATAGGAAAGATGGGCTAATCATTATACTGCATCTTCAAAGTAGCCGACAAAAGACATTTCAGTAGGCACCAAATCCTGCAGACTAAATAGCCTACAGATATGTAATTAAAGCTGAAACAGAGTCTACAGTTACTATGAATTAAAAAGGGTCAGCTGTGACGTCTCATAAGAGATGGCTTAAGCCATAATTGTTCAAGAAGGTCAAATTGTTTTTTCATCATTTTTTTGAAGTTGTTTTTAAACACAGTTTGAAACTGAAAAGCGATTGCACTATTGAAGTTAAAGGAGGCAGAAAAAGCACTTGGGTCAATTAAAGTAGCACGCCTGCCATCAATATATACATTGTGGAGAACTGGGAATAAAGAATGCTCAAAAACAACACATTCAAGGGGTTATTCCAGTTAAAAGGAGAC
This sequence comes from Phyllobates terribilis, assembly GCF_046119375.1. Lineage (NCBI taxonomy): Eukaryota > Metazoa > Chordata > Amphibia > Anura > Dendrobatidae > Phyllobates > Phyllobates terribilis. Next base: position 192,306,630 of record NW_027362771.1, on the reverse strand, counting down.
TCTGTACAACAATGTCAGGCAGACTATTAAACTTTATTCAGTGGCCCCGCATGGGTTATGTTTTACTTCCAGGTGTTAAAATATAACTGGAATGAGTCATGCTGTTAAAGTGTTCAGATATCAAACTATGCTACCAGTTCTGGACAAAATGGCCATGTGATGTTTTCAAGCCATAGGTTTTTCTATTTCAAGGTTTAATAGAGTAAAATGTCCACAAAAAGTCCCAATAATTTTAACAAAAAGTATTGTTAAAAAAGAATAGTATTCATACTTTTTACTACAGTTTATATTTAGAAAACGCAGGATCCTCTGCTTATATCTGTATGTGGCTGCAAAATGGTTGTTACTATGAACCAAATTGTAGATTGATAGATGATTCTTATATACTTAGCCCCTGTAAAAATTCATATCAGTATTACAGACTTTAGTAATTAGATAAAAATATTTTTTACATTTGTAAATGAGAGGACCTTGGCAGACCCTTGCTTTGGCCAGAAGCACAGTACATCATTCTGCCCTTGTGATCTCAGTCTTTCACACCTCCCCTTGTGTTGATTGACAGAACCCGCTTTGGAGTACTGCCTGCTTTGAATTCTCAGCCCTGCCAACACTGACACTGAAAGAGCTAAGAGCACACACAGTGTCAGTGCTGGGGTCTTCTCTTACGTCTCTAATGTCTGCAGTGGCCGATCACAGCATGCAGGATCATACAGTAGTGGGCAGCCAATGTTGTTAAGTGTGGGAGATGAGAATGCATAAGCTCTGACATTGCAGGGACCAAGGACATACTCAGTGTCTCTACCTCCATGCTCTAATCTCTCTCTCTTGTCTGCAATGGCTGCTCGCTGAACACAGGATCATACAGTAGTGGATGACCAATGCTTAGGAGTGGGAGATGAGAATGCATAAGGTCTGACACTGCAGGAGCCAGGAGCGCACTTCCAGTAGCTCCATGTTCTAATCAATCTCTCTGTCTACAGCGGCCGCTCGCTACACACAGGATCATACAGTAGTGGGCGACCAATGCTTAGGAGCGGGAGATGAGAATGCATAAGGTCTGACACTGCAGGAGCCAGGAGCGCACTTCCGGTACCTCCATGTTCTAATCAATCTCTCTGTCTACATCGGCCGCTCGCTACACACAGGATCATACAGTAGTGGGCGACCAATGCTTAGGAGCGGGAGATGAGAATGCATAAGGTCTGACACTGCAGGAGCCAGGAGCGCACTTCCGGTACCTCCATGTTCTAATCAATCTCTCTGTCTGCAGCGGCCGCTCGCTACACACAGGATCATACAGTAGTGGGTGACCAATGCTTAGGAGCGGGAGATGAGAATGCATAAGGTCTGACACTGCAGGAGCCAGGAGCGCACTTCCGGTACCTCCATGTTCTAATCAATCTCTCTGTCTGCAGCGGCCGCTCGCTACACACAGGATCATACAGTAGTGGGCGACCAATGCTTAGGAGAAGGAGATGAGAATGCATAAGGTCTGACACTGCAGGAGCCAGGAGCGCACTTCCGGTACCTCCATGTTCTAATCAATCTCTCTGTCTACAGCGGCCGCTCGCTACACACAGGATCATACAGTAGTGGGCGACCAATGCTTAGGAGCAGGAGATGAGAATGCATAAGTTCTGACAATGCAGGAACAAAATGTGTGAACATACAAACAGGAGTCTGAAAAGTCAAAGAAACAAGATAAAACACCAGCCCTAAGTTTCTTGTCAGCTGGCCTGTACATGAGAGTAGGTTTACTTTTCATGTAGCTTGAAATCCATTTAGAGGGTGACAGAATGTTTTAGCTTTTCAGAAGATGTTGCCTTTTTTTCTAAAGCAGACTTCCCTGCCAGCAATTCCAATCCTAACATCCAATGGAATTATTATTTCCTGCTGACATGTTTATTAAGACAAGATGGCTCCAACACCAATTCATGAGGTATTCACTTCAACTAAAAAGTCTTTAGAATGCTTCATTCTATTAAAGATCTAATTCTTACATCCTCCTCAACCTGTAACTGCCACTCCAACCTCCAACACTTTTATCAAGCTGCACCAATTCTTGGAATTGTTCTACCTCAGACAACCAAGTTAATTTCCAGTATTAACAATGTTAGGCAGGCCTAACACATTCTCTTTTCTATTTCTCTTTTTCCATAAGAGGCGCCGGCTGATGGTACTACTACCACCATCAGCCGGCGCCTCCTGCCATAGGAAACAGTGAGCGCAGGCATTGCTGGATAGGAGCAGTAGTCTCCCATTCACCGGCGCCTGTGCTCTGTTGAAAGTTAAAAATTTTTTTTTAAAATTAATAAAAAAATGTTTAAATAAAAATATAACACATTATACTCACCTACACCTTGTCCCCAATGTTCGCCGCCCCTGTAAAAAAATAACAATAAAAAAACACCATATACTCACACCTTACACCTAATCCCCAAAGCCCATGATAACCTGTAATAAAAATAAAATAATAAACCAACCTCATCCTTACCTGTCCGCCGCAGTCCAAATAGCGAGGGTCCCACGAAGATCCCATGAACAGAGCGGCCACATTGTAAAATGTGACCGCTCTGTTCATTCGCCGGGAATACACTGAAGCTCATAATAAATATATCTATTTATTATCTGTTGACCTATCTAATTATCTGTCTAAGATAGATAATACATGGAAAAAATCAGGCAGCACTCCAGTCCAAGGAAAAATCGTGGACTTTAATCCAGCACCTAGTGGTGCAACGTTTCGACCTCACAACACGGTCTTTGTCAAGGGTGATATATATTTTGCGTTGGGCAACCGCATTACTCAGGAAGTATTGCACCCAAAATCTGCTTAAGTTTGTGCTGCTATCTGTCTTTTTTACTAAGATATATAATAGATAGATATATGGATGTATAGATATATAGATAGATAGATATATGGATAAATAGATTTATAGATTTAGATAGATAATAGATTGATAGATAATAGATAGATAGATAAATAGATTTATAGATAGATAATAGTTAGATATATGGATATATAGATATATTGTTAGATAATAGATATATGGATAGATAGATAAATAAATAGATAGATAATAGATTTATGGATAGATTTATTGATAGATATATAGATAGATGATAGATATATAGATAGATAATAGATATATGGATAGATAGATATATAAATATATAATAGATCGATAGATAGATATATGGATAGATAAATAGATTTATAGATAGAAAATAGTTATATATATGGATATATAGATATATTGCTACTTAGATAATAGATATATGGATAGATCGATAACTAGATTAATAGATATATGGATAGATAGATAGATAATAGATATATGGATAGATTTATTGATAGATATATAGATAGATAATAGATATATGGATACATAGATATATGGATAGATAAACAGATAATAGATTGATAGATAGCTAGATAGATATATGGATAGATAAAAATATTTATAGATAGATAATAGTTAGATATGTGGATATATAGATATATTGATAATTAGATAATAGATATATGGATACATAGATACGGTATTTTTCGGACTATAAGATGCACTTTTTTCCTCCAAAATTTTGGAGGAAAATGGGGGGTGCGTCTTATAGTCCGAATGTTGGGGGGGGTGTATATATATGTGGGGGGAGCGGTAGCAGTGGAGGTGCGGGGCACAGGAGGCAGCCTGCTGCAGCCTACAATGTCCTTGCTGTCCTTGGTTCCCAAGAAAATTAATATTCGCTGCTCCCCATGCCCACAGGAGAGTGAAGTCACTGCTCCCCGAGCACACAGTCCCGGCGTGGGGAGCAGTGACTTCCGGCAGCTGATCTCTCCTTGTGAGCCGTGCATGGCAGTGACGTCATGCGCGACTCACATGGAGAGATCAGTGCAGGCAGACCGGCCGCTGAGCTGGAGGAGAGAAGAAAGGTGAGTAGGACTGTTTATTTATTATTTTATGTGCAGCATGATGGGGATTAGGGGGGCCATGCATACCAGGATAGGGATTAGGGGTGCCATGCACACCAGGATGGGGATTAGGGGTGCCATGCATACCAGGATGGGGATTAGGGGTGCCACGCATACCAGGACAGGGATGAGGGGTGCCATACATATCAGGATAGGGATGAGGGGAGCCATGTATACCAGGACAGGGATGATGGGGCCATGCATATCAGGAAAGGGATGAGGGGTGCCATGCATACCAGGATAGGGATTGCTGTGCCATGCATACCAGGATGGGGATTGCTGTGCCATGCATACCAGGATGGGTATTGCTGTGCCATGCATACCAGGATAGGGATTAGGGGTGCCATGCATACCAGGATAGGGATTAGGGGTGCCATGCATACCAGGATAGGGATGAGGGGTACCATGCATACCAGGATGGGGATTAGGGGTGCCACGCATACCAGGACAGGGATGAGGGGTGCCATACATATCAGGATAGGGATGAGGGGAGCCATGTATACCAGGACAGGGATGATGGGGCCATGCATATCAGGATAGGGATGAGGGGTGCCATGCATACCAGGAAAAGGGATTGCTGTGCCATGCATACCAGGATGGGGATTGCTGTGCCATGCATACTAGGATGGGTATTGCTGTGCCATGCATACCAGGATAGGGATTAGGGGTGCCATGCATACCAGGATAGGTATTAGGGGTGCCATGCATACCAGGATAGGGATGAGGGGTACCATGCATACCAGGACAGGGATGAGGGGTGCCATGCATACCAGGATAGGGATGAGGGGTGCCATGCATACCAGGATAGGGATGAGGGGTGCCATGCATACCAGGATAGGGATGAGGGGTGCCATGCATACCAGGATAGGGATGAGGGGTGACATGCATACCAGGATAAGGATGAGGGGTACCATGCATACCAGGATGGAGGGGTTACATGCATACCAGGATGGAGGGATGCCAGGCATATCAGGATGGGGATAGGGACCACGTATAAAAGGAAGGGGGGGGCATATATACCAGGATGGGGGATATTGTCAGAATTGGGGGACATTACCCCTATACAAGTGTCAGCAGAAGACCCCCTCCCCCTTAAAAGTGCATCATAAACACATTTTTAGCTTGAATTATTTTTTTTCCTCCTCTAAAACCTTGGTGCGTCTTATGGTCCGGTGCGTCTTATAGTCCGAAAAATACGGTAACTAGATTAATAGATATATGGATAGATAGATAATAGATATATGGAAATATTTATTGATAGTGATGGGCGAGCACTAAAATGCTCGGGTGCTCAATGCGATGCTCGGGTTGAGCACATTGGAATACTCGGGTGCTCGACCCGAGCAACGAGCCCAATGTAAGTCTATGGGAAACTCAAGCATTTTTCAGGCGGCTCCCCCCGGCGGTCTGCAGAGGGCACTGGAAATTGCAGAAATCGAAGGGAACAGTGCTCAAATGACATGGGAACAGCATGGGGAAGACCCCTGGAAGCATTTCTGACTCCCAGGTCACTTCTGTCAACAACGTTGTCAGAGGTATTATGCCACTTTTACGGACTCACAATAAAACATACAAAAACAAAACCAAAATTGATTTTTCTGGGAAATATGTTAGGAATATCCTTTCCAGGGTAATGACTTGTATATTAAGCAAAATAAATAACCAAAAACAAAAATACTCCTCCACACCTTGGGCTATGTTCACATTTAGCGTTTTTGATGCGTTTTTGCACTTTTGCATTGCTTTCAACCGTGACAAATGCATTCACCAGGAAATGTCATTTTAACATTTTACAACTTTATCTGGCCATGTGGTGTGTGAGATATCATCAGACACATCGTGTTTCATTTATGAAGGGGGACTCTGAAAGTCACAAAGCCTATTTTTTAGGGCCATCAGGCGGCCTTTACTATTCTTAAAGGGTCAGCAGTCGGCCCTCACTATTCTTAGAGAGCCATCAGCCAGCTATGTTTTATTGTTCTCATTACTAAACAGTGGGTCTCCTATACTGTTATTGCGTATGCAGTGAGTTGCAGGGCTGCCCAATTTGGACACACCCCAATACCCCTTTGAAGAGACTTAGAGGAGGGCCTCCTGAAAACAATGTTCCCATTATTAGGAAGTGGGTCTTCCATTGTGTTTGCCTATGCAGTGAATGCAAGGGCTGACAAAAATTGGGAGGCACTCCAATGCCCCTTGGAAGAGACGTTGAGGAGGGTCTCATAAAATATGTTCCCATTAGAAAGGAGCAGGACTCCTATACTTGTAATGCCCATGCACTAAGTGTATGGGCTGACAAACATTTACCCCTGGGGGGTATACATGAACATACTGTATAAAAATTTATTTTTACGGGCATCATAAACACCCTTTAAAAAATTATGTGGGTGTTGCATCACGGACCACGGTCGCCCTGGTGATATGGTGGTGGAGGATGAGGATGAGGAGAAGGAGGAGGACAAGAGCAAATAGCCAAAATCAGGAAACGTATACCCATGTCTGGATGTGAAGAGGTGCATGGGAAAACATTTCCCAAAAAAAGTTTATGTTACGCTGCTATCATTCGGTGGTGTTGAGAAGTCTGGCCCAATCCAGCCCTTGTTCATTTTTATAAGAGTCAGCCTGTTAGCATTCTCAGCTGACAGGCGGATGCGCTTATCAGTTATAATTCCACCAGCGGCACTGAAAACCCGTTTTGATAAAACACTGGCGGCAGGACAGGCCAGGACCTCCGAGGTGTGGAGAGCCAGTTCATTCCACGTATCCAGCTTGGATACCCAATAATTATAAGGCACATAGGAATCACGGAGGACGTTGGTACGGTCGGCAAGGTACTCCCTCAACATATTCCCAAACTTTGCACTCCTTGTGAGAGTACCCCGTGCCTCAGGGCCTGTGCGATGGGAGGGGCTGCGAAAACTCTCCCAGAACTTTGACAGTGTTCCCCTGCCTCTGCTGGATTGAAGTTGCGTCTCTCTCGCCTGTACTCCTTGGTTGTCCAATGAACTGTGACCTCTGCTGCCAGCATTTTCAGATGGGAATAATTTTAATAGTTCCTCAACAAGGGCCTCCTGGCACTGCCCCATTTTTGTAGACCTGTCTGCTTCAGGAATAAGAGATATAAAGTTCTCCTTGTAGCGTGGGTCTAGAAGTGTCACCAACCAGTAATGACTGTCACCCAAAATTTTGAGAACGCGAGGGTCATGGGAAAGGCAGTGTAACAAACTCAGCCATGCGTGCCAGACTGCTAACAGGCAAGACTTCCGTGTCCTCACCAAGAGGATGTCTGACCATGCTCTCCTCCTCCTCCTCTCTGTCCTCTGGCCATCCACGCTGAACAGACGGTATGACAATTGAGCAGGTAGTACCATCTATAGCGCATTGAAACTAGCTTCTGTTCTTCCTCCTCTTCCTCATTGTCACCCAATCCACTTTGGGATCAGATGAGGCTGGGCTGTGTGTAATCACCCTGTATGGTTCCTTGCTCCATCTCATCATGCTCCGCCTGCAATGCATCCTCTTTGATTGTGAGCAGAGAGCATTTCAGAAGACAGAGAAGCGGGATGGTGACGCTAATCATGGCCTCATCACCACTCACCATCTTGGTGGAGTCCTCAACGTTTTGGAGGATGGTATACATGTCTGACATCCATGTCCACTCCTGAGGTCTTATGTGTGGAGTCTGAACTGAATACCAACGTCCTTGATGCTGGTACTCAACAACTGCCCTCTTCTGCTCACAAATCCTTACCAACATCTGCAGTGTAGAGTTCCAACGCGTGGGGACATCACACACCAGTCTGTGAGCTGGAAGCTGCAAACGCTGCTGAAACACGGCAAGGGCGGCGGAAACTGTAGGTGACTTTCTAAAATGGGTACACAGGCGGCGTAATTTAACAAGCAGATCTGGCAGCTCCGGGTAGGATTTGAGAAACCGCTGAACCATGAGGTTAAGCACATGGGCCAGGCATGGTACGTGTGTGAGCTCGCCTCACCTCAGAGCCGCCACCAGGTTCCGGCCATTGTCACACACAACCATGCCTGTCTGTAGGTTCAGCGGTGTGAGCCACAGATCTGTCTGCACTTTCAGAGCTGTCCACAACTCTTCAGCATTGTGCGGTTTGTCACCTAAGCATATTAGCATCAGCACAGCCTGGTGCCGCTTGTCCGAGGCAGTGCTGCAGTCCTTCAGCTTGTGACTGATGTGGTCATTTTGGAGATGGAGGCTGAAGAGAAGGAGGAGGCTGAGGAGGATGAGGTGCAGGAGCTGTAGACCGTGGGGGCAACCCTGATTGACCTAGGGCCCGCAATCCTTGGTGTCGGGAGGACGTGCTCCGTCCCAAGGTCCGACTGGGTCCTGACTTCCACTATCTTAACCCAGTGTGTCGTCGGCAAAATGTACCCTCCCTGCCCACAAGCACTTGTCCTCGTGTCCATGGTTAGGTGGACTTTCCCTGTAACTGCATTGTTGAAGGCAAGGCTAATGTATTGAGACACGTGCTTGTGTAATGCGGGGACGGCACACCGGGAGAAATAGTGGTGGCTCGAGACCGAGTACCGAGGGACGACCGCCGCCATTAGGTTGCTGAATGCTTCCGTCTACACGAACCCAAAAGGCAACTTTTCGAGCGCAAGCAGTCATGAAATGTGGGAATTTAGTAATGTGGCCTGTGGGGCGTTGGTTGCGTATTTGCGCTTGCGTTCCAAGGACTGGGGTATGGACAACTGAACGCTGCGCTGGGACAAGGACGTGCTTCCTGGTGATGCTACTTGAGAGTGTGCAATGATGGGTGCAGGGCAGGAGGCATCTTCGCATGCACCATGGACAGGAGATTGGCTTGCACGCACAACAGCAGAAGAAGCAGTGGTGCCGCCCGCAGACACTGTTCCTGGACCCTGGGGTTCGGCCCACAAAGTTGGGTGCTTTGCTGACATGTGCCTGATTATGCTGGTGGTGGTCAGGCTGCTAGTTTTGCCACCCCTGCTGATGCTGGCCTGGCAGATGGTACAAATGGCCTTTTTGGGGCTATCTGCAGAGTCTTTAAAAAATAACCAGACTCGGGAAGACCTAACAGTTGTACTGGCAACTTCCTTCATGTTGGTGTTACGGGGAACGGTTGCCTGCCTTCTGTCTGCGGCCAGCACAACACTGCTTCTTCCTGCCTGTCGGGGTGCTCCGCCTCTCTCTCCTGTGTGCTTCTGTCCTCGCTCTGCATGTCCTCCTGCCAGGTTGAGTCAGTTACTTTATCATCCACCACCTCGTCTTCCACTTCTGCACCCTGGTCCTCCTCCTGACTTTCAGGCAATTGTGTCTCATCATCATCATCCACCTCTTGTGACATTTTCCCACTGTCACCTTTGTGTGACCGTGGCTGCTCAAATATTTGGGCATCGCTACATGTGATCTCCTCTTGCCCTGCTTCAAGTGGACCGGGTGAGAGGCCCGAATCTATAAATGGAAAAGTGAACAGCTCTTCAGAGAGTCCAAGTGTGTGATCAGTTGTCTCCGGGCACGCGGCATGGTGGGAGGAAGGAGGATCAGGGTGAGGAATATGCAGTCCAGACTCACGGCTACTGAGACTTGACCGTGTGGAATACAGGGTGGTGGTGGCAAAGTGACTGGAAACATTATCCACTATCCAACCAACAACCTTTTGACACTGCTGTAGGTTCAATAGTGGTGTGCTGCGGTCCCCTAGGAATTAGGACAGGAAGGTCGGGTGAGAAGATGTGGGTATTTGTTGTGGCACAATTTCAGCTTGCCCACGGCCTCGGCCTCTGCATGGACCATCACCATCACGTCCAGTTTCTAATCCCTTGCCACGCGCATTGCCCATTTTAAATGGAGGACAATATCTTCCACACTCACTACAAACGGCTGAATTTGGAGTGAAGTTATATGTAATCCGTGTGCCAGAGAAACCACAGTTTTAAATACCTGGCCTGTAGGTAACTATTTTGAATAGCAAACTGGTGTCAAAAACTTTGCTGACACACTGAAAAAAAAATTTAATGAAGGCCAGAAATGGCAGTATTTTCTGAAAACGTATTTGTGATCCATGTGACAGACAAAACCACAGTTTTAAATACCTGGCCTGTAGTTAACTATATTCAACAGCAAACTGGTGTCAATTGCTTTACTGACACATTGAAAAAAAATTTAATGGAGGCCAGAAATGGCAGTATTTTCAGTGCAATGATATGAGATCCGTGTGATGGACAAACCACAGTTTTAAATAGCTGGATTTTTAGTGCTGTAATATGAAAAGGACCTGGCTGTATTCTGCAGTGCCAACAAGCAAATGGCGCAGAACAACAGTGTTCTCTGAATTGCTTTTTAAGCAAATAATGAGGATTAAGATCCAAAAAAAAATTATTCCTGGCCCCTGAGACCAGGTCCTATTTCTAGAAATATCTAACAGCAGCAGCAGACAAAACTGGAATGGAGCCTTTTGTGCTATGTGCACTGCAGTCTGCTATATACCCTGCCTGCCTGCCTATATACACTGCCTGCCTGATGGATTAGTCATCAGAAGGACTGTTTGTTGAGATGGATGTGTGTCTCTAATATAGTTTGGTACACCTACACTAGCTAGAAGCAAGCAAATCTCTCTCTAGCTCAGCAGCACCTCTCCCTACAGTGTCTGATTCCGGAGTGATTGTGACGAGCATGGCGGCGCCAGGTCTGATATAGACCTGATGACGCTGTGCAGCCAGCCAATCACTGTAATGCCACAAACAACATGTCTACTGCATTACAGTGAGTGGCAGGCAATCCCTGCATGTTCATTGGCTCTGTAAAGAGCACCAAACATGCAGGGAGGGGACCCAAGCTCCCGCCGAGCAACCCCGGAAATACTCAGCGAGCGCCAAGCATCTCGAGCAGTGAGATGCTCGGGCAAGCACCGAGCAGTAGCGAGCATTTATTGATAGATATGTAGATAGATAATAGATGTATGGATAGATATATAGATAGATAATAGATACAGTATATGGATAGATAACAGATAGATAGATGTATGGATAGATAAAGAGATTTATAGATAGATAATATTAGATAAATGGATATATAGATATATTGATAGATAGATGTAAGATATATGGATTGATAGATATATGGATAGATATATGGATAGATAAATAGATAATAGATCGATAGATAGATATATGGATAGCTAGATATATAGATAATAGATAGAAAGATTTTAGATAGATATACAGATAGATATAAATATGTGATATATATAATCCGTGCTTTGCGTGTGTACCTTACTGCTCAGTGTATTGCCGGTAAATGAGGTCAGCGCATGAGTATTTGATAGATACTATGAATGCGCCATTTCTGGGGCAGCTGAGGGCTGCTGTTTCTGGCCTCGGAGGGGGCCAATATTCATGGCACCTTCCTAGGCTATTAATATCAGCCCCCAGCTGTCGGTATAGCCTTTGCTAGCTGCTAAAATAGGGATACCCCGCGTCATTTTTTGGGGGGGGTCCTGCATTTTAATAGCCAGTAAAGGCTATGTATACTGCTGGGGGTTGATATTAGTAGCCTGGGAAGCTCCATGGGTATTACCCCATTCCCAGGCTAAAAATATCCGCCCCAGCTGTCCGCTCTCCCTATGCTGGTTAATAAAATTACGGGAGACCCCACACCATTTTTTCCCCAGAAATGTACTCATTTATTAATAAATGACATGGACAGTAAGGTACACACACAAAGCACGGATTATATATATCACATATTTATATCTATCTGTATATCTATCTATTATCTACATATCTAGATATCCATCTATCTATCAATCTATTATCTATTTATCTATCTATCCATTATTATTATTATTATTTATTGTTATAGAGCCATTTATTCCATGGCGCTTTACATGTGAAAAAGGGGTATACATACAAAAACAATTACAATAATCTTCAACAAAACGTGACGGCGACTGGTACAGGAGGAGCGAGGACCCTGCCCGCGAGGGCTCCCAATCTACAACATATACAGTGGTGGCCAAAAGTATTGGAACCCTGCAATTCTGTCAGATAATACTCAGTTTCTTCCTGAAAATGATTGCAATCACAAATTCTTTGGTATTATTATCTTCATTTAATTTGCTTGCAAGGAAAAAACACAAAAGAGAATGAAGCAAAAATCAAATCATTGATCATTTCACACAAAACTCCAAAAATGGGCCAGACAAAAGTATTGGCTCCCTCAGCCTAATACTTGGTTGCACAACCTTTAACCAAAATAACTGCGAAAAACCGCTTCCGGTAACCATCAATGAGTTTCTTACAATGCTCTGCTGGAATTGTAGACCATTCTTCTTTGGCAAACTGCTCCAGGTCCCTGATATTTGAAGGGTGCCTTCTCCAAACTGCCATTTTGAGATCTCTCCACAGGTGTTCTATGGGATTCAGGTCTGGACTCATTGCTGGCCACCTTAGAAGTCTCCAGTGCTTTCTCTCAAACCATTTTATAGTGGTTTTGGAAGTGTGTTTTGGGTCCTTGTCCTGCTGGAAGACCCATGACTTCTGAGGGAGACCCAGCTTTCTCACACTGGGCCCTACATTATGCTGTAAAATTTGTTGGTAGTCTTCAGACTTCATAATGCCATGCACACGGTCAAGCAGTCCAGTGCCAGAGGCAGCAAAGCAACCCCAAAACATCAGGGAACCTCCGCCATGTTTGACTGTAGGGACCATGTTCTTTTCTTTGAATGCCTCTTTTTTTTTCCTGTACACTCTATGTTGATGCTTTTTGCCAAAAAGCTCTACTTTTGTCTCATCTTACCAGAGAACATTCTTCCAAAACGTTTTAGGCTTTCTCAGGTAAGTTTTGGCAAACTCCAGCCTGGCTTTTTTATGTCTCGGGGTAAGAAGTGGGGTCTTCCTGGGTATCCTACCATACAGTCCCTTTTCATTCAGACACCGACGGATAGTAGGGGTTGACACTGTTGTACCCTCGGACTGCAGGGCAGCTTGAACTTGTTTGGATGTTAGTCGAGGTTCTTTATCCACCATCCGCACAATCTTGCGTTGAAATCTCTCGTCAATTTTTCTTTTCCGTCCACATCTAGGGAGGTTAGCCACAGTGCCATGGGCTTTAAACTTCTTGATGACACTGCGCATGGAAGACACAGAAACATTCAGGTCTTTGGAGATGGACTTGTAGCCTTGAGATTGCTCATGCTTCCTCACAATTTGGTTTCTCAAGTCCTCAGACAGTTCTTTGGTTTTCTTTCTTTTCTCCATGCTCAATGTGGTACACATAAGAACACAGGACAGAGGTTGAGTCCACTTTAATCCATGTTAACTGGCTGCAAGTGTGATTTAGTTATTGCCAACACCTGTTAGGTGCCACAGGTAAGTTACAGGTGCTGTTAATTACACGAATTAGAGAAGCATCACATGATTTTTCAAACAGTGCCAATACTTTTGTCCACCCCCTTTTTTAGGTTTGGTGTGGAATTGTATCCAATTTGGCTTTAGGACAATTCTTTTTGTGTTTTTCATTGAAGACAAATTAAATGAAGATAGTAATACCAAAGAATTTGTGATTGCAGTCATTTTCAGGAAGAAACTGAGTATTATCTGACAGAATTGCAGGGGTGCCAATACTTTTGGCCACCATTGTATCTATCCGTATATCTATTGTCTATCTATCTACTCATAAATTTATTAATCTATTTATCTATCTATCTATTATATATCTATTATCTCTCCATAGATCTATTCTTCTATCTATATATCTATCCATATATCTATTATCCATCAATAAATCTATCCATATATCTATTAATCTAGTTATCTATCTATACATATATCTATTATCTATGTATCAGTATATATATATATATATATATATCTCCATATATAACTATTATCTATAAATATATTTATCTATCTATTATGTATCCATATATCTATTATCTATTTATAAATCTATTTATCCATATATCTATCTATATATATATCCATATATCTATCAATCCATGTATCTATTATCTATCTATCAATATATCTATATATCCATATATCTATCTATCGATCTATTATCTATTTATTTATTTATCTATCTATCTATTATCTATCTATATATCCATCTATATATCTATCCATATATCTATTAATCTAGTTATCTATCTATCCATATGTAGCGCCGGCGTCCCTGCCCTCTGCTAGGCATGGACACTGTTCCCCTCACCCCTCTGCTCCGAGCCCGGCGTCCTCCTCCCGCTCTGCTGGCAGCGCGCGCTCTTTCCCGGCCACTGTGCTTAGGGCACGCGCGCGCGCGCTACCTCCCTCTTAAAGGGGCCGCGCGCGCCGTCCTAAGGAGTCCCCGGCCAATGGCCGGAGGACTTCACCATATATAAGGCACCTCCTCCAAAATGGAGGTGCCCGAGCAATGTTGTTGCACTGTTCACTACTCTGCTTCAGCCCTCAGGTCCCGTTGCCAGTTACCTGTCAGTTACCTGCCAGAATCCTGCCAGTTTGCTGTCTGTTTCCTGCCTGACATTCCTCCTACCTGCTTGCTAGCCTGAGGTCCGACGGTCTGCCTTCCTACTCCTGTCAGTCTGTCTATGGACCAGCTTGCCCGCTCACCTGGGAGCGCACATCTGCTACCTGCCTGTCTGTTGGCCTACCTGGAGGCTCCGCCGTCACGTACTGTGACCACCTGCCATTCCAGAGACTCCTGCCCGCTCACCTGGGAGCGCTCATCTGCTGCCTGTCTGTTGGCCTACCTGGAGGCTTCGCCGTCACATGCTGTGACCACCCGTTTATCCAGAGACTCTCGCTTGCTCACCTGGGAGCACACATCTACCATCTGCCTGCTAGCCTACCTGGAGGCTCAGCCATCACAGGTCGTACCTACCCTTTACCCAGAGACTGCCCCGGTCACTTGCCGTGACCTCCTGCCCGTTCATCCAGAGACTGCCCCGGTCACTTGCCGTGACCTCCTGCTCGTTCATCCAGAGACTACCCCGGTCACTTGCCGTGACCTCCAGCCCGTTCACTCAGAGACTGTCCCGGTCACCTGCTGTGACTGCCTGCCCGTCTTCCCTGGTCGCCACCCGCTCCCTTACAAGGACCGCCCCCTTGTATAGTAGCTCAGAGGTTCCGCCTCCCAGACCCGTTACAGTTTGCTCGGGCCATGGAACCCGGTGGCACCCAAGCTCCCTCACTCTCGGACCTGTGTCATGAACTGTCCCGTCAGAGGTCCCAACAGGAGTCCATCCTGGGTCACCTGCGGAATGTCAATTCTCGCCTGGACACTCTGACTGCTCCACCAGCAACCACCGCCAGTGCCATGACTCGCAATCCGGCAGCTCCGCTGCCCACCAATACTATGGTATCCTACCCCGGACCCCGGCTTTCTGCACCTCCTCGCTTCGGAGGCGACTCCGCTCAGGCTCGGGGCTTTATAAATCAGTGCACCCTGCACTTTGAACTCCTGTCCCACCAGTTTAACTCTGCCCGGGCCAAAATTGCCTTCATCATGTCCCATCTCACCGGGGAGGCCCTGGCCTGGCTAAATCCTCTATGGGAGAGAGGAGACCCCCTGGTGTCCGACTTGTCTGCCTTTCTCACGGCTTTCCGGAAAGTCTTCGACGAACCCGGACGGAAGACCTCATCCGCATCATCTCTGCTACGCCTCCGTCAGGGAAGTCTCACCGTGGGCCAATATGCCATACGGTTCCGTACCCTTGCCTCGGAGCTGGCCTGGGATAACGACGCTCTGGTATCTGTCTTCTGGGAGGGTCTGTCCGGCCGTATTAAAGATGAACTCGCCGGTCGAGACATTCCTACCACTCTCGATGACCTAATAACTCTTGCCACCCGGATTGACCTACGGTTTCAGGAGCGTGCCAAAGAAGTCACCCGTGAGAGGAGGTTTCCACGTCTAGCTCCTACTTTTCAGAAACCCGTCACTCCCTCCGTTTCTCCCCAGGTACACTCTCCTGAGCCTATGCAGGTCGACCAGACCAAGATGGTCAAAACCCGTCAGGACTTACGCCGTGCCGAGGGGAGCTGCTTCTACTGTGGCAGTAAGGAGCACCGGATCCGTACCTGCCCGGAGAGGTCGGGAAACGCCTGTGTCTAGGTTCGCTCAGAGAGGTCGACCTAGACAAGAATAAATCCTCTCCATCTCTGCTGCTGTCAGTCTCAATTATCTGCGGGGAGAATCGTTATTTCGAACTAGCCCAACTTGACTCTGGAGCGGCCGGGAATCTTATTTCACAGGCCCTGGTAGAAAAATACCGCATTCCCACCAAACCTCTGGCTATACCTTTATCTGTCGCTGCTGTGGATGGGGGTCTCTTACCACGTCCCATCCAACTCATCACCGAATCCATAACTCTGCAGGTGGGAATGCTGCATTCTGAGAGCATCTCTTTTCATGTTCTGCCTGGACTCTCTCACGCCCTCTTACTAGGTCTACCTTGGCTCCAGAAACATGCACCCGTGCTTGACTGGCAGACCGGAGAGGTCCTTCGCTGGGGACAGGACTGTCATAAGACTTGTTTGGTTCCTGTTCATCCCGCCCGTCCTTCTCCTACCCCAACTAATCTACCTGGACTTCCGATTCCCTATTGGTCATTTGCTGATGACTTTAATAAAAAGGAGGCAGAGACATACCCCCTCATAGACCATACGACTGTCCTATCGACCTGTTACCCGGTACTACGCCTCCCCGTGGGCGTATTTACCCATTGTCCGCTGCTGAGACCCGGTCGATGTCCGAATATATTGAGGAGAATTTGGCCAGGGGATTCATCCAGAAATCTACCTCCCCGGCGGGAGCAGGCTTCTTTTTCGTAAAAAAGAAGGACGGCTCTCTCCGTCCCTGTATAGACTATAGAAGCCTTAACCAGATCACGGTGAAGAATAAGTACCCCCTTCCGCTCATTCCAGAATTATTTGATCGTCTGAGGGGGGCTAGAATCTTCACCAAACTGGACCTCCGTGGGGCGTACAACCTGGTCCGTATCCGTCAAGGGGATGAATGGAAGACTGCATTCAACACCCGGGACGGCCACTATGAATATCTGGTAATGCCCTTTGGTCTCTGTAACGCTCCTGCCGTCTTTCAAGAGTTGGTCAATGACATCTTCCGGCACCTTCTCTACTCCTGTGTAGTGGTGTACCTGGACGACATCTTGGTCTTCTCTCCGGATCTCCAGACTCACCGGAGGGACGTTCGTCAGGTCCTGCTCAGGCTCAGGCAGAATCACCTCTTCGCTAAATATGAGAAGTGCCTCTTTGAGCAGACCTCGCTTCCGTTTTTGGGCTACATTATTTCTCAGACCGGCCTACGAATGGATCCAGAGAAACTGTCTGCCATCGAGAAATGGCCCCGACCGGAGGGGTTGAAGGCCATTCAGCGGTTCCTGGGCTTCGCCAACTACTACCGCCTCTTCATACCGCACTTCTCTTCCCGGACTGCCCCAATTTCCGCGCTCACCCATAAGGGCACTAATCCCAGAGAGTGGCCGCCTGAAGCAGAGGAGGCCTTTCTTTCCTTAAAACAGGCCTTCTCTTCCGCCCCGGTGCTGCATCGCCCAGATGGCAACAAGCAGTTCTTCCTGGAGGTTGACGCCTCCTCCTCTGGAGCCGGAGCGGTACTTACCCAAAAATCATCTTCCGGGAGAATGGTAACTTGTGGCTTCTTCTCCAAACTCTTCTCCTCTTCTGAGCGCAACTATTCCATAGGAGATCGAGAGTTATTGGCCATCAAGCTGGCATTGGAGGAGTGGCGTTACCTGCTCGAAGGGGCTCTTCACCCGGTAATAATTTACACTGACCACAAGAACTTGGCTTACCTCCAGCATGCCCAGAGACTTAACCCGCGCCAAGCTCGGTGGTCCTTGTTATTTGCTCGCTTTGATTTTATTCTTCATTTTCGCCCGGCTGACAAAAACATCAAGGCGGACGCCTTGTCCCGATCCTTTCTGGTGTCTGATCTCGAGGAAGAACCGAAACACATCATCGATCCCGCCAGAGTAATGCAGGTGGCTCCCGTGAGTCTAAATCGTCTCCCTCCCGGTAAGACGTTCGTATCAGTACCTGATCGGGAGAAGATCCTACACTGGGGTCACTCGTCTAAACTAGCTGGCCACGCCGGTCAGAAAAAGACCCTCCAGCTTATTACCCGGCACTACTGGTGGCCTACCCTGCACAAGGACGTAATAGACTTTGTTTCTGCCTGTGTGTCCTGCGCCCGCAACAAGGTTCCGAGACATCTTCCAGCCGGTCGCCTCCTTCCGCTTCCAGTACCTGCTGCCCCCTGGCAGCATATAGCAATGGACTTTATAACTGATCTCCCCGTCTCTGCCGGTTGTACGGTCATTTGGGTGGTCGCTGACCGCTTTTCCAAGATGGCTCATTTCGTTCCCCTGCCAGGCCTCCCGTCTGCACCCGAGCTGGCTAAAGACTTTATCTGCCACATCTTCCGTCTTCATGGACTGCCCCTCCACATAGTGTCGGATCGTGGGGTACAGTTCACCTCACGCTTCTGGAGAGCCACTTGTAAACTGCTAGACGTCACCCTGGACTTCTCCTCCGCTTACCACCCACAGTCTAATGGTCAAGTGGAGCGGATCAATCAGAACCTGACCAGTTACCTCCGGCACTTCGTTAATGCCCACCATTCAGATTGGGTGGATCTCCTGCCATGGGCCGAATTTTCTTACAACAATCACGAGAGCGAATCTTCCTCCAAATCCCCGTTTTTTGTAGTCTTCGGTCAGCATCCTCGGATCCCATTTCCCGTCTCCACTTCGGTGGACAATCCGGCTGTGGAATCTCTTGTTAACAAATTTTCCTCCATATGGGAGAGTACCCGGTCCGCCCTCCTTCTGTCATCCGAGCGTATGAAAAGACATGCTGACAAAAAAACGTCTGGATCCTCCTCAATTCCGTCCAGGGGATAAGGTCTGGCTCTCGTCCAAATATGTCCGGCTCAAGATTCCTTCCTATAAGTTAGGGCCTCGGTTCATCGGTCCTCTGGAGGTCATCAGTCAGATCAACCCGGTGGCCTATAAATTGAAACTCCCGGCCAACTTGCGGATCCCTAACTCCTTCCATGTATCTCTCCTCAAACCTGTGGTACTTAACTCTTTTTCCAAGTCTACAGGTACGCCTCCTGCTCCGGTTTCCGCTGAAAACGAATTTGAGGTAGAGAACATTCTGGCCACCAAAAGGGTAAGAGGGAAGACCTTTTTTCTAGTAGATTGGAAGGGGTTTGGTCCTGAAGAGAGAACGTGGGAGCCCCGGGAGAACATCCATGCCCCTCTCATCCTAGCTAAATTTCTCTCTGACCTAAAAAAGGGGGGGCCTAAAGGGGGGGGTACTGTAGCGCCGGCGTCCCTGCCCTCTGCTAGGCAGGGACACTGTTCCCCTCACCCCTCTGCTCCGAGCCCGGCGTCCTCCTCCCGCTCTGCTGGCAGCGCGCGCTCTTTCCCGGCCACTGTGCTAAGGGCGCGCGCGCGCTCCCTCCCTCTTAAAGGGGCCGCGCGCGCCGTCCTAAGGAGTCCCCGGCCAATGGCCGGAGGACTTCACCATATATAAGGCACCTCCTCCAAAATGGAGGTGCCCAAGCAATGTTGTTGCACTGTTCACTACTCTGCTTCAGCCCTCAGGTCCCGTTGCCAGTTACCTGTCAGTTACCTGCCAGAATCCTGCCAGTTTGCTGTCTGTTTCCTGCCTGACATTCCTCCTACCTGCTTGCTAGCCTGAGGTCCGACGGTCTGCCTTCCTACTCCTGTCAGTCTGTCTATGGACCAGCTTGCCCGCTCACCTGGGAGCGCACATCTGCTACCTGCCTGTCTGTTGGCCTACCTGGAGGCTCCGCCGTCACGTGCTGTGACCACCTGCCATTCCAGAGACTCCTGCCCGCTCACCTGGGAGCGCTCATCTGCTGCCTGTCTGTTGGCCTACCTGGAGGCTCCGCCGTCACATGCTGTGACCACCCGTTTATCCAGAGACTCTCGCTTGCTCACCTGGGAGCACACATCTACCATCTGCCTGCTAGCCTACCTGGAGGCTCAGCCATCACAGGTCGTACCTACCCTTTACCCAGAGACTGCCCCGGTCACTTGCCGTGACCTCCTGCCCGTTCATCCAGAGACTGCCCCGGTCACTTGCCGTGACCTCCTGCCCGTTCATCCAGAGACTACCCCGGTCACTTGCCGTGACCTCCTGCCCGTTCATCCAGAGACTGCCCCGGTCACTTGCCGTGACCTTCAGCCCGTTCACTCAGAGACTGTCCCGGTCACCTGCTGTGACTGCCTGCCCGTCTTCCCTGGTCGCCACCCACTCCCTTACAAGGACCGCCCCCTTGTATAATAGCTCAGAGGTTCCGCCTCCCAGACCCGTTACACCATATAACTATTATCTACAGTGCCTACAAGTAGTATTCAACCCCCTGCAGATTTAGCTGGTTTGATAAGATGCAAATAAGTTAGAGCCTTCAAACTGCAAACGAGAGTAGGTTTTATGAACAGAAGCATAAATCTTACAAACCAAAAAGTTATGTTGCTCAGTTGAATTTTATTAAATTTTAAACATAAAAGTGTGGGTCAATTATTATACAACCCCTATGTTTAATATTTTGTGGAATAACCCTTGTTTGCAATTACAGCTAATAATCGTCTTTTATAAGACCTGATCAGGCCGGCACAGGTCTGTGGAGTTATCTTGGCCCACTCCTCCATGCAGATCTTCTCCAAGTTATCTAGGTTCTTTGAGTGTCTCATGTGGACTTTATTCTTGAGCTCCTTCCACAAGTTTTCAATTGGGTTAAGGTCAGGAGACTGACTAGGCCACTCCAACACCTTGACTTTTTCCCTATTGAACCAGGCCTTGGTTTTCTTGGCTGTGTGCTTTGGGTCGTTGTCTTGTTGGAAGATGAAATTACGACCCATCTTAAGATCCTTGATGGAGGAGCGGAGGTTCTTGGCCAAAATCTCCAGGTAGGCCGTGCTATCCATCTTCCCATGGATGCGGACCAGATGGCCAGGCCCCTTGGCAGAGAAACAGCCCCACAGCATGATGCTGCCACCACCATGCTTGACTGTAGGGATGGTATTCTTGGGGTCATATGCAGTGCCATCCAGTCTCCAAACGTCACGTGTGTGGTTGGCACCAAAGATCTCGATCTTGGTCTCATCAGACCATAGAACCTTGAACCAGTCTGTCTCAGAGTCCTCCAAGTGATCATGAGCAAACTGTAGACGAGCCTTGACATGACGCTTTGAAAGTAAAGGTACCTTACGGGCTCGTCTGGAACAGAGACCATTGCGGTGGAGTACGTTACTTATGGTATTGACTGAAACCAATGTCCCCACTCCCATGAGATCTTCCTGGAGCTCCTTCCTTGTTGTCCTTGGGTTAGGCTTGACTCTTCGGACAAGCCTGGCCTCGGCACGGGAGGACACTGTCAAAGGCTGTCCTGGCCGTGGAAGGCTAACAGTAGTTCCATAAGCCTTCCACTTACGGATGATGCTCCCAACAGTGGAGACAGGTAGGCCCAACTCCTTGGAAAGGGTTTTGTACCCCTTGCCAGCCTTGTGACCCTCCACGATCTTGTCTCTGATGGCCTTGGAATGCTCCTTTGTCTTTCCCATGTTGACCATGTCTGAGTGCTGTTCACAAGTTTGGGGAGGGTCTTAAATAGTCAGAAAAGGCTGGCAAAAGAGATCTATAATCCACACATGTGAAGAGCATTATTCTTGGTGCCTGAACTACTTCTTAATACTTTAGGGGGACCAAACAGAATTCTTGTGGTTTGAGGGGTTGAATAATAAATGACACTCTGAATTAACTTTTTACGTTTTTAAAAAAAAAACAGAAAAAAAAACAAAACCAAAATTTGCTGCAGTGCATTTCCCACTTCCAGGCTGATCTACAGTACAAATGTCACAATGCCAAGTTAATTCCGCATGTGTCAACCAGCTAAATCTGCAGGGGGTTGAATACTACTTGTAGGCACTGTATGTATCAATATATCTACATATCCATATATCTATTATCTATCTATATATAAATCTGTTTATCTATCCATATATCTATATTGAAAAAGATCAATAGCAGCACAGATAAACTTCAGGTGCAAAAAACCTTCCAAGAACATACCAAACCTCAAAACATCCAAAAAAAATGGAGGCGGCACTCATTTTTAAAGTGAAAAAAGAGAGTTGTTTAATAGCCCATGTGGCTGTGGCGATGTTTCGGCTTGAGAAAGGTCCCCTTATATCTATCTATCCATCTATTATCTATGTATCTATCTATATATCAATCTATTTATCAATCTATCTATCTATAAATCTATGTATTCATCTATCTATCTATCAATCTATCTATCCATATATCTATCTATGAATATATCTAGATATATTATCTATTATCTATCTTAGATAGAGAAATAGATAATTAATATATGGATAGATAAATAGATAATAGATCGATAGATAAATATATGGATAGCTAGATATATAGATAATAGATAGATAATATATAGATATACGGACAGATATAAATACAGGTGCATCTCACTAAATTAGAATATCATCAAAACTTTACCGTATTTTTCGGCCTATAAGACGCACTTTTTTCCTCCAAAATTTTCGACGAAAATGGGTGGTGCGTCTTATAGTCCGAATGTTGGGGGGGTATATTTATGTGGGGTGTGAGGGGAGCGGTATCGGTGGAGGAGTGGGGCACAGGAGGCAGCAGCCATCTACTGCAGCCTACACTGTCCCCGCTGCTAAAGAAAATGAATATTCACTGCTCCCCACGCCTATGGGGTGTGGGTAGCACTGAATATTCATGCTCCTTAATAGCGGTATACAGTGTAGCCGCGCTGCGGCTCCTGCTGCTGCCGGCTATGTCCTGTGCCCGCTGTTAAAGGGCATGAATATTCAACTTCTCTCCATGCCCATGGGCGTGGGGAGGGGGTCAATATTCATGCCCTTTAATGAGTGGGCGCACAAGATAGCCGGCAGCAGCAGGAGCCGCAGCGCGGCTCCGCTGTGTGCCGGCTATGAAGGAGAGTGAAGTCCCTGCTCCCCGCGCACACAGACCCGGCGTGGGGAGCAGTGACTTCCGGCAGTTGATCTCTCCTTGTGAACCGCGCATGGCAGTGACGTCATGCGTGGTTCACATGGAGAGATCAGTGCAGGCAGACAGGATGCAGCGCTGGTGGAGAGAAGAAAGGTGAGTAGGAGTGTTTATTTTTTTTTAATGTGCAGCATGATGGGGATTAGGGGGACCATGCATACTAGGACAGGGATTAGGGGTGCCATGCATACCAGGACAGGGATTAGGGGTGCCATGCATACCAGGATGGGGATTAGGGGTGCCAAGCATACCAGGACAGGGATTAGGGGTGCCATGCATACCAGGATATTGATGAGGGGTGCCATGCATACCAGGACAGGGATGAGGGGTGCCATGCATACCAGGATAGGGATGATGGGTGCCATGCATACCAGGATAGGGATGATGGGTGCCATGCATACCAGGACAGGGAAGAGGGGTGCCATGCATACCAGGACAGGGATTAGGGGTGCCATGCATACCAGGACAGGGATGAGGGGTGCCATGCATACCAGGACTGGAATGATGGGTGCCATGCATTCCAGGATAGGGATTAGGGGTGCCATGCATACCAGGACAGGGATGAGGGGTGCCATGCATGCCAGGACAGGGATGAGGGGTGCCATGCATACCAGGATAGGGATTAGGGGTGCCATACATACCAGGATAGGGATTAGGGGTGTCATGCATACCAGGATAGGGATGAGGGGAGCCATGCATACCAGGATGGAGGGATGCCAGGCATACCAGGATGGGGATGGGGACCACGTATAAAAGGAAGGGCATACATACCAGGATGGGGGATATTGTCAGAATTGGGGGACATTACCCCTATACGAGTGTCAGCAGAAGACCCCCTCCCCCTTAAAAGTGCATCATGACCACATTTTTTGCTTAAATTTTTATTTTTTTATTTTCCTCCTCTAAAACCTAGGTGAGTCTTATGGTCCAAATAATATGGTAATTTATTTCAGTTCTTTAATACAAAAAGTGAAACTCATATATATTATATAGTGTCATTACAAACAGAGTGATCTAATTCAAGTGTTTATTTCTGTTAATGTTGATGATTATGGCTTACAGCTAATGAACACACAAAAGTCGTTATCTCAGTAAATTAGAATATTTTATAGCAACAGCTTGAAAAATGTATTTAAAATCCGAAATGTTGGCCTACTGAAATGTATGTTCAGTAAATGCACTCAATACTTGGTCGGGGCTCCTGTTGCATCAATTACTGCATCAATGTGATGTGACTTGGAGACGATCAGCCTGTGGCACTGCTGAGGTGTTATGGAAGCCCAGGTTGCTTTGATAGCAGCCTTCAGCTCATTCTGCATTGCTGGGTCTGGTGTCTCTCATACTCCTCTTGACAATACCCCATAGATTCTCTATGGGGTTAAGGTCAGGCGAGTTTGCTGATATATAATCCGTGCTTTGCGTGTGTACCTTACTGTTCATGTCATTTATTAATAAATGAGTAAATTTATAGGAAAAAATGGCGTGGGGTTCCCTGTAATTTTATTAACCAGCACAGGGAAATTGGACAGCTGGGGCAGATGTTTTTAGCCTGGGAAGGGGGTAATACCCATGGAGCTTCCTAGGCTACTAATATCAACCTCCAGCTGTATACTTAGCCTTTACTGGGTATTAAAATGGGGGACCCCCAAAAAAATGATGTGGGGTCCCCCTATTTTAACAGCTAGCAAAGGCTATGCCGACAACTGGGGACTGATATTAATAGCCTAGGAAGGGGCTATGAATATTGGCTCCCTCCGAGGCTAAAAATAGGAGCCCTCAGCCACCACAGAAATGGCGCATCTGTTCATGGGATCTTCATGGGACCCTCACTATTTGGACTGCGGCAGACAGGTGAGGATGAGGTTTCTTTATTATTTTACTTAGCCGAACCCGAACAGTCACGGTTCGCCCATCATTAATCATAACCTGATCTCTTCACCCAGCAATGGCCCCCACACTCATTGCACCCTATTGGACTATTTTTGTGCAAACACAGATACTATTTGGTCACGAGTTGATACAGTTTTATGTGTACTTCTCTATATGGTAAAAAAGTGGCTGGATCAGTATCCAAAACCAGTCTTTAACCTCTTGTGTGACGATAGCCATCATGTTATGAAGCCTAAAAGGAATAGCCAAGTACTTGCAATATCCATGATGCAATTTGCACTCATAACCTTTCTTCATATGAAGCAGGATATAGAAAAGATAAAAATTCCGTTTCATTAAGGTAACTACTAACTACCTGGGAACTCAAAAATGGAAGTTTAGTGATAACCAGTCAGATTCCTAGGTCACTGTCCTTAAAGTAGTCATTTATTGGCTGCAAGATACAGCAGCAATATTGGAGCCTAGAGTAGTCTGAGCAGAAACAAAAGAATAATTTGGAATAATTAACCAGAGGGCATTATGGAGGCAGAATCAGACATCCAGGCCTAAGTTAATTTGAAAGGGCAAATGGAAAGGTAGATTACAGTATTTATTCAGGCTAAATGAAGGGACCAACAACAGATCTTTAGGTAAGTGTAAGGAGGCTGTTGACTGTTTATAAATAGGCCACCAGAATCAGTTTGCATCAACTTGCTGGGAAAACTGAATGTTTTACTTAATTGAAATAAATACTGGCCATATAGTTGGATGGCAGAACGGATCACATGTTAGTGGACTGCTAGTGCTGGGGCATATAGAGGTATATATCAGTTGTCCTGCTTTGACGAGATATTTTTTAACATTATCAATTTGTACAAATATTATAAATCATAGTAAAATAGTATCATAGTATCATAGTAAAAATACCATTTTCAGGATGTTTGGATAATGATTCAAAACTTTTATTTATAAGACTGTTACAAACTTGATACTGGAAACATTAATGAATAAAGAAAAACTATAATGGTGCTGGAGCACTTAACTAACATTGTGGTCACTTTATTTTAAAAATTCTTTAGGCGGTCTGACATTCAGTTTACTAATGAATCTGTAACTTATGCCATACAGTAACAATGTGTAATTACTTTGGCAAACTCTTTAAAGCATTTGTCTTGTATTGTTGAAACCCATATTAATGTGTTGAACTTCAACATCATAATCCTGAAAACACAATTCCAGAGCCCAAAGATAATAAAGCAGATTTATTAGATCTATTTAATATTTTGACACTGTAAACTTAGACTGGACAGTTAAAAATTGAGTCAGGTACCTCACACTACATCCACCCTCTCAACAAGGAGAGAATGTGTTTTATAGCACTCCAGCTTACACTTGGTGCATACTCTGCATAGTGATCTCTGTATGAATTCCAGGTGCCATGCCATGGAAGCCCATTTATGTCATACAGTATGTCGTGCTTCTGGATTTTTATCTTTTCTTGCAGATGATGGCTGATAAGCCATCATGTGCCGCTAACAGCAGAAGGTGGAGTAGAGCTCCGCTGTGGCTGTAAGCCAGTAAAATGCCACTGTTAATCTCTAACAGCGTCATTTAACATGTTCTGGCAAGGGGTGTGCGTCATTCCACGAGTCAATCGGCGCGCCCATGACGTGATCATTGTCATGACAGTTGGGGACTGTTGAAGACCTCCGTGGTTGTCATGACGATTCTCCTGTGAAAGCCAGACTGTAACTGGCGTCCATAGGAGATTGTGATTTTCACTATACACAGCATTGCTAAAGCACTGCTGTGTATAGTGCAAGCACTGCTTCAAGAAGGTAAAAAAAAGGTTTTAAAAAATACAAAAGTTCAAATCACTCCCCATTTGTCCCATTAAAAATAGAACAATAAAAAAATACATATTTGGTGTTGCTGTATTCTTAAAAGTCTGATCTAGCAAAATATAAAATAAATTAATCCGAATGGTAAGCGGTATACCAAGAAAAAAATTAAAACACTATAATTACGTTTCTTGGGTGACACAAGAATTTTTTTTTTTTTTTTACAAATTTTTGAATTTTTTTCACCACTTAAATAAAAAAAAATACTGTGCAATTGTACTGACCATGAGAATCATATTGTCAGGTCAGTTTTACCGTATAGTGAACATGGTAAATAAAAGACCCAAAAACAATCATGGAATTGCACTTGGAATTTGTTTCCCGCCTTCCAGTGCATCATGGGATAAAATGAATGATGTCATTCAAAAGTACAACTTTTCCCACAAAAAACAAGCACTCACATGGCTATGTGGACGGAAAAATAAAAAAGTTATGGCTCTTGGAAAAAGGGGAGGAAAAAAACTAAGGAAAAAAAAATTGCCCGATCATGAAGGGGTTAAGTTCTCAATAAACTACAAGTGTATCTGAAAAGGAATGTAGCAAAAAAGCAATGGTATTTACCAGCCAAGGTCTCAAGGAGAACACACAAATAGGATGCAGCAGACCCTTCTTAGAAGGAGGTAACACAGGTGCAGAATACTGATGAAGCTTGCAGTAGGGCACAAGTCACACACATGTAGCACAGTGCCTAGCCAGCTGGCAATTACACCCCCAGATTTACCAGATCTTGGCTGGTAAATACCATTGTCTTTTTGCTACGTTTCTAATTGAATTATTTGGCCAATTTTTAAAGTTCCCTTTATTGCTTTGGCTGCGCTGTTTATTTTACTGTAGTGTAGGGACTTGCAAGACAGTGAGGATCCTTGATGTGGGTTGCGAGCTTGCTAATGGTGACCTTGTAAATTAGGGGCTTGCACCTCTGTGATGCACTGATAGGGAGCAGGGCAGCCCGCCTAATCCAATAGTAGGGTCATGTCATAGGCTGTTAGTTTGGCACTGTGTTACATGTGTGTTACTTGTGTCCTATTGCAAGCTTCATGTGTGTGCAGTTCTAATACTAGGCAATCATCCCCTCCATGGAGTGAGTGGTTGTTCATCAGCATTCTGCGCCTGTGTTACCTACTTCTAATAATGAAGTCTGCTGCATCCTGTTTGTGCATTTTCCTTGAGACCTTGGCTAGTAAATACCATTGCCTTTTTGCTACATTTTTAATTGAATTATTTGGGTAATGTTTAAAGTTACTTTTATTGCTTTGGCTGCGCTGTTTATTTTACTGTATCTAAAAAGGCCAACCGCACGTACTTTGTTTTTTTGATATTTAAGTTTCAATTAAATTATTTATGAACATATAAGAACAGATAATGATTAGACAAAGGTGGTAAGTTAACCAATAATTGAAACACAAGTCAGATACTTGTAATAATGCATGATGTAAGTGTTTTCCTATAACCCCTTCAGTGGATCTCAGAAGGACTTGCATGGAGCAGGTTTTACCATACGTTGCAGGGGAGTTCTGCACAAGAAACAATAAAAACGCAGCAAAAAATGCAGCAAATACAAAGCAAAAAACGCAGTGAAAACTCAGCAAAACCTGCTTTTTTAAGCTGCTTCTTTAATGCCAAGAGAGCAGGTATTGCCTACAGAAAAAATGCAGCAAAAACGCAACGTGAGAACATAGCCTAATAAGTAAAAAAAAAACTTAATTGTTGCTGTTATGGGTCACATCACCTCACAAAAAAAGGAGTAAAACCTGATCAAAATGACAGAAAACTAAAATATTATAGGTCTCACAATTATAAATCTATATAATCAATCTAACCCACAATGTAAAGTTAACAATCATGTTTACAGCTCAGAAAAACTGTGAAAGCAAAATCCAAAAAACAATGGTAACATTTCTGTGCGTTTTTTTATTTCAACTACATCTCAAAAAATGTTTCAATTTCTCAATATGTTATGTAGTAAATTACTTGGAGCTAGGTATTACAGTGTATCATGCAAGAAAAAAAAACAAGCACTCTAAGGATTAACCCTTCTAAACAGTCTAAAAGGGCAAGTAGGTCATAGGAAGCAGAATAAAATGATACCTTGATATCTGTAATCTGATGTCTTATTCCAGAGAAATCCATGTTTTTATTAATATATGAATGAGCTCTTAAGATCTATGGGCTGGACATAGAACTCCCTGAGACAGTCTGCTCTCTTAATCTCACTGAAAAGACTAATTAACCCCTTAACGACCGTTGATACGCATTTAAACAGCGGTCGTTAAGGGGCCTTATTCTCTCACTGCTGTTTTGAAACTGCAATTGGGAAAAAGGCTGCAGCGCCCCCCAGAGAAGGAAATTCTCCGGGGGGTAGCTAAGACCCTGGAGAACATGATCAGGACCATTTACTCCGGACCCTGATTACGTGATGGAAAAATAAAGTGTGCCCGCGGTTACAATTATTTCTCTCTCCTCTCACATGATATACATGTCAGAGGAGAAGGAAATGATGACCCCACGCCCTCCCGGTACCACCACCGTCCCCCGGATCTCCTGTTTCGTCCCCCCGGCACTCCATCATCTTCCTATGAAAAAAAATGGCGGGTACATGAGATCTGCCGCCGGTATCTGGCAGCAATAGGGAATTTTTCCTATTGGTTTCTGGTTTCTTTTTATCACTGTGATAAACCCTATCACAGTGATCAAAAAAAAAATTCCCCTTTGTCATTCCCTTAAATATAAATTATAAAATAAAAAAAAAATGTTTCTATTCTTTGCAGTTAGGGTTGGGTTTAAGGTTAGGGCTTAGGGTTAGGATTAGGGTTGTGTTCGGGTTGGGGTTAGGGTTGCGTCATGGTTATGTTGGACTTGGGTTCTGTTGGGGTTGGCTTAGGGTAGGGTTGTTTTGGGGTTGAGTTAAGGTTATGTTAGTATTGGAGTTAGGGTTGAGTTGAGGCTGGGATTTTTTCAAGTAAAGAAAAAAATTATGATTACATGACGAGTCGACTAGTGTTGAGCGCAAGTGCTCTCTACTTGAGTTTGCATTGGAGGCTCTGGTATGCACCGAGTATTGCGGATGCTCAAGTGAGATGCTCAAGTCCCAGCCCCACATGTTTTGCGGCTGTTATATAGCCAAAAAAGCAAACGGGAATTGCCTGCTATACACGAGTGTTTATCCTACTGACAGATTCCCTTTAACTTGAATGTTTTTTTTGTGTGTCGAAACATGTGTTGCGGGGACTTGGGCATCTCACTCGAGCACCCATAATACTCGGTGCATACCCGATCACCCAATGCAAACTCAAGTAGCGAACTCTTGTGCTCAACACTAATGACAACATATTCAATATGATGACCTAATTGTAACATCCCTGGCGGCGTGCTTGCATAGTGCACCACCTCCCACTATGCAAGACCGCAATCTTACCTGTCAGTCCAGCCTACAAACCTTGCTCCAGTTCATGCTGTGTGCATGTCTCTTGACTGACTGCTTAGGGCGGCGGCCCGGTTACTTCCTGATTCTTATAGCTGCTGTGGGCGCACCCCTAATGTGTCTCCAGCCTATTGTTGTGAGTCACTGGATATTTAAACCCCCTCCACCCAGAAGGAGGGGCCTGAGCAGCACCTTCACTCAGTTAGTCTTTGCTACTGAATTGCCAGGTCCTGTCCTGTTTCTGTCTGTTTCCGCCACTCTGGGGGCTGCATACCCAGACCTGTTATCTCTGACTTCTAGTCTGTTTTCGCCACTCTGGGGGCTGTATACCCAGGCCTGTTACCTGTGACTTCTAGTCTGTTTCCGCCACTCTGGGGGCTGTATACCCAGGCTCATTCTTGTATCTCATTGCAGTAGCAGTTCCTGTCTGAACTGTATCCTAGCCTGTTACCTGTTTGTCTCTATGTCCATACCTTCCCTTTTCCTGCAGTATCTGAACCTGCACCTAACTCCAACTCATTGTCTCTGTACTTCTGTTTGTGAGTTTTGTGTCCACTCGCTACTTCATAGGAAGTACCTTGTGTGTCTCTGGTTCTGCTTGTCCCTTTCCCTTCCTCCGTATCTTCCTCATGTGTTCTAGCCATCTTCCTGTATTTTCCAGTCTGTTCCATGTGAACAGAGCCCTGTCCTCTCTGCCTTGTCCACCGCACCTGCGGTTTCACTCCGCTCTGTCTTGCCCACCACTTCGGCGGTTTCTCTCTGCTCTGACTTGCCCACCGCTCCGGCAGCTTCCCTGTGCTATGCATTACCCACCGCTCTGGCGGTTTCTCTCCGCTCTGACTTGCCCACCGCTCCGGCGGCTTCCCTCTGCTCTGCCTTACCCACCGCTCCGGCGGCTTCTCTCTGCTTTGACTTGCCCACCGCTCCGGCGGCTTCTCTCTGCTTTGCCTTGCTCACTGCACTAGCGGTTTCTCTCTGCTCTGCCTTGTCCACCGCTCCGGCGGCTCTGTATCTGTCTCCCAGTCTGTACTGGACCCTATCCAGCCTGCGCTCCAACCTGCTAGTACCTCCCTGTCTGCACTCCAGCTGTGCTTGCCAGTATCTCCCTGTCTGCATACCAGCCGTGCTTGCCAGTGCCCATCTGTCTGCATGCCAGCCGTGCTTGCCAGTGCCCACCTGTCTGCATACCAGCAGTACTTGCCAGTACCCACCTGTCTGCATACCAGCCGTACTTGTCAACACCCACCTGTCTGTATGCCAGTTTAACCTGCCTGTTCCTGCATTCCCCGGCGTGTGTCAACAACTGTGACCAGAGTCTGACCTGGAGTCGCACCTGGTCACTCTGCTCGGTTCCTCCTTGGTCCACGGAGTCAACTAAGCCGCCTTGCGACCTTGGTCGGATCGGGTTGATACTTAGTTACGTCCCTCCAGGCACTCTTTGGTTCATGGTACAGTGGGATCACTAATCACGCTCACGCCAGTCAGTCCGGGCGCGAGCATAACACTAATGTTATCAAATTCTGTGTCGTGCCTCTGGGTTCAAAATGCTCACTATACGTCTTGATAAAATCCTTGAGGGGTCTAGTTTCCAAAGTGGTGTCGCGTTTGGAGAGCACCTGTTTAGGCACATCAGGTGCTCTCCAAACGCAACATGGCGTCCGCTCTCAACGCCAGCCAATTTTACGTTCAAAAAGTCATACGGTGCTTCTTCCCTTCCGAGCCCTGCCATGTGCCCAAACAGTGTTTATACCCACATATGGGGTATTGGCATACTCAGGAGAAATTGCACAACAAATTTTGTGGTCAAATTGTAAAAATAAAAAAATTGGGGTATGAAGTAAAATTTTTGTGAAAAAAGTTAAATGTTAATTTTTTCATTCCACGTTTATTCAGTTCCTGTGAATCACGTGAACTGTTAATAAACTTCTTGAATCTGGTTTTGAGCACCTTGAGGGGTGCAGTTTTTAGACTGGTGTTACCTTTGCATATTTTCTGTCATATAGACCCCTCAAAGTCACTTCAAATGTGATGTGGTCCCTAAAAAATGGTTTTGTAAATTTTGTTGCAAAATTAGATATCACTGGTCAACTTTTAACTATTATAACTTCCTAATAAAAAAAAATATTGTGCAGAAAATGTGCTAATGTAAAGTAGCTTTCTGACTTATGGACATAATTTTGAAAATTGTAAAATTTTCAACATTTTTTCCAAATTTCCATTTTTTTCACAAATAAACGCAAGTCATATCGAAGAAGTAAAATATGTCATGAAAAGACAATCTCAGAATTATGTTATATGCACACTTAGCGTCTTTGATGCATTTTCGCGATGGTTTTTCACTGCGGAAACGCAGAGAAAACGCTATGCAATCCTTATGCCAGGTATTGCAATGGTAATCCTGATGTGCTGTGCACATGATGCGGAAATTTCCGCTAAGGATTGCCATTGCGGAAAAAAACTCAGCATGTCCATTGTGCACGCATTTCCGCCATGAATTCGCACCAATTGACTTTAATTGAACTGCAGCAAATCCGCAGGTATAATATCTACACCTGCAGATTTGCTGCATTTCAATTAAAGCCAATGGGCGCAAATTTGCAGCGGAAACGCACTGCGGGTGGTACATGGGTCGGCAGAGGAGAACTACTACTACTCATATCCGACCGCCGCTCCTGCTGATAACAGCGAGCGCGGCGCAGCTGAGGGGAGTAGTAGTCTTCTCAGCCGAGCCGGGTACCACGCGGTGTAAAAAAATGAAAAAAAATGTAAAAAAACCCACTATACTCAGCTGTTCAGCGCCCCCCCGGTGTCCCCCTGGTCCTCAGTCCCCAGTGATCTGATCAAGTCGGCGGTACACTGCCGGAAGCGCGCTCGCTCCCAGCAGTGTACTGCACTGCTAGGACCTGCGGTCACGTGACGCTCACGTGAGCTCTCAGCTAAAGATCAGCAGAGAGCTCATGGGACCTCACCGTGGGAACATTCTCAAGAATGTTCCCACCAGCACTGGTGGTGAGCTTCAGCTGATGAACCCCAGTGACCTTACTTCTGCAGCAGCAATATACACTCCTATCAGTATACATTGCTGTCTTCTACAGCAGTGACATCAGTGATTGCTGATGTCACTCCTGTAGAAGTGACCCTGATCGCCAAGGGACAATCGTTGGCGGTAATCGTGGACTATGTTGTGACTGCGGACAGGTGAGGGATATGGCTGTTTTTTATTTTATGCTTTTTTCAGAAGATCAAGGGATTCGGGGACTGAGAGTGTAATAAAAAAAAAATTAAACTTTGTTTTTCATTTCATTAAAACACTTTATTCTGGCTGTGTATTTGTTGAAAAAGAAGCGACAACTTTACTACGCGGTTAGTAATGGGGGCGTCTTATAGACGCCCTCCATTACTAACCTGGGCTTCACGTCGGCCACCAATGCAAGGCTGATGTGAACCCCAACCTCATTACCCCACTTGCCACCGCTACAGGGCAATGGGAAGAGCAGAGGATAAGCGCCAGATTTGGCGCATCTTATGGATGCACCATTTCTGGGACTGCTGAGGGGTGATATTAATAGCAACGGAGGGGGCTAGTATTTATGACCCCTTCCCTGGCTATTAATATCAGCTCACAGCTGTCTGTTTAGCCTTTTCTGGTTAGATTTTATAGGGGGTCCATATGTAAATTTGTTTCTCAGGTCCCCCTGTAGTCTAGCCAGTAAAGGCTAAACAAACAGCTGTGGGCTGATATTAATAGCCAGGCAACATTGTTGGCTAATGGCCCCTTCCCTGGCCACTATTATCATCCCCCAGCTGTCAGCTTTCCCTCTGCTAGTTATAAAAAAATGAGGCAGGAGCCCATGCTATTTTTTTTTTATTTTAGACTCTGCCCACGATCCGGAAGTAGCAGCACTTTGGACGCATAGTAGCAGCACTTTGGATGCATAGTAGCAGCACTTTGGACGCATAGTTTTTGCTGCGTCTAAAACATTGCATTCTATTGAACGCAGGTAAATTCACATGTGTTCACTGAACCATGCATATTTACCGCATTCAATACATTCTAGTGGTCACATTTTTGCTGCAGAGACTAGCGACTCCGCAAGAGAATTTGACATGCTGCAGTCCTGAAAGACGTCCCACATGTCTGTATTCACGGGTGATTCCCAGCTTCTGATGCACGCATAGTGGACATGGGGTTTCTAGAAATCCCATCTAGTATGCTGCAACATCTGGATGCTGCGGGTTTAACGCTGTATAAACAGGCAGCGTCAAACCTGCAGCGGCTCCTGACGGTGGCCACATACCCAAACTCACCAGCAGCATGTCAATTTCTGTAGCGATCTTCAGACCTACAGATCACTACCCATTCCTGCTAATACATGTGGGGACAAATGACACCGCAAGAAAGGATCTGGAAACCATCTGCAGTGACTTTGAAGACTTAGGCAAGAAAGTGAAAGAATTGGGAGCGCAGGTGGTCTTCTCAACCATCCTCCCAGTGGATGGCCATGGAACAATGAGGTGGAATAAGATTCTACAGGTGAACAACTGGCTACGTCGATGGTGCCGTCAACAAGGATTTGGATTTCTGGATCACGGAATGAATTACCTATACGATGGACTACTTGCTAGAGATGGGGTGCACCTTACGAAGACTGGAAAACATGTATTTGGAAGTCGCCTTGCTACACTCATCAGGAAAGCTTTAAACTAGAACAATGTGGGAAGGGAAGCAAAAGGCCAGAAAAAGCCATACAGCTGACAAATACTATTGAGATCTCTGCTACTGGAAGTGGAAGGAAGAACAAAGACAAAACAATTTAAATAATAAAAATATGGGAGGAAGAGAAACCAATCACAAACTAAAATGTTTTTATACAAATGCACAAAGCATGGGCAACAAACAAGGAGAATTGGAACTACTAATACAGGAAAAGAAATATGATGTCTTTGGAATCACTGAAACTTGGTGGGACGATACACATGATTGGAATAAAAGGCTAAAAGGATACAACTTATTTGCAAGAAACAGACTTGATAAACGAGGAGGAGGTATCGAATTGTATGTTAGAAAAGCGTATATCTGCACAGAGATTGAAGCTTCAGAGACTGGGAGTTCTGTGGAAACTGTTTGGGTAAGAATACAAGGAGAGAACAACGGAAAGGACACCATTGTAGGCATTTACTACAGGCCACCTGGGCAAGCTGAAGATATGGATGAACTCTTTATGTATCAAATGACCAAGTTCTCCAAAAAATATGACGTAGTGGTAATGGGAGATTTCAACTATCCAGACATTTGTTGGGAATCTCTCTCAAGTAAAACTAACAGGTCAAGCAAATTCTTATCCTCTCTTGCTGACAACTTTATCTTCCAAAAGGTAGGGGAGAAAACAAAGGGATCTGCTACTTTGGATCTAATCCTTATAAACAGGGAGGAAATGGTTGAGGAGGTAAAGGTGGCTGGGACCCTAGGAGGCAGCGATCATGCTATTATAGAATTTTGGATAACTAGAGGAGGAAGACATGTGAAGACTCAAACCTCAAGGTTAGATTTTAGAAAGGCAGATTTTAAGAGACTCAGAAAGAGAATAGGAGGGATCCAATGGCTGGATGTCCTTAAGGACAAAAATGTCCAGGAAGGATGGGAAATTTTTAAAAATGAGATTCTCAAAGCACAATCGTTAACAATCCCGAAAAGTAGGAAGAATGG
Source organism: Phyllobates terribilis (assembly GCF_046119375.1). Taxonomy (NCBI): domain Eukaryota; kingdom Metazoa; phylum Chordata; class Amphibia; order Anura; family Dendrobatidae; genus Phyllobates; species Phyllobates terribilis. The sequence goes on along the minus strand of NW_027362771.1, from coordinate 192,270,640 downwards.
GAAGCATTTAAGGAAACCAGGATGGATGAACACAGAACTTAAACACATGCTAAAAAGAAAGAAAGAAATGTTTATTAAATGGAAAGAGGGAGGCATATCTAAAGAAGATTATAATGCAGTCTGCAGATCCTGCAGGGCACGTATCAGGTTAGCTAAACCTGACAATGAATTAAGGCTTGCAAGAGATGTCAAAAGCAATAAAAAAGGATTTTGGGGGTATGTCAAAAGTAAAAGAAAAGTCAAAGATGCTATAGGATTTTTACAGGATGAAAATGGAGAAATGGTAAGAGAGGATGTTGAGAAGGCCGAACTTTTTAACTCCTATTTTGCATCTGTTTTCTCTCAGAAAGAAAATGCAACATCAACTGATCTTCACTGTCCTTTTAAAGGAATAGAGGAATCCAAGTTATCTGTAAACAGAAAGATTGTAAGGGAATATTTAGCTAACATAAATGAGTTCAAGTCTCCAGGTCCAGATGAATTACACCCCAGAGTACTGAAGAAGATCGTAGAAGAAATTTTAGAACCACTCTCCATAATCTTTGAAAATTCTTGGAGAACAGGAGAAGTCCCAGAAGACTGGAGAAGAGCAAATGTTGTTCCTATCTTCAAAAAGGGGAAGAAGGTGGACCCAGGGAACTATAGGCCGGTGAGTCTGACTTCTATACCAGGAAAGATCTTTGAACAAATTATTAAACAACATGTATGTAAGTACATGGATAAGAATGAAGTGATTAACCAGAGTCAGCATGGGTTTGTAACTAACAAGTCATGTCAGACTAACTTAATTTTCTTCTATGACAGAATCACTGACTGAGTGGATCAGGGAAATGCTGTAGATATAGTATATCTTGACTTCAGCAAAGCATTTGACAAAGTATCTCACACCATCCTTATTGAAAAAATGACCAAGTATGCAATGGACCAGGCAACTGTTAGGTGGATTCATAACTGGCTTAGTGATCGGACTCAAAGGGTGGTTGTAAATGGCTTCACATCCAGCTGGATGAATGTCTCAAGTGGGGTACCACAGGGCTCCGTCCTGGGACCTGTATTGTTCAACATATTTATCAATGATTTAGATGAAGGAATTGAGGGTAAACTGATTAAATTTGCTGATGACACAAAGCTAGGAGGGATAGCTAATACTAGAGAAGAGAGAGAGAGGATTCAAAAAGACCTAAATAAACTGGAGCAGTGGGCAGCAACCAACAGAATGGTTTTTAACAGGGAAAAATGCAAAGTACTACATCTGGGCAATAAAAATGAAAAAAGCATATACAGAATGGGAGGAATAGAGCTAAGCAACAGTACATGTGAAAAAGACTTAGGTATACTAATAGATCATAGACTGAACATGAGTCAACAGTGTGATGCAGCAGCAAAAAAGGCAAATACAATTCTGGGATGTATTAATAGAAGCATACAGTCTAGATCACGTGAAGTCATTATCGGTCTTTACTCCTCTTTGGTCAGACCTCATCTGGAATACTTTGTACAGTTTTGGGCACCACATTTTAAAAAAGACATAGACAAACTGGAGCAAGTTCAGAGAAGAGCGACCAGAATGGTGACTGGTCTGCAAACCATGTCCTATGAGGAACGGTTGCAGGATTTGGGAATGTTTAGCTTGCAAAAAAGAAGACTGAGAGGAGACTTAATAGCTGTCTACAAATATGTCAAGGGCTGTCACATTGTAGAAGGATCATCTTTATTCTCATTTGACAAGGAAAGACTAGAAGCAATGGGATGAAACTAAAAGGGAGGAGACACAGATTAGATATTAGAAAAAACTTTTTGACAGTTAGGGTGATTAATGAGTGGAACAGGCTGCCACGAGAGGTGGTGAGTTCCCCTTCAATGGACGTCTTCAAACAGAGGCTGGACAAACATCTGTCTGAGATGATTTAGTGAATCTTGCTTTGAGCAGGGGGTTGGACCAGATGACCCAGGAGGTCCCTTCCAACTCTACCATTCTATGATTCTATGATAGTCTCCGCTGCAGATTTTGATCTATTGAAGTGTAATTATATGTGGTGGATTCACATGTACCGACAACAAAAGTGTGGCATTAGAACAGTGCGTTTTGGATGCAACAAAAATACGCTGTGTCCAAAGCGCTGCTGGGTGCTGATCGAGGGGACGTAACAGCTAGCGAAACAGCTGTGACCTGTTAATAACAGCCAAGGACCATGTTTGCCTAATGGCACCTTCCTAGGCTAAAAATAGCAGCTCACAGCTGCCGCATAAATTACATGAATGGGAATGCTAATGAAGATTGGGTTTATGGGATAAGCTGACACTTAGCTCTTTTGTTTGGTGATGAAAAGGTGTCAATCAGACCCTTTCATCACCAAACCTAATTAAAGTAAAGTAAAGAGTTAAATAAACACACAGACACAGAGTAAAACACTTTATTTGAAATACAACAGACGCATTCTTTAATCATTTAAATTAACCAATATACTCACCCCAGTTCTGACAGTAATCCAAAAAGCAATGTCTCACCAAATAACTTTATCTCCAAAAAGCATCCATTGATGTAAAAAAATGCTTCAAAAAACATAAAAAAAGGCATCAAAAACGCGTCAAAACCGCACGGTTTTTCCGCAGCTTTTTTCCTGCCAAGGAGATGCAGAAACACTGTGGAAATTTCTGCTTCAATCCTGAACGTGCGCACATAGTCTAAGTGGCATCTGTTGAAGCATTCCAGAGTTATTAGCTCATAAAGTTACAGTGGTCAGAATTGTAAAATTTTGCTGGGTCATTAAGGACATAATTGGCTCTGTCACTAAGGGGTTAAGACTAACCCACTGCTATAATCACACACTGCTCTGCTCAGGAGGCAGATTCTCATTCAGATCTATTTCCAGCTCATAGATCTTAGCAGCTCATTTACATTTTAAGAATAATGTGGATTTCTCTGGAATAAGACATTGGATCGCAAATATCAATGTACCATTTTGTTAAAGTCTTTGATCTTCAAAGGCTTACGAGTGTTGATCCTACTGACTGATTCCCTTTAACTTAAATATTGGTCATAGCTGTTCAGTAATGGTCATTCAAGCAACACTTTAATATGCATTCATAATATACAGCCTTTATAAGGATGCTGTATTTCTTTATTATGCAGACTTTTGATAATCCATATGGATTCAGCATTACAAAAATATGTGATAAGTAAGGAAACAAACAAGCCTGATATGTACAGTGGCATGTACAAAATTGGGTACCCCTGGTCAAAATTACTGTTATTGTGAACAGTTAAGCAATTGAAGATGAAATTAACTCTAAAAGGCGTAAAGTTAAAGATGATTTATTTCCTTTGTATTTTAAGCAAAAATATATATATTGTCATCTTTTACATTTTAAAAACTGCGAAAAGGAAAGTGGACTAATGCAAAAGTTTGGGCACCCTGTATGGTTAGTACCTAGTAGCATCCACTTTTGAAAGTATCACAGCTTGTAAACACTTTTTGTAGCCAGCCAAGAGTCTTTCAATTCTTGTTTGAGGGATTTTCATCCATTCGTCCTTGGAAAATTCTTCCAGTTCTGTGAGATTCTTTTGTCGTCTTGAATGCACTGCTATTTTTCAGTCTAGCCACAGATTTTCAATGATGTTCAGATCAGAGGACTGTGAGGGCCATTTTAAAACCCTCAACTCTATTGGTGGGTGACTCTATTATTAGGGGGACAGACAGGGCAATCTGTCACAAAGACCAGGATCGCCGAACGGTGTGCTGCCTCCCTGGCGCTCGAGTCCGGCACATCGCGGATCGGGTTGACAGGTTACTGGGTGGGGCTGGCGAAGACCCAGCGGTCATGGTCCACATCGGCACCAATGACAAAATGAGTGGTAGATGGAGGGTCCTTAAAAATGATTTCAGGGACCTAGGTAGGAAGCTTAGGGCAAGGACCTCCAAGGTAGTTTTCTCAGAAATACTACCAATCCCGCGAGCCACACAGGAGCGCCAACGGGAAGTTAGGGAGGTGAATAAGTGGCTAAAGAGTGGGTGCAAGGCAGAAGGGTTTGGGTTCATGGAGAACTGGGCCGACTTCGCGGTCGGCTACAGGCTCTACCGTAGGGACGGGCTGCACCTCAATGGGGAGGGTGCAGCGGTGCTGGGGAAGAAGATGGCTAATAGGTTGGAGGAGTTTTTAAACTAGAGACGGGGGGGAAACCAAGGAAATAGGTGGGATGTGAGGCAAGCAAGGGGGAAGGGGAGAAGTGAATATAATGAGGATGGAGAGGGGGTGGGGATAGTACAGTTAGATCGTTAGAGAAGAATAGGATGCTAAATAACCCCAAAGTTTTATCTTGCATGCTGACCAACGCAAGAAGCCTGACCAATAAGGCAGATGAGCTGCAGGCGCTTATATCGGAGGAGAGGTATGACATCGTAGGTATAACAGAGACTTGGCTAGACGATAGCTACGACTAGGCGGTAAATTTATTAGATTACAGTTTATTTAGAAGGGACCGGAAACAGGGGAAAGGCGGAGGAGTCTGCTTATATGTAAAGTCATGTCTAAAACCCAGACTAAGGGAAGATATAGGAGAGGGAGAAGAGGGGGTCGAGTCCATGTGGGTAGAGATAGAGGGAACTAAAAATAATAATAAAATATTACTGGGGGTCTGCTATAAGCCACTAAATATAACAGAGGAGAATGAGAATCTGCTATTAGGACAAATAGACAAAGTAGCAAAACATAATGAAGTGATTGTAATGGGGGATTTCAACTACCCGGATATTGAATGGGAAACAGAAACTTGTAGATCTCAGAAAGGAAAAAGGTTCTTGACAAATATTAAGGATAATTATCTCTCCCAACTAGTGCAGGAACCAACGAGAGGGAAGGCCGTGTTGGACTTAATATTGACTAATAGGCCTGATAGAATAACTGAGGTACAGATAGGGGGGCACCTAGGTAATAGCGACCATAATATTATCGACTTCAAAATGCCCTTCAGTAGGGTTATCAATAAGGGAACAACAAAAACATTAAACTTTAGGAGGGCGAAGTTTGATCAGCTGAAAGAAAGCCTTCAACTTATTGACTGGGACAAAGTTCTTAATCAAAGGAATACGAATAGTAAATGGGAAACCTTCAAAAGAATTCTGAATACTCAGTGCGAGAGGTATATACCGTATGGGAATAAAAGGGCCAGAAATAAGAGGAAACCAATATGGTTGAACAAGAACGTAAAAGGGGCGTTAAATAGCAAAAAAGAGGCATTCAAGAGATTAAAACAGGAAAACAGTAAGGAGGCACTAATGTGTTACAAGGAAAAAACGAGAACCTGTAAAAAACAAATAAAAATAGCGAAGGAGGAAACAGAGAAACGTATTGCTAGGGAAAGTAGATCAAATCCCAAACTGTTCTTTACGTATATAAATAGTAAAAGGATTAAATCGGATAATATTGGACCGATAAAAAGTGAGGAAGGCAAAATCATAGAGAAAGATGAGGATAAAGCTAATCTATTAAATAATTTTTTTTCGACAACTTTCACAAAGGAAATCGAACTAACAGGAGAAATGAGAAGTGACAAACTTAATCCTCCACTAAGTATGACTAATCTAACCCAAGCTGGGGTACAGAAACGCCTCAGTAACATTAAAATAAACAAATCACCAGGACCTGATGGCATACACCCACGGGTACTAAGGGAACTAAGTAATGTGATAGACAGACCGTTATATCTTATATTTAAGGACTCTGTTGAGACTGGGTCTGTGCCACTTCACTGGCGACAGGCGAATGTAGTGCCAATATTCAAAAAGGGAGCGAAAAGTGACACCGGAAACTATCGGCCGGTGAGTCTGACGTCCGTTGTGGGCAAAATTTTTGAAAGCTTCATTAAAGAGGCAATTACGGAGCATCTTGATGCTAATAATCTTTTAATCCCGAACCAACATGGATTCATGAGGAATCGCTCCTGCCATACAAACCTGATTGACTTCTACGAGGAGGTTAGCTCTCGAGTAGATCAGGGGGAACCAGTGGATGTCGTGTATCTCGACTTCTCAAAAGCGTTCGATAGCGTGCCACATAATAGGTTGGTATACAAAATGAGAATGATGGGGCTGGGGGAAAATGTCTGCAAGTGGGTAGCTAACTGGCTAAAGGATAGAAGGCAGAGGGTGGTTATAAATGGAATATACTCAGATTGGGTAAGCGTCACTAGTGGGGTACCACAGGGGTCTGTACTAGGCCCAATGTTATTTAATATCTTTATTAACGACATAGTCAACGGGATAAATAGTAAAATATCAATATTTGCAGATGACACAAAGTTATGTAAAACAATTAATACAAAAGAGGACAGTGCAGACCTACAGAGGGATTTGGATAAGCTGGGTAGGTGGAGCATTAAATGGCAAATGAGGTTTAACGAGGAGAAATGTAAGGTCATACATATGGGAAGGAAAAATGGAAGTCACCAGTACTCACTGAATGGGAAATCATTGGGGAATTCAGAGATGGAGAAGGACTTGGGCATCTTGATTGATAGCAAACTAAATTGGAGTGCCCAAAGTCAGGACGCTGCTGTAAGGGCAAACAGGGTAATGGGATGTATCAGAAGAGGTATAGCTGCAAAGGATGAGAACATTGTTCTTCCACTGTACAAAGCACTGGTCAGACCACACTTGGAATACTGTGCTCAGTTATGGGCCCCAATATATAGAAAGGATATAAATGAGCTTGAAAAGGTACAAAGGAGGGCAACAAAATTAATAAAGGGAATGGAGGGACTGCAATACCCAGAGAGGTTGGCAAAACTAGAACTATTCAGCCTGGAAAAGAGAAGGTTGAGGGGGGACATAATAAATGTGTACAAATATGTTAGGGGACAGTATAGAGATCTTGCCCGGGATTTGTTCAAAAGGAGGATATTACGGTAACAAGAGGGCACTCACTAAGACTGGAAGAGAAAAGGTTTCAGCACCAGCATAGGAAGGGGTTCTTTACGGTAAGAGCAGTGAGAATATGGAATTCACTGAGTGAGGAGACGGTAATGTCGGATTCACTACACCAGTTCAAGCGGGGACTGGATGCATTTCTAGATACCAGGCAGATTTCAGCATATACTTAAAAATAAAATAAAATAGTATGTTGATACAGGGATTTATTCTGACTGCTGGTTTCAGAGTCGGGAGGGAATTTTTCCTCAGGTGAAGATTGGCCAAATCATTTGGGGTTTTTGCCCTCCTCTGGATCAACTTTAGCAATTACAGAACTAACAGGTCGAACTTGATGGACGCAAGTCTTTATTCGGCTTTACAAACTATGTTACAATGTTACCTTGCGGCCCCACACATACCTTATCATTGTGGTCAAAGAGTTCTATTTTAACCTCAATGGTCCACAGGATTTGTTTCCAAAATGCATCAGGCTTGTTTAGATGTTCTTTTGCATACGTCTGAAGCTGAATTTTATGGTGAGGACGCAGGAAAGATTTTCTTCTGATGACTTTTCTATGAAGGCCATATTTGTGCAGGGGTCTCTGAACAGTAGAACAATGTACCACAGCCCCAGAGTCTGTTAAATCTTTCTGAAGGTCTTTTGCAGTCAAGCTGGGGTTCTGATTTGCCTCTATAGCAATCCTACAAGCAGCTTTTACTGAAATTTTGCTTGGTCTTGCTGACCTTATCTTGACCTCCACTGTTCCTGTTAACTGCAATTTCTTAATTACATTTCAAACTGAGGAAAGGGCAACTTGAAAACGCTTTGCTATCTTCTTATAGCCTTCTCCTGCTTTGTGGGCCTCCACCATTTTCATTTTCAGAGTGCTAGGCAGCTGCTTAGAAGAACATCTGGCTGCTGTTTTTGGCACAAGGTTAGAGGAGGCTGGGTTTTTATAAAGCTGGGAAATTTGTATCACCTGGCCTTTCCTAACGATGATAGTGAACAAGCCATAACCCTAACAGGCTAATTAAGGTCTGAAACCGTGGTCAAAGTTATCTAAGCACACAAATCTCCAAAGGTGCCCAAACTTTTGCATCGGCCAATTTTACGTTTTGTAATTTTTAAAATGAAAAAAATTACTATATATATATTTTTTTGCTTAAAATACAAGGAAAATGTGCCATCTTTAATTTTAGGCCTTTTAGAGATAATTTCATCTTCAACTTGCTTAACTGTTCACAATAACAATTTTTCAGTATCATTGAGCATACACAAATGCATAATTGAAAAAAATGTATGTTTATACTGTATACTATATAATCTATCAATATATATATATATATATATATATATATATACATATATACATACAGTATAGACCAAAAGCTTGGACACACCTTCTCAATTAAATATTTTTCTGTATTTTCTTGACTATGAAAATTGTACATTCACACTGAAGGCATCAAAACTATGAATTAACACATGTGGAATTATATACTTAACAAAAAAGTGTGAAACAACTGAAAATATGTCTTATATTCTAGGTTCTTCAAAGTAGCCACCTTTTGCTTTGATGACTGCTTTGCACACTCTTGGCATTCTCTTGATGAGCTTCAAGAGGTAGTCACTGGAAATGGTCTTCCAACAATTTTGAAGGAGTTCCCAGAGATGCTTAGCACTTGTTGGCCCTTTTGCCTTCACTCTGCGGTCCAGCTCACCCCAAACCATCTCGATTGGGTTCAGGTCTGCTGACTGTGGAGGCCAGGTCATCTGGCGCAGCACCCCATCACTCGCCTTCTTGGTCAAATAGCCCTTACACAGCCTGAAGGTGTGTTTGGGGTCATTGTCCTGTTGAAAAATAAATGATGGTCCAACTAAACGCAAACCGGATGGAATAGCATGCCGCTGCAAGATGCTGTGGTAGCCATGCTGGTTCAGTATGCCTTCAATTTTGAATAAATCCCCAACAGTGTCACCAGCAAAGCACCATCACACCTCCTCCTCCATGCTTCACGGTGGGAACCAGGCATGTAGAGTCCATCCTTTCACCTTTTCCACCGTCGCACAAAGACACGGTGGTTGGAACCAAAGATCTCAAATTTGAACTCATCAGACCAAAGCACAGATTTCCACTGGTCTAATGTCCATTCCTTGTGTTCTTTAGCCCAAACAAGTCTCTTCTGCTTGTTGCCTGTCCTTAGCAGTGGTTTCCTAGCAGCAATTTTACCATGAAGGCCTGCTGCACAAAGTTTCCTCTTAACAGGTGTTGTAGAGATGTGTCTGCTGCTAGAACTCTGTGTGGCATTGACCTGGTCTCTAATCTGAGCTGCTATTAACCTGTGATTTCTGAGGCTGGTGACTTGGATAAACTTATCCTCAGAAGCAGAGGTGACTCTTGGTCTTCCTTTCCTGGGGTGGTCCTCATATGAGCCAGTTTCTTTGTAGCGCTTGATGGTTTTTGCAACTGCACTTGGGGACACTTTCAAAGTTTTCCCAATTTTTCGGACTAACTGACCTTCATTTCTTAAAGTAATGATGGCCACTTGTTTTTCTTTACTTAGCTGCTTTTTTCTTGCCATAATACAGATTCTAACAGTCTATTCAGTAGGACTATCAGCTGTGCATCCACCAGACTCCTGCATAACACAACTGATGGTCCCAACCCCATTTATAAGGCAAGAAATCCCACTTATTAAACCTGACAGGGCACACCTGTGAAGTGAAAACCATTTCCAGTGACTACCTCTTGAAGCTCATCAAGAGAATGCCAAGAGTGTGCAAAGCAGTCATCAAAGCAAAAGGTGGCTACTTTGAAGAACCTAGAATATAAGACATATTTTCAGTTGTTTCACACTTTTTTGTTAAGTATATAATTCCACATGTGTTAATTCATAGTTTTGATGCCTTCAGTGTGAATGTACAATTTTCAAAGTCATGAAAATACCGAAAAATCTTTAAATGAGAAGGTGTGTCCAAACTTTTGGTTTGTACTGTATATATACATATATATATGTTATATACACTGTGTGCAGAATTATTAGGCAAGTTGTATTTTAGAGGATTATTTTTATTATTGATCAACAACTATGTTCTCAATCAACCCAAAAGACTCATAAATATCCAAGCTTAATATTTTTGGAAGTTGGAGTGTTTTTTTTTAGATTTGGCTATCTTAGGAGGATATCTGTTTGTGCAGGTAACTATTACTGTGCAGAATTATTAGGCAACTTAATAAAAACCAAATATAATCCCATCTCACTTGTTTATTTTCACCAGGTAAACCAATATCAGTGTACAAAATTTAGAAATAAACATTTCTGACATGCAAAATCAAAAAAAATTAGTGATCAATATAGCCACCTTTCTTTATGATGACACTCAACAGCCTTCCATCTATAGATTCTGTCAGTTGCTTGATCTGTTTTCGATCAACATTGCGTGCAGCAGCCACCATAGCCTCCCAGACACTGTTCCGAGAGGTGTACTATTTTCTCTCCCTGTAGATCTCACATTTTATGATGGACCACAGGTTCTCTATGGGGTTCAGATCAGGTGAACAAGGGGGTCATATCATTATTTTTTCTTCTTTTAGACCTTTACTGGTCAGCCACTCTGTGGAGTAGTTGGATGCATGTGATGAAGCATTGTCCTGCATGAAAATCATGTTTTTCTTGAATGATACCGACTTCTTCCTGTACCACTGCTTGAAGAAGTTGTCTTCCAGAAACTGGCAGTAGGTCTGGGAGTTGAGCTTCACTCCATCCTCAACCCGAAAAGGTCCCACAAGTTCATCTTTGATGATACCAGCCCATACCAGTAACCCACCTCCACCTTGCTGGCGTCTGAGTCGGAGTGGAGCTCTCTGCCCTTTACTGATCCAGCCTCTGGCCCATCCATCTGGCCCATCAAGAGTCACTCTCATTTCATCAATCCATAAAACCTTTGAAAAATCAGTCTTAAGATATTTCTTGGCCCATTCTTGACATTTTATCTTATGTTTCTTGTTCAAAGGTGATTGTTTTTCAGCCTTCCTTACCTTGGCCATGTCCCTGAGTATCGCACACCTTGTGCTTTTTGATACTCCGGTAACGTTGCAGCTCTGAAATATGGCAAAACTGATGGCGAATGGCATCTTGGCAGTTTCATGCTTGATTTTCCTCAATTCATGGGCAGTTATTTTGCGCATTTTTTGGCCAACACGCTTCTTGTGACCCTGTTGGCTATTTGCCATGAAACGCTTGATTGTTCGGTGATCACGCTTCAAAAGTTTAGAAATTTCAAGAATGCTGAATCCCTCTGCAAGACATCTCACAATTTTGGACTTTTCAGAGCCCGTCAAATCTCTCTTCTGACCCATTTTGCCAAAGGAAAGGAAGTTGCCTAATAATTAAGTACACCTTATATAGGGTGTTGATGTCATTAGTCAACACCCCTCCTCATTATTGAGATGCACATCACCAGATTTACTTAATTGGTAGTTGGCTCTCAAGCCTATGCAGCTTGGAGTAGGCAACATGTATACAAAGTATCGCGTGATCAAAATACTCATTTGCCTAATAATTCTGCACACAGTGTAATCTTTCTCCTGTAGGCTTAGATGCAATCATAAAATGTGGTAGTTACATGTATAACCATTTGATCTCAATATAACTTTATTATAAATGTATATATTGACATTATCCAGCAATGTCTCTATTTTATGTAACTTCCGATTTTTAAGGATTTGAGTGTTATTATTGAGAGAAATGTGATCTTCGTTATGTTTTGAAATTTTGGGATTAGATTCTTTACTTTCTATTATTTTGGAAAAGTAATATCTAAACATGTCTATTGCAGGTAAATATTTATGATTAATCAATAGCTAGGTAACTACCAAATTTACATATTTGTTGCATCCAAGGTATTGGCACAGAACTAAAATTGTGTATCTAAAAAGTGAAGTATCATAACATCTTCCCACTATAGGATACACTTGAATGTCACACTGTGCTGTTACTGCATCAGGATGTACAATTACATCTCAGGGATTGGCCAAGCACAGGAGTTGTGTCACTACAATCTGCAGTTGCTACTATTGTGTGTGCTGGGACCAGACATAGCTCCAATCTCTGCAAGTTAGTCCTTCACATGCCACTGTTAATAGTGATAGCTCTCATTCTCAGCCCAGTGGCATCCATGTAACACAACAGGCAGGGAGCAGGTACTGAAAATTGCTAACAACACATTGCATTGTGTTGCAAAACTACTCTTTCAAAGGAAATATATTGTTCAGCACCATTTATTGTTTACACCCATCATCTGCCAAGGCTAACAACAGCTAATTAGTGGGGGTGCCATGTGTCGGACACCCACAAATCTGATCTTGATGACCTACCGTAAGGGCAATTCATTAATATTATAAGCTCAGGCAATTCCTATAATTGAGTCGCTAACCCACAGTAGGTTCACGTCAGCAAATTATGTTTTTTGTTAGGCTAACCTTCCTGCAACATAGGAGGGTTGGTAAAAATTTGGGAAACACAGTATGATGTCTCTATAGGCCTTCACACAATATGATGGACCCCTCACAGCTCTCCTATACACAGTATAATGCCCTCACACCATCCCACATAGTTTCATGGCCCCACAGCTCCTCTATACTCAGTATGCTGCCCTCACAGCCCTACAGCTTACTCATTATGATGCCCTCATATCCCCCCACACGGTATGATGTCCCCACAGTGCCCCACACTGTATGATGGCCCCGACAGTTCCCTACATTATTATTATTATTTTTTATTATTATAGCGCCATTTATTCCATGGCGCTTTATATGTGAAACGGGTTATACATAGTAATCAACAAGTACAATAATCTTGAACAAAAACGAGTCAGTGGCTAGTACAGGAGGAGAAAGGACCCTGCCTGTGAGGTCTCACAATCTTCAAGGGATGGGTGAGGATACAGTAGGTGAGGGCAGAGCTGGTCATGCAGCGGTATGGTGGAGTGAGGGTTACTGCAGGTTGTAAGCTTGCTGGAAGGGGTAGGTCTTCAGGTTCCTTTTGAAGGTTTCCACGGTAGGTAGGTCTGGTATGCTGGGGTAGAGAGTTACAGAGTAGGGGTGATGCACAGGAGAAATCTTGTGTGTGATTGTGGGAAGAGGAGATAAGAGGGAAGTAGTGAAGGAGATCTTGTGAGGATCGAAGGTTGCATGCAGGTAAGTACCAGTAGACTAGGTCACAGATATATGGAGGAGACAGGTTGTGGATGGCTTTATATGTCAAAGTTAGGGTTTTGAACTGGAATCTCTGGGCAATGGGGAGCCAGTGAAGGGATTGACAGAGAGGAGAGAAATACCAGGGGGATAGGTGGATTAGCCGGGCAGCAGAGTTTAGGCTAGATTGGAGGGGTGCGAGAGTGTTAGAGGGGAGACCACAAAGCAGGAGGTTGTAGTAGTCAAGGTGGGAGATGATGAGGGAGTGCACTAGTGCTTTTTGCAAATTCTTGGCTGAGGAATGTGCGGATCTGATAGATATTTTTGAGTTGGAGTGGGCAGGAAGTGGAAAGGACTTGGATCTGAAGTTTGAATGAGAAATCAGAGTCAAGGGTTAACCCAAGGAAGCAAGAAAGCAGGACTGGGGAAAGTGGGCATTGATTTTGATGGATAGGTCAGTTGAGGGAGTGAGATGGGGGAAATATGATGAATTCCATTTTATCCATGTTAAGTTTTAGAAATCTAACAGAGAAGAAAGATGAAATAGTGGACAGACATTGTGGTATCTGGTTAGTAAGGAAGTGATATCAGGTCCAGAGAGGTAGATCTGCGTGTCATCAGCATAGAGGTGATACTGAAAGCCATGAGTCTCTATGAGCTGGCCCAGGCCGAAGGTGTAGATGGAGAAGAGCAGGAGTCCTAGAACTGAGGCTTGAGGGACACCGACAGATAGGGGGCAAGATGAGGAGGTGGTGTGTGAGTGGGAGACGGTCTGTTAGGTATGAGGAGATCCAAGATAGGGCCAAGTCTGTGATGCCGATAGATGAGAGAGTCTGTAGTAAGAAGGAATGGACCACTGTGTCAAAGACAAGTGACAGGTCCAGGAGGAGGAGGACAGAGTAGTGTCGCTTCGATTTGGTAGTTAGTAGGTCAGTCTTTGTCAAGGCTCACCTGTCATGTAAAATAATGCTATTAACCTGCAAATATGGGGTAAATCTGCAGGTTAATAGCATTCTGACATTGTGTTGGAGGAAATGAGCTTTATTCCGCCTGGCAGCGTTCAGCTTTCAGTCACACTGGTGGTGCCAGCACAGTTTCAGTCACCGCTGTGTGTATAAAGAGCGGCATCTGTAACTGCAGCCCTGACATTGACCGATAGTTGACTATAATGCTGTACCAGGAGCACCGTGCCGGCGCCATCCCTATGACTGAAAGCTGAATGCTGCTGGGGGAAATAAAGTTCCTTCACTCTCAGCAGCGCTGCTCTCAATACCGGCTCTGCACTGTGTCAGAACACTATTAACCTGCAGATTAACTCATATTTGCAGGTTAATAGAGTTATTTTACATGACAGGTTTCCTTTAAATTGTGATGACAGGCAGGAAAAGTGAGATAAAGAGACAGCATGCACCAAAGTTATTTTTTTCCATCCAATGTTCAACTGACCCAAAGATTCTTAAGATACCTTTAACCCTTGCTAATTGCATGAGTAATAGGAATCTTCAGGTTACTGTTTAAGGTAAACTGTACTACAGTTTTGTCTATTCAGTTACTGATCTGATTTATATTCTGACCTCATTCAGTTGATTGCTGCCTGCCCTTACCCTTGTGAGAAAGCTTAGCATTGCCTGACCTCGACCTGACTATGTTCCTAGTTCTTATTTGGGTACTATGCATTGGTGTTCATCCTCAGTCAGTTAAACCTAATGAAGACTACTCTATAATTTCTCTACCAGTCCACAGCCATACATATACTATAGGTTTGAGAGCGAAAAGCAGGGAAATTCTTCCATTCTGCTCCTCAGTTTAGCCTTAAACCTAATCTGTTGTAACCCAAGTCTAGACATCTTCCCAGGTAGTCATTCATAACACTGCTAAAGCTAAAACATGAAATGTGATGTGTAGCAAAAACTACCAATGTAAAGTCTGCAGAACTCCTTAATAAATTTTTATTATAATCGTTTAATAATTATAATTGTTGCAAAGGAAATTATTTTTTTTATGCCAAAACATATAATTTCCTTTAACCATTTTGAAATGCTAATAAAGTTGCGTTTCAACTCTTCATTTAATAATGTAATCATGCTATTGTACTGTGTGTGCACTCTTACATACAAATAACACATTGATAAAGATATTGTTACTTCAGCATGTTACAAATCCTTTAAAGAAACTATTTTCACACTTCAATTCAATTACTATGGTTATAAACAGTGAAGACATAAAAAAGATGACTGTTTTAGGAAGAGATAGAAAATCTTTGAATGTATTGTGAATAAGTCTTAAGTTTGAGTAGTGAGAAGTCAAAAGTGCCTAGTAGCCTCTTGCTGACTCTGAATAGAGCTTATTGTAATAGTTATGTCATTTCTAGTACAGTAAAAGTTTATCTTGAGAGTTAATGATAATTCTATTTTAGTCATTCCTTATATAGTAAATGTGAGGGTATAAATAGGAAACTGACAATGTCTATTTTTATTAGTCTGAATCTGAACTTGACTTTTTAAAATGGGTGATAGATGAGCCACATTATAATAACGTAAAAGAAAGTCTGTAATACAAAAAGTCAAGAAGTTATAAAAATAGCAAAACCAGTAAGGTTAAGTGCACACGAAGCGTTTTTGATGCATTTTTGCGGCGGTTTTCCCGCTGCGGAAACGCTGCGAAAACGCTTGTTAATAGGTCTGCCAGGTATAGCAATGGTAATCCGGATGTGCTGTGCACATGATGCGGAAATTTCCCCTCCGGATTACGATTGCGGTAAAAACGACAGCATGACCATTGTGGGGGCATTTCTGCCGCATATTCGCGAGCATTGACTTGAATTGAACCGCAGCAAAATTGCAGGTATATGAGGATTTACTGCATTTCAATTAAGGCCAATGGCTGCGAATTCGCGGCGGAAACACGCTGCGGGTGGTACCCAGGTGGTGGAGGAGGACTACAACTCCTCTCACCCAACCGCCGCTCTCGCTAATAACAGCGGGAGCAGCATGGCTGCGATGAGCAGTAGTCTTCCCAGCAGAGCCGGCTACCACGCGGTGTAAAAAAAAAAGTTAAAAAAAAAACCTTCATACTCACTTGTCCGGGGGCCCCCAGTGTCCGGCTGGTCCCCGGCGATGTTCTCTCCCCGGCGGCCAGTGGTATACTGCGGGGAGTGGGCTCGCTCCCCGCAGTATACTGAGCTTCCAAGACCTGCGGTGACGTCAGCGATCAGCTGATCACTCACGTGACCTCACCCTGGGAACAATCTGAAGAACGTTTCCAGGGTGATGGTGGTGAGAGCTCACTGGGGCTCATCAGCTGATCTTCAGCTGATGAACCCCAATCAGCTCCTGCACAGCAATGTACACTAACAGGGGTGATTTTACACCCTTGTCAGTATACATTGCTGTATTCTAAAGTAGTGACATCAGTGATAGATGTCACTGCTGTAGAAGTGACCCAGATCGCCATGAGACAATTGTTGGCGGTACGTGTACTGTGTCATTGACGGCGGAAAGGTAAGAAATATGGTTGTTTGTTATTTTACTTTTTTTTTCAGGAAATCAATGGCTTTGCGGACCTGTACAATAAAAAATAATTAAAAACCGTGTGTTTTTTATTTCATTAAAATACTTTATTCTGAATGTGTTTTTATTGGACGCCCTCCATTACTAACCTGGGCTTCACGTCAGTCACCAATACAAGGCTGACGTGAACCCCAACCCCATTACCCCACTCGCCACCGCTAAAGGGCAGTGGGAAGAGCGGAGGCTAAGCGCCAGATTTGGCGCATCTTATGGATGCGCCATTTCTGGGACTGCTGAGGGGTGATATTAATAGCCACGCAGGGGGCTAGTATCCATGGCCCCTTTTCTGGTTAGATTTTATAGGGGGACCCCATGTCAATTTTTTCTGGGGTCCCCCTGTAATCTAGCCAGTAAAGGCTAAACAAACAGCTGTGGGCTGATATTAATAGCCAGGGAACATTGTTGGCTAATGGCCCCTTCCACGGCTACTAATATCAGCCCCCAGTGGTCGGCTTTCTCTCTGCTGGTTATAAAAATGACGCGGGAGCCCACGCCATTTTTTATTTTAATCTTAAGTCTCTGTGCCCATGATCTGGACATAGCAGCGCTTTGGACGCATATTTTTGCTGCATCCAAAACATTTCATTCTATTGAACGCAGGTAAATCCACATGTGTTCACTGAACCATGCGTATTTACCGCATTCAATCCTTTCTATTGGTCAAATTTCTGTTGCGGAGACTAGCGACTCCACACGAGAATTTGACATGCTGCGGTCCTGAAAGACTTGCCGCATGTCAGTGTCTGCGGGTGATTCATAGCCTCTGGTGCATACATAGTGGACATGGGATTTCTAGAGATCCCATCGACTATGCTGTAACATTTGGATGCTGTGGGTTTGACGCGTATAAACATGAAGCGTCAAACCTGCAGCAGCTTCTGACCGTGGCCACGTACCCAAACTCGCCCGCAGCATGTCAATTGCTGTAGTGGAGACACTAGTCTCCGCTGCAGATTTTGACCTATTGAAGTGTCATTATATGCGGTGGATTCACATGTACCGACAACAAAAGTGCGGCATTAGAACACCGCGTTTTGGATGCAACAAAAATAGGCTGTGTCCAAAGCACTGTTGAGTGCTGATCAGGGGGACGTAGCGGCTAACGAACCAGCTGTGTGCTGTTATTAATGGCCAGTGACCATGTTTGCAAATGGCACCTTCCCAGTCTAAAAATAGCAGCTCACATCAGCTGCATAAATTGCATGAATAGAAATGCTAATGAAGATTGGGTAAATGGGACTAGCTGACACCTAGCTCTTTTGTTTGGTCATGACAAGTTGTCAACCAAACCTTTCATGACCAAACCTAATTAAAGTAAAGTAAAGAGTTAATAAACACACAGACACAGAGTAAACACTTTATTTGAAATACAACAGACACATTCTTTAATCATTTAAATTATATACTCACCCCAGTTCTGACGGTAATTCAAGGTTTAAAGCAATGTCCCACCAAATAACTTTATTTAGCTCCAAAAAGCATTCATTGATGTACAAAAATGCTTAAAAAAAGCATCAAAAACCACATCAAAAACGCGTCAAAACACGCAGAAAATCCGCATGCGTTTTTCTTGCCAAGGAGATGTGGAAACACACAGGAAATTTCTGCTTCAAATCCTGACCGTGCGCACATAGCCTAAAGCTAATAAAAAGGAAATATTCTTCTATTCATCTATTATTTCACTTACAGTACATCATTGTCAGTTATTAGTGTTATATCTTGTCACTGTATTGCATTTCACTCATAGTATTTATATGTACAGTACAGACCAAAAGTTTGGACACACCTTCTCATTTAAAGATTTTTCTGTATTTTCATGACTTTGAAAATTGTACATTCACACTGAAGGCATCAAAACTATGAATTAACACATGTGGAATTATATACTTAACAAAAAAGTGTGAAACAACTGAAAATATGTCTTATATTCTAGGTTCTTCAAAGTAGCCACCTTTTGCTTTGATGACTGCTTTGCACACTCTTGGCATTCTCTTGATGAGCTTCAAGAGGTAGTCACCGGAAATGGTTTTCACTTCACAGGTGTGCCCTGTCAGGTTTAATAAGTGGGATTTCTTGCCTTATAAATGGGGTTGGGACCCTCAGTTGTGTTGTGCAGAAGTCTGGTGGATACACAGCTGATAGTCCTACTGAATAGACTGTTTGAATTTGTATTATGGCAAGAAAAAAGCAGCTAAGTAAAGAAAAACGAGTAGCCATCATTACTTTAAAAAATGAAGGTCCGGCAGTCCAAAAAATTGGGCAAACTTTGAAAGTGTCCCCAAGTGCAGTTGCAAAAACCATCATGCACTATAAAGAAACTGGCTCACATGAGGACCACCCCAGAAAAGGAAGACCAAGAGTCACCTCTGCTTCTGAGGATAAGTTTATCCGAGTCACCAGCCTCAGAAATTGCAGGTTAACAGCAGCTCAGATTAGAGACCAGGCCAATGCCGCACAGAGTTCTAGCAGCAGACACATCTCTACAACAACTGTTAAGAGGAGACTTTGTGCAGCAGGCCTTCATGGTAAAATAGCTGCTAGGAAACCACTGCTAAGGACAGGCAACAAGCAGAAGAGACTTGTTTGGGCTAAAGAACACAAGGAATGGACATTAGACCAGTGGAAATCTGTGCTTTGGTCTGATGAGTCCAAATTTGAGATCTTTGTTTCCAACCACCGTGTCTTTGTGCGACGCAGAAAAGGTGAACGGATGGACTCTACATGCCTGGTTCCCACCGTGAAGCATGGAGGAGGAGGTGTGATGGTGTGGGGGTGCTTTGCTGGTGACACTGTTGGGGATTTATTCAAAATTGAAGGCATACTGAACCAGCATGGCTACCACAGCATCTTGCAGCGTCATGCTATTCCATCCGGTTTGCGTTTAGTAGGACCATCATTTATTTTTCAACAGGACAATGACCCCAAACACACCTCCAGGCTGTGTAAGGGCTATTTGACCAAGAAGGAGAGACCAGATGACCTGGCCTCCACAGTCACCAGACCTGAACCCAATCGAGATGGTTTGGGGTGAGCTGGACCGCAGAGTGAAGGCAAAAGGGCCAACAAGTGCTAAGCATCTCTGGGAACTCCTTCAAGATTGTTGGAAGACCATTTCCGGTGACTATCTCTTGAAGCTCATCAAGAGAATGCCAAGAGTGTGCAAAGCAGTCATCAAAGCAAAAGGTGGCTACTTTGAAGAACCTAGAATATGACATATTTTCAGTTGTTTCACACTTTTTTGTTAAGTATATAATTCCACATGTGTTAATTCATAGTTTTGATCCCTTCAGTGTGAATGTACAATTTTCAAAGTCATGAAAATACAGAAAAATCTTTAAATGAGAAGATGTGTCCAAACTTTTGGTCTGTACTGTATGTTATACATAATATCACTCTTGAAACAAATCAAGCCAGACATGTCACTCAAACCAAGGATTACCAAGCTACGATTTGCCTACTTTGGACACATCATACGAAGAGAGCAATCATTGAAGAAGGACATCATGGTTGGAAGAGTAGAATGACCAAGGCGAAGAGGAAGACCAGTAACCCGATGGCTTGATATGATCAAGATAACGTGGAGAAGACCCTGGTTGACCTGTCTAGGCTTGCACAAGATCGATCTTCCTACAGAGTCATCCATCAAGTTGCCATGGCTCAAGATTAGTGTTGAGCCACCCCCGTAGTGTTCGAGTTCGGTTCGGTTTGTCGAACACCCGTGTGTTCGCCGAACTGTTCGTCGAACTGTTCGTCGAACACCTTCGAACACCATTAAAACCAATGGCAGGCAAACAAAAACACATAGAAACACATAGAAAACACCTTCAAAGGTGTCCAAAAGCTGACAAACTGCTCAGAAGACACAACTAACACATGGAAAAGTGACAAGTACATATAGTTATGCGAAAAGAAAAGAGGTGGAGGAGTAAAAGGAGGGGGAGACACAAATATAGGCATGTCATGCCCTTCTAAAATCCAAAAAGTGAGAAGCCGACACGTTCAGTCCGCTCCTGCCCGTGCCACCTCTGTGTCGCCGGGTTTGTGCCAGAGCCGCGGTGAACCCTGACGCCAAGCCCCCCTCTCCCAATACTGGTGCCTGTCCGCTGGTGGGTCGAGTGAGCCCCCCTGTGGTGGAGGCAGCTCTAAGCTTTTTAATTTAAATTGTCTCTCTAATTTGAATGAATACACTTTAAATCCATTTACAAGGATCTATTGGAGGGCAAGTCTCATGCCAGCAGCCGCGTAATTCCAGCTCCAGTAGCGTCCACTAAAGCTGCTGCAGTTAAAAAGCTTTTATAAGGATCGAGCTCGGCTGTCCACCGCAAGGCATCCTACTGACAGTCCCAGCCCCTATGCCTTGGGGTGCCTCCTGATGCTCTTCACTGAGTATTCCGTGGTCCCGAAGCATTTCCTTTGAAAAAATTAAGTGTCCAAACTACAGGTGGTGTAGCTTGCTTAACAGCCGGGATAATCCGCTGACTAGCAGACACTGCTACTAGGCACAAAGTATTTCCTGGGCTAGATGCAGTTAAAAATTTGTAATTAGATACTCTCGTTGGATGCTGAGAAAGCATTCCATAGAGTCTCCTGGCACGCCATATATGATTCTCTTAAAAAGCTTGGGGTAGGGGTCTAGGAGACCCTTTTATAGCCAAAATCACGGCCCTGTATCACAATACGTCACCTAGACTGAAGATAAATGGAACTGTAGCACCCTGAGGGCTCGGTTGCTACAGAGGTATTGCACCTCACCCAGAGGTGTGATATCTCACTCTCAGGTAAGGATGGAGTGTGGATCAGGACCCGACACCTGCATGCATTACACCACATTGCCGTGGGGCAGGGCGACCAATATGCCTCTGAGATGGGCACGACAGTCCCTGTCCCTGGCTGGAGTGGGGGGAGGGAACACTGAGGAAGGGGAACCCTGTAGTGCAGGAGCAGGGAGGAAGCAGTTCCTGGGTGCATTGAGAAGGGAGTATAAAAGGTGGGCACCATCTTATTTCAGTGCAGAGAAGTCTGAGCAGAAGTGGCAGGGAGCAGGGGCTCTGCATGAGCTCTGCTCCGGAGGCGGGCCTAGTAACAGAGGCCCAGGCCTGGAAGAGGGAGAAGGAAGGAAGAGGAGCGGAGAAGGCTCCAGGAACGAGGAATGAAGGGATCCCAGGGGTGCAGACGGGCGTGTCGCCACCACACGCCCGAATCCACCTGCGTGGAGGGGTCAGGTCAAAGGGGGAGACCGGTCCCCGAAACTAGTGGAGGCAGGAAACGACCCTCAGCTAGAAACCGGAGGCTCTGACATTTTATGTGGCGCAGCCCCTCGCTACACCCGCTAGGAAGGCACCACATAGGGTCAGGGAAACTGGCACCAAGTTTACCAAGAGGAGGCCTGAGGCAGCCGGACAGAAGGGTTGGTAAGAAAGGCCAGACAAAGGACACACAAAGAGGGTCCTGTGAAGCGCTCCAAAGTTATCTGGGAGTTGTCTGAGCCCCTCACCTGGTGAGCACAGTACGACGTGGGCAGCCGTTACCTGCAGACGTGGTCTGGATAATAAGAACTGTGAGTGAAGGCCCTGGACTGCATCACTGACTCCGTGTCGTTACTGCTGCTGCCCTGCACCATCACCCCCATCCTCCGCATACACTGCCCTGAGGCTATACTCCTCCCGTGGGGAGTTATGCTACGCTCTGCTGCATCCACAACACCAGCCTCAACGGTCTGCCCTGCAGCGGCGGTTCACTCTGACCGCAATCCACGGGTGGCGTAGTCGGACATTTAAACATCAAAACCACATAAATAGTTCCGCCACTGGTTTGACCACCCTGAGCCACGGAACCGGGTCGCCGCCACGAAGACTACAACCACCAGCATCCACCAAAAAGGGTCCGGCTCCGGGTGTCCCAAGGCCCAGGGGGTGCATCAGAACATTTTCATCACCTTTCACAATCACCAATGGGACAAGGCAGGGATGTCCTCTGTCCCCTCTCTTATACATCCTAGTGACGGAGCAGCTGCTCTCATCAATTCGCCATAACCCCAATATTAGGTGGATTGAGGTGGGAGGCACCGAGTACAAGTGCTCTCTATTTGCTGATGATGTCCTAGTATATATCACTCAATCACATATATCCATCCATGCTGTTATGGCTGAAATAGATCACTTTGTTACATGGTCAAATTTTAAAATCAATGCAGCGAAGTCTGAGGCCCTCGATGTCTCCCTCCCCAAATCCATATAGGATTCCATCCAGTCCAACTTTCCCTTTTGCTGGCCCTCACAGGATATCAAATACTTAGGAATTCCTATTCATAGAGACCTCTCCCATCTATGTTATCTTAATTTTGGGCCCTTTATTGAACAACTCCATACAGACCACGGTTGGCAAGTTAGAACTGTAAGATTCACTACGTGAACCACTGGTGTTTTGTGGAAAAGCACATGTACACTGTGTTCCAAATTATTATGCAAAAAGTGTTTAGGAGTGATAAGGGAAGAATTTGTTTGTTTGTCAGTTAAACTCATTGATGGTGATGTGTGTCAGGGCTCTTTATATCACTGTAAGCAATTGCAGACACCTGTGCTAATTAGTTTGGCAGGTGTGTCCAATGAAAGGCAAGACTACTTAAGAAGGCTGTCTCACATTATTAAGCAGACTACATTTTCTGCCAAAATGGGAAAGAAAAAGGATGTGTCGGCTGCTGAGAAGCAACAAATTGTGGAGTGTTTAGGTCAAGGCATGACTACAATCAACATTGTGCGATAATCAGGATGAAGTGTCTTGGCAATCAAGAAGTATGTAGCTGATTCACAGTACACACGTGTGCGTGCTGATAAGGGCAAATTGAGGACTCTTTCCTACAGGCAATTACGTCAGGTTAAAAGAGCAGCGGCAAAAAAGCCTTGTCATAGCAGCAGACAAGTTTTTGAAGCTGCTGGTGCCTCCAACGTCCCCCGAACAACAAGATGCAGGGTCCTTCAGAGGTTTGCAGCTGTGCATACGCCATCCTGTCGACCTCCTCTATCCACTTCACACAAGCAGAAACGGCTCCAGTGGGCTAAACATTACATGAAGACTGATTTCAAAACTGTTTTGTTCACGGATGAGTGCCGTGCAGCGCTCGATGGTCCAGATGGATGGAGTGGAGGATGGCTGGTTGATGGACACCCCACGCAAACACGGCTACAGCGCCAACAAGAAGGAGGTGGAGTAATGTTTTGGGCTGGAATCATGGGGAGAGAGATTGTCGGCCCCTTTAGGATCCCTGAAGGCGCTAAAGATGAACTCCATAATGTATGTGGATTTTCTCAAACAGCACTTCCTGCCATGGTTCAAGAAGAAGAACCGTGTATTTCACAGCAAGATCATTTTTTTGCATGATAATGCACCATCTCATGCTGCACATAAAACATCTGCATCTCTGGCTGATATGGGCATAAAAGGGAACAAACTTATGGTGTGACCCCCATGCTCCCCTGACCTCTACCCCATTCAGAACCTCTGGAGCATCATCAAAAGGAGTGTCTATGATGGCGGGAGGCAGTTCAGATCTAAGCAACACCTCTGGGAGGGTATTCTGTCCTCATGCAAAACAATTGAAGCAGAAACCATCCAAAACCTGACAAATTCAATGGACGAGACAGTTCAGAAGCTCCTTTCGAACAAGGGGTCCTATGTGAAAATGTAACATCACCTAGAATAAAGTTTTGAGTTGAAAACTGTTTGATTTCAGTTTCTAATAACCTGCTAATGCTTATAATTTCAAAAATGACCATTTTTTTGGTCTTTATTAAAATGAAAAGGTTGATCGAAAAGTTTGGGGGATCTAAGAGTGTGGCAACCCAGTAGTCATGATTACTTCGAATTCTGACAATATGAGGGTCATGTTGCAGGTAGTGCAGCAAGAAGGCACTTATGTGTCTTGCGCATCTCGGAGCCCCAAAATTATTTTCCGGGCTAGATGCAGCTAAAAATTATTATTAATTTTAAATCTGGTGGAGCTTAGTATAGATGGCCTAATAGGATCAGTGCTGCACACTGCTACAAAGCCCAAATTATTTTCCAGCCAAGATACAGATAAACATGATTAGTAATTTTAAATCTGGTGGAGCTTATTATAGATGGCCTAATACAATCAGTGCTGCACACTGCTACAAAGCCCAAATTATTTTCCATCCAAGATACAGATAAACATGAATAGTAATTTTAAATCTGGTGGAGCTTATTATAGATGGCCTAATAGAATCAGTGCTGCACACTGCTACAAAGCCCAAATTATTTTCCAGCCAAGATACAGATAAACATGATTAGTAATTTGAAAGCTTAAAACGGTTGGTAGGGTGATTTTAACCAATCATCAAGCTTTTACTCTCCCCAGGATGACACAGGGGTAGAAAAGTCGTTTCGGATCCATGATTTGTTCATCTTTATGAACGTGAGTCTGTCTACATTATCAGTGGAGAGCCGCGTGCGCTTATCTGTCAGCACACCACCAGCAGCGCTGAACACACGTTCAGACAGAACGCTGGCTGCGGGGCATGACAAGATCTCCAAGGCGTAAGTGGCTAGCTCCGGCCATTTATCCAGATTGGAAGCCCAAAAAGAGCAAGGGTCCAGTGACACAGTCATGGCTTCAATGTTTACTTGAAGATACTCCTGTACCATCGTCTCTAGGCGTTGACTATGTGTCAGACTTCTTGTCTCCTGTGGCCTTGCAAAGGATGGGCTAAAAAAGTGGTGAAATGATTCCGCAAAATTGATGTTACCAGCAGATACTGTGGTTCTGTTACGGTTTGAGTGCTGAACACTTGACGGTCCCATGGTTGGCAAGTTGGAACTGTGAGATTCACTACGTGCACCACTGGTGTTTTGTGGAAAAGCACATGTAAGATTCTGCAACAGTCTCTGCTGATACTCCTGCATGCGTGCATCCCTTTCTATGGCAGGAATAATTTCGGCAAATTTACTTTTGTACCGGGGATCTAACAGTGTGGCAACCCAGTAGTCAGGATTATTTCTAATTCTCACAATTCGAGGGTCATGTTGCAGGTAGTGCAGCAAGAAGGCACTCATGTGTGTTGCGCATCCAGGAGCACCAAGTCCCTGTTGTGTTGGTGGCGAGGTAACAATCATGCTTCCTTCCTCTGTCCTCTCCCCCCAACCTCGCACAACAGAAATGTGATCAAGGTCTCCCTCATCTGATGAGTCTTCCATCACTTCGTCCTCCACTTCTTCCTGGGCTCCTGCACCTTCCTCACTAGTTTGGCTGCTACCATGCGCCCTGGTAAAACCATCTCCCCCACCCTCACATGCCTGCCGCCTTGGTGCTGCCGACCGTCTGGACCTTGCAGATGTTAGCCCTTCCGCATACAACTCCTCCTCCTCTACTTCCTCCACCTCCTCTTGTGCCACCACCTGACTCCAAATTCTGTTTAACATGTGCTCCAGCATGTAAATCACCGGAATAGTCATGCTGATAATGCCATCGTCAGCACTAAACATCTTCGTCGCCATTTCAAAACTGTGCAGAAGGGTGCATAGGTCCCTGATCTGAGACCACTCCTCCAGCGTGATTTGCCCCACCTCTGGATCTCGTTGGCCCAGGCTATACGTCAGAACGTATTGCACCAGGGCTTGTCGGTGCTGCCACAGTCGCTGCAACATGTGCAGAGTTGAATTCCACCGGGTAGGCACATCGCATTTTAGCCGGTGAAGTGGCAGGCCCAACGACTTCTGTAGAGATGTAAGTCGCTGAGCTGCCTGATGCGAACGGCGGAAGTGAGCACACAGCGACCGTGCCCTCTGCAGAAGGCCATCTAGTCTGGGATAGTGGGCTAAAAATTGCTGGACAACCAGGTTCAACACGTGAGCCATACAAGGCACGTGTGTGACATTGCCCCGGCGAAGGGCCGCACCCAGGTTTGCAGCATTGTCGCACACGGCCTTCCCTGGTTTCAGGTCCAGTGGAGACAACCATTCATGAAATTGGTTCTCCAGAGCTGACCACAACTCCTCAGCTGTGTGACTCACATTTCCCAGACATTTCAAAGTTAAAACCGCCTGATGACGTTGAGCCCTACTGCCAGCATAGTAAGGAGGTGTGCAGGATCCCTTCTGCGCAGTTAGAAAGCTTGTGGCATGACCAGACAGGCTTTGGGTGCAGGTGGAAGACTGAGAGGAGGTTGAGGAGGCAGAAGCAGTGGAGGAACTTTGACATAAAGAGGATTGACGCACAACTCGTGGGGACGGCAAGACTTGGACAGCAGCCCCTTGTCCTGCTGTCACCATAGTTACCCAGTGCCCAGTCAGCGACATGTAACGCCCCTGTCCATGCCTACTCGTCCAAGTGTCTGTGGTGAAATGCACCCTGTCACACACAGAGTTTCTCAAAGAAGCGGTGATGTTGTGTGCGACATGCTGGTGGGGCGCAGGCACACCTTTCTTTGAGAAGTAGTGCCGACTGGGCATCTGGTACTGGGGCACTGCGACGGACATAAGGTCTCGAAAATCCTCTGTGTCCACCAGGCGGAAAGGCAGCATTTCTGTAGCCAAGAGCTTGCAGATGGTGAAATTCAACCTCTTAGCTTTCTCATGGCTAGGAGGAAATGGTCTTTTACTTGTCCACATCTGAGGGACCGAGGGCTGGCTATTGTGCTTAGACGGGGTTGATAAGGGTGTCCCCGGCAAACTGCCGGTCTGTGAGGAAGATGCAGGCGGACATGTTAGGTTGCCTTGATCCAAAGGTGGTGCTATCGATGTCGGACAGCGCTCAACACCAGCTGGTGTTACCACCTCCAAAGAAAATGATGACCTGCCAATCACGCTGGCTGTTGCGGGTAAAGAGGTGGCAGGTCTGCGCCCCAAAACAGGTGTGACTGCTGTCCCCCCAGTCACAGAGGATGAAGAGGCCGCGGATGCACAAGATATGGCAGACGGTGGCTGGCCCGGCCGGCTAGGCCGCATTGTAGCACACTGAGCTTCCCACTGCAACTTATGCTTCATGTCCATGTGCCGGTTCATGCATGAAGTACTCAAACTATGTATTTTTTGGCCTCTACTTAGCTTTTCTTGACAAATGTTACAGATAACACGAGTTGGGTCATCTTTATCGATCTGAAAAAATGCCCAGGCTATGCAAGGCTTAGCACCCATGCGACCTGAAGAGCCACCACGACTTGTGGTGAGAGGCAGAGTTGTGTTTGAGGATGCAGTTGTTGACGTGCTTCCAGTACTACGTCTCTGTCCAGGAAGGCGCAACCTGACCTCGTCGTCACTAGCATCTTCCTCCACCTCCTCTGCTGACCTCATCTCTTGGCTGACTGTGGGTTGACAGTAAGTGGGATCTCCAACCTCATCATCATCACCCTGTGCGTTATCACACCCGTCGTCCTCAGAGCCAACCTGTTCCTGCCCTAACAAAAAAATAAAGTTGTCGCTCCAATCAGGTATTTGAGTCTCATCATCGTCTTCCTCATTGTCTCCACCAACAGGAGTTACAGTTTGGGAATGAGGGTCTACATTATGGTCAGAACCTTCTGCGTCTGGTCCTGGATCCGACTCATAAAAATTCTGGGCATCAGTGCAGATCATTTCCTCGTCTGGATTCACAGAAGCGCTGGAGTCGACCTCTGATTCCCAGGCTATAGTATGAGTAAACAGCTCTGCAGACTCAACCATCTGTTCTACCTCATACTCAGACGGGCAGCTGGAGATTTGGGAGCTGTGAGGAAGCAAGTGCGATTGGGGTGACACCTTTGAGGACTGGAGTATTTGTGATGTTGAAGTTGATGTGGAGGAGAGCCCACTTAAAGGAGCACTTGATATCCGTTGAAGCACCTGCTGTTTTTGTGCCTCATCTGGAATTTGTAGCGATTGGCGTGGCCGTAAGAAAGGGATCTTATCACATTGTCCGCTAAAAGAAGTAGACATTTTAGTTTGGCTGGAAGATGGTCTTTCTTCTGCAGATGTTACTGTTGCTTTAACACCTACCCCACGGACACAACCTTTTTTCCCCTTCCCAACACGCCTATTCCCCTTTCCACCAGCAGCAGGCCTTTTTCCACTCATTTTGGTGGTTAACTAATTCACAACTCTGGAGTTGTTTGCACAAAAAAACAATGGATGGGAACCGAGCAGAGCTGAGTGGCCAAACTGTGGTATTAGGCCAAAACTATTGGCTGGGTTAGATGGAGAAAAAAATTATATTCGATTTGCAACCTGATGAAGGTCAGTATAGATGGACTAATAGAACAAGTCCCACACACAGCTAGAAGCCCAAATATTTTTTCAGAGGTAGATGCAGAAAAAAAATATATTCAGTTTGCAACCTGATGGAGGTCAGTATAGATGGACTAATAGAGAAAGTCCCACACACTGCTAGAAGGCCAAATATTTTTTCAGAGCTAGATGCAGAAAAAAATTATATTCAGTTTGCAACCTGATGGAGGTCAGTATAGATGGACTAATAGAACAAGTCCCACACACAGCTAGAAGCCCAAATATTTTTTCAGAGGTAGATGCAGAAAAAAATTATATTCAGTTTGCAACCTGATGGAGGTCTGTATAGATGGATTAATAGATCAAGTCCCACACACAGCTAGAAGCCCAATATTTTTTCAGAGGTAGATGCAGAAAAAAAAATATTTTTAATTTGCAACCTGATGGAGGTCAGTATAGATGGACTAATAGAGAAAGTCCCACACACTGCTAGAAGGCCAAATATTTTTTCAGAGCTAGATGCAGAAAAAAATTATATTCAGTTTGCAACCTGATGGAGGTCAGTATAGATGGACTAATAGAACAAGTCCCACACACAGCTAGAAGCCCAAATATTTTTTCAGAGGTAGATGCAGATAAAAATTATTTTTAATTTGCAACCTGATGGAGGTCAGTATAGATGGACTAATAGAACAAGTCCCACACACAGCTAGAAGGCCAAATATTTTTTCAGAGCTAGATGCAGGTAAAAATTATTTTTAATTTGCAACCTGATGGAGGTCAGTATAGATGGACTAATAGAGAAAGTCCCACACACTGCTAGAAGGCCAAATATTTTTTCAGAGCTAGATGCAGATAAAAAATATTTTTAATTTGCAACCTGATGGAGGTCAGTATAGATGGACTAATAGAGAAAGTCCCACACA
Source organism: Phyllobates terribilis (assembly GCF_046119375.1). Lineage (NCBI taxonomy): Eukaryota > Metazoa > Chordata > Amphibia > Anura > Dendrobatidae > Phyllobates > Phyllobates terribilis. The sequence goes on along the minus strand of NW_027362771.1, from coordinate 192,240,827 downwards.
CTACTAGAAGGCCAAATATTTTTTCAGAGCTAGATGCAGAAAAAAATTATATTCAGTTTGCAACCTGATGGAGGTCAGTATAGATGGACTAATAGAACAAGTCCCACACACAGCTAGAAGCCCAAATATTTTTTCAGAGGTAGATGCAGATAAAAATTATTTTTAATTTGCAACCTGATGGAGGTCAGTATAGATGGACTAATAGAGAAAGTCCCACACACTGCTAGAAGGCCAAATATTTTTTCAGAGCTAGATGCAGATAAAAATTATTTTAAATTTGCAACCTGATGGAGGTCAGTATAGATGGACTAATAGAGAAAGTCCCACACACTGCTAGAAGGCCAAATATTTTTTCAGAGCTAGATGCAGATAAAAATTATTTTTAATTTGCAACCTGATGGAGGTCAGTATAGATGGACTAATAGAGAAAGTCCCACACACTACTAGAAGGCCAAATATTTTTTTCAGAGCTAGATGCAGAAAAAAATTATATTCAGTTTGCAACTTGATGGAGGTCAGTATAGATGGACTAATAGAACAAGTCCCACACACAGCTAGAAGCCCAAATATTTTTTCAGAGGTAGATGCAGATAAAAATTATTTTTAATTTGCAACCTGATGGAGGTCAGTATAGATGGACTAATAGAGAAAGTCCCACACACTGCTAGAAGGCCAAATATTTTTTCAGAGCTAGATGCAGATAAAAATTATTTTTAATTTGCAACCTGATGGAGGTCAGTATATATGGACTAATAGAGAAAGTCCCACACACTACTAGAAGGCCAAATATTTTTTCAGAGCTAGATGCAGAAAAAAATTATATTCAGTTTGCAACCTGATGGAGGTCAGTATAGATGGACTAATAGAACAAGTCCCACACACAGCTAGAAGCCCAAATATTTTTTCAGAGGTAGATGCAGATAAAAATTATTTTTAATTTGCAACCTGATGGAGGTCAGTATAGATGGACTAATAGAGAAAGTCCCACACACTGCTAGAAGGCCAAATATTTTTTCAGAGCTAGATGCAGATAAAAATTATTTTTAATTTGCAACCTGATGGAGGTCAGTATAGATGGACTAATTGAGAAAGTCCCACACACTGCTAGAAGGCCAACTATTTTTTCAGAGCTAGATGCAGAAAAAAATTATATTCAGTTTGCAACCTGATGGAGGTCTGTATAGATGGATTAATAGAACAAGTCCCACACACAGCTAGAAGCCCAATATTTTTTCAGAGGTAGATGCAGAAAAAAAATATATCAAGTTTGCAACCTGATCGAGGTCTGTATAGATGGATTAATAGAACAAGTCCCACACACAGCTAGAAGCCCAATATTTTTTCAGAGGTAGATGCAGAAAAAAAATATATTCAGTTTGCAACCTGACGGAGGTCAGTATAGATGGACTAATAGAGAAAGTCCCACACACTGCTAGAAGGCCAAATATTTTTTCAGAGCTAGATGCAGAAAAAAATTATATTCAGTTTGCAACCTGATGGAGGTCAGTATAGATGGACTAATAGAACAAGTCCCACACACTGCTAGAAGCCCAAATATTTTTTCAGAGCTACATGCAGAAAAAAATTATATTCAATTTGCAACCTGATGGAGGTCAGTATAGATGGACTAATAGAATGATGCTATGCCCAAAAGATTTTACTTCACTAGGTGCAGTAAAAAAATTGGTATTCTATACACAGGTGGTATATCTTGCAACACAGATAGGCTACTCCACTGACTAACACACTCTGCAATAGGCCAAAAAGGATTAGCTTTCCTAGATTCAGCCAAATGCTGTGAAAAAAACTTGCACAGCACTGGCACAGACCTGCCTGGCAAAAACTGATAGGAACTGATGTAACCTAGTCCTGAAAAGGACTCCAATTACAATTAGTCTTTACTCCCACAATCTATCTATTTAAGAGCACAGACCTGCCTGATAAAAGTCGTAGGAAATGCTGTAACCTAGTCCTTAAAAGGACTGCAATCACAACTATTCCCTACTCCCAAGCTATCTGTAGATTTGTGCGAAAATTGGCTTGAAATTAACAAGGTATAGCGCACACAGCAACAGCGGTGCCGTCTAACATGCAGCTGCAGCAGTGAGAAAATGGTGGCGACGGGGAAAATGGCTTGGTCTTATAGGGCAAGGACATGTGACATACACTGCCAATGACACATGCCCTTGCTTGTGTGAAAAACAGCAGTTCGCTCCGTGTGTGCGCTGCTGATAGGCTGACAGACTGCACCTCCCCACTGCAAATGCGGGAAAGAGAAAAAAAATGGAGATCTTCATTATTCCTGCAGAGATCCATCCCCTGCCCCTCCCCCCACCCCGCTGTACACTCAAACTGCGTATTAACATTAATTTTCATCATTACTGAGAAAAAATCCAGTTATGATTTTGGTGCACGAACAGTTATCGAACATAACCTCGAACAGCCAAATTTTTCTCAAATCGTTCGTGTTCGCCGAACGGCTCGAACACCGCCCAAAACAGCTCGAATTTGAGATTGGCGAACAGTTGGAGTAGAACAACGGTCATCTCTACTCAAGATCGAGCTGAAGGCCATTAAATAATAATAAATAAATATAACTCAGAATAAAAGTGATTATTTCATTCATTTAAAAAAAAAACATTGTAGTACTTTGTTTCTACAAAACATAGACAAACCTGATATTTTTGTATTCTAAATGTACTGTAATCTTACAAGCGAATAGTTATTAAAGGAAATCTGTCACCCCCTGGGACATATATAATCTATTAATATGAGCATACAGGTGATAGAAATGTTAATCTAGTCATACCTGTATGCCTCATATTAATGGTCTTGTTTTGTGAAATCTTATGCTTTATCTTTATGTTAATAATGCCTTTCTGGCTCCGGGCCAGAAAGGAATCCTCGCCTCCTATCTTCAATATAATAGAACCCCCACACCCCTGCATGTCACAGTGTTTTGTGACGTGCAGTTGCAGCGCTGTAATCCCGCACCTGCGCGTTGAACTCCCTCCATGATCCTCCCTTCTTTGGGAGAAAGTCTCCGTGACTCGACTGCACCTGCGCAGAAGATCACAGACTAATGTATTCCGTGATCTTCTGAGCATCAACAAGCTTCTTATACCTCTCAATTGGAATTTTGGACCACTCTTCTTTTGCAAACTGCTGAAAGTCTCTCATATTTCAAGGGTGCTTCCCACAACAGCAATTTTAAGATCTATGGGATCAAATAACTAAAAATTGGCATGTGCATATGTATTCACCCCTTTTCCTAGGAAGCCCCCAAAAATTACTGGTGCAAGCAATAACCTTCATAAGTCACATGCTTAGTGAAAGGAAGCCCTCCTGTGTGCAATCTGTCACATGGTCTGTCAGTATATGCACACCTTTTCTGAAAGGCCACAGAGACTGCAACACCCTTAAGTAAGAGGCATCACTAACCAAACAACAACATGAAGACCAAGGAGATCTAAAAACAAGTCAGGGACAAAGTTGTTGAGAAGTACAAGTCAGAGTTGGGTTATAAAAAAATATCCCAATCTCTGATGATTCCCGAAGCATCATCAAATCCATTATCATCAAATGGAAAGAACATGGTACCACAAAAAACCTACAAAGAGAGGGCTGCCCACCAAATCTCTCAGCCTGGGCAAGGAGGGCATTAATCAAAAAGGCAGCACAGAGACCAAAGGTAACCCTGAAGGAGCTGCAGACTTCCCTAGAAAAGATTGGAGTATCTGTCCATACAACCACAATAAGCCGTACACTCCATAGAGGTGGCTTTTATGGAAGAGTGGGCAGAAAAAATCCTTTACTTACACAAAAATTGTAAGGCTCATTTTGAGTTTGCCAAAAGACACGAGGAAGACTCCCAAATGTATGGAACAATGTGTTATGGTCTGATGAAAACAAAATGTAACTTTTTGGCCACCAAGGTAAACCCTATGTCTGGTGCCAAACCAACACAGCTCATCACCCCAAGAACACCATCCCCACAGTGAAACATGGTGGTGGCAGCGACATAATACTGGGAAGTTTTTCGGCAGCAGGGACAGGGAAAATGGTCCGAGTCAAGAGGAATATGGATGGTGTCAGTCTGTCAGTGATTTGAGACTGGGATGAAGGGTCATCTTCCAACAAGACAATGACCCAAAGCATACCGCTAAAGCAGCACTCGAGTGGTTTATGGAGACTAGTGGCCTAGTCAAAACCCAGATCTTAATCCAATTGAGAATCTGTGGTCAGACTTGAATATTGCTGTTCACCAGAGGAAACAATCTAACTTGAAGGAGCTGGAGCAGTTTTGCCTTGAGTAATGGGCAAAAATCTCAGTGGCAAGATGTAGAAAGCTCATAGAAACTTATACAAAGCGACTTGCAGCTCTAATTGCCACAGAAGGAGGCTCTACAAAATACTGACTTTAGGGGGGTGAATAGTTATGCACACTGAAGTTTTCAGTTATTTTGTCATATTTGTTGTTTGCTTCACAATAAAAATAAAACCAAATGTTCACAGTTGTAGGTATATTCTTTACATGAACTGATGCAAACCCGCAAAAAAACAGTAAGATTCCGGGTTGTGAGGTAGCAAAACACAAAAAATGACAAGGGGGTGAATATTTTCGCAAGCCACTGTATGCTTGGGGTCACGGTCCTGCTGGAAGACCCATGACCTAGGACACAAACCAGCTTTTTGAAACTGGGCACTGAATTGTGACTCAAAATCCTTTGGTAATCTTCAGATGTCATGATGCTTTGCACACAGTCAAAACACCCAGTGCCAGAGCCAGCAAAAAAACAAAAAAAAACAAAACATCTTTGAACCTCCATTATATTTGACTGTAGGTACTATGTTCTTTTCTTTATAGGCCTCATTTAGTTTTCATTTAACAGTAGAATGTTGTACTTTACCAAAATGCTCTATCTTGGTCTCATCTGTCCACAAGATGCTTTCCCAGAAGAATTTTGGTTTACATACGTACATTTTGGAAAACTGCAGTCTAGCTTTTTTATGTTTCTGTGTCAGCAGTGGGGTCCTCCTGGGTCTTCTGCCATTGCGTTTAATTTTAATCAAATGTTGATGGATAGTTCATTCTGACATTGATACACCCTGGGCCTGCAGGACAGCTTGAATTTCTTTGGAACTTGATTGGGACTGCTTATCCACTATCCAGACTATCCTGCATGGCAACCTTTCAGCAATTTTTCTCTGCAGTCCACATCCATGGAGATTAGCCTTGGCTTGAAAACTTCTTGGTTAAGTTGTGCACTGTGGACAAAGGAACATCAAGTTCTCTGGAGCTGGACTTGTAACCTTGGGATTGTTTATATTTTTTAACGATTTTGGTTCTCAAGTCCTCAGACATCTCTTCTCCTCTTTCTGTTCTCCATGCTTAGTGTGGCTTACTCAGACACACAATGCAAAGACTGAGTCAACTTCTCCCCTTTTTATCTGGTTTCAGGTGTGATTTTCATATTGCCCACAACTGGTATTTGCCACAGGTTAGTTTGAACGAGCATCACATGCTTGAAACAAAATTGTTTACCCACAATTTTGGAAAGGTACTAACAATTTTATATGACCCATTTTGGGGGTTTTGTGTGAAATGATGTCCAATTTACCTTTAGTTTTTTTGTGTTGTTCCAATACACCCAAAGGAAATAAATAGCGTATAACAAAACATGTGTCATTGCAATAATTTTTCTGGGAGAAACACTTCATTTTCTGGAACAATTTCTAGGGTGCCAACACTTTCAGCCATGACTTTATGTATATAGATTGTTCTCTGCTGGCATGTATTTATGTGTGTGGGCTATTTAATGCTGGCATATACAGGTGCATCTCACTAAATTAGAATATCATCAAAAAGTTAATTAATTTCAGTTCTTCGATACAAAAAGTGAAACTCATATATTATATAGAGTCATTACAAACAGAGTGATCTATTTCAAGTGTTTATTTCTGTTAATGTTGATGATTATGGCTTAGAGCCAATGAAAACACAAAAGTTATTATCTCAGTAAATTAGAATACGTTATAACAACAACTTGAAAAGTGTTTTTAAAATCTAAAATGTTGGCCTACTGAAATGTATGTTCAGAAAATGCACTCAATACTTGGTCGGGGCTCCTTTTGCATCAATTACTGCATCAATGCAGCGTGGCATGGAGGCGATCAGCCTGTGGCACTGCTGAGGTGCTATGTAAGCCCAGTGTTATGCTGGCGTGTCCTTTAATAAAATAAAATAAAACTCAAAGGACACATCGGGGTCCACTGGACTGCAGAGGAGCTGCAGCAGCTGAGTCCCAGAGGAATGTTCAGCTAAGCACAGAGAAAGAAATAAACTAGTGTGTTAAGTGCACACACAAGTAGTAACTAAACAAGGTACAATGCTGGGAGTTAGCAACACTCCAGAAACAAAACTAATAAACGTCTGCACTGCAAGGCACCGCTGTGCAGAGCACGAAGGATTTGGCAGCATGAAACGCCTGAGCACTAGATGGCGGCGTATAGAGCTGCAGATAGCTGCTGGCCAGGAAAGGCCTGGAACCTAAGTTCCTAAAGAGGAGGAGGATCTCTGCAGCACCCAACACATGGGTGTAAAAGCGGCAGTGTAACCACACATACAATGGCGGAGACCTGGAATGCTGGATCAGTAGCGAGGACGCCTCCGTGGCATGGACACCAACTGGTGAACCGACACGGTAGAGCATGCTGCTCACAGCATTCCCCTAGCCCTAATTGATAGCTAGGATGACTAGGGAGCACACAGCAGGAACCCTTGACAATGACTCACACACACTGCATTTACTGCCAGAGACCTCACCCCAGGTTAGAAAGAGCTAGACTAGGCACCGGGGCGGAGCCCACGGAGCCCTTAAATACACTAGAGACAGCCCCAGCCCCCCAGGACAACCAACCATGCTGTACCAGACAGCAGGGGGCATGGCTTAGTGACACATGACCGCAAGAGGCGTGGCTTAGCGGCACATGAACGCAAGGGGGCATGGCTTAGCGGCACATGGCCACAAGGGGCGTGGCTTAGCGGCACATGAGCAGAAACGCAGAAACCACAATTAGAATCCCTAGAACGGAACCTAAATGCTGACAATTACTGACCAGCAGGAAAGGGCCTGGCCGGACGCCCCGAGAAAGCCCTTCTCCTGCGTACAGGCCTAACACCCAGGTAGCTTTGATAGCAGCCTTCTGCTTGTCTGCATTGTTGGGTCTGGTCAGGAGTGGGATTCGGCCGGTTCTCCCCAGTCCGATGGAACCGCTTGCTAGAAGAGCAGCCGGTTACCCGAACCGGAGAGATCCAGAGCCGAGATCTGGTTCAGTGGCTTCCAGTGGGGCCCCATAACAGTGGGGGAAGGACGAGGATAGGTGAGTATTGGGGGGGAGGGAGGTTAGGGCGGCGGAGGAGCGGGGCACAGATAGTAGCCGCTGCTGCAGCTACCACGTGTGCCCGCTGCTAAAGGGAAATGAATATTCCCTCTTCTCCATGCCCATGGGCATTGAGAAGATGGAATATTCATTCTCTTTAGTAGCGGGCACGGAGGAGCGCTGAGCCGCAGCTCCTGCTGACAGTGCCCGCTACTAAAGAGAAAGTGTATTCACTCTTCTCCACGCCCATAGTCCCGGCATGGAGAAGAGTGAATGTGCCAGCAGCAGCTCACCTCAGCCTCTGAGAGCGCATGCTGCTGAGATGCCAACATGAGCTGCTGGCAGACAGGACACAGCAGAGCTGGAGCAGAGGTGAGGAAGGAAGGTGAGTATTAGTGCTTATTTTTTTATGTGTAAAGTGATTGGGCCAGAAATACCAGGATTGGGGGATAAGGAGGCCATACATACCAGGGTTGGGGGATGAAGAGGCCATACATAACAGGATTTGGGGATGAGGGGGCCCACACATACCAGGATTGGGGGATGAGGAGGCCATGCATACCAGGATAGAGGGATGAGGAGGCCATGCTTACCAAGATTGGGGGATGAAGGGGCCATGCACACCAGGATTGGGGGATGAGGGGGCCATGCATACCAGGATTGGGGGATGAGGGGGGCATGCATACCAGGATTGGGGGATGAAGAGGCCATACATACCAGGATTGGGGGATGAGGAGGCAATACATACCAGGATTGGGAGGGTGAAGGGGGCCATACATACCAGGATTGGAGGGATGAGGGGGCCATACATACCAGGATTGGGGGAATGAGGAGGGCCGTACATACCAGGATTGTGGGGGATGAGGGGTGCCATGCATACCAAGATTGGGGGATGAGGAGACCATACATACCAGGATTGGGGGATGAGGGGCGCCATACTTACCAGGATTGGGGAAGAGGGGTGCCATGCATACCAGGATTGGGGGATGAGGAGACCATGCATACCAGGATTGGGGTATGAGGAGACTATGCATACCAGGATCGGGGGATAAGGGGTGCCATGCGTACCAGGATTGGGGGATGATTGGTGCCATACATACCAGGATGGGGAAATTTGCCTGTAGCTGCTGAATTTCCCATCCTAGGCTTATACTTGAGTCAATACATTTTCCCAGTTTTTTGTGGTAAAATCAGGTACCTCGGCTTACTGTTTGACTGCGCCCCTACTTGTATATGCTTGAGGAAAAGGTGTGTCTAAATGGGTGTGGCTTAAAAGGGTGTGGCTTTAATAAATGGGTGTGGATTTCCTACACTCAAACACAGAACCTGTTGTTAAAAATTTGAATCCCACCCCTGGGTCAGGTGTATCTCATCTTCCACTTGACAATACCCCATAGATTCTCTATGGGGTTAAGGTCAGGTGAGTTTGCTGGCCAATCAAGCACAATGATACTGTTGTTTTTAAACCAGGTATTGGTACTTTTGGCAGTGTGGACAGGTGCCAAGTCCTGCTGGGGAATGAAATTTCCATCTCCAAAAAGCTTGTCGGCAGAGGGAAGCATGAAGTGCTCTAAAATTTCCTGATAGATGACTGCACTGACTTTGGTCTTGATAAACACAGAGGACCTAGACCAGCAGATGACATGGCTCCCCAAACCATCACTGATTGGGGAAACTTCATACTAGACCTCAAGCAGCTTGGATTGTGTGCCTCTCCCCTTTCCTCCAGACTCTGGGACTTTGTGGAGTGTGTCAATGACTGCTTTCTAGACATCTGTCAAGTCAGCAGTCTTCCCCATGATTGTGGAGCCTACTGAAACAGACTAAGGGACCTTTTTAAATGCTTAGGAAGCCTTTGCAGGTGTTTCTTGTTAATTATTTTAATTTACTGAGATAATAACTTTTGTGTTTTCATTGGCTGTAAGCCATAACCATCAATATTAACAGAAATAAACACTTGAAATAGATCACTCTGTTTGTAATCACTCTATATAATATATGAGTTTCACTTTTTGTATTGAAGAACTGAAATAAATTAACTTTTTGATGATATTCTAATTTATGGAGATGCACCTGTATTTATGTACCTTATATGGTTTATTTACTGTTAAGGAGCACCAATTTATTTTTTGTTTCATGCAGCAGAAAAGCTAGAATTAGCTGTGATTGACAAGAATTTTGTTCCAGTCTTCCAGAGCAAGAGACCATCTTTTCATTTACAATCTGCTCTAGATAAGTCTAGGCTCATATCTACTTTGGAGTTGCAGATTTTGTCTTCATTTCCAGAACAAAAAGCATGCCGATTTTTGTTTTTTTAATGTAAAATAACTAATACTATTACATGTTAGTGAGGCCTCTGGTGTCTGTTATTTGATAGATCTTCCCTTGGTATGAATTCCCCTTTTCTTTTCCTAACATGGAACAGAAAAATGGAATTCTTACTACTGATATGACCCTATATGACCTTACCTAATATAGGTGGATCCTGAATTTAAAAGTGGGTTTGTTAAAATAGGCAATCACTTTATGTGTTAGTGTTGTATTATAGTTTTTCCCCCTTTCACTTTTATTGGAGATTCTATTGCATTACATTATCTAGATATCACTCACTTTTATTAACCCTTATGGACCTGGAAATTATTCGTTTTTGCCTCACCTTCTTTCAAAAGCTGTAACTTTTTTATTTTTCAGTTAACAGTCATAGAAGAGCTTTTTTGCACAAAAGTTGTACTTTTGATTGGCACCATTCATTTTACCACATATCGTACTAAAATATGGGGGGAAAAATCCAAGTGGAATGAAATGGAGAAAAAAATTCAATTCTGACACTGTTTTTTTGTTTTTTGTTTTTATGGCGTTCATTGTGCAGTAAAAAAAATTACCTGGAAATATAACTGTGCATGTCTGTCTGATTACAGCAATACCAAATAAACACTGTTGGTTCACATCGAAATATTGTAAAAAAAAAAAAAAGGTTTCTTTGAATCACTATTTTCCAAGCCTTGTAACATTTTTACTTTTCGGATGATGGGGCTAAGTGAGGGCTTTTTTTTGACCAGCCAGCTGATATTTTTAATAATACCAATTTTGTGTACATTGATACTTTGACTGCTTATTACATTTCTTTAGAGAGGTGATGTGACCTTGAAGACGCAGTTTCTGTAATTTTGATCTTTTTCTTTATGGTGTTTACTGATTGGGTTAATTAAGTCCATATTTTAGTAGCTCGAACTTTTATGAATGTGGCAATACCAATTACGTTTATTTTATTTTTTTCTTTTCTTTATTTTTACCAAGAGAAAGGAGGGGTGATTTGAGAAAAGAAAAGAGGAGTGATTTTTTTTTTCAGCATTTTTTAGTCTCCTTAGGGGACTTCAAAGCTTCCACTCTATATTACAATACTATGGTATTGCAGTATATAGTGAAAATATTGGTCGGCTACGGAGCTCATTTAAAGTGCGCGTCGTGTCCACTTAAATGTCAATGACAGAGGTTGACAGCAGCATTTAAATGGTTAACAGCGATGGCCAAAACTCAGCTCCAGCCACGACTATTAGATACTGATGCCGGCCATATAATATAGCTCAGCTCTTGAGCCCCTTCCACACATGCTAACCCCTTCCGAAGATGTTAATTCGAAGGGGTTAAGGAACCAGATCACTGTATCAATATGTATTGGCGTAACCATTTTGAAAACTTTACATCCGACAAATGCAATATAATTTTTTTAACAAAATATATCAGAAGAATATCAGAGTGATTTTTTGGCTGACACTTCTTTCACACTATAGAGAGGATCACAACAAAAGATTTTTATAATATAAATAACATTTTTTTCCTTTTTAAATTTTGATTTATATTCAAGCTCAGTTGCTTAACATAAGTATTTACCTGCTTGTTTTTCTAAACTGATTGGCTGTTGTATAAGGCATAAATATAAAACATGCTTTAAGACCGAATGATAGTACTATCATTATTCTTATTGTTCATTCCTCTTATAGTTTTATTATTGCCCGACAGCACATCCCTGCTTGATAGGTATATGAAAGTGTAACAAGTGCCGATCTACATACTATATCATCAATCGCCGATTGTTAAGAGCAAATTATCCATTTAAGAGGACCCTAAATTCTCTGATTTACAACCAGCATTAGACAATAACCTGTTAGACAAAAAGTTACACATTAACATCAGCCTCTTGTATCTAACCGGTCCATTTTCACTTCTCCTTATATTTCACCCTGCAGGAGTTCACTTCTCCTGTTCATAGTAGATAAACTACACAAAAAGAATACATAATGACTTTTGGTATTTTCATATTTATGCACTAGTTAAGCCTGGTCTGCACTTATCTGATACGCATATATGTTGGCTTTACTCACATCCACATACAATACACAGTAAAGGCTATATAGAAATTGTGTCTTTTGTGCACTATAAGTGATTTTAAGTCGTATGCTGAAAATGTTGCAAGATTGTTTCACATGTCACATCATCCCTTCATATGACCTGAATTGGATATAGCTAAACAGTGAAGCATATATATGCATCACTGCTATAGATCAGTCATTGCAATATTACAACTACTAAGCCCCAGTGAGGAAACTTTTGGGGCCGTAGTCAAAAGGAAAACTGTGCATGTTCATAAAGATATATTTTGTGATGTGGTCAATTTTTTGTTCATCAAATTAATAAAATTTCTGTCTTTCTCCAACAGAGAAAAGAAGATCAATAATTGCACACTCTTTAGTATGAGTGCTGGCAAACTTTTTTTCTGTGTATGTCAAGAACATATGTGGTTGAAATTTTATGAAATCATGTAATTATGTACTTTTCTTGTGTCTATAACAAATAAGTTTCATACAGTGTGGAATCCTGAATTCTTGTGGATTTCGCAAGTATTGCTTTCCCAAACTTACTTTAACATGTATATATGTATGTATATATATATATATATATATATATATATATATATATATATATATACATATATATATATATATATATATATATATATATATATATACATATATATATATATACACAATTTATCTTGTGCAACACCTTAAGACTAGATTTACAAGTAGACATGTTGGATAACTTTTCAATTTTAACTATTGAGTGGCAGTTGTAGTCTACAGGAAAGTAGTAAGCTGAATGCAACTTAAGGTACTGCGACTAGATATAATGGAAAGTTGCACTATAAAAAACTTTATGTGACACCATCATTTTTTAAATAACAGAGTATTATTAATTTGTAAATGTAATAATTCACAATATTGAAATTTAATAACAAGTAACAGACTAATTCCAAAAGAAGCCCAATTTATGTGGTATTAATTCCTTTAAAAAATTCAAAGTGGATTGTTATAAGCAAATTTTATTATGAAAAATACTGTAAATTATTTTGGTTTCAATCCCATGTTGTACGTTGGCCATGTAAAATGTGAGTATGAGAACGTGCTGATCTCTATCGCTTCATGTTCTCATCGAGTCTTCACGTGCATGACTAACCAGATTTGTCTGTATGACATTCCAGCACAATACATCTTCAGTATTCTAAAATAGACATCCAGTCTATATTCACTTAAATAATTATACACGGAATAAGGAAATTAGGTTGAGAAAAAGTTCTAATTCAGAAGGAAATGTTCCTGCATGCTTTATCTTGTCTTAATCTAATCTTTTAAATAATTAGTCTATTGAATTGTCAAAGAAGGTTATGACCGCACTACAACCAAGGTGTTGCTTCATATATATATATATATATATATATATATATATGCGTATATATATATCAATCAGCAGCTGATGAAATCTTTTATCGAGTGTTAGTGTGTTCTTTGTGTTTTTCAACATACTAACGTTACATTTCCTATTCAAATTCCTAATTTGGAGACTTGATTCTTGAAGTCTGAATACATGTTCAAAGCTAATAGAAATAACATACAAATAAAATTCATTAAATAAAGATAAATATTTTAAAGTTGAAAATGCTTTACTTTGTCGGTTTCTATATAGAAATGCTTGATTTTGGTGGAATCAGTAAATGTCTATTACATGAACTAAATATTAATATCATACAAGATTTATCTTGCGATACAAAACAGATTAGTAAATAAGTGGTTAAATTCAATATACATTGAGCTCTTAGCTAAGCATTTATAATAAATTATCAAGCACAATTTGAATTTATGCATTTAATTTCCACTGTAATTCTCCTTTACATATTATATACAAAATCCAACATATAGACAGTTTTGTATAAGCCGGGGCCAAAGCTCATTACTCCTAATGAGTCTGTAAAACTAAAATAGGCTGCTCAAGCAGAAGAGGGGGGTGGGCCTGGAAATCCACACCCCCTATATTTTAAGTAACAATAAAGCGGTTAACAAATGACCAACTTCCAGGGGAGCATCCAATGTGCTTGTCAGAATGCCACAGCTTGTAGACCGGCTCATTAAAGGTACATACAAAATATATCTTGTCCAATACACCCCAGTCTGACAGTTCACAGAAAACCAGATTATGCATTACGAAATATAAGAGGAAGCAAAACTCTTCAACATACCTGGCCATACCAGCTGTATTCCAGCATTGTAATTGTGAGCTCCTTTGACAAGATAAACTTCTACAGGTAGGTTATGCTGATGTACAGTATGCGTCTTACACTTTTCTTATTGCCTTCCCTTTTAAGGGCGTATGAAATGGTCTCAAACTCTGTTCCTTAGCCACCAGTCCAGTTACAATCATAGCTTTGTTGAAGTGTTGTGCTCTTACAGCTTAAACCTGTTGATAATGAACCTGAACCTATTATTTTGAGTCAATGAATTGAAAGAAATAGGGCAAAGAATGAAAGCCACAGGGCCAATTACCAACATTCTTTGATGTATTACTTGCTAGCACCCACCAAATCACTTTGTGTCTTTGTCTTGATCCCCTCTGTTATTCATTAATTATTCTGGAAGGGTTAGAGTTCAGATAGCTAATTGCACAGACCGTCTTACTTGGTGGGGATTCTCCCTACACTGACACTTTCCCCAACTGTGCCCAGCCACCTTGCATTAGGCCAATTAATACAATTCTTGGCATATTTGTACAGTATCCAAAATTCATTTTACAACCTTGTCGGTAATGTTTCCACAAGGACATCCACAGAAGAGAGGCAAATCAAAGACTTGTTTGGGAAATATTTTATGTTCATGATATTCTTCTACAAACATGCCCCATGATGTTGCCCTTTATCACTCACTCAAGGTTATTAATACCAATTAATCATCAAAGAACTCACCTTTGTTGTTGATTACCAGGTAATATTATATAATTGTAATTGATTATTAAAATATTCCATAGAGGTTAACCGATTGATACAAAGATTTATCTTAGAAACCTCCAGTTGATATTTCAGTGCATTTATTTTCACGGTGCTAAATATTAAAATGATTAAGTAAAGAGAGTTACTTAGATTGGTTTGGGCATTTCTCTCTTTGTCTTATATACTGTATTAGAAACTTGATTAGTGCAACATTTTTTCCTTCTACCTTTGTTATTAGTTAATGCAGTATATCAATGATTTTGTGAGCTTAAATACTTATGCACAACTGAATACTATGTGCACAGACCCTTTGAATACCATTGTATGGAGTATCTATGTGTCACTGCATACCATTACTTTCTTCAGAAGTACATATGGGCCTATAAAACACCAACATCATGGGCACTGAAGGTGATTTTTTCCATCTATATAATGTTATGTTGTAAAGCCAAAGTCACACGTCTGTTACCTGTCCCGCTATTGCATGCACAGAAATTCCTCATCTGTATACTTATGGGGCTGATGCTGACCTCTAGTAATAGTGGACTTTTTTTTGCATGTGGCTTTACAGTGGCATGTAAAAGTTTGGGCACCCCTGGGTGAAAATTACTGCTACTATGAACGGTTAAGCAAGTTGAAGATGAAATGATCTCCAAAAGGCCTAAAGTTAAAGATGACACATTTCCTTTGTATTTTAGGCAAATATATATATATATATATATATATATATATATATATATACAGTGCTGGCCAAAAGTATTGGCACCACTGCAATTCTGTCAGATAATACTCAGTTTCTTCCTGAAAATGATTGCAATCACAAATTATTTGATATTATTCTTTTCATTTAATTTGCTTGCAAGGAAAAAACACAAAAGAGAATGAAGCAAAAATCAAATCATTGATCATTTCACACAAAGCTCCAAAAAATGGCCGGACAAAAGTATTAGCACCCTCAGCCGAATACTTGGTTGCACAACCTTTAGCCAAAATAACTGAGAACAACTGCTTCCGGTAACCATCAATGAGTTTCTTACAATGCTCTGCTGGAATTGTAGACCATTCTTCTTTGGCAAACTGCTCCAGGTCCCTGATATTTGAAGGGTGCCTCCTCCAAACTGCCATTTTGAGATCTCTCCACAGGTGTTCTATGGGATTCAGGTCTGGACTCATTGCTGGCCACCTTAGAAGTCTCCAGTGCTTTCTCTCAAACCATTTTATAGTGCTTTTGGAAGTGTGTTTTGGGTCATTGTCCTGCTGGAAGACCCATGACCTCTGAGGGAGACCCAGCTTTCTCACACTGGGCCCTACATTATGCTGCAAAATTTGTTGGTAGTCTTCAGACTTCATAATGCCATGCACAAGGTCCAGCAGTCCAGTGCCAGAGGCAGCAAAGCAACCCCAAAAGATCAGGTAACCTCCGCCATGTTTGACTGTAGGGACCGTGTTCTTTTCTTTGAATGCCTCTTTTTTTTTCCTGTACACTCTATGTTGATGCATTTTTCCCAAAAAGCTCTACTTTTGTCTCATCTGACCAGAGAACATTCTTCCAAAACGTTTTAGGCTTTCTCAGGTAAGTTTTGGCAACCTCCAGCCTGGCTTTTTTTTGTCTCGGGGTAAGAAGTGGGGTCTTCCTAGGTATCCTACCACACAGTCCCTTTTCATTCAGACGTCGACGGATAGTACGGGTTGACACTGCTGTACCCTCGGACTGCAGGGCAGCTTGAACTTGTTTGGATGTTAGTCGAGGTTCTTTATCCACCATCGCACAATCTTGCGTTGAAATCTCTCGTCAATTTTTCTTTTCCGTCCACATCTAGGGAGGTTAGCCACAGTGCCATGGGCTTTAAACTTCTTGATGACACTGCGCACGGAAGACACAGGAACATTCAGGTCTTTGGAGATGGACTTGTAGCCTTGAGATTGCTCATGCTTCCTCACAATTTGGTTTCTCAAGTCCTCAGACAGTTCTTTGGTCTTCTTTCTTTTCTCCATGCTCAATGTAGTACACACAAGGACACAGGACAGAGGTTGAGTCAACTTTAATCCATGTTAACTGGCTGCAAGTGTGATTTAGTTATTGCCAACACCTGTTAAGTGCCACAGGTAAGTTACAGGTGCTGTTAATTTCACGAATTAGAGAAGCATCACATGATTTTTCAAACGGTGCCAATACTTTTTTCCACCCCCTTTTTTAGGTTTGGTGTGGAATTATATCCAATTTGGCTTTAGGACAATTCTTTTGCTTTTTTTCATTGAAGACATATTAAATGAAGAGAATAATACCAAAGAATTTGTGATTGCAATCATTTTCAGGAAGAAACTGAGTATTAACTGACAGAATTGCAGGGGTGCCAATACTTTTGGCCAGCACTGTATATATATATATATATATATATATATATATATATATACAATACAGGAATACAGGCCAAAAGTTTGGACACACCTTCTCATTTAAAGATTTTTCTGTATTTTCATGACATTGAAAATTGTACATTCACACTGAAGGCATCAAAACTATGAATTAACACATGTGGAATTATATACTTAACAAAAAAGTGTGAAACAACTGAAAATATGTCTTATATTCTAGGTTCTTCAAAGTAGCCACCTTTTGCTTTGATGAATGCTTTGCACACTCTTGGCATTCTCTTGATGAGCTTTAAGAGGTAGTCATCGGAAATGGTCTTCCAACAATCTTGAAGGAGTTCCCAGAGATGCTTAGCACTTGTTGGCACTTTTGCCTTCACTCTGCGGTCCAGCTCACCCCAAACCATCTCGATTGGGTTCAGGTCTGGTGACTGTGGAGGTCAGGTCATCTGGCGTAGCACCCCATCACTCTCCCTCTTGGTCAAATAGCCCTTACACAGCCTGGGGGTGTGTTTGGTGTCATTGTCCTGTTGAAAAATAAATGATGGTCCAACTAAACGCAAATCGGATGGAATAGCATGCCGCTGCAAGATGATCTGCAAAATTCCTCCTGAAATGTGCGCAAACCTCATCATCAACTACAAACAACATTTGACTGCTGTGCTTGCCAACGAGGGTTTTGCCACCAAGTATTAAGTGTTGTTTGCCAGAGGAATCAAATACTTATTTCTCACTGCAAAATGCAGAAAAATGTATCTAATTTATACAAAGTGATTTTCTTGATTTTTTTGGGATATTCTATCTCTCAATGTTAAAATTAGCCAACCCTTGAAATTATAGACTGTTCATTTCTTTGTCAGTGGACAAACTTACAAAAACAGCAAGGGATCAAATAATTATTTCTTTCACTGTAAGTCACCAGAAAGGAAATGTTTGTCACATAATTAGAATATTGAATTTCATATAAATACAATTGTAACCATGATCATAACTAAATGTATTTCATGCAATAATAAATAACACATAGAAGGAAAGTGTCCTACCAGACATAGCATAAACACGCAAATAGGAGACAGCTGTATACCAAGTAATCCAACATAACTGTCCAACGAAAATAGGTTAGTTATGCATTAAAAGTACTTAAACTGTAGTATTGTATCATTTATAGAGGGTGGAACAGAAAACTGTGGCATTAACATTAGTGAAGTGATGCCTGTAAAAACCCACTTCCAAATATCATCAGCAAATATCAATAAACAAGAGCCTGCTAGATATAGATATAGTGGTGTGAAAAAGTGTTTGCCCCCTTCTTATTCCTTTGCATGTTTGTCACACTTAAATGTCTCACATCACAAAACAAATTTAAATATTAGAAAAAGATAACATAAGTAAATACAAAATGCAGTTTTTAAATGAAGGTCTTTATTATTAAAGGAAAAAGAAATCCAAAATTACAGGGCCCTATGTGAAAAAGTGATTGTCCCCCTCCCTTAAAACATAAATCAACTGTGGTTTATCACATCTTTGGGAAGCTGAGTTCAATTTCCCTACCCACACACAGGCCTGATTACTGCCACGCCTGTTCTCAATCGAGAAATCACTTAAATAGGACCTGCCTGACAAAATGAAGTAGACTAACAGTTCCTCAAAAGCTAGACATCATGCTGTGATCCAAAGAAATTCAGGAACAAATGAGAAACCAAGTAATTGAGATCTATCAGTCTGGAAAAGATTTAAAGTCATTTCTAAAGCTTTGGGACTCTAGCGAACCACAGTGAGAGCCATTAGCCACAAATGGCAAAAACATAGAACAGTGGTGAATGTTCCCAGGAGTGTCTGGCTGACCAAAATTACCCCAGGAGTCACAAAAGATTCCACAACTACATCCAAAGAACTGTAGGCCTCACTTGCTCAGTTAAGGTTCATGACTCCACCATAAGAAAGAGACTGGGCAAAAATGGCATGCATGACAGAGTTCCAAGACTAAAACCACTGCTGAGCAAAAAGATCACAACGGCTCGTCTCAATTTTGCCAGAAAACTTCTTGATGATCACCAAGACTTTTGGGAGAATACTCTGCGGACTGACAAGACAAAAGATGCATTTTTTTTGAAACGTGTATGTCCCATTACATCTGGCGTAAAAGTAACACAACATTTCAGAAAAGGAACATCATATCAACAGTAAAATAGCGTGGTGATAGTGTGTTGGTCTGGGGCTATTTTGCTGTTTCCAGACCAGGAAGACTTTCTGTGGTAAATGAAACTATGAATTCTGCTGTCTGCCAAAAAATCCTGAAGGACAATGTCCGGCCATCTGTTCATGACCTCAAGTTGAAGGGCACTTGGGTTATGCAGCAAGACAATGATCCAAACACACCAGCAAGTCCATCTCTGAATGGGGTAAGAAAAACAAAATTAAGACTTTAGAGTGGACTAGTCAAATTGCTGACCTTAATCCAATTGAGATGCTGTGGCATGACCTTAAAAAGGCAGTTCATACTCGGAAACCCTCCAATGTGGCTGAATTACAACAATTTTGCAATGATGAGTGGGCCAAAATTCCTCTAAGAGCATTGTAAAAGACTCATTGCCAGTTATCACAAACACTTGATTGCAGTTATTGCTGCTAATGGTGGCCCAACCAGTTATTAGGTTTAGGGAGCTTTTTCACACACTGCCCTGTAGGTTTGGATTTCTTTTTTCCCTTAATAATAAAGACCTTCATTTAAAAACTGCATTCTTAGTTTACTTGTGTTATCTTTGTCTAATATTTAAATTTGTTTTGTGATCTGAAACATTTAACTGTGACAAACATGCAAAAGAATAAGAAATCAGGAAAGGGGGTAAACACTTTTTCACACAACTATATGTTTGAAATGATACAAGACAAGAATCCCTAAGAGGGTATATGCATGGTCATAGTATGTGTATGTACACTGACAAGCAAAGGGGTAACAATATTTTGAACTTTGAAATTCAGGCTCCTTATCTCAATTAAAAAAATTCTGGACTGTAAGAAGGTTCATATGAATCCCTTCTACTTGATAGTCTGAAAGGGATACAAACCCTATATCGAAGAAAATACCAACGTATGATCAATAAAATATACCACCTACAAATACAGTACAGACCAAAAGTTTGGACACACCTCATTTAAAGATTTTTCTGTATTTTCATGACTGAAAATTGTACATTCACACTGAAGGCATCAAAACTATAAATTAACACATGTGGAATTATATACTTAACAAAAAAGTGTGAAACAACTGAAAATATGTCTTATATTCTAGGTTCTTCAAAGTAGCCACCTTTTGCTTTGATGACTGCTTTGCACACTCTTGGCATTCTCTTGATGAGCTTCAAGAGGTAGTCACCGGAAATGGTCTTCCAACAATCTTGAATGAGTTCCCAGAGATGCTTAGTACTTGTTGGCCCTTTTGCCTTCACTCTGCGGTCCAGCTCACACCAAACCATCTCGATTGGGTTCAGGTCTGGTGACTGTGGAGGCCAGGTCATCTGGTGTAGCACCCCATCACTCTTTCTCTTGGTCTAATAGCCCTTACACAGCCTGGAGGTGTGTTTGGGGTCATTGTCCTGTTGAAAAATAAATGATGGTCCAAGTAAACGCAAACTGGATGGAATAGCATGCCGCTGCAAGATGCTGTGGTAGCCATGCTGGTTCAGTATGCCTTCAATTTTGAATAAATCCCCAACAGTGTCACCAGCAAAGCACCCCCATATCATCACACCTCCTCCTCCATGCTTCACGGTGGGAACCAGGCATGTAGAGTCCATCCATTCACCTTTTCTGCGTCGCACAAAGACACGGTGGTTGGAACCAAAGATCTCAAATTTGGACTCAGCAGACCAAAGCACAGATTTCCACTGGTCTAATGTCCATTCCTTGTTTTCTTTAGCACAAACAAGTCTCTTCTGCTTGTTGCCTGTCCTTAGCAGTGGTTTCCTAGCAGCTATTTTACCATGAAGGCCTGCTGCACAAAGTCTCCTCTTAACAGTTGTCGAAGAGATGTGTCTGCTGCTAGAACTCTGTGTGGCATTGACCTGGTCTCTAATCTGAGCTGCTGTTAACCTGCGATTTCTGAGGCTGGTGACTCGGATAAACTTATCCTCAGAAGCAGAGGTGACTCTTGGTCTTCCTTTCCTGGGGCGGTCCTCATGTGAGCCAGTTTCTTTGTAGCGTTGATGGTTTTTGCAACTGCACTTGGGGACACTTTCAATGTTTGCCCAATTTTTCGGACTGACTGACCTTCATTTCTTAAAGTAATGATGGCCACTCATTTTTCTTTACTTAGCTGCTTTTTTCTTGCCTTAATACAAATTCTAACAGTCTATTTAGTAGGACTATCAGCTGTGTATCCACCAGACTTCTGCACAACACAACTGATGGTCCCAACCCCATTTATAAGGCAAGAAATCCCACTTATTAAACCTGACAGGGCACACCTGTGAAGTGAAAACCATTTCCAGTGACTACCTCTTGAAGCTCATCAAGAGAATGCCAAGAGTGTGCAAAGCAGTCATCAAAGCAAAAGGTGGCTACTTTGAAGAATCTAGAATATAAGACATATTTTCAGTTGTTTCACACTTTTTTGTTAAGTATATAATTCCACATGTGTTAATTCATAGTTTTGATGCCTTCAGTGTGAATGTACAATTTTGATAGTCATGAAAATACAGAAAAATCTTTAAATGAGAAGGTGTGTCTAAACTTTTGGTCTGTACTGTATATCAATCAGAATCCCTATAACACATATTCAAAATTAGGCAACAAGTCTCAGTAAAATCAATAATTTTATTGATGATAATCAAAAAACACTTAAAAAAGGAAAAATGGAGTGGGAAAGACTAAAAACACAAGAAGTGGAGAGAGATGGATGCGCAATTAATCATATGCATAATGTGCCATATTGTTATCAAAAAACGCCATGTAGTGCAAAATGGATCTAGATATCTGTCCTACAAAGGATAGAAATGCTATAAATACCTCAATTTCCAAAGCAAAAAAAGGGAGGAGTTTCCCTACTATAGCACAAACCCCAATGTAATATCAAATGCCAATCAGTGATGTCAAATTGATCATGGTCAATACCATGATTCTGTAAGACATGATTAAATAAACATAGGATACTACAAATCCATATGTACATAAACAAATATGGAGTGCATGGATGCCAATTATATCCATCTTTAGTAAATGGGGCCCGACTATCAGGCTATCCACAACAACCCCCACTCATATTGCACATCCCCTGCTATAAGAAACAATCCCTAGGACATATCCTGCCCATAAAGGGAGCGAGAAGACCATTTCCTATCAGTAAAACACAGCGTGAAATCAAAATGCAATCATTTGCCAGGCATAATACCAACCTATATTGAGGCGCACCACATCCCTCTCCACCACACTGCAATGCACGTTTCGCCGCCGCTTCGTCGCTGACTTGTGTTTTTTGATTATCATCAATAAAATTATTGGTTTTACTGAGACTTGTTGCCTAATTTTGAATATGTGTTGTAGGGATTTTGGAAGGGATACAATCCTGAAGAGAGATGTTGGATGCCAAAAAAGGATATAAATGCTTCAATCTTGTTCAAAAGATTTCATCTTAAGCATTCGCTTTCTGATGTCCCAGAACCATCTTGGAGGGGCCCTAAGAGGGAGGTCTGCTACACACCTGTCCCGAGTATCCCAGGCACTGCTTCCTTCACCTTCATACACTATCCTTTGCTGTGCTCCACATTGGGTTTTGCAGGTTGTCCAACATGGGTCAGTGATGTCATCTTCCTAATCCTATTTAAGGCCCATTAGGACACACACCTGTGTCTTAGGATTGAGACTCTAATGTTCCATGTTTGGTTTGCTCTATTACCTGTACTTGCTGTGTTTTCAACTTGCCATCCCTGCTGGGTTCCACTCCATCTGTCTGTCTGCTCCTAAGATTCCAGATAGTCCAAGTCCTCGATTCCACGTGTACTTTAGGAATCTGCACCAACACCAGGAGTATGTGTGTCCCCCCCTTCCAGCACCAGAGGCTCAGTAGATCCACCTCACCAGGTGAGTCCTACAATAGAAAGCCAGAGTAAGTGGGCTGCAAGTGCGCTGCTGATTCAGAAACTAATCATAGAACAAATTAATAAAAGGTGGTTTATTTGTCAAAGAATTTCAGAGTCAAATCCGACTCCTTCCTCAGGACAACAACATGTGAAGTCCACTTACTCTGCATTTCTATTATATACAAATCTGTGGACATTGCAGTAGCTGACAAATAGGCTATGATAGTGGTAGTGTCACACTCAATCCCTACAGGTGAGCAGCTTTCAAACAAATGTCCAACCTTAATACCCATATGAGACCATTTTGTGCTTTTTATCTTTTTACAGGTAAGCCTTACAGGCAGTTTTGCCTTTGAGCATGGGAGAAGTGAATGGGGCACTGAAGTTGGCCAGATTGGGCTTCCAGAAATTCAGCTAGCTTTCGATGATCACTTACAAACTCTATTAAAAAGGGATTGTAAGCACTGTGGATGGTCAGCTGCAGCAGTGGCTGGTAAAGTAGACAAGGATTATTAAACAATAAAATTAGAAAACCCTCCATTCTTGAGAATAGAGAGGATTTTTACTAACAATTAATTTGCAAAGTTGCTAGTTATTATTATTATTATAGGGCCATTAATTCCATGGCGCTTTTCATGTGAAAAAGGAGCATACATAGCAAACAACAAGTACAATAATTTGAACAAAAACGAGTCACCAACTGGTACAGGAGGAGAGAGGACCCTGCCCACGAGGGCTCACAATCTACAAAGGATGGGTAAGGATACAATAGGTGAGGGTAGAGCTGGTCATGCAGCGGTATGGTGGAGTGAGGGTTACTGCAGGTTGTAAGCTTGTCGGAAGAGGTGGGTATTCAGGTTCCTTTTGAAGGTTTCCACGGTAGACAAGAGCTTGATGTGTTTAGGTAGAGAGTTCAAGAGTAGGGAGGATGCACGGGAGAAATCTTGTACGCGATTGTGGGAAGAGGAGATAGGAAGGGAGTAGAGAAGGAGATCTTGTGTGGATCAGAGGTTGCGTTCAGGTAAGTACCGGGAGACTAGGTCACAGATGTAGGGAGGAAACAGGTGGTGGATGGCTTTGTATGCCAAGATTAGGGTCTTGAACTTGAGTCTCTGGGCAATGGGGAGCCAGTGAAGGGACTGACAGAGAGGAGCGGCCAGGGAATAGCCAGTGGACAGGTGGATTAGTCGGGCAGCAGAGTTTAGGATTAGAGATGAGCGTTGTTCTACTCGAACTGTTCGCCAATCTCAAATTCGTGCTGTTTTGGGCGGTGTTCGAGCCGGTCGGCGAACACGAACAATTTGAGAAAAATTCGGCTGTTCGAGGCTATGTTCGATAACTGTTCGTGCACCAAAATCATAACTGGATTTTTTCTCAGTAATGATGAAAATTAATGTTAATACGCAGTTTGAGTGTACAGCGGGGCGGGGGGAGGGGCAGGGGATGGATCTCTGCAGGAACAATGAAGATCTCCATTTTTTTTTCTCTTTCCCGCATTTGCAGTGGGGAGGTGCAATCTGTCAGCCTATCAGCAGCGCACACACGGAGCGAAGTGCTTTTTTTCACACAAGCAAGGGCATGTGTGATTGGCAGTGTATGTCACATGTCCTTGCCCTATAAGACCAAGCCATTTTCCCCGTCGCCACCATTTTCTCACTGCTGCAGCTGCGTGTTAGACGGCACCGCTGTTGCTGTGTGCGCTATACCTTGTTAATTTCAAGCCAATTTTCGCACAAATATACAGATAGCTTGGGAGTAGGGAATAGTTGTGATTGCAGTCCTTTTAAGGACTAGGTTACAGCATTTCCTACGACTTTTATCAGGCAGGTCTGTGCTCTTAAATAGATAGATTGTGGGAGTAAAGACTAATTGTAATTGGAGTCCTTTTCAGGACTAGGTTACATCAGTTCCTATCAGTTTTTGCCAGGCAGGTCTGTGCCAGTGCTGTGCAAGTTTTTTTCACAGCATTTGGCTGAATCTAGCAAAGCTAATCCTTTTTGGCCTATTGCAGAGTGTGTTAGTCAGTGGAGTAGCCTATCTGTGTTGCAAGATATACTACCTGTGTATAGAATACCAATTTTTTTACTGCACCTAGTGAAGTAAAATCTTTTGGGCATAGCATCATTCTATTAGTCCATCTATACTGACCTCCATCAGGTTGCAAACTGAATATAATTTTTTTCTGCATCTAGCTCTGAAAAAATATTTGGGCTTCTAGCAGTGTGTGGGACTTGGTCTATTAGTCCATCTATACTGACCTCCATCAGGTTGCAAATTAAAAATAATTTTTTTCTTCATTTAGCTCTGAAAAAATATTTGGGCTTCTAGCAGTGTGTGGGACTTGTTCTATTAGTCCTTCTATACTGACCTCCAGCAGGTTGCAAATTGAATATAATTTTTTTCTGCATCTAGCTCTGAAAAAATATTTGGGCTTCTAGCGGTGTGTGGGACTTGGTCTATTAGTCCATCTATACTGACCTCCATCAGGTTGCAAATTAAAAATATTTTTTTTCTGCATCTAGCTCTGAAAAAATATTTGGGCTTCTAGCAGTGTGTGGGACTTGGTCTATTAGTCCATCTATACTGACCTCCATCAGGTTGCAAATTAAAAATAATTTTTTTCTGCATCTAACCCAGCCAATAGTTTTGGCCTAATACCACAGTTTGGCCACTCAGCTCTGCTCGGTTACCATCCATTGTTTTTTTGTGCAAACAACTCCAGAGTTGTGAATTAGTTAACCACCAAAATGAGTGGAAAAAGGCCTGCTGCTGGTGGAAAGGGGAATAGGCGTGTTGGGAAGGGGAAAAAAGGTTGTGTCCGTGGGGTAGGTGCAGAAGAAAGACCATCTTCCAGCCAAACTAAAATGTCTACTTCTTTTAGCGGACAATGTGATAAGATCCCTTTCTTACGGCCATGCCAATCGCTACAAATTCCAGATGAGGCACAAAAACAGCAGGTGCTTCAACGGATATCAAGTGCTCCTTTAAGTGGGCTCTCCTCCACATCAACTTCAACATCACAAATACTCCAGTCCTCAAAGGTGTCACCCAAATCGCACTTGCTTCCTCACAGCTCCCAAATCTCCAGCTGCCCGTCTGAGTATGAGGTAGAACAGATGGTTGAGTCTGCAGAGCTGTTTACTCATACTATAGCCTGGGAATCAGAGGTCGACTCCAGCGCTTCTGTGAATCCAGACGAGGAAATGATCTGCACTGATGCCCAGAATCTTTATGAGTCGGATCCAGGACCAGACGCAGAAGGTTCTGACCATAATGTAGACCCTCATTCCCAAACTGTAACTCCTGTTGGTGGAGACAATGAGGAAGACGATGATAAGACTCAAATACCTGATTGGAGCGACAACTTTAGTTTTTTGTCAGGGCAGGAACAGGTTGGCTCTGAGGACGACGGGTGTGATAACGCACAGGGTGATGATGATGAGGTCGGAGATCCCACTTACTGTCAACCCACAGTCAGCCAAGAGATGAGGTCAGCAGAGGAGGTGGAGGAAGATGCAAGTGACGACGAGGTCAGGTTGCGCCTTCCTGGACAGAGACGTAGTACTGGAAGCACGTCAACAACTGCATCCTCAAACACAACTCTGCC
Organism: Phyllobates terribilis; assembly: GCF_046119375.1. Classification (NCBI taxonomy): domain Eukaryota; kingdom Metazoa; phylum Chordata; class Amphibia; order Anura; family Dendrobatidae; genus Phyllobates; species Phyllobates terribilis. The sequence continues at coordinate 192,214,072 of NW_027362771.1, read as the reverse complement.
TCTCACCACAAGTCGTGGTGGCTCTTCAGGTCGCATGGGTGCTAAGCCTTGCATAGCCTGGGCATTTTTTCAGATCGATAAAGATGACCCAACTCGTGTTATCTGTAACATTTGTCAGCAAAAGCTAAGTAGAGGCCAAAAAATACATAGTTTGAGTACTTCATGCATGAACCGGCACATGGACATGAAGCATAAGTTGCAGTGGGAAGCTCAGTGTGCTACAATGCGGTCTAGCCGGCCGGGCCAACCACCGTCTGCCATATCTTGTGCATCCGCGGCCTCTTCATCCTCTGTGACTGGGGGGACAGCAGTCACACCTGTTTTGGGGCGCAGACCTGCCACCTCTTTACCCGCAACAGCCAGCGTGATTGGCAGGTCATCATTTTCTTTGGAGGTGGTAACACCAGCTGGTCTTGAGCGCTGTCCGACATCGATAGCACCACCTTTGGATCAAGGCAACCTAACATGTCCGCCTGCATCTTCCTCACAGACCGGCAGTTTGCCGGGGACACCCTTATCAACCCCGTCTAAGCACAATAGCCAGCCCTCGGTCCCTCAGATGTGGACAAGTAAAAGACCATTTCCTCCTAGCCATGAGAAAGCTAAGAGGTTGAATTTCACCATCTGCAAGTTCTTGGCTACAGAAATGCTGCCTTTCCGCCTGGTGGACACAGAGGATTTTCGAGACCTTATGTCCGTCGCAGTGCCCCAGTACCAGATGCCCAGTCGGCACTACTTCTCAAAGAAAGGTGTGCCTGCGCTCCACCAGCATGTCGCACACAACATCACCGCTTCTTTGAGAAACTCTGTGTGTGACAGGGTGCATTTCACCACAGACACTTGGACGAGTAGGCATGGACAGGGGCGTTACATGTCGCTGACTGGGCACTGGGTAACTATGGTGACAGCAGGACAAGGGGCTGCTGTCCAAGTCTTGCCGTCCCCACGAGTTGTGCGTCAATCCTCTTTATGTCATTTTTCCTCCACTGCTTCTGCCTCCTCAACCTCCTCTCGGTCTTCCACCTGCACCCAAAGCCTGTCTGGTCATGCCACAAGCTTTCTAACTGCGCAGAAGGGATCCTGCACACCTCCTTACTATGCTGGCAGTAGGGCTCAACGTCATCAGGCGGTTTTTACATTGAAATGTCTGGGAAATGTGAGTCACACAGCTGAGGAGTTGTGGTCAGCTCTGGAGAACCAATTTCATGAATGGTTGTCTCCACTGGACCTGAAACCAGGGAAGGCCGTGTGCGACAATGCTGCAAACCTGGGTGCGGCCCTTCGCCGGGGCAATGTCACACACGTGCCTTGTATGGCTCACGTGTTGAACCTGGTTGTCCAGCAATTTTTAGCCCACTATCCCAGACTAGATGGCCTTCTGCAGAGGGCACGGTCGCTGTGTGCTCACTTCCGCCGTTCGCATCCCGCAGCTCAGCGACTTACATCTCTACAGAAGTCGTTGGGCCTGCCACTTCACCGGCTAAAATGCGATGTGCCTACCCGGTGGAATTCAACTCTGCACATGTTGCAGCGACTGTGGCAGCACCGACAAGCCCTGGTGCAATACGTTCTGACGTATAGCCTGGGCCAACGAGATTCAGAGGTGGGGCAAATCACGCTGGAGGAGTGGTCTCAGATCAGGGACCTATGCACCCTTCTGCACAGTTTTGAAATGGCGACGAAGATGTTTAGTGCTGACGATGCCATTATCAGCATGACTATTCCGGTGATTTACATGCTGGAGCACATGTTAAACAGAATTCGGAGTCAGGTGGTGGCACAAGAGGAGGTGGAGGAAGTAGAGGAGGAGGAGTTGTATGCGGAAGGGCTAACATCTGCAAGGTCCAGACGGTCGGCAGCACCAGGGCGGCAGGCATGTGAGGGTGGGGGAGATGATTTTACCAGGGCGCATGGTAGCAGCCAAACTAGTGAGGAAGGTGCAGGAGCCCAGGAAGAAGTGGAGGACGAACTGATGGAAGACTCATCAGATGAGGGAGACCTTGATCACATTTCTGTTGTGCGAGGTTGGGGGGAGAGGACAGAGGAAGGAAGCATGATTGTTACCTCGCCACCAACACAACAGGGACTTGGTGCTCCTGGATGCGCAACACACATGAGTGCCTTCTTGCTGCACTACCTGCAACATGACCCTCGAATTGTGAGAATTAGAAATAATCCTGACTACTGGGTTGCCACACTGTTAGATCCCCGGTACAAAAGTAAATTTGCAGAAATTATTCCTGCCATAGAAAGGGATGCACGCATGCAGGAGTATCAGCAGAGACTGTTGCAGAATCTTACATGTGCTTTTCCACAAAATACCAGTGGTGCACGTAGTGAATCTCACAGTTCCAACTTGCCAACCGTGGGACCGTCAAGTGTTCAGCACTCAAACCGTAACAGAACCACAGTATCTGCTGGTAACATCAATTTTGCGGAATCATTTCACCACTTTTTTAGCCCATCCTTTGCAAGGCCACAGGAGACAAGAAGTCTGACACATAGTCAACGCCTAGAGACGATGGTACAGGAGTATCTCCAAGTAAACATTGAAGCCACGACTGTGTCACTGGACCCTTGCTCTTTTTGGGCTTCCAATCTGGATAAATGGCCGGAGCTAGCCACTTACGCCTTGGAGATCTTGTCATGCCCCGCAGCCAGCGTTCTGTCTGAACGTGTGTTCAGCGCTGCTGGTGGTGTGCTGACAGATAAGCGCACGCGGCTCTCCACTGATAATGTAGACAGACTCACGTTCATAAAGATGAACAAATCATGGATCCGAAACGACTTTTCTACCCCTGTGTCATCCTGGGGAGAGTAAAAGCTTGATGATTGGTTAAAATCACCCTACCAACCGTTTTAAGCTTTCAAATTACTAATCATGTTTATCTGTATCTTGACTGGAAAATAATTTGGGGTTTGTAGCAGTGTGCAGCACTGATCCTATTAGGCCATCTATAATAAGCTTCACCAGATTTAAAATTAAAAATAATTTTTAGCTGCATCTAGCCCGGAAAATAATTTTGGGGCTCCGAGATGCGCAAGACACATAAGTGCCTTCTTGCTGCACTACCTGCAGCATGAACCTCATATTGTCAGAATTCGAAGTAATCATGACTACTGGGTTGCCACACTCTTAGATCCCCCAAACTTTTCGATCAACCTTTTCATTTTAATAAAGACCAAAAAAATGGTCATTTTTGAAATTATAAGCATTAGCAGGTTGTTAGAAACTGAAATCAAACAGTTTTCAACTCAAAACTTTATTCTAGGTGATGTTACATTTTCACATAGGACCCCTTGTTCGAAAGGAGCTTCTGAACTCTCTCGTCCATTGAATTTGTCAGGTTTTGGATGGTTTCTGCTTCAATTGTTTTGCATGAGGACAGAATACCCTCCCAGAGCTGTTGCTTAGATGTGAACTGCCTCCCGCCATCATAGACACTCCTTTTAATGATGCTCCAAAGGTTCTGAATGGGGTAGAGGTCAGGGGAGCATGGGGGTCACACCATAAGTTTGTCCCCTTTTATGCCCATATCAGCCAGAGATGCAGATGTTTTATGTGCAGCATGAGATGGTGCATTATCATGCAGAAAAATGATCTTGCTGTGAAATACACGGTTCTTCTTCTTGAACCATGGCAGGAAGTGCTGTTTGAGAAAATCCACATACATTATGGAGTTCATCTTTAGCGCCTTCAGGGATCCTAAAGGGGCCGACAATCTCTCTCCCCATGATTCCAGCCCAAAACATTACTCCACCTCCTCCTTGTTGGCGCTGTAGCCGTGTTTGCGTGGGGTGTCCATCAACCAGCCATCCTCCACTCCATTCATCTGGACCATCGAGCGCTGCACGGCACTCATCCGTGAACAAAACAGTTTTGAAATCAGTCTTCATGTAATGTTTGGCCCACTGGAGCCGTTTCTGCTTGTGTGAAGTGGATAGAGGAGGTCGACAGGATGGCGTATGCACAGCTGCAAACCTCTGAAGGACCCTGCATCTTGTTGTTCGGGGGACGTTGGAGGCACAAGCAGCTTCAAAAACTTGTCTGCTGCTATGACAAGGCTTTTTTGCCGCTGCTCTTTCAACCTGACGTAATTGCCTGTAGGAAAGAGTCCTCAATTTGCCCTTATCAGCACGCACACGTGTGTACTGTGAATCAGCTACATACTTCTTGATTGCCAAGACACTTCATCCTGATCATCGCACAATGTTGATTGTAGTCATGCCTTGACCTAAACACTCCACAATTTGTTGCTTCTCAGCAGCCGACACATCCTTTTTCTTTCCCATTTTGGCAGAAAATGTAGGCTGCTTAATAATGTGAGAGAGCCTTCTTAAGTAGTCTTGCCTTTCATTGGACACACCTGCCAAACTAATTAGCACAGGTGTCTGCAATTGCTTACAGTGATATAAAGAGCCCTGACACACATCACCATCAATGAGTTTAACTGACAAACAAACAAATTCTTCCCTTATCACTCCTAAACACTTTTTGCATAATAATTTGGAACGCGGTGTACATGTGCTTTTCCACAAAACACCAGTGGTTCACGTAGTGAATCTTACAGTTCTAACTTGCCAACCGTGGTCTGTATGGAATTGTTCAATAAAGGGCCCAAAATTAAGATAACATAGATGGGAGAGGTCTCTATGAATAGGAATTCCTAAGTATTTGATACCCTGTGAGGGCCAGGCAAAGGGAAAGTTGGACTGGATGGAATCCTATATGGATTTAGGGAGGGAGACATCGAGGGCCTCAGACTTCGCTGCATTGATTTTAAAATTTTACCATGTAACAAAGTGATCTATTTCAGCCATAACAGCAGGGATGGATATATGTGATTGAGTGATATATACTAGGACATCATCAGCAAATAGAGAGCACTTGTACTCGGTGCCTCCCACCTCAATCCACCTAATATTGGGGTTATGGCGAATTGATGAGAGCAGGTGCTCCGTCACTAAGATGTATAAGAGAGGGGACAGAGGACATCCCTGCCTTGTCCCATTGGTGATTGTGAAAGGTGATGAAAATGTTCTGACGCACCCCCTGGGCCTTGGGACACCCGGAGCCGGACCCTTTTTGGTGGATGCTGGTGGTTGTAGTCTTCGTGGCGGCGATCCGGTTCCGTGGCTCAGGGCGGTCAAACCAGTGGCGGAACTATTTATGTGGTTTTGATGTTTAAATGTCCGACTACGCCACCCGTGGATTGCGGTCAGAGTGAACCGCCGCTACAGGGCAGACCGCTAAGGCTGGTGTTGTGGGTGCAGCAGAGCGTAGCATAACTCCCCACGGGAGGAGTATAGCCTCAGGGCAGTGTATGCGGAGGATGGGGGTGATGGTGCAGGGCAGCAGCAGTAACGACACGGAGTCAGTGATGCAGTTCAGGGCCTTTACTCACAGTTCTTATTATCCAGACCACGTCTGCAGGTAACGGCTGCCCACGTCGTACTGTGCTCACCAGGTGAGGGGCTCAGACAACTCCCAGATAACTTTGGAGCGCTTCACAGGACCCCCTTTGTGTGTCCTTTGTCTGGCCTTTCTTACCAACACTTCTGTCCGGCTGCCTCGGGCCTCCTCTTGGTAAACTTGGCGCCAGTTTCCCTGACCCTATGTGGTGCCTTCCTAGCGGGTGGAGCAAGGGGCTGCGCCACATAAAATGTCAGAGCCTCCGGTTTCTAGCTGAGGGTCGTTTCCTGCCTCCACTAGTTCGGGGACCGGTCTCCCCCTTTGGCCTGACCCCTCCACGCAGGTGGATTCGGGCGTGCGGTGGCGACTCGCCCGTCCGCACCCCTGGGATCCCTTCATTCCTCGTTCCTGGAGCCTTCTCCGCTCCTCTTCCTTCCTTCTCCCTCTTGCAGGCCTGGGCCTCTGTTACTAGGCCCGCCTCCGGAGCAGAGCTCATGCAGAGCCCCTGCTCCCTGCCACTTCTGCTCAGACTTCTCTGCACTGAACTAAGATGGTGCCCACCTTTTATACTCCCTTCTCAATGCACCCAGGAACTGCTTCCTCCCTGCTCCTGCACTGCAGGGTTCCCCTTCCTCAGTGTTCCCTCCCCCCACTCCAGCCAGGGACAGGGACTGTCGTGCCCATCTCAGGGGCATATTGGTCGCCCTGCCCCACAGCAATGTGGTGTAATGCATGCAGGTGTCGGGTCCTGATCCACACTCCATCCTTATCTGAGAGTGAGATATCACACCTCTGGGTGAGGTGCAATACGTCTGTAGCAACCGAGCCCTCGGTGCTACAGTTCCATTTATCTTCAGCCTAGGTGATGTATTGTGATACAGGGCCGTGATTTTGGCTATAAAAGGGTCCCCTAGACCCCTACCCCAAGCTTTTTAAGAGAATCATATATGGCGTGCCAGGAGACTCTATGGAATGCTTTCTCAGCATCCAACGAGAGTATCTACTTACAAATTTTTAACTGCATCTAGCCCAGGAAATACTTTGTGCCTAGTAGCAGTGTCTGCTAGTCAGCGGATTATCCCGGCTGTTAAGCAAGCTACACCACCTGTAGTTTGGACACTTAATTTTTTCAAAGGAAATGCTTCGGGACCACGGGATACTTAGTGAAGAGCATCAGGAGGCACCCCAAGGCATAGGGGCTGGGACTGGCACTAGGATGCCTTGCGGTGGACAGCCGAGCTCGATCCTTATAAAAGCTTTTTAACTGCAGCAGCTTTAGTGGACGCTACTGGAGCTGGAATTACGCGGCTGCTGGCATGAGACTTGCCCTCCAATAGATCCTTGTAAATGGATTTAAAGTGTATTCATTCAAATTAGAGGGACAATTTAAATTAAAAAGCTTAGAGCTGCCTCCACCACAGGGGGGCTCTCTCGACCCACCAGCGGACAGGCACCAGTATTGGGAGAGGGGGGCTGGCCGTCAGGGTTCACCGCGGCTCTGGCACAAACCCGGCAACACGGAGGTGGCACGGGCAGGAGCGGACTGGCCGTCTCGGCTTCTCACTTTTTGGATTTTAGAAGGGCATGAAATGCCTATATCTGTGTCTCCCCCTCCTTTTACTCCTCCACCTCTTTTCTTTTTGCATGACTATATGTACTTGTCACTTTTCCATGTGTTAGTTGTGTCTTCTGAGCAGTTTGTCAGCTTTTGGACACCTTTGAAGGTGTTTTCTATGTGTTTCTATGTGTTTTTGTTTGCCTGCCATTGGTTTTAACGGTGTTCGAAGGTGTTCGACGAACAGTTCGACGAACAGTTCGGCGAACACACGGGTGTTCGACGAACCGAACCGAACTCGAACACTACGGGGGTGGCTCAACACTATTTAGGATAGATTGGAGGGGTGCAAGATTGTTAGAAGGGAGGGCACAGAGCAGTTGTTTGCAGTAGTCAAGGCAGGAGATGATGAGGGCAATTTACTTTGCAATTTTAACTATCAATGATGTTGAGACTAACCCTTAAAGAGGTATAAAAGAGCTTATTTACACAGCTTTTTTTTCTTAACCTTATCACTCAGTTCAATTTTCATAAATATGGAACATAAATATAGCTGTGTAATATACTTGCACATTTTATGTGCTGAACAAGATACTCAAAAATATATATATTTTGTTTATATTAAAGGTAACCTGTCATATGAAAAAATGCAATTAACCTGCAGATATGAGGTTAATCTGCAGGTTAATAGAATTCTGAACCTGACTGGCACCGACACTTAGACCCCCCGCTGCCGGGAGGAAATGAACGTTATTGCTCCCAGTAGAGTATGGGTTTTAGTCATGGGGGCGGCACCAGCACTAGTTCAGTCACCACTCTTCACAAACCATTCAAAAATGATCCCAGGTTAGCAATTTTGAAAATAAAGAAGTAATAGCTTCCCAACTAGGCGTGAAAAAATTATCATTTTTATTGGATCCACAACAGTTTTGCTATTCTTAAAATGATTAAACAATTACAAAGGCTTTTTAATCAAGCCATCCAAAAATAATCCCTTGATTTACAGAGCTGGACCAGGTTAGTGGTTTTGAAAGTGAAAACATGACTTGTTAACAAGCTGTGAAAAAAAAATATTTTGAGTACTGTTTCATTTTTGTGTACCCTCATTACAGTTTGCTTCCCAGCAGTATAGTATTGCTATACAACACACTGAACAAGTGCAGAAGATGTATGTCGACATCTAGTGGCATTTACAGCACCCGCAAAATATGGAATAGGATGGGGAAAGTAAGGAAATTTCTGGTACTGTGAGGCCAACAATGGTAGTCCCAGCAGTAGCAATACAGTATAACACTATGCAACACAGTGAACTGCCAGGGGATGTGTGGCTATACAGTGGCTGAAATCACACAGTAAAGTTTGACAGGGCAGGTAATGAGATGTCTGGCAGTGTAGGACCAGCAACAGCAGCCCCGACTGTTGCAGTACAGAGTAGCAATAAAATAATACAGTGGGTAACCAAAATATATCTGGCTGTCATGTCTGTGCTGTGGCAATGGCAGAAGCCAAACGGAATAAAACTATGATGAAGCAAGCAAAGAGATGTATGGAAGTACAGTGCCAACAATAGCAGCCCCTGCAACAACAGTACAATATAGATGACATGATAGACAGGGAGCAGATAGCTAGCTGAGTATAGGCCACTGGCGATGGTGGCAGCAGAACAGTGTAGAAGGCAACAGACAGACAGGCAGGCAAATAGTACAGCCAATCTAATAGTAGGAATCAGCCATAGGTGAATGAAAGTGAGCATTGATAGATGCTTGATTTATTTTGACAAACGTTAGGTTATTTTGCACAAGCATGGAAAACCTATTTTGCTGGAGCATGACATAGCTAATGCCCATGCTGGATACACTCTCTGACAGTACACTGGAGGCTGGAGATAAGAAAATGTCCACAGCAAACAGAGCCAGTTGTAGCTACTGCAAAAGAAAGGACATAGTCTAGATATGACTAAATTTGGCTGTTCAACCAGTGAGTCTCTGTTTGCTGAAGGGCGTCACAATGGCAGATTAAACATGCAGGGCCCATTTACAGACACTTCCACCACCATGATTCACTGTAGGCACCATGCATTTAAAAAAATGAATTTAAAAAAATGCATGGTGCCCACAGTGAAACATGGTTGTAGCAGTGTCCTTATCTGCAAGAGTGCTATAGGTGACCGAGAGGTACCTTTCATGGATGATATCATGAATTTACAGATGTTCTGCTCTATATTGAAAGAGAAGATGCTACTATTACTCCGTGTCCTTAGTAGACATGTAAACAGATACCTAGATGCAACAGCGAAGAGAAGGATGCCACAGTGGTAACTTAACCAACAGATATTTATTTGATTAACGCAGATATATGGGGTGCCCATGACACAATATCAAAGGGTAAAGCAAACAGTGTAATTGCAGTAAATTATTATACAGTGCAAATACAACAATTCGGCTACACTGGGAATTAAGACAATTCTATCAACATACTATTGTAAATATGGACCGCCATACAGGCCTATATTATTGAATCACTTTGCACACCCATGGCCCCAATCCCCCATATGGCTACACCGAAATCTACGGCTCACAGGAACGTCCCACTTCTGCGGCCTGGTCGTCTCTGTTAACCCTAGCCCTGCTCACTTGACTCAGATCTTCCAGCTCTGGTCTCCCATCTCCCTCTGGTTGCTCGGTTCCTCACTGGGGTCTGTTTACTTAATTCCTCACTTGGGTCTGGTTACTCGTTCCTCACTCGGGTGTGGTTACTTGGTTAGTCACTCGTAATGGAGGCTGTAAGCCAACTGGGCTTCACTGCACATCCGATCTGCCAGTGGTCCAAGCATCGACTGCTCCCCTTCACTACCCTCTTGGGCCCTTTATAATTATTAACTGTGCCACAGCTGTCACCTGACCTGCTGTCTCCTCCAATCTCTTCTCTCAGGGAACATGCATTTCACTCTTCAGTTCCTACTAATGTAATTCTCTTTGCTTTCTCTTTTCCTATCATCTCTGATCAGCAGATGGCGGTGCTCGCTTGCAGACAACTGGTTAGGCATTAGGAATCTTCACACTTGTCCATCTCCTTATATTCCCCCCTCCTTTAAACTCGCCAGTCCTCAGGTCAGAAAGATCACTTCAGAACATAGATGCTCCTTGGGGGTGGTCCCAGCAATGCTAATATCATGGTACACTGTTGCGTCTCTCGCATAATCTATTGCCAGATGAAATTATCTTCCGAATACCTCGCGGGTGAGACACCAGCATTGTAATGCTCAATTCTACAAGGCCCCTCTGCTGTTTCAAGGGTTCAGTCACTCTCTCTTCTTCATTCACACAGTAATGGATCATGTTGCCATGCAGCACCCTTCCTGGTGCCTCATCTTCTCGCTCGGGTTGGACCTCATATACTGGATTTTTGGGATGCGTTTTCCTCATTACTCAGTGGGGAGATGCCTCCCGTCAGTAATTCAACTTGCCCCTGAGGCGCTTTGCTCATATCAACATTCGATCTCCAGGTTGAAAGGGCATCTCCTGCACCGGGGTCACATCAGGATGACTCCTGGAATCTTTGCTCAACCGATGCCGCTGCTCCTTTAGCCGGTGCAATCTTCCTCTGGGTCACGCTCCAACTCAGTTAATTCACGGCCATTACACCATGCAAACAGCAACGTGTAGGGCCTGTACCTGGTTGTGGGATAAGCTCGGTTGTTGCAAACCCACATCAACTCTGAAACGAATTCAGGACACTTCATCTTCCAATCGTCTTCCAAGGTCTTTAGCATCTGTAACAACATTCAGTTGAAGCATTCACAGGCCTCATTTAACTGAGGGTGGTAGGGCGTTGTTCTGGACTTCTCGATGTCTTAAAGTCGATGCAGTTCTTCCATGACTCTCCTTGAAAGCACACCTCTTGAGTGTATTCTCTTCGGGAACCCGTATACTCAGATGAAGTCTCGACAGATGGCTCAGGCCTCCGACTCGGCTGTTTGATCCTGGGTAGGGGGTGACCTTAGTAAAATGGTTCGTCATGATCAAGCAATATTCACAACCGTTATTTGATCACTTGATCATGAGGAAGTCCACCATAAATACTTCCCGCATCTCAGTGGGTGCCCTCTGTTATGGAGGCTTAGCCAATTCACACTGACGGCACTTCTGACAAACTTCTTCCACCACTTGACGTAGTTGAGGTTAATTCACAAGCAGTTGCAACTATTGGAAGGTCCTTTCCATTCTGAAGTGAGGACCCGTCTCATGGTCTTTCTTCGCCACACTCAGCATCATCCCTTTTGGAATCACTACTTGCCATATAGTCCCAATCTCTCTGGATAACTGTATCCACTTGTACAACAGGCCATTCTTCATAGAGAGCCGCTCCCATTGTCCTAGCGTATGTAAAGCACTGATAGAAAAAGCTACCTTCTCTTCTCTGTTGGGCTTCTAGCCTAGGGTCACCCACTTCTGTACCTTTGATAGCTTTGGGTCAGACTGTTGCAGCTGCACCCGTTCCCGTGAGTGTACCAGCACTTGATTTAGGCCATGAGAGCTGTCGCAAAGCATCTGAAATCTGGAGTCTCATCACCCTCCAACTCTTTGTCCACATCCTGGTCCGGTCACTCATTCTGGTCACTCTGTATAGTGCATCCGCGTGGGCATTTTCAGCTCCTAATTTTATGTTTCCTAAGTGAGCAAGCAGGTTGTTGTCAGTCAACACATGAACTCCTGACCCAGACAGATACTCCGCAAACTTCTCAGTCTACCAAGGATAACAGTTTCAATTTACATGAGCTGTAATTTTTTGGATTTCTCTCTGTAGCCCTTAGGGATTGACTGCTGGCGTAGGCAGTCACTCGTTCTTGCCCCTCCTGGACCTGAGCCAGTTCAGCTCCCAGACCGTAAATACTCCCGTCTGTGTATAGCACAAATGGTTAAGAGAAGTCTGCATAGGCCAAGATAGGAGCATTCATCAATGCAAACTTTAGTGTCTAGAAGGCCTCTTCTTGTCTCGGCCCCCACTGAATCGACTGACCCTAGGGACCTTTTGCTGTCCCTGCAGTAGTTCATGCAGTGGTGCCACAGTCTTCACAAAATCCTTGATGAATCTTCAATCATACACTGATGGGACAATGAATGTCATAGGTGTAAGCCACTTCTGCATGGAAGCTACCTTCTCCTTCGTCACGTACACACCTTCGCTGGAGACTGTATGCCCTAGGCATTCTGGAACAGGTGGCACTTTTGAGGCTTTATCTTCAGTCTTTGTTTCTGAAGACGCTCCAGCACCTACCCGAGTCTAGCAAGATGCTTTTCAAACGTGGTGGAGCATATTATGATATCATCCAGGTATTTAAGCTATGTCCTCAAGTTTAAATCTCCAAAACACTTTTCCATCAACCGCTGAAACGTCCCTGAGTCATTGGTTAGTCCGAACGGCATCCAATTAATCTCAAATAACCCCATAGGGAGGATGAAAGCCATCTTTGGCTGGTCCTGCACGGCCATGAGGACCTGCCTGTAGCCACTGGCCAAATCGAGGTCAGAGAAGTATGTAGCTCTTCCTAGTGCCAAAAGGGATTTTTCTATCTTCAGCAAAAGGTACGAATCTTGAACCATACAGGCATTTAACCACCGATAGTTCACACTGAGCCTCAGAGTCCCGTCCTTCTTCTGGACCAAAAATAGCGCAGCCCATGGGCTCTGGCTTTCTCGTATCACCCCGTTCTGTAGCATGTGGGCCAAGAGATCCTTCACTTCTTCATACATCTCCGGTTGGAATCTGAAAATATCTTTCCCATATGCAGGTCATACCTCCCACAGGGATCTCATGCTGCATGGCCTCTGTACATCAAAAGTCATTTTCATGAAGGGTGAACACTTCCTGATATCGCCCCAACAGGTCTTCCACTTGTCCCACTTGTCTGGAGGAAAATTCGGATAGATCTACTTCCATTTGTTTAACATTCCAGCTTTCTCTCATATTGTACTCTCTCTTCTTCCGGTCTATGAACACTGATATACAGTTGTGCTCAAAAGTTTACATACCCCGGCAGAATTTTGGGATATATTTTTGTATCCCTTTCCTGTGTTATACAATTCAATTAACTTTTCCCATAGATCAATTGACAATTCTTTTGCTTTCCCCATGACTCACAATCCAGAAACGTCAGTGGCTGGATGAAAGATGCAAGAGTCTGTCTGGATCCCAGAAACTCACTCAGCTTTTATGCACACACACTGATTACAAGCAAACGGGTCACAGGTGAGGATGTTACCTTTAGTAGACATTCAAACCCATTTGTGTCAAATTCTGTGCATGTTATCAGACAAAAATCACCAGGCTATGTGAACCTTTGATCAGGGTCATTTGGATGTTTTTGGTTGTCATTAAGATTTAAAAAGAGAAAACACAGTAGTTTGACAATAAATTGCTTCACCCAACTAATAACCATGAGTGGAGAAAAAGTTTTTTGTTATCATTCATATTCTCTGAAACAAGGCCAAGAAAGGAAAAATTCTGCCGGGTATGTAAACTTTTGAGCACAACTGTATATATACAGTATATATATATATATATATATATACACTGCTCAAAAAAATAAAGGGAACACTCAAATAACACATCCTAGATCTGAATGAATTAAATATTCTAATTGAATACTTTGTTCTGTACAAAGTTGAATGTGCTGACAACAAAATCACACAAAAATCATCAATGGAAATTAAATTTATTAACCAATGGAGGCCTGGATTTGGAGTCACCCCCAAAATTAAAGTGGAAAAACACACTACAGGCTGATCCAACTTTGATGTAATGTCCTTAAAACAAGTCAAAATGAGGCTCAGTATTGTGTGTGGCCTCCACGTGCCTGTATGACCTCCCTACAGTGCCTGGACATGCTCCTGATGAGGATGCGGATGGTCTCCTGTGGGATCTCCTCCCAGACCTGGACTAAAGCATCCGCCAACTCCTGGACAGTCTGTGGTGCAACGTGACGTTGGTAGATGGAGCGAGACATGATGTCCCAGATGTGTTCAATCGGATTCAGGTCTGGGGAACGGGCGGGCCAGTCCATAGCTTCAATGCCTTCATCTTGCAGGAACTGCTGACACACTCCAGCCACATGAGGTTTGGCATTGTCCGGCATTAGGAGGAACCCAGGGCCAACCGCACCAGGGTCTGAGGATCTCATCTCGGTACCACGGCATCTCCAGACTCTGTCAGGTCTGTCACATGTGCTCAGTGTGAACCTGCTTTCATCTGTGAAGCGCACAGGGCGCCAGTGGCGACTTTGCCAATCCTGGTGTTCTGTGGCAAATGTCAAGCGTCCTGCACGGTGTTGGGCTGTGAGCACAACCCCCATCTGTGGACGTCGGGCCCTCATACCACCCTCATGGAGTCAGTTTCTAACCGTTTGTGCAGACACATGCACATTTGTGACCTGCTGGAGGTAATTTTGGAGGGCTCTGGCAGTGCTCCTCTTGTTCCTCCTTGCACAAAGGCGGAGGTAGTGGTCCTGCTGCTGGGTTGTTGCCCTCCTACGGCCCCCTCGATGTCTCCTGGTGTACTGGCCTGTCTCCTGGTAGCGCCTCTAACCTCTGGATACTACGCTGACAGACACAGCAAACCTTGTTGCCACAGCTCGCATTGATGTGCCATTCTGGATGAGCTGTACTACTTGAGCAACTTCTGTGGGTTGAGGAGTCCATCTCATGCTACCACGAGCAATCAGCCAGAAAGCATTCGTACTGAGATGTGGTTTGTGGTCCACACCTGCAGAACCACTCCTTTATTGAGTATTCATTGCGGGATCGTTGCGCTGATGATGGCACCACTCACTATATTTGTGGAGTCCTCAAAGTCTTGGAGAACCGAACAAATGTCAGACATTCATGACCACTCTTCAGTTGTTGTGTGCGGAGGCTGACCAGAATACCTACGGGCGTGTTGGAGCTGGTATTCCACAACTGGCCTCTGCTGCTCACAAAGCCTTGCCAACATGTGCAGTGTGGAGTTCCAGCGTGTGGTGACATTCCACACCAGTAAGTGAGCTGGCATTTGTATGCGCCGCTGCAGTACTGCCAGAGCAGCAGCAGCTGTAGCTGACCTGCGAAAATGGGCTCTGATGTGGCGTAGCTTGACTGAAAGGTACTGGCAAATCTGGGTAGGTGTTCAGAAGCTGCTGAACTATCAAGTTCAGCTCATGGGCCAAGCATGGTATGTGTGTGAGCTTGTCAAGCTTTACAGCCGCATGACCATGCTTGGTTGTAGGTTCAGCAGTGAGAGCCACAAATCTGTCTGGTCTGTTATTCCTTTCAATAACTCTGCCCTGGTGTGCAGTTTGTCTCCTAGACAAATTAGCTTCAGCAAAGCATGTTGCCACTTCACTTAGGCAGTTCTGCAGAGCTTCCAGCTTCTGGCTGATGTCTACGATGTGCTCTAAGATTACACATCGGAGATGGAGGATGAGGAAGAGCAGTAGAGGGTGCAGGATCTGGAGTAGGAGGTGGAGGAAACCCTGATAGAAGTAGGGCCAGCAATCCTTGGCGTCGGTAGCACATGTGCTGTGCCAGGGTGGGACTAGGCCTCGGCCTCCACAATGTTCACCCAGTGTGTCGTCATGGAAATGTAGTGTCCATGGCCACAAGCGCTTCTCCACATGTAGGTCGTTATGTGGACAATCCCACTAACCGTGTTGGTAAGGGAACGGGTGATTCTTGGACACGTGTTGGCACAAGGCGGGGATGTCACAATGGGAGAAATAGTGGCAACTGGGGACCAAGTACCAAGGGACCAAATTTGCACAGCTGTAGCAGGCTAATTTTGGTTTTTATTTCAAACCAATGAAATTTCACACAAAGCAGGTTCTACAGTATACAGCATGGAAAATAAGTATTTGATACACAGCTGATTTTACAATTTTTCCCACCTACAAAGAATGGAGAGGTCTGTAATTTTTATCGTAGGTACACTTCAACTGAGAGACAGAATCTTAAAAAAAAATCCAGAAAATCACATTGTACGATTTTTACATAATTAATTAGCATTTTATTGTATGAAATAAGCATTTGATACAATGCAAAAAGGAGGTCAGATGTTTCCTGTAGTTCTTAACCAAGATTGCGCACACTGCAGCAGGGATTTTGGCCCACTCCTCTATACAGATCTTCTCCAGATCTTTCAGGTTTCGGGGCTGTCACTGGGCAACATTGAGTTTCAGCTCCCTCCAAAGATTTTCTATTGGGTTGACCACAATACCTTTGGGCATGTTGGAGCAGGTACTCCACAATTGGCCTATGCTGCTCACAAAGCCTTGCCAACATGTGCAGTGTGGAGTTAAAGCGTGTACAGGAGTCTAGAGACTGGCTAGGCCATTCCAGGACCTTGAAATGCTTCTTACGGAGCCACTCCTTAGTTTCTCTGGCTGTGTGTTTCGGGTCATTGTCATGTTTTAAGACCCAGCCACGACCCATCTTCAATGCTCTTACTGAGGGAAGGAAGTAGTTGGTCAAAATCTCACAATACATGACCCCATCTATCCTCCCTTCAATACGGTGCAGTCGCACTGTCCTCTTTTCATAAAAGCACCCCCAAAGTATGATGATTCCCCCACCATGCTTCACGGTTGGCAAGGTGTTTTTGGAGTTGTACTCATCCTTCTTCTTTCTCTAAACATGGAGAATGGAGTTGATACCAAAAAGTTCTATTTTGGTCTCACCTGCCCACATGACCTTCTCCCATGCCTCCTGTTGATCATCCAGATGGTCATTGGCGACCTTCACACAGGCCTAGACATGTGTTATGTGCTGGCGTGAGCAGGGGGACCTTGCGTGCCCTGAAATATTTTAATCCATGAAGGTGTAGTGTATTACTAACAATAATGTTTGAAATTGTGGTCCCAGTTTTCTTCAGGTCATTGACCAGGTCCTCCCGTGTAGTTTCGGTTGATTCCTGACCTTTCTCGGAAACATCGTTACCTCATGAGACGAGATCTTGCATGGAGCCCCAGATTGAGTGATTGAGTGTGATTGATTGAGTGTGTGGACAGGTGTCTTTTATACTGATAATGAGTTCAAACAGGTGCAATAAATACTGGTAATGAGTGCAGAGTAGGAGGGCTTTCTAAAGAAAAACTAACATGTCTGTGAAAGCCAGAATTCTTGCTGGTTGGTGGGTGATCAAATACTTATTTCATGCAATAAAATGCAATTTAATTATTTAAAAATCATACAATGTGATTTTCAGGTTTTTATTTTTAGATTCTGTCTCTCACAGTTGAAGTGTACCTACGATAAAAATTACAGACCTCTCCATTCTTTGTAGGTGGGAAAACTTGCAAAATCGGTTATGTATCCAATACTTATTTTCCCCAATGTATATAACAATAGTCAATTTTTAAACAACCAAATTTGTACACCTGTAGCAGGCCAATTTTGTTTTTTATTTCAAACCAATGAAATTTCACACAAAGCAGGATATACAGTACATATGACAATAGTCAATTTTTGAACTGCCTAATTTGTACACCTGAAACAGGCCAATTTTGTTTTTTAGTTCAAACCAACAAAATTTCCCACAAAGCAGCTAGCAGGCCCACTAGCGTGTCTCCAGCCCTGGTCCTGGCTCATCTCCTTCTCTCTTCTGACCAGCCTAGGCCCCGCAATCCGCTCACCAGTTGTTGGACCCTCGCTCTCTCGTCCGCAGTCTGCAAGAACCCCAGCGGTGAAGGCTGCTTTCTGGGTTCGGGCCTTAGTGGTTCCGGGAAAGTGACCGGTTCCGGACCACAGGTTACTGCCACCTTTGCTGTCATGCCAGTTTAGCCTGGCTCTCATATTCCTCCGGTCGCTCCCTCGAGATTCTGTCATCTTTGTCACCTTGTCACCGATTAAGCACGTTACACTGTATGGATGACTAAATTTACTACAGAAAAATTGTTGAACGCTTTTTCGAAGTGTTATATACCACCGTAATGTAACACAAAGCACTTAATACTCTATGGATGATAATATAGTCAATTTTTTTCACCCCCCAAAAAAAGAATGTGGTCACGTGCAGCAGATATAGATTTAGCAACAGACTGCAAAGCCCTAAGCCCTGCCTAAACACTGTGTTCAGCCACTCTCCCTGCTCCTGCAACTGTCCCTCTCTAGGCTAAATGTAAAATGTATGTGATACAAACAGCAAAGCACAGGTTTAGCCCTTACAAGGACTGTTAATATGATGGTTTAGTATCAGCACCAGTATCAACAATAGAGGAATCAACACTAGAGGACTCTGATTTGTTAAACTGTGCACACACAGGCCTGGACAACCACTCTCTCCCTCCAATAAGAACTGACCCTGAGCTGTGCAATAGCGTCAGTGTGCTGAGCATGGCGGCGCCTGTTCTTTTATAACCCCTGATGATGTAATGTGGTCAGTCAATCACAGTAATGCCACTATCAAGATGGCCATGACATTACAGTGACTGGCAGGCAATCCCTGCTTTTTTATTGACTGTGTAAAAGGTGCCAAACATGCGGGGCAGGGATTCAAGCTTCAATTCCGAGCACCAGCCAATGCCTGTGAAGTGCTGAGCACATCTGAGCACCCAGATATTCAAGTGATATCTGAGCATCACCGAGCACGTTGGCTCATCCCTATGCATAACATCACGACCATGCTCCCAAAGTCACGTGCACCTCGACGTCAGCTGCTGGCCTCTGATAGTTACGCCCCTGCTTGTTTCGCTAAAATTAATGTATCTCACCAGGACACATCTCTGGTGCACTCTTGTCAGAGTGCGAGTGTAAAGTAGTCCTGGCATCACTTCTCCTGTCCCCTGGGGTTCAACCTGCACTTCCACTCCTTCCAAAGATGTCTGGGCCCGAAACGGAACAGTGAGCATCGTCTGACCATGTGGCATAGTCAAGGCTTTAGAAAATACCAATAAATAGGCCAACTCTATAATAACCTCTTTAATTTAATCAAGAAAACCAATAAACACAGATAGAGGTTTCTTAAACATTAACAATTCTTTATTTCAATCACAATTAAAAGTAATGGGCATCAAGTGGCATGACCAAATGATCAATTACATCTTTATTCGTAAACAGGATAAATAGCAAACAAGTCTTTAGGGTGCAAAATGCAAAAAGTGATATTATAATGTCGCCAACTAATGACAATAAGCAACAAATCTTTAATTGGGATTATTATCATGTTGGGATTATAGCCCAAACCTTCTTTCAAATCCTGCCTCAGGAAGGTGTCTCTTAGGCCCGCAACCAGCTGGTCACTCAATGCTTCATCCAGGCAGCCTAGTCCTCTATATTCACCTTCTGTTTTCTTAGTGATGTGTGCCGTTACTTCTTACAGAGCATTCATGTATTGGGCAACTGTCTCTCCCTCTCTCTGCACCCAATGGAAAAGAAAAGACATAGGTTACCTAAAAAAGTTGTGTCACTGTGCATGTCCCCTAGGATTTTGATCACCTTATCGACAGTATCACAGTCTCTCAATTGTCTAAAACATAACCGTCTATCGTGCCTCTCCGTCTAAGGTTAGCAAGACTGTCTCTGCCTGTAAGGCAGGCGTCATAAGTTCTATTCGTAATATACTCTTCAGACATTCAACCCAGTCCCACATCAGTAAGTTGTCATTCGTAAACTTTGGTATATTGCTATGCATGTGTGCCCGTTGTGACCTCAGTTACCGACTGATCCACCATTTTTGCTCTTGAGGTTTGCATCGTGTCGACTACGCCAAATGTAATTAGGTACCTGGATGCAACAGCACAGAGAAGTATGACCCAGTGGTAACTTAACCAACAGATATTTATTTGATTAACACAGATAATTGTGATGCACATGGCACAATATCAAAGGGCAAGCAAACTGTGGAATTACAGTAAATTATTATACAGTGCAAATACAACAATTTGGCTATACTGGGTATTAAGACAAATCTATTAACACACTTTTGTTCTGTTATTACAAGTAAACAACTATTATCGTTAGTGGCATCTTGGACCTATCATATCAACCTGAAGTGTGTCACTGTACTATCGGGACAGTCACCGTCATCTCTCTGTTACTCTCTAAGCTATATGGACCATAATAGAGGCCCTATTGGGAGTCTGTATTACTCTGCCACTAGTCCCATATCAGTGAGTCACTTTGCACACTTGTTACACTGGCCGCCTTCATCACCTGAAGCATGGTCCCAAATCCTTTTGTTCCATACATGTACACCGGAAGCTATGACGCACACAAACATCCCTCTTCTGCGGCCTGGTCATCTCTGTCAACCTTAGCCCTGCTGTCACGGGCGTGTCAGATTTGACAGACAGTCTTTCGGGATCCGACTGTAGAAGGTCACTGCGTTTGGGCATGCAAACATCTTCTTGATCCCTCTCCCTTTCGGACCCAGCGGTGACCCTCACCTTGCTTGGGGTTTCTACCTTTAGGACCTAGCTTTGATCTTCACCTTCTGCAGCTAATTAGCACGCTCTTGCTGTATCCTTAAATACACTCAGTTTCTCCAGAGAGTTGCTGGTGATAGAGCGATTCTTATCTATTCAGGCCTGGAATTCTAGTAGTCGACTAGAATTTTCTTGGAGTTCCTTTGTGGATTGTTGCCATGTGCTCTTAGGTGTCATCTTGAAGCTAAGTGTATCCCCTTGTTCGTTTTCCTTGTGTGTATTTTAGTTTGCAGTGGGGCTGACTAGTGTTCACCCCTCTCTTTCCCTACCTAGGGCCTAACTTTAGGTTAGGTAGGGCCAGGTTTCCTGCTCAGTGATAGGTTCAGAACCTATATAGGGTCTATAGGGGAGACAGGGTTTGTCGTTTGAGCTGTTTCGGGGTCTCCACTCCCCCTTTCCTTTCTTGTAGGGCACCCTTCCCTTTTCCTGCCGTTATACACTGGGTTCTCCCCATACCCAGTGTGACACCTGCTCACTCGACTCAGGTCTTCCAGCTCTGGTCTCCAGTCACTGGTTCTAGTTATGCGGCCCAGGATCTGATTACTCGGTTCCTCACTCGGGTCTGGCTACTCGGTTCATTACTCGGGTCTGGCTACTTGGTTCCTCACTCGGGTCTGATTACTCGGTTCCTCGCTTGTAATGGCAGCTATAAGCCAACTCTGCTTTATTGCACATCTGACCTGTCAGTGGACCAGAATCTGACTCTTCCCCTTCACAACCCTCTTGGACCTTTTATAATTATTAACTGTGCCACAGCTATCACCAGACCTCGTGTCCTCCAATCTCTATCTCTTCCCTCAGGGAACATGGACTTCACTCTTCAGTTCCTACTAATGTAATTCTCTCTGCTTTCTCTTTTCCTATCATCTCTGATCAGCAGATGGAAGTGCTGGCTTGCAGATACTCATTTAGGCATTAACTGTGTGAATCTTCTCACTAGTCTATCTCCTTACAGATGGACATTTTTTCTTTTTTCATTTGACTTTTTCATTTAATCCCTTCTTGGATGAATCTAAACGTGAAACGCATGTTGGTGCGTTCCTAGTAATATTTCCATCCCAGGATTTTGCCCTTTGATTTTTTTTTAACTACTTACTATTGACTCACGTTTTTTCCATCTCTACCATTTGGTGTTATTATAGGTTGCATTACTATTCTATTACATTTCAGTTTGTAAGATTGCACTTTGCATTTGGTCTGCATTTTGCATATAGCCACGTGGCACTGTCCTAGCATCCTTCTTTACATTTCTTACAATTTGGCACCTTTTTTGAGATGTTACCTAATATGTTTTATATCTAATATTTTCTGTGATTGGCTGCTTGGTCTTCTGGCAGTAGTATACAGTGGCTTGCAAAAGTATTCACTCCCTTGGCTTTTTACCTTTTTTGTGTTTAAATATTTTTGTAATCAGATTTGTGTGTGATGCATTAGCAGTCTAAGTTGGTGAAGTGAAGTTAAGTGAGAAAAATATAGGCATAAATTAAATTTATGGGATCAAATAACTAAAAATTAGCATGTGCATATGTATTCACCCCTTTTGCTAGGAAGCCCCTAAAAATTTCTGGTGCAAGCAATTACCTTCATAAATTACAAGCTTAGTGAAAGGAAGTCCACCTGTTTGAAATCTAAGTGTCACATAATCTGTCATTATATACACACCTTTACTGAAAGGCCACAGAGGTTGCAACACCATTAGCCAAGAGGCACAACTAACCAAACAACACCACGAAGACCAAGGAGATCTCCAAACAGGTCAGGTACAAAGTTGTTGAGAAGTACAAGTTAGGGTTGGGTTATTAAAAAAACATCCCAATCTCTGATGATCCCCCAGAGCACAATCAAATCAATTAATGGAAAGAACATGGTACCACAACAAACCTGCCAGCAGACGGCCGCCCATCAAAACTCTTAGCCTGGGCAGGGAGGGCATTAATCAAAGAGGCAGTACAGAGATCCAAGGTAACCCTAAAGGAGCTGCAGAGTTCCCAAGTAGAAACTGGAGTATCTGTCCATATCACCACAATAAGTCGTACTCTTCATAGAGGTGGCCTTTATGGAAGAGTGGGAATAAAAAAAGCCTTTACTTACACACAAAAATTGTAAGGCTCATTTTGAGTTTGCCAAAAGACATGAGGAAGACCCCCAAATGTATGGAATAAGATGCTGTGGTCAGATGAGACCAAAATGGAACTTTTTGGCCACCAAGGTAAACACTATGTCTGGTGCCAAACCAACACAGTTCATCATCCCAAGAACACCATCACCACAGTGAAACATGGTGGTGATGGCAGCAACATAATGTGGGGGAGTTTTTCGACAGCAAGGACAGGGAAAATGGTCTGAGTCAATGGGAAGATAGATGGTGCAAAATACAGGGATATTCTTGAGCAAAACCTGTTTCAGTCTGTCAATGATTTGAGACTGGGACGGAGGTTCACCCGTCAACAAGAAAATGTTCCAAAGCATATTGCTAAAGCAACACTTGAGTGGTTTAAAGGGAAATGTGTAATCAAATTGAGAATATGTGGTCAGACTTGGAAATTGCTGCTCACCTGATTAAAACATCTAACTTGAAGGAGCTGGAGCAAGTTTTGCCTTGAAGAATGGGCAAAAATCCCAGTGGCAAGATATGGAAAGCTCATAGAGATGTATTCCAAAGCGATTTACAGCTGTAATTGCCGCAAAAGGAGGTTTTACAAAGGACTGACTTTAGGGGGGTGAATAGTTATGCACACTGAAATTTTCAGTTATTTTGTCCAATATGTCGTTTGCTTCACAATATGAAAAGACAAATGTTCACAGTTGTAGGTATGTTCTTTACATAAATTGATGCAAACCCTAAAAAAAAGTTGTGAGATAGTAAAACACCAAAAATGCCAGTTTGCAAGCAAATGTATTTTCTCTGGGATACATCTTAGTTCGTCTTTGGATACTGTAACAGAGTCACTGGTAGGATCTATGAGGGGAGGTATGTGTCACATAGTTTGATAGCCTGTGTGAACTGAAACCAATAAACTTTCTGCCAGCATGTTATATGCTGGGGGTTAACTCACTTAAAGGGTGTGGTTTTATGGGAATGGCAGAGGCCATTCCCCTCAGGCTGTGGCCGAGCAGGGTAAAAATACTCAGTCAGTAGTTTGTCCTGTGTAGTGTGTGGCTTGGAGAAGGAAGTCTCCAGGCTGTGTTGGGCTGAAACCAGAGAGCAACACTGGAGGACTGGTGTTGCTGAAGACTTCGCTGTGCTACCTGGAGCAGGCCGAGCCTTGCTTGCTAATAGACTCTGTTGTACTTTCTCTTTTGTTTTCCCATTAACCCCGAGAGGGCCTGATTATTTTTTTATGGGATACTGCTGGATTTTATGCCGCATAATAAACCCGCAGGAAGTTTTACCCCAACCGTGTGTCCTGTGTCTACCTCCGGAGGGCCGAGCAAGTCGCTTTACCACAGTTGGTGTGAGAGTGCGTTTAAGATTCCAGGAACATGTGTCCTGGCACAGAGACCAGTGGATGTCCTGGGTGAAGGCCACCAGCCAGCCAGAGAAGTCTGGCAGCATGGAGGAGCTCATTAAGCACCTGGTGCAGAGCCAACAGAGCATGCAGCAGAGCCAGCAGAGCATGCAGCAGCACCGAGAGCAGCTACAGCAGCAAAGGGAGCAACAGCAGGAGACAAAAACTCCTGATGCAGCAAATCCAAATTCTAACAGAGCAGATCCGTGGCAGGACCAACGCTCCATCCCCAGATCCAGGTGATGACTCACACATCAGGAAGGCGGTAAGGAGAGCGTTACAGAAGATGACCCCGGGGGATGATGTTGAGGCATTCCCGACTGTTTTTGAGAGGATGGCAGAACGGGAGAGACTTCTACCAGAACGGTGGGCAGAGGTTCTGGCGCCATATTTGTCGGGTGGACCCCAAAAGACATATTACAACTTGGCACTGCACAAGGCCAAGGAATATGCCAAGCTAAAGACAGAGATCTTGGCATGCCTGGGAGTGAATATGGCGGTGAGAGCCAAATGAGTCCACCACTGGGCATATGCCAGCGACAAACCCCCTTGCTTGCAGATGTTTGACCTACTGCATCTCGTTCAGGAGTGGTTGCAGCCAGAGTCCTCTACTCCGGCCCAGATGGATGAGCGGGTGGTGTTTGATAGCTTCATGCACTCCCTTCCCAAATCGGTACAGACATGGGTTGCCCAGGGCGATCCCCAGAATGCAGGTGACTTCGTTGGCCTGATAGAGAGGTACCAGATGCTTGAGAAATTCCTTGGGAAACCGGATATAATCACTGCCCGTACTGGGATACCCCAAAGGGGGCGGGTTCACAACGGAAGGGGTTTAGAGCCACCTCTGAGGGGCGTCCCACTTCCACTAAAGGTGCCGCAAGGACTGTTGTTAAGAATATAGTCTGTTGGCGGTGTCACAACCCTGAACATGTAGCCGCCCAGTGTCATATGTCCCCTGAGCCCATGGACTGCAGCCTCGGGAAACGGTGTTCCTATTATGTTTATCTAGCCTGCAGTGTGGATTATCAACCTGGTGAGGGGCCGCAGGCATGTGCTGTGTCCATTAATGGAGTAAAGGTGCTTGGACTGTTGGACTCTGAGAGTCTGGTGACCTTAATCAGAGCTAGCCTTCCCCACCAGTTGGTTCCTTCCAAAACTGTGGGCATTCGGTGCATCCATGGGGACGCCAAGGACTACACCGTGGCCACAGTGACAGTGGGAACAGACTGTGGTGCCCAGTCCCACAAGGTCGGGGTGGTTAAGGACCTGATACATCCTGTCATAATGGGCCGTGATTTTTCTTTATTTTGGGACTTGTGGGGGATGGGAATCGGACTAAGTAGCATGGGCAAATGCCAGGTCCCTGGAGAAGAACCCCCAATGAAGTTTCAAGTGGACGAGTTCCCACTGTGCGTCCTTGCCGGTGATGAGGGCAAGACGGTGACCGAGGAGGCCGACCTCCCTGAGTTATATGTGTCTGGCAAGAACTTTGGGACTGCTCAAGTTCGGGACCTGACCTTAAAGGGGGCATTTGACGAGGTTACTGTATGTAATGGGGTTGCCCAAGAGCCGGTGGCCGACACCAGGTTCCCCCACTTTGCAGTTCAGGGGGAGTTGTTATATCGGGTGGCCAAACTAAGGGGCGGTTAGATAGTGGAACATCCGCTAGTCCCGGGGCCATACAGATGGAGGGTGCTAGATATGGCCCATTCACATGTTCTGGGGGGACACCTAGGGGTTGAGAAAACTAGGGAGAGGATATTAAGAAGGTTTTATTGGCCAGGGTGTTACCGAGAAATTCTGAACTATTGTAGGTCCTGTCCCACCTGCCAAATAACCGCTCCCTCTTCCCACTTCCGTAGTCCATTAGTTCCACTACCAGTGATAGCGGTTCCCTTGGAGAGGATTGCTGTGGACCTAGTAGGGCCCTTAGTCAAATCAGCCCGAGGCCACCAATACATTCTGGTGATCATGGACTATGCGACCCGGTATCCAGAAGCAGTACAACTAAGGAACTCTTCAAGCAAA
Organism: Phyllobates terribilis; assembly: GCF_046119375.1. Classification (NCBI taxonomy): domain Eukaryota; kingdom Metazoa; phylum Chordata; class Amphibia; order Anura; family Dendrobatidae; genus Phyllobates; species Phyllobates terribilis. The sequence continues at coordinate 192,188,117 of NW_027362771.1, read as the reverse complement.
TGCATAGCCAGGGAACTGGTTCATATATTTGCCAGGACCGGTCTGCCGAAGGAAATCCTAACGGACCAAAGGGACCCCGTTCATGAGCAAGGTAATGAAAGAGCTGTGCAAGTTCCTCAAGATTACCCAGCTGCGAACATCTGTTTACCATCCGCAGACAGATGACTTAGTAGAGCGCTTTAATAAGACCCTGAAAGCGATGCTCAAGAAAGTCGTAGAGAAGGATGGACGTGACTGGGACTACCTGCTGCCATTCCTGCTCTTCTTGGTAAGGGAATTTCCAAAAGCCTCTACCGGTTTTCTCTGTTCGAGCTCCTGTATGGACGACATCCACGAGGGTTCCTGGATATCGCTAAGGAAACCTGGGAAGCCGAAGTTACACCACACCGGAGCATCATTGAACATGTCGCCCAGATGCAGGAATGAATAGCGAAAGTGATGCTGATCGTGAAATCGCATCTCCTCCAGGCGCAGGAAGCCCAGGCAAGGGTCTATAACCGATCGGCGAGGCTGAGGCAGTTCCAGTCCATGGACTGTGTTTTGGTGCTAATCCCTACAGTCAAGAGCAAGTTCCTGGTCAAATGGCAAGGTCCATACGAGGTGGTGGAGAAAGTCAGCGAGGTTAATTATAAAGTCCACCAGCCTGACCGAAGAAAGCCGTACCAAATATACCATGTGTACTTGCTCAAGCCGTGGCGGGATCAGGAACCTGTGGAAACTCCTTGCCTGGGAGCCGCTCCCGAAGGCAAGATGGAGGAGGTCACTATAGCAGAGACTATCGCCAGCCCAGAAGCAACAGTGTCGAGAACTACTACAGCGGAATCGGGAGCTGTTCTCAGAGTATTCAGGTGGTAGAGCATGACGTGCTAACAGAGCCACATGCAAAAGTGAATCTGAAGCTGTACCGGATTCCGGAAGCACCCCGGGAGGTGATCTTGGCTGAGGTGAAGAGGATGCTGGACCTCGGGGTGATAGAGAAGTCAAAGAGTGGGTGGTCAAGAGTGGAGATTTTGTAATGACTACCGCCAGCTGAATTAGGTGTCCAAGTGTGACGCGTACCCGATGCCCCGCGTCGACGAACTCATTGAGAGGCTTGGACTGGCAAGGTGCATCACCACTCTTGACCTGATGAAGGGCTTCCAATAGTGGAAAAAGAGTGTTTAGCCATAAAGTGGACTGTAGATACTCTAAGATATTACCTACTAGGCCGGAAGTTTAAGTTGTTGTCAGACCATGCCCCTTTGAGATGGTTAAGGGAAAAGATGGGTAAAAATGCCAGGGTAACAAGATGGTTCCTAGGTCTTCAGGATTTTAACTTTCACGTGGAGCATAGGCCCGGGAAGTTACACGGGAACGCGGATGCTCTATCTAATTTTACCCGAACAGTGTGTCCTGTGTCTATCTCCGTGGGGCCAAGCAAGCCACTTTACCACAATACTTACAATGCAGAAATTTTATCAGTCTGTTTTATATGCCATTATAATGTCTCGACTTGCCTCAAAGAATGGTTTTCTGTGTGTCTTTTCCTTTCCTTTTGTTTTTTTAATATGTGTTATTTAATCAATATTCATTTTTACTCTTTGGCCTATATACGTTTGTTTTGTAGGCTTTTTGTTAATTTTTTAGGAGGGCCAGTACTTTTTTGGTCATATATATAGGTATTTATAGAATTGTTGTGGCATCTACCATTGCTAAAATGGATTATTAAAAAATTATTTTAAAAGGATTGAAAAAAAGGCCTTTACCAAAAAGAATGTGACAAGAAAAGCTTGGTATGGGTGTCGTGTATAAGTGTAATATTGGACTATTACAGCAAGTATGCAAAAAGATGTAAAAAATTATTAAAACACTCACTTTGTGAAGTAGTGTTTTTTTTTTTTAAATTGTGTCTTTACAAACAAAAATAAAGGCAAAAAATGATATTACTTATGGCTTGTATATTTCACAAGCCAGGAAGCACATTTTCCCAGACCAACAACCCATAGCTTAGGTATTTTTCTTCAGTAGAAAAATTAATACTTAGGGTACTTAAACTGCTCTGTTTTTTGTAGTGCAGTAAGAAAAAAAAATAGTAGTAGTAGGTGTTGTACCGCAGTATATCACGGTTTAATCAATTCAGAGACACAGACTCTTTAGGTCCAGCAACTCCCTATTACTTGAATCTGTGTATAATTATTCACAGGCTGAGACTACCACTCCTATTTTCTATGTTCTTTAGCTCTGCAATTGTATACCACACTCTGATTTAGGCCTTTATATAGCTATCTGTAATGATGAACTTTACACCCTATTTCTACGTCATAAAACCCTCGCATGGCCACTGTTTTCCCTGCCCACATTTTTTATAGTGCCAGCAAAAGTCCCCCCCCCACTATTGATGTGATATACAGTGGGTACGCAAAGGATTCAGACCCCTTTAAATTTTTCACTCTTTGTTTCATTGCAGCAATTTGGTAAATTCTAAAAAGTTATTTTTTTCTCATTAAAGTACACTCTGCACCCCATCTTGACTGAAAAAAACAGAAATGTAGAAATTTTTGCAAATTTATTAAAAAAGAAAAACTAAAATATCACATGGTCATAAGTAATCAGACCCTTTGCTCAGTATTGAGTAGAAGCACCCTTTTGAGCTAGTACAGACATGAGTCTTCTTGGGAATGATGCAACAAGTTTTTCACACCAATACATTTTAATATACCAAAGAATCAATCAAGTGATCCCTCTGGGAGCCCCAGCACCCCATTGATTGATTCTTTGGTATATTAAAATGTATTTGTTTAAAGATCAATGCCATATTATAAACGGTTTGAATTTATAATTGAACTATTACATACTGCTTGTATATATCATTGATACACAGCGTGGTATATCTACTACTATGTTATGATACAATATATGGATATTTAGTATTGCTGGGGTCCCACAGTGGTGAGCGTTGTCTATTGTCATGTATATATGTGTCCTCACCATTTTGTCCCATCTAACTGTATGTTAATCTGTTTACTCAATAAAGATTCTATTTTTTATATAGTTTATACAATTGGGTTTTTTGATCGCTGTTTTGAGCTTGTGTGGATACCCCTTTTTCACATGTAAAGAACCATGTAATAAATGGCGGTATATTAATAAATAATAATAATTTTCCAGTTGGGCACAGTCAGTTTCTGTAAACTGCAATAAGGTTGTCAGACTGGTGGAGGAGGAGGACAAAGCTGGAGTTCTTCTTTTCGAACACAACGTGGGTTCAAACATATTTCTTCATATATCGCAGCCATGCACCTGGCCCCCAAGGATGACTGTGTGATATAGTTCTTGTCAGTTGAGACACAGGTCTTGTGAGCTTTATGACTTCACTCTGCAGCACATACTGACACATGACTAACATGGACTGCAGTTTGAATTAAATCAGGGACTTCATTTGATCTCATTCTTGGAGAACCCCTTAAATGTGGCTTATTGTGGATCCATGTTGTACCCGTTTACAAGTATGCTTGTGTGACTCTGTTTAATGGACATAAATCATGAATAACATGTCTGTCAATTGCAGGATGATTTCCAGATATTAATGGGAATCTGTCAGCAGAATTTCACCTCAAACTATTATATGTTCATGTAATAATAATAATTTTTATTTATATAATGCCAACATATTCCGCAGCACTTTACAATTAAGCGGGGACATGTACAGATGATAAATTCAATACAATTTAAGACAGTTTAAACAGTTACATTAGGAGTGAGGTCCCTGCTCGCAAGCTTCCATTCTACAAGGAAATGAGGGGGACACAATAGATGAAAAGTGCTTGTTATTTCAGGTCTGGCAGTTATAATAAATAGGGATTTTCATATAAAGCTGTATGATCCGGTCATCAGCCTGCATGTTTAAGTGCAATACTCAAGTACCGAATGCAGTTATCTTGTGCATGGAGGGTGTGGAAACAGATGAAGAGAAGGGAACAGAATCTGAATAATATTTAGAAAGAGGGAACAGGGGGAAGTTAATTTACTGAGTAGTTAAGATGGTAGGCTTGTTTAAAGAGATGGATTTTTAAAGTGCGCTTGAAGACATGGGGGCTAGGCATCAGTTGGATCGCCTGGGTAGTGCATTCCAGAGAACTGGCACAGCATGAGAGAAGTCTTGGAGACGGAGGTGCGAGGTTCGGATTATGGGGGATGTTAGTCTTAGGTCATTTGTAGAAAGGAGGGCACGTGTAGAGCGATAGGCAGAGATGAGAGAGGAGATATAAGGTGGTGCAGAACTGTGGAGAGCTTTGTGGGTGAGAGCGATGAGTTTATATTGGACCCTGTAGCGGATGGGCAACCAGTGTAAAGACTGGCACAAGATGGAGACATCGGTGAAGCGGCTGGACAGAAATATGACCCGGGCTGCCGCATTCAGGACAGATTGGAGAGGAGAAAGTTTGGTGAGAGGGAGTCCGATCAGAAGAGAGTTGCAGTAGTCCAGATGAGAGTGAATAAGAGCAACAGTCAGAGTTTTAGCAGTTTCAAAGGTGAGAAAAGGTCGGATTCTGGAGATGTTTTTAAGATGCAGGTGACAAGAGCGAGTGAGTGATCGGATATGGGGAGTAAGGGAAAGGTTAGCGTCGAATATGACCCCAAGGCTGCGGGTGTGCTGCTTGGGAGTTATGGTTGAACCCTCCAACCGTTGGACAGTGAAGTGATGAGAGTGGTGAAGTAGGATTGTTTGGCCAGATGAAGGGCAGAGTTATAGGTTTTGAGCATGAATTTATAGTGGATGAAGTCCTCTGCTAAAAGAGATTTTCTCCACTGACGCTCAGCACACCTTGAGCAACACTGAAGAAAGCGTGGTTGCATTGTGTGCCAGGGCTGCCGCTGTCTGTGTCGGGTCTTTCTGTGTGTAGAAGGTGCTGCTTCATCTCGGGCGCTCTTCAGTGTATTATTGTAGTGTTGTTGTAGTATTATAGCGTAACTATTTAAAAGACAAGTCCAGCAATATCTTTACATGGCCAGTCCATTCCTCCATTAATGAAAAATCAGCATTTCAATTGATTTGCAAAAGATCTGAAGACTCTGTCACTCCATATCCATCGTCACCTCTTCCAGCTTGACTGACAGCCTCTATGCTTTGTGACTTCAGGCAAAGGAGCTGTAAATCAAGCAACAGACAATAAAATTAGTAGAAAGAAACATGAGAATTTGTTGCACAAATGGAACCTTGGGATGCAGTATATGTTAAAAATATTTTACATTCTTACCACTTACCACCACCTTAAAAAATGCAAATATGAATTTATAACTACTTGATGTTCCTGTTAATTTTAGAGTGTATCCAGCATGAGGAGGGTTAATCAAATTCTGCTATTTGTATCATTCCCTTTATTTATCTATCTATTATACAGAAAACGCCTCGGACTCCCAGCACGCTTGAAATGAAACAACAGATTGTTATAAACTGCTTTCTATACAGCCTCCCTTGTTTGAACTTACATCAAAGCTCTGTAGATGTTACTGGGCTTGAAACATTTTAATAGGACACAGTATGTATGACATTGTTGCCTATTGCAGCACAACACTTCAAGGTCGATTTTCATCAAACCCCAAACAAAAAGTAAATGATCTATTATCATCTGACAGTGCGACAAAGGAAAAATGTTAAGACCTTTTGATGCTACTGATTATCTGGGGTGTTTTGTAAATTTTGGGGTGAATGTCAATCTTTGTAAAGCTTAAAAGTGTTTTAGCTCACACGAAAATGCATTCCTGTATTAATCCATAGCCTAGTCATTATATTACCAGCAAATTCGATGCAAACATCCAGACATTGCCTCACTTATGACCTAAACTTTGACCTCTAGGACCAACTTCTCGTTGGGAGCTAGTTAAACCTCCACTGTGAATAAATAGTTGCCATTTCATGCACATACTTTTTTTTAAAGCTACCAGACAGGCCATGCCCCAGACCTGTAGCCACAGTGCTTTGAACATAAATATAACATGCAGAATTTGTATCTTTTGATCTTAATATTTTACTCAAAGTCCGCTTACAAATACCTAACCTTTAAAATAAAAATTCTTCTATAAAAAAATTGGTATTTTGGGATTTATATTATTATCCCTATGGGGGTTTATTTAATGACCTTAATTATATGTTTTATTTTAAAGAAAACTTGGCAGTCAGAAACGGGACTTGGATCCTGATACTATACAATGGCATAGTACTTAATGAGAGAAAATTAATTTGAATTCTATGAATAAAATTTATCCAATACTTATTCTAAACTTTTAAATCATAAACACCTTTATTTTTTACATCTCTAGAAACCAAATATTCCACATTCTTTTTGCGATGGCAAACAAAGCATTAACAGAAGTTTGAATTGCCCTCTGAGAAAGTTATGTGGCACTGGTTCCCTGTAAACCTGTTTGACAAATATGGGGACAGAAGAAAATTACACGTACTACATACAGTGGGGAAAGTATTAAGTCAGCCAGCAATTGTGCAAGTTCTCCCACTTAAAAAGATGAGAGAGGCCTGTAATTGACATCATAGGTAGACCTCAACTATGAGAGACAAAATGAGAAAACAAATCCTGAAAATCACATTCTCTGATTTGGAAAGACTTTTTTTTTTCAAATTTTGGTGGAAAATAACTATTTGGTCAAATACAAAAGTTCATCTCAATACTTTGTTATATATCCTTTGTTGGCAATGACAGAGGTTAAACGTTTTCTGTAAGTCTTCACAAGGTTGGCACACACTGTTGTTGGTATGTTGGCTCATTCCTCCATGCAGATCTCCTCTAGAGCAGTGATGTTTTGGGGCTGTCGGTGGGCAACACGGACTTTCAACTCCTTCCAAAGGTTTTCTAAAGGGTTTAAATCTGGAGACTGGCTAGGCCACTCCAGGACCTTGAAATGCTTCTTACGAAGCCACTCCTTCGTTGCCCTGGCAGTGTGCTTGGGATCATTGTCATGCTAAAAGACCCAGCCACGTTTCATCTTCAATGCCCTTGCTGATGGAAGGAGATTTGCACTCAAAATCTCACGATACATGACCCCATTCATTCTTTCATGTACATGGATCTACCGTCCTGGTCCCTTGGCAGAGAAACAGCCCCAAAGCATGATGTTGCCACCCCCATGCTTCACAGTAGGTATGGTGTTCTTTGAATGCAACTCAGCATTCTTTCTCCTCCAAACATGGTTTCATCTGACCATATGACATTCTCCCAATACTCTTATGGATCATCCAAATGCTCTCTAGCAAACTTCAGATGGGCTTGGACATGTAATGGCTTAAGCAGGGGGACATGTCTGGCACTGCAGGATCTGAGTCCCTGGCGGCTTAGTGTGTTACTGATAGTAGCCTGTGTAACGTTGGTCCCAGCTCTCGACAGGTCATTCACTGGGTCCCCCAGTTTGGTTCTGGGATTTTTACTCACCGTTCTTGAGATGATTTTGACCCCACGGGGTGAGATCTTGTGTGGAGCCCCAGATCAAGGGAGATTATCAGCGGTCTTGTATGTCTTTCATTTTCTAATTATTGCTCTCACAGTTGATTTCTTCATACCAAGCTGCTTGTCTATTGCAGATTCAGTCTTCCCAGCCTGGTGCAGGGCTACAATTTTGTTTCCGGTGTCCTTCGACGGCACTTTGGTCTTCACCATAGTGGAGTTTGGAGTGTGACTGTTTGAGGTTGCGGACCGGTGTCTTTTATACTGATAACAAGTATAAAAGACAACAAGTATCTTTTATACTGATAACAGGTGTCAGTACTACAGGAAATGAGTGGAGGACAGAGGAGCCCCTTAAAGAGGAAGTTACAGGTCTGAGAGAGACAGAAATCTTGCTTGTTTGTAATTGACCAAATACTTATTTTCCACCAAAATTTGAAAAAAAAATGCTTTCGAAATCAGACAATGTGATTTTCAGGATTTGTTTTCTCATTTTGTCTCTCATAGTTGAGGTCTACCTATGATGTCAATTACAAGCCTCTCTCATCTTTTTAAGTGGGAGAACTTATTGGTGGCTGACTAAATACTTTTTTTCCCCACTGTATATCATGCAATATTGCTTGCTATAATAATTATAAGAGGGACTGCATACTTAGTCATTAACATTTTACAGGTACAAGTAATTTCTGCTGAATGTATTAGCCTTTAATTATGAAGAACAAACAAAAGAAAAGTAAAATTAAAAAAAGTAATAACAACACCACAAAGAACAATATAGACCTTGAACAAAGCGTGGGCAAAAACGTGTACTCAATAAAATCTTCTGGTATTGATAGTGCAAAAGTAAATCTATACATACCTGTATGGCCCATAGTAGAGGTTTGATTGCAGAGAAATGTGTTATCAACTCGGGGGGGGGGGGGGGGAGTATGATAAATAAACACATAGGGGGGATTTCGAGGATTACTAAGAAGATAGGTGGGGATTCTTGGCGTCTGGGGGACGCCAAGCATGTGCAAAACCGAGTTGATAAAAACACATTTCTCTGCAATCAAACCTCTACTATGGGCCATACAGGTATGTATAGATTTACTTTTCTATAACCTGTATGCCCATAGTAGAGGTCTGATATCTCCCAAGTGGTCCAGATTCCCTTTAAAGGGGTTTTCCCATAAACAAAAGTTAATTTTAATCAATAGATCGTGGAATAATAAGAAGTTCCACAATTGAATGTATTTTAATAAAATGTTCCTGTGCTGAGATTAACTTATAAATGTTCCCCTATGTAATAGCTGTATCTGACCGTGTACAGAACACGGTCTGATCATACCATATCTCCTGGGCTGGAGAGGAGGCAAAAGAGAATATACAGACATTTCAGCAGGGGATTGCAGCTGATTCTTTCTTTGCAGTAAAATATTGTTTAAATACAGGAAGTGAAATGTTTTCCCTCACAAAAAGAATCAGCTGTGATCCAGTGCTGTCCTGTCTGAATACTCTCTTTTGCTTCCTCACCTGCCCAGGAGATGTGGTATGATCAGACCATGTTCCGACTGTAACGGGGCTCAGGGTGGTAGTCATTGGCGAGTGGCTGATTGAGAATCCCTGGGTGGGTGCGTGCTGTGATGATTCTGTGGAGGGAGCCTCCATACTCACTTCTGACCCGCCGTCCAGGGTGTTAACTCTTTCAGACTTCAGAAGAAGGAGACTGGACAGTTTTGTAAAAACCAAGTCAATTTTACTTGTCAAACAATCAGCATATAAAGGATAGCAGGAATTACACTTATTCACCTCTGCACCAAACAGAGGCACGTTCTTGGCGGTTACTGGCGAGGGCACAATACTTGTGGCAAACATTACAATTCACAGTTCAGGCAGAGGACCTCCATATTACTGATGCAGCGCCACCCGCGTCGATGTGTTTCGCCGTGGAACTGCACTCAGACCAATCTTTCCTCAGGAACAGAAGTAAGGGAGCTTCTCCCACTATCTTCTTCCTATTTGTGCCCAGACCTTGCTGTCTCCGTCCATCTGACTGCAGCTCTCAGGCCTTTACAGCACTAGGGCCATTCCTACGACCTCTCTTAGAAAGGTTCCTCAAACGTCTCTTCCTCACTGTAGGTCCCCTAACGTGCCTGTGTCCGGAGAACACTGTCGCACTGTAGTTTTACTGAGAACACTTGCTTCCTTTTACACTGGCTCCCACACACACCCTACTGTTGTACTGGTTTCTGTGCCCTCCTGACACGTCCTTACTAATCACTGTCCCTCACTCAATTGAACTAAAATGGCGGAAACTAAACTCCCAGTGCTCCCTCACTCACTAAGGGCGGGCCCCAAACCAGTTAACCCTCTATGTGCCCCGACTACCATAAGGATAATGTAATCTTAAACAGTATCTTTGCTGCCATCTAATGGCCTTACCTGAAAACAGTTTTTCAGATGACAAACATACACAAGATTATTAAAACAGTACTCACGTACACGGTCAGACACAGCCATTACACAGGGGAACATTTGTAAGTTTCTCAGCTCAGGAACATTTTATTTAAACACATCCAATTGTGGAAGCTATTATTCAAAGATCTATTGATTAAAATGTACTTTCGTTTGTGTGAAAACCCCTTTATCATGATTGTTCCCATTCATTGCCTTTTGAAATACAATAAAAGGGTTTAACTTTAATTTCTCCATAGGCCCAGAGATATATATGACAGAGATATTGCTCACCCTTTCTGGGTGTAGCGCTGCCTCTACTTCTCTGCTCCGTTATTTGACGTAGTGATGTCATGACTGCAGTGCTGCAGCCAATCACTGGGATGAGTGGCTCGTACTGTTGATGTCTATAGAGCTGCTAACGCCAGTGATTGAATGTAGTGATTACAAGTAGTGTTGCGCGATACCTTCCGATAATCGGGAAATATCGGATCGGATTGGATCGGACAGATACCCATAAAATATCGGATATCGCCGATTCAGATACCGGAAACCAATGCAAGTCAATGGGACAGAAATATCGGAATGAAAAATAAACCCTTTCTTTCCTTGTAGGTTAATTCTACATGAAGGAAAACAACTAAGAATAATGTAGAATGTATTGGGGGAGGTGGAGGAGACATTAAAGGCATAGAGGTTTAGCCCAATCAAATGGAATAGCAGGAATTAATATTTTTTTTAAGACGTCTGGAGTTACAGAGATATTGACTATGTTAAGCTTTTTTATATTAGGTCAGATATTTATGTTTCACTACTTCCATGCTCTTCATCTTCTTTTTTACTTCTCCCACACTTTCTCCTTCATCATCCTCAGCAGCAGCATCTTTTTCATCAACTTCTTCACCTTATTCATCTTCTTCACCTTCTTCCTATTATTCTTTTTTTTTTTTTTTTACATTCTTCATATTCTTCTTATTCAACTATTATTCTTCTTCATATTCTACTTCTTCATCATATTCTTATTTGTGACAGGCATTCCTGTAGTTGTTATCTATAAAAGGTTGGACATTACACCTTTCGTTCTGCCTGTCACAAAAGATTTACAACAGGATTTGTCCGTGTTCAGTTTGGCCTGCAGCAGCAGGTATTTTCCAGGGGTACCACGAGGAGAAACGGACTCACCCCCATACACTGCTTAGTCTTCTTCTGCTTATAATTTAGATAATATCTTTTGCTCTGATTTTTAGTCTTATGTTTAATGTTCTTCTGCTTTTTGTTCTGCAGCTTCTTGTTCTTCTGCATCTTGGTGGCTGTCTTCTTGTTCTTTGTCCTCTTGGTCATCTTCTTCAGGGTCATCTTCTTGGTCTTCATGGTCGTCGTCTTCAGGGTCCTCATCTTCTTCGGGGTGGTCTTCAGGGTCCTCATCTTCTTCGGGGTGGTCTTCAGTGTCATCGTCAGGGAGATCCAGAGTGATTACCAAAAACCATTTCAAAAAGCTTGAACTTGGAAATGTAGCAGAAGGTACAAGAAGGCTGAAGAACTGCCGAGAACCACCTGACGGTACTGGAACCCGGATGGGTAGCAGAAGGTACAAGAGCCAATGGAACTACCGAGGACCAGCTGATGGTACTGGAACCCGGTTACTAAGCAGGAGGTACCTGTGCCAGAAAGCACTACCAAGGACCAGCAGACGTTGGTGGAACTCGGATACCGAGAAGGAGGCACCTAAGCCAAAGGCACTGCCTGGAACCAGCTGATGTTACTGGAACCCAGGGGGACATATTCAAGATTGACTTCCAAAGAACCAACTAATGGCACTGGAACCCGGATGAATAGCAGAAGGTATACATGAAAAAAAAATTTGCAAGGCCGCGAGCCGGCCAGAGTTAACGAAACCCACAGTCCTACAGGGGGTGCTTATCCTATTAGCACTATGGAACCAGCCTTCATTGCCAGATCCTGCAGCCCACATAGGAGTCACCTAAACTGCAGGCACCATAGAGTCGGCTAACCCGACCGCAACACGACAGGACAACGTATTGGAGGCAAAGTGACATTGACACTACCCGGAAACAGCTGGCGTGCTGAAACCAGGCTGGGCAGAAGGGAGTACTCGTGCCAAACACACTGCTGGGAAACAGCTGGCAGTGCTGGAACCCAGGGTAAATACTAAAAACAGAGTGGAGCCAGAGGCCTAATTGGAGAAAGTTTAAAATCAGTAGTAGTGTGAATGTGGACAGAGCAGGAGAAATTGCCGGGCACACAGCAGGGGATCAGCTGACGTTACTGAACCCCAATAACACTGGAGCAAGTGTTGACTGTGCAGACGGCACTCCTGAGCAGCAACTGGCGGTGTTGGAGCCCAGGGATTACAGTTCAGGTGGTAGAAACATGAACACAACAGGAGACCTGGATACTGTTGCCAACCAATTATTTAATCTGGAAGAGGACTGGCAAATTCATGCGACATCCAGGCCTTGTTCATTTTCAGAAAAGTAAGCTGGTCAACGTTATCGGAGGATAGTCGGATGAGACGGTCTGTTAGAACACCACCTGCGGCACTAAAGACACGTTCCGATAATACACTAGCAGCAGGGAAAGCCAGCACCTCCAATGCATACTGGCTAAGCTCTGGCCATGTATCCAGCTTAGAGACCCAAAACTTGAAGGGGGAAGAGCCGTCTGGGAGTACACTGAGAGGGCAAGACATGTAGTCTGTCACCATCTGACGGAAACGTTGCCTCCTGCTGACTGGAGCTGTCTGTGATGGTGTAGACATTTGTGGCGGGGACACAAAACTTTGCCACATTTGGGCCATACTGGTCTGGCCTTGTGCTGAGGTGCTGCTTCTGCTCCCTCTTTGTGCAGAGCTTCCTCCACTGCCTCGACGCACTGAGCTGCTTTGTAAAGCACTAGCAGCACTGCTCTCGGGTGGAATGGAGAGCATGATGGAATGCGCCAGTGTGTCTTGGTACTCCTGCATTTTACGCTCCCAGTTCAATGGTGTTATGAGGCTTTGTAAGTTGTCCCTGTAGCAAGGATCTAGGAGGGTGGACACCCAATAATCAGCCGTGTTGAGAATGTGGGCGATGCGGCGGTCGTTTCTCAGGCACTGCAGCATGAAATCAACCATGTGCTGCAGACTGCCAACTGGCCAAGAAACGCTGTCCCCTGCTTGAGGCGTGATCTCTGCATCACCCCACCCTCACTCTAGATACTGACTACTAGAGCATTGTGTACCTCCCTCCTCTGGACAGATGTCTTCCTCCTCCATTGACTCCTCCTCATCCTCTTCACAAAGTGTCCCTTGCCTAGGCCTTTGTGAGGAACCACATTGCACAGACTGTACAGAAGCAGATGGCATTGGTGACTCCTCATCCTCCACCTCTTCCAAAACCTCCTCCCTTAGTACTTGCAGTGTTTTTTCAAGCAGGCAGATAAGGGGGATAGTCATGCTGACAAGTGCATCATCTGCACTCGCCATCCGCGTGGAATAATCAATGGCACGCAAAACGTGGCAGATGTCCTTCATAGAGGCCCACTCAGTGGTGGTGAAGTGTGAACGGCGCGCAGTGCGACTTGTTTGCGCCTGCTGCAGCTGGTACTCCATTATTGCTGCCTGCTGCTCACACAACCTCTCCAACATATGTAACGTTGAATTCCACCTGGTGGGTAGGTCACATATGATGCAATGTTCCGGAAGGCGTAATCGGCGCTGCAGAGCTGCAATGCGTGATCTTGCGTTGCTGGAACGCCGCAAGTGAGCGCACTCTATGCGGACCTTGTGCAGTAGTGCATCAAGATCCGGATAGTCGCTCAAAAAACTCTGCACGACCAAGTTGAGCTCATGTGCCAGACATGGGATGTGAGTGAGGTTGCCTAGGCCCAGAGCTGCCACCAGATTTCGGCCATTGTCACACACTACCATGCCTGGCTGGAGATTCGCTGGCACAAACCACATGTCGCTCTGCTGCTTGATGGCATTCCAGAGCTCCTGCGCTGTGTGGCTTCGATTCCCCAAATAAATTAATTTCAATGCGGCCTGTTGACGTTTGGCCACGGCTGTGCTCATATCGGTCGTAACAGGTAACCGTTCACGGGTCGATGTGGAGGTAGACCGTGACGGCTCCTGTAGCGCTGATTCAGAGAAACTGGAGTATGAAGAGGAGTCAATGTGTACAGACTGGATTCCTGCAAACCTTGGAGTTGGCAGAACACGTACAGCGCCACTCTCAAGATCTGTACCCGGCTCCACAACATTTACCCAATGGGCAGTGAGGGAAAGGTATCGTCCCTGTCCATGCTTACTGGTCCACGCATCAGTGGTCAGGTGGACCTTGATACTGACGGCGTTTTGTAGCGCATGTTTAATTTTTCCCTCCACATGCTGTTGCAGGACAGGGACGGCTTGCCTGCTGAAATAAAAGCGGCTGGGCACGTTGTATTGTGGCCACTGCCAATGCCATCAAGTTATGGAAGGTGTCAGTCTCCACCAGCCTGAATGATAGCATTTCAAGGGCCAGTAGTTTTGCAATGCCAGCATTCAGAGCCTGTGCTCGGGGCTGGTTTGCCGAGTATAGGCATCTTTTCTCCCATGCCTGTGCAAACGATGGCAGTAGACTGGCCTGGGAGTGTGAGGATGACAGGGAACGTGGTCCCTCTCCCTCCTTTTTGGGCCGTTCGGGGAATCTCTTCCTCAGAGCTGCTCCCACCATCTTCCTGTACCTCACGCGATGATGGGTCAAGGACCTCATCATCTACACCACCCTCTTCAAACAACTGCTTCTCCTGGGTAGTCTCGAGAGCACAGTACGCACCAGAAAGTGGCACCTGAGTCTCATCATCAGATGCGTACTGAGGTGTGCTGTCCATAGGCACTGGCCCACCCACCTCTTCAGATTCAGAGAGACAAAGCGGTTGCGCATCACTGCATACTACCTCTTCTTCAAATTCTAGAATTCTGCTTGGCTGGCCCCCTCTTTCCAAGCCAAGAGATTCAGAGAACAGAAGTAGAGATGGCTCCTGTCCAGGGCTCTCTGACTGCCTGGGCAATTTGGCAGGTGGTGAAGAGACAGATGGGTGCTCTTCAGTGCTCAGGACCTGAGAGGATCTGGAACTAATTGAAGTCGATGCGTTAGTTGCCATCCATTCAACAATGGCTTCAATTTGGTCCTCCCGCAACAGTGGGGTATGGCAAGCTCCTACAAAGCTGCGCATAAAGGACTGTTCCCAGGTAAAACTGGGGGATGTTGAGTCACTGGTGCCCGCAGCAGGCACAGAATCCCCACGTTCTCTCCCTGCTGAAACGCCACGCCCACGACCACATGCCTTCAGCCCCCGTCTCACATAGCGATATCGCTAGCGATATCGCTGCTGAGTCACGGTTTTGGTGACTCACCAGCGACCTCACCAGCGATGTCGCTGTGTGTGACACTTTGCAACGATCAGGCCCCTGCTGTGAGGTCGCTGATCGTTGCAAAGTGTCCTGGACCATTTTTTGGTCGTTGGCCTCCCGCTGGCCAGCACACATCGCTGTGTGTGACCAGCGGGACCAACGATCTGGCTGGTAACTATGGTAAACATCGGGTTACTAGGGGCACGCGTGCACTTAGTAACCCGCTGTTTACCATGGATACCACTCTGCTACGGTGCACGGAGGCTCCCGCGCACTGTAGCAGAGTGGTATCCATGGTAAACAGCGGGTTACTAGGGGCACACGCGCACTTAGTAACCCGATGTTTACCATAGTTACCAGCCTGCTCCTGCTTGCAGCAGGCTGGTAACGGGAGCAGGACATCGTGGAACGATTCTTTCCACGATATCGCTGCTCCCCTGATCGCTGGTGAGCCTGCCTGTTTGACAGCTCACCAGCGATGTATTAGCGATGCAGCAACGATCCCTGACAGGTCGTATCGTTGTCGGGATCGCTGCTGCATCGCTTAGTGTGACGGGGCCCTTACTCCCTGCCTTCTTCATCTTGGTAGACTGATAAAGATATGCAGAAAAGTAGTAAGGGCTTAGTGTGCTTATTCCTGAACAGCCGCTAACAGGTATAAGAAACACTAATTTTATAAAGTGTGGACTAGACTTTAATATGAGCTAATATGGCCTACACAACTGTAAAGTGGAGTGTTTGGTGAACTTTATTTACGTGTTTTTTTTTTTTTCACAAAAAGACACTGGATGTGCCCAAAGATGTAAAACCGATAGTATCACAAACTTTTTGGAGCTATTACAATGCAGGAAGGTAACCTACAATGCAATAGATGAGGCTACAAAAAAATAGGCCAATACTAATCTGGCTGGGGCTGCAGGGCACAAGGCTGCAGAAAGGCTCCTCTATCTACTCCTATATAGTGTGTTTGGAAGCAATGTAGCTGGATACGAATGGAACCACACTAATAGGAGAAATCAGGAAAAATGAGCAGCACAAATGCAAAAAAGCACAATGTATGAGGCAGTGACGCACGCTGAGCGGACTACAACCAGACGTGGCTGCAGAACACACTACAGCGTGAGCTGCACTCACACCCAGAGACCTCGCAGACAGCCGTGAACAGAGCAGAGAACTGTGCACTAGCGCTGCAAGGCAGAAGAAAGCTTTATAAAGTAGCCTGGGTATAGCACAATAAAGCAAATCAGTAGCTAAAACTGTCCCTCAGAACAGCAGCGTCCTGTCCCTAACTGAATTCACAGCAGAGTGAACCCAAAATGGCGGCGGCGGCTTTTATAGTGCATCATGACATCATTTCAGCAGCCAATCACTGCCATGCCATTAGTTAACATGCCTAACATGATGTGCCCACACTTCTTAGGATCCTCATTGGCTGAATAAAATCAAACTGGCTTATTGCATTATGGGAACTTCCGATTCCGGTATTAGATATTCTAAAAGTATCGGAACTCCGATACCGCGAATATCGGTCGATAGCCGATATTTCAATATCGGAATGCTCAACACTAATTACAAGATGTGTTGTCACTTCTGTAGTTAATCAACAAAAAGTAAAGCAGCATTAGAATCACAGCTCTGAGCCCAGGGAGAGTGAGTAAAAGCTCCATTTGTTATTTTCTATGTATCTGGGCCTATGGCTAAATATAAGTTTTAAAGAGGTTATCCACTACCCTGCCTCAGTTACTGGTTTTGCCCTAAATGCTTAAGGATAATTCTCCTACAGATCCTTTTCTGAAAATCTTCATGTTGTTTATTGCCTTTTTGCTTCACTTTCTTTCATCTGGTATCAGATCTGTTGCTCACAGCCATCACTTCTTACTCACAATCCTCTGCTAATTTCTGACTACATTTCCCATAATCCCTTGTGCTGGGCTAAAAGCCAGCAGTGATCACATGCCCTGTAACACTGCCTAAACCCCTCCTACTCCTCCCCAAATGTCACACACAGCCTTAGGCTATGTGCCCACGATGCAGAAAATTTCTGCATCTCCCTGGCAGAAAAAACGCATGCAGATTGTGCATGAGTTTTTCCTACAGAATACATGAGGAGATTGACAAGCGCTTTCCAGGCGATAGCATCACTTGGAAAGTGCTTGACAACTAGGTCACACTGTATAAATCCATGCAAACAGCATGGATTTATACAGTGTGACCGTAAAAATTAAAACAAATAAAGCTATACTCACCCCAGACAGCAGCGCTCGTTACTGTCTGGTTCCCGGCTGCCGGCATATCGCGAGATAGAGCGGTGAAGGGCCTGCGGTCACATGACTGTGACGTCACCGCAGGTCCTCAAGCGATGCCGGCATTCAGAGAAAAGCCTTCGGAAAGGTGAGTATAAACTTTATTTGTTATTTTATTCTTTTTTTACAGGTACAATGGTACCCAGGTCTGGATGAGAGTCTCCTCTCCTCCAGAACTGGGTACCATCCGCACATAGAGACGCATAGAAGCCGCTTGTACAAATGTACAGTCGCGGTTTCTATGCAAGTCAATGGCGGGAGTTCCGCTGCGCTTCCGCAAAATTAAATGACATGCTGCGGATTTTTGTACGCAGCATAAACGCTGCGGAAAAATCCGCAGCATGTGCATACAACATGCGGAATCCCCTTGGGGACCATGGGGTGCGGATTACCTAGCGTTTCACAAGCGTTTCCGCTGCGGAAATTCCGCAGCATAAACGCTTGAAAAACGCTACGTGGGCACCCAGCCTTAGGGTAATGTCCTGTCCTGGATATGCTGCAGGTAAGTCAATGATACAATGCATAGAAGTAATACAAAGCACCAGAACAACAGCACTGGCAATTAGATTATCATCTGTTCACACCCTTAACAAATCATGTCCTGCTATAATAGTTTGGATGGATGGGGAGAGTGATATGCATTAATGTATGTTTATGATAGAGGGAATACAGCAAGGTGTATATACAGGGTGGTCCAAAAGTAGGTGGACAGAAAGTGTAATAAGGTTATGAAGGGGGGAGATTTATCAAACATGGTGTAAAGTGACTATGTGGAGTGAAGAAGCTTCTTTTAAATTATCCGGCCATATTAACAGACATAACTGTATTTACTGGTATAATGAGAACATGCATTTAACATTAGAGCAACAACTAAATGAAACCAAACAGAGACTAGGAGTATAAATGGCTTACAAAAGAAGATTGTTTATTAATATATAAATATACAGTACAAAAATACATTTTAAATATCATAAATGTAGGAGAAGGGGAAAAAAAAGTGCAAAGTGCCTAAACCAAAGTCCCCAAAAGTTCACTGCATCCCATCCCGAATGCTGAGGAAGTTGCGGCCATCAAAATTTCAAGCCACACTCACCACTGCAGTAGTGGCCCAAATGGATGTGGGAAAACCCCCCTTGCCAGGTAGGAAACAGTATATACTTACCCCAAAGTGGATGGGAACGCAGGGAAGGGGGGAGCGTCAGGGTAGCAGGCACACCTCAATGCACGTTTCGCTGTCCCAGGACAGCTTTCTCAAGAGGAAGTGTGCATAAGAGTTTGTAGGACCTTAATATATATGCCCCACATTGGTCACATGAGCAGTCATGTGACCAGAAGGTATCAAAAGTGAACAAGCAGGAGTTTGTAGGACCTTAATATATACGCCCCAAATTGGTCACATGAGTAGTCATGTGACCAGAAGGTATCAAAAGTGAACAAGCAGAAGTTTGTAGGACCTTAATATATACGCCCCAACTTGGTCACATGGGTAGTCATGTGACCAAAAGTAAACAAGCAGGACCTGCGGTGGCGCATGCGTGGCAGTGCCGACATCCCGAGCGTGGACCCCAGCCGTCACGCCCCCCGACACGTCACCCCTGAGACGGAAGGGTCCGGAGTTAGTGCAAGGAAGGATACTGACAGCAGATCAATGCCCGGGACCGGGAAACCGCGGTGCATGCGCACAGTGGTCACTGCGCCTCATCAATGCTCCTAGATGTAAAGGTCCATCCAGACTAGCCCTGCAGAGGGTAGGAAGAACTAGCCACCATTACCCCCAAAGGTATAATTAGAACATGCATACAGAAATAACACATTACAATAATACATATATGTAAATATATCACTGTGTATAATTATAGTGTCCATAGAAATTTCCATATATTCATCCTGAATGACACTACACCGGAGCATCCAAGGCACCCATGTGGTCCACATGAAAACCCTACAGGGGCAGAGGAAAACACCATAATATTGAAATATCGGGCCTGCAAACTCTATAGGGAAAAGAATAAAAAGGGGAAACACATATAATAAAACCAATTAGTTAAAAAGAACCCCAAAAAAAAGGGGAGGGGAGAATTAAAAGCACAAAAAGCGTCATGCTAACCATTAGAAAAATAGGGGCTCCCACAGGAGCAGGAGAACATTCTATCACTACAGAAACAATGAGAAAACCAAGCTCTCATTCATGCCCCGTGAAGACACCGTATCTAGTGTTGAAATCCATCTGGCCTATTTTGGGCCAAAATCTGTTTGGCATTCCCACCCCGGGAGCCCAAGTGTAAAATGTCTATGCCGCGTACCCTCAGAGAACTGGGGTCGCAGCCGTGATACTTATGGAAATGGCGCAGGAGCGTCCTCAGCTCCCGGGGGTCAGCGTCCCTATTTGCACCACAAATGTCGCGCACGTGCTCCCGAACTCTCACCCTGAGCTCCCTTGTGGTCAAACTAACATAAATTAGTTGGCAGCCGCAGGTGGCATAGTATATAACGTGGGTCGAACTGCACGAAATATACTTAAGAATTTTAAATTCACGGGAGCCATCAGAGGAGAGAAAGGAAGCACTGCGCACAACATTTGTGCAGGCCATACAATGGCCACATGGATAACAGCCCACTGTGGGTCCACGGGACCCAAATGGATTTTGTGGAGGAGGTATATAATAGCTTGACACAAGCAGGTCACTGAGATTTTTTGCCCGTCGGGCCGTCATCAACGGGTATCCTCCAAGGCAGTCACGCAGGGAGGGCTCCGTACCAAGAACCTCCCAGTGTTTGGCAAATATTTCCCGCATCACCCCCCCATTGCCGGTTATTGGTAGAAATGTAACGCACCCTCTCTGGTACAGCCCCACTCTGGGGGGGGGCGGGTAGAGGAGGCGGCCCCGAGGGGTTTTCCTTTCCCACCCATAGCCATGCCTGATGGATCTATTACTGTAGCCATGATGACGAAAACGTTCAGCCAGATCAGTGGCCTGTCTCTCAAAAGATTCTGTAGAGCAAATGCGCCTCATCCTCAGGAACTGGCCGACCGGGACGGCCCGAATTGTGGAGAGATTATGGGCCGATTTGGCATGTAGAAGGGCATTAACCGCAGTGGGTTTCCTAAAGACATCGGTCTGGAGGAAGGAAGATGAATCCACCTCCAAAAGGATGTCCAGGAATTCCATGCGTTTAGGATGGTAGGTCTATGTAAGTTTAATGCCCCAATCGTTGGAGTTCAGCTGTACCATAAAGTCCTCAAGCTTCCCCACCATCCCCTGCCAAAAAAATAAAATGTCATCAATGTATCTGAGCCACGACACGATCTGTGAGGCGCCCCGCGCTCCCCCATCGCCAAACAACTCCCGCTCCCAAGCGCCCAGTTAGAGGTTGGCGTAGGAGGGCACGCAGGCAGCCCGCATGGTGGTGCCGCGTCTCTGTAGATACACACTATCCTTAAATAAAAAATAATTATGTGACAGGACAAAGCTGAGGAGCTCGAGGATAAACTCACACGAAGTGCCACCCAGGTCGGACATCCCAAGGAAGAGGCGCACCGCGGACAGGCCAAGATCATGGCTGATGCATGTGTAAGGACTTTCCACATCAGCCGTGACCATGAGAGTATCATCATCCACAAGGATTCCATCAACCCGTGTAAGGACGTCCGTCGTGTCTTTTATGTAAGATGGCAATGTGGCCACCAAAGTTCTAAGGTGGCTGTCAATATAACGACAAATTGGTCCACATAAGCCACCCAAACCGGACACGATCGGACGTCCACGTGGGCTGAGGGCGTCCTTGTGGATTTTGGGCAAGAGATAAAATGTAGCCGTCTTTGGGGAGCGAACTGTCAGCGCCTCAACAGTTTTCTTATCAATTATGTTCTGATCACAGGCACGGGCGAGGATACCCTGCAAAACGGCAGAGAAGGAGACCGTGGAATTATATGATAGTTTGGAATAAGTATCCCGATCTCTTGATTGACGCAGGGCCTCCCTCTCATACATCACACAGGGCCACATGACAATATTACCCCCCTTGTCGGCCTGTTTAATCACAATATCTTTGTAGGTTCTAAGTTGTTCTATCGCCAGACGTTGATCTCGGGAGAGATTGTCGCCTCTCCTGTGAGCAGACAGGAGTTTAAGATCTTCTGTCACCAGGCGGACAAAAATCTCCACTGCTGGGCAGAGCGACAAGGGGGGAAATCTAGTGGACCTAGGGGTCCAAGGGGTAAGTGACCCACCTGAGGGGGCAGGTTCTTGTTCCATAAGAAGATCCTCCAAATTTTGCACGGCCTCCCTCTCCGCCAGGTTCAGCCCGGCATCCTCACTTTGTGACCTAGAGTGAAGTTTTTTTAGAATTAATTTGCGAGCGAACAGATGAAGGTCCTTAAGGGCAGTGAAAAAATCAAATCCATTAGTTGGAGCAAAGGATAAGCCCAAGCCCAGGACCTCCATCTGTGTCTCAGTCAGAACATGAGTAGAGAGGTTAATGACACGAAGCCCCACCCCCGAGCGACACTAACCTGGGATGAATTGTTACCCTTCCTGCGTGTATTAGGTCTTGATTGAACTTTAGGCAATGAAAGTTCTGGGTTATAGGGCCCGACCCCCGGCCCTCTAATGGAGCATTATCCTCAGTTGAAGTAATAGATGTGTAGCACCCTGAGGATTCGGCTGCTACAGGGGTATTACACCTCAAGCCAGAGGTGTGGTATTCCACTCCCGGGTAAGGATGGAGTGTGGGACTGAGCTCAGTAGGCTGCATGCACTACATACATCCCATTTCCGGGGGACAGAACTACGGTACTCCCACCAAGTATATGTGCAGGTACGACAGCGTCTGTCCCTGGCTGGAGTGGGAGGGGGGTGGAACATCCCAGTAGTGTAGGGGCAGATAGGGGGAGTAGTCTGGGTAAAGTTAGGAGCTCATTGGGTGCTGGTCACCTGGGCTCACACATAGAGGGAGTATATATGGTGGGCACCATCTTAGAACAGGGTCAGTCTTTTAGCCTGAGGAGCAGAGCAGAGGAGCTCAGCCAGGAGGGCTGACAGGGAGCTGTGGCTCCGGCTGGGCCCAGCTCCAGAGCCAAGCCTGCAGAGGAGAGAGGAGAAATAAGGACCCAGAGAGAAAGACAGAGGGAACCCCAAGAACCCAGAATTAGACCAGAAAGGGTGAAGGGTTGGCGGACACGGGTACCGGAACCCGAACTGGTGGAGGCCACTAATCTTCAGCCAGAAACCGGAGGTCGTGGTCAAGATTTGCCACGACCCTCACCAAATCCACCAGAAAGGCACACCAAGCATAGGGTCAGGGAACCCAGAGGAGGTTTGACCACTAAGAGACCCGAGGGAGCCGGCCAAAGGTGGATCCCTGGTGGGAACGGCCAGAGAGAGAGAAGGGAAGCTCAGGACCACGCTCCAGAACTGCCTGGGGGTTAGCCGAGTCCAGGACCTGGTGGACGCAGCACGGCTCGGGTGGTCACTCAAGGCCAGAGTGACTGAGAGAACACCCGTGAGTAAAAACCCTGAAACTGCACTTCAAGTCTCTGACTCTCCTTTCTACAACATAACTACACCCATCATCCACACCTGCTGCCCTGAGGCCATACCCCTCCCGTTGGGGGTTATACCATCACTGCTGCACATATACCACCGGCCTCAGCGGACTGCTCTGCAGCGGCGGCTTCAAAGCCGCACTCAACGGGTGGCGTAGTCGATCAAATTAACATCTACTGCCATAGACTGCCACTTAGTTTGACACCCTGGGCACGGACCGGGTCACCGCCACAAGGACTACTACCCCCATCGAGATCCGGCTCCGGGTATCCCTTGCACATGGCCCAGGGGGCGCGTCAACTTTGGCGTAGTCGGCAGGATAACGTGCCCGCAACCACCGGGTACTGCGTGCCTGAAGAAAAGTTTATCTGTACCGTAAAAAGAAGTCTCCCGCCAATTCCGGGGGGTCCCCGCCATCGGACGCCATCACGGGTCGTTTCCCGCCGGTTGCCCGCCATCTGCAGCTTTTTCCCGCCATCCACGGAGTTTCCCGCCACTGGGAGGCGATTCCCGCCATCTTGGACAGTTTCCCGCCCTGGCAGAGCGGACGCCATTATGGGCGTGCCAGAGGGTGGCAAGAGGCCACCTCCCATCATGGGCCAGGACCAAGAATGGCGCCAAAAACGAAGACCGCCCCCACCAGCAGAGACTGCAATGATTGAGATGTCCATCAGTGTGGGGGGTCTGCCCCTGGAACTGACAATCACCAAGTTGCCCCAGGACCGCCCTCAATGGGGGCGGATACAGAACAAAACAGAGAAGATGGGTGCAGCCTGGAGGAGTCTGGAGGGGAGTCTGGAGAAGCCGTACCCGGAGATGGAGGGAGAGGCAGGCAGCACCGACCCTGTGGTCGGGAGCCTGATGCAAGCAACCACCCCACAAGACCTGGTGGAGATCCTGGCACAGCTCCCCCGAGACCGGGAGCGTGCACAGACTGCGCTGGAGGGCCTCGCACGGAGGATGGCCCAGGTGCAGCGAGAAACGCTGACGGAGTGGAGCAGGGAGATGGCCCAGCAGGCTGGAACCCGCCAGCGAAGCACACCACCCGCAACGAGGAGCACGCCTGCCCCTGAAGAGGATGCAGAAGGGACGGAGGCCGGAGACGACGCCGCAGAGGGAGCTGAAGAGACGGAGGCAAGTAAAGGGGACGTTACTACCCCAAGCCCAGCCACCGTAAGCCTACCCCCGCTCCCCGTCGCAGAGCCCGAAGTCCCACTGATCGTGCCCGTTGCCGCACCGCTACCGCTCCAGACTAGGCCCCAAGCAGGAGCCGCGACCACACCCCTGTGACATCACGCGCCTCAACTCCGAGCGCGGCCGAGCAGGAGACGCCACCGGCCTGGTCGCAAGGCCGAGTGCCCCCGGGCGCCGCCGTCTTCACGGTGCCCTTTACCTTCAGGGTACCCCAAGCCTGGTCGCAAGGCCTAGTGATCCCGGGCGCCGCTGCCACCACCGCGCCCTCAACCTCCACAGTGCCGCACCTGGGTGAAGACTTGTTTGCCCAGCACACTTGCCCGGATGGGCAGCCTTTTGAGTGGCCACCGGAGTACTACCATCCCCGACTCCGGAAGGAAAGGCCCCTGGATGAGCCCCTGATCCCGGCTCCGGCGCCCGCCAAGATCACCCCACTCTCGCTGGAGGAAGCGCAGTTTGCGTGGGACCCCACTGGAGGAGACCTCATAGGGTTCACTCAAGAGACCCGGGCGGCTGCAGCTGAGCGTGCAGAGTGCTGCCGGCAGCAGTTAGAGGTTTTCGACCGGGAACGGCGAGAGAGACGGGTCCGCGAGGAGCGGCTGCAAGTGAAGAGTGCAGAGCAGAAGAGCCGGACCCGAAGGAACCCCCGTGCCGCCCACGGTCCCCGTGCCACCGGGACTGTAATTAAATTCCAACTGCAGCACGGTTGGGGCTTCATCAGAGATCATCACACCCCCGGCGACGTCTTCGTGACCAGAAGAGATGTCGAGTCCCACCTACCGGAGGGACACAGAGGTCGTGACCTTTACCTGGGTGATGAGGTCACCTTTACCCGGCACCAATGTGCCAAAGGACCCTATGCCCTTCATGTACACCGGTTGACAGAGGAAGAGCTGAGGTGTCAGGAGGAGCAAGAGGACCCGGACGGGTCTGAAGGGTACACGGAGGAAGGAGCAGGAGGACGCCGCTACTAAGTACGGTAAATGGAACTGTAAAATAGTTACCCGTCAGGGTACAGGAACTGTTACCATTATAGTCCCCGTTGGGACCAGCAAATTAAACTGTTACCCGTATGTTCCTTAATCCCACTGGCCGAGGACTGAGAGCGGCCACCTCCCCTTGTATATAGTTGCGCTTTCTAAGGCGCCCCCTACTGGTTTTATAAGGAACTGTGTTTTTTCCAGAAGAGACTGTTGCACTTTACCCGGTCACAAGTTGCACCGTGGCCGGAGGAACAAGAATGTTTATAATGAAAAGTTTTATATGAAGAGTTTTATGCTGCTGATAATATATATAGTGTTTTATATGTTTATGATGTTTTAAAAAAAAAAAAATTGTATGTTTTTGGATATTTTATTCTTTTACAGCCCGAGGACGTGCTGTGATTTACCGGGGGGGAATGTAGCACCCTGAGGATTCGGCTGCTACAGGGGTATTACACCTCAAGCCAGAGGTGTGGTATTCCACTCCCGGGTAAGGATGGAGTGTGGGACTGAGCTCAGTAGGCTGCATGCACTACATACATCCCATTTCCGGGGGACAGAACTACGGTACTCCCACCAAGTATATGTGCAGGTACGACAGCGTCTGTCCCTGGCTGGAGTGGGAGGGGGGTGGAACATCCCAGTAGTGTAGGGGCAGATAGGGGGAGTAGTCTGGGTAAAGTTAGAAGCTCATTGGGTGCTGGTCACCTGGGCTCACACATAGAGGGAGTATATATGGTGGGCACCATCTTAGAACAGGGTCAGTCTTTTAGCCTGAGGAGCAGAGCAGAGGAGCTCAGCCAGGAGGGCTGACAGGGAGCTGTGGCTCCGGCTGGGCCCAGCTCCAGAGCCAAGCCTGCAGAGGAGAGAGGAGAAAGAAGGACCCAGAGAGAAAGACAGAGGGAACCCCAAGAACCCAGAATTAGACCAGAAAGGGTGAAGGGTTGGCGGACACGGGTACCGGAACCCGAACTGGTGGAGGCCACTAATCCTCAGCCAGAAACCGGAGGTCGTGGTCAAGATTTGCCACGACCCTCACCAAATCCACCAGAAAGGCACACCAAGCATAGGGTCAGGGAACCCAGAGGAGGTTTGACCACTAAGAGACCCGAGGGAGCCGGCCAAAGGTGGATCCCTGGTGGGAATGGCCAGAGAGAGAGAAGGGAAGCTCAGGACCACGCTCCAGAACTGCCTGGGGGTTAGCCGAGTCCAGGACCTGGTGGACGCAGCACGGCTCGGGTGGTCACTCAAGGCCAGAGTGACTGAGAGAACACCCGTGAGTAAAAACCCTGAAACTGCACTTCAAGTCTCTGACTCTCCTTTCTACAACATAACTACACCCATCATCCACACCTGCTGCCCTGAGGCCATACCCCTCCCGCTGGGGGTTATACCATCACTGCTGCACATATACCACCGGCCTCAGCGGACTGCCCTGGGCACGGACCGGGTCACCGCCACAAGGACTACTACCCCCATCGAGATCCGGCTCCGGGTATCCCTTGCACATGGCCCAGGGGGCGCGTCAGATGCAATGGATGTAGATCTTGATCTAGAGATAGAGGTATGTCTTGATCTTGATCTGGACCTCACAGAAGCAAATTTCCATCTATACCTAGTATTCGTTTGCCTATCACGAACATCTCGTTGAAATTTTTTAATTTTATTGGCTTGAATATCTTTAACAAGCTTCTGAGAATCAAGATCTACCTCTTCATTTAATTTACTCAGTTCATCATTATTTAGCTCTTTTTTGAGGAAAGTCTGAAGTGTCTCAGACTCCATTTCTTTAAGAGCGGTAGCATTAGACTCTCTCAGAAGCTTAAGAAATCCCAGAGAACAGGTACCTGCCAATGATTCTCATTTAATTTTAAAATCATTGCTCTCAATAGAAAAAGATGGAAAGATTTGGACCCTCAAACCTCTTGGAATGAGAGACTGGTCAATATATTTCATAAGAAAGGCGTGATTCCACCACGTCCGAGTTCTACGTCTGAGAAGGTTTTTAAATTTTAGAATGTTCTCCCGCTCGTCTGGGTCGCCCCCCCAGACCACTTGCACTATTGTCACCCGAAATTTCATTTAATTGAGCGAGCCAGGAAGTATCCCAGGCACGAAAGTCCATCGTCAGTCAAAAATGAACTGTGAAAACACAGAAACACAACAGTTTATAAACAGCAGACAACATATCAAATAACAAAAAAAAACTGGTTAGAATCCAACAACTAAATGAAACTGGTGTCAATGTTTGGGGTGGTATTTCAAGGTTTGGTGTTTTAAGACCAATATTTTTTGATGGAACAGTCACAGGAGATAAGTATCTCGAAATTCTAATGAATCAAGTTGTTCCCCAGTTACAGCAACAGCCTAATTCAAATGACCTTTATTTCCAACAAGATGGGGCCCCTCCACATTATTCAAGAGTAGTCCGCAAGTATCTTGATGAAACATTTCCTAATAAATGGATTGGCCGAAGAGGCCCACTTAATTGGCCGGCACGTCCACCAGACTTGTCCCCAATGGATTTTTTCTTTTGGGGAGTACTCAAGGGCAAAGTTTATAGTCGAAAACCAAGAAGTATCAGTGATTTGAAAAATTACATAAGAGATGCATTTCAAGAAATTTCTGTCCACCTACTTTTGGACCACCCTGTATTATCTATATATATATATATGTAAAAAGAACTTGGGCACACATGAATTGGCCAATTTATGCGCTAAGAACCTCCGTTTTTTGTAAGTATAGTTCATTGAGTAATAACACAGTTCAAATCAAATGTTTTTATTGTCTTTATGTATTTTGGCCATAATGGAGTGCTGCTGCACTTTCTTTTTATATATATTATATACACAGTACAGACCAAAAGTTTGGACACACCTTCTCATTTAAAGATTTTTCTGTATTTTCATGACTATGAAAATTGTATATTCACACTGAAGGCATCAAAACTATGAATTAACACATGTGGAATTATATACTTAACAAAAAAGTGTGAAACAACTGAAAATATGTCTTATATTCTAGGTTCTTCAAAGTAGCCACCTTTTGCTTTGATGACTGCTTTGCACACTCTTGGCATTCTCTTGATGAGCTTCAAGAGGTAGTCACCAGAAATGGTCTTCCAACAATC
Organism: Phyllobates terribilis; assembly: GCF_046119375.1. Lineage (NCBI taxonomy): Eukaryota > Metazoa > Chordata > Amphibia > Anura > Dendrobatidae > Phyllobates > Phyllobates terribilis. Next base: position 192,159,694 of record NW_027362771.1, on the reverse strand, counting down.
TTGAAGGAGTTCCCAGAGATGCTTAGCACTTGTTGGGCCTTTTGCCTTCACTCTGCGGTCCAGCTCACCCCAAACAATCTCGATTGGGTTCAGGTCTGGTGACTGTGGAGGTCAGGTCATCTGGCGTAGCACCCCATCACTCTCCTTCTTTGTCAAATAGCCCTTACACAGCCTGAAGGTGTGTTTGGGGTCATTGTCCTGTTGAAAAATAAATGATGGTCCCTTAAACCAAGAGGCTGATACAATGAAGCCCAAGAATGATATTTATTGAACAGAAAAGGTACATTTTTCAATCTTGGCGAACAAACAATTATCTCTTAACCTTTGCAGAACCAAACGGACATGTTTATAATGAATATCCTGATCAGGTGAAAAAATTAGAATATCATCTAAACAAACCACAATAAATCTCCCAATATAATCAGAGACAATATCATTCATAAAATTCTGAAAGACCGAGGGTACATTTGTTAGCCCAAAAAGTATGACGAGTAGTGATGAGTGAGCACTAAAATGCTCAGGTGCTCGATGCTCGGGTCGAGCACATTGGAATGCATGGGTGCTCGACCCGAGCAACGAGCCCAATGTAAATCAATGGGAAACTCGAGCCTTTTTCAGGCGGCTCCCCCCAGCAGTCTGCAGAAGGCCTAAAAATTGCCCAAATCGATGGGAACAGTGCTCAAATGACATGGGGACAGCATGGGGAAGACCCCTGGAAGCATTTATGACTCCCAGGTCACTTCTGTCAACAACATTGTCAGAGGTATTACGCCACTTTTACAGACTCTCAATAAAACATACAAAAACGAAACCAAAAGATCCTAGTTACTTACCGGTAACGGGATTTTACAGAGCCCATGACAGCACCACCTGAGAGAGGGTATCCGCCCACCAAGGACAGGAACCTACTGAATAAAAAGACGGTACCTCTCTTCCGCATCAGTTTTTGTTTCAGAGCATGAGAGGGCCTCCGAAAAATAGGTTAGTACATAACTGCCACCTAAACATTTCTAATAAAACACCCTAAAAAGTTCACACCATAAGTGATAGAGGGGAGGGAATTAATAGGGTGCTGTCATGGGCTCTGTAAAATCCCATTACCTGTAAGTAACTAGGATCTTTTCCCCTTCTCCCATGACAGCACCACCTGAGAGATTTAGAGAGATCAGACACCAGAGGGAGGGATCACCGCTTGCAGCACCTTCCTCCCAAGGACAGATCAGTAGAAGAGGAAAGGTCAAGATGGTAATGCTTGTAAAATGTAGCGGGGGATGACCAATTTGCCGCCTTACATATGATGTCGATGGGCACATCCGGCTTCTCAGCACAGGAAGCAGCTACAGCTCTGGTGGAGTGGGCCTTCAGGTTTTCTGGTACCGGCAGATTGCTAGAAGAGTATGCTAAGCCAATGGTGTCCCTGACCCACCTAGCTATGGTCCCCTTCATAACCTTAAGCCCTTTCCTAGCCCCCTGAAATGAGATGAATAAGGCGTCACTTTTCCTCCAGGCCTTCGTCACCTCCAAATACTGGACTAATACCCTCTTAACATCTAAGGTGTGAAGCTTATGCTCCTTTGAATCTAGGATAGAAGGAAGGGAGAGTAATTACTTGTGTCCTATGGAATTTGGAGGCTACCTTTGGAAGATCGGCCGGGTCTGGTCTTAAGATTACTCTATCCATACACACTTGAGTGAACGGATGGTTAACTGACAGCGCATGCAGATCACTAATTCTACGAGCTGACGTTAGAGCTACCAGCAAGGCTGTCTTTAAAGTTAGAATTTTCTCCGAAACTTCATCTAAGGGCTCAAAGGAAGGTTTGGTTAGCGCTTCTAGAACCAGATTAAGGTCACAAGGAGGCATCCTTGGAGTAGGAATAGGTCTGGATCTATTGCAAGCTTTAATGAATCTTATGATCCACCTATTCGCCGCCAAGTCACAATTATATAGTGCCCCCAGAGCTGATACTTGTACCTTAAGGGTACTGGTGGCTAACCCCATGCTTAAGCCCTTCTGAAGGAATTCCAGTATGGCCCCAATAGGAACCCTCCCTTTGGTAGACTGACCCAAGGTAGATAGAGTAGATAGAAATTTAGCCCAGGTTCTGCCATAGATCCTAGTCGTCACCGGCTTCCTACTCACCAGTACAGTAGTAACTAGATCTGGAGAAAACCCCTCCTGCATTAGTAGTGACTTTTCAAAATCCAGGCCGTCAAATGCAAGCCCGATCTTTGGGGATGGAAGACTGGGCCCTGCCTGAGGAGATCTTGGGTGTCCGGAAGAACCCATGGATCCGCTTGGGACATTCTCTTCATCCAAGTGAACCATGGTCTCTTGGGCCAAAACGGGGCGATCAATATAACCTTCGCCTGTTCTTCTCGGATCTTTCTTAGGATGGTAGGGATCAGCATTAGAGGGGGAAAGGCATAGGCCAGGGTAAAATCCGAAGGAATTTGCAGCGCATCCACCTCAAACGGCCTCTCTTTTGGATTCAGGGAGCAAAAGATTTTGGTTTTCCGATTGTTTTTGTTTGCAAACAGATCTATCTGAGGTTGTCCCTATCGGCCGACAATCTGCTGGAACACCGCTGGATTCAACTCCCATTCTCCTTGTTTCAAGATGTGTCGACTTAGAAAATCGGCTTTTACGTTCTCCTCTCCTTTTATATGATGCGCCGAGAGCGTGAACAGATGACTCTCGGCAAAATGAAAGATCTGATCCGATGCTAACATCAGAGGAAGGGATCTGGTACTCCCCTGGCGATTGATGTAGGGGACTGTCGTTCGGTTGTCCGACATTATCTGGATGTGATGACCCTGAAGAAAAGAACTGAACTCTACTAGTGCATTTCTGGCTGCCAACAGCTCCCTCATGTTGGAGGAGAGACCCGTCTCGCTGTCCGACCAGAGACCTTGCACTGACTGATCCCTCAGGTGAGCACCCCAGCCTTCTTCGCTTGCTTCTGTAGTAATTGTATCTGACACCTGGAAAGACCAAGGGACCCCCAGAGATAGATTTACCAGAATCATCCACCAGTCCAGCGAGTTGATTACTAAACTTGGAAGGGATATTCTTCCATCCAGGCGACCTCTGAGCCGTCTGTCTGCTATCAGGATCTCCTGCTGAAGACGTCTGGAATAGAACTGGGCCCACTGAACTGCTGGGATACAAGATGTCATTGTGCCCAATAGAGACATAGCATTTCTCAAGGTCATGGTTGGATTGCTGATTACCCGTGATATTAGGGAACTGATCTTCAGTTTTTTGTCCTCTGGCAGAAGACAGGTCTGGTTTTCTGAGTCTAAAATGAGACCCAGGAATGATTGAACATTTCTTGGTTCCAGTCTTGATTTTTCTAAATTTAACATCCAACCCAGGCCCTTCAAACTGGCCATGACCTCCGCCAGAGCCAGTGCGCAGAGTTGTTTTGATCTGCCCACCACTAAAAAATCGTCCAGATAAGGGATGACTAGGATATCTTTCTCCCTTAGATGCGCTGTGACTTCCAGGAAACTGAAAATGCCTTATGTGCTTGCCAAACTGTACAGCTACCCTCAGAAACTGTTGGTGTGCAGGAAAGATTGGGACGTGGTAGTAAGCATCCTTCAGATCGAGGACGCACATCTAACAGTGCGGAAACAACATTTTTATGGCTGATTTTATTTATTCCATCTTGAATGGCCTGTAGATCAGATGATCGTTCAGTTTCTTCAAGTTGACAATGGTTCTGAAGGAGCCATCCGGCTTCTTTATTAGGAAGAGAGTTGAGTAAAACCCTTTCCCCTGCTCGGGTACAGGTGTTTCTACTAGAACCCCCTTCACAACCAGAGTGAGTACTTCCTGCTGCAGGGCTATCTGCTCTCTTAGGCCTCTGGAGGCTGAAATTCTGATGGTTCTTCTGGGAATGTTTTTGAACTCCAACTTGAGCCCCCTCCTGATTATCCCTAAAATCCAAGTACTGGATGAAATTTTTTCCCAGGCGGGAAGGAAGTGGGACAATCTTCCTCCCACCTGGGGAGGTCTGTCACTTAGTGGCTTTCTTATTCTCAGAGGATGTACCCTGAACATGAAGCCTCTGTTATTTGGCTTCCTGTCTCTCCAACCACTTTGGTCTCGGGAAACTTGCTCCGATTGTATTTCCTCTTCCGAAAGGAGCTCTTATATCCGGGAACAGACACAGTGGGAAACCCATGTTTCTTGTCCGCAGCCTTATCCAGGATATCATCTAAGGCCTTCCCGAAAAGAAAGTCCTTCTCGCAAGGGATTGAGCAGAGTTTAGATTTTGACTGCACATCCCCTCGCCAGCTCTTGAGCCATAATGCCCTACGGGCTGCATTATAAAGATTTGCTGACCTGGCAGCCAGCCTAACTGAATCTGTCGATGCATCTGCAAGGAATGCAGCCGCCCCCTGCACAAGAGGAAGATCCGACAGAATTTTCTCTCGAGAGACATTCCCTTTGATCTGGTCCTCTAACTGTTGAAGCCAGGTCATCATAGACCTGGCGGTGCAGGTGGCTGCCACTGCCAGTTTCAGAGCCCCCGCTGACGACTCCCAGGCCTGTTTAAGAAAAGACTCCGCCTTTTTATCCAGCGGATCTTTTAGGGTCCCCAAATCCTCAAAGGGCAGTGTGGATCTTTTTGAGGACTTCGCAATGGCCACATCAATTTTAGGGGTTTTGTCCCACCTAGCTGCATCCTCCTCTTCAAAAGGGTATCTCTGCTTAGAAGAAGGCAGCTGGCCTTTCCTCTCTGTTTTTTTCCATTCTTTATCTATAAGATACTTGATTCTCTCATTAACTGGGAATGTGCGTCTCCTCTTCTGATCTAACCCCCCGAACATGACATCCTGAACAGTTCTGGGAGCTTTGTTATCAGCAATACCCATAGTGACTCTTATAGCCTTAACCAGTCTTTCAGTATTGTCCACCGAAAAACAAGGCCTACCCCCTCCATCATCATCCAAAGAGTCTGATGACGATGATGAGGAAAGGTCAGAGGGGGAAGAATATTCTCTTGTGAAACGGGACTCCACTGACTCCTCTGAGTCAGAGGAAACCCGCTTCTGCTTCCTCTTCTTACGTGAGGTCAAACCTTTTAAGGAATCCCTGACCTCCGTTTGGATCAAAGTTTTTAATTCCTTAGAGAACCTAGGGGACTCCTCTGCGATGGTTCTCTGGATACAATCCGAGCAAAGGTTTTTAGCATAGGAGGTGGGAAGGCTAATTTTGCATAATGCACACTCCTTATTTTTATTCTTGGAACTACACTTTTTTGGTTCCTAACAACCAGAAGGAAAAGAAAGGAGAGAAAGGAGGAAAAAACAGAGAAGAGCACATTACTAAGGTGAACTATCACGAAGATCACTCACCACACTGCGGTTCAGACTAGGGTACCGGAGGCGGTGGTTGCCGTTCACAAGAAGGCTCCCATCTGGCGGAGGTGGATTGACGAGATTTCTTCTGACCTGTTCTACCGGCACTCGTACGACCCCCACTGCTGTGGCTTTGATGATGGGAAGACTCTCGATGCTCCGGTTGCTTGAGCTGTTTACGCTACTTTGGCGGCTGTGGCTGCTGCTGTTCCTCCTGCAGCGAGACAGCTGCTGCCCAGGTGACTGCGGCTCCTCACTCATCATGACGGGGATGCAAACACCGCCATCTTCACTGCTTCCCATCCTTATAAAGCATAGGGGGCTCCACCTCCTCTTGGCTCCTCCCCTTCCGACAGCAGTGTGCTCTCTCTTTCTGCTTTAACGCAGGATTTTTTTTTTTTTAATATTTTTATTTTACTAAATTAAACTTTTTTTTTTTTTCTTTATGCCAGCTGGTGCGTTACGCCGCAGGATCCCTCCGGCGCGTACGCAGCCCAACGGCTCCCGGCGCGCTTGCAAACGGGGATGACCCGGACATCGCACCCGGCGCAGACCTGGGCTTCCGGTGCACTCGAGCTAGGGCGCATCACGACCCCGCGCGTGCTCAGCCCGGACTTCCGGCGCGCTACATCACAGGGCACGACGCGACCCTGCACGTGCGCAGCCCGGAAGACCTGCCTGCCGGCGCGCTCAGCCACGGCCATCATGCGAGCGCAGACCCGGCCACAGGACCCAGCGCATGCGGGAGAGGACCCCGGAAGGCACCCCCCCACACGCAAACCCAGGTGCCAGCAAGATGGGGCTGGGAACAGAGGACCATCTGCTCCTTTTTCACGGCCTCCAGGCCGCAATGATCCCGGGATCCACGGTCCAGACCCCACGATCAGGTAGGCGAAGCACCACCTAGAGAGGCTCCCATCAAGGACAGGAACCAAAACTGATGCGGAAGAGAGGTACCGCCTTTTTATTCAGTAGGTTCCTGATACCCTCTCTCAGGTGGTGCTGTCATGGGAGAAGGGGAAAATGGATTTTCCTGGGAAATATGTTAAGGGACATCCTTTCCAGGGTAATGACTTGTATATAAAGCAAACTAAATAACCAAAAACAAAAATGCTCCTCCACACCTTGGGCTATGTTCACACGTAGCGTTTTTGATGCATTTTTTCATTTTTACATTGCTTTCAACCGTGACAAATCCATTCACCAGGAAATGTCATTTTAACATTTTACAACCTTATCTGGCCATGTGGTGTGTGATATATCAGACACATCGTGCTTCATTTATGAAGGAGGGACTCTGAGAGTCACAAAGCCTATTTTTATTGAGCCATCAGGCGGCATTTACTATTCTTAAAGGGCCAGCAGTTGGCCCTCACTATTCTTAGAGAGCCATCAGCCGGCTATGATTTATTGTTCCCATTACTAAAGAGTGGGTCTCCTATACTGTTATTGCGTATGCAGGGAGTGCCAGGGCTGCCCATAATTTGGACGCACTACAATACCCCTTTGAAGAGACTTAGAGGAGGGCCTCCTGAAAACAATATTCCCATTATTAGAAAGTGGGTCTCCCATTGTGTTTGCCTATGCAGTGAATGCAAGGGTTGCCAAAAATTTGGAGGCACTCCAATGCCCCTTGGAAGAGACGTAGAAGGCCTCATAAAAAACTGTTCCCATTAGAAAGGAGCGGGCCTCCTATACTTGTTCATTCCACGTATCCAGCTTGGATACCCAATAATTACAAGGCAGAGAGGAATCACGGAGGACGTTGGTATGGTCGGCAAGGTACTCCCATCTTCCCAAACTTTGCACTCCTTGTGATAGTACCCCTCGCCTCAGGGCCTGTTTGATGGGAGGGGCTGAGAAAACTCTCCCAGAACTTTGACAGTGTTCTACTGCCTCTGCAGGATTGAAGTTGTGTCTTTCTCGCCTGTACTCCTTGGTTGTCCAACGAAGTGTGCCCTCTGCCGCCAGCGTTTTCAGATGGGAATTTTTTTAATAGTTCCGCAACAAGGGCCTTCTGGTACAGCCCCATTTTTATAGACCTGTCCACCTCAGGAATAAGAGATATAAAGTTTTCCTTGTAGCGTGGGTCTAGAAGTGTCACCAACCTGTAATGACTGTCACCCAAAATTTTGAGAACGCGAGGGTCATGGGAAAGGCAGCGTAACATAAACTCAGCCATGCATGCCAGACTACTAACAGGTAAGACTTCCGTGTCTTCACCAAGAGGATGACTGATCATGCTCTCCTCCTCCTCTCTGTCCTCTGGCCATCCACGCTGAACAGACGGTATGACAGCTGTGTAGGTAGTACCGTCTATAGCGCATGTAACTAGCTCCTGTCCTTCCTCCTCCTCCTCCTCTTCCTCATTGTCACCCAATCCACGTTGGCATGAGATGAGGCTTGGCTGTGTGTAATCACCCTGTATGGTTCCTTGCTCCTTGTCTTCGTGCTCTGCCTGCAATGCATCCTCTTTGATTGTGAGCAGACAGCATTTCAGAAGACAGAGAAGCGGGATGGTGACGCTAATTATGGCGTCATCGCCGCTCACCATCTTGGTGGAGTCCTCAAAGCTTTGGAGGATGGTACATATGTCTGACATCCATGTCCACTCCTGTGTGGAGTCTGAACTGAATACCGACAGCCTTGTTGATGCTGGTACTCAACAACTGCCCTCTTCTGCTCACAAATCCTTCCCAACATCTGCAGTGTAGTGTTCCAATGAGTGGGTACATCACACACCAGTCTGTGAGCCGGAAGCTGCAAATGCTGCTGAAACACGACAAGGGCTGCGGAAGCTGTAAGTGACTTTCTAAAATGGGCACACAGGCGGCGTACTTTAACAAGCAGATCCGGCAGCTCCAGGTAGGATTTGAGAAACCACTGAACCACGAGGTTAAGCACATGGGCCAGGCATGGTACATGTGTGAGATCGCCTCGCAGTCGCCACCAGGTTCCGGCCATTGTGACACACGATCATGCCTGGCTGTACGTTCAGCGGTGTGAGCCACAGATCTGCCTGCTCTTTCAGAGCTGTCCACAACTCTTTAGCATTGTGCGGTTTGTCACCTAAGCATATTAGCTTCAACACAGCCTGTTGCCGCTTGGCTGAGGCAGTGCTGCAGTGCTTCCAGCTTGTGACTGATGTGGTCATTTCAGAGATGGAGGCTGAAGAGGAGGTGGAGGCTGAGGAGGATGAAATGCAGGAGCTGTAGACTGTGGGGGCAACCCTGATTGACCTAGGGCCCGCAATCCTTGGCGTCGGGAGGACGTGTTCTTTCCCAAGGTCCGACTGGGTCCCGGCTTCCACTATGTTAACCCAGTGTTCTGTCAGCACTTGTCCAGGTTTCTGTGGTTAGGTGGACTTTCCCGGTAACTGCGTTGTGGAGGGCACGGCTAATGTTTTGGGACACGTGCTTGTGTATTGCAGGGATGACATACCAGGAGAAATAGTGGCGGCTTGGGACCGAGTACCGAGGGACGGCCACCGCCATCAAGTTGTGGAATGCTTCCGTCTCCACAAGCCTAAAAGGCAACATTTCGAGAGCAAGCAGTCATGAAATGTGAGAATTTAGCAGTGTTGCCTGTGGGGCATTGGCTGCATATTTGCTCTTGCATTCCAAGGACTGGGGTATGGACAACTGAACGCTGCGCTGGGACAAGGACAAGGACATGGACGTGCTTCCTGATGCTGCTACTTGAGAGTGTGCAACGACATGTGCAGGGCAGGAGGCATCTTCGCATGCACCATGGACAGGGGATTGGCTTGCATGCACAACAGCGGAAGAAGCAATGATGCCACCTGCAGACACTGTTCCTGGACCCTGGGGTTCGGCCCACAAAGTCGAGTGCTTTGCTGCCATGTGCCTGATTATGCTGGTGGTGGGCAGGCTGGTCGTTTTGCCACCCCTGCTGATGTTGGCCTGGCAGGTGGTGCAAATGGCCTTTTTGGGGTTATCGGCAGAGTCTTTAAAAAACAACCAGACTTGGAAAGACCTAACAGTTGTACTGGCAACTTCCTTTGTGTTGATGTTACGGGAAACGGTTGCCTGCCTTCTGTCTGCGGCCACCACACTGCTTCTTCCTGCCTGTTGGGGTGCTCTGCCTTCCTCACCCTGTGTGCTGCTGTCCTGGCTCTGCATGTCCTCCTGCCAGGTTGGGCTAGTTACTAGATCATCCACCACCTAGTCTTCCACTTTTGCACCCTGGTCCTCCTCTTGACTTTCTGGCAATTGTGTCTCATCATTGTCCACCTCTTGTGACACTTTCCGACCATCACCTTCGTGTCTGCTCAAATATTTGGGCATCGCTACATGCGATCTCCTCTTGCCCTGCTTCAAGTGGGCTGGACGAGAGGCCCAAATCTATTAATGGAAAAGTGAACAGCTCTTCGGAGTGTCCAAGTGTGGGATCAGATGTCTCTGGGCATTCGGCATGATGGGAGGAAGGAGGTTCAGGGTGAGGAATATGCGGTCCAGACTCACAGCTACTGAGACTTGATCGTGTGGAAAAAAAGGTGGTGGTGGTGGCTAAGTGACTGGAAGCATTATCTGCTATCCAACCAATAAGCTTTTCACACTGCTCTGTATTCAATAGTGGTGTTCTGTGGTCCCTTTTTAATTGGGACAGGAAGTTCGAGTGACAAGATGTGGGTGTTTGTTGTGGCACAATTTCAGCTTGCCCACGGCCTCGGTCTCTGCATGCACCATCATCACCATCACGTCCAGTTCCCCATCCCTTGCCCATTTTAAATGGAGGACAATATCTTCCACGCTCACTACAAATGATTGAATTTGGAGAGAACTTACATGTGATCCGTGTGACGGAGAAACCACAATTTTAAATAGCTGGCCTGTAGCTAACTATTTTGAACAGCAAACTGGTGTCAATTGCTTCACTGACACCCTGAAACAAATTTTTAATGGAGGTCAGAAATGGCAGTATTTTCTGAAAACGTATATGTGATCCGTGTGACGGAGAAATCACAGCTTTAAATACCTGGCCTGTAGGTAACTATTTAGAACAGCAAACTGGTGTCAATTGCTTCACTGAAACACTGAAACAAATTTTTAATGGAGGTCAGAAATGGCAGTATTTTCTGAAAACGTATATGTGATCCGTGTGATGGAGAAACCACAGTTTTAAATACCTGGCCTGTAGGTAACTATTTTGAACAGCAAACTGGTGTCAATTGCTTCACTGACACACTGAAACAAATTTTTAATGGAGGTCAGAAATGGCAGTATTTTCTGAAAACGTATATGTGATCCGTGTGGGGGAGAAACCACAGTTTTAAATACCTGGCCTGTAGGTAACTATTTTGAACAGCAAACTGGTGTCAATTGCTTCACTGACACACTGAAACAAATTTTTAATGGAGGTCAGAAATGGCAGTATTTTCTGAAAACGTATATGTGATCCGTGTGACCGAGAAAGCAGTTTTAAATAGCTGGATTTTTAGCGCTGTAATATGGAAAGGACCTGGCTGTATTCTGCAGTGCCAACAAGCAAATGACGCAGAAAAACGGTGTTCTCTGGATTGCTTTTTAAGCAAATAATGAGGATTAAGATTAGTGTTGAGCCACCCCCGTAGTGTTCGGGTTTGGTTCGGTTCATCGAACACCGGGATGTTCGAGGAACTGTTCGTCGAACACCTTAGAACACCGTCGAACACTGTTAAAACCAATGGCAGGCAAACAAAAACACATAGAAAGCACTTTCAAAGGTGTCCAAAAGCTGACAAACTGCTCAAAAGACACTCTCTTTAAAAAAGCCGGCCGGCAATTCAGCAGCGGCATACACCGGTACCCGACAATTTAGACAAGAAGGAATAGAGCATCACACATAGATTAGATAGATAGAAACATGTCAGTCACATATATAAGAAGTACAGTGACAGTGTTGGTTACTGTACTTGTCATTTAGTGTTAAAAGATTTATTAAAAAAATATTAGTGTTTTCATGCACCGTCTCTTTAAAAAAGCTGGCCGGCAATTCAGCATCGGTACCCGACAATTTATAACAGAAAGAATAGAGCATCACACATAGATTAGATAGATAGAAACATGTCAGTCACATTTATAAGAAGTACAGTGATAGTGTTGATTACTGTACTTGTCATTTAGTGTTAAAATAAAGGATTTATTAAAAAAAAAATTGGCGTGCGGTTCCCCGTAATTTTAGTCTCTAGCGGAGGTTAAGCAGACAGCTGGGGCAGATGTTTGAAGCCTGGGAAGGGGGTAATACCCACGGAGCTTCCCAGGCTACTAATATCAGCCCCCAGCTGAATACCTAGCCTTTACTAGCTATTAAAATGGGGGACCCAAAAAAAAATGACACGGGGTCCCCCCTATTTTAATAGCTAGCAAAGGCTAGGCAGACAGCTGGGGGCTGATATTAATAGCCCAGGAAGGGTGCCATGAATATTGGCCCCCTCCCAGGCTAGAAACACCAGCCGTCTGCCTGGGAGGGGGCCAATATTCATGGCACCCTTCCCAGGCTAGGAAGCTTCCAGGATGCGCCAATTCTGGCACTTAGCCTCGCTCTTCCCACTGCCCTGTAGAGGTGGCTGTGGGGTAATAGGGTTGGGGTTGATGTCAGCTTATAATGCCAGCTAACATCAAGCCCAGGTTAGTAATGGAGAGGCGTCTATAAGACACCCCCATTACTAACCCCATAGTCAAAGTTACAAAAAAACACAAACACCCAGAATAAAGTCCTTTAATTGAAATAAAGACACAATTCTTTATTGTTCTAAATTAAACCATACTTACCATCACGCCAATTCCATCTGAAGCCAACGATCTCCTGCAATAAAAGTAAAGTAATAAAGCAACATCATCCTTACCTTTCCATGGTTCCCACGACAGCTTCAGCTCTGCTACATTCACATGACAGGCTGGACCGCAGCAGAACGCTGCCATCCAGCTTGCCATGCGGCAGACACTGAGAAGTGCAGGCATGCTTGCGCTCCTCAGTGTCTGGCTGTGACGGCATCCAGATGAGCCGAGTTCATGTCCAATGAACTCAGCTCACCTCATGCACGTCACTGACAGCGTGGGAAAATTCTCCTGCGCATGCGGTGAGTGCAGGAGAATTTTCCCATGCTGTCAGTGACGTGCATGAGGTGAGCTCATGTCCAATGAACTCAGCTCACCTCATGCACGTCACTGACAGCGTTGGAAAATTCTCAGTGCTCAGCGCTTGATCAGGAGACTTCTCCCACGCTGGGATGGCATTGAGATGGCAGGCTGGATCGCAGCTGAGCGCTGCCATCCAGCATGCCATCCTTCATAGACACTGCAGAGCGCAGGCATGCTTGAACATGAACTCGGCTGATCTGGATGCCGTCACAGCCAGACACTGAGGAGCGCAAGCATGCCTGCGCTTCTCAGTGTCTGCCGCATGGCAAGCTGGATGGCAGCGTTCTGCTGCGGTCCAGCCTCTCATGTGAATGTAGCAGAGCTGAAGCTGTCGTGGGAACCATGGAAAGGTAAGGATGATGTTGCTTTATTACTTTACTTTTATTGCAGGAGATCGTTGGCTTCAGCTGGAATGGGCGTGATGGTAAGTATCGTTTAATTTAGAACAATAAAGAATTGTGTCTTTATTTCAATTAAAGGACTTTATTCTGGGTGTTTGTGTTTTTTTGTAACTTTGACTATGGGGTTAGTAATGGGGGTGTCTTATAGACGCCTCTCCATTACTAACCTGGGCTTGATGTCAGCTGGCATTATAAGCTGACATCAACCCCAACCCTATTACCCCACTGCCACCGCTACAGGGCGGTGGGAAGAGCGAGGCTATGGATGCGCCATTTCTGGGGCAGCTGACGGCTGGTGTTTCTAGCCTGGGAGGGGGACAATATTGATGGCACCCTTCCTGGGCTATTAATATCAGCCCCCAGCTGTCTGCCTAGCCTTTGCTAGCTATGAAAATAGGCGGGACCACACGTCATTTTTTTGGGTCCCCCATTTTAATAGCTAGTAAAGGCTAGGTATTCAGCTGGGGGCTGATATTAGTAGCCTGGGAAGCTCCGTGGGTATTACCCCCTTCCCAGGCTTCAAACATCTGCCCCAGCCGTCTGCTTAACCTCCGCTAGAGACTAAAATTACGGGGAACCCTGCGCCAATTTTTATTTAATAAATCCTTTATTTTAACTCTAAATGACAAGTTCAGTAATCAACACTATCACTGTACTTCTTATATATGTGACTGACATGTTTCTATCTATCTAATCTATGTGTGATGCTCTATTCTTTCTGTTATAAATTGTCGGGTACCGCTGCTGAATTGCCGGCCGGCTTTTTTAAAGAGATGGTGCATGAAAACACTAATATTTTTTTTAATAAATCCTTTACACTAAATGACAAGTACAGTAAGCAGCACTGTCACTGTACTTCTTATATATGTGACTGACATGTTTCTATCTATCTAATCTATGTGTGATGCTCTATTCTTTCGGTTCTAAATTGTCGGGTACCGGTGTATGCCGCTGCTGAATTGCCGGCTTTTCATGTTTCACTGTGAGCACTGTTCCCATCGATTTGGGCAACCCCTGTAATGCCACAACCACCATGGCTGTGGCATTACAGTGAGTGGCAGACAATCCCTGCATGATTGGTGCTCTAAATGCCAGACATGCAGGATATGCTTTTGGTGCACGAACAGTTATCGAACATAACCTCGAACAGCCGAATTTTTTGCAAATCGTTCGCGTTCGTCGAACGACTCGAACACTGCCCAAAACAGCTCGAATTTGAGATTGGCGAACAGTTCTAGTCGAACACCGCTCATCTCTAATTAAGATCCAAAAAAAATTATTCCTGGCCCCTGAGACCTGGGCCTATTTCTAGAAATATCTAACAGCAGCAGCAGACAGAACTGGAATGGAGCCTTTTGTGCTATGTGCACTGCAGTCTGCTATATACAGTGCCTATCTGCCTATATACACTGCCTGCCTGATATCTCTGCAGATGGATTAGTCCTCAGAAGGACTGTTTGTTGAGATGGATATGTGTCTCTAATATAGTTAGGTACACTTACACTAACTAGAAACAAGCAAATCTCTCCCTAGCTTAGCAGCATCTCTCCTTATACTGTCTGATTCCGGAGTGACTGTAACGAGCATGGCGGCGCCAGGTCTGGTATAGACCTGATGACGCTGTGCGGCCAGCCAATCACTGTAATGCCACAACCAACATGGCTACGGCATTACAGTGAGTGGCAGGCAATCCCTGCATGTTCATTGGCGCTGTAAAGAGCGCCAAACATGCGGGGAGGAGACCCGAGCTCCCGCCGAGCAACCCCGGAAATACTCGGCGAGAGCCGAGCATCTCGAGCAGTGAGATACTCGGGCGAGCACCGAGCTGTAGCGAGCATGCTCGCTCATCACTACTAATAGTCAGTTCAAAATCGGACATACTGCATTCTTAACTTCCCGACAATCTATTGTCCGCCAATTAAGCCGGGTTCGGCCAACAGTCAAATATGCATTGAGGGCTATAGGAACAGCAACAGTTCAGTGGTAGGAGGGGAAAGCATACTGGGATAGAGTTTATTTTTTGCTGCATTGCTAATTTTTGGCGGATACAAGTGTCCTCTTTAACAACCAATCCTTCTAAAGTTTTATCAAAAAATAATAATTACAGTATAATTTTAAAAAGTTGTTAATTTTTGCTTTTCCCTTTTAAAAAAATCATAGAAGCATAGACATCAGAATAGAGCTAAGATATTGTTGTGCATAAAATAAAGATGATGGCATGTATCTGATCAGCTATGGACGAAAAGACACCAGGGAAAGAGTATTTATTTGAAACAACATACTGTATGTCTGGATCCCTTCTCTATATTGATAGAAGACACAACAACCCTTTTTCCTAATGTTTAAATACTGGCTTTATAGTTGCTACTATACTACCAGTCTTAGTGCCTGTGTCATTGCTAACCTGGAAATCTTTCAATGCATTCACCATCCTGTTCAACTGCAGTAAGCACAATCTGTTGTTACAGTCAAAAGCAAGAAGTGGAGGCCATCAGTGCTTGTAAAACCAAAGGAATATATCATGAACAATCAAATAATATTTAGACCTGAGTGAACGAAGCAAAAGTACTATTTTTAGAGGAAACATTAAATCATGTTAGTTGCAAATAAAACCATTTGCTAGGAAAGCTTAGCTGCAGTTGTGAGGATGGTTTCACAGCTATGTAGAGACATCTATTGGCCTAGTAGAATCTGTGCACATTGGTAAGATGCTCAATTTCCTTTTATCATTTTTTTTATGTGGATAAGGCAGCCCACCTTCTTAAGCAAGAACAACTTCCAAATTTATCAAAACTAGGTCATCTAGGTGAAGCAGCCTCTTCTGTGATCTTTTAAACAAGGAAGAGAACAATGACTATAAAGCCTAGAAAATGGTGCAAACATTCAAAGGAAAAGTGACACGTGGACAATCAAATACCTTCAAGAACATGTAACATAAAGCTATCAGAATGGTTATTTTTCAAAAGGCAATGATGAGTCTGAGGCAATGTATTATTGTCAAAGAATATATCGTATATGTCATATTAGGAATTTATTAAGTGTATTTTTTCTGCGTTATTTCTTATTACCAAAACTAACTGCAAGTCAAGATGTTTATCATCTATCGAAAGCTAAAATGCACATTAGATATTTCTTCAGCTGGTTTTCATAACTTTTAATAATAAATGGTGCAGCGCTGGGGGCCTGGGTTCAAATGCAAGCAAGAACAACATCTTCATGGAGACTGTGAGCTCAAATTGGGACAGTGATTGATGAAATGGTAGTGTGTCAAGCTCTAAAAATTGTCACAAATCACTAGATCTCTGTGCAGAGCAGGAGCAAACGACCATTTTCTCCACATCCAAAAAAAATCGGTCTGATTTTGATCAGAGTGTGATCCAATTTTCTCAGAGGTGCAGAGAAAAAAAAAGTTTCTCTACCTTCTCTATAATGTCAGTTGGTGAAAATCAGACAGCACTCGGATGTCATCCAAGTGGGGTATGATTTTTTTCCATGTACCCATAGAGTTGAATGGGCAAGAGCCATCCAGTTCTCAGAGGCAAATCATGTATGCTGCGATTTAGTCCAAGGAAAAACTCAGACTAGTGCACAGCCCCATAGAATAACATTGGGATGAGAGCTATTTGTCAAAACAATGGATAGCACTCGTGCAAGTTTTATGGTCATCTGCACGAGCTCTTATAGAAGAAACTTAAAACACCATGGATCACATGACAACTGATTAAATCAAACAATCACAAATAGTAGTTAAACGTCCCACATTATTACAGGTCCCATGTAGTCCACCATGCATTATTATGAGCCCCATGTAGTCCTCCATACAGTATTATGGGCCCCATATAGACCTCTATACAGTATTATGAGCCACATATAGTCCTCCATACATTATTATAGGTCCCATGTGGTCCTCCATGCATTATTATGGGCCCCACATTAAAAATAAAGAAAGAAATACCTCTCCCCGTTCCCCGCTGCTCCAGTCTCTACAATGCTTCCCCTGATCATCTGCACTGCTCAGCAGTGAGGGCACGCTGTAGTGATCCCATTGCACCCCCTGCGCTGAGACGTCACAGAGCAGAAGCAGAGGGGGAATGATTGGATAGGGAACATCAGCTGATGGTTATCTCTCCCATCATTGTTTTCAACTGTATCGGCATCCAGGACCAGGATGCCGATACAGCTGAAAGCTCGATGCTGGGGGGCACTGTGCCAGCGCTAACACTGGGCTCCCCGAATCAAGGGCCCCATGGTGGCCGATTGGTCTCCTGCCATTGGTGGTATGCCATAGAATAGCATAATAAAATACCGGACTAAGAAAACCATCCAAATGGTAAACCATCAAAAAGTGAAATAAAACGTTGGGAGTGATGGATTTGTGCATAAGAAGTAAATGTACAGTAGAAATAAAAAGGGGTTGTTAAAACAAGATTAAGAACATATGCATGTAACCCCATATAGGCTTACTGGCTGTAACCTCATATATCCTTACTGTCTGTAACAATAAGATCAGTCAAACTGTACAATGGTGTAGTATAGACTGAACATGAAGAAGACATCTTGCAAAAGCAATCTAAGGTTTCTGAACTAATGACAATCAGTATTTTCATAATTGTCATAACTGTATTAATTCAAGTACTATCATCAGCAAAACCTATGTCAAGAGATCCTCATTTAAAGGATTTGTGAATTCTAGTGGCCAAAAGTATCAGTTGAAATTGGACGTTATGTAAACTAGAGGGTCTATCTCCCAAGAAACACACAGAGGGTAGTAATGTATGTCCCAAAGCAAACACCCATGAAATCTGGTCCTAGCAGAGACCGCAATCCACAGACTGGCCGCAGGCCTGCTGATCCGAACTCCGCAGCCTCATATGCAGCAGACCTGCAGCCAGTCCTTGGAATGCAGTCTGTACTCGGACCGAGTTTCACAGACGTATGAATGATCCAAATATTTGTTGCTTAGGACTTTACAATACTAAAAACAGTGTGGTGAGAATGTGATGAAGGTTGCATGAAATCCAATGGACACAATGTAGAATTTTCGTTGCTGTTTTACTAAGTGATATTTGCCAATTCCCATTGTTAATTATGTCAAAGTAGTATTAGCATTTTCTTTGTTTTGCACTCAGAGTATAGTACTAGCAATCGGACAATAGCAGGTAAAATTATCTTAAGTGAATAACAAATCAAGTAAAAAAATGTAAAAAAAGAAACTATTAAAAAAAATTTAATCATCTCTTGTTTTCCCCCAATAAAAATAAAGAAATTAAAATAATTAAAACATAAACATATTTGGTATCGCTGCAACTGTAAAAGTCTATCAAAATATAAAATTAATTAACCCATACGATACAAGCCATCACATGAGAGAATCAAAACGGCAGTTTTTCGGTCACCACTCATCCAAAAAAAATACAATAAAAAAGGTTAAAATGTCATATGTATTCCAAATTTATATCAACAAAGCAGTCATCTCGCCACATGAAAAAAGCCCTCACACAACTCAATCAGCAGAAAAATAAAAATGTCACAGTTCTTGGAAAATGTGGACACAAACCCCAAAAAATTTATTTCTGCAAACTTCTGTTTTGTTTTCACCACTTTCAAAAATCCAAGCAAGTTTAGTATTGATATAATCATACTGACCTAGCAAATTATGTTTTAGAGTTATTTTTGGTTTATTTTTACCACAGAATGAACAGTTTAAAAAATTATTCAAAACTGCAACTTATCCCAGAAAAATCAAGGCCCTAATACAACTATACTGATAGAAGGCTAAAAAGAAAGTTACAGCTCTTAAAAGAAGGGGAGGAACATACGAAAGCAGAAAGGAAAAATCGCATAATCCTTAAGGGGGCTAAATGTTTTCATTAAATTGTGCAAGTTGTTATGATTACATGAGATACCAAATTTGTCATTGTTATTTACTGGTTTGTGACAATTATTTTTAAGCAGTATGTCAAGAAATTACATTACTGTAATTGTTTTTCCTTTTTTTTTTATTTTCTAGGGGAAAAAAATCAGATTTTTATTGCATCAGTAATATAAAGATGTTTCTCTATATTCTGGAAAGCTATGCCTGTAAAAAAGAACAAAAATATCAGACTGCCATACCTGCTAAAGGGTCAATCTGCCATGCTAGAGGTTGTGAGCATGGCAAACCACATGGCTGCTATCGGGTCCATGAGCTGGGGGATCCACGTGCCAAGTGGTATTGCTCCCCAACTGTTGTTACCATTTCACCAGTATCTACATCATTAGGATGCAAATACCATTGAACAGAATGGTGTAACAGGGAGCTATCGGTTACCTGCTCAACCATTCATCCTGTGAGTCTAAGACTCTACATAGAATGGAGCATCACATAGGGGAAACAGTCAGAAGTGAGCAGTATTATTTTAAAATGTCGGTATTTGTGAGGAGCGGTCGGGACAATGATACTGTGTGAAGGGTTGAGGGAGCCAAGATACTGAGTTGAGGACTATCTATCGGGGCCAAAAAACTGTGTATGTGGGGCTATGGGGACAATCATACTGAGTGTGAGGTCTTTGGGGCCATCAAACTATGGGGCCATCATATTGTTTGGGGGACCGTAAGAGAATAATACTGAGTGAGGAACTATGGGGACATCATACTGAGTGAAGCCAACATACTATGTGAGGGGACTGTGTGGGGCTATCATCCTTAGTGGGGAACTATGAGAGCCATCATATTGATTAGGGGATGTGGGTGTTGTAATACAAAGTGGGGGACTGTGGGGTCATCATACTATGTAGGTAGTACTGTGTGGGGCCATCATAATGAGTGGGGGACTGTAGGGTTCATCATACTGAATGGAGAGTCATGTGGGCCATCATACTGAGTGAGGGAATGTAATGTCCATCATACTAAGAGGGGGGGCTGTAGGATCATCATATTGTGTGGGGACATAATAATGTGTGAGAGGCTATGTAGGAATCATACTGCAGAGGCTATCATACTATGTAAGGAGAACTGTGGGGACATGATACTGTGTGGAGGGCTGTGGGGGCCATTATACTGAGTGGGGGACGGAGGTTCATCATACTTTGTGGGGACATCATACTGTGTAGGGGAGCTATAAGTGTTAGAACCTTGCTCTTAGGTTTTTTCCTTTGCTGGTCACATGACCTTGTTGGCCTATTTAATCCTGCTCCGCCCTTCTGGCTTTGCTGGACTTCATTGTATAACTACTTTCTAGCTAGCCTGTGCTCTGTATCTAACTCTGTTAGTTTGCTTGGTCTACGGACCTCTATGTTCTATATATTTTGTTTGTTTGTCTGTCTGCTACTATTTCTGTTAGGAGGTGTCCCATTTTCCTCCCAGTCCTCAGTACTTGTAGGGATTCCTTCCCCACATCTATAGGTCTCCGTACAGACTAGCTTAGGACTTTAGCAGGTCTGATCGCAGGATCAGGTTCCCTGTTACATCGTAGGGATTCAGCTGAGTTCTATCGTAGGGACAGATCTCCTCTCTTTCCTTAGCTCTGGTAGCAGAACATAACAGTAAGTCCAGCCTGCAAATTCTCTAAGGAAAGATTTTTCTGTTCCATCATGGTGTCGGTTCAGGATTTGGCTCATCGCCTGCAGGGACTCTCTCTGGAGGTGGCCGAGCTCCGTCAGCACGTGAGTAACTGTCCTGGAGCACATTTCTTGGAGCCTAAGGTATGTTTGCCGGATTTATTTTTTGGTGAACACCGAGAATTTTTTTCATTTAAAAATGCTTGCTTATTGTATTTTCGTTTGAGACCCAAGTCCTCTGGGGATGAATCCCAGTGCATAGGGTTCATAATGTCACTTTTGCGCAAAGAGCCTCAGGAGTGGGCCTTTTCTTTGCAACCTAGTGATACATGCTTCAGATCAGTGGATAGTTTTTTTTCTGCTTTGGGACTATTATATGATGATCCTGACCGTGTCGCATCAGTTGAGACTGAGTTGAGACGTTTGAAACAGGGATCAGGTAATGTGGAAAAATATTGTACTCATTTCCGTCGTTGGGCTACTCAAACAGGGTGGAACGATTCTGCTCTGAAAAGTCTATTTCTTGCTGGGCTCAATGAAAGGGTTAAAGACCTGCTAATTGCTTATCCTACACCTGAAGATTTGCAACAGGCTATGCAATTAGCTATACGGGTGGATAGGAGACTGCGTGCAAGGGTTAATGAGAGCAAATCCTCTGCTATGTCAGTTTCTGGTTATGAGAATGTGTGTACTAACAGTGGTGAACCGATGGAGATTGGATCGGTGGCACCTCGCTCTCAAGAAAAAGACCGTAGATTTTTTGAAGGCTTGTGTTTCTATTGCGGAAAATCTGGTCATTTGATTAAAGGCTGTGAGCTTCGTATGAAGAAAGAAAAAAAAATGGTCAGTCATGCCCGTATTGCCTGTTTAAATTCCAAGGGTGTATTTTTAGCTGCTTCCACGATTGCTCAGGAAAAATTAATGGAATTTCGGGTGTTTGTTGATTGTGGGTCTACTCTGAATGTAATTGATGGGGGATTCTTGGAAAGACTCAATTTAAAACCCGAACCTTTATCATCCCCCATTGCTGTGGTTTCTGTGGATGGTTCCCCTTTGAAGAATATTACTCTCAAGGTCTGTGAATTTCCTCTCACTATTAATGGTGTTCACCATGAGAAATTGGATTTGGTAGTTTTGAATAACTTGCCTTCTCCAGTAATATTGGGATTGCCCTGGTTAAAATTTCACTATCCTGTACTGGATTGGTCTACCAGTGAAATTAAATCCTGGAACCATAAATGTTATGACAAGTGTTGTAACGGGCGTATTGCAGCTTTGGATAGGGGAGAATTGCCTGTTCCTATTCAGGATTTTTGGAGAGTTTTTTCTGAGAAGGAATCGCAGGTTTTGCCTCCCCATAGAGACTATGATTGTTCTATTGAATTTGTCCCTGGAGCGACTCTTCCTAAAAGTCGTTTATTTAACCTTACTATTCCTGAGAGGAAGGCTTTGGAGGAATACATACAGACAAGTTTGGCCGCCGGTCACATTAGGCCTTCTAAGTCTCCTGTGGCGGTTGGATTTTTTTTTGTAAAAAAAAAGGACGGCGGTTTACGTCCTTGTCTGGATTTTCGTGAGATTAACAAAATTACTGTACGCAATCCTTACCCACTGCCATTGATTCCTGATCTGTTTAACCAGTTAATGGGGGCCAAGTGGTTCTCTAAAATTGACCTTAAGGGGGCATACAATCTGTTGCGCATGAAGGAGGGTGACGAATGGAAGACTGCTTTTAACACTCCTGTGGGTCATTTTGAGAATCTGGTTATGCCTTTTGGTCTTACTAATGCTCCTGCATTTTTTCAGAATCTTATTAATGACATCCTTAGACCTTTGATCGGCAAAAATGTGGTTGTGTATTTGGATGACATTTTGATTTATTCGCCGGATCTGGAGTCTCATTGGCGGAGCGTACGTGAGGTATTACAGTTATTAATGGACAATTCGCTTTTTGCTAAGCTGGAGAAATGTGAGTTCGCTGTACAGAGAATTAGTTTTTTGGGTTACATTATCTCCAGCGAAGGTTTTGAGATGGACCCGGTTAAAGTTCAAGCTGTACAGGAATGGCCTAGGCCTATTGGTTTCGCCAATTATTACAGAAAATTCATAAAAAATTTTTCTAGTATTGTCAAACCTCTGACCGATCTCACCAGGAAAGGTGCTGATGCGGTTCAGTGGTCTTCTGAGGCCATTGAAGCTTTTGTGTATCTCAAGGAGAGGTTCACCTCTGCTCCCATCCTTATGCAGCCTGATGTGACTAAGCCGTTTTTGGTTGAGGTTGATGCTTCCTCTGTGGGGGTTGGTGCAGTATTGTCTCAGGATAACGGGGATGGATTACATCCCTGTGCCTTTTTTTCAAAAAAATTTTCGGAGACTGAACTGAATTACGATATTGGTAATCGGGAATTATTGGCTATTAAACTCGCATTTGAACACTGGCGCCACTTCTTGGAAGGTGCGGAATTTCCCGTTCAGGTTCTTACGGATCATAAAAATCTGATATATCTTGATGCTGCCAAGTGCCTGAATGCCCGTCAGGCTAGATGGGCACTGTTTTTCTCGCGGTTTAATTTCTCCGTTACTTACATCCCTGGTACTAAGAATGTTAAGGCGGATGCCTTGTCTCGCAGTTTTTCTCCCATAGTCGGTGCTGAGAAAGAGGAGAACATTTTACAAGAAGGTGTTGTGATAGCTGCTTTGGACTCCGTTTTGGAAGATGAGATTCTTAAAGCACAGGAGAATGCCCCATCTAACACTCCTCATGGGAGGTTGTTTGTGCCTGGGACCTTTAGGAGAGATTTGTTTGTTGAGTGTCACGAGTCTCGGTTGGCAGGTCATCCCGGAATCTCTGAGACCAAGAGACTGGTGGGTCGCAGTTTTTGGTGGCCTGGATGGCAGAAGGAGGTCATTAAGTGGGTGCGTCAATGTACTATATGTGCTAGATCTAAGTCCTCACATACTCCTGCTGCGGGGTTGCTTTGTCCTTTGGAGGTTCCCAGTGCTCCTTGGACACATTTGGCTATGGACTTTATAACTCACCTTCCCCCCTCTGAGGGTTTTACTGTCATCTGGGTGGTCGTGGACCGTTTTAGCAAGATGTGTCACTTGGTTCCCTTCGTCAAACTGCCCTGCGCTAAAACTCTCGCTAAGGCCTTTGTCAAGGAAATTGTCAGACTTCATGGCGTTCCTACTGACATTGTTTCTGATAGGGGTCCTCAGTTCGTGGCTCGTTTTTGGCGTGCCTTTTGTGACAGGTTGGGAGTTCATTTGTCGTTCTCGTCCGGATATCATCCTGAATCTAATGGCCAGACAGAAAGGAAAAACCAGGATGTTGAGCAGTTCTTGCGTTGTTTTGTGGCAGACAATCAAGAGGGGTGGTCTGAGTTTCTGCCACTTGCTGAATTTGCTCTGAACAATCATACATCTTCTTCTGCTGGTTGTTCGCCTTTTTTTTGTTGTTCTGGGAGACATCCGTCGTTTGGGTCGTTCTCCAAGTTGGGATCTGCCGTGCCTGAGGAGGAGAATTTTTCCGGTGATTTGGAGAGAGTTTGGACGGATGTGCGTGGTAATCTTCAGGAGGCCAACAGAAAATCTAAAGACTACTTTGATAGGAAACGACAGGAGGTTTTGTTCGCTGTTGGTGACATGGTTTGGTTGTCCTCTAGGAATCTGCGGTTGAGGATTCCTTCTAAGAAATTGGGTCCCAAGTTTGTAGGGCCCTTTAAGGTGCTTCAGGTTGTCAACCAATCTGCTGTTAGGTTGGAGGTTCCTACCTCCTGGAGAATTAATCCGGTATTTCATGTCTCTCTGTTAAAAAAAGCTGTTGTGTCGGATGGTGACGCCTCTGCCTCTGTTCCTCCGGTGGTGGAGGACGGGGAATATGAAATTTCTCGCATCCTTAACTCTAGACGGTATAGAGGTAGTTTGCAGTATCTTGTGGCCTGGAAAGGTTTCGGACCCGAGGATAACTCTTGGGTGAGGTCAGATGATGTTTCCGCGTCCAGACTTATCAGAGCGTTTCACAGGAGATTTCCTGATAAGCCTGGTCCTAGGGGATCCGGAGGATCCTCTTAGAAGGGGGGGTACTGTTAGAACCTTGCTCTTAGGTTTTTTCCTTTGCTGGTCACATGACCTTGTTGGCCTATTTAATCCTGCTCCGCCCTTCTGGCTCTGCTGGACTTCATTGTATAACTACTTTCTAGCTAGCCTGTGCTCTGTATCTAACTCTGTTAGTTTGCTTGGTATACGGACCTCTATGTTCTATATATTTTGTTTGTTCGTCTGTCTGCTACTATTTCTGTTAGGAGGTGTCCCATTTTCCTCCCAGTCCTTAGTACTTGTAGGGATTCCTTCCCCACATCTATAGGTCTCCGTACAGACTAGCTTAGGACTTTAGCAGGTCTGATCGCAGGATCAGGTTCCCTGTTACATCGTAGGGATTCAGCTGAGTTCTATCGTAGGGACAGATCTCCTCTCTTTCCTTAGCTCTGGTAGCAGAACATAACAATAAGGGTATATAAGTATATTATACTGTGTGTGGGTGACTGTGGAGTCCATGATACTGTGTGTGTGTGTGTGTGTGTGTATGTGTGTGGAGTTGTGGGGGTTATGATACAGTTTGGGGGCTCTTGGGGTCAACATACTGTGTGGGGACTCTGGGTACATCCTACTTTGTGTGGTGGGCTGTGGCGGCCATGGTACTGTGTGAGGAAACTATGGGGACATAATGCCAAGTGGGGAGCTCTTTAGGGGTATCATACTGTGGGAGGCATCATATTGTGTTGTTGACACTGTGGCAGCATCATATTTTACTGTTGGGGTTATCATACTGTGCATGTGGGGTGTACTGTGGGGCCAAATTAAGTGGGGGAATTCACTGTGGGCATATCATATTGTGTGACGGGGGGTCAGTGTTATGGGCTTGAAACTTGTATTTTAGTGGGCATAATTACTGTGTACTGTATGTCTGTCTCCCTGTTTTTAAAAAGTTGGGACGTATGATCCTGTCTACTGCGGCAAATATTTTTTGCAAGTTCTGGGGAGAGGTGTGAGACCAAAATAGAACTTCTGCTTTGGGCCAGTGATTTTTATGTATGCCTCTGGTTGTACGATTCAATCCTAGTCTTCCCTTCAATAAAAAAAAAAATAATTAACTTCATATGAAAGCAATCTATTGAGTACATATAAATGCTGGGGCCCATTCCCCTAGTACACCTAGTCAGGAGAGACGTGGAGAAAACAGACAAACACTAAGATATATGAAGTATGGCTGGGTCCCCTAGCCTTAATGGCGCTGTGCAGTTAAACCAGCTACAAACACAGCATGTCCACCCCTGGCTAGAGAGGTATTAGGCTCATAAATTAGCTTTCAATGAAACTACTTTTCCAAGTAGAAAAGATATTACCATTTGTTATGTGGATATATCTTTACTTCGACGTTTACAAACATTTGTAAAAAAATGAGTCATTCTAATGAACTCTAATTCAAGTGTGGTACTGTCATAGGATGCCTCCATTATAACTAGTCACTTCATTTCTTCTCTCTCAAATTCTCTACAATGTATTATTTATTTATTTAGCACCATTAATTCCATAGTGCTTTACAGACATGATCATCGCTGTTCCCATTGTTTCACCACTGGACATTTGAGCACTGGAAACATGTTCTGGGACATGATGCTTTATGGTTCTCTATCTGACAGTCTGATTGATGAGTTTGGGTTCAGCAAATGCCAGAAGAATGTTACCTATCTGACTGCATTGTGCCAACTGTGATGTTTGATTGAGGAGGAGTAATGCTATTGAGTTATTTAGGGGTTGGGCTAAGTCCTTAGTTATAGTTTGTTAGATTGAGGAGAGAACAAGACTAGAAAGTTATTGTGCATTTATTTTCTTTAATATTTTCTACAAATCTTTCTAAATTCTAAATAGTGATAAAAATCCATATACAAATATATTTTGGATTGACTGAACAGAAATATATCAAAATTGGTACAAAAATTTGGAAATCTATAAATTAAAAAATGGAAAAAAAAATCCATTTCCCTTTTTTTCTGGAGATTGTGAAATATACAATTGTGTCTGTCAGCAAAAGTTGTGTGCAATTGGGAAGCCTACTGCACTTTTCTGATGAGTTTTTACAGACCCATCAACATCCTATTTATTTCTAATCTTTAGTTTGTTAACATTTCAACATATTTTTTTCAAATACCAACACATAAAAAAATAAAAACACAGCACACGTCACTCAAGAACAAAAAAACTAATTACAGATTACAGCTTAAAATATTCCTTTCGCAACAAATGAGAAAAACAGAGGCTATTTCAGCCATTTATAGTTGTTGTAAAATACATACGAGAACACAAACTAAAAGTACAAAATCACAGGAGACGAAACAGTTGGCATTCAGTTAACAATCGTGTTTTTGGGGGTGGAGGTTTAGCTTACTTTGTTATCATAAGGTAAGACATTTACTAGTCTGCTGGTATTAAGTACAAAGACAAGAAGAACGTCGACATTTTTGATCCTCAAAAGGTGACTGCTGGGTTTATGTTTTCTGCTCACCCACTCTTCCTCTCAGTGTGCATGTACGGTACATTAAAATATGTCAAAAAGAAAGACAATTGCTGTCAAATATGTTTCAGTTAAAAGTCAAAAATTTCCAGCTGCTTTGGCGCCAAAGAGAATGCAATCTCACTAACAAAGTGTACCATGTTTCTATATGGATAAAAGTTCAGATCCTCATTAAAGTAGAAACAAACACTCAAAATAGGAACAAGTGACAGCTAGAAAAATGCACTCTATTCAGTTTCCGACCCTCACAAGCAGCTTAGAAATTGAGTACATAGTTAGAAGGCTCTCAAACAGTAATGAACAAAACATAATGATATGGAATGTATGCATCTGCAATACACTGAATATTTCTATTATAAGAACCTTGAGAATAATAGTTCCAAAAGCACAAATAAATCAAACAGTTGATGTTCTCTTGCAAAACCTCAATTATGTCCTCTGAGAAACTTCATGTTTGATGAAAGATGAAAACCAACAGAAAATACATAGACAAAATAGAAACATTACAGTACAGACATTAAAGTATTCTCTGTTATAGGTTGTTTTCTGCATTGTAGCTTTCTGAATCAGATGCTAAGGATTAAATAATGAACGGAGCGTTCTCTGAAATTTCTGTCTAGCTGTTAAAAACATTACATACAAGCAAACAACGAACCATAATGGCTTAGTTTGCTTTGCCGCCAGAGATAGAACATGAATCTGAAGGAACAATGCGAAGAAGAAAAATAATAATAATGTAAACTCAGGCCAAGTTCTATGGAAAGTTCTTGTTTTTAATGAAAAGTAACATAACTTGACGGCAGTCTAAAGCCTAATAAACGAAAAGTTTAGCTTGTTTCCAAATATCACATCTTGAAGAAGCCACAGATTTACATGGAAAAATGTTTGCTTTCCTTTTATTTATTTATTTGAACAAAAAATTAGAGTTTCTGAATAATATGATTTTACATTTTGCTAGTAAGGTGTATATACTACTGTATTCTTCTTAAAAACTCTTAAGAACTTTGGCAAGTGCGGCATAATGTATTATATATAGTTCCTCTTGAAGCTGACAAAAGTTGCAGATATGTTCTTGTTCTGTTACGAATGTGGTTACTAAAAAAGTATAAATGAATATATTTATTTTTTATAGGTCCGTTCATGTTGCAAACCACCACTGCCTATATTAATCCATGGGAGAGCAAGTTTACTTGCCTGCCTGTTTCTAAACTTGCTCAGAAAACTGTTCAACTTGTAATATAAACATCCGTCTGATGGAACTTTGCAGCGGCCACTGATAAGCACCTCAGCCTATGTAGCATAAGAATGTCATGTGAACCGCAGCAGACACAGCTGGAACGGTGCTGGTCTGGGAGATGGGTTTATGAGTTTTTATTTTCCATGGGACATTTTAGCATTTAAGGGGAACCTGTCACTTAAAAAAAAATTATATTAACCTGCAGATAAGGGGTTAATCTGCAGATTAATAGCATTCTGAACCTGCCCCATGCCCACACTGAGATCCCCGCTGCCGTTAGGAAATTAACTTTATTCTTCGGAGCAGCATTCGGGTTTCAGTCACAGAGGTGACGCCAGCATGACTTCAGTCATCACTCTGTGTGTAAGGAGTAGCGACTATCACTGCACCCATGGCACTGACTGACAGCAGCTCAGCTTTAGAGTGGACTGTCAGTTCCGGTGGCCTGGTTACAGCCGCCACTCACTATACAATGAGCGGTGACTGAACCCACACCAGCGCCAACCCCGTGACTGAAATCTGAGTGCTACTTGGGGAATAAAGTTAATTTCCTCCAGGCAGCGGGGGTCTAAGTGCAGGCACTGGGTAGGTGCAGGTTAACAGCATTTTTTTCAGGTGACGGATTCTTTTTAAAGCAAAACTGTCAGCACGATTTTCTAAGTAAACTACAGGCGGTGTCATGTTGGGGTTGCTGCACTGATTAATATGATACCTGAGGTCAAGAAATCCGTCTTGTGGTTCTTGTGTAATCAGTGTTTGCAATGCTCCGCGGCGGGACTGTAGGCAGGGTCTTATCCTGGTGCTCTAGGCCAGATCAGCAAGAAAAGACCTGCCCACAGGCCCGCCTGTATCTCTCTCTCTGGCTCTCTCTATGATGAGGAACCTATTTGTGCTTCGGCCTGAAATTTGACTTTTCACAATTTCAGCACCATCTCCACCAATTCCCAAACTAAAAATTCCCCATCCTGCTTGCACCTTTAGTATGTGAAAGTGACCTCAATACTTCACAAATTGTGTCATTACTATAATTACTTGGTCCCCTCAAAAAATTATATAGAGCGTGCCACATAGAGAGGGCCTTTAAATGTAATAGTGTCTCATAGAAAGTTATAATGCCCATATGCAACTTTGAAGGTTATAGTGCCCCTTTTAAGTAACAACAACCCCAAAAATCCCTTTAATGTATACAGGAAGTTGTAGGGGCATCATAGTATATATACTGAGTAGTGTTGACCATTACATAGTGCATGGGGAGCTGTGTTGGCATTATACTTTATATAGGGAACTGTGGAGGCATTATATTATATATAAAGAGCTGTGGGGGAATCATACTCTGTATAGAGAGCTGTGTGGGCAATCATACTTTGTATAGGGGGCATCATAATGTATATAGGGAGCTGTGGGGCCATCATACTGTATATAGGGAGTTGTTGGGTCATCATAGTGTATATTGGAAGCAGCAGAGGCCATGATACTGTATATAGGGAGTTGTGTGGTCATTATATTGTTTACAGTGTGTTGTGGGGGCATCATACTGTATACATGGACCTGTTGAGACCATCATACTGTGTATAGGTGCTGTGGGGGAATCCCACTTTATATAAGAAGCTGTGGGGGCCATCATACTGAATATTAGCAGCTGTGGGGTTATCAAACTATATATTGGGAACTATGGATCCATCATATTATATTTTGGGCATTTTGGGGGCCATCATACTGTATATAGGTAGGTGTGGAGACATAATACTTTATATATGGAGAGGTGGGGCCATCATATTGTGTTTAGGGAGCCGTGGGAGAATCATTCTGTACATAGGGGCTGTTGAAGAATGATACTGGATATAATGAGTTGGGGGGACCATCATACTGTATGTAGAGGGTTCTGGGTATTTGACACTGTATATAGCGAGCTGTGAGGGTCTCATGTTGTATAGCGGGAAGTGTAGGAGTATCATATTGTTTATAGGGACCTGTGGGACTATCATACTGTGTGTAGGGGCTATGGAGACATCATACTATATATAGGGAGCTGTAGGGTCATCTTACTGTGAATAAGGAGATGTGAGGGCTATTGCACTGTATATAGATAGCTGTGGGGAAATAATACTGTATATCATGTAGGAAGCTGTGGGAGCATCATATTGTACATAGGGAGCTGTGTGAGAATAATACTGTGTATAGGGTGCTGTGAAACTATCATACTTTATATTGGGAGGTATAGGGGTGTCATATTATATATAGGGAGCTGTGGGTGCCATCATACAATGGCTGTGAGGACATCATACTGTATATTGGGATCTGTGAGTTTAACATATTGTATATAAGGAGATGTGGGAGCATCATACTGCATATGGAGAGCTGGGAGGGCCTTTATACTGTATATATGGAGCTATGGAGCCATCATACTATGTATAGGGAGCTGTGTTTGTTATAATGCATATAGGAGCTGTAAAGACCATCATAGTGTGTATAGGGACCTGTTGGGGCTATCATACTAGGGAGTCATGGGAGTATCATACCGCGTCATTTTTTTCATAGACTGTACAATATCTTCAGAAATAAATGGAAATATACCGAAGTTATATCCTCAGTATTTTTTAATTAGTGGTCCAAAGTAATGCAACAATAAAACATTGTTTTTCAACTTTCATCTTGCAATTTCAAAGAAAAAACAGAATAAGCAGCATGTGCAGCAATAAAGGCACCCCTAATTAATACTTTGTTGCACATCCTTTGGCATAGCTGACAGCCTCCAAATGTTTCTTGTAGCCATCTATAAGCTTCTTGCACTTCTTAGCTGGAATTTTCTCCCACTCTTCCTTTGCAGTTTGTTCAAGCTCTTGGATGTTTGCAGTGTTCAGCTCACGCCAGATTACAGCTCACCCCAAATATTTTCAATGGGATTGAGGGCAGGACTCATTGCTGGCCATTTTAACACAGTCCATTTTTTCTTTTTCAACCATTCCTGTGTACTTTTGGATGTGTGCTTTGGGTCATTGTCTTGCTGGAGGACCCATGGTCTTCGACTCAAACAAAGTTTTCTTACACTGGGTAGGACATTTCACTCTAAAATTTCTTGATAATTTTCTGATTTCATGATTCCTGTGATACAGTCAAGGCCTCCTGTACCAGTTGCAGCTAAGCAACCCAACAGCATTATGGATCCTCCACCATGCTTAAATGTTGGCAAGGTGTTCTTTTCCTTATAAGTTTCATTGCATCGTCCGTAAACAAACTGTTGCTTTGCATGCCAAAAAGCTCTATTTTTGTTTTATATGTCCACAGAACATTTTCCCAGAAGGATTGTGGTTTGTAAAGGTACTATTTGGCAAAGATCAATCATTATTTTTTATGTCTTTTCTTTAGCAGTGGTTTTTCCATGGCCTTTGCCCATAAAGCTCTGCTTGGTTTAGTGTGCAGCGCATGGTATTTGTTGAAACCAGGACTCCAGATTGTTACAGGTTAGCCTTCAGGTCTTTGGTTGTTTGACGTGGTGTTTCTTCCACCACTCGCACCAATCTTTGAAGACATCTCTTGTCAATTTTCCTCACATCCAGGAAGGTTTTTGACAGTTCCATGCTTGGCAAGCTTCTTAATAGCATTGCGCTCTGTTGAAACTGGGATATCAAGGTCTTTGGAGATGGCCTTATACCCTTTGGAAGTCTTGTGTTTGCTAATAATAGCAGTTTTGATGTCCTCAGATAGCTCCTTTGTCTTCATCATTGTGACAAAGGAACAGGGCCTACCATGTGGCTTTTTAAAACACTGAAGTCATCATTCATTGGCTAATTCATGTCACATGGGCACTGACAATTAATCACAGGTGAATCTCCAAGTCTGTGGAAAAAAAAATTGATTAAAGTGCTTTTCTCTGCAATCAGACCATCAGGGCCATACAGGTATGTATAGATTTACTTTTTAATACCCTGTATGGCCATAGTAGAAGTCTGATATTGCCCAGGGGGGTGACAGATTCCCTTTAAAGACCAAGCCAAATTTTACAATTCTGACCAGCATCACTTTATAAGGTAATAACTCTGGAACGCTTCAACGGATCCCTCTGATTTTGAGATTGTTTTTTGGAACATATTGTACTTCATGATAGTGGTAAAATTTATTCGATATAACTTGCGTTTACTTGTGAAAAAAACTGAAAATTTTGCAATTTTCAAACTTTGAATTCTTATGCCCTTAAATCAGAGAATTATGTCACACAAAATAGTTAATAAATAACATTTCCCACATGTCTACTTTACATCAGCACAATTTTTGAAACAATTTTTTTTTTGTTAGGAAGTTATAAGGGTTAAAGGGTTAAAAGTTGACCAGCGATTTCTCATTTTTCCAACAAAATTTACAAAAACATTTTTAGGGACTACATTCCCCCACAAGTGACCCCATTTTGGAAACTAGACCCCTCAGGAAACTTATCTAGATGTGGGGTGAGCACCTTGAACAGCTAGGTGTTTCACAGAAGTTTATAATGTAGAGCCGTGAAATTAAGAAAACATGAGAAATGGACCTCAAATGTTGTTGTGCAATTTCTCCTTACTACGCTGATACCCCTATGTGGGGTAAAACTACTGTTTGGGCCCACGGCAGGGTTTGTAAGGGAAGGAGCACCGTTTGACTTTCTGAATGCAAAAATGGCTGGAATTGAGAGCGAACTCCATGTTGCATTTGGAAAGCCCCTGATGTGCCTAAACAGTGGAAACCCCCACAAGTGACCACATTTTCGAAACTAGACTCCTCAGGGAACTTATCTAGATGTGTGGTGAGCATCTTGTACCACCAGGTGCTTCACAGAAGTTTATAACGTAGAGCCATGAAATTAAGAAATCCAATTTTTTTCCACAAAAATGTACTTTTAGCCCCAATTGTTTTATTTTTACAAGGGTAACAGGAGAAAATGTACCCCAAAATTTATTGTGCAATTTCTCCTTACTACGCTGATACCCCTATGTGGGGTAAAACTACTGTTTGTGCTCACGCCAGGGTTTGGAAGGGAAGGCGCACCGTTTGCCTTTTTGAATGCAAAAATGGCTGGAATCGAGAGCAGACGCCATGTTGCATTTGGAGAGCCCCTGATGTGCCTAAACAGTGGAAACCCCCCACAAATGACCCCATTTTAGAAACTAGACCCCTCAGGGAACTTATCTATATGTGTGATGAGCACCTTGAACCGCCAGGTGCTTCACAGAAGTTTATAATGTAGAGCCATGAAATTAAGAAATCAATTTTTTTTTTACAAAAATGTACTTTTAGCCCCAATTTTTTTATTTTCACAAGGGTAACAGGAGAAAATGGGCCCCAAAATTTGTTGTGCAATTGCTCCTGAGTACAGACATACCCCATATGTAGGAGAAAACTATTGATTGGGCGCACGGCAGGGCTTGGAAAGGAAGGAGTGACGTTTGGAACGCAAACTTTGATGGAATAGTCTGCGGGTGTCATGTCGCGTTTGGAGAGCCCTGATGTGCTTAAACAGTGGAAAACCCTGACAAGTTAACCCATTTTGGAAACTACACCCCCCCAAGGATTTTATCCAAGGGTATAGTGAGCATTTTGAACCCACAGATACTACACAGAATTTGATAACATTAGGTTGTCATATTGAAAATGTTCATTTTTTTCATGAAAATGTAGTTTTAGCCGCAAATTTATAATTTTTACAATGAATAAAAGGAGAAAACGGACTCCATAATTTGTTATCCTAATTCTCCCAAATGCGATGATGCCCCATATGTCATCATAAAGTACTGTTAGGCCACATATCAGGGCTGAGAAGGAAGAAGTACTATTTGGCTTTTGGAGCATACATTTTGGTAGAATAGTTTGTGGGTGACTTTTACGGAGCTCAAAGGTGCCAGAACAGCAGAAATCTACGACTGCAGTGATTATTATGTATATCCACGTCAGGCTTTATTCTAGAGAATTCCAAATATGCCAGTTTTGTGCCCATACATTGTGCCCCCATAAAGTGTAGTGCCACAATAAAAGATCATTTTCATGCATGATAATGCCCCATCTCATGCTGCACATAACACATCTGCATCTCTGGCTGCTATGGGCATAAAAGGGGACAAACTTATGGTGTGGCACCCATGCTCCCCTGACCTCAACCCCATTGAGAACCTCTGGAGCATCATCAAAAGGAGTGTCTATGATGGCGGGAGGCAGTTCACATCTAAGCAACAGCTCTGGGAGGGTATTCTGTCCTCATGCAAAACAATTAAAGCAGAAACCATCCAAAACCTGACAAATTCAATGGACGAGAGAGTTCAGAAGCTCCTTTCGAACAAGGGGTCCTATGTGCAAATGTAACATCACCTAGAATAAAGTTTTGAGTTGAGAACTGTTTGATTTCAGTTTGTAATAACATGCTAATGCTTATAATTTCAAAAATGACCATTTTTTGTTCTTTATTAAAATGAAAAGGTTGAAAACTCTGCTGTGCATAATAATTTGGAACATGCATTTTGAGTGCAGTTTGAGTTTTTTATTTTTTTAAAAATATACTGTTATCAGGCAGTTTGTACAAAAACCTTTCAATTGTACTCTTATAGTTATTTGACTGGAAAATTACAATGACTGCAATTCATATAGGTAATTTGGGAAAATCTGAGAAAAATTATTTGCATAATAATTTGGAACACAGTGTAATGTACCCCCCCCCCATGGTCCTCTATACAAATATAATGCACCCTCCATGGTCCTCCACACAATATAATGCACCCACTATGATCTTCCATACAGTATAATGCACCTCCATGGTCCTCCACACAGAATAATGTGCCCACCATGATCCTCCATACAGTATAATGCACCCCCTTGGTCCTCCATACAGTATAATGCACCCCCATGGTCCTCCATACAGTATAATGCACCCCTAAGGTCCTCCATACAGTATAATGCACCCCCATGGTCCTCCATACAGTATAATGCACCCCCCCATGGTCCTTCATGCAGTATAATGAACCCCATGGTCCGCCATGCAGTATAATGCAACTCAATGGTCCTCCACACAGTATGATGCATCCCCATGGTCCTTTATACAGTATAATGCACCCCCCATGGTTCTCCACACAGTATAATGTACCCCCCATGGGCCTCCATACAGCATAATGCACCCCCATGGTCCTCCATACAGCATAATGCACCCCCATGGTCCTCCACACAGTATAATGCACCCCCATGGTCCTCCATACAGTATAATGCACCCCACTTGGTCTTGCATACAGTATAATGCACCCCCATGGTCCTCTATACAGTATAATGCACCCCCATGGTCCTCCATACAGTATAATGCATCCCCCTGGTCCTCCATACAGTATAATGCACCCCCATGGTCCTCCATACAGTATACTGCACTCTATGGTCCTCCACACAATATAATGTGCACCCCCCATGGTCCCCCACACAGTATAATGAACCCCCCCATGGTCCTCCATGCAGTATAATGCATCCCCATGGTCCTCCATACAGTATAATGCACCCCCATGGTCCTCCATACAGTATAATGCACCCCTAAGGTCCTCCATACAGTATAATGCACCCCATGGTCCTCCATACAGTATAGTGCACCCCCCATGGTCCTCCATGCAGTATAATGAACCCCATGGTCCGCCATGCAGTATAATGCATCCCAATGGTCCTCCACACAGTATGATGCATCCCCATGGTCCTTTATACAGTATAATGCACCCCCATGGTCCTCCACACAGTATAATGTACCCACATGGTCCTCCATACAGCATAATGCACCCCCATGGTCCTCCATACAGCATAATGCACCCCCATGGTCCTCCACACAGTATAATGCACCCCCATGTTCCTCCATACAGTATAATGCACCCCCCTTGGTCTTGCATACAGTATAATGCACCCCCATGGTCCTCTATACAGTATAATGCACCCCCCATGGTCCTCCATACAGTACAATGCATCCCCCTGGTCCTCTATACAATATAATGTACCCCCATGGTCCTCCACATAGTATAATCCACCCCCATGGTCCTCCATACAGTATGATGCATCCCCATGGTCCTCCATACAGTATAATGCACCCCCATGGTCCTCCATACAGTACACTGCACTCTATGGTCCTCCACACAATATAATGTGCACCCCCCATGGTCCCCCACACAGTATAATGAACCCCCCCATGGTCCTCCATACAGTTTAATGCATCCCCATGGTCCTCCATACAGTATAATGCACCCCCATGGTCCTCTATTCAATATAATGTACCCTCCATGGTCCTCTATATAATATAATGCACCCCCATGGTCCTCCATACAGTATAATGCACCCCCCATGGTCCTGTATACAGTATAATGTATCCCCCTGGTCCTCTATACAATATAATGCACCCCCATGGTCCTCCTCACAGTATAATGCACCCCCCATGGTCCACCATATAGTATAATGCACCCCCATGGTCCTTCATACAGTATAATGCACCCCCATGGTCCTCTATATAATATAATGCATCCCCATGGTCCTCCACACAGTATAATGCACCCCTATGGTCCTTCATACAGTATAATGCACCCCATGGTCCTCCACACCTTATGATGCACCCCCATGGTCCTCTATACAATTTAATGCACCATCATGGTCCTCCACACAATACAATGCATCCCCATGGTCCTCCACACAATATAATGCACCCCTCATACTGTATTATGGCCACTGGTCACTGATTTAAAAAAAATGCATACAGTACTCACCTCTCCTGGTTCCAGCCAGTGCTACAGTCCCCTCAGCGTGCAGTGAGAAGCGCTGGACCTCTCAGAGCAGTGAGTGCCCTGTAATGACGTCATACGTCGAGGAAGAATGATGTTGATGGAAAAGTCTGCTGATGCTCCCTCCTCCATCATCATTGCTAGCACTTCGCCCCTCCTCCGGCCATCTGCATGAGCAATGATAATGGAGGAGGAAGTGCCAGAAAACGTTTCCATTCCCATCATTCTGTGCAGGCAGGCAGCCGGGCAGTGCGGGTGCTAACAGGCGGAGGCAAGGCCCGATGCGGTGAGGGCCCCCTGCGGTGAAGGCCCGCTGTGGGCCCCACGGCTCACGGGTCCTATAGGAGTGATGTGGCCTGCCGCCATTGGTGCTGCACCACTGCATATATGCACACACACATATATATATATATATATTTATATATATATATATAGTCATGGCCAAAAGTATTGAGAATGAGACAAATAGTAATTTTTCCAAAGTTTACTGCTTCATTTTTTGTAATGGCAATTTGCATATACTCCTGAATGTCAAAGAGTGATCAGCTTAACAGCAATTACTGTACTTGCAAAGTCAATATTTGCCCAGAAAATGAACTTTAACCCCCAAAACACATTTCAACATCATTGCAGTCCTGCCTTAAAAGGAGCAGCTAACATCGTTTTAGTGATTGATCCATTAACACGGGTGTGGGTGTTGATGAGGACAGGGCTGGCGATCAATCAGTCATGATTAAGTAAGAATGACATCACTGGACACTTTAAAAGGAGGCTGGTTCTTGGTATCATTGTTTCTCTTCAGTTAACCATGGTTATCTCTAAAGAAACACGTGCAGCCATCATTGCACTGCACAAAAATGGCCTAACAGGAAAGAGTGTCGCAGCTACAAAGATTGCACCTCAGTCAACAATCTATCGCATCATCAAGAACTTCAAGGAGAGAGCTTCAATTGTTGTCAAAAAGGCTCCAGGATGCCCAAGAAAGACCAGCAAGCGCCAGGACCGTATCTTAAAACTGTTTCAGCTGCGGGATCGGACTGCCAACAGTGCCGAGCTTGCTGAGGAATGGCAGCAGGCTGGTGTGAGTGCTTCTGCACGCACTGTGAGGCGGAGACTCTTTGAGCAAGGGCTGGTTTCAAGGAGGGCAGCAAAGAAGCCACTTCTCTCCAGAAAAAACATCAGGGACCAACTGATATTCTGCAAAAGGTACAGGGATTGGACTGCTGAGGACTGGGTCAAAGTCATTTTCTCTGATGAATCCCCTTTTCGATTGTTTGGGACATCTGTAAAACAGCTTATTCGGAGAAGAAGAGGTGCGCGCTACCACCAGTCTTGTCTCATGCCAACTGTAAAGCATCCTGAAACCATTCATGTGTGGGGTTGCTTCTCAGCCAAGGGAATCGGCTCACTCACAGTCTTGCCTAAAAACACAGCCATGAATAAAGAATGGTACCAGAATGTCCTCCAAGAGCAACTTCTCCCAACCGTCCAAGAGCAGTTTGGCGCCCAACAATGCCTTTTCCAGCATGATGGAGCACCTTGCCATAAAGCAAAGGTGATAACTAAATGGCTCATGGAACAAAACATAGAGATTTTGGGTCCATGGCCTGGAAACTCCCCAGATCTTAATCCCATTGTGAACTTGTGGTCAATCATCAAGAGACGGGTGGACAAACAAAAACCAACAAATTCTGGCAAAATGCAAGCATTGATTATGCAAGAATGGACTGCTATCAGTCAGGATTTGGTCCAAAAGTTGATTGAGAGCATGCCAGGGAGAATTACAGAGGTCTTGAAGAAGAAGGGGCAACACTGCAAATATTGACTTGCTGCATTAACTCATTCTAACTGTCAATATAACCTATTGATACTCATAATATGATTG
The DNA here is from genome assembly GCF_046119375.1 of Phyllobates terribilis. Taxonomy (NCBI): domain Eukaryota; kingdom Metazoa; phylum Chordata; class Amphibia; order Anura; family Dendrobatidae; genus Phyllobates; species Phyllobates terribilis. The sequence continues at coordinate 192,120,797 of NW_027362771.1, read as the reverse complement.
CAATTATATTTCTGTATGTGATATAAACATCAGACAAACACTAATAAAAACCAGAGGCCAGCAGATCATGTGAAAATATAATTTTGGTGTCATTCTCAAAACTTTTGGCCATGACTGTATATATACACACATATGCATAAACATATATGCACACACATATGCATACACATATATGCACACACACACACATATATACACATATATACACACATATATATACACATACTGTATATGCACACACAAATATATATACATATATGCACACACATTACACATGGACTTACCCTCTCTGCAGATGATTCCACATAATTCATTTCTCTCTCGTGCAGCCTCCCATCTCCCAGGGCCCGACTGCAAAGCTGTCTTGCTAATTGCAGGGCTGAAGACAGGAGGGGAGAGCAGAGCTGTGCAATACAGAGCAGGGGAGGCAGAGAGAGCAGGGGCCATGCTGTGATCAGCTGCTCTGCTCTGCTGGAGGCCGGAGCTGGTGGGCGGAGCCTCCTCTCCTGCACTTACAGAGCAGACACTGGCATCGCCTGCGCGCCAGACAGTGCAGCCTGAGGTGAAGAGGTGGGTCCTTCTGACTCTGTGCCACCGAATCCTCTGAAGGTTCTAATAATAATAATAATAATAATCGTTTTATTTATATAGCGCCAACTTATTCTGCAGCGCTTTACAATTCAGACAATTTACAGACATTATCGACATTATCGGCACTGTCCCCATTGGGGCTCACAATCTACATATTCTGAATAAGCCTGGTTGTTCTCAACTGTATCTGCATCCTGAGGATGCAGATACTGTTGAGATTATGATAGGGGGTGGAGGGGTCCCCTGTCTCACGGGCCCCATAGCAGCTGCGTGGGCTGCCACTATGAACGGTACGCCCCTGCTTTAATCGTTTTTTATATTTTGGAGGCACTTTCCATTTCTTCAGATTAGTGGGGGTCAAGGCAGGGGAGTACATAGAAATCATGGGGCCCCATAGCAGAAGCTCTAATTTGGCACCCCTCATCCCCCAATCCTGGTATGCATGGCACCCCTCATCCACCAATCCTGGTATGTAGGGCCCCCTCATCCCCCAATCCTGGTATGTATGGCACCCCTCAACCCCAATCCTAGTATGTATGGCACCCCTCATCCCCCAATCCTGGTATGCGTGGCCTCCCCATCCTCCAATCCTGGTATGTGTGGCTCCCTCATCCCCCAATCCTGGTATGTGTGGCCCCCTCATCCCCCAATCCTGGTATGCATGGCCCAATCACTGCACAGATAAAATAAATAAACACTTATGCTCACCTTCCTTCCTCACCTCTGCTCCAGCGCTGGGTCCTGTCTGCCAGCAGCTCATGTCAGCATCTGAGCAGCACACTCTCTCAGACACTGATGTGAGCTGCCAGCATATTCACTCCTTTCCACGCCGGGACTATGGGCGTGGAGAAGAGTTAATATGCATTCTCTTTAGTAGCGGGCACTGTCAGCAGGAGCCGCAGCTCAGCACTCCTCCGTGCCCGCTACTAAAGAGAACGAATATTAATTCTTCTTCACTCCATGGGAGTGGAGAAGAGGGAATATTAATTTCCTTTTAGCTGCAGTAGCGGCTACCGCATGTGCCCGCTCCTACTCCGCTGCAAACTCCCCCCCCTTAAATACAATACTCGCCTATCCTCCTCGTTCCCCTGCTGCTTCGGGCCCCCTCGGCTCACGGGCCCCATAGCAGTGGCGTGGCCAGCCGCCATTGGTGGTACGCCACTGGGTCAAGGTACTGAGGTCTTTACCGATCACTCAAAAGATGGCTAAAAAGTTTACAGCTCGTAATGGGCACAATTTCTGCCTGAGCGAAACCACAGCATCATATAGATACAGTATAATAGAAAGCTCAGGCAGGGGTTGTGCGTTCCTGCCTCACAAGCGGAACACTTTTTAGCCATCTTTTGAGTTATTAATGGGGGTCTCAGGACATGGACTCCACAAATCTACAGAGTTGGAATGTGATGACAAAATATAAAAAAAATGAAGGGCCCAATGCTTCAATTTGGTTTCACAAATTTGCACAAACATTTCTGATGAACATAAAATGACTTTGGAGGTGTATGTGGAAATGTAATACATCTGCACAAAAATGTTTGACTTTTTAAAAAGTTGTAGTTGTTAAATCAACGGAAAACGTCTGGAAATCACCAAAACCCGCCCACAATGATGAACATAAAAAGAAAAATATTTGAACACATATCAAATAGATAAAAAATTTGAAGAAAAACAATGAGCAAATACCCTGCAGTAAGTAAGTAAATGAATAGTAATAATATATGTTTATAACATAGGGTACTTAGTTGACTCTATTTTAATTAAAAGAGTGTAAAAGCCATCCCACCGCAGCAAGGTGTACCCAATCAGGATGGCCTCTAACTCCAGTATTCCACTTCACAATGTGCCAACGGGCCTCAAAATAGATGGGGCAGTGCAGGACCTAGACCTGACTGTTTCACACATGTCCATGGAAAGCTACATAGACAAAATGCACAACCAAAAAAGGGGGAGCCACACCCCTATATGTACAAAGTACAAGAAACTAAAAACTGAAAAAATGAGCCGCCACACCTGTTAGTATAAATGTAATGCATAGTTGGATATTCCCATTGTGGCCACTTAACATGCAAAACCTAGGATAAAAACATTGAGCAAATAACTGCAGTAAGTAAATAAATAGCAATAGTTAGTGCTGAGTAGAGATGAGCGGTGTTCGACTAGAACTGTTCGCCAATCTCAAATTCGAGCTGTTTTGGGCGGTGTTCGAGTTGTTCGACGAACCCGAACGATTTGCAAAAAATTCGGCTGTTCGAGGTTATGTTCGATAACTGTTCGTGCACCAAAAGCGTGTCCTGCATGTCTGGCGCTATTTAGAGCACCAATCATGCAGGGATTGTCTGCCACTCACTGTAATGCCACAGCCATGGTGGTTGTGGCATTACAGTGATTGCCCAAACCGATGGGAACAGTGCCAACAGTGAAACATGAAAAGCCGGCAATTCAGCAGCGGCATACACCTGTACCCGACAATTTAGAACCGAAAGAATAGAGCTTCACACATAGATTAGATAGATATAAACATGTCAGCCACATATATACGAAGTACAGTGAAAGTGCTGCTTACTGTACTTGTCATTTAGCGTAAAGGATTTATCAAAAAAAATAATAATGTTTTCATGCACCGTCTCTTTAAAAAAGCCGGCCGGCAATTCAGCAGCGGTACCCGACAATTTAGAATAGAAAGAATAGAGAATCACACATAGATTAGATAGATAGAAACATGTCAGTCACATATATATGAAGTACAGTGACAGTGCTGCTTACTGTACTTGTCATTTAGCGTAAAGGATTTATCAAAAAAAATAATAGTGTTTTCATGCACCGTCTCTTTAAAAAAGCCGGCCGGCAATTCAGCAGCGGTACCCGACAATTTATAACAGACAGAATAGAGCTTCACACATAGATTAGATAGATAGAAACATGTCAGTCACATATATATGAAGTACAGTGATAGTGTTGGTTACTGTACTTGTCATTTAGTATTAAAATAAAGGATTTATTATTAAAAAAATTGGCGTGGGGTTCCCCTTAATTTTAGGCTCTAGCGGAGGTTAAGCAGACGGCTGGGGCAGATGTTTGAAGCCTGGGAAGGGGGTAATACCCACGGAGCTTCCCAGGCTACTAATATCAGCCCCCAGCTGAATACATAGCCTTTACTAGCTATTAAAATGGGGGACCCCCCCAAAAAAATGACGTGGGGTCCCCCCTAATTTAATAGCTAGCAAAGGCTAGGCAGACAGCTGGGGGCTGATATTAATAGCCCAGGAAGGGAGCCATGAATATTGGCCCCCTCCCAGGCTAGAAACACCAGCCGTCAGCCGCCCCAGAAATGGCGCATTCATAGGATGCGCCAATTCTGGCACTTAGCCTCGCTCTTCCACGCTGCCCTGGTGCGGTGGCAGGGGGTAATAGGGTTGGGGTTGATGTCAGCTTATAATGCCAGCTGACATCAAGCCCAGGTTAGTAATGGAGAGGCGTCTATAAGACACCCCCATTACTAACCCCATAGTCAAAGTTAAAAAAAACACAAACACCCAGAATAAAGTCCTTTAATTGAAATAAAGACACAATCCTTTATTGTTCTAAATTAAACCATACTTACCGTCACGCCCATTCCAGCTGAAGCCAACGATCTCCTGCAATAAAAGAAAAATAATAAAGCAACCTCATCCTTACCTTTCCATGGTTCCCACGACAGCTTCAGCTCTGCTACATCGAGATGACAGGCTGGACCGCAGCAGAACGCTGCCATCCAGCCTCTCATCCCGCAGACACTGAGAAGCGCAGGCTTGCTTGCGCTGCTCAGCGTCTCTCTGTGACGACATCCAGATGAGCCGAGTTCATGTCCAATGAACTCAGCTCACCTCCTGCACGTCACTGACAGCGTGGGAGAATTCTCCTGCACTCAGCGCTTCAGCGTGAGAATTCTCCCACGCTGAAGCGCTGAGTGCAGGAGAATTTTCCCACGCTGTCAGTGACGTGCATAAGGTGAGCTCATGTCCAATGAACTCAGCTCACCTCCTGCACGTCACTGACAGCGTGGGAGAATTCTCCTGCACTCAGCGCTTCAGTGTGAGAATTCTCCCACGCTGAAGCGCTGAGTGCAGGAGAATTTTCCCACGCTGTCAGTGACGTGCATGAGGTGAGCCGAGTTCATTGGACATTAACTCGGCTGATCTGGATGCCCTCACAGAGAGACACTGTGGAGCGCAAGCAAGCCTGCGCTTCTCAGTGTCTGCGGGATGACAGGCTGGATGGCAGCGTTCTGCTGCGGTCCAGCCTGTCATCTCGATGTAGCAGAGCTGAAGCTGTCATGGGAACCATGGAAAGGTAAGGATGATGTTGCTTTATTATTTTTCTTTTATTTCAGGAGATCGTTGGCTTCAGCTGGAATGGGCGTGATGGTAAGTATGGTTTAATTTAGAACAATAAAGAATTGTGTGTTTATTTCAATTAAAGGACTTTTTTCTGGGTGTTGTGTTTTTTTTAAATACTTTACTAGAAATTCATGGTGGTCATGTCTAATATTGGCGTGACCCCATGAATTTCGGGCTTAGGGCCAGCTGATAATGCCAAGCTGGCCCTAACCCCTTTATTACCCAGTGAGCCACCGCATCAGGGCCCTGGATGAGTTGGGTACAGCGCCAGAAGATGGCGCTTCTATGAACGCGCCATTTTCCGGGGTGGCTGCGGACTGCAATTTGCAGCGGGGGTGGCCCAGAAAGCTTGGGCCTCCCTGCGCTGCGGATTCCAGCCCCCAGCTGCCTAGTTGTACCTGGCTGGACACAAAAACAGGGCGAAGCCCCACGTCAATTTTCTTTAAATTATTTCATGAAATAATTAAGAAAAAAAGGGCTTCCCTATATTGTTGTGTCCGGCCAGGTACAAATAGGCAGCTGGTGGTTGGGGGCAGCCCGTTCCTGCCTGCTGTACCTGGCTGGACACAAATATAGTGCGAAGCCCCACGTCAATTTTTTTTAAATTATTTCATGAATTTCCTGAAATAATTTAAAAAAATTGAAGTGGGGCTTCGCACTATATTTGTGTCCAGCCAGGTACAGCAGGCAGGAACGGGCTGCCCCCATCCACCAGCTGCCTATTTGTACCTGGCCGGACACAACAATATAGGGAAGCCCTTTTTTTCTTAATTATTTCATGAATTTCATGAAATAATTAAAAAAAATTGAAGTGGGGCTTCGCACTATATTTGTGTCCAGCCAGGTACAGCAGGCAGGAACGGGCTGCCCCCAACCACCAGCTGCCTATTTGTACCTGGCCGGACACAACAATATAGGGAAGGCCTTTTTTTCTTAATTATTTCATGAATTTCATGAAATAATTAAAAAAAAAGTACGTGGGGCTTCGCCCTATTTTTGTGTCCAGCCAGGTACAACTAGGCAGCTGGGGGATGGAATCTGCAGCGCAGGGAGGCCCAAGCTTTCTGGTCCCCCCCCCCGCTACAAATTGCAGTCCGCAGCCACCCCGGAAAATGGCGCGTTCATAGAAGCGCCATCTTCTGGCGCTGTACCCAACTCATCCAGGGCCCTGGTGCGGTGGCTCACTGGGTAATAAAGGGGTTAGGGCCAGCTTGGTATTATCAGCTGGCCCCAAGCCCAAAATTCATGGGGTCACGCCAGTATTAGACATGACCGCCATGAATTTCTAGTAAAGTATTTAAAAAAAACACAACACCCAGAATAAAGTCCTTTAATTGAAATAAAGACACAATTCTTTATTGTTCTAAATTAAACCATACTTACCATCACACCCATTCCAGCTGAAGCCAACGATCTCCTGCAATAAAAGAAAAATAATAAACCAACCTCATCCTTACCTTTCCATGGTTCCCACGACAGCTTCAGCTCTGCTACATCGAGATGACTGGCTGGACCGCAGCAGAACGCTGCCATCCAGTCTGTCATCCCGCAGACACTGAGAAGCGCAGGCATGCTTGCGCTCCTCACTGTCTCGCTGTGACGGCATCCAGATGAGCCGAGGTCATGTCCAATGAACTCGGCTCACCTCATGCACGTCACTGACAGCGTGGGAAAATTCTCACGCTGAAGTGCTGAGTGCAGGAGAATTCTCCCACGCTGTCAGTGATGTGCATGAGGTGAGCTCATGTCCAATGAACTCAGCTCACCTCCTGCACGTCACTGACAGCGTGGGAAAATTCTCCTGCAATCAGCGCTTCAGCGTGAGAATTTTCCCACGCTGTCAGTGACGTGCATGAGGTGAGCCGAGTTCATTGGACATGAACTCGGCTCCTCTGGATGTCGTCACAGAGAGACGCTGAGCAGCGCAAGCAAGCCTGCGCTTCTCAGTGTCTGCGGGATGACAGGCTGGATGGCAGCGTTCTGCTGCGGTCCAGCCTGTCATCTCGATGTAGCAGAGCTGAAGCTGTCGTGGGAACCATGGAAAGGTAAGGATGAGGTTGCTTTATTATTTTTCTTTTATTGCAGGAGATCGTTGGCTTCAGCTGGAATGGGCGTGATCGTAAGTATGGTTTAATTTAGAACAATAAAGGATTGTGTCTTTATTTCAATTAAAGGACTTTATTCTGGGTGTTTGTGTTTTTTTTAACTTTGACTATGGGGTTAGTAATGGGGGTGTCTTATAGACGCCTCTCCATTACTAACCTGGGCTTGATGTCAGCTGGCATTATAAGCTGACATCAACCCCAACCCTATTACCCCCTGCCACCGCACCAGGGCAGCGTGGAAGAGCGAGGCTAAGTGCCAGAATTGGCGCATCCTATGAATGCGCCATTTCTGGGGCGGCTGACGGCTGGTGTTTCTAGCCTGGGAGGGGGTCAATATTCATGGCTCCCTTCCTGGGCTATTAATATCAGCCCCCAGCTGTCTGCCTAGCCTTTGCTAGCTATTAAATTAGGGGGGACCCCACGTCATTTTTTTGGGGGGGTCCCCCATTTTAATAGCTAGTAAAGGCTATGTATTCAGCTGGGGGCTGATATTAGTAGCCTGGGAAGCTCCGTGGGTATTACCCCCTTCCCAGGCTTCAAACATCTGCCCCAGCCGTCTGCTTAACCTCCGCTAGAGCCTAAAATTAAGGGGAACCCCACGCCAATTTTTTTAATAATAAATCCTTTATTTTAATACTAAATGACAAGTACAGTAACCAACACTATCACTGTACTTCATATATATGTGACTGACATGTTTCTATCTATCTAATCTATGTGTGATGCTCTATCTTTCTGTTCTAAATTGTCGGGTACCGCTGTTGAATTGCCGGCCGGCTTTTTTAAAGAGACAGTGCATGAAAACACTATTATTTTTTTAAATAAATCCTTTACACTAAATGACAAGTACAGTAAGCAACACTATCACTGTACTTATTATATATGTGACTGACATGTTTCTATCTATCTAATCTATGTGTGAAGCTCTATTCTTTCTGTTCTAAATTGTCGGGTACAGATGCTGAATTGCCGGCCGGCTTTTTTAAAGAGACGGTGCATGAAAACACTAATATTTTTTTTAATAAATCCTTTACACTAAATGACAAGTGCAGTAACCAACACTGTCACTGTGCTTCTTATATGTGTGACTGACATGTTTCTATCTATCTAATCTATGTGTGATGCTCTATTCCTTCTTGTCTAAATTGTCGGGTACCGGTGTATGCCGCTGCTGAATTTGCCGGCCGGCTTTTTTAAAGAGAGTGTCTTCTGAGCAGTTTGTCAGCTTTTGGACACCTTTGCAGGTGTTTTCTATGTGTTTCTATGTGTTTTTGTTTGCCTGCCATTGGTTTTAACGGTGTTCGACGGTGTTCTAAGGTGTTCGACGAACAGTTCGACGAACAGTTCCTCGAACATCCCGGTGTTCGACGAACCGAACCGAACCCGAACACTACGGGGGTGGCTCAACACTAGTGCTGAGCGACCATACTCTCAAGTACTTGGTACTCGCCCGAGCATCTCAGTACTCGAGATGCCCGGAGCTCGCCGAGTACTTCCGAGATGCTCGGGCAGATGCTTGGGTCCTCTCCCTGCATGTTTGGCGCTCTTTAGAGAATGCCGTAGCCATGTTGGTTGTGGCATTACAGCGATCATCAGGTCTTTATCAGACCTGGCACCGCCATGCTCCTCACAGTCTACTCCACAATCAGGCAGTGTAGGGAGAGGTGCCACTGAGTTAGGGTGAGCTTTGGTTGTTTTTTAGTTAGTGTAGGTATTCCACAAGATTCTCTACATATCCATCTCAATTAACAGTCCTTCTGAGGACTAATCCAGCTGCAGAGATATCAGTGCTAGGCAGGCAGGCAGGGTATATAGCAAACTGCAGTGCATATAGCAAGAGGGTCCAGTCCAGTTGTGTCTGCTGGTGCTTTTACAGATATTTGTAGAAATATAGGTATATGGGGCCAGGAATAATTTTTTTTTATCTTAATCCTGATTAATTGCTTAAAAAGCAATCCAGAGAACATTGTTTTTCTGCGCCATTTGCTTGTTTGCACTGCAGAATACAGCCAGGTCCTTTCCATATTACAGCTCTAAAAATCCATCTATTTAAAACTGTGGTTTGTCCGTCACACGGATCACATATAATTGCGCTGAAAATTCTGCCATTTCTGGCCTCCATTGAAATTTTTTTGCAGTGTGTCAGCGAAGTTATAGACACGAGGTCGATGTTAAAAATAGTTACCTACAGGCCAGCTATTTAAAACTGTGGTTTGTCCGTCACACGAATCACATATAATTGCGCTAAAAATTCTGCCATTTCTGGCCTCCATTAAAATTTTGTTTCAGTGTGTCAGCGAAGTTATTGACACCAGTTTGCTGTTAAAAATAGTTACCTACAGGCAAAACCAAAAGCCGCCACAGACTTTGGGTCTTCTGAATTAACCATCAACAGCTAAATAGCCGTGCATACATGCATACCACATGTACTGAAATGCCAAATCACAGATATATAGGGTTCAATAATCAACCTCAGTTGTGTAAAACACAAGTGTGTAAAATTTTAGATATTAACCCTTTTTGGCATTTAGAGATCAAATTCATCAAGGGATAACATAATAATGCTCCAAGTGACTTATACTGTGTAGCGATTTTACTCAACGCCCGAGCGCATATGATTCCTGTGGATAATCTTCAAAGGTGTATACCATACATTTCATATACTTATACACCGTTAATGCGTACACAGGAGATACCAGGAAAAAATCAGTACATATTGAAATCCCACATGCCCATGTTTTTCATAAATCCTTCAAACTGAGCACTCTATTCAAAAAGACAAATAATCCAACAAGCATATATACCAGTGCTTAGTCCAGAAAGGTACTACACTGTGTTCCAAATTATTATGCAAATAATATTTTCTCAGATTTTCCCAAATTACCTATATGAATTGCAGTCATTGTAATTTTCCAGTCAAATAACTATTAGAGTACAATTGAAAGGTTTTTGTACAAACTGCCTATGATAACAGTATATTTTTAAAAAAATAAAAAACTCAAACTGCACTCAAAATGCATGTTCCAAATTATTATGCACAGCAGAGTTTTCAACCTTTTCATTTTAATAAAGAACAAAAAAATGGTCATTTTTGAAATTATAAGCATTAGCAGGTTATTACAAACTGAAATCAAACAGTTTTCAACTCAAAACTTTATTCTAGGTGATGTTACATTTGCACATAGGACCCCATGTCCAATGAACTCAGCTCACCTCCTGCACGTCACTGACAGCGTGGGAAAATTCTCCTGCAATCAGCGCTTCAGCGTGAGAATTTTCCCACGCTGTCAGTGACGTGCATGAGGTGAGCCGAGTTCATTGGACATGAACTCGGCTCCTCTGGATGTCGTCACAGAGAGACGCTGAGCAGCGCAAGCAAGCCTGCGCTTCTCAGTGTCTGCGGGATGACAGGCTGGATGGCAGCGTTCTGCTGCGGTCCAGCCTGTCATCTCGATGTAGCAGAGCTGAAGCTGTCGTGGGAACCATGGAAAGGTAAGGATGAGGTTGCTTTATTATTTTTCTTTTATTGCAGGAGATCGTTGGCTTCAGCTGGAATGGGCGTGATCGTAAGTATGGTTTAATTTAGAACAATAAAGGATTGTGTCTTTATTTCAATTAAAGGACTTTATTCTGGGTGTTTGTGTTTTTTTTAACTTTGACTATGGGGTTAGTAATGGGGGTGTCTTATAGACGCCTCTCCATTACTAACCTGGGCTTGATGTCAGCTGGCATTATAAGCTGACATCAACCCCAACCCTATTACCCCCTGCCACCGCACCAGGGCAGCGTGGAAGAGCGAGGCTAAGTGCCAGAATTGGCGCATCCTATGAATGCGCCATTTCTGGGGCGGCTGACGGCTGGTGTTTCTAGCCTGGGAGGGGGTCAATATTCATGGCTCCCTTCCTGGGCTATTAATATCAGCCCCCAGCTGTCTGCCTAGCCTTTGCTAGCTATTAAATTAGGGGGGACCCCACGTCATTTTTTTGGGGGGGTCCCCCATTTTAATAGCTAGTAAAGGCTATGTATTCAGCTGGGGGCTGATATTAGTAGCCTGGGAAGCTCCGTGGGTATTACCCCCTTCCCAGGCTTCAAACATCTGCCCCAGCCGTCTGCTTAACCTCCGCTAGAGCCTAAAATTAAGGGGAACCCCACGCCAATTTTTTTAATAATAAATCCTTTATTTTAATACTAAATGACAAGTACAGTAACCAACACTATCACTGTACTTCATATATATGTGACTGACATGTTTCTATCTATCTAATCTATGTGTGATGCTCTATCTTTCTGTTCTAAATTGTCGGGTACCGCTGTTGAATTGCCGGCCGGCTTTTTTAAAGAGACAGTGCATGAAAACACTATTATTTTTTTAAATAAATCCTTTACACTAAATGACAAGTACAGTAAGCAACACTATCACTGTACTTATTATATATGTGACTGACATGTTTCTATCTATCTAATCTATGTGTGAAGCTCTATTCTTTCTGTTCTAAATTGTCGGGTACAGATGCTGAATTGCCGGCCGGCTTTTTTAAAGAGACGGTGCATGAAAACACTAATATTTTTTTTAATAAATCCTTTACACTAAATGACAAGTGCAGTAACCAACACTGTCACTGTGCTTCTTATATGTGTGACTGACATGTTTCTATCTATCTAATCTATGTGTGATGCTCTATTCCTTCTTGTCTAAATTGTCGGGTACCGGTGTATGCCGCTGCTGAATTTGCCGGCCGGCTTTTTTAAAGAGAGTGTCTTCTGAGCAGTTTGTCAGCTTTTGGACACCTTTGCAGGTGTTTTCTATGTGTTTCTATGTGTTTTTGTTTGCCTGCCATTGGTTTTAACGGTGTTCGACGGTGTTCTAAGGTGTTCGACGAACAGTTCGACGAACAGTTCCTCGAACATCCCGGTGTTCGACGAACCGAACCGAACCCGAACACTACGGGGGTGGCTCAACACTAGTGCTGAGCGACCATACTCTCAAGTACTTGGTACTCGCCCGAGCATCTCAGTACTCGAGATGCCCGGAGCTCGCCGAGTACTTCCGAGATGCTCGGGCAGATGCTTGGGTCCTCTCCCTGCATGTTTGGCGCTCTTTAGAGAATGCCGTAGCCATGTTGGTTGTGGCATTACAGCGATCATCAGGTCTTTATCAGACCTGGCACCGCCATGCTCCTCACAGTCTACTCCACAATCAGGCAGTGTAGGGAGAGGTGCCACTGAGTTAGGGTGAGCTTTGGTTGTTTTTTAGTTAGTGTAGGTATTCCACAAGATTCTCTACATATCCATCTCAATTAACAGTCCTTCTGAGGACTAATCCAGCTGCAGAGATATCAGTGCTAGGCAGGCAGGCAGGGTATATAGCAAACTGCAGTGCATATAGCAAGAGGGTCCAGTCCAGTTGTGTCTGCTGGTGCTTTTACAGATATTTGTAGAAATATAGGTATATGGGGCCAGGAATAATTTTTTTTTATCTTAATCCTGATTAATTGCTTAAAAAGCAATCCAGAGAACATTGTTTTTCTGCGCCATTTGCTTGTTTGCACTGCAGAATACAGCCAGGTCCTTTCCATATTACAGCTCTAAAAATCCATCTATTTAAAACTGTGGTTTGTCCGTCACACGGATCACATATAATTGCGCTGAAAATTCTGCCATTTCTGGCCTCCATTGAAATTTTTTTGCAGTGTGTCAGCGAAGTTATAGACACGAGGTCGATGTTAAAAATAGTTACCTACAGGCCAGCTATTTAAAACTGTGGTTTGTCCGTCACACGAATCACATATAATTGCGCTAAAAATTCTGCCATTTCTGGCCTCCATTAAAATTTTGTTTCAGTGTGTCAGCGAAGTTATTGACACCAGTTTGCTGTTAAAAATAGTTACCTACAGGCAAAACCAAAAGCCGCCACAGACTTTGGGTCTTCTGAATTAACCATCAACAGCTAAATAGCCGTGCATACATGCATACCACATGTACTGAAATGCCAAATCACAGATATATAGGGTTCAATAATCAACCTCAGTTGTGTAAAACACAAGTGTGTAAAATTTTAGATATTAACCCTTTTTGGCATTTAGAGATCAAATTCATCAAGGGATAACATAATAATGCTCCAAGTGACTTATACTGTGTAGCGATTTTACTCAACGCCCGAGCGCATATGATTCCTGTGGATAATCTTCAAAGGTGTATACCATACATTTCATATACTTATACACCGTTAATGCGTACACAGGAGATACCAGGAAAAAATCAGTACATATTGAAATCCCACATGCCCATGTTTTTCATAAATCCTTCAAACTGAGCACTCTATTCAAAAAGACAAATAATCCAACAAGCATATATACCAGTGCTTAGTCCAGAAAGGTACTACACTGTGTTCCAAATTATTATGCAAATAATATTTTCTCAGATTTTCCCAAATTACCTATATGAATTGCAGTCATTGTAATTTTCCAGTCAAATAACTATTAGAGTACAATTGAAAGGTTTTTGTACAAACTGCCTATGATAACAGTATATTTTTAAAAAAATAAAAAACTCAAACTGCACTCAAAATGCATGTTCCAAATTATTATGCACAGCAGAGTTTTCAACCTTTTCATTTTAATAAAGAACAAAAAAATGGTCATTTTTGAAATTATAAGCATTAGCAGGTTATTACAAACTGAAATCAAACAGTTTTCAACTCAAAACTTTATTCTAGGTGATGTTACATTTGCACATAGGACCCCTTGTTCAAAAGGAGCTTCTGAACGTGTTTGCATGGGGTGTCCATCAACCAGCCATCCTCCACTCCATCCATCTGGACCATCGAGATCATTTCATGCATGATAATGCACCGTCTCATGCTGCACATAACACATCTGCATCTCTGGCTGCTATGGGCATAAAAGGGGACAAACTTATGGTGTGGCACCCATGCTCCCCTGACCTCAACCCCATTGAGAACCTCTGGAGCATCATCAAAAGGAGGGTCTATGATGGCGGGCGGCAGTTCACATCTAAGCAACAGCTCTGGGAGGGTATTCTGTCCTCATGCAAAACAATTAAAGCAGAAACCATCCAATACCTGACAAATTCAATGGACGAGAGAGTTCAGAAGCTCCTTTCGAACAAGGGGTCCTATGTGCAAATGTAACATCGCCTAGAATAAAGTTTTGAGTTGAAAACTGTTTGATTTCAATTTGTAATAACCTGCTAATGCTTATAATTTCAAAAATGACCATTTTTTTGTTCTTTATTAAAATGAAAAGGTTGAAAACTCTGCTGTGCATAATAATTTGGAACATGCATTTTGAGTGCAGTTTGAGTTTTTTATTTTTTTAAAAATATACTGTTATCATAGGCAGTTTGTACAAAAAACCTTTCAATTGTACTCTAATAGTTATTTGACTGGAAAATTACAATGACTGCAATTCATATAGGTAATTTGGGAAAATCTGAGAAAATATTATTTGCATAATAATTTGGAACACAGTGTAGTAACTACGTAGAGGAAATTTGTCAAAACCTCACTGCGACATTCATAGGGCTATAGCTGTAGAAAACATAATGAAACTGTCTCACTTAGTCCTAAAGTGTACCATGGCTTAGTTTGGCCTGGTGTAATATCATCCTTCTATGTTTCACCACCAGGAATAATATGGAGGTATAATGCTTCCAACGCGTTTCCTCCCAATTAGATTCATTAGGGGAGACTTAAAAGGGGCTGAGGGACTCCACCTTGAATATCAGCCCTTATCCTCCTCTCTCCGGTTACATACAGAAGACCTAGAGTTCCATATTGTCTCCCACTCCGGAGTCTCTTTTAAATTCAGCCGCACTATCACCACGCCGCTACGTCACATATGGTCATGTGGGCTGGTACATCCGGTATTTGGAGCGCATCCAACTCACGGTGGAATGCATCCAGCATCTCACAGGCGTCACATCCAGTGACATCATCCCTATATCCGGTTACTGGAACGCATGTGTGCATCAGTGGAGCGCATATTATCCACATTACTAGCGCTTCACTGGTACAAACCGCCCCTCCAAATCTGGAGTTTTCCTCCCTCTGCAACCGCCGTAGGGAGGGCAAGGATGGTACATCTCGCTGACGGCACACTGGGTTAACATAGTAGAAGCTGGGACCCAGTCAGACCTTGGGATGGAACATATCCTCCCGACGCCAAGGATTGCAGGCCCTAGGTCAATCAGTGTTGCTCCCACAGTCTACAGCTCCTGCACCTCATCCTCCGTAGCTTCCTCCTCCTCTTCAGCCTCCATCTCTGAAATGACAACATCAGTCACAAGCTGGAAGCACTGCAGCACTCCCTCAGCCAAGCGGCAACAGGCTGTGCTAAAGCTAATATGCTTAGGTGACAAACCGCACAATGCTGAAGAGTTGTGGACAGCTCTGAAAGAGCAGGCAGATCTGTGGCTCACACCACTGAACCTACAGTCAGGTATGGTCATGTGTGACAATGGCCGGAACCTGGTGGCGGCTCTGAGGAGAGGTGAGCTCACACATGTACCATACCTGGCCCATGTGCTTAACCTCGTGGTTCAGCGGTTTCTCAAAACCTACCCGGAGCTGCCGGATCAGCTTGTCAAATTACGCCGCCTGTGTGCCCATCTTAGAAAGGCAGCTACATCTTCCTCCGCCCTCGCCGTGCTTCAGCAGCAGTTGCAGCTTCTGGCTCACCGGCTGGTGTGTGATGTCCCCACATGTTGGAACTCTACAGTGCAGATGTTGTGAAGGATTTGTGAGCAGAAGAGGGCAGTTGTTGACTACCAGCATCAACAAGGCAATTGGTATTCAGTTCAGACTCCACACATAAGACCTCAGGAGTGGACATGGATGTCAGACATATGTACCATCCTCCAAAACTTTGAGGACTCCACCAAGATGGTGAGCAACGATGATGCCTTAATTAGCGTCACCATCCAGCTCCTCTGTCTTCTGAAACGCTCTCTGCTCACTATCAAAGAGGATGTATTGCAGGAGGAGCACGATTAGATGGAGCAAGGAACCATACAGAGTGATTACACACAGCCCAGCCTCATCTCATCCCAATGTGGATTTGGTAACAATGAGGAGGAGGAGGAGGAAGAACAGGAGCTAGTTTCATGCGCTATAGACGGTACTACCTGCACAACTGTCATACCTTCTATTCAGCGTGGATGGCCTGAGGACAGGGAGGAGGAGGAGGAGAGCATGGTCAGTCGTCCTCTTGGTGAGGACATGGAAGTCTTGCCTGTTAGCAGTCTGGCACACATGGCTGAGTTTATGTTACGCTGCCTTTCCCGTGACCCTCGTGTTCTCAAAATTTTGGGTGACAGTCATTACTGGTTGGTGAGATTTCTAGACCCTCGCTACAAGGAGAACTTTCTATCTCTTATTCCTGAGGCGGACAGGTCTACAAAAATGGGGCAGTACCAGAAGGCCCTTGTTGCAGAACTATTAAAAAAATTCCCATCTGAAAACGCTGGCGGCAGAGGTCACAGTTCGTTGGACAACCAAGGAGTAAAGGTGAGCGAGACACAACTCCAATTCAGCAGAGGCTGGGGAACACTGTCAAAGTTCTGGGAGAGTTTTCTCAGCCCCTCCCATCGCACAGGCCCTGAGGCACGGGGTACTCTCACAAGGAGTGCAAAGTTTGGGAAGATGCTGAGGGAGTACCTGGCCGACCGTACCAACATCCTCCGTGATTCCTCTGTGCCTTATAATTATTGGGTATCCAAGCTGGACACGTGGCATGAACTGGCTCTGTACGCCTCTGCCACTCACTGCATACACAATAACAGTATAGGAGACTCACTCTTTAGTAATGGGAACAACAAAGCATAGCCGGCTGATGGCTCTCTAAGAATAGTGAGGGCCGACTGCTAGCCCTTTAAGAATAGTAAAGGCCGCCTGGTGGCCCTATAAAAATAGGCTTTGTGACTTTCAGAGTCCCTCCTTCATAAATGAAACAGGATGTGTCTGATCATGTCTCACACACTACATGGCCAGATAAGGTTGCAAAATGTTAAAATGACATTTCCCGGTGAATGCATTTGTCACGGTTGAAAGCAATACAAAAGTGCAAAAACGCATCAAAAACGCTACTTGTGAACATAGCCCAAGGTGTGGTGCAGTATTTTTGTTTTTGGTTATTTATTTTGCCTTATATACAAGTCATTACCCTGGAAAGGATGTTCCTTAACATATTTCCCAGGAAAATCCATTTTGGTTTCGTTTTTGTATGTTTTATTGTGAGTCCGTAAAAGTGGCGTAATACCTCTGACAACATTGTTCACAGCAGTGACCTGGGAGTCAGAAATGCTTCCAGGGGTCTTCCCAATTCTGTTCCCATGTCATTTGAACACTGTTCCAATCGATTTCTGCAATTTCCAGTGCCTCTGCAGACCGCCAGGGGGGCTGCCGGAAAAATGCTCGAGTTTCTCATAGAGTTACATTGGGCTCGTTGCTCGGGTCGAGCACCCGAGTATTCCAATGTGCTCAACCCGAGCATTTTAGCGCTCGTCCATCACTAGTAATAGTACATGTAAATAACATATGGTACTTAGTTGATACGATTTTGATCAAAAGAGCATAAAAGCCATCCCACCATGACAAAGTGTACCCAATCAGGATGGACTCTAATTCTAGTATCTCACCTCGCTATGTGTTAGCAAACCTCAAAATAGGCAGAGGCAAACCGGGACCTAGATCATATCAAATAGACTTTGAAAAAGGCGCAACTTAAAAGTAGAATAAGGTTCAAATGAAAAACACGCAATAAACTAGACAAAAAAAACTATTTCTTTAATAAGATGTATGAGAAAGTTTATTATTTTCATGTGTACTTTTGATTTAGTAAATAAAAATTAAAACGTCGGCTACTCTTTAACTTTTAAAACTTAATAAGTTTTAAGCGTATATTAACTATGTTTTAAGCATAAACATTATAAGTTTATGCTTAAAACATACAACTCCGCCCTTCACTTCTCCAAACAATCCTATTTCAATACCCTCATCACCTCACTTTCCAAAAATTCCAACCAAGAGTGAAAGCCCCGACTACCAACCTCAGCGCTGATGATATGGCTAATTATTTCAAAGAAAAAATTAACCTTGTCAGATAGGAAATTTTCTCCCAATCTTCTAATACCATGCATGATCCTCCCTCTCCCATTACATCTAGTTCATGCTCTGTCTTTGAACCAGTCACGGAAGAAGAAGTGCTCAGGCTCCTTGCATCTTCTCGCCCTACCACCTGCACCAGTGACCCTATTCCCTCACTTCTCCTTCAATCCCTTTCACCGGCTGTCACCACTCACCTAACTAAAATATTTAATCTCTCTCTCTCAACCAGTATCTTTCCCTCCTCATTTAAACACTCCAGTATGCATCCATTAATTAAAAAGCCATCACTTGACCAAAACTGTGCTGCTAACTACAGACCTGTGTCTAATCTTCCCTTCATCTCTAAACTCCTGGAACGCTTGGTCTACGCCCGTCTAATCAACTATCTCTAAGATAACTCTCTTCTTGACCCTGCCCACTAAAGTGTCTTATGATCTACTAACAGCTAAATCTAATGGTCACGACTCCCTGCTGATTCTCCTGGATCTCTCTGCAGCATTCGACACTGTGGATCACCAGCTCCTCCTCACTATGCTCTGCTCTATCTGGCTAAAGGACATTGTCCTATCCTGGTTCTCCTCCTACCTATCTGACCGCTCCTTCACTGTATCTTTTGCTGGCCCCTCTTCCTCCCTTTTTCCCCTTACTGCTGGGGTTCCTCACAGACTGGTCCTAGGCCCCCTACTCTTCTCCTTATATACCACCCCTATTGGACAAACAATCAGTATATTTGGTTTTCAGTACCATCTCTATGCTGATGACACCCAATTATACACATAGTCTCCTGATCTCACCCCTGAATTAATACAAAACACCAGTGATTGTCTTTCCGCCGTCTCTAACACTATGTCCTCCCTCTATCTGAAACTGAACCCGTCAAAAACTGAACTTCTTGTGTTTCCTCCCTCCATTAATCTACCTACTGTATGCCCAATATTGCCATCTCCGTGTGTGGCTCCACCATTACTCCCCAGCAACAAGCCCGCTGTCTTGGGGTTATGCTTGATTCAGATCTTTCCTTCTCTCCCCATATCCAATCACTCACCCTCTCATGTCATCTACACCTCAAAAACATTTCTAGAACCTGACCTTTTCTTACCTTCGACTCTGCAAAAACACTTACTGTCGCACTGATTCATTCTCCTCTGGACTACTGCAACTCTCTACTAATCGGTCTCCCTCTTACTAAACGTTCCCCTCTCCAATCTGTCCTAAATGCAGCAGCCAGGATCATATTCCTTGCCAATCGCTACACCAATGCCTCTTCCATGTGCCAGTCATTACACTGGTTACCCATCCACTACAGAGTTCAATATAAACTCATCACCCTCACCCACAAAGCGCTACATGCTTCAGCACCACCCTACATCTCCTATCTTGTCTCAGTCTACCACCCTACCCGTGCCCTCCATTCTTCTAATGACTTAAGATTAACATCCTCAATAATCCGGACCTCCCACTCCCGTCTCCAAAACTTCTCACGTGCTACACCAATTCTTTGGAATGCACTACCCAGGACTCTTCGATTAATCCCCAATTAAATGCCGCTGTTAGAGATTGACAGCGGCGTTTAACTGGTTAACAGTTGCGGGCGGATCACAATTCCACGCGTTGCTGTTGCGGGCACATGTCAGCTGTAAGAATCAGCTGACGTGTGCCCAGTTCATTGCGGGCTCACCGCTGGAGCCCTCACTGAACCGGGGGTGATGGCCTGGGGCGTACTAATACACCCCAGGCTTTAAAGGGGTTAACGCCTTCCCGACATGGCCGATTTCCATTTTTGCACTTTTATTTTATCCTCCACTTCTTCCAAGAACCATGACATTTTTTATTTCTCTGTCCGCATAAACATATGAGGGCTTGTTGTTTTAGTAGGGCAAGTTGTATTTTTGATTGACACCATTCATTTTACTACCTATTGTAGTGGAAAATGTAAAGAAACAAGTGTGGTGGAATTGTGAAAAAAAATGCAATTCTGAAAAAAAAATTAGAGAATTGTTTATACAGTGTGCTTTGTGTGGTAAAAAATGACTTGGTAATATGAGTCTTCTCATCAGTATGATTATAGTGATACCATACTTGTCTAGTTTTTTTATTATGTTAGTGGTGGAAAAAATTCTGAAATTTGTAAAAAAAAAAAAAAAATCTTTTATTGTGTCCCCATTTTTTGAGATTCATAACTTTTTTATTTTTCGGTTGATGGGGTTGTGTGATATTTAATTTTGACAGGGCAAGATGATGTTTTTATTGATTCCATTTTGGGATAGATGTGACATTGTGTGATCACTTCTTACAGCATTTTTTGTGATATTGTGGTGACCTAAAAAGCGTAATTTTGGTGTTTCTTTCTGTTTATGGTGTTTCCCGATCGGGTTAATCATTTTTCACTTCGATAAATAGGACTTTTATGTATATGGCAATACCACATATGTGCAATTTTTATGATCATTATTTTTAATGAGAAGAAGGGGTTGATTCAAACTTATTGGGTTTTACCACAGTATTGCTGCATGCGGGCACATGTCAGCTGTAAGAATCAGCTGACGTGTGCCCAGTTCAGTGCAGGCTCACCGCTGGAGCCCTCACTGAACCAGGGGTGATGGCCTGGGGCGTACTAATACACCCCAGGCTTTAAAGGGGTTAACTCCTTCCCGACAAGGCCAATTTCCATTTTTGCACTTTTATTTTATGGGTTTTACCACAGTATTGCTGCATACAGTAAAAATTAGTTTCCTTTGAAGCCCGGCCACAGGCTGGGTTTCAAGGGAGATCCATGATGAAAGGCACGGAGGTCTTCAACAGACCCCCAGCTGTCATAGCAACCCATCGGTGCCCCACGATCGCATCATGGGGGTGCCTATGGGTGCATAAAATAATTTGCCGCCATGCCAGCGCAACGTTAATTCCACTGTCAGATTTTCATTTTGATTTAACAAATTAACAGTCGTGGGTGGAGCTGTTATAGGTAGATCCTGGCAGCATACCACAGCCATTATCTGGCAGGTATGGGTCACCCATGAGCCTGCTCCATACACCCTCTATCAACTTACATATATGGTGGATAAATGGTTAAAAACACAGATAGCACATATATGTGACTTACTGATCTCTAAATGAGGCCTTCCAGGGTATCCTCCTGCACCTGTTAGTGTATCTTTCTCACAGCTCTGCTGTTCTGAAATTGTCAGTTGATAGATGAGCATGTGAACAGATCTGTCCACCAGTCTCCTCTTCATCGTGAGGATGAAGTCTGTTTAATTGGAGTCTGGTGGAGTGGTCAACACATGCTCATCCACTGGAGGACAGAAGAGCGGTGCAGTATGTGAGGCGGGCTGCACTAACAACAGATTCTTAGCTATGTAGGAAATTTACTACATATTACAATAGCGGCGTTGTTTCATAAAAGCAAACTGTGGTAAAAATCCTGGTTAATTTATGCTGCAGATGCACAATGCAAAGTTACATTTGTGGTAAAGCCACTGGATATCCTCACTGAAGTCCATAGAGGTGTTTGACACATTGGATTTTACTGTAGATTCCATAATGGAAAGTCCTGGGGGAGTGTAGAATCCAAATATTTGCAAGCTATAGTAGGATATATTCACAAATATATTTATATTGGTAAACTAAACTTAAAAATTAAGACACAGTGACCATCCACTCCAGATGCAGCAGTTAAACATTTCACTGACTACATTATAATTGATAATAGATTTTTTTACCCCCAAAAAATAGAAATGGTGTGTATGGTATTTCTGGCTTTTTTTTCCAGAATACTGTGCTTATGAAGACATTCTTGTTATTTCAATGTCAAGTCGCTCATAATGTCCTATTAACCGGTACACCTTTCATGAATTATAATCCAAGAAAACATTTAAAAACCTTCTTGCTAGTAATGAGCTCTTTTCTTGGGTAAAAGTGAACCATATCAATGAAAATAGCTTGGGTTTATTTTTTTTACGATCAAATATTGTCATTATAAAGGAATATTTTTTCAAAAGAACAGTAATAAATGAAGTCTTTTTTTATCTTTTTACGAGCTGCACTTTGAAAGAAAAATAACAAAAATGTAAGGGCGCAGATACTGGGACTCCTCTTGACATATGCCTCTGGGAGTATTTTTAAGGATTATTGTACAGACAGAAGGTCCTTGAGAGCATGACACCATTAACAGCTGAAATCACACAAAAAGATATGTATGCAAAACCATCCCTACTTGCATTACAGTAACACAATGATCAGACTTGCGTTGTCTTAGATGATGACATACAGCATAGACACTGACAGAATAAAATCTTGTAAGTGTGTGTTCTACATGTCACTAAGTAGGTCTTAAAAATATATCACAGAAATCTTTTTAACAACCTGTTTTGCTACAGCTATATTCTAAGATGTTTATTTTTGCAAAGGCTTCATAATTTATGTATTTATAGTAAAGAAAAAAATATATATATATGTTGCTCAAGAACATTTTGTAACATTATGTTGCTCAAGAATTTAAAAATTATATATTTTTATGTGTCTAGTCTAGCGGAAAACAAAAAATTATTTTTTTAATTAGTAACGTCTTTTTTTATAATCATTTACATACTCATTCATTTTTTTATGATTTATTCTTAATGTTCAAAATTTATGGCAAATGTAAATTATTTAGGCAATAGTATTTACCTGCCACCTAGATCCTCCTTTTTGACAAATTGGACACATCATAGACTTTTTCCACTGCCATAAAAATATTATATTGTATATAGTATATATAGTAGGAAAAATAAGTATTTGATACACTGCAGATTTTGCAAGTATTTCCACCTAGAGTCATGGCCAAAAGTTTTGAGAATGACACCAAAATTATATTTTCACATGATCTGCTGTCCTCTGGTTTTTATTAGTGTTTGTCTGATGTTTATATCACATACAGAAATATAATTGCAATCATATTATGAGTATCAATAGGTTATATTGACAGTTAGAATGAGTTAATGCAGCAAGTCAATATTTGCAGTGTTGCCCCTTCTTCTTCAAGACCTCTGTAATTCTCCCTGGCATGCTCTCAATCAACTTTTGGACCAAATCCTGACTGATAGCAGTCCATTCTTGCATAATCAATGCTTGCATTTTGCCAGAATTTGTTGGTTTTTGTTTGTCCACCCGTCTCTTGATGATTGACCACAAGTTCCCAATGGGATTAAGATCTGGGGAGTTTCCAGGCCATGGACCCAAAATCTCTATGTTTTGTTCCATGAGCCATTTAGTTATCACCTTTGCTTTATGGCAAGGTGCTCCATCATGCTGGAAAAGGCATTGTTGGGCGCCAAACTGCTCTTGGACGGTTGGGAGAAGTTGCTCTTGGAGGACATTCTGGTACCATTCTTTATTCATGGCTGTGTTTTTAGGCAAGACTGTGAGTGAGCCGATTCCCTTGGCTGAGAAGCAACCCCACACATGAACGTCCCTTGAGAAAGCAACGCATTGTCCACGCGATACGCGCGTTGGGTAGGTGTTTTTGTACCTTTTTAATCCCCATTTGGGGGGTCCTCAGCCCTCGGGTTAGTGCCTTGACTATCTATTGATGTTTTACTATTCAGCCTAGTGTACTTTCACTTGCATTGCCTTTTGCCACTTATTGTTTTTAGATTTTGTACGTATTATGGGGTACTCCAGCAGTATTTCCTGCTCCCCTGCTTACTCCTTGAGTGGCTTGGCGTGCTTAGTGTCTATTACTTGCTGTACATCATGTTTTGCACTTTAATGTCGCCCACCTGAGGACTGATTATTTCTGTTTGGGGTTTCTGCTCCTTTTTTGCACACATCATGATTCATATCCTCTCTTATGGACTTTACATGCACCTTTTAGTGTATTTATACTAATAATAAAATTCCTTTTGTATTTGCATTTTGAAAGCTCCGTTTGTGTCTCTTGTTGTTTATGATAAAAATTACAGACATCTCCATTCTTTGTAGGTGGGGAAACTTTCAAAATCGGCAGTGTATCAAATACTTATTTTTACCACTGTATAATTTAAAGGGGGTTCTCAAAATGCAAATAGAAAAGAATAAGGTGAGCTAGATGAAAGTCATTTGAACTAGAGATAAGTCATTAATTCATGGATATATTTTTATTGCAATACAGTGAGAAAAAAATGTTCTTCCTTAATAGGAGGTATTTGCAATCTGCCTCCTAGGAGTTTCTGCCTTCCCTGCAAAAATTCTATAAGATTAAAAGTTGAATTTCATGGACGTGTGTCTACTCTCAGATATATAGTAAATATGTAAAATGTGCCAAAATGCTGGGCTGATCTTATGTAATATGTCCAAGGTTAATAGTGAATTACAACTTACTGGTATAGAATAAAAAAAAAGTTATTTCATCTCACCAATCCTAATTATTACAGCCTTTAGTAGTGGATCAATGTTGTGTACCAGATATATTCAAAAGTTTTCACACAGTATGCCAAGAAAATGAGGTATAAGGTCAGATTTGTTTCTTAACAAATGAATTTGGTAAGAATGTTTCCTTGAACATTGGGCAATTATCCAGAAAAGGCCAACACTGTACTGTAGACTTACCCTGAAATCCTATTAAACGACCGTTTTAGCTTTATGAGTTTTTTGCAAACTTCATCAACTGTCTTTTAGGATAATAAAGTAGTAATCTTCTTGTATTACTTGTAACTGTGTGTGTTTCCCATTTTTTAAAATAGCACAAATTAATTGATTGACTGAAAATGCACCATATACACAAAAGAAGCGTGAATGAGCTTTAGAAGTATGAGGTCTAAATTGGAATATCCTCACTCAAATCAGAATGTGTAGATCTGTACCACACATTAAAAACAGAACCTTTTTTTCTAATCACATGATAACCATATAAATCATAAACTATGGATCTGTCCCTTTAATTGGGCATACAATATTAGCACAATGAATGATATATAGTAAACTAAGAAAAAGGGACCAAACTAAATACAGTCGTAGTTAGACGGTTGTGTATCCATGATTTAGAAGTGATGAATTTGTAAGTCATTATAGTTACCAGTATTAATAGAGTCTTAGAATACAACTAAATGCCCTGTAAAGGTCACAATTGTTTAAGCCAATAAGATCATTCTGTCAATGGACCATGTAGAGCTTATCCACTCTACACAAGATGTTACAGTGAGTACTGAATTGGAAAGGGTTATGTTTTTGCCACTATAACAGTCACTGTTTCTCACCCACAGTGTGATAAAAAGTTCATTAGAAGAGAGTGATTAGACCTAACATGTTCAAAGATGGCAGTCATCCAGAAAAACCTTGATCATTGGAGTGGTGAAACAGAAATCTGAAGTGTCTTTCCGTGATACCTATTGGAGTCATTTGTTGATCTACACAGAGAAAAACAACATCTCATCCCTTCTGACATGTGAATGAAAACTTTTATTATATAAATATGAAGTTATATTATTATACTCCACTTTTTGAAATAAGGGAACATGGAAAATATGGCACAGTTCTTTTGAGATAACTAACTAAAGCTGCCAAATGAGCACTGCATTTCGAAGGTACACGGTTCAAAAGTTGTAAGATTACTACTAAGGTTGTTTTATTCTTTACCACATTTGGAACAGGAAGTCTGTGTTGTTCTTGAAGAATTCTGAAAAGCAATGTCACAGTCTGATGACCTCTTCTCCTCATTAAAACGTTCCCAAAGACAGCTCTCTGCATGATGTTTTGTATCTTCAGCAGCCATGAACTAATTTGTACCTCTTATTTTGATCATGCAGTGGTGAAAGCACCAAACAATATTTTTCTTTAAACAGGGAGAGGTCTTTCAACAGCTCAGCATGTACTTCTACCCTCTTTTTAATCTTGGAGCACCTATTTATTTGCTCTTTTCACCACTAAATCTTCTTTGCTCCTTTTAGCCCCCCTGCAATGCTGCTAGTTAAAAAATCCTCAATGTTTTTTTTTTCTCCATAGGCTTACATTCGAAAAGAGACATTACCATAAAAACGAAGACAGGGAAATAAAGAAGATGGTTACATACTAGATTTGAATTTGTAATTTTGATCCAGCAGTGTTCAAATATTTGCAATATTCCACAAAGATGAAACATTATGTATGTCTACTAACATGATATGACATGAAAGGCATCATGAGTTACAGCTTTTAGCACAGTTTTGCTATTAATTCCTATAAAACATTACATGAAATGAATCTACCCTTCCTTCAAGCCAGAGTCTATTTTCTTTTATTATTTTAAGGTTACTTTATGATGAAGTTGCTATACATAATGTTCTTACACAGTCATCAGATCCAGTGCTTAGAATGTACAGACATGCAGTATGGCCATTTGGCTTTACTGCTTAAGGCATTGACCTGTCAAATAGGAAGGGTAGATCTGCATTATGTGACATTTTGAATTTTGTGAAAAGATATTCTTCCACAGAAGAAGTTGCAGTAGAAACTGCATTTTTAAATTCAACTGACTAATGATTAATTTGACCCTCTTTCCGATTTTCTACATCTGATTGGTATATAAATATATATATATATATACAGTGCCTACAAGTAGTATTCAACCCCCTGCAGATTTAGCTGGTTTGATAAGATGCAAATAAGTTAGAGCCTTCAAACTGCAAACGAGAGTAGGTTTTATGAACAGAAGCATAAATCTTACAAACCAAAAAGTTATGTTGCTCAGTTGAATTTTATTAAATTTTAAACATAAAAGTGTGGGTCAATTATTATACAACCCCTATGTTTAATATTTTGTGGAATAACCCTTGTTTGCAATTACAGCTAATAATCGTCTTTTATAAGACCTGATCAGGCCGGCACAGGTCTGTGGAGTTATCTTGACCCACTCCTCCATGCAGATCTTCTCCAAGTTATCTAGGTTCTTTGGGTGTCTCATGTGGACTTTATTCTTGAGCTCCTTCCACAAGTTTTCAAATGGGTTAAGGTCAGGAGACTGACTAGGCCACTCCAACACCTTGACTTTTTCCCTATTGAACCAGGCCTTGGTTTTCTTGGCTGTGTGCTTTGGGTCCTTGTCTTGTTGGAAGATGAAATTACGACCCATCTTAAGTTCCTTGATGGAGGAGCGGAGGTACTTGTCCAAAATCTCCAGGTAGGCCGTGCTATCCATCTTCCCATGGATGCGGACCAGATGGCCAGGCCCCTTGACAGAGAAACAGCGCCACAGCATGATGCTGCCATCACCATGCTTGACTGTAGGGATGGTATTCTTGGGGTCGTATGCAGTGCCATCCAGTCTCCAAACGTCACGTGTGTGGTTGGCACCAAAGATCTCGATCTTGGTCTCATCAGACCATAGAACCTTGAACCAGTCTTTCTCAGAGTCCTCCAAGTGATCATGAGCAAACTGTAGACGAGCCTTGACATGACGCTTTGAAAGTAAAGGTACCTTACGGGCTCGTCTGGAACGGAGACCATTGCGGTGGAGTACGTTACTTATGGTATTGACTGAAACCAATGTCCCCACTGCCATGAGATCTTCCCGGAGCTCCTTCCTTGTTGTCCTTGGGTTAGCCTTGACTCTTCGGACAAGCCTGGCCTCGGCACGGGAGGACACTTTCAAAGGCTGTCCTGGCCGTGGAAGGCTAACAGTAGTTACATAAGCCTTCCACTTACGGATGATGCTCCCAACAGTGGAGACAGGTAGGCCCAACTCCTTGGAAAGGGTTTTGTACCCCTTGCCAGCCTTGTGACCCTCCACGATCTTGTCTCTGATGGCCTTGGAATGCTCCTTTGTCTTTCCCATGTTGACCATGTCTGAGGTCTTAAATAGAGATGAGCGTTGTTCTACTCGAACTGTTCGCCAATCTCAAATTCGAGCTGTTTTGGGCGGTGTTCGAGCCGGTCGGCGAACACGAACAATTTGAGAAAAATTCGGCTGTTCGAGGTTATGTTCGATAACTGTTCGTGCACCAAAATCATAACTGGATTTTTTCTCAGTAATGATGAAAATTAATGTTAATACGCAGTTTGAGTGTACAGCGGGGCGGGGGGAGGGGCAGGGGATGGATCTCTGCAGGAACAATGAAGATCTCCATTTTTTTTTCTCTTTCCCGCATTTGCAGTGGGGAGGTGCAATCTGTCAGCCTATCAGCAGCGCACACACGGAGCGAAGTGCTTTTTTTCACACAAGCAAGGGCATGTGTGATTGGCAGTGTATGTCACATGTCCTTGCCCTATAAGACCAAGCCATTTTCCCCGTCGCCACCATTTTCTCACTGCTGCAGCTGCGTGTTAGACGGCACCGCTGTTGCTGTGTGCGCTATACCTTGTTAATTTCAAGCCAATTTTCGCACAAATATACAGATAGCTTGGGAGTAGGGAATAGTTGTGATTGCAGTCCTTTTAAGGACTAGGTTACAGCATTTCCTACGACTTTTATCAGGCAGGTCTGTGCTCTTAAATAGATAGATTGGGGGAGTAAAGACTAATTGTAATTGGAGTCCTTTTCAGGACTAGGTTACATCAGTTCCTATCAGTTTTTGCCAGGCAGGTCTGTGCCAGTGCTGTGCAAGTTTTTTTCACAGCATTTGGCTGAATCTAGCAAAGCTAATCCTTTTTGGCCTATTGCAGAGTGTGTTAGTCAGTGGAGTAGCCTATCTGTGTTGCAAGATATACCACCTGTGTATAGAATACCAATTTTTTTACTGCACCTAGTGAAGTAAAATCTTTTGGGCATAGCATCATTCTATTAGTCCATCTATACTGACCTCCATCAGGTTGCAAACTGAATATAATTTTTTTCTGCATCTAGCTCTGAAAAAATATTTGGGCTTCTAGCGGTGTGTGGGACTTGGTCTATTAGTCCATCTATACTGACCTCCATCAGGTTGCAAATTAAAAATAATTTTTTTCTGCATCTAGCTCTGAAAAAATATTTGGGCTTCTAGCAGTGTGTGGGACTTGGTCTATTAGTCCATCTATACTGACCTCCATCAGGTTGCAAATTAAAAATAATTTTTTTCTTCATTTATCTCTGAAAAAATATTTGGGCTTCTAGCAGCGTGTGGGA
Organism: Phyllobates terribilis; assembly: GCF_046119375.1. NCBI lineage: Eukaryota > Metazoa > Chordata > Amphibia > Anura > Dendrobatidae > Phyllobates > Phyllobates terribilis. The sequence continues at coordinate 192,091,568 of NW_027362771.1, read as the reverse complement.
CTTGTTCTATTAGTCCATCTATACTGACCTCCATCAGGTTGCAAATTAAAAATAATTTTTTTCTGCATCTAGCTCTGAAAAAATATTTGGGCTTCTAGCAGTGTGTGGGACTTGGTCTATTAGTCCATCTATACTGACCTCCATCAGGTTGCAAATTAAAAATAATTTTTTTCTGCATCTAGCTCTGAAAAAATATTTGGGCTTCTAGCAGTGTGTGGGACTTGGTCTATTAGTCCATCTATACTGACCTCCATCAGGTTGCAAATTAAAAATAATTTTTTTCTTCATTTAGCTCTGAAAAAATATTTGGGCTTCTAGCAGTGTGTGGGACTTGTTCTATTAGTCCTTCTATACTGACGTCCAGCAGGTTGCAAATTGAATATAATTTTTTTCTGCATCTAGCTCTGAAAAAATATTTGGGCTTCTAGCGGTGTGTGGGACTTGGTCTATTAGTCCATCTATACTGACCTCCATCAGGTTGCAAATTAAAAATAATTTTTTTCTGCATCTAGCTCTGAAAAAATATTTGGGCTTCTAGCAGTGTGTGGGACTTGGTCTATTAGTCCATCTATACTGACCTCCATCAGGTTGCAAATTGAATAAAAAAAATTTCTGCATCTAGCTCTGAAAAAATATTTGGGCTTCTAGCGGTGTGTGGGACTTGGTCTATTAGTCCATCTATACTGACCTCCATCAGGTTGCAAATTAAAAATAATTTTTTTCTGCATCTAGCTCTGAAAAAATATTTGGGCTTCTAGCAGTGTGTGGGACTTGGTCTATTAGTCCATCTATACTGACCTCCATCAGGTTGCAAATTAAAAATAATTTTTTTCTTCATTTAGCTCTGAAAAAATATTTGGGCTTCTAGCAGTGTGTGGGACTTGTTCTATTAGTCCTTCTATACTGACGTCCAGCAGGTTGCAAATTGAATATAATTTTTTTCTGCATCTAGCTCTGAAAAAATATTTGGGCTTCTAGCGGTGTGTGGGACTTGGTCTATTAGTCCATCTATACTGACCTCCATCAGGTTGCAAATTAAAAATAATTTTTTTCTGCATCTAGCTCTGAAAAAATATTTGGGCTTCTAGCAGTGTGTGGGACTTGGTCTATTAGTCCATCTATACTGACCTCCATCAGGTTGCAAATTGAATAAAAAAAATTTCTGCATCTAGCTCTGAAAAAATATTTGGGCTTCTAGCGGTGTGTGGGACTTGGTCTATTAGTCCATCTATACTGACCTCCATCAGGTTGCAAATTAAAAATAATTTTTTTCTGCATCTAGCTCTGAAAAAATATTTGGGCTTCTAGCAGTGTGTGGGACTTGGTCTATTAGTCCATCTATACTGACCTCCATCAGGTTGCAAATTAAAAATAATTTTTTTCTTCATTTAGCTCTGAAAAAATATTTGGGCTTCTAGCAGTGTGTGGGACTTGTTCTATTAGTCCTTCTATACTGACCTCCATCAGGTTGCAAATTAAAAATAATTTTTTTCTGCATCTAGCTCTGAAAAAATATTTGGGCTTCTAGCAGTGTGTGGGACTTGGTCTATTAGTCCATCTATACTGACCTCCATCAGGTTGCAAATTGAATAAAAAAATTTTCTGCATCTAGCTCTGAAAAAATATTTGGGCTTCTAGCGGTGTGTGGGACTTGGTCTATTAGTCCATCTATACTGACCTCCATCAGGTTGCAAATTAAAAATAATTTTTTTCTGCATCTAGCTCTGAAAAAATATTTGGGCTTCTAGCAGTGTGTGGGACTTGGTCTATTAGTCCATCTATACTGACCTCCATCAGGTTGCAAATTGAATAAAAAAATTTTCTGCATCTAGCTCTGAAAAAATATTTGGGCTCCTAGCGGTGTGTGGGACTTGGTCTATTAGTCCATCTATACTGACCTCCATCAGGTTGCAAATTAAAAATAATTTTTTTCTGCATCTAGCTCTGAAAAAATATTTGGGCTTCTAGCAGTGTGTGGGACTTGGTCTATTAGTCCATCTATACTGACCTCCATCAGGTTGCAAATTAAAAATAATTTTTTTCTGCATCTAGCTCTGAAAAAATATTTGGGCTTCTAGCAGTGTGTGGGACTTGGTCTATTAGTCCATCTATACTGACCTCCATCAGGTTGCAAATTAAAAATAATTTTTTTCTGCATCTAGCTCTGAAAAAATATTTGGGCTTCTAGCAGTGTGTGGGACTTGGTCTATTAGTCCATCTATACTGACCTCCATCAGGTTGCAAATTAAAAATAATTTTTTTCTGCATCTAGCTCTGAAAAAATATTTGGGCTTCTAGCAGTGTGTGGGACTTGGTCTATTAGTCCATCTATACTGACCTCCATCAGGTTGCAAATTGAATAAAAAAATTTTCTGCATCTAGCTCTGAAAAAATATTTGGGCTTCTAGCGGTGTGTGGGACTTGGTCTATTAGTCCATCTATACTGACCTCCATCAGGTTGCAAATTTAAAATAATTTTTTTCTGCATCTAACCCAGCCAATAGTTTTGGCCTAATACCACAGTTTGGCCACTCAGCTCTGCTCGGTTACCATCCATTGTTTTTTTGTGCAAACAACTCCAGAGTTGTGAATTAGTTAACCACCAAAATGAGTGGAAAAAGGCCTGCTGCTGGTGGAAAGGGGAATAGGCGTGTTGGGAAGGGGAAAAAAGGTTGTGTCCGTGGGGTAGGTGCAGAAGAAAGACCATCTTCCAGCCAAACTAAAATGTCTACTTCTTTTAGCGGACAATGTGATAAGATCCCTTTCTTACGGCCACGCCAATCGCTACAAATTCCAGATGAGGCACAAAAACAGCAGGTGCTTCAACGGATATCAAGTGCTCCTTTAAGTGGGCTCTCCTCCACATCAACTTCAACATCACAAATACTCCAGTCCTCAAAGGTGTCACCCAAATCGCACTTGCTTCCTCACAGCTCCCAAATCTCCAGCTGCCCGTCTGAGTATGAGGTAGAACAGATGGTTGAGTCTGCAGAGCTGTTTACTCATACTATAGCCTGGGAATCAGAGGTCGACTCCAGCGCTTCTGTGAATCCAGACGAGGAAATGATCTGCACTGATGCCCAGAATCTTTATGAGTCGGATCCAGGACCAGACGCAGAAGGTTCTGACCATAATGTAGACCCTCATTCCCAAACTGTAACTCCTGTTGGTGGAGACAATGAGGAAGACGATGATAAGACTCAAATACCTGATTGGAGCGACAACTTTAGTTTTTTGTCAGGGCAGGAACAGGTTGGCTCTGAGGACGACGGGTGTGATAACGCACAGGGTGATGATGATGAGGTCGGAGATCCCACTTACTGTCAACCCACAGTCAGCCAAGAGATGAGGTCAGCAGAGGAGGTGGAGGAAGATGCTAGTGACGACGAGGTCAGGTTGCGCCTTCCTGGACAGAGACGTAGTACTGGAAGCACGTCAACAACTGCATCCTCAAACACAACTCTGCCTCTCACCACAAGTCGTGGTGGCTCTTCAGGTCGCATGGGTGCTAAGCCTTGCATAGCCTGGGCATTTTTTCAGATCGATAAAGATGACCCAACTCGTGTTATCTGTAACATTTGTCAGCAAAAGCTAAGTAGAGGCCAAAAAATACATAGTTTGAGTACTTCATGCATGAACCGGCACATGGACATGAAGCATAAGTTGCAGTGGGAAGCTCAGTGTGCTACAATGCGGTCTAGCCGGCCGGGCCAACCACCGTCTGCCATATCTTGTGCATCCGCGGCCTCTTCATCCTCTGTGACTGGGGGGACAGCAGTCACACCTGTTTTGGGGCGCAGACCTGCCACCTCTTTACCCGCAACAGCCAGCGTGATTGGCAGGTCATCATTTTCTTTGGAGGTGGTAACACCAGCTGGTCTTGAGCGCTGTCCGACATTGATAGCACCACCTTTGGATCAAGGCAACCTAACATGTCCGCCTGCATCTTCCTCACAGACCGGCAGTTTGCCGGGGACACCCTTATCAACCCCGTCTAAGCACAATAGCCAGCCCTCGGTCCCTCAGATGTGGACAAGTAAAAGACCATTTCCTCCTAGCCATGAGAAAGCTAAGAGGTTGAATTTCACCATCTGCAAGCTCTTGGCTACAGAAATGCTGCCTTTCCGCCTGGTGGACACAGAGGATTTTCGAGACCTTATGTCCGTCGCAGTGCCCCAGTACCAGATGCCCAGTCGGCACTACTTCTCAAAGAAAGGTGTGCCTGCGCTCCACCAGCATGTCGCACACAACATCACCGCTTCTTTGAGAAACTCTGTGTGTGACAGGGTGCATTTCACCACAGACACTTGGACGAGTAGGCATGGACAGGGGCGTTACATGTCGCTGACTGGGCACTGGGTAACTATGGTGACAGCAGGACAAGGGGCTGCTGTCCAAGTCTTGCCGTCCCCACGAGTTGTGCGTCAATCCTCTTTATGTCATTTTTCCTCCACTGCTTCTGCCTCCTCAACCTCCTCTCGGTCTTCCACCTGCACCCAAAGCCTGTCTGGTCATGCCACAAGCTTTCTAACTGCGCAGAAGGGATCCTGCACACCTCCTTACTATGCTGGCAGTAGGGCTCAACGTCATCAGGCGGTTTTTACATTGAAATGTCTGGGAAATGTGAGTCACACAGCTGAGGAGTTGTGGTCAGCTCTGGAGAACCAATTTCATGAATGGTTGTCTCCACTGGACCTGAAACCAGGGAAGGCCGTGTGCGACAATGCTGCAAACCTGGGTGCGGCCCTTCGCCGGGGCAATGTCACACACGTGCCTTGTATGGCTCACGTGTTGAACCTGGTTGTCCAGCAATTTTTAGCCCACTATCCCAGACTAGATGGCCTTCTGCAGAGGGCACGGTCGCTGTGTGCTCACTTCCGCCGTTCGCATCCCGCAGCTCAGCGACTTACATCTCTACAGAAGTCGTTGGGCCTGCCACTTCACCGGCTAAAATGCGATGTGCCTACCCGGTGGAATTCAACTCTGCACATGTTGCAGCGACTGTGGCAGCACCGACAAGCCCTGGTGCAATACGTTCTGACGTATAGCCTGGGCCAACGAGATTCAGAGGTGGGGCAAATCACGCTGGAGGAGTGGTCTCAGATCAGGGACCTATGCACCCTTCTGCACAGTTTTGAAATGGCGACGAAGATGTTTAGTGCTGACGATGCCATTATCAGCATGACTATTCCGGTGATTTACATGCTGGAGCACATGTTAAACAGAATTCGGAGTCAGGTGGTGGCACAAGAGGAGGTGGAGGAAGTAGAGGAGGAGGAGTTGTATGCGGAAGGGCTAACATCTGCAAGGTCCAGACGGTCGGCAGCACCAAGGCGGCAGGCATGTGAGGGTGGGGGAGATGGTTTAACCAGGGCGCATGGTAGCAGCCAAACTAGTGAGGAAGGTGCAGGAGCCCAGGAAGAAGTGGAGGACGAACTGATGGAAGACTCATCAGATGAGGGAGACCTTGATCACATTTCTGTTGTGCGAGGTTGGGGGGAGAGGACAGAGGAAGGAAGCATGATTGTTACCTCGCCACCAACACAACAGGGACTTGGTGCTCCTGGATGCGCAACACACATGAGTGCCTTCTTGCTGCACTACCTGCAACATGACCCTCGAATTGTGAGAATTAGAAATAATCCTGACTACTGGGTTGCCACACTGTTAGATCCCCGGTACAAAAGTAAATTTGCAGAAATTATTCCTGCCATAGAAAGGGATGCACGCATGCAGGAGTATCAGCAGAGACTGTTGCAGAATCTTACATGTGCTTTTCCACAAAATACCAGTGGTGCACGTAGTGAATCTCACAGTTCCAACTTGCCAACCGTGGGACCGTCAAGTGTTCAGCACTCAAACCGTAACAGAACCACAGTATCTGCTGGTAACATCAATTTTGCGGAATCATTTCACCACTTTTTTAGCCCATCCTTTGCAAGGCCACAGGAGACAAGAAGTCTGACACATAGTCAACGCCTAGAGACGATGGTACAGGAGTATCTCCAAGTAAACATTGAAGCCACGACTGTGTCACTGGACCCTTGCTCTTTTTGGGCTTCCAATCTGGATAAATGGCCGGAGCTAGCCACTTACGCCTTGGAGATCTTGTCATGCCCCGCAGCCAGCGTTCTGTCTGAACGTGTGTTCAGCGCTGCTGGTGGTGTGCTGACAGATAAGCGCACGCGGCTCTCCACTGATAATGTAGACAGACTCACGTTCATAAAGATGAACAAATCATGGATCCGAAACGACTTTTCTACCCCTGTGTCATCCTGGGGAGAGTAAAAGCTTGATGATTGGTTAAAATCACCCTACCAACCGTTTTAAGCTTTCAAATTACTAATCATGTTTATCTGTATCTTGACTGGAAAATAATTTGGGCTTTGTAGCAGTGTGCAGCACTGATCCTATTAGGCCATCTATAATAAGCTTCACCAGATTTAAAATTAAAAATAATTTTTAGCTGCATCTAGCCCGGAAAATAATTTTGGGGCTCCGAGATGCGCAAGACACATAAGTGCCTTCTTGCTGCACTACCTGCAGCATGACCCTCATATTGTCAGAATTCGAAGTAATCATGACTACTGGGTTGCCACACTCTTAGATCCCCCAAACTTTTCGATCAACCTTTTCATTTTAATAAAGACCAAAAAAATGGTCATTTTTGAAATTATAAGCATTAGCAGGTTGTTAGAAACTGAAATCAAACAGTTTTCAACTCAAAACTTTATTCTAGGTGATGTTACATTTTCACATAGGACCCCTTGTTCGAAAGGAGCTTCTGAACTCTCTCGTCCATTGAATTTGTCAGGTTTTGGATGGTTTCTGCTTCAATTGTTTTGCATGAGGACAGAATACCCTCCCAGAGCTGTTGCTTAGATGTGAACTGCCTCCCGCCATCATAGACACTCCTTTTAATGATGCTCCAAAGGTTCTGAATGGGGTAGAGGTCAGGGGAGCATGGGGGTCACACCATAAGTTTGTCCCCTTTTATGCCCATATCAGCCAGAGATGCAGATGTTTTATGTGCAGCATGAGATGGTGCATTATCATGCAGAAAAATGATCTTGCTGTGAAATACACGGTTCTTCTTCTTGAACCATGGCAGGAATTGCTGTTTGAGAAAATCCACATACATTATGGAGTTCATCATTAGCGCCTTCAGGGATCCTAAAGGGGCCGACAATCTCTCTCCCCATGATTCCAGCCCAAAACATTACTCCACCTCCTCCTTGTTGGCGCTGTAGCCGTGTTTGCGTGGGGTGTCCATCAACCAGCCATCCTCCACTCCATTCATCTGGACCATCGAGCGCTGCACGGCACTCATCCGTGAACAAAACAGTTTTGAAATCAGTCTTCATGTAATGTTTGGCCCACTGGAGCCGTTTCTGCTTGTGTGAAGTGGATAGAGGAGGTCGACAGGATGGCGTATGCACAGCTGCAAACCTCTGAAGGACCCTGCATCTTGTTGTTCGGGGGACGTTGGAGGCACAAGCAGCTTCAAAAACTTGTCTGCTGCTATGACAAGGCTTTTTTGCCGCTGCTCTTTCAACCTGACGTAATTGCCTGTAGGAAAGAGTCCTCAATTTGCCCTTATCAGCACGCACACGTGTGTACTGTGAATCAGCTACATACTTCTTGATTGCCAAGACACTTCATCCTGATCATCGCACAATGTTGATTGTAGTCATGCCTTGACCTAAACACTCCACAATTTGTTGCTTCTCAGCAGCCGACACATCCTTTTTCTTTCCCATTTTGGCAGAAAATGTAGGCTGCTTAATAATGTGAGAGAGCCTTCTTAAGTAGTCTTGCCTTTATTGGACACACCTGCCAAACTAATGAGCACAGGTGTCTGCAATTGCTTACAGTGATATAAAGAGCCCTGACACACATCACCATCAATGAGTTTAACTGACAAACAAACAAATTCTTCCCTTATCACTCCTAAACACTTTTTGCATAATAATTTGGAACGCGGTGTACATGTGCTTTTCCACAAAACACCAGTGGTTCACGTAGTGAATCTTACAGTTCTAACTTGCCAACCGTGGTCTGTATGGAATTGTTCAATAAAGGGCCCAAAATTAAGATAACATAGATGGGAGAGGTCTCTATGAATAGGAATTCCTAAGTATTTGATACCCTGTGAGGGCCAGGCAAAGGGAAAGTTGGACTGGATGGAATCCTATATGGATTTAGGGAGGGAGACATCGAGGGCCTCAGACTTCGCTGCATTGATTTTAAAATTTTACCATGTAACAAAGTGATCTATTTCAGCCATAACAGCAGGGATGGATATATGTGATTGAGTGATATATACTAGGACATCATCAGCAAATAGAGAGCACTTGTACTCGGTGCCTCCCACCTCAATCCACCTAATATTGGGGTTATGGCGAATTGATGAGAGCAGGTGCTCCGTCACTAGGATGTATAAGAGAGGGGACAGAGGACATCCCTGCCTTGTCCCATTGGTGATTGTGAAAGGTGATGAAAATGTTCTGACGCACCCCCTGGGCCTTGGGACACCCGGAGCCGGACCCTTTTTGGTGGATGCTGGTGGTTGTAGTCTTCGTGGCGGCGATCCGGTTCCGTGGCTCAGGGCGGTCAAACCAGTGGCGGAACTATTTATGTGGTTTTGATGTTTAAATGTCCGACTACGCCACCCGTGGATTGCGGTCAGAGTGAACCGCCGCTACAGGGCAGACCGCTAAGGCTGGTGTTGTGGGTGCAGCAGAGCGTAGCATAACTCCCCACGGGAGGAGTATAGCCTCAGGGCAGTGTATGCGGAGGATGGGGGTGATGGTGCAGGGCAGCAGCAGTAACGACACGGAGTCAGTGATGCAGTTCAGGGCCTTTACTCACAGTTCTTATTATCCAGACCACGTCTGCAGGTAACGGCTGCCCACGTCGTACTGTGCTCACCAGGTGAGGGGCTCAGACAACTCCCAGATAACTTTGGAGCGCTTCACAGGACCCCCTTTGTGTGTCCTTTGTCTGGCCTTTCTTACCAACACTTCTGTCCGGCTGCCTCGGGCCTCCTCTTGGTAAACTTGGCGCCAGTTTCCCTGACCCTATGTGGTGCCTTCCTAGCGGGTGGAGCAAGGGGCTGCGCCACATAAAATGTCAGAGCCTCCGGTTTCTAGCTGAGGGTCGTTTCCTGCCTCCACTAGTTCGGGGACCGGTCTCCCCCTTTGGCCTGACCCCTCCACGCAGGTGGATTCGGGCGTGCGGTGGCGACTCGCCCGTCCGCACCCCTGGGATCCCTTCATTCCTCGTTCCTGGAGCCTTCTCCGCTCCTCTTCCTTCCTTCTCCCTCTTGCAGGCCTGGGCCTCTGTTACTAGGCCCACCTCCGGAACAGAGCTCATGCAGAGCCCCTGCTCCCTGCCACTTCTGCTCAGACTTCTCTGCACTGAACTAAGATGGTGCCCACCTTTTATACTCCCTTCTCAATGCACCCAGGAACTGCTTCCTCCCTGCTCCTGCACTGCAGGGTTCCCCTTCCTCAGTGTTCCCTCCCCCCACTCCAGCCAGGGACAGGGACTGTCGTGCCCATCTCAGGGGCATATTGGTCGCCCTGCCCCACGGCAATGTGGTGTAATGCATGCAGGTGTCGGGTCCTGATCCACACTCCATCCTTATCTGAGAGTGAGATATCACACCTCTGGGTGAGGTGCAATACGTCTGTAGCAACCGAGCCCTCGGTGCTACAGTTCCATTTATCTTCAGCCTAGGTGACGTATTGTGATACAGGGCCGTGATTTTGGCTATAAAAGGGTCCCCTAGACCCCTACCCCAAGCTTTTTAAGAGAATCATATATGGCGTGCCAGGAGACTCTATGGAATGCTTTCTCAGCATCCAACGAGAGTATCTACTTACAAATTTTTAACTGCATCTAGCCCAGGAAATACTTTGTGCCTAGTAGCAGTGTCTGCTAGTCAGCGGATTATCCCGGCTGTTAAGCAAGCTACACCACCTGTAGTTTGGACACTTAATTTTTTCAAAGGAAATGCTTCGGGACCACGGGATACTTAGTGAAGAGCATCAGGAGGCACCCCAAGGCATAGGGGCTGGGACTGGCACTAGGATGCCTTGCGGTGGACAGCCGAGCTCGATCCTTATAAAAGCTTTTTAACTGCAGCAGCTTTAGTGGACGCTACTGGAGCTGGAATTACGCGGCTGCTGGCATGAGACTTGCCCTCCAATAGATCCTTGTAAATGGATTTAAAGTGTATTCATTCAAATTAGAGGGACAATTTAAATTAAAAAGCTTAGAGCTGCCTCCACCACAGGGGGGCTCTCTCAACCCACCAGCGGACAGGCACCAGTATTGGGAGAGGGGGGCTGGCCGTCAGGGTTCACCGCGGCTCTGGCACAAACCCGGCGACACGGAGGTGGCACGGGCAGGAGCGGACTGGCCGTCTCGGCTTCTCACTTTTTGGATTTTAGAAGGGCATGACATGCCTATATCTGTGTCTCCCCCTCCTTTTACTCCTCCACCTCTTTTCTTTTCGCATGACTATATGTACTTGTCACTTTTCCATGTGTTAGTTGTGTCTTCTGAGCAGTTTGTCAGCTTTTGGACACCTTTGAAGGTGTTTTCTATGTGTTTCTATGTGTTTTTGTTTGCCTGCCATTGGTTTTAACGGTGTTCGAAGGTGTTCGACGAACAGTTCGACGAACTGTTCGGCGAACACACGGGTGTTCGACGAACCGAACCGAACTCGAACACTACGGGGGTGGCTCAACACTAGTCTTAAATAGTCAGAAAAGGCTGGCAAAAGAGATCTTTAATCCACACATGTGAAGTTCATTATTCTTGGTGCCTGAACTACTTCTTAATACTTTAGGGGGACCAAACAGAATTCTTGTGGTTTGAGGGGTTGAATAATAAATGACACTCTGAATTAACTTTTTACATTTTAAAAAAAAAAAAAAATTTGCTGCAGTGCATTTTCCACTTCCAGGCTGATCTACAGTACAAATGTCACAATGCCAAGTTAATTCCGCATGTGTCAACCAGCTAAATCTGCAGGGGGTTGAATACTACTTGTAGGCACTGTATATACACATACATATATGTATGTATATTTATATATATATACAGTACAGACCAAAAGTTTGGACACACCTTCTCATTTAAAGATTTTTCTGTATTTTCATGACTATGATAATTGTACATTCACACTGAAGGCATCAAAACTATGAATTAACACATGTGGAATTATATACTTAACAAAAAAGTGTGAAACAACTGAAAATATGTCTTATATTCTAGGTTCTTCAAAGTAGCTACCTTTTGCTTTGATGACTGCTTTGCACACTCTTGGCATTCTCTTGATGAGCTTCAAGAGGTAGTCACCGGAAATGGTCTTCCAACAATCTTGAAGGAGTTCCCAGAGATGCTTAGCACTTGTTGGCCCTTTTGCCTTCACTCTGCGGTCCAGCTCACCCCAAACCATCTCGATTGGATTCAGGTCTGGTGACTATGGAGGCCAGGTCATCTGGCGTAGCACCCCATCACTCTCCTCCTTGGTCAAATAGCCCTTACACAGCCTGGAGGTGCGTTTGGGGTCATTGTCCTGTTGAAAAATAAATGATGGTCCAACTAAACGCAAACCGGATGTAATAGCATGCCGCTGCAAGATGCTGTGGTTGTTACAACTCTCCTGTTAGGTTTTTTTTAGTTTGCTGGTCACATGACCAGTTTTGCCTATTTAATCCGGCTCCGCCCTCCTGGCATTGCTGGACTTCATTTGTATTTACTACTGTTGAGCTAGCTTGGTGCTCTGTTGCCGTTCTCTGTTAGTTTTGCTAGGTCTTCTGACCTCTTTACTTTTTGTTGTGTGTTTGTCTTTGACTGCTACGATTTCTGCTAGGAGGTGTCCAACTTTTCCCAGTCCCTAGTTCTTGTAGGGATTCCTCCCTCACATCTATAGGTCTTCGTACAGACTAGCCGAGGACTTTAGCGGGTCTGATCGCAGGATCAGGTTCCCCGTTACATCGTAGGGATCTAGTTTAGTTCTATTGTAGGGACAGATCTCCTGTCTTTCCTTAGTCTCTGTAGCAGATCATAACAGTAAGTCCAGCCTTAAAAAAAAAAAAAAATTTCTCTAAGGAAAGACCTCCAGTTTTCCATCATGGTCTCGGTGCAAGATTTGGCTCAACGCTTGCAGGGACTCTCTCTGGAGGTGGCCAAGCTCCAACAACACGTGAGTAGCTGTTCTGGAGCGCATTTTGTGGAACCAAAGGTACGTCTGCCTGCTCTATTTTTTGGCGAACAACAAGATTTTTTTTCTTTTAAAAATGCTTGTCTATTATATTTTCGTTTGAGACCCGGATCCTCTGGTGATGAATCACAGCGCATAGGGTTCATAATGTCACTTTTGGCAAAGATCCTCAGGGATGGGCCTTCTCTCTCCAACCTAGTGATCCGTGCTTTGGATCAGTGGATAGTTTTTTTTCTGCTTTGGGTTTATTGTACGATGATACTGATCGTGTCTCATCTGCTGAGTCTGAATTAAGACGTTTGAGGCAGGGATCAGGTAATGTGGAAAAATATTGTTCTCACTTCCGTCGGTGGTCTGCCCAGGTGGGGTGGAACGATTCAGCTTTGAAAAGCTTGTTTCTTGCAGGACTAGGTGAAAGGGTTAAGGATTTACTGATTCCTTATCCCACACCTGGAAACTTGCAGGAGGCAATGCAATTATCTATACGGGTGGACAGGAGACTGCGTGCAAGGGTTAATGAGAGCAAATCCTCTGCTATGTCAGCTTCGAGTCCTGAGAGGTTCAGTGCTGACAATGGTGAGCCGATGGAAATTGGGGCGATGACACCCCGCTCTCAGGAAAAAGACCGCCGACTTTCTGAAGGCTTGTGTTTCTATTGCGGAAATTCTGGTCATTTTATTAAGAGCTGTGTGCTTCGTATGAAGAAAGAAAAAAAAATGGTCAGTCATGCCCGTATTGCCTGTTTAAATTCTAAGGGAGTATTCCTATCTGCCACTACTGCTGCTCAGGATGAATTAATTGAATTTCGGGTATTTGTGGATTGTGGATCTACTCTGAATGTGATTGATGGGGGATTCTTGGAAAAACTTAGATTAGAACCTAAAATTTTGTCATCCCTTATTGCTGTGGTTTCTGTCGATGGCTCTCCTTTGAAGAGTGTTACTCACAAGGTCTGTGAATTTCCCCTCACTATTAATGGCATTCATCAAGAGAATTTGGATTTGGTGGTATTGGATAATTTGCCTTCTCCAGTAATATTGGGGTTACCCTGGTTAAAATTGCACAATCCTGTACTGGATTGGTCTACCAATGAAATTAAGTCCTGGAGCCCTAAGTGTTATGACAAGTGTTGTAACGGGCGCATTGCTGCTGTGGATAGAGGGGAATTGCCTGTACCTATTCAGGATTTTTGGAGAGTTTTTTCTGAGGAGGAGTCGCAGGTTTTGCCTCCTCATAGAGACTATGATTGTACCATTGAATTTGTCCCTGGAGCGACTCTTCCTAAGAGTCGCTAATTTAATCTTACTATTCCTGAGAGAAAGGCTTTGGAGGAATACATACAGACAAGCTTGGCCGCTGGTCACATTAGGCCTTCCAAGTCTCCTGTGGCTGTTGGATTTTTTTTTGTAAAAAAAAAAGATGGCGGTTTACGTCCTTGTCTGGCCTTTCGTGAGATTAATAAAATTACTGTACGCAATCCTTACCCACTGCCATTGATTCCTGATTTATTTAACCAGTTAGTGGGGGCCAAGTGGTTCTCTAAAATTGATCTCCGGGGGGCATACAATTTGTTGCGCATGAAGGAGGGTGATGAATGGAAGACTGCTTTTAACACTCCTGTGGGTCATTTTGAGAATCTGGTTATGCCTTTTGGTCTCACCAATGCTCCAGCATTTTTTCAGAATCTTATTAACGATATCCTTAGACCTTTAATCGGCAAAAATGTGGTTGTGTATTTGGATGACATTTTGATTTATTCGCCTGATCTGGAGACTCATTGGCGGAGCGTACGTGAGGTATTACAGTTATTAATGGACAATTCGCTTTTTGCTAAGCTGGAGAAATGTGAGTTCGCTGTACAGAGAATTAGTTTTTTGGGCTACATTATCTCCAGTGAAGGTTTTGAGATGGACCCGGTTAAAGTTCAAGCTGTGCAGGAATGGCCTAGGCCTATTGGTTTGAAATCGATACAGAGGTTTTTGGGTTTCGCCAATTATTACAGAAAATTCATAAAAAAAATTTCTATTATTGTCAAACCGCTGACCGATCTCACCAGGAAAGGTGCTAATGCGGTTCAGTGGACTTCTGAGGCCATTGAAGCTTTTGTGTTTTTAAAGGAGAGGTTCACCTCTGCTCCCATCCTTATGCAGCCTGATGTGACTAATCCGTTTTTGGTTGAGGTTGATGCTTCTTCGGTGGGGGTTGGTGCGGTGTTGTCTCAGGAAAACAAGGATGGAGTACATCCCTGTGCCTTTTTTTCAAAAAAATTTTCCGAGACCGAACTTAATTACGATATTGGTAATCGGAAATTGCTGGCGATTAAACTCGCATTTGAACACTGGCGTCACCTCTTGGAAGGTGCTGATTTTCCCATTCAGGTTTTCACTAATCATAAAAATCTGATCTATCTTGATGCTGCCAAGCGCTTGAATGCCCGTCAGGCTAGGTGGGCACTTTTTTTCTCGCGGTTTAATTTTTCCGTTACTTACATCCCGGGTACCAAGAATGTTAAAGCGGATGATTTGTCTCGCAGCTTTTCTCCCATGGTCGGTGTTGAGGAGGAAGAGGAGACCATTTTACAAGAAGGTGTTGTGATTGCTGCTTTGGACTCCGTTTTGGAGGATGAGATTCTTAAAGCACAGGAGAATGCCCCATCTAACACTCCCCATGGGAGGTTGTTTGTGCCTAGGACCTTTAGGAGAGATTTGTTTGTTGAGTGTCATGAGTCTCGGTTGGCAGGTCATCCAGGAATTTCTGAGACCAAGAGACTTGTGGGTCGCAGTTTTTGGTGGCCTGGATGGCAGAAGGAAGTCATTAAGTGGGTGCGCCAATGTACTGTGTGTGCTAGATCCAAGTCTTCGCATGCTCCTGCTGCGGGGTTGCTTTGCCCTCTGGAGGTTCCTAGTGCACCTTGGACACATCTGGCTATGGACTTTATTACTGACCTTCCTCCCTCTGAAGGTTTCACGGTCATCTGGGTGGTCGTGGACCGTTTTAGCAAGATGTGTCACTTGGTTCCCTTTATCAAACTGCCTTGCGCTAAGACACTCGCTAAGGCCTTTGTCAAGGAGATTGTCAGACTACATTGTGTTCCTATTGACATTGTTTCTGATAGGGGACCTCAGTTCGTGGCTCGTTTTTGGCGTGCCTTTTGTGACAGGTTGGGAGTCCATTTGTCGTTTTCATCCGGATATCATCCTGAGTCTAATGGCCAGACAGAAAGGAAGAACCAGGATGTTGAGCAGTTCTTGCGTTGTTTTGTGGCAGACAATCAAGAGGGGTGGTCTGAGTTTCTGCCACTTGCTGAATTTGCTCTTAACAACCATACATCCTCTTCTGCTGGGTGTTCGCCTTTTTTTTGTTGTTCTGGGAGACATCCGTCTTTTGGGTCATTCTCCAAATTGGTTTTGGCTGTGCCTGAGGAGGAGAGTTTTTCCTGTGATTTGGAGACAGTTTGGACGGATGTGCGTGGTAATCTTCAGGAGGCTAACAAAAAATCTAAGAGGTACTTTGATAGGAAACGGCAAGAGGTTTTGTTTGCTGTTGGTGACATGGTTTGGTTGTCCTCTAAGAATCTGCGATTGAGGATTCCTTCTAAAAAATTGGGTCCCAAGTTCGTAGGGCCCTTTAAGGTGCTTCAGATAGTTAACCAATCTGCTGTTAGGCTGGAGGTTCCTACGTCCTGGAGGACTAATCCGGTGTTTCATGTTTCTCTGTTGAAAAAAGCTGATGTGTCGGATGGTGACGCCTCTGCCACTGTTCCTCCGGTGGTGGAGGACGGGGAATATGAAATTTCCCGCATCCTAAATTCTAGACGGTATAGAGGGAGTTTGCAGTATCTCGTCGCTTGGAAGGGTTTCGGACCTGAGGATAACTCATGGGTGAGGGCGGATGATGTTTCTGCTTCCAGACTTGTCCGAGCATTTCACAGGAGGTTTCCTGGTAAGCCTGGGCCTAGGGGATCCGGAGGATCCTCTTAGAAGAGGGGGTACTGTTACAACTCTCCTGTTAGGTTTTTTTTAGTTTGCTGGTCACATGACCAGTTTTGCCTATTTAATCCGGCTCCGCCCTGCTGGCATTGCTGGACTTCATTTGGATTTACTACTGTTGAGCTAGCTTGGTGCTCTGTTGCCGTTCTCTGTTAGTTTTGCTAGGTCTTCTGACCTCTTTACTTTTTGTTGTGTGTTTGTCTTTGACTGCTACGATTTCTGCTAGGAGGTGTCCAACTTTTCCCAGTCCCTAGTTCTTGTAGGGATTCCTCCCTCACATCTATAGGTCTTCGTACAGACTAGCCGAGGATTTTAGCGGGTCTGATCGCAGGATCAGGTTCCCCGTTACATCGTAGGGATCTAGTTTAGTTCTATTGTAGGGACAGATCTCCTGTCTTTCCTTAGTCTCTGTAGCAGATCATAACAGTGGTAGCCATGCTGGTTCAGTATGCCTTCAATTTTGAATAAATCCCCAACAGTGTCACCAGCAAAGCACCCCCACACCATCACACCTCCTCATCCATGCTTCACGGTGGGAACCAGGCATGTAGAGTCCATCTGTTCACCTTTTCTGTGTCGCACAAAGACACGGTGCTTGGAACCAAAGATCTCAAATTTGGACTCATCAGACCAAAGCACAGATTTTCACTGGTCTAATGTCCATTCCTTGTGTTCTTTAGCCCACACAAGTCTCTTCTGCTTGTTGCCTGTCCTTAGCAGTGGTTTCCTACCAGCTATTTTACCATGAAGGCCTGCTGCACAAAGTCTCCTCTTAACAGTTGTTGTAGAGATGTGTCTGCTGCTAGAACTCTGTGTGGCATTGACCTGGTCTCTAATCTGAGCTGCTGTTAACCTGAGATTTCTGAGTCTGGTGACTCGGATAAACTTATCCTCAGAAGCAGAGGTGACTCTTGGTCTTCCTTTCCTGGGGCGGTCCTCATGTGAGCCAGTTTCTTTGTAGCGCTTGATGGTTTTTGCAACTGCACTTGGGGACACTTTCAAAGTTTTCCCAATTTTTCGCACTGACTGAGCTTCATTTCTTAAAGTAATGATAGCCGCTCGTTTTTCTTTACTTAGCTGCTTTTTTCTTGCCATAATACAAATTCTAACATTCTATTCAGTAGGACTATCAGCTGTGTATCCACCAGACTTCTGCACAACACAACTGATGGTCCCAACCCTATTTATAAGGCAAGAAATCCCACTTATTAAACCTGACTGGGCACACCTGTGAAGTGAAAACCATTTCTGGTGACTACCTCTTGAAGCTCATCAAGATAATGCCAAGAGTGTTCAAAGCAGTCATCAAAGCAAAAGGTGGCTACTTTGAAGAACCTAGAATTTAGGACATATTTTCAGTTGTTTCACACTTTTTTGTTAACTATATAATTCCACATGTGTTAATTCATAGTTTGGATGCCTTCAGTGTGAATGTACAATTTTCAAAGTCATGAAAATACAGAAAAATCTTTAAATGAGAAGGTGTGTCCAAACTTTTGGTCTGTACTGTATATATATATATATATATATATATATATATATATATAAATACATATACGCAAAATTGGAAGTTGAAGGCACGACCATTCTGTAGCTAAATTAAATATTAAAAACCAGTGTGTTTCTGGCAATAGAATGCTCTTAATCGTAGTACTACGTAATACTACAATCTGCTAATTTTAAAGTTGTGCCAATAAATATTTAATTTCAATTACCAAATGGTCATGCCTTCAACTTCCAAATTTGTGTACATGGTTTTCTGTGCTTCTTTAGCAGAATGGGCACCCACGTCCTACAGGTCTTTCAGCTTCAAATATTAAGCAAACATGGTGGGCTTCCAATTTTTTTGTCTAATACTTGAATATATATACATTTATACAGTCATGGCTGAAAGTGTTGACACCCTTCAAATTGTTTCAGAAAATCTGTGTGTATTGGAACAACACAAAAAAACTGAGAAAAAAAAGCAAATTTGACATAAATTCACACAAAACCCCCCAAAATGGGCCTGACAAAATTGTTGCCACCTTTCCAAAATTGTGGGTAAACTACTTTGTTTCAAGCATGTGATGCTCAATCAAGCTCACCTGTGCAAGTAACAGATGTGGGCAATATGAAAATCACACCTGAAACCAGGTAAAGATGGGAGAAATTGATTCAATCTTTGGCTTGTGTGTCTCTGTGTGCCACACTAAGCATGGAGAACAGAAAGAGGAGAAGAAAACTGTCTGAGGACTTGAGAACCAAAATTGTTTAACAATATCAACAATCTCAAGGTTACAAGTCCATCTCCAGAGATCTTGATGGTCCTTTATCCATGGTGTACAGCATAATCAATAGCCAATCTCTCTGGATGTGAATGGCAGAGAAAAATTGATGAAAGGTTGCAAAGCAGGATAGTCCAGATGGTGGATAAGCAGCCCCAATCAAGTTCCAAAGAAATTCAAGCTGTACTGCAGGCTCAGGATGCATCAGTGTCATCGCAAATTATCCGTTGACATTTGTATGAAATGAAACGCTATGTCAGGAGATACAGGAAGACCCCACTGCTGACACAGAGACATAAAAAAGCTAGACTGCAGTTTTCCAAAATGTACATGAGTAAGCCAAAATCCCTCTGGTAAAGCACCTTGTTGACAGATGAGACCAAGATAAAGCTTTTTGGGAAAGCACATCATTCTAATGTTTACTGAAAACGGAATGAGGCCTTAAAAATAAACAACACAGTACCTACAGTCAAATATGGTGGCGGTTCAAAGATGTTTTGGGGTTGTTTCCCTGCCTCTGTCACTGGGTGCCTTGACTGTGTGCAAGGCATCATGAAATCTGAAGATTACCAAAGGATTTTGGTCACAATGTAGCGCCTAGTGTCAGAAAGCTGGGTTTGCGTCATGGGTCTTCCAGCAGGACAATGACCCCAAACATACTTCAAGAAGCACCCAGAAATGGATGGAAACAAAGTGCTGGAGAGTTCTGAAGTGACCAGCAATGGGTCCAGATCTAAATCCCATTGAACACCTGTCGAAAGATCTTAAAAGTGCTATTGGGAGAAGGTACCCTTCAAATATGAGAGACCTAGAGCGGTTTGCAGAAGAAGAGTTGTGAAAAAGTCCAGTTGAGAGGTGTAAGAAGCTTGTTGACAGTTATAGGAAGCGATTGCAGTTATTTATTCCAAAGGGTGTGCAACCAAATATTAAACTGAGGGTGCCAACAATTTTGTCCGGACAATTTTGGGGATTTTGCGTGAAATTATGTCCAATTTGCCTTTTTTTCTCTGTTTTTTTGTGCTGTCCAATACACAGAAAGGAAATAAACGTGTATAAAAAATATGGGTAATTGCAATAATTTTATGGTAGAAATACTTAATTTTCTGGAACAATGTCAAGGGTGCCAACACTTTCGCCAATGACTCTATATAAATATACACGCAAACATGCTCACTAATGTGAGTCAAAAACTATCCGCACTCCTGATATTAAAATTTCAATTGGCCGCGCTCTCCATATGAGGTCACGGTTTCCCCAGTCACCACTGTGCAGGTTTGAACGTGTTATGTTCATTTATTTGTGACTACTGTACAAGAGACAATCATTGCCCCTTGGTTGCACCATTTTGTCATTTGCACACAAGAAGAGCAGCGTGCAGTGGTTTGTTTTTTTGTGGTCTGAGGGGGAGTCTGGTGCACAGTACAGAAATAGTGCTTTGTTGTGTAGAAGTGTGTATTAATGAATAGAGAAGCTGCCCCTTGAAAGAAGCCGTATGAGGATGAAAATTCATGTCTGATGAAGAGGTGAAGACAGTGGTGCATTTGTGGCTCACAGGCAAGCCTAAAATATTTTTTATTGAGGGACTACCAAAGCTCGTTGACAAATGGACAAAGTGTACTGAGAATCAGGGAGATTATGTAAAAAATATTTATTTATCTTTTCAGAAAGTTGATTAAAATAAATTCTACAGCCAGAGAAACTTCAAAAAATATTTGTTTTCCACTCCTAATGTTCAATTAGGAAAACTCTTGCCCAGTATAACACTATTGGTTCTTTCATTTGGGCACTGGTATGATAGATCTGAGCTTCAAAGAACTAAAACATGATTTTTTCCAAAGAATTTTATTTACAGCTAATAAATGTGCTGTGAATCGACTGCAAACTGCAAAGCCTCAAATTGCCCTGAAAAAACTAGGTTTCCAAGAATTTTATCCAACCACTTTCAAAGTGATTTTACTATAGAAATGGATGGCAACCCAGTATCAACCAACAGCTCATATAGTAAAACAGCGCAGACACACTTTTCATATTTTTTTCAATGAAAAAATGTCCAAAAATTATCCCATTTAGTCATTTGTGATAAGGTAGACCAATCTATGCAGAATAATGACTCAAATTGATGGTGTTACTTTCAGAGGTAACATTGTCCTGCTGTTACTGAGCCACATAATGTACTATATTTCCTTAATCCCCTCTGTTTTCCCTTCCCCCCACTAAAACACTAAAAGGTTTGCCAAATGATGGCCTGCAATGCCTGGCGCCAAAGGTGGTGGTGCCTCTGTTGATGTTAGCAGCTCCCACATTCTTAGCTATGGTATAGGGTTTTTCTTTTCATTTACAATACCCATTTCTACTTTTTAATTTTCTTTTACCATACATTTTTCCCAACACTATAATTAACTTTTGAGAATCTTATCAACCCCAATTGACAAAAAAAGATGTAACAAGAAATGCAGCTGGCATGGATTTATATAGTGTGACCGTAAAGAATGTTTAAAAATTAAAAAATAAATCTATATTTACCTTCCGATTACCCCCGCAGTCTTGCTTCCCTCCGTTGTCCATTGCCGGCAGATCGCAGTACACTGAAGGACCTGCCGACGTCAGCATCTCGTGACCCGTCACATGACTATGACGTCAGCGCAGGTCCTTCAGTCCATCGCGAGCTGCCGGCAAGTGAAGACAAGGAGAGCGGGGGCCGTTAGAAGGTAAATATAACATATTTTTTATTTTATTCTTTTTTTCACAGGTTCTATGGTACCTGGGTCCAGAGGAGAGTCTCCTCTCCTCTAGACCTGGGTACCATCTGCACATTGGAACGCATGGAATGCGCATCTACATACAGTTAGGTTCATATATATTTGGACAGAGAGAACATTTTTCTAATTTTGGTTCTAGACATTACCACAATGAATTTTAAACAAAGCAATTCAGATGCAGTTGAAGTTCAGACTTTCAGCTTTTATTTGAAGGTATCCACATTAAAATTGGATGAAGGGTTTAGGAGTTTCAGCTCCTTAACATGTTTAAAGGGACCAAAAGTAATTGGACAATTGACTCCAAGGCTATTTCATGGACAGGTGTGGGCAATCCCTTCGTTGCGTCATTCTCAATTAAGCAGATAAAAGGCCTGGAGTTGATTTGAGGTGTGATGCTTGCATTTGGAAGGTTTTGCTGTGAAGTAAACATGCGGTCAAAGGAGCTCTCCATGCAGGTGAAATAAGCCACCCTTAAGCTGCAAAAGCAGAAAAAACCCATCCGAGAAATTGCTACAATATTAGGAGTGGTAAAATCTACAGTTTGGTACATCCTGAGAAAGAAAGAAAGCACTGGTGAACTCATCAATGCAAAAAGACCTGGGCACCCACGGAAGACAACAGTGATGGATGATCGCAGAATAATCTCCATGGTGAAGAGAAACCCCTTCACAACAGCCAACCAAGTGAACAACACTCTCCAGGAGGTAGGCGTATCAATATCCAAATCTACCATAAAGAGAAGACTGCATGAAAGTAAATACAGAGGGTTCACTGCATGGTGCAAGCCACTCATAAGCATCAAGAATAAAAAGGCTAGACTGGACTTTGCTAAAAAACATCTAAAAAAGCCAGCACAGTTCTGGAAGAACATTCTTTGGACAGATGAAACCAAGATCAACCTCTACCAGAATGATGGAAAGAGAAAAGTATGGCGAAGGTGTGGTACAGCTCATGATCCAAAGCATACCACATCATCTGTAAAACACGGCGGAGGCAGTGTGATGGCTTGGGCATGCATGGCTGCCAGTGGCACTGGGTCACTAGTGTTTATTGATGATGTGACACAGGACAGAAGCAGCCGAATGAATTCTGATGTATTCAGAGCCATACTCTGTGCTCAGATTCTGCCAAATGCAGCCAAACTGATTGGTCGTCGTTTCATACTACAGATGGACAATGACCCAAAACATAAAGCCAAAGCAACCCAGAGTTTATTAAAGCAAAGAAGTGGAATATTCTTGAATGGCCAAGTCAGTCACCTGATCTCAACCCAATTGAGCATGCATTTACATAGTAACATAGTTTTTAAGGTTGAAGGAAGACTAAGTCCATCTAGTTCAACCCATAGCCTAACATGTTGATCCAGAAGAAGGCAAAAAAAAAACATGTGGCAAACGCTAAGCTCCACATTGGGGAAAAAAATTCCTTCCCGACTCCATACGACAATCAGACTAGTTCCCTGGATCAACGCCCTATCAAGGAATCTAGTATATATAACCTGTAATATTATACTTTTCAAGAAAGGCATCCATGCCCTTCTTAAATTTTAATAGTGAATCACTCATTACAACTTCATGGGGCAGAGAGTTCCATAGTCTCACTGCTCTTGCAGTAAAGAATCCGCGTCTGTGATTATGATTAAACCTTCTTTCCTCCAGACGTAGTAGATGCCCCCTTGTCCCAGTCTCTGGCCTCAGAGTAAAAAGATCAGTAGAAAGGTCTTTGTAATGTCCCCTCATATACTTGTACATAGTAATAAGATCACCCCTAAGCCTTCTTTTTTCCACAGTAAATAACCCCAAGTGTAATAACTAGTGTTGAGCGAGCATGCTCGACACTGCTCGGTACTCGCCCGAGCATCACGCTACTCGGGATGTTCGGCGAGCACCGAGCATTTCCGGGTTACTCGGGCGGGAGCTCGGGTCTCCGCCCTGCATGTTTGGCGCTCTTTACAGAACCAATGAACATGCAGGGATTGCCAGCCAGTCACTGAAATGCCGCAGCCATGTTGGTTGTGGGCATTACAGTGATTGGCTGGCTGCACAGTGTCACCTCGAGTATTTAAAACCGGACGCCGCCATCTAGGACACAGTCGCTCCAGATCAGACAGTGTAGGGACAGCGCTGCTGATTTAGGGAGAGATATAAACTGCGAAATAGTTAGTGTAGGGTCTGTAAAGGCTGCCAGATCAAACAAACAGTCCTTCTCAGGACTAATATCCATCCCAGATATCAGGCAGGCAGGCTGTATAGGAGACACAGTGGTTATACCAGCAAATGCTGCATTACAGTCCTGTGTGCTGCTCCTGTTGCTGAAATTGCTGGACTTAGCTCCAGGTCTCAGGGGACAGGAAAAATCCTTTTTTTTTTTATCTAAATCCTCTTTTTTTTTTTCCTCCTTCACACTGTACAACTACCCGTCTTATTAACCTTTTGGTGTCCACCCCCCCCAAAAACAAGCGTGTCTCTGATTTTTCAGACACAAACATATCTTTTGAAAATAGTCAGGTGTAGGCTAGAGAAACAGAAGTGTTGTTTTGCACTTCCACAGTTCAAACCTCTGTATTATCCACTTTTGGGCCATTTGTATCTAAAAAAAAACAGTTTGAGTGTGTCGCTCACTGTTCAGCCGCAAATATCTCTATTTAAAAAAGTCTGGTATACCCCAGTAAACAATAACTGTGGTTTTGCCATCCCACGGTAAAAAAATCTCTATTATTCAGGTTTTGGTATATTTTCTGTAAAGAAAAACAGTAGTGTCTCCTGACTGTTGTGACACAAAAATATATCTGTTGAAAATAGTCTGGTGCAGGCCCGACAAATCCCAGTGTGGTTTTGCAGTTCCATGGGTCAAATCTCTGTACTATCCAGTTTTGGTCCTTTGGTATCTAAAAAAACACAGTTTGAGTGTGTCGCTCACTGTTCAGTCTGGTATACCCCAGTAAACAATAACTGTGGTTTTGCCACCCCACGGTAAAAAATCTCTATTATTCAGGTTTTGGTATTTTTTACGTAAAGAAAAAAAAAAATAGTTTCTCCCTGATTGTTCAGATTGTTTAAAGGAGTCGGGTGTAGGCCAGAGAAATAGAACTGTGGTTTTCCTCTTCCACGGTTCTAATCTACTTTATATTACCCTTTTTCCATTGATAGTGCAAGTGTAAGCTATTTTACTTCCTTTACAATGGGCAAGGCGCGTGGCAAGGGACGTGGAAGTGGACGTTCTGGTGATGGTTCGTGCAGAGGACAGGGCCGTGGCCAAGGTGAAAATGTGCCACAACCAACAGCCACATCTTCTCGCTCCCATTTCTTGACTGAATTACTAGGGAAGCACAGAACAACACCAGTATTGAGAACTGATCAGTGTGAACAGGTTATTAATTGGATAGCAGATAATACTTCCAGTTACCTGGGCACCACCACCTCCGGTCTGTCTTCCACACGGTC
This sequence comes from Phyllobates terribilis, assembly GCF_046119375.1. Taxonomy (NCBI): domain Eukaryota; kingdom Metazoa; phylum Chordata; class Amphibia; order Anura; family Dendrobatidae; genus Phyllobates; species Phyllobates terribilis. The sequence continues at coordinate 192,066,872 of NW_027362771.1, read as the reverse complement.
AACTCTTAGTAGCCGTGAGTCTCGACCGCATACTCCTCCTCACCCTGATGCTCCTTCCTCCCACCATGCCGACTGTCGTCAGACAGCAATTGATCCCACACTTGGACACTCTGAAGGGCTGTTCACTGGTCCATTTCCATATTTGTGACCCTCGCCTGATACGTTTGAAGTGGTGGAGGAGGAGATCCCATGTAGCGATGCCCAAATATTTGAACAGCCATGGCCACAGGAAGTCGACGCTGGCAATTTGTCACAAGAGGTGGACGATGACGAGACACAATTGCCAGGAAGCGAGGAGGAGCATAGTGGTGCGGAAGTGGAAGAGGAGGAGGTGGTGGATGATCTAGTAACTGACCCAACGTGGCAGGAGGACATGCAGAGTGAGGCCAGCAGCACACAGGGGGAGGGAGGCAGAGTACCCCAACAGGCAGGAAGAAGCAGTGTGGTGGCCGCAGACAGAAGGCGGACAACTGTTCACCAACATGAGGGACGTTGCCAGTACAAGCGGTAGGTCTTCCAGAGTCTGGATTTTTTTTAAAGACTCTGCTGATAACCCCAAAAAGGCATATGTTCCACCTGCCATGCCAGCATCAGCAGGGGTGACAAAACTACCAGCCTGACCACCACAAGCATGATCGGGCACATGGCAGCAAAGCACCCGACTTTGTGGGGCGAAACCCAGGGTCCACGAACAGTGTCAGCGGGTGTCACCACTGCTTCTTCCACTGTTGTGCGTGCAATAGAGCCCCCTGTTGTGTGTGCAAGGCAATCCCCTGTCCATACTGCATGTAAAGATGCCCCCTCCTCTCAGTCTTCACTTGTTATGGCAGTTTCTCAAGAAACAGCATCTACGTCCACGTCCCACCGCAGCGTTCAATTGTCCATATCCCAGACCTTTGAACGAAAGCGGAAATTCGCAGCTAACGCCCCACAGGCCACAGTCCTAAATTCGCACATTTCACGACTGCTTGCGTTGGAAATGCTGCCTTTTAGGCTGGTGGAGACGGAATCCTTCCGCAATCTTATGGCGGTGGCCGTCCCTCGGTACTCGGTCCCCAGCCGACACTATTTTGCCCAGTGTGCCATCCCCGCACTACACAAGCACGTGTCCCAAAGCATCTGCCGTGCCCTCAACAACGCAGTTACTGGGAGAGTCCACCTGACAACGGACACGTGGACAAGTGCTTGTGGCCAGGGACGGTACATCTCTCTGACGGCACACTGGGTAAACATAGTGGAAGCCGGGACCCAGTCGGACCTTGGTACGGAACACGTCCTCCCCACACCGAGGATTGCGGGCCCTATGTCAGTCATAGTTGCCCCCACAGTGTATAGCTCCTGCGCATCATCCTCCTCCTCCTCCTCATGTTCAGCCTCCATCTCAGATATCACCACATCAGTTACAAGCTGGAAGCACTGCAGTACTGCCTCCGCCAAGCGGCAACAGGCTGTGCTGAAACTCATAAGCTTTGGTGATAAACCTCACACTGCTTGTGAGTTGTGGACAGCTGTGAAAGAGCAGGCAGATCTGTGGCTGAGACCACTGAACCTACATCCCGGCATGGTCGTGTGTGACAATGGCCGTAACCTGGTGGTGGCTCTGAGGCGAGGTGAGATCACACACGTACCATGCCTGGCTCATGTGCTTAACCTCGTGGTTCAGCGGTTTCTTAAATCGTACCCCGAGTTGCCAGATCTGCTCGTGAAAGTACGCCACCTGTCAGCTCATTTTCGCAAGTCGGCTACAGCTTCCGCCGCCCTTGCTGTGTTGCAGCAGCATTTGCAGCTTCCGGCACACCGACTGGTGTGTGATGTCCCCACACGTTGGAACTCTACCCTCCACATGTTGCAAAGGATTTGTGAGCAGAAGAGAGCAGTTGTGGAGTACCAGATGCAACAAGGCTGTCGATATTCAGGTCAGACTCCACACATAAAACCTCAGGAGTCGACCTGGATGTCTGACATATGTACCATCCTGACAAACTTTCAGGAGGCCACCAAGATGGTGAGTGGCGATGACGCCATCATTAGTGTCAGCATCCCACTTGTCTGTCTTTTGCAACGCTCTCTGCAGAGAATTAAAGAGGAGGTATTGCAGCCAGAGTATGATGAGATGGATCACGAAGCCGTAGTGGGCGATTACACACAGCCCAGCCTCATCTCATCCCAACGTGCATTAGGGGATAATGAGGGAGAGGAGGAGGAGGAAGAACAGCAGCTGCTATCATGCGCTGTAGATGGTAGTACCTGTACAAGTGTCATACCGTCGGTTCAACGTGGGTGGCCTGAGGACAGAGGGGAGGAGGAGGAGGAGAGCATGGTCAGTGGTCATCTTGGTGAGGACACGGAAATCTTGCCCATTACCAGTCTGGCACGCATGGCTGACTTTATGTTACACTGCCTTAACCGTGACCCTCGCGTTGTCAAAATATTGGGTGACAGTCATTACTGGTTGGTGACACTTTTAGACCCCCGCTACAAGGAGAACTTTCACTCTCTTATTCCTGAGGTGGAGAGGTCTACAAAAATGGGGCAGTACCAGAAGGCCCTTGCTGCAGAACTCTTAAAAAAATTCCCATCTGAACACGCTAGCGGCAGAGGTCACAGTTCGTTGCCCAACCAAGGCGTACAGGCGAGAGAGATGCAACTCCAATCCAGCAGAGGCAGGAGAACATTGTCAACGTTCTGGGACAGATTTCTGACACCCGACCAGCTTACAGGCCCTGAGGCGCGGGGTACTCTCACAAGGAGTGGAAAGTTTCAAAAGATGGTGAGGGAGTACCTTGCCGACCGTACCAGCATCCTCTGTGATTCCTCTGTGCCTTTTAATTATTGGGTATCCAAGCTGGACACTTGGAATGAACTCGCTCTGTACGCCTTGGAGGTCCTGGCCTGCCCTGCCGCTAGCGTGTTATCGGAGCGTGTTTTTAGTGCCGCTGGGGGAATTATAACTGATAAGCTCACTCGCCTGTCAACTGACAATGCTGACAAACTGACCCTTATCAAAATGAACAAGGGCTGGATTGGGCCAGACTTCTCATCACCACCAAATGACAGCAGAGTAAAATAAAGTCAAATCCACTGTGTTATTTCGGGAGGTGTATTCACAGGCACCGCTTCACACCCACACATGGGTATACGCTTCCTCATTTCGGCTGTTTTATGTTCTTCTCCTTATCCTCAGCCTCCACCACCACTATACCACCAGGGTGCCAGCATTGCAAGTTCCTCCGTCCTTATTTTTGTCAGCTTTTGCTTGGAAGGCATAAGCAAAGACTGTGGGAGACCCACTCCCCAATAATGGGACTTATGTTTGTAATATGCTGTACTGCATGGTTTTGTAAGGGGCATTGCAAGTTGCTCCGTCCTAATTTTTGGAAGCTTCTGCTTGGGAGGCATAAGCAAATACTATGGGAGATCCACTCCCCAATAATGGGACTTATGTTTGTAATATGCTGTACTGCATGGCTCTTGTAAGGGGCATTGCAAGTTGCTCCGTCCTAATTTTTGTAAGCTTTTGCTTGGAAGGCATAAGCAAATCCTATGGGAGACCCACTCCCCAATAATGGGACTTATGTTTGTAATATGCTGTACTGCATGGCTCTTGTAAGGGGCATTGCAAGTTGCTCCGTCCTAATTTTTGGAAGCTTTTGCGTGGAAGGCATAAGCAAATCCTATGGGAGACCCACTCCCCAATAATGGGACTTATGTTTGTAATATGCTTTCTGCATGGCTCTTGTAAGGGGCATTGCAAGTTGCTCCGTCCTAATTTTTGGAAGCTTTTGCTTGGAAGGCATAAGCAAATCCTATGGGAGACCCACTCCCCAATAATGGGACTTATGTTTGTAATATGCTTTCTGCATGGCTCTTGTAAGGGGCATTGCAAGTTGCTCCGTCCTAATTTTTGGAAGATTTTGCTTGGAAGGCATAAGCAAATCCTATGGGAGACCCACTCACCAATAATGGTACTTATGTTTGTAATATGCTGTACTGCATGGTTCTTGTAAGGGGCATTGCAAGTTGCTCCGTCCTAATTTTTGGAAGCTTTTGCTTGGAAGGCATAAGCAAATCCTATGGGAGACCCACTCCCCAATAATGGGACTTATGTTTGTAATATGCTGTACTGCATGGTTCTTGTAAGAAGCATTGCAAGTTGCTTCGTCCTAATTATTGGAAGCTTTTTCTTGGAAGGCATAAGCAAATCCTATGGGAGACCCACTCCCCAATAATGGGACTTATGTTTGTAATATGCTGTACTGCATGGCTCTTGTAGGGGGAATTGCAAGTTGCTCCGTCCTAATTTTTGGATGCTTTTGCTTGGAAGGCATAAGCAAATCCTATGGGAGACCCACTCCCCAATAATGGGACTTATGTTTGTAATATGCTGTACTGCATGGTTCTTGTAAGGGGCATTGCAAGTTGCTCCGTCCTAATTTTTGGAAGCTTTTGCTTGGAAGGCATAAGCAAATCCTATGGGAGACCCACTCCCCAATAATGGGACTTATGTTTGTAATATGCTTTCTGCATGGCTCTTGTAAGGGGCATTGCAAGTTGCTCCGTCCTAATTTTTGGAAGCTTTTGCTTGGAAGGCATAAGCAAATCCTATGGGAGACCCACTCCCCAATAATGGGACTTATGTTTGTAATATGCTGTACTGCATGGCTCTTGTAAGGGGCATTGCAAGTTGCTCCGTCCTAATTTTTGGAAGCTTTTGTTTGGAAGGCATAAGCAAATCCTATGGGAGACCCACTCCCCAATAATGTGACTTATGTTTGTAATATGCTGTACTGCATGGTTCTTGTAAGGGGCATTGCAAGTTGCTCCGTCCTAATTTTTGGAAGCTTTTGCTTGGAAGGCATAAGCAAATCCTGTGGGAGACCCACTCCCCAATAATGGGACTTATGTTTGTAATATGCTGTACTGCATGGCTCTTGTAAGGGGCATTGCAAGTTGCTCCGTCCTAATTTTTGGAAGCTTTTGCTTGGAAGGCATAAGCAAATCCTATGGGAGACCCACTCCCCAATAATGGGACTTATGTTTGTAATATGCTGTACTGCATGGTTCTTGTAAGGGAAGGCATATTTGGAAAGCCTTCCATTCACTGCTTAGGCCAACAGTGCACAGGAGACCCAGTTGCTATAAATGGAAAAAAATGTTTAGTTAGGGCCCTCTGACCTCCATGTCGTTTCCAAGGGGCATTGGAGTGCCTCGAAATTTTTGGTAGGCATTACACTCACTGTATGCCCTATAACTGTGTAGCCAAACCGCTCCTTTTGTTACAGAAACATATCCTACAAGACATATCTGGTTGACTGGCCTGATATTGATGTGAATGGTCCCTGTTCCTCCTGCTCTTTCTCCTTTGCCACTACCTCATCCATCATTTATCACCTGAAGCTTTGTTTTAACGGGAGTCGTAGAACTTGGATAGTAGCAGGAAAACATCCAGCAATCCTCGGAGGAGATAGGATATGCGCCAAAACGCTGACCACCTCAGGCCTAGCCGCTACTACATACATGCGCTTGCATTCCAACAAAACAAAGCAGATGCTAACTTCTATCATCCTCATCATGCTCCTCACCTTGGCACTCTCAACTCCCCTGATGGAGAAGCCAGGGCCCACCGGAGGAGTCTGGTTGTCTGGTGGGCTCGGCCAATGCTGCCCTAAAGCAGGCCAGGCTAAGAAAAGTGTGGGAAAGGTTACCGGGACAAATAGGTGTGGCTGGGGACTGAGTATGGACACCCGGCCGCCCCCTGGAGTCTGGGGAGCAAGCGGGGACATCCGGCCACCGGGCGGCTGGGGACTGAGTATGGATACCAGGCCGCCGACGCAGCCATGGCGTGGTGGCCAGATTCCACCTCCACATGCCTAAAAGGCCCAATTTAAAGTGCAAGCAGTATGGTATTGCAGCCTGGGGGTGGGTGGGTGGCAGGCTGCATACTTGCGCTTGCATTGCAAGGAATGGGATAGGTACAATTGAACACTGCCCTGAGACAAGGACTTGAACGGGGATAGTTGCAAGTCTGCAACGACAGGTGCAGGGTGGGAGGCATCTTCACATGTACCATGAACAGGGGTTTGGCATGCACACACTACAGCGGAATAGGCTCTCCTTCCCACTAAATGCACTGGGGAGGGCACACGTAATGTTTTGGTATACGCCCTTAATCTTATGTATAAGGCACACCAGGACAAATAGGGGCGGCTGGGGACTGAGTATGGATACCTCGCTGCCGAAGCAGCCATGAGGTAGTGGCCAGCTTCGGCCTCCTCCAAACTAAAAGGCCCCATTTCAAGTGCAAGCTAGCAGTATGGCATTGCAGTCTGGGGGTGGGTGGGTGGCAGGCTGCACACTTACACTTGCATTAAAAGAAAACAAAGCAGATGCTAACTTCTGTCATCATCATCATGCTCCTCACCTTGGCACTCTCAACTCCCCTGATGGAGAAGCCAGGGCCCACCAGAGGAGTCTGGTTCTCTGGTGGGCTCGTCCAATGATGCCCTAAAGCAGTCTGGGCTAAGAAGAGTGTGTGGGGGGATGTTCCAAGGAGAAATAGGGGCGGCTGGGGACCGTTTATGGACACCCGGCTGCCCCCAGGCGGCTGGGAACCGTGTGTGGACACCCGGCCACGGGGTGGCTGGGGACCGAGCATGGACACCCGGCTGCCGGACGGCTGGGGATTGAGTATGGATTCCAAGCCGCTAACACAGCCTTGACGTGGTGGCCAGATTCCGCCTCCACATGCCTTAAAGGCCCAATTTCAAGTGCAAGCAAGCAAGCAGTATAGTATTGCAGCCTGGGGGTGGGTGGGTGGCAGGCTGCATACTTGCGCTTGTATTGCAAGGAATGGGGGAGGTACAATTGAACACTGCCCTGGGATTAGAACTTGCACGGGGATAGTTGCAAGTCTGCATCTTCTGATGCGGCAAGGATCACTTATGATGGGCACACTTTTAGACAGTGACCTGGGTGTCAAAGATGCTTCCAGGGGTCTTCCCCATGCTGTTCCCATGTCTTTTCAGCACTTTATGCATGTGTCACACAGCACATGGCCAGATAAGGGTGTAAAATGTTAAAATGACATTTCCCGGTGAATGCATTTGTCACAGTTGAAAGCAATACCAAAGTGCAAAAACGCATAAAAAATGCTACTTGTGAACATAGCCCAAGGTGTGGAGGAGTATTTTTGTTTTTGGTTATTTATTTTACCTTATACATAAGTCTTTCCCCTGGAAAAGAAATTCCTTAACATATTTCACAGGAAAAAAGTTTCAGTTTCGTTTTTGAACGTTTTATTGTGAGCCCGTAAAAGTGGCATAATACCTCTGACCACGTTGTTGACAGCAGTGACCTGGGGGTCAGAAATGCTTCCTGGGGCGATCCCCATGCTGTCCCCATGTCATTTGAGCACTGTCACTATCGTTTTGGGCACTTGTTAGGCTTTTAAAAGACTGCCGGGGTGCCACCGCAAAAATGCTCGGGTCTCCCATAGACTAACATTGGGCTCGTTGCTCGGGTCGAGCACCCGAGTATCACGGCGAGCTCGGCCCGAGCTTCGAGCACCCGAGCATTTTAGTGCTCGATCAACACTAGTAATAACCTGTCTTGGTATTGCAGACCCCCCAGTCCTCTAATAACCTTGGTCATTCTTCTCTGCACCCTCTCTAGTTTAGCTATGTCTTTCTTATACACCGGAGACCAAAACTGTACACAGTATTCTAAGTGCGGTCGCACTAATGACTTGTATAGAGGTAAAATGATGTTCTCCTCATGAGCAACTATGCCTCTTTTAATGCATCCCATTATTTTATTTGCCTTTGCAGCAGCTGCCTGACACTGGCAACTAAACGTGAGCTTGTCGTCCACTAATACACCCAGGTCTTTTTCAGTTACAGTTTTGCCCAGTGTTTTACAATTAAGCATATAATTATACATTTTATTTCCTCTGCCCAAGTGCATTACCTTACATTTATCCTCATTAAAGCTCATTTGCCATTTATCAGCCCAAGCTTCTAGTTTACATAGATCCTCCTGTAATATAAAATTGTCCTCCTCTGTATTGATTACCCTGCAGAGTTTAGTGTCATCTGCAAATATTGAAATGCTACACTGTATGCCCCCTACAAGATCATTAATAAATATGTTAAAAAGAAGGGGGCCCAATACTGACCCCTGTGGTACTCCACTGTTAACTGAGACCCAGTCTGAGTGTTTTCCATTAATAACCACCCTTTGTTTCCTATCACTGAGCCAGTTCTTAACCCACTTACATATATTTTCCCCTATCCCCATTGTTCTCATTTTATGTATCAACCTTTTGTGTGGAACCGTATCAAAAGCTTTTGAAAAGTCCATATACACAACATCCACTGCATTTCCTTGGTCCAGTCCAGAACTTGCCTCCTCATAAAAACTGATCAGATTAGTTTGACAGGAACGGTCCCTCGTAAACCCATGTTGATATTGGGTCATGAGGTTATTTTTCTTCAGATACTCTATTATAGCATCTCTTAGGAAACCCTCCAGGATTTTACCCACAGTAGAGGTTAAGCTTACTGGCCTATAATTTCCAAGTTCAGTTTTTGTCCCCTTTTTGAATATTGGACCACATTTGCTATACACCAGTCGTGTGGTACAGATCCTGTTATTATGGAATCTTTAAAGATTAAAAATAATGGTCTATCTATGACATTACTTAATTCCTGCAGTACTCGCGGGTGTATCCCATCCGAGCCCGGGGATTTGTCAACTTTAGTGATTTTTAGATGCCGCCGTACTTCCTGCTGGGTTAAGCAAGTGACATTTAAAGGACAATTTTTGTTATCACTAATCATGTTTTCTGACATGCGATTTTCTTGTGTAAATACAGTTGAAAAAAATCATTTAGCATATTGGCTTTTTCCTCATCCTCATCCACCATTTCACCCAGACTATTTTTAAGGGGGCCAACGCTATCATTTTTTAGTTTTTTACTATTTATGTAGTTAAAGAATATTTTGGGGTTATTTTTACTTTCTCTGGCAATGATTCTCTCTGCCTCACTCTTTGCTGCCTTGATTTGTTTTTTACATAATTTATTTAATTTTCTATATTTATTTAATGCCTCATCACTACCTACTTGCTTTAGTTCTCTAAATGCTTTCTTTTTGTCACTTATTGCGCCCCTTACAGCTCTATTTAGCCATAGTGGTTTCCTCTTATTTCTAGCATGTTTATTCCCAAAGGGTATATATTGTGCACAGGTCCTACTCAGGATTTTAATAAATGTCTCCCATTTGCTTTGTGTAGCTTTATGTCTCAGGATATCGTCCCAGTTTATTGCACTAAGATCATCTCTCAACCTTTGGAAATTTGCCTTCTTGAAGTTTAGTGTCCTTGCAACCCCTCTACTACACATCTTATTAAAGGTTACATGAAAACGTATTATTTTGTGATCACTATTACCTAAGTGACCCCCAGCTCGTATATTTGATATGCGGTCTGGCCTATTGGTTAATATTAGGTCTAGCAGTGCCCCCCTTCTTGTTGGGTCCTGAATCAGTTGTGAAAGGTAATTGTCTCTCATAGTTGTCAAAAACCTATTACCTTTGCTTGAACTACATGTTTCTGTCCCCCAATGTATTTCAGGGTATTTGAAGTCTCCCATAATAATGACTTCTCCTTGAGTCGCTGCTTCATCTATTTGCTTTACGAGGATATTCTCCGCTGCTTCCATTATTTTTGGAGACCTATAACAAACCCCTATCAGTAATTTACTATTTTTTCCCCCTCCCCTTATCTCCACCCACAGGGACTCTACATTTTCATTAGATTCACATATATCCTCCCGCAAGATGGGTTTTAAGGATGATTTTACATATAAACACACACACCCCCTCGCTTGTTTGTACGGTCATTTCTGAACAGACTATAGCCCTGTAAATTAACTGCCCAGTCATGGCTCTCGTCCAGCCACGTCTCAGATATCCCTACCTTGTCATAATTATTTTCCAACAAAATTAATTCTAATTCCTCCATTTTGTTGGTGAGGCTTCTGGCATTAGTGTACATGCATTTTATGTATCTCTCTGTACCTCTATTCCTTCTTACTTTATTGACTGTTCTAACCCCACCCCCAATTTCTTTATTTGTGCCCTGGTCACTATCTGCACTATCTTCCCCACCTATAAAATGAATACCCTCCCCCCCAATCCCTAGTTTAAACACTCCTCCAACCTTCTAGCCATTGTCTCCCCCAGCACAGCTGCACCCTCCCCATTGAGGTGCAGCCGGTCCCTAGCGTAGAGTCTGTAGCCAACTGAGAAGTCGGCCCAGTTCTCCAGGAACCCAAATCCCTCCTTCCTACACCAGTTCTTGAGCCACTTATTTATCTCCCTAATCTCCCGTTGCCTCTCTGGCGTGGCACGTGGTACCAGTAGTATTTCAGAGAATACCACCTTGGAGGTCCTTGCTTTCAGCTTGCAGCCTAATTCCATGAAATTATCTTTAAGGACCTGAATTTCACTTGTTAAAGACTAAACTTCAGACAGAAAGGCCCACAAACAAACAGCAACTGAAAACCACCGCAGTGAAGGCGTGGCAGAGTATCAAAAAGGAAGAAACACAGTGTCTGGTGATGTCCATGAGTTCAAGACTTCAGGCAGTCATTGCCAACAAAGGGTTTTCAACCAAGTACTAGAAATGAACATTTTATTTACAATTATTTAATCTGTCCAATTACTTTTGGTCCCTTTAAAAACAGGGTGGCACATGTTAAGAAGCTGAAACTCCTAAAACCTTCATCCAATTTTAATGTGGATACCCTCAAATGAAAGCTGAAAGTCTGAACTTAAACTGCATCTGAATTGTTTTGTTTAAAATTCATTGTGGTAATGTCTAGAACCAAAATTAGAAAAATGTTGTCTCTGTCCAAATATATATGGACCTAACTGTAAGCAAAGCTTTGTTGATCTTCTTGTAGCCTTCATGTTTCTTGCATAAAGAAATTATTTCTTTCTCAGGTCTTGTGACATTTCTCTTCCATGTGGTGTCATTGCTGACAGCATGAAATGGGAAGGGGTTTTCTTTAAGTAAACCCTTTTATAGTCAACTGTCTGCTTTGCACCAGCTTAATGAATAAGACTCACCTGTGGTTGAATTCTTGTTAATTAAAATGTAGTAGTCTAAAATTTAGCTTTGCTTCTAATACTTTCATTGTGGTGTACTCGTTGTTGCAACATGGTCTTCAATGAATTTGTTAGGAAAATTACTTTTATCGGTGTAGAAAATAATTTTTTTTTGCAATCCATAGCCGATATTTGTGGGAGTATTTTATAGTATGGTATTCCATAGCAAATGTTGATTCTGAAAGGAAACTAAAGGTTTTCTGTCATACCTGTTGGGGTGTACTTACTTATGCTGAACACCTTATATAGTGCCGGGCGGCGCACTTGAACTAATAGTATGGGTATCACTAATAGGCTCTAAGCAAGACACCACGTACTACACGTATTTGTGTGACTAACACCCTATGCAAGGCTTAACTGTGTGCATTTATACTAATAGACAACCACCCCCTGCAAGAATGGTAGGCATGTGAGTAGCTTTTTAATCAGTATTTTGAACCTGTGCTACCTCAGCCTTTATCATGGGGGCCTCCTGCATCCTGTGCATTAGTATTGTGACCTGGTTTTGGTAAATACAGTGTCCTCTTTTCTGTTATGTTCAATGGCACTATATAAGTGAATAAAATAAATAAATAATATGTTCATACAAAAAAGGCCTAAAACTTATTGACACAACAGTCTTTGGATATGCACTCACTCAATTTCACTTAAACTTTGGAATACTTTAAGGATGGGGGCTTCTTTTATAGGATGGGGCTAGGATGAGGGACATTATTACCGGATGGGGGCCTGGATGGAGGACATTATTACAGGATAGGGGCCACAATGGGGACATTATTACTGGATGGTGGACATTATTACAGAATGGGAGACATGATGGAGAACATTATTACAGAATGGGGGACATTATTACAGGATAGGGGCCAGGAAGGAGGACATTATTACAGGATGGGAGACATGATGGAAAACATTATTACAGAATAGGGGACATTATTACAGAATAGGGGCCAGGATAGGGAACATTATTACAGAATGGGGGACATTATCACTGGATGGTGGACTTTATTGCAGGATGGGGGCCCAAATTTAGGGCATTATTACAGGATGAGGCACATTATTACATGATGATGGCCATGATGGGGGGCATTATTATAGAATAGATGATATTATTACAGGATGGGGGACATTATTACAGGATGGGGCCACAATAGTGGACATTATTATAGGATGGGGACATTATTATAGAATGGGGGCCAGGACGGAAGAAATTATTACAGGGTTGGGGACAGGATGGAAAACATCATTATAGTATGGTGGCTAGTGATGAGCGAGTGTATTCACTACTATTCGCAACAGATAGTACGGTATTTGAGTTACTTGTTATATTGCGAGTATTTGTGTACTCACCTCGCTATATTCGGTTGTCCTGCCTTGCAGTTTTTGCACCTCCTTTGCAGCCACTAAACATGCTGGGCTTCTTAACCAATCACAGTAATGCCACAGACATCTTAGTTGTGGCATTACTGTAATTGGCTGGCTGCCCAGCGCCATAGGGTCTATTTAAGCCCTGCCGCCGCCGTTTTGTGCACATTGCGTCTGGAGCCTGCGTTCTACAAGCATATAGAGAGATCGCTGAGCTGCTAGGGAGAGTGTTTAGGCCTCTTGATCAAATAAAAGCTCTTTTAAGAGCTACCTGCAGTGTATACTAGTTCAGTTTAGAGTAGGGAGGGAGAGATACCCGAGCAAGGACAGTTTAAAGGAGCCGCTCACTAGCTCCATAATACCACCAAAAAATAGCTGTTTTCAGAGCTGAAGACACACAACAAAGTCAGAGTACAGGGAGGGAGAGGTTAAAGTGTTCTTCCAGTGTCCATCTTAAAACAGCTCTTGTCAGAGGCAAAGCAATATTTTTCCAGCACACAGAGTAGTAGAATTTTGTGCTGCCTTTTTTTTAAAAGCACCGGTCTATTTTCTCCGCTCTTTTAGGGGTCAGAGCCTGGCTTCTGCTGTCCACATTAGTGCACTTAAAAAGGCGGTTAGTGCCCAACGTAAAGCAGTAGTCCAAACATTTCCTACTGCCTACTACCAAGCATGCACCAGGCCACTTTCCCTGCTGTTTTGGGGGTGACAGCCTGCCTTCTGTCCACATTAGTCCACTTGAAAAGGCGTTTAGTGCCCTACGCAAAGCAGTATTCCAAACATTTCCTACTGCCTGCTACCAAGCACGCACCAGGCCATTTTCCCCGCTGTTTTGGGGGTGACAGCCTGCCTTCTGTAGACATTAGTCCACTTGAAAAGGCGTTTAGTGCCCTACGCAAAGCAATATTCCAAACATTTCCTACTGCCTGCTACCAAGCATGCACCAGGCCATTTTCCCCGCTGTTTTTGTGGTCACAGCCTGCCTTCTGCTGTCCACATTAGTCCACTTAAAAAGGCGGTTAGTGCCCAAAGCAAAGCAGTAGTCCAAACATTTCCCACTGCCTGCTACCAAGCACGCACCAGGTCACTTTCCCTGCTGTTTTTGGGGTGACAGCCTCCCTTCTGTCCACATTAGTCCACTTAAAAAGGCATTTAGTGCCCTACGCAAAGCAGTAGTTCAAACATTTCCTACTCCCTGCTACCAAGCACGCACCAGGTCATTTTATCCACTATGTTGGAAGCCACCATCCCAAGGGCCACCAATCACAAATAGTAGTTAGGCAGGAGTATGAATACTGTCCTGGTTTGTCCACAGCACAATGTGCATAGGGGTTGTAAAAATTAGCCCTATGGGCTGAGTCATGGTTGACGCAGGAAGCCACCATCCCAAGGGCCTCCAATCACAAATAGTAGTTAGGCTGGAGTAGGAATACTGTCCTTGTTTGTCCACTGCACAATGTGCTTAAGGTTTGTAAAAATTAGCCCTATGGGCTGAGTCATGATTGATGAAGGAAGGAAAAGGGTTTTTATGGGAAGGGGGAGACTTTAACAGCAGTAGCATGAATCTGCATTTTTGGTGAATTTAGGTTGGCTTACTGTCATCTGGAGGGATTACAAACTGTGGAGATATCCAGTCCTTGTTGAATTTAATCAGAGTAAGTCTGTCTGCATTTTCCGTGGAGAGGCGTGTGTGCCTATCAGTGATGATTGCACCAGCGGAACTGGAAGCACGGTCTGGCACCACACTAGCAGCCGGGCAGGCCAGCACCTCCAAGGCATATAAGAAGAGGTCGGGCCAAGTGTTCAGCTTAGACACCCAATAATTAAAAGGAACTTAAAGGACGCACGTATGGTCACTTAAGTACCCCTTGACCATGTTCTGCAACGTATCCCTCCTTGACATTGTTACAGCCACAGATAGCCCTTGCTGTTGTGCTGGTTTATTGAAAATTGCCCAATCTGTGCACATTTTCCCCCCACCTCTGTTGGAGCTGGGGTTCGTGTCTCTCCCTATTATCTCTTGGTGTTGAAAAGAGCCGGTACCTCTGCCACCAGCATTGTCTGAGGGTGATGTTTTCAGCAACTGATCTACAATGGCCCTCTTAAACGATTCCATTGTAAAACTCTTTGGTGACTCCATAAGGAGAGAATGAAATTTCTCCTTGTACCGTGGATCGAGAAAGGTGGCCAACCAGTATACACTGTGTTCCAAATTATCATGCAAAAAGTGTTTAGGAGTGATAAGGTAGGAATTTTTTTGTTTGTCAGTTAAACTCATTGATGGTGATGTGTGTCAGGGCTCTTTATATCACTGTAAGCAATTGCAGACACCTGTGATAGTTTGGCAGGTGTGTCCAATGAAAGGCAAGACTACTTAAGAAGGCTGTCCCACATTATTAAGCAGCCTACATTTTCTGGCAAAATGGGAAAGAAAAAGGATGTGTCGGCTGCCGAGAAGAAACAAATTGTGGAGTGTTTAGGTCAAGGCATGACTGTTAGAACTCTCCTGTTAGTTTTTTTCTATCTTGCTGGTCACATGACCTTTTTTGCCTATTTAATCCTGCTCCGCCCTCCTGGCCTTGCTGGACTTCATTGTAATTTCTACTCTTAAGCTAGCCTGGTGCTTAGTTACCTTTCTCAGTCAGTTTAGCTAGGTCTTCGGACCTTTATGTTCTATGTTGTGTGTTTGTCTTTTACTGCTACAATTTCTGCTAGGAGGTGTCCAACTTTATGCCAGTCCCTAGTTCTTGTAGGGATCCCTTCCTTGCATCTATAGGTCTTCGTACAGACTAGCCGAGGACTTTAGCGGGTCTGATCGCAGGATCAGGTTCCCCGTTACATCGTAGGGATCTAGCTTAGTTCTATTGTAGGGACAGATCTCCTTTCTTTCCTTAGTGCTTGTAGCAGATCATAACAGTAAGTCCAGCCCAAAAATATCTCTAAGGAAAGACCTCCAGTTTCCATCATGGTGTCGGTTCAGGATTTGGCTCAACGCCTGCAGGGACTCTCTCTGGAGGTGGCCGAGCTCCAACAACACGTGAGTAGCTGTTCTGGAGCACATTTTGTGGAGCCAAAAGTACGTTTGCCTGATTTATTTTTTGGTGATCAACAAGAATTTTTTTCCTTTAAAAATGCTTGTTTGTTGTATTTTCGTTTGAGACCCAGATCCTCTGGTGATGAATCACAGCGCATAGGGTTCATAATGTCACTTTTGCGCAAAGAACCTCAGGGATGGGCCTTTTCTCTCCAACCTAGTGATCCATGCTTTAGATCAGTGGATAGTTTTTTTTCTGCTTTGGGTTTGTTGTATGATGATCCTGATCATGTCTCATCAGCTGAGACTGAATTGAGACGTTTGAGGCAGGGATCAGGTAATGTGGAAAAATATTGTTCTCACTTCCGTCGGTGGTCTGCCCAGGTGGGGTGGAACGATTCAGCTTTGAAAAGTTTGTTTCTTGCGGGGCTAGGTGAAAGGGTTAAGGATTTGCTGATTGCTTATCCCACACCTGGAAACTTGCAGGAGGCAATGCAATTAGCTATACGGGTGGACAGGAGACTGCGTGCAAGGGTTAATGAGAGTAAATCCTCTGCCATGTCAGCTCCGAGTCTTGAGAGGGTCTGTACTGACATTGGAGAGCCGATGGAGATTGGGGCGATGGCACCCCGCTCTCAGGAAAAAGACCGCAGGTCTTCTGAAGGTTTGTGCTTTTATTGTGGGAAATCTGACCATTTTATTAAGAACTGTGTGCTTCGTATGAACAAAGAAAAAAAAATTCACAGTTACGCCCGTATAGCCTGTTTAAATACTAAGGGGGTATTTCTTTCTGCTACTACTGCTGCTCAGGAAGAATTAATTGAATTTCGGGTATTTGTGGATTGTGGTTCTACTCTGAATGTGATTGATGGGGGATTCTTGGAAAAACTTAAATTAAAACCCAAACCTTTGTCATCCCCTATTGCTGTGGTTTCTGTCGATGGCTCCCCCTTGAAGAGTGTTACTCACAAGGTCTGTGAATTTCCCCTCACTATTAATGGTATTCACCAAGAAAATTTGGATTTGGTAGTATTAAATAATTTGCCTCCTCCAGTAGTTTTGGGGTTACCCTGGTTAAAATTGCACAATCCTGTACTGAATTGGTCTACCAATGAAATTAAGTCCTGGAGCCCTAAGTGTTATGACAAGTGTTGTAGCGGACGTATTGCTGCGGTGGAAAAAGGGGAATTACCTGTACCTATTCAGGATTTTTGGAGAGTTTTTTCTGAGGAGGAGTCACAAATTTTGCCTCCCCATAGAGACTATGATTGTACCATTGAATTTGCCCCTGGAGCGACTCTTCCTAAAAGTCGTTTATTTAATCTTACTATTCCTGAGAGAAAGGCTTTGGAGGAATACATACAGACAAGTTTGGCCGCCGGTCACATTAGGCCTTCCAAGTCTCCTGTGGCTGTTGGATTTTTTTTTGTTAAAAAAAAGGACGGCGGTTTACGTCCTTGTCTGGATTTTCGTGAGATTAATAAAATTACTGTACGCAATCCTTACCCACTGCCATTGATTCCTGATTTGTTTAACCAGTTAGTGGGGGCCCAGTGGTTCTCTAAAATTGATCTCCGGGGGGCATACAATTTGTTGCGCATGAAGGAGGGTGATGAATGGAAGACTGCTTTTAACACTCCTGTGGGTCATTTTGAGAATCTGGTTATGCCTTTTGGTCTTATCAATGCTCCAGCATTTTTTCAGAATCTTATTAATGACATCCTTAGACCTTTGATCGGCAAAAATGTGGTTGTGTATTTGGATGACATTTTGATTTATTCACCGGATCTGGAGTCTCATTGGCGGAGCGTACGTGAGGTATTACAGTTATTAATTGACAATTCTCTTTTTGCTAAGCTGGAGAACTGTGAGTTCACTGTACAGAGAATTAGTTTTTTGGGCTACATTATCTCCAGCGAGGGCTTTGAGATGGACCCGGTGAAAGTTCAAGCTGTGCAGGAATGGCCTAGGCCTATTGGTTTGAAATCGATACAGAGGTTTTTGGGTTTTGCCAATTATTACAGAAAATTCATTAAAAAATTTTCTATTATTGTCAAACCACTGACCGATCTCACCAGGAACGGTGGTAATGCGGTTCAGTGGACTACTGTGGCCATTGAAGCTTTTGTGTTTCTAAAGGAGAGGTTCAGCTCTGCTCCCATCCTTATGCAGCCTGATGTGACTAAGCCGTTTTTGGTTGAAGTTGATGCTTCTTCGGTGGGGGTCGGTGCGGTGTTGTCTCAGAAAAACAAGGATGGAGTACATCCCTTTCCTTTTTTTTCAAAAAAAATTTCTGAGACTGAACTTAATTACGATATTGGTAATCGGGAATTGCTGGCTATTAAACTCGCATTTGAACACTGGCATCATCTCTTGGAAGGTGCTGAATTTCCCATTCAGGTTTTCACTGATCATAAAAATCTGATCTATCTTGATGCTGCCAAGCACTTGAATGCCCGTCAGGCTAGGTGGGCACTTTTTTTCTCGCGGTTTAATTTTTCCGTTACTTACATCTCGGGTACCAAGAATGTTAAAGCTGATGCTTTGTCTCGCAGCTTTTCTCCCATGGTCGGTGCTGAGGAGGAGGAGAGCATTTTACAAGAAGGTGTTGTGATTGCTGCATTGGACTCCGTTTTGGAAGATGAGATTCTTAAAGCACAGGAGAATGCCCCATCTAACACTCCCCATGGGAGGTTGTTTGTGCCTAGGACCTTTAGGAGAGATTTGTTTGTTGAGTGTCATGAGTCTCGGTTGGCAGGTCATCCAGGAATTTCTGAGACCAAGAGACTTGTGGGTCGCAGTTTTTGGTGGCCTGGATGGCAGAAGGAAGTCATTAAGTGGGTGCGTCAATGTACGGTGTGCGCTAGATCTAAGTCTTCACATACTCCTGCAGCGGGGTTGCTTTGCCCTCTGGAGGTTCCTAGTGCACCTTGGACACATCTGACTATGGACTTTATTACTGACCTTCCCCCCTCTGAGGGTTTCACAGTCATCTGGGTGGTCGTGGACCGTTTTAGCAAGATGTGTCACTTGGTTCCTTTCATCAAACTGCCCTGTGCTAAGACACTCGCTAAGGCCTTTGTCAAGGAAATTGTCAGACTACATGGCGTTCCTACTGACATTGTTTCGGATAGGGGACCTCAGTTCGTGGCTCGTTTTTGGCGTGCTTTTTGTGACAGGTTGGGAGTCCATTTGTCGTTTTCATCCGGATATCATCCTGAGTCTAATGGCCAGACAGAAAGGAAGAATCAGGATGTTGAGCAGTTCTTGCGTTGTTTTGTGGCAGACAATCAGGAGGGGTGGTCTGAGTTTCTGCCACTTGCTGAGTTTGCTCTTAACAACCATACATCCTCTTCTGCTGGTTGTTCACCTTTTTTTTGTTGTTGTGGGACACATCCGTCGTTTGGGTCATTCTCCAAATTGGTATCGGCTGTGCCTGAGGAGGAGAGTTTTTCCGGTGATTTGGAGAGAGTTTGGACGGATGTGCGTGGTAATCTTCAGGAGGCTAACAAAAAATCTAAGAGGTATTTTGATAGGAAACGGCAAGAGGTTTTGTTTGCTATTGGTGACATGGTTTGGTTGTCCTCTAAGAATCTGCGGTTGAGGATTTCTTCTAAAAAATTGGGTCCCAAGTTTGTAGGGCCCTTTAAGGTGCTTCAGGTAGTTAACCAATCTGCTGTTAGGTTGGAGGTTCCTACCTCCTGGAAGATTAATCCGGTGTTTCATGTTTCTCTGTTGAAAAGAGCTTAAGTGTCGGATGGAGACACCTCTGCCACTGTTCCTCCGGTGGTGGAGGACGGGGAATACGAAATTTCCCGCATCCTAAATTCTAGACGGTATAGAGGGAGTTTGCAGTATCTCATCGCTTGGAAGGGTTTCGGACCCGAGGATAACTCATAGGTGAGGGCGGATGATGTTTCTGCTTCCAGACTTGTCAGAGCATTTCACAAGATGTTTCCTGATAAGCCTGGGCCTAGGGGATCAGGAGGATCCTCATAGAAGAGGGGGTACTGTTAGAACTCTCCTGTTAGGTTTTTTCTATCTTGCTGGTCACATGACCTTTTCTGCCTATTTAATCCTTCTCCGCCCTCCTGGCCTTGCTGGACTTCATTGTAATTTCTTCTCTTAAGCTAGCCTGGTGCTTAGTTACCTTTCTCAGTCAGTTTAGCTAGGTCTTCGGACCTTTATGTTCTATGTTGTGTGTTTGTCTTTTACTGCTACAATTTCTGCTAGGAGGTGTCCAACTTTATCCCAGTCCCTAGTTCTTGTAGGGATCCCTTCTTTGCATCTATAGGTCTTCGTACAGACTAGCCGAGGACTTTAGCGGGTCTGATCGCAGGATCAGGTTCCCCGTTACATCGTAGGGATCTAGCTTAGTTCTATTGTAGGGACAGATCTCCTTTCTTTCCTTAGTGCTTGTAGCAGATCATAACAATGACTGCAATCAACATTGCCAAGACACTTCATCGTGATCATTGCACAATCAAGAAGTATGTAGCTGATTCACAGTACATACGTGTGCGTGCTGATAAGGGAAAATTGAGGACTCTTTCCTACAGACAATTACGTCAGGTTAAAAGAGCAGCGGCAAAAAAGCCTTGTCATAGCAGCAGACAAGTTTTTGAAGCTCCTGGTGCCCCCAACGTCCCCTGAACAACAAGATGCAGGGTCCTTCAGAGGTTTGCAGCTGTGCGTAAGCCATCCTGTCGACCTCCTCTATCCACTGCACACAAGCAGAAACGGCTCCAGTGGGCCAAACAATACATGAAGACTGACTTCAAAACTGTTTTGTTCACTGATGAGTGCCGTGCAACGCTCGATGGTCCAGATGGATGGAGTGGAGGATGGCTGGTTGATGGACACCCCATGCAAACACGGCTTCGGCGCCAACAAGGAGGAGGTGGAGTACTGTTTTGGGCTGGAATCATGGGGAGAGAGATTGTCGGCCCCTTTAGGATCCCTGAAGGGGTAAAGATGAACTCCATAATGTATGTTGAGTTTCTCAAACAGCACTTCCTGCCATGGTTCAAGACCAAGAACCGTTCATTCCGCAGCAAGATCATTTTCATGCATGATAATGCACCGTCTCATGCTGCACATAACACATCTGCATCTCTGGCTGCTATGGGCATAAAAGGGGACAAACTTATGGTGTGGCCCCCATGCTCCCCTGACCTCAACCCCATTGAGAACCTCTGGAGCATCATCAAATGGAGTGTCTATGATGGCGGGAGGCAGTTCACATCTAAGCGACAGCTCTGGGAGGGTATTCTGTCCTCATGCAAAACAATTGAAGCAGAAACCATCCAAAACCTGACAAATTCAATGGACGAGAGTGTTCAAAAGCTCCTTTCGAACAAGCGGTCCTATGTGCAAATGTAACATCACCTAGAATAAAGTTTTGAGTTGAAAACTGTTAGATTTCAGTTTGTAATAACCTGCTAATGCTTATAATTTCAAAAATGACCATTTTTTTGTACTTTATTAAAATGAAACGGTTGAAAACTCTGCTGTGCGTAATAATTTGGAACATGCATTTTGAGTGCAGTCTGAGTGTTTTATTTTTTTAAAAATATACTGTGATCATAGGCAGTTTGTACAAAAACCTTTCAATTGTACTCTAATAGTTATTTGACTGGAAAATTACAATGACTGCAATTCATATAGGTAATTTGGGAACATCCGAGAAAATATTATTTGCATAATAATTTGGAACACAGTGTAGGTCGCTCTTGTCACCTGCACCTTAAAAACATCTGCAGAATCTGACCTTTTCTCACCTTTGAAACTGCCAAAACTCTTACTGTCACTCTTATTCACTCTCATGTGGACTACTGCAACTCTCTTCGGTCTCCCTCTTACCAAACTTTCTCCTCTCCAACAGTCCTGAATGCAGCAGCCAGGGTCGTATTTCTGTCCAGCCTTTTCACCGATGCCTCCATCTTGTGCCAGTCATTACACTGGTTGCCCATTCGCTACAGGCTCCAATATAAAACCTACAAAAGACAAAAGACAAAAATATATCTCATACCCTACCATCATTATATATAAATGTAAAGCAAAGTTGCATAATAAATATAGGGTACTTAGTGAACTATTTTTGATCAAAAAAAGTATACAAGCCGTCCCACCAGCGGTTTTTTGTCTTGTTTGCATTCTGTGCAATTTAAGGGTGTGGCATCCCCTTTGTTGAGCTGACTGGTATATATGTAGCTTACCACTGGCCTGGGTGGTCTGGAGTTGGGACCCGGTCCTATTTGTCTACCCTTTTATATGCATTGCTTCAACTTTGATATAGAGTAAGGTTTTTAATATAGGCAGTATAGGTACCGTCCCAATTTAGGGTCACCTTGCCGCTGGTGGGACGGCTTGTATACTTTTTTTGATCAAAAATAGTTCACTAAGTACCCTATATTTATTATGCAACTTTGCTTTACATTTATATATAATGATGGTAGGGTATGAGATATATTTTTGTCTTTTGTCTTTTGTAGGTTTTGTTTCTTTTTTGCTAGTGTGAACATGCTCCTATTTCTTGCATGTCTACCATCTTAGACCTCAGTTCACATTGCCTGTTTTTTTGTCTTGTTTGCATTCTGTGCAATTTAAGGGTGTGGCATCCCCTTTGTTGAGCTGACTGGTATATATGTAGCTTACCACTGGCCTGGGTGGTCTGGAGTTGGGACCCGGTCCTATTTGTCTACCCTTTTATATGCATTGCTTCAACTTTGATATACAGTAAGGTTTTTAATATAGGCAGTATAGGTACCGTCCCAATTTAGGGTCACCTTGCCGCTGGTGGGACGGCTTGTATACTTTTTTTGATCAAAAATAGTTCACTAAGTACCCTATATTTATTATGCAACTTTGCTTTACATTTATATATAATGATGGTAGGGTATGAGATATATTTTTGTCTTTTGTCTTTTGTAGGTTTTGTTTCTTTTTTGCTAGTGTGAACATGCTCCTATTTCTTGCATGTCTACCATCTTAGACCTCAGTTCACATTGCCTGGTTTTTTGTCTTGTTTGCATTCTGTGCAATTTAAGGGTGCGGCATCCCCTTTGTTGAGCTGACTGGTATATATGTAGCTTACCACTGGCCTGGGTGGTCTGGAGTTGGGACCCGGTCCTATTTGTCTACCCTTTTATATGCATTGCTTCAACTTTGATATACAGTAAGGTTTTTAATATAGGCAGTATAGGTACCGTCCCAATTTAGGGTCACCTTGCCGCTGGTGGGACGGCTTGTATACTTTTTTTGATCAAAAATAGTTCACTAAGTACCCTATATTTATTATGCAACTTTGCTTTACATTTATATATAATGATGGTAGGGTATGAGATATATTTTTGTCTTTTGTCTTTTGTAGGTTTTGTTTCTTTTTTGCTAGTGTGAACATGCTCCTATTTCTTGCATGTCTACCATCTTAGACCTCAGTTCACATTGCCTGGTTTTTTGTCTTGTTTGCATTCTGTGCAATTTAAGGGTGTGGCATCCCCTTTGTTGAGCTGACTGGTATATATGTAGCTTACCACTGGCCTGGGTGGTCTGGAGTTGGGACCCGGTCCTATTTGTCTACCCTTTTATATGCATTGCTTCAACTTTGATATACAGTAAGGTTTTTAATATAGGTAGTATAGGTACCGTCCCAATTTAGGGTCACCTTGCCGCTGGTGGGACGGCTTGTATACTTTTTTTGATCAAAAATAGTTCACTAAGTACCCTATATTTATTATGCAACTTTGCTTTACATTTATATATAATGATGGTAGGGTATGAGATATATTTTTGTCTTTTGTCTTTTGTAGGTTTTGTTTCTTTTTTGCTAGTGTGAACATGCTCCTATTTCTAGGCATGTCTACCATCTTAGACCTCAGTTCACATTGCCAGGCTCCAATATAAACTGATCACTCTCACCCACAAAGCTCTACACAGTTCTGCACCACCTTATATCTCCTCTCTCATCTCTGTCTATCGCCCTACACGTGCCCTCCATTCTACAAATGACCTAAGACTAGCATCCCCCATAATTCGAAACTCGCACCTCCGTTTCCAAGACTTCTCTCGTGCTGCACCAGTTCTCTGGAATGCTCTACCCCAGACGATCCGACTGATGCCTAGCCCCCACATCTTCAAGCGCGCTTTAAAACCCATCACTTTAAACAAGCCTACCACCTCAACTACTCAGTAAACTAACCTTCCCCTGTTCCCTCCTTCTAAATATTATTCAGAATCTGCACCCTACTATTCATCTGTCTCCACACCCTCCATGCACATGATAACTGCACTCAATACTTGATTATTGCACTTAAGCATACTGGCTGATGACTGGATCATGCAGCTTTATATGAAAATCCCTACTTATTATAATTGCCGGACCTGAATTAACAAGTACTTTTCACTTATTGTGTCTACCCATTTCCATGTAGAATGTAAGCTTGCGAGCAGGGACCTCACTCCTAATGTAACTGTTTAAACTGTCTTACCTTATATTGAATTTATTGTATGTACATATCCCCTCTTAATTGTAAAGTGCTGCGGAATATGTTGGCGCTATATAAATAAAAATTATTATTATTGTTGGATAAAATGTGTATCACGCGAGGGTCTTGCCACAGACACACATGAACTGTGCCATGTGAGGCAAGCTGCAAAAAGGCAAATGTTCTGTGCCCACAACAGTAGAAACAGTACCCATCCTCTCCTCACACTGACTCGCCTCCTCCTCCTCCACTTCCTCCTCCCCAGCCCATCCAGGCTGGACAGACATGAAGCTTGGGTTGGGTGTCCTCTCTGTAGCATTACGAGTCCCCTCGGTAGCACAGAAAAACAAGTCCTCTCCCTTCTCATCCTCATCATCTTCCTCCTCATCACCCAATGTTGCCTCAGAATATTGGCTGGGTAGTATCACCCATTGGGAAATCTGGCTCCATACCAACATGCTGGGCACTCAAAGTTTCCTCTTTGAGATTATGCGTAGAGGCCTTGTGTGCTATCCAAGACAGAATCTGCTCTCGCTCTTCTGGCTTCCACACGTTCCTGATCTGGAAATTTTTCAAGGAACATAGTGGATGCATCAAGCTTCTTCTGACCTGACACAGACTGAGTGCCTTCTCGTGCTCCACTGACAACACCACGTCCCTTAACAACAGGCTTTTTTTGGTATTTTGGGTTTTGTTGACAGTTTTTCAGATGTTGATGGCACAAGCCAAGCTAGCTGTCACAGCCAAAATAGTGAGTTAACCATGACTCAGCCCATAGGGCTAATTTTTACAAACCCTATGCACGTTGTGCAGTGGACAAACCAGGACAGTATTCCTACTCCAGCCTAACTTGTGATTGGAGGCCCTTGGGATGGTGGCTTCCTGTGTCAACCATGACTCAGCCCATAGGGCTAATTTTTACAAACCCTATGCACATTGTGCAGTAGACAAATCTGGAATGTACATTGGTCCTATCAAACTGATATTTGTCACTAGTTGTGCCACATTGTGACTGAGATAGGGAATACATATTCAATAGAAATGTACTGTCAGTCACGCTATTTGGCATAAAAACATGCCTGGCTTGTGCCACATCGTGACTGAGATAGGGGATACATACTCAATAGAAATTTACAATGACTGTTGATGACCGACTGATGGCCCTCTGAAAACTTGAATTGAGGGCCACAACTACTACAGTACTCCATTGTAGATAATGTTTGTCAAGGGAGGCCTTTGTCATGGAATCTTCCTGCGCCTATGACACAGCCCCCAGGAGTAATTTTTGGAAATACGATGCACATTCTGCACTGGACTAAGTAGTACAGTATCAAGAAGTCTTCTCTTGCTATATAATATAGGGAATATTGACAATCAAAATCTCTGAGCCATTTGGCGAAGCCTCTTCAACCCACCCTGGATGGAGGGGGGACACCATATATCCTTTGTCCATTGACTTGCACAAGTGATATATTTCAGCTTGTCATCCAGTTGACTAGTGCAGCTTTATTTTTCCGGTTCACAGAGTTCAGCCATACCTGAGGATCGCAGGCCGCACTCACTGCTACCTTCTAGTACTCCATGTCTCTTGGTCTTTTTCTCTGTAGTCTCTGCCCTTAAATGAGTTAAATAATAGAGTGAGGGCCCTGCAATATGAATAAGTGAGGGCACTCTCAAATGTACACAAGAGGGACCTCCAAAATTTCTAGAGGAGGGCACTTCAAAATGTATGTTACAGGGCCACACGAGGGCTCTCACAAAACTCAGCTTTCCTGCCTACTGTAAGCCCTCTGAACATTTGAATTTAGGGCCCCAGTATCACATGGTGGTGGTGGTGGTGGAGGAGGAGGAGGGTTAAGCCCAACGCTACAATGGGCACATTGTGAACTGCTATGGAATATGTATTCCACTATCTGAGTGTCAATGATGGAGGGACCGCCCAAATGTCTAAGTAACAGCTGTCCCTCCAAAATGCATGTTACAGAGCCACGGGAGGCCTCTCAGGTCAAAGATCAACATACCTACTGGTGCGTTCTAGCTGTGCTTGTAAAGTGCTGGGGAATAGCGAACTAAAAATGATGTATGACAGAGGGACCTACAAAATGTATAAGCCAGGGCCCTCCCAATTGTAAAAGGCAAAAATAGCCACAACAGTATGTGTGAACAAATGCTAAAAGGGATATTTTTTTGCTTCTCTGGTTTATTTAGCCTTATATACAAGTGATTATGCAGGAAAAACTGTTTCTTAACCTTTTTTGGCCTGTTAAATGCAATTTAGGTTAGGTTTGGTTGTTGTTCTTGTGTGTCTGTAAAAGTGGTATAACACTGCAACAAACTTATTCCCAGAAACCATATGTGAGTCAGAAATGCATGCAGGCACATTCCCTAGGCTCTTCCCATTCTGTTTCATCACTTTCCCATCCATTTCCGCCTTTTCCTCAGGCCCCCAGACCCCATTGTAGGGTCCAGCAGAAAATTACTTACATTTCCCATTGACTTACATTGTACTCGCTATTTGGAACGAATACACTATTAATACAAAGTATTCGTTGCGAGTATAGCGATTACGAATATTACGGTACTCGTTCATCACTAATGGTGACATTATTACAGAATGGGGAACATTTTTACAGGATAGTGGACAGGATGGAGGATATTATTCCAGGATGGGGGACATTATTATTGGATGTTTGACATTATTGCAGGATGGGGGCCCATATTGAAGACGTTGTTACAGGATGGAACACTTATTATAGGATAGGGACCAGAATGGGGGACATTATTATAGGATGGTGACATTATTATAGGATGGATGGCCAGGATGGAGAAACATTATTTCAGAATTAGGGACATTATTACAGTATGAGGGCCAGGAAGGGGGACATTATTAGAGGATAGGGGCCAAAATGGAGGACATTATTACAGGATGGGGGACATTTTTACAGGGAGGGGACATTATTATAAGATGGAGGACACTATACAGGATGGAGGTCAATAGTTCAAGATGGGAGACATTATTACTGGACAGCAGCCAAAATGGCGGACATTATTAGAGGATAGGGGACATTTTTACAGGGTGGGGACATATTATAGGATGGAAGCCAGGATGGGTGATATTATTACTGGATGTAGGCCAGAAAGAAGGGCATTATTTTAGAATGGGGGAGATCATTACAGGATAAATGACAGTATTACAGGATGGGGGACAATACTACATGATAGGAGCTGGAAGTGGGGACATGAAAACAAGAGGGGGGGCATTTTTACAGAATAGGGGACATTATTACAGGGTGGGGGACATTATTACTGTATGGGAGAGAAAATGAGGAACATACATTATTAGTTTATGATAGTAAGTGGAGGACATAGTTACTGTAGGAGATCAATTGGTGGACATTATTACTGTATGTGGCTGATTGGGGGAAAATATTACTGCATATGGGCCAGAATAGGATACACTTTTACTCCACGATTGGAGACACTATTAGAGGATAAGAGCGAGAATGGGGGGCATTGTTACAGCATGGAAGATATTTTTACAGGGTGGGGGACATTATTACTGGATAAATGACAATGTTACTGGATGGGTGACAATATTACAGGATAGAGGCCAGAATGGGGAACATTATTACAGGATGGGGACATTTTTATATAATGGAAGACATTATTACAGAATGGAGGACATAATTACTGTAGGAATATACATTGTTAGTTTATGGTAGCAAGTGGGGGACATAGTTACTGTAGGAGGCCAGTTGGGGGACATTATTACAGTATGTGGCCAATTGGGGGAAAATTTTATTACGTGGGGGCTAGTGATGAGCAAGCGAGCTGGTTTAACCATTTCACTGAGCATGCTTGCGTGCTTACTGAGTATCTTCAGCGTGCGCGTATATTATGTTCGAGTGCCTGCACCTGCATGATTTATGACTGTAGCCAGCCTCAACACGAGAGGATTCCCTAACAAACAAGAAATCCCTGCATGTGTTAAGGCTGTCTAACAGTCGTAAATCATGCAGACGCAGACACTCGAACATAATATATGAGCACGCCGAAGATACTCGGTAAGCACCTGAGCATGCTCGGTTAAAGGGTTAAACGAGCACGCTCGCTCATCATTAGTGGGGGCCAGAATAGGATACACTTTTACTCCACAATTGGGGACATTAATAATAATTAATGTATGGGCCAGAATTTGGATAAGGGAGCCATAATTTGGGATGTTGCTACTGCATTGAGGCACAAAAAGTGGACGCTATTACTGTATGAGGCAGAAATGGAATACTTTATTATTTATTGTTATCACTTTTGTATTTGAGCACAAAGATGGACATTTCTACTGAATGCTGGCATGAGAGGATTTTAGTACTGCACGGGGGCCACAAAAACGAACATATGCACAGATGGGGGCATTTCTCCTGGGTCACAAAAGGACAGATAACTACTGTAATACATTTTTATTTTTTGCAGATACTATTACTATAAGAGGAACAAAATGGAGTTATTGTGCAGGACACCAGGGTGGCACTATTGCACTTTTCTTCATCATCTGGTACTGTGTAGAAGTGAGCCAAAAATGTAGAGGGTGTTATAGAAGTGATAAGTCTTAGAAGTATGTATGTTACTTTCTGCAGAAACGAGTCCCAGCTGGAAGAAGAAAAGCAAAATGAATTACTTCATTTGGTTGTGTTACAGGTACAGTAAGTTACTGGATTTACTTGTATTATATGCAGTTTTAAAATCTACAAAGATCCTTTGTGTAATGTCACTGGTGATCAATATATTACACTGTAAACTATATACTACCTAAAGAGATCCTGTGCATAATCATCAGTGATCAATGTATTACCTGTACACTTACGCTATAAAATATCTACAGAGTTACTATATTTAACTGTCACTGGTGGTAATATTAAGTTAGTACTGTGGCCTTTGGTAATGATCTTTATGGTGGTATTATTCAGTTACTATATGGTGGTAATTTGTGGTCCAGCATAGCTCCAAACCATCACGGATTCAGCAGGGCTGATCCGCCATGTCAGGGTTTTGTCCCGACTTCTAATACTCACGTCTTTCCGACGTTGTCATCACTCCGTGGCTCGTCTTCCTCACGGGCGGGGCCATCTCTGATCTGACATAAATTAAACAATTTTCTTCTCTGGTCTCCCCAAAACTCAAACTTGTGATCTCATGCAGCAGCTCAAGCTATGAGCCACAGCCTCTCAATGATATACAGTACAAAGGAGAATTTGGTAATCTTGAGCTGTGTTGCAGGCACTGAACCAAGAAGCAGATTATAGAAGTACATAGAGATACATTTTATATAGGTGTGTATTTCTACAGTGGGAAAAATAAGTATTTGATACACTGCTGATTTTAGTTTTCCCACCTATAAAGAATGGAGAGGTCTGTAATTTTTGTAGTAGGTACACTTCAACTGTGAGAGACAGAGTCTTAAAAAAAACAAAAAAACTGAAAATCACATTGTATGATTTTTACATAATTAATTAGCATTTTATTGTATGAAAAAAGTATTTGATACAATAGAAAAACAGAACTTAATAATTGGTATTGAAACCTTTGTTTGCAATTACAGAGGTCAGAAGTTTCCTGTAGTTCTTGACCAAGTTTGCACACACTGCAGCAGGGATTTTGACCCACTTCTCCATACAGATCTTAATGGCAACATTGAGGTTCAACCTCTATAATTGCAGACAACAGCTAAAGTCATGAGTCACATGCTCCATTGATGTCAGTGGAAAATTTTTGTATACTTGAACTGTATTTCAGGCAGTGACCCAAAGGTAGATCATACTGATACCTAGAGATATATTGTATATAACAGTGTATTTATATGTACTTGTATTCTAGAGGGAAAATAAAAGATTTTTTTTTTCCCATAAAATGGCTAAAAAATAATGCAAAACACTTATAATTACAGGGATACCAAATATGTATCTGTTATTTGCTGATTTGTAATATATTTTTTTTAAAAAGTGCATTAAAAATGAAATTATTGTAACAACACAACGATCAGATTATATACGGGGATCGGTAAATGGCGTAAAAAAAATTAAGTAATTGATATTTTTTCTCTAATAAACCTGTAAAAAGTAATAAAAATGTAACGCTGAGGCCATGCAGCATCTTTAGAAGCACCGCGGAGCTTTCATGAAATCATATCCATGTTGCTTGGGAATTTAGACAGTGTTCACATGTGGTGTAAATTCTGCGTATTTTCTGCAGTTTTTTTGCACAGAAATTCTGCTGTGTTTAACTGTCCAAGCAAAGTAGATTTAATGTAAAATGTGCCCACTGTGCATCTAAAGATGCTACTGAACTGTGCAGTTTTGGTACTTTTTTTCTCTAGAGGCATCTATGTGGAGCCTAAAAAAAACGCATGTAAAAAACTGAAGTTACTTTTTTAAGTGCAGAATCAAAGCTTTTCTGTATAAAAAACACATTAGAAATGCGCCTTCACATCTGCACCAAAAAAGCATAAAATAAGGGGGAAAAGGCATAAAAAAATGCAGTAGTAATGCAATAACCATTATTGTGTAGGTTGGTGCGGACACCTGCAGAAAACAAAAAACACAGTATTTAAGCTACGGGTGAACACGGCCATACAGACTCAAAAAAATTAAAAAAAAACAGATGTCATATAGTGAAACTTACATAAAGATGGGAAAGTTCTGGCTGCTATGACTGAATGAATGAACAAAAAATACATCCATAGGTCCCAACTAGAGATGAGCATGATGCACAGATGATGTTGTGCCAGCTCTGGCTAATCAAAAGCTGTGATGGTAACTTTGGAAGGTAAGAGCATGGCATGGCCAAAACCTGCTGCGGCGCGCTACGTGTGCCACAGAATTTTTCCCTATTTTTGTTCTTGAAAAAATTGGAGGTGGTATTTATCACACGTATGTGGTATTATTGGTATATTGGTCTTGGCATAGTGGACTGTTCAGTAACAGGATGGTGATTAAACTTAGACACTATGTGGTAGCTGGGTAACAGTTAGAAGAAGGGGTAGGGAGGAAAGTGTAAGGGAGCCAAGTCTTGATCTGGCACAACTTAGTAAATATGCCTGTTTGGCTGATTTTAGGAATGCAAGCCCAGGACTAAGATCCCTAAGCAGGACCTTGTTAATAAGCAGACAGATAGGGTCATCTGCCGCCGAGACCGTGTATTCGAAACAGTGTGTTGTCTTCCGGGTGCTCGGGTTTGGCATATTGCGGATCGGAAAACCCAGAGGTTATAGTGCACATTGGTACCAATGACAAATTTAGAGGGAGGTGGAAGGTCCTAAAAATTATTACAGGGAACTAGGAGAGAAGCTGAAGGCCAGGACCTCCATGGTGATGTTTTCAGATATACTGCCGGTGCGACAAGTATCACTATAAAAACAGCGGGAGCTTAGGGAAATAAATAAGTGGCTTAGAAGGAAGGATTTGGGTTCAAGGAGAACTAGACTGACTTCTCTGTTGGCTACAGGCTCTACAATAGGGACAGGCTGCACCTCAATAGGGAGGGTGCAGCTGTGCTGGGGAAAAAGGGCCAGATGGATGGAGGAGCTTTTAAACTAGGTTCTGAGGGGAGGGAGGGTAGTTGTGCAAATAAGGGGATAGATAGTGTATACAGAGAGAGTGAGACAGTAAGGGTTAATGAGGATTTAGGGTGGCTAAGATATACAAGGAATGTAGGGAGGTGAGTAGGAGTAATAAATGTGCTAATAGTATTAAACATCTGCTGGCAAATTCAAGAAGTCTTGCAAATAAAACGAATGAATTGGAAACTCTTATGTCAGCCACAGATTACGATGTGGTGGGCAATACAGAAACCTAGCAGGATGAAGGCCATGACTGGGTGACAAACGTAGAAGGATATACTACATTTAGAAAGAACAGAAAAGACAAAAAATATGGAGAGGTATGTATTTTCGTTAAATCCAGCTGAAGACCTGTGCTCAATGTTGACATTGGTGGGAGCTGCGGCAATGTAGTCAGTATGGGTAAATGTACATGGGAATGGCAATAATGGAAAGCTGCTAATTGGAATTTGCTACAAGCCTCCTTATATAGCTGAACAGGTAGAGGATGAAATGCTGCAACAAATGTAAAAGGCAGCAAATAATAATAGGGTCTTTATTATGGGGGAATTTAACTATCCAGACATTCAATGGGACATAGAATCTTCTGGTTGTGCTAAAAGCTACAAGTTCTTATCCTCAGTTCAGGACAATTACCTCTCTCAGTTGGTATCTGAACCAACCAGGGGAGATAATTTGCTGGACGTGGTCCTGTCAAATACAGATACAATTTCAGATCTACAGGTTCGGGAGCATTTGGGCAGCAGTGACCATAATATGGTAAGTTTCAATGAAATATTTAATAAAACATTTCAAAGAGGAAATGCAAAAACCTGGAACTTTAGGAAAGCTGGTTTCGACAAATTAAAGGAAGAGCTTAATCTTTTAGACTGGGACCATGTCATGGTAACAGGGGATACTGAACATAAATGGGGCATGTTCAAGGATACACTACAAGAATCCTGTAGAAAACGTATACCATCTGGTAATAAAATGTCCAGGAATAAAAATAAACCATTATGGATAAATAAGACAGTACAGAGTCAAAAACAAAGGACATTCAAAATCTTGAAGACCAAGAATTCAGAAATAGCATTTCAAGAGTATAAAGATCTTAATAGGAAATGTAAAAAAGAAATCAAGTTAGCAAAGTTATCTACCGAGAAACAAATCGCTAGCGACATTCTAAAAAATTTTGAGATTTATTTCAGATACAGTTGAAACCAGAAGTTTACATACACTATATAAAAAGACACACATGCATGTTTTACTCAATATCTGACATGAAATCAGAATAAACCTTTCCTGTTTTAAGTCAATTAGGATTACCATCATTTTTAATATTTGCCAAATGCCAGAATAATGAGGGAGAAAGAATGTTTTAAGGCATTTTTATTACTTACTGCAAATCAAAAGTTTACATACATTTCATTAGTATTGGGTACCATTGCCCTTAAACTGAATGACTTGGGTCAAACATTTGGGATATCCTTCCACAAGCTTCTCACAATACACTCCCTGACAGAAGTTATGTCACTTATCCATGTTATGTAAATAAAAGCTTATAACCTGACGTTAAATTCATCCATTGATTTTATAAATTACTCTTTTGAAAGCTGAAACCCTCCCAAATTTGATTTCGGTTAGGAAAATAAATCAGCATAAATGCTGAAATATTGATCATTTAATGAACACAGAATGGTCAGATTTTGGCAAGACAAAAGTTTTATCGCCCACAGAAAGTAATGTGATATTTAAACAAATAATTATCTTAAAATACAAATATATGTTGCATAACATTGGTGAATGAAGTTGTGATGCTATTAGAGTCATATTTAATATTTTGTGTGACTTCCATGAGCTTGAAGGACTGCATCCATGCGGTTCAACAATGATTCATACAATTTATTAATGGAGTCATCAGAAATAGCAGAGAATGCAGTCTTCCATGCCTCCCAGAGTTCATCTAGATTCTTTGGTTTTGTCTTCCAAGCTTCCTCTTTCATCCTACCCCGAACATGCTCAATGATGTTCATGTCTGGTGACTGGGCTGGCCAGTCCTTGAGCACCTTGATCTTTTTTGCCTGGAGGAACCTTGTTGTAGAGATGGATGTATGAGATGGAGCACCATCCTGCTGCAGAATTTGACCCCTTTTATGATTTGGAATGTAAGAGGTAGCTCTTACTTCTTGATATTTTAGGCTATTGATATCGCCTTCCACCTTGCAAATGTTTCGCACACCCCATACTGAATGTAACCCGAGACCATGATCTTTCCACCACCAAATTTAACTGTTTTCTGGGTGTATTTTGGATCCATTCGGGCTCCAGTAGGTCTCCTGCAGTATTTGCGGCGGCTGTGGTGTAATTCTACTGAAGATTCATCAGAGAAATCCACCTTCTGCCACTTTTCCAGCGTCCATCTGTTTAGCAAGCTGTGGGACTTTGCAAATGCCACACGGTTTTTTATTTGCCTTTTGTTTAGTGCTGGCTTCTGGGCACTGATTCGACCATGGAGGCCATTTAGAGACAGAATCCTACAAACTGTTCTAGTTGACACAGGGACTTGAGGTGACCAGGCCTGCTGGAGATCTGCTGCAGTGGAAGAGGGGCTTGCTTTGGATTTTCTAACCAACAAACGTTCCTCCTGAGCAGTTGTCTTGCGGGGTCTGCCGGACCTGGGCTTGTCAAACACATCTCCAGTCTCTTCAAATCTTTTTTTAATTCTTTGTACTTGACGCTGAGACACATTAAAGGTGCCAGCCACCTCTGCAGTGGATCTGGTCTTCAGCCTCTTGATAATCAAGGCTTTGGTCGCAGGGTGGATTTTTGGCATGTTGTCAGAGCTCGAGTTGCAGTTCAGGTGAAGGTCTGGGGTGCTGGGTTTCTTTATATACACACCCACTAATTAACCGATCATTTACTGAGCACTGGTGAGGATGTAAACTAGGATTGGGTGCATTATGTGACCAGGCGACAAAACTTTTGTCTTGCCAAAATCTGACCATTCTGTGTTCATTAAATGATCAATATTTCAGTATTGATGCCAATTTATTTTCTTAACCTAAACCAAATTTGGGAGGGTTTCAGCTTTCAAACGAGTAATTTATAAAACCAATGGATGAATTTAACGTCAGGTTGTAAGCTTTTATTTACATAACATGGATAAGCGACATAACTTCTGTCAGGGGGTGTAGTTGGTCGGAATTTGGGCCCGTTCCTCCTGAGAAAACTGGTGTAACTGTTCCAGGTTTGTAGGTCGCCTTGCCCGCACCAGCCTTTTCAGCTTTGCCCATACATTTTCAATAGGATTGAGATCAGGACTTTGTGATGGCCACTCCAAAACATTGACTTTGTTATCCTTAAGCCAATTTGTTACCATTTTGGCAGTATGCTTCGGGTCATTGTCCATTTGGAAGACCCATTTCCGCCCAAGCTTTAACTTCCTGGCTATTGTCTTGAGATGTTGCTTCAGTCTTGCCACATAATCTTCTTTTCTCATGATGCCATCTATTTTGTGAAGTGCACCAGTCTCTCCTGCAGCAAAATAACCCCACAACATGATGTTGCCACCCCGTGTTTCACAGTTGGGATGGTGTTCTTAGGCTTCCAAGCTTTTCCCTTTTTCCTCCAAAGGTAACGATGGTCATTATGCCCAAAAAGTTGAATTTTAGTTTCATCAGACCACAGGACATGTCTCCAAAAATTAAGGTCTTTATTTGTTTATTTTACTCACTTATATAGCGCCATTAATTCCACAGCACTTTACAGACATTGGGGCTCACAGTCTACATTTCCTATCAGTATGTCTTTGGAGTGTGGGAGGAAACCGGAGTACCCGGAGGAAACCACGCAAACACGGGGAGAACATACAAACTCCTTGCAGATGTTGCCCTTGGTGGGATTTGAATCCAGGACCCCAGCGCTGCAAGGCAAC
Organism: Phyllobates terribilis; assembly: GCF_046119375.1. Classification (NCBI taxonomy): domain Eukaryota; kingdom Metazoa; phylum Chordata; class Amphibia; order Anura; family Dendrobatidae; genus Phyllobates; species Phyllobates terribilis. Next base: position 192,031,297 of record NW_027362771.1, on the reverse strand, counting down.
AGTGTTAACCACTGAGCCATCGTGTTACCCTACAAGGTCTTTGTTCCTGTGTGCATTTGCAATCATTAATCTGGTTTTTTAATGTTTCTTTTGGAGTAGTGGCTTCTTCCTGGCAGAGTGGCCTTTCAGCCCATGTTAATACAGTACTAGTTTCACTGTGGTTATTGACACAATCTTACCAGCTTCCGCCATCATCTTCACAAGGTCTTTTGCTTTTGTCCTTGAGTTGATATGCACATGTCGGACCAAAGCACGTTCATCTCTGGGACACAGAACCTGTCTCCTTTCTGAGCTGTATGATGGCTGGACATTCCCATCTTGTTTGTACTTCTGTATAATTGTATGTACAGATGAACGAGGTACATTCAGTCATCTTGAAATTGTACCCAAGGATTATCCAGACTTTTGCAAGTCCACAATTCTCTTCCTGATATCTTGGATGATTTCTTTAGACTTTCCCATGATGCTATACAAAGAAGCAGTGTGCTTCAGATGTGCATAATAATATTAATAATAATCTTTATTTATATAGTGCTAACATATTCCTCAGCGCGTTACAATTCAGAGGTTCATATACAACAGTCATAAGTAACATAGCTAAAGATAATAAAATAATTAAAGCAAAAATAATGACGACCCTGCTCGTAAAAGCTTACAATCCACAATGATGTGGGGGTGACACAAAGTACAGGGGCTTATTTACAATGATGGTCCAGCCATCTTGATGGGATGAGGGATAGATAAAGGCTGCATGAGCTCATCACAAGCCAGTATCTGTAGTGCTTTTGGGTGCGATGGAGTATGATGGAGACTTATGTTTGGTTTAATAATGAATGGGCTATAAAAATATAAAAAGGACTCTGATCAGGGAACGTGATAGGCCGCCCTAAACAGGTGTGTTTTTACGGAGCGCCTAAAACTGCGTAAGTTGTGGTTCATCCTAATTTGTTGGGGTAGAGCATTCCAAAGAATAGGTGCAGCTTGGAAGAAGTCTTGGAGCCGGGAGTGGGAGGTATGGATTAGTGCGGATGTTAGTCGAAAGTTGCTTGCGGAGCGAAGAGAATGGGTAGGCCGATAAACTGAAATGAGGGAAGAGATGTAGGGAGTGCCGTACTGTGGAGAGCTTTGTGGGTGAGAACAAGCAATTTAAATTGGATCCTGTAATTCATGGGCAGCCAGTGCAATGACTGGCATAGAGCGGAAGCATCTGAGTAATGATTAGTCAGATAGATGACCCTGGCTGCAGCATTAAGGATGGATTGGAGAGGGGAAAGTCGAGTGAGGGGGAGGCCAATTAATAGAGAGTTACAGTAGTCAAGACGGGAGTGGATCAGGGCAACAGTGAGGGTTTTTGTTGTTTCCAAGGTGAGAAAGAGGCAGATTCTAAAGATGTTCTTCAGGTGCAAGCGACAAGAGCAAGCAAGAAATTGTATATGGGAGGTGAAGGAAAGATTGCTGTCAAACACAATGCCCAGACAGTGCGTCTGCTCACTCGGCATTATTGTGGTGCCACAGACGGAGAGGGAGATGAGTACATGGCGAGGGCAGAAGAAGTTCAGTTTTGGAAAGGTTGAGTTTCAGATAGAGAGCGGACATGATGTTGGAAACTGCAGCCAGACAGTCACTGGTGTTCTGTAGTACAGTGGGGGTAAGGTCAGGGGATGAGGTGTATAGTTGTGTGTCATCAGCATAAAGATGGTACTGAAAAGCAAATTTGGTGATGGTCTGTCCAATTGGGGCTGTGTAGAGAGAGAAGAGGGCCAAGGACTGAACCCTGAGGAACCCCAATAGTGAGATGAAGGGGGGAAGAAGTGGAGCCAGCGAACGATATACCGAAAGAGCGGTCAGATAGGTAGGACGAGAACCTGGAGAGAGCAGTGTCCTTTATGCCAATTGAGTGGAGCATAGAGAGTAGGAGGATGCATTAAAATTCATCCACAGGTGTGTCTCTAATTAACTCAGATGTTGCCAAAAAAACTATCAGAAGCTTCCAAACACATGACATCATCATATGGACAGTCCAGAATTGTTTAAAGACATAGTAATCTTAGTGTAAGTAAACTTTAGACTTTGCAGTAAGTAATAAAAATGGCTTAAACATTCTTTCTCTCTCATTATTCTGGCATTTGGCAAATATTAAAAATTGTGGTAATCTTAATTGACCTACAACGGGAAAGGTTTATTCTGATCTCTTGTCAGATCTGATGTCATGTGTTTGTTCCCATCAGCGACCTGAGAGTTTCGTCCAGGCATCTTCCCCATGCTGTTCTCCTTCCATTCAGCACTTTTTCCATCCATCCATTTCAGCGATTTCACTGCCCCCCAGACTTCCTGGGAGGGTCTGCTAGAAAAATGTTTGAGTTTCCCATTGACTTCCATTATACTTGTTACTCGAGTCGAGCACCTGAGCAGTCCGACATGCTCAATTCGAGTAATGACCACCCGAGCATTTTAGTGCTTGCTCATTACTATTAACTAGTTATTCTTCAGAGTCAAATGGCCACATAAATAAAGTGCAGTGCAGTAAATTTCTTATCATACCATTATATACTCATGAGACCAAGTGGTCATATAGAAAAGGTATGAAGCACAAAATGCATGTAAAAAATACTAACTAACGCCCCTTGAAGAAGCCAAACGCATGTTGGGACTGCCATTCACATCCTATACCAGGTTGTATGAATTGAACAATTCGGGTTTTGTATGTCAGCTCTGGAACAAGTCATCATATAGATATTAGGGTATTTGGTTTTCTCATCTCACTTTCTATGCATTATGCCATAACTATTGTATTACCACCTTCTCTTTACCAGACCTGCTGGTTCCTTTTAGTATATTTTGTATACATGGTTTTTCATGCTGATATATACCCTATCACACTATGTTCAAGTTGTTCCCCATGTTTCTCATTACTTTAGGACCACTATATTCTATACTATACCAATACATGTAAAATGATGATGATGAAATTGCACATACACCTTTTTCAATCTGTATTCTGGAAGATATTAACTTTTTTATATATAGGATTATAACTATGTGCACCTTTAACACTGTTTAGTATTCATTGGATGTTTTCTTACTAGGCCCTTAAACCCAGGTGGACAGCCTTTTTCATAGTACTATTCTTGCTCTACCCATACAAACTTTGGTTGGATGTGGCACTTTGTGTCCTCTCACTTTGTTTTATATTTTATGTATTTTTTCATCAATAAAAATTGGAATTTTTAATAAATATGCTCCCAGTTCCTATTTCTCTTTTGGATATACTTAAGTTATCTATTTATACGCTAGAGCTGATTAGCCACATAAATAAAGTGCAGTGCAGAAATTGATTGTCATGCCAGTTTACACTCATGAGACCAAGTGGTCAGAAATAGTGATGAGCGAGCATGCTCGCTACTGCTCGGTGTTCGTCCGAGCATCTCATTACTCGAGATGCTCGGCGCTCGCCGAGTATTTCCGGGGTTGCTCGGCGGGAGCTCGGGTTTCCTCCCTGCATGGTTGGCGCTCTTTAGAGCGCCAATCTATATGCAGGGATTGCCTGCCACTGACTGTAATGCTGTAGCCATGTTGGTTGTGGCATTACAGTGATTGGCTGGCCGCAGAGCGTCATCGGGTCTATATCAGACCTGGTGCCGCCATGTTCGTCACAGTCACTCCGGAATTAGACAGTGTAGGGAGAGGTGCTGCTGCGTCAGGGAGAGATTTGCTTGTGTATTAGGTAGTGTAAGGGAGAAAAACCATACATTACACATATCCATCTTAACAAACAGTCCTTTTGAGGACTAACTAATCCATCTGCAGAGATATCAGGCAGGCAGTGTATATAGGCAGGCAGGGTATATAGCAGACTACACTGTGTTCCAAATTATTATGAAAATAATATTTTCTCAGATTTTACCAAATTACCTATATGAATTGCAGTCATTGTAATTTTCCAGTCAAATAACTATTAGAGTACAATTGAAAGGTTTTTGTACAAACTGCCTATGATAACAGTATATTTTAAAAAAAATAAAAAACTCAAACTGCACTCAAAATGCATGTTCCAAATTATTATGCACAGCAGAGTTTTCAACCTTTTCATTTTAATAAAGAACAAAAATATGGTCATTTGTGAAATTATAAGCATTAGCAGGTTATTACAAACTGAAATCAAACAGTTTTCAACTCAAAACTTTATTCTAGGTGATGTTACATTTGCACATAGGACCGCTTGTTCGAAAGGAGCTTCTGAACTCTCTCGTCCATTGAATTTGTCAGGTTTTGGATGGTTTCTGCTTTAATTGTTTTGCATGAGGACAGAATACCCTCCCAGAGCTGTTGCTTAGATGTGAACTGCCTCCCGTCATCATAGACACTCCTTTTGATGATGCTCCAGAGGTTCTCAATGGGGTTGAGGTCAGGGGAGCATGGGTGCCACACCATAAGTTTGTCCCCTTTTATGCCCATAGCAGCCAGAGATGCATATGTGTTATGTGCACCATGAGACGGGGCATTATCATGCATGAAAATGATCTTGCTGCGGAATGCACGGTTCTTCTTCTTGAACCATGGAAGGAAGTGCTGTTTGAAAAACTCAACATACATTATGGAGTTCATCTTTACCCCTTCAGGGATCTTAAAAGGGCCGACAATCTCTCTCCCCATGATTCCAGCCCAAAACATTACTCCACCTCCTCCTTGTTAGCGCCGTAGCCGTGTTTGCATGGGGTGTCCATCAACCAGCCATCCTCCACTCCATCCATCTGGACCATCGAGATCATTTCATGCATGATAATGCCCCGTCTCATGCTGCACATAACACATCTGCATCTCTGGCTGCTATGGGCATAAAAAGGGACAAACTTATGGTGTGGCACCCATGCTCCCTGACCTCAACCCCATTGAGAACCTCTGGAGCATCATCAAAAGGAGTGTCTATGATGGCGGGAGGCAGTTCACATCTAAGCAACAGCTCTGGGAGGGTATTCTGTCCTCATGCTAAACAATTAAAGCAGAAACCATCCAAAACCTGACAAATTCAATGGACGAGAGAGTTCAGAAGCTCCTTTCGAACAAGCGGTCCTATGTGCAAATGTAACATCACCTAGAATAAAGTTTTGAGTTGAAAACTGTTTGATTTCAGTTTGTAATAACCTGCTAATGCTTATAATTTCAAAAATGAACATTTTTTTGCTCTTTGTTAAAATGAAAAGGTTGAAAACTGTGCTGTGCGTATTAATTTGGAACATGCATTTTGAGTGCAGTTTGAGTTTTTTATTTTTTTAAAAATATACTGTTATCATAGGCAGTTTGTACAAAAACCTTTCAATTGTACTCTAATAGTTATTTGACTGGAAAATTACAATGACTGCAATTCATATAGGTAATTTGGGAAAATCTGAGAAAATATTATTTGCATAATAATTTGGAACACAGTGTACAGTGCATATAGCACAAGAGGCTCCATTCCAATTCTGCCTTCTGCTGCTGTTAGATATTTCTATACAAAGGCCCAGGTCTCAGGGGCCAGGAATACTTTTCTTTGGATCTTAATCCACATTATTTGCTTAAAAAGCAATCCAGAGAACACCGTTTTTCTGCGCCATTTGCTTGTTGGCACTGCAGAATAAAGCCAGGTACTTTCCATATTACAGCGCTAGAAATCCAGCTATTTAAAACTGTGTTTTCTCCGTCAAACGGATCACATATACGTTGTCAGAAAATACTGCCATTTTTGTCCTCCATTAAAAAATTCTTTTAGTGTGTCAGTGAAGCAATTCACAGCAGTTTGCTGTTCAAACTACTTACCTACAGGCCAGCTATTTGAAACTCTGTGTTCTCCGTCACACGGATCACATATAAGTTCGCTCCAAACTCAGTCATTGGTAGTGAGCATGGAAGATACTGTCCTCCATTTAAAATGGGCAAGGCACGTGGCAAGGGACGGGGAACTGGACGTGATGGTAATGGTGCATGCAGAGGCTGAGGACAAGGTCGTGGGCAAGCTGAAATTGTGCCACAACAAACACCCACATCTTCTAGCCTGACCTTCCTGTCCCAATTTCTAGGGGACCGCAGCACACCACTATTGAACGCAGAGCAGTGTCAAAAGGTTATTGGTTGGATAGCGGATAATGCTTCCAATCACTTAGCCACAACCACCACCACCACCCTGTCTTCCACACGGTCAAGTCTCAGTAGCCATGAGTCTGGACCGCATATTCCTCACCCTGATCCTCCTTCCTCCCCCACCATGCCGAGTATCCAGAGACAACTGATTCCACACTTGGACACTCTGAAGAGCTGTTCACTTTTCCATTTATAGATTCGGGCCTCTCACCTGGTCCACTTGAAGCGGGGAAGAGGAGATCGCTTGTAGTGATGCCCAAATATTTGAGCAGCCATGGTCACACGAAGGCGATGGTGGGAAAGTGTCACAAGAGGTGGACGATGATGAGACACAATTGCCAGAAAGTCAGGAGGAGGATTAGGGTGCGGAAGTGGAAGACGAGGTGGTGGATGATATAGTAACTGACCCAACCTGGCAGGAGGACATGCAGAGCGAGGACAGCAGCACACATGGAGGCAGAGCACCCCAACAGGCAGGAAGAAGCAGTGTGGTGGCCGCAGACAAAAGGCAGGCAACCGTTCCCCGAAACACCACCACGAAGGAAGTTGCCAGTACAACTGTTAGGTCTTCCCGAGTCTGGTTGTTCTTTAAAGACTCTGCCGATAACCCCAAAAAGGCCATTTGCACCACCTGCCAGGCCAGCATCAGCAGTGGTGGCAAAACGTCCAGCCTGACTACCACCAGCATGATCAGGCACATGGCAAAAAAGCACCCGACTTTGTAGGCCGAACCCCAGGGTCCAGGAACAGTGTCTGCAGGTGGCACCATTGCTTCTTCCGCTGTTGTGCATGCAAGCCAATCCCCTGTCCATGGTGCATGCAAAGATGCCTCCTGCCCTGCACCTGTGGTTGCACACTCTCAAGTAGCAGCATCAGGAAGCACGTCCATGTCCTTGTCCCAGCGCAGCGTTCAGTTGTCCATACCCCAGTCCTTGGAATGCATGCGCAAATATGCAGCCAATGCCCCACAGGCCACACTACTAAATTCTCACATTTCACGACTGCTTGCGCTCAAAATGTTGCCTTTTAGGCTCGTGGAGACGGAAGCATTCCGCAACCTGATGGCGGCAGCCGTCCCTTGGTACTCAGTCCCCAGCCGCCACTATTTCTCCCAGTGTGCCGTCCCCGCATTACACAAGCACGTGTCCCAAAACATTAGCCGTGCCCTCTTATGAGGAACAGGAGGAGGAAGGACAGGAGCTAGTTTCATGCACTATAGACGGTATTACCTGCACAGATGTCATCCCGTCTGTTCAGCGTGGATGGCCAGAGGACAGAGAGGAGGAGGAGAGCATGGTCAGTCATCCTCTTGGTGAGGACACAGAAGTCTTGCCTGTTAGTAGTCGGGCACACATGGCTGAGTTTATGTTACGCTGCCTTTCCCATGACCCTCACGTTCTCAAAATTTTGGGTGACAGTCATTACTGGTTGGTGACACTTCTAGACCCATGCTACAAGGAGAACTTTATATCTCTTATTCATGAGGCGGACAGGTCTACAAAAATGGGGCTGTACCAGAAGGCCCTTGTTGCAGAACTATTAAAAAAATTCCCATCTGAAAACGCTGGCGGCAGAGGGCACACTTCGTTGGACAACCAAGGAATACAGGCGAGAGAGACACAACTTCAATCCAGCAGAGGCAGGGGAACACTGTCAAAGTTCTGGGAGAGTTTTCTCAGACCCTCCCATCGCACAGGCCCTGAGGCGTGGGGTACTCTCACAAGGAGTGCAAAATTTGGGAAGCTGCTGAGGGATTACCTTGCTGACCGTACCAACGTCCTCCGTGATTCCACTGTGCCTTATAATTATTGGGTATCCAAGCTGGATATGTGGAATGAACTGGCTCTCTGTGCCTTGGAGGTCCTGGCCTGCCCTGCCGCTAGCATTTTATCAGAGCGGGTTTTTAGTGCCCCTGGTGGAATTATAACTGATAAGAGCATCCGCCTGTCAGCTGAAAAGGGCAGGCTGACTCTTATAAAAATGAACAAGGGCTGGATTGGGCCAGACTTCTCAACACCACCGAATGATAGCAGCGTAACATAAACTCAAATCCAGTGTCTTTTCTTGGGAGGTGAATTCCTATGCACCTTTTCACACCCACACATGGATATACGCTTCCTGATTTTGGCTATTTGCTCTTGTACTCCTCCTTCTCCTCATCCTCCACCACCATATCACCAGGGTGACCGTGGTGCGTGGTGCAACACCCACATAATTTTTTTAAAGGGTGTTTATGTATAAAAAACAAAATATATAGTATGTTCATGTATACCCCCCAGGGGTAAATGTTTGTCAGCCCATACACTTAGTGCATGGGCATTACAAGTATAGGAGGCCCGCTCCTTTCTAATGGGAACATTTTTTTATGAGGCCCCTCTCCACGTCTCTTCCAAGGGGCATTGAAGTGCCTCCAAATTTTTGGCAGCTCTTGCATTCACTGCATAGGCCAACACTATGGGAGACTCTCTACTTTCTAGTGGGAATTTGTCGTTACTGTGGCCCTGCTCTGTGTGTCTTTAAATTCTTAGTGGGGTTTTTCCTAAAATTGGTCAGCCTTTGGACTCACTGCATACCCTATAACTGTATAGCAGACTCTCTCCTTTCTAATGGGAATTTGTTATTACTGTGGCCCTGCTCTATGTGTCTTTAAATTCTTAGTGGGGCTTTTCCTAAAATTGTTCAGTCGTTGGACTCACTGCATACCCTATAACTGTATAGCAGACCCTCTCCTTTCTAATGGGAACATGTCGTAGTTGTTACTGTGGCCCTGCTCTTTGTGTCTTTAAATTCTTAGTGGGGTTTTTCCTAAAATTGGTCACCCTTTGGACTCACTGCATACCCTATAACTGTATAGCAGACTCTCTCCTTTCTAATGGGAATTTGTTGTTAATGTGGCCCTGCTCTATGTGTTTTTAAATTCTTAGTGGCGCTTTTCCTAAAATTGTTCAGTCGTTGGACTCACTGCATACCCTATAACTGTATAGCAGACCCTCTCCTTTCTAATGGGAACATGCCGTACTTGTTACTGTGGCCCTGCTCTGTATGTCTTTAAATTCTTAGTGGGGTTTTTCTTAAAATTGGTCAGCCGTTGGACTCACTGCATACCCTATAACTTTATAGCAGACTCTCTCCTTTCTAATGGGAATTTGTCGTTACTGTGGCCCTGTGTTAGGCCGGTACGCAGGAGAAGGGCTTTCTCACGGCGTCCGGCCAGGCCCTTTCCTGCTGGTCAGTAATTGTCAACATTTAGGTTCCGTTCTAGGGATTCTAAGTGTAGTTTCTGCGTTTCTGCTCATGTGCCGCTGAGACACCCCCCTTGCGGTCATGTGCCGCTAAGCCACACCCCCTTGTGGTCATGTGCTGCTAAGTCACGCCCCCTTGTGGTCATGTGCTGCTAAGTCACACCCCTTGTGGTCATGTGTCACTAAGCCACACCCCCTGCTGTCTGGTACAGTGTGGTTGGTTGTCCTGGGGGGCTGGGGCTGTCTCTAGTGTATTTAAGGGCTCCGTGGGCTCCGCCTCGGTGCTTAGTCTATCTCATTCTAACCTGGAGTGAGGTCTCTGGCAGTAAATGCAGTGTGTGAGAGTCATTGTCAAGGGTTCCTGCTGAAAGCTCCCTAGTCATCCTAGCCATCAATTTGGGCTAGTGGAATGCTATGAGCGGCACGCTCTACCGTGTTGGTTCACCGGTTGGTTCCACGCCACGGAGGCGTCCTTGCTACCGATCCAGCATTCCAGGGTCCGCCATTGTATGTGTGGTCACACTGCCGCTTTTACACCCATGTGTTGGGTGCTGCAGAGATTCTCCTCCTCTTTAGGAACTTAGGTTCCAGGCCTTTCCTGGCCCACAGCTATCTGCCGCTCTATACGCCGCCATCTAGTGCTCAGGCGTTTCATGCTCCCAAATCCTTCCTGCTATGCACAGGGGTGTCTTGCAGTGCAGAAGTTTATTAGTTTCGTTTCTGGAGTGCTGTTAACTCTCAGCATTGTACCTTGTTTAGTTACTACTAGTGTGTGCACTTAACACACTAGTTCATTTCTTTCTCTGTGGTTAGCTGAACATTCCTCTGGGACTCAGCTGCTGCAGCTCCTCTGCAGTCCGGTGGACCCCGACGTGTCCTTTAAGTTTTATTTTATTAAAAGACACCCTAGTGTAACACCCTGCTCTATGTGCCTTTAAATTCTTAGAGGGGTTTTTCCTAAAATGGGTCAGCCGTTGGACTCACTGCATACCCTATAGCTGTATAGCAGATTCTCTCCTTTCTAATAGGAATATGTCGTTACTGTGGCCCTGCTCTATGTGTCTTTAAATTCTTACTGGGATTTTTTCTAAAATTGGTCAGCTGTTGGACTCACTGCATATCCTATAACTGTATAGCAGACCCTCTCCTTTCTAATGGGAACATGTCGTACTTGTTACTGTGGCTCTGCTCTGTGTGTCTTTAAATTCTTAGTGGGGTTTTTCCTAAAATTGGTCAGCCTTTGGACTCACTGCATACTCTATAACTGTATAGCGGACTCTCTCCTTTTTAATGGAAATTTGTCATTACTGTGACCCTGCTCTATGTGTCTTTAAATTCTTAGTGGTGTTTTTCCTAAAATTGGTCAGCCGTTGGACTCACTGCATACCCTATAACTGTATAGCAGACTCTCTCCTTTCTTATGGGAATTTGTCGTTACTGTGGCCCTGCTCTATGTGTCTTTAAATTCTTAGTGGGGTTTTTCCCAAATTTTGGCAGCCCTTGCAGTCACAGCATGGGCATTACCACTATAGGAGACACGCTCCTTTATAATGGGAACATTTTTTTTACTGAGACCCTCCTCTATGTCTCTTCAAAGGGGTATTGGGTTGCGTCCAAATTTTTGGCAGCCCTTGCAGTCACTGAATATGCAATAACAGTATAGGAGACCCACTTTTTAATAATTGGAACAGCAAAGCATAGCCAGCTGATGGCTCTCTAACAATAGCAAGGGCCGACTGCTTGCCTTTTAAGAATAGTAAGGGCCGTCTGATGGCCCTATAAAAATAGGCTTTATGACTTTTAGAGTCCCTCCATCATAAATAAAACAGGATGTGTCTAATGATGTGTCACACACCACATTGCCAGATAAGGTTGTAAAATGTTAAAATGACATTTCCCGGTTAATGCATTTGTCTTAAAAATGAACGTAAAAAAACCCAAAACAATAGGATCTTTCTTTAGTATAAAAAACAGCGTCACCAATTTAACCTCAATGTAATCACATTGTTCAGCTCCTGCACCTCCTCCTCCGAAATGACCACATCAGTCACAAGCTGACAGCACTGCAGCATTGCCTTGGCCAAGCGGCAACAGGCTGTGCTGAGGATAACATGCTTAATGCTTAATTGACAAACCACCCAGCGCTTTAGAGTTGTTGAAAGCTGTAACACAGCAGCCTGATCTGAGGCTCTCACCGCTGAACATACAGCCAGGCATGGTCGTGTGTGGCAATGGGCGGAACCTGGTGACAGAGAAATGACATCCAGAGTAGATATGGTTTCCCTCTATGCCAGTTCTTTCACCGAGCTAAATACTACTCTCATCAAAAAAATCTGTGGACTGGCTCCGTACCGTCCCTGGCCACATTCACCTGTCCACGTGTTTGTGGTTAGGTGGTCCTTCCCAGTAAGTGCACTGGGGAGGGAATGGGTAATGTTGTGGGACCCGTGCTTGTGGAAGGCAGAGACGATACCGGGAGAAATAGTGGCGGCTGCGGACCAAGTATGGACACCCGGCCGCCGCCGACATGAGGTTATGAAAAGCTTCCACCTCCACGAGCCTAAAAGGCCACATTTCAAGTGAAAGCAGCTTTGGAGGACTTCCTGGGAGAAATGACAGCTAGGTAGATATGGTTTCCCAAGTCCTTTCACCAAGTTAAAGAATATGGCTGTGGTGAAATAAAATTCAGCAAAAAAAGCTGTGGACTGGCTCCATACCGTCCCTGGCCACATTCACCTATCCACGTGTTTGTGGTTAGGCGGTCCTTCCCAGTAAGTGCACTGGGGAGGGCATGGGTAATGTTGTGTGACCCGTGCTTGTGAAAGGCGGAGACGACACCGGGAGAAACAGTGGCAGCTGGGGACCGAGTATGGACACCCGGCCGCCGCCGGCATGAGGTTATAGAATGCTTCCACCTCCATGAGCCTAAAAAGCCACATTTCAAGTACAAGCAGCTGTCAAAAAATTGGCAGTATAGTATTGCAGCCTGTGGGTGGGTGGGAGGCTGGCTGCATACTTGCGCTTGCATTCCAAGGAATGGGGTAGGGAAAACTGAATGCTGCACTGGGACAAGGACGTGGACGGTGATTGTTGCAAGTCTGCAACGACAGGTGCATGGCGGGAGGCATCTTCGCATGCGCCAAGGATCACTTATGATGGGCACACTTTTAGGCAGTGACCTGGGAGTCAGAAATGTTTCCAGAGGTCTTCCCCATGCAGTTCCCATGTCTTTTCAGCACTGTATGCATGTGTCTGATGTGTCACACACCCCATGGCCAGATAAGGTTGTAAAATGTTAAAATGACATTTCCCAGTGAGTGCATTTGTCTTTGTTGAAAGCAATGTAAAAACGCATCAAAAACGCTACGTGTGAACATAGCCCAAGGTGTGGAGGAGTATTTTTGGTTTTGGTTATTTATTTTGCCTTACATACAAGTCATTACCCTTGAAAGGATGTTCCTTAATATATTTCCCAGGAAAATCCATTTTGGTTTTGTTTTTGTATGTTTTATTGTGAATCCGTAAAATTGGCATAATACTCTGACAACGTTGTTGACAGCAGTGCCCTGGGAGTCAGAAATGCTTCCAGGGTTCTTCCCCATGCTGTTCCCATGTCATTTGAGCACTGTTCCCATCGATTTGGGCAATTTTTAGGCCCTCTGCAGACCGCCAGGGGGAGCCGCCATTCCAATTTGCTCGACCCGAGCAACGAGTACCCGAGCATTTTAGTGCTCGCTCATCACTAGTCAGAAACAGTGAACAAGGCATGGAGAAGCACGCAATACATGTAACAAAAATGAAAGGCACATCAATAAAGAATGCATAAGAAGATTAAAGAATATATGAGACCTGAATGGTAATAGCACTAGACTCCAAAGCGCGTTTCACGTTTAGCTTTTTCCTGGGGGGTTATAGGAGATAGGGTGGGAATGTGGTCTTTTTAAAGCAGGACTTACTAATGGTGGTAGCGATTTGAAAGCGGCACTCACACTGCCCGAGCCGAAAGCCAGATGTGCAGGGTTCGGTGTCCCACATCAGTAGTCCACACCCCTATCCGACACGTCAGGATGGAGGCGTGGAACAAGAGACATCATAGGACGCATTGCCATTGAAACCCAGTACCAGGCGAACAGAGGGAGCGCACAGCACTGTGAGGTACATCAGAGTAGGGGCGTGAACAAAGAGCGTCACCTGACGCGCTACCATAGAGGATCAAGAGATAAGGCAGGCGCACCACACCACATATAATATTAACTGCATACTGAGGTTGTATCACGGGCACATCAAAAAAGTTTACTCTAAGATGTTAAAGAGAGCAGAGTGGAGACTACAGGAATCCAACAAACAAAATAGGTACACTAAAATATACATGCAATGTGACAATACAAGATAGTCACATTGCAGACATGTTGTCAAACATAGGAAAAGAATTAAATAAAAAATAAAGATAAAAACATATTTGAAAAAATGAATTTTGAAAATAAGCCATATATAGTGAAAATAAATAAAAACAAAAATTACTAAAAATAAAAAAAGAGAAAGATATATGAATGAATAAAAAAGCTAATGTGCAATAAAAATACTAGGGAGAGTCAGATAAGCCAAGAGTGTAAACCCAAGATGTGAAACTAAATAATATATAAAATATAAAGTGAATGTGAGTTTACAAATATGACTGCATGCATAGTCAGAAAAAAATAATTAAAATAAGAAATAAATAGTGCCTGAGTTGGAATAATCACATGGTGTGAAAATGTAAAGATAGCATTGAGCACCATATTAGCATTTTGGAATAAAGAACAATTTAGGGAAAAGTAGCAACAGATTATAACACATAGGGGCTGACTCGTTAAGACTGGTTTTGCACATGACAGTCTGAAAGAAGCACGCCCACTAAGTTTTTAATTCATTTAATTTGTGTATATGTGCATGTAATGTAGTGTGTGTATCAATATACTGACCTACCGCTGCTCTCTCTGGTGTCCAGAGCCGTTCTTCTCTGCTTCTGTCACTGCTCTGCAGACTGGCAGGGTCATGCTGTCTATGTAGTGTCAGAACGAGGCTCCATGGGCTTTCATTGTAAAAGAGACTTAGGGTATGTGCCCACGTAGCGTTTTACAAGCGTATATGCTGCGGAATTTCCGCAGCGTAAACGCTTGTTAATCCGTTCCCCATGGTGCCCAATGTGAATCCGCAATTTCAATGCCCATGCTGCGCTCAAAAATCCGCAGCATGTCCATTAATTTTGTGGACACGCATGCGGAATTGCCTTGTCAATGCAATAAAAAACGCAAGGCAATTCCCCATGTCCCAAACGCATCATAAACGCGTGAAAAACGCTTGCAAAATTCCGCAAGCGTTTTTCCGGGAGAGGACATGCGGAAATGAAGCAGAAATTGTCTGCTTCATTTCTGCAATGTGGGCACATAGCCTAATGGCTCACGCATAGAGTATAGAGTGAGCTGGCTAGTCGCAATTGCGTTGACGTCATTCAGAAAAGGAGAAGAACACCGCTGGACATCAGAGAAAGCAGCGGTAGGTGAATATATTAATACACTCACACTACATTACATGCACATATACACACATTTCATTAATTAAAAACTTAGTGGGAGTGCTTCTTTAACGGTGGGCTTGGTGTAGTACAATGCCCTGAATTCATTAAGAGGAGCATGCCAATGAATGAATTTGGCGCATCCTATCAGTGGCGTGCACCTCGCCAAAAATGCTACTTCGGTAATGGACTGGAATAAAATTTCTATAGCAAAAGGCGAGTCATTTTTGCTAAATTTGCCACCCCACGTTCCATCTCCTCACCAACTCTAGCCGCTTGGGGGACCTGCTTCAAACCGCTGTGAAAACACCAAAAGTCGCAAAATCTTTTCGAAACTTCGCATTGCACAAAAATTCGGCAACTTTTCAAACTATTTTATGCTCGATTTTTGGCAAAAACACTTTGCTGAATCGCCCCTTAAAGATACAATTTTTTTAATAAGAGCTATGCCACCTACAATGTGCGTTGCCCAATTTGGATACTCATTTTATGCTGACAGGTTCCCTTTAAAGGAGTCACTGTCACTGGGCATAAATATGGAATTATTTTACCTAGTCTTATTGCCGCTGTTCTACTGATGGTGTTTTTATTGTTCCCGCAGCTGTCAATTCTAGCCTAGTTAGGCATGATTCTCAACTTATTTCTATGCGTGTTTTCTTCAGGATCCCATCCATCTGGTTAAAAAGACTAGATTTACATACAGTGAGCAAAAAATGAAGTGGGGGCTATATCTCAGGAACAAAGAGGCACAGGAACAAAACAAAAAACACCAGATTCAGCAGTGCATTGGCATTTAGACCAGGTAAAAAATATATAAATTCTCAGCAAGTGACAGGTCCTCTGTAACATGCAGAAGAGGTAATAGTCATTTACAATTCAATAACTGAATAAAGCAAAAAGAATAATTCTTTAACCTTTATATATACTGTCCACAAGATGGCCTCAGCATACCATAATCATAGCTCATTTGTTCTGAAGAACAAGAGAGCTCCAATAAGACTGGATATTTATCTGCTAAAAAAAGCACAGGGATTTTGCAATTATAGCAATAACTGAACAGTGTAAAATAAGAAATTGATCAAATTCATAGATGTTGCCACCATAAACATTATTATTATTATTATCAGCTATTAAAGGGGTAATCCTGGATTTTTTTTTTCTATGGAGCTAAGAACTTATCAGTAGGTAATTGCTAACTACCTGTGGCTCAGTAGCACTGTTGCTTTGCATTGCTGGGGTCCTGGGTTCAAATCCCACCAAGGACAACATGTGTGGGGAGGACACATCTGGTCTCCAGTGCACCAGGATCCACCTCACCACAAGGTATTCTCATTCCCTCTTTCACAGGCATTACACACACATCCCTTTTCCTTTATTAGGATTCCACTCAGTAGCTTGTTTTTGCCATCCTGAGTCCCTCAGTCTTCCTGGTTAATTTCATTGATACACACAGTGGATATACTCTCCTTGTCGCACTGGCGCAATACTAGGGTGTAGTAGTCCTCTGTTTCACATGCCTTGTAGCTGTTAGGGTTCAGTATTATACCTTGTTTAGGTGTATAATCCTGTAGGTGCCATTATTGACATCTTGTATATGCAGTAGACCGCATTGTGTATTCCACCCCCCCTATTTTTGGAGGTTCATTTCCTTGTCTATTTTAATGTACTTTTTATCCCTTACTTGAATAAAATTATTTAATTTTTATTTATTGTGTCAGAATCTCTTCTTGTCTGGCGGTCATATGCCGCTCTAGATATTTTTGTGGTATCAAGGACAACATCTGCAAGGAGTTTGTATGTTTTCCCCGTGTTTGTGTGGGTTTCCTCCAGGTTCTCCAGTTTCCTCCCACACTCTAAAGACATACTGATAGGGAATTTTGATTGTGAGGCCTAATGGGGACAGTGATGATGATGTAAAGCGCGGCAGAATATGATGGCGCTATAAGAGCAAAACATAATAAATAATACCTGACTGTTCTGCCGTGTTAGACTGTGTGCCCACGATGCATTTTTAAGCGTTTCCGCAGTGGCAAAAACGCTGCAGAAACACTTAAAAAACGCATGGTAGAAGGCCTGCCATGGTCCCCAATGATAATCCGCATGTGCTGTGCACATGCTGCGGAAATTTCCGCTGCGGATTATCATTGAGGAAAAATCTGCAGCACTACCAATTATTTTGCGGAAGCGCTGCGTTTTCGCCGCCATTGACTTGCATTAGAAAGCATGGATTCCGCTTCACTAGATAAGCACATGCGGAATACATGCGTTCAATGTGTGAATGGTACCCAGGTCTAGAGGAGAGATACAGTAGTGTTAAGCCCCCGTCTCACATAGCGAGATCGCTAGCGAGATCGCTGCTGTGTCACGGTTTTGGTGATGCAACGGCGACCTCACCAGTGATGTCGCTATGTGTGACACTTTGCAGCGATCAGGCCCCTGCTGTGAGGTCGCTGATCGCTGCAAAGTGTCCCGGACCATTTTTTGGTCGTTGCCCTCCCGCTGGTCAGCACACATCGCTGTGTGTGACCAGCAGGAGCAGCGATAAGGCTGGTAACCATGATAAACATCGGGTTACTAGGGGCACATGCGCACTTAGTAACCCGTTGTTTATCATGGTTACGAGCGTAGCAGAGTGGTAACCATGATAAACAACGGGTTACTAGGTGCGCGTGTGCCCCTAGTAACCCGATGTTTATCATAGTTACCAGCCTGCTCCTGCTTCAGCAGGCTGGTAACCAGGAGCAGGACATCGTGGAAAGATTCTTTCCATGATGTCACTGCTCCCCTGATCGTTGTGTGAGCCTGCCTGTTTGACAGCTCACCAGCGACCACATAGCGATGCAGCAACGATCCCTGACAGGTCGTATCGTTGTCGGGATCGTTGCAGCGTCGCTAAGTGTGACGGGGCCTTTAGTAGGGACAGATAATCCTCTGATTATCAAATCAAAGCCCATATCAGCACTCTACATACAAACACAAAACCCTTGATATACACAGCCCATGACAATTTAAGTCCAGCAATGGTATCATATGGTTTCAAACAGATTCAATAGAAGTTAATAAAAATTTCAAGGGACAAAATTTGCCCCAAAAAGTTTAAGTGAAAGGAGTGAACATCACCTGTCCTTCATCTTCTGTATATTACAGTATAGGGAACATAGTATTACAGTATAGAATATTGTATACCATAAAGGGATATTCTCCAGTTTAGAAGTTATCCCCTATCCAGTGGGTCCAACTGCTGTGACTCCGCCAATCTTGAGAACTGGGCTCTCAAAGTCGTGTGCATTGCCGCTCCATTTATTCTTAATGGGACCACTGAATATAGAGCGCTGCGCCGGATGGACTTCAGCACTCCCATAAGAATGAATAAAGTGTAAGTGCGTATGGTCAGCCCCCATTCACATGGGGCTCTTCATTGCAGTCGGAATCCCAGGGATTGGAAGTTATTCACTAATATACAGATAGGGGTTAACTTCCTTTAAAGTATACCCCTTTAACATTAAGCACCCAATTTATTTATACATTAAAAAAATATGGTGTAAAGAAAGTTCATTGTAAAAATGATAATCTGATGGCACTTTAAACTTTGTATTGAGTAGTCAGAAAAGTCTAGGTAAATGTAATATCAAGTTCAAAGATGTTTTTCTGCCACCTAGTGAGTGGAGTGAACATGCAACTTTTTGTGTGACTTTTCAAGCTGCAAATGATAACTCGAGCAAAAGGGGTTACTCCATTTAAATCATATTCCAATTTTTAGACATGAATACAAACTGACATAGTGTAAATGTCGTAAAACAAATAAAAAGGGTACAAAAGTTATAAAAGTCTCCCCAAAAAGGATAACTTGCCCCTATGTGTGGGGAGACGCTTAGTAACTAGGGCTGAGATATGTGGAAGGGACAGCTTATAGACAGCCTTAAATGTCATTGTCCGTGCTTTGAAATGAAGGGAGTAAGAAGAGATTGTTGCAGCAGTATAAGGCGTGTACAAACATTGTCATAGCCTAATGTCTCTTTCATTCGAGTGTATTTGATATGTCCAAAATATGTATCCGCAATACGGAATTATAATGAAACAGAATGCATCAGTATTTAATCAGTTTTTTGCATATGTATTTTTATTCATTTTTTTTTCATAGAATCATAGAATGGTAGAGTTGGAAGGGACCTCCTGGGTCATCTGGTCCAACCCCCTGCTCAAAGCAGGATTCACTAGATCATCTCAGACAGATGTCTGTCCAGCCTCTGTTTGAAGACGTCCATTGAAGGGGAACTCACCACCTCTCGTGGCAGCCTGTTCCACTCATTAATCACCCTAACTGTCAAAAAGTTTTTTCTAATATCTAATCTGTGTCTCCTCCCATTTAGTTTCATCCCATTGCTTCTAGTCTTTCCTTGTGCAAATGAGAATAAAGATGATCCTTCTACAATGTGACAGCCCTTGACATATTTGTAGACAGCTATTAAGTCTCCTTTTTTGCAAGCTAAACATTCCCAAATCCTGCAACCGTTCCTCATAGGACATGGTTTGCAGACCAGTCACCATTCTGGTCGCTCTTCTCTGAACTTGCTCCAGTTTGTCTATGTCTTTTTTAAAATGTGGTGCCCAAAACTGTACACAGTATTCCAGATGAGGTCTGACCAAAGAGGAGTAAAGACCGATAATGACTTCACGTGATCTAGACTGTATGTTTCTGTTAATACATCCCAGAATTTTATTTGCCTTTTTTGCTGCTGCATCACTCTGTTGACTCATGTTCAGTCTATGATCTATTAGTATACCTAAGTCTTTTTCACATGTACTGTTGCTTAGCTCTATTCCTCCCATTCTGTATATGCTTTTTTCATTTTTATTGCCCAGATGTAGTACTTTGCATTTTTCCCTGTTAAAAACCATTCTGTTGGTTGCTGCCCACTGCTCCAGTTTATTTAGGTCTTTTTGAATCCTCTCTCTCTCTTCTCTAGTATTAGCTATCCCTCCTAGCTTTGTGTCATCAGCAAATTTAATCAGTTTACCCTCAATTCCTTCATCTAAATCATTGATAAAGATGTTGAACAATACAGGTCCCAGGACGGAGCCCTGTGGTACCCCACTTGAGACATTCATCCAGCTGGATGTGAAGCCATTTACAACCACCCTTTGAGTCCGATCACTAAGCCAGTTATGAATCCACCTAACAGTTGCCTGGTCCATTGCATACTTGGTCATTTTTTCAATAAGGATGGTGTGAGATACTTTGTCAAATGCTTTGCTGAAGTCAAGATATACTATATCTACAGCATTTCCCTGATCCACCCAGTCAGTGATTCTGTCATAGAAGGAAATTAAGTTAGTCTGACATGACTTGTTAGTTACAAACCCATGCTGACTCTGGTTAATCACTTCATTCTTATCCATGTACTTACATACATGTTGTTTAATAATTTGTTCAAAGATCTTTCCTGGTATAGAAGTCAGACTCACCGGCTAATAGTTCCCTGGGTCCACCTTCTTCCCCTTTTTGAAGATAGGAACAACATTTGCTCTTCTCCAGTCTTCTGGGACTTCTCCTGTTCTCCAAGAATTTTCAAAGATAATGGAGAGTGGTTCTAAAATTTCTTCTACGATCTCCTTCAGTACTCTGGGGTGTAATTCATCTGGACCTGGAGACTTGAACTCATTTATGTTAGCTAAATATTCCCTCACAATCTTTCTGTTTACAGATAACTTGGATTCCTCTATTCCTTTAAAAGGACAGTGAAGATCAGTTGATGTTACATTTTCTTTCTGAGAGAAAACAGATGCAAAATAGGAATTAAAAAGTTCGGCCTTCTCAACATCCTCTCTTACCATTTCTCCATTTTCATCCTGTAAAAATCCTATAGCATCTTTGACTTTTCTTTTACTTTTGACATACCCCCAAAATCCTTTTTTATTGCTTTTGACATCTCTTGCAAGCCTTAATTCATTGTCAGCTTTAGCTAACCTGATACGTGCCCTGCAGGATCTGCAGACTGCATTATAATCTTCTTTAGATATGCCTCCCTCTTTCCATTTAATAAACATTTCTTTCTTTCTTTTTAGCATGTGTTTAAGTTCTGTGTTCATCCATCCTGGTTTCCTTAAATGCTTCCCATTCTTCCTACTTTTCGGGATTGTTAACGATTGTGCTTTGAGAATCTCATTTTTAAAAATTTCCCATCCTTCCTGGACATTTTTGTCCTTAAGGACATCCAGCCATTGGATCCCTCCTATTCTCTTTCTGAGTCTCTTAAAATCTGCCTTTCTAAAATCTAACCTTGAAGTTTGAGTCTTCACATGTCTTCCTCCTCTAGTTATCCAAAATTCTATAATAGCATGATCGCTGCCTCCTAGGGTCCCAGCCACCTTTACCTCCTCAACCATTTCCTCCCTGTTTATAAGGATTGGATCCAAAGTAGCAGATCCCCTTGTTTTCTCCCCTACCTTTTGGAAGATAAAGTTGTCAGCAAGAGAGGATAAGAATTTGCTTGACCTGTTAGTTTTACTTGAGAGAGATTCCCAACAAATGTCTGGATAGTTGAAATCTCCCATGACCACTACGTCATATTTTTTGGAGAACTTGGTCATTTGATACATAAAGAGTTCATCCATATCTTCAGCTTGCCCAGGTGGCCTGTAGTAAATGCCTACAATGGTGTCCTTTCCGTTGTTCTCTCCTTGTATTCTTACCCAAACAGTTTCCACAGAACTCCCAGTCTCTGAAGCTTCAATCTCTCTGCAGATATACGCTTTTCTAATATACAATGCGACACCTCCTCCTCGTTTATCAAGTCTGTTTCTTGCAAATAAGTTGTATCCTTTTAGCCTTTTATTCCAATCATGTGTATCGTCCCACCAAGTTTCAGTGATTCCAATGACATCATATTCCTTTTCCTGCATTAGTAGTTCCAATTCTCCTTGTTTGTTGCCCATGCTTTGTGCATTTGTATAAAAACATTTTAGTTTGTGATTGGTTTCTCTTCCTCCCATATTTTTATTATTTAGATTTTTTTGTCTTTGTTCTTCTTTTCCACTTCCAGTAGCAGAGATCTCAATAGTATTTGTCAGTTGTATGGTTTTTTCTGGCCTTTTGCTTCCCTTCCCACATTGTTCTAGTTTAAAGCTCTTCTGATGAGTGTAGCAAGGCGACTTCCAAATACATGTTTTCCAGTCTTCGTAAGGTGCACCCCATCTCTAGCAAGTAGTCCATCGTAAAGGTAATTCATTCCGTGATCCAGAAATCCAAATCCTTGTTGACGGCACCATAGACGTAGCCAGTTGTTCACCTGTAGAATCTTATTCCACCTCATTGTTCCATGGCCATCCACTGGGAGGATGGATGAGAAGACCACCTGCGCTCCCAATTCTTTCACTTTCTTGCCTAATTCTTCAAAGTCACTGCAGGTGGTTTCCAGGTCCTTTCCTACGGTGTCATTTGTCCCCACATGTATTAGCAGGAATGGGTAGTGATCTGTAGGTCTGAAGAGTCTTGATATCCTGTCAGACACATCTTTAATTTTTGCTCCTGGAAGACAGCACATTTCTCTTGAGGTTATGTCTGGTCTGTAGATAGCGGCCTCTGTTCCTCTTAACAGGGAATCCCCCATGACCACCACTCTCCGTTTTTTCTTCACAACATTCTTCTTTCTCCATCCAGGAGGATTCTGAGGGCTTACAAGGTTATTCATTGCTGGCAAAGTTTTATCTTGCTGTATTTCTTCATGGTTCTCCTGCGAGAGAGCCTGGTACTGGTTCCTGAGCAGTATGGGTGCTGACTGCCTCTCGATCCTCCTGCTTCTGTGGGTCACATGCTTCCATTCCTCTGTTTCGTCAGGTGCAGTTCGAATTTCTTCTCTTTCTGAATCATGAAGAGATAATTCTGCTCTGTCTAAGAACTCTTCACCTTCCTTAATGATTTTCAAGGTAGTTAACCTCTCTTCTAGATTTAGCAACTTTTCCTCCAACAGGGACACAAGCTTGCATTTCTGGCATGTGAAGTTTGGCTTTTCCACTGGCAAGTCTGTGAACATGTAGCAGGATATGCAGCTCACCAAATGGCTCCTGGACTCTTCCATGTTCTTATTGTTAATGTTCTGAAAACAGTGAAAAAAGCTTAAAAAAAAACACTTCAAAATCCGGTTTACCGATGTCCTCTTTTCAGCTCCAACAGCCAAAATCCAGTGTTCTTTGAGCTCGCGGAGACTCTTCACTTACCCCAAAATGCAGTGGGAATATGCAAATTATCTCCTCAGGACTCCTCCCCTGGTTTACCGATGTCCTCTTTTCAGCTCCAACAGCCAAAATCCAGTGTTCTTTGAGCTCGCGGAGACTCTTCACTTACCCCAAAATGCAGTGGGAATATGCAAATTATCTCCTCAGGACTCCTCCCCTGGTTTACCGATGTCCTCTTTTCAGCTCCAACAGCCAAAATCCAGTGTTCTTTGAGCTCGCGGAGACTCTTCACTTACCCCAAAATGCAGTGGGAATATGCAAATTATCTCCTCAGGACTCCTCCCCTGGTTTTCTTTTAGGCAAAAACGGATAGATCAGGCCTCTACATCTATGTAAAGCTAACTAGGACATCCAGCTTTCAGACTATGAGACTATAGTGTAATACCTGATGTTTTTGTCATTCCATACAAGATACTATGCAGATGTGGCC
The DNA here is from genome assembly GCF_046119375.1 of Phyllobates terribilis. NCBI lineage: Eukaryota > Metazoa > Chordata > Amphibia > Anura > Dendrobatidae > Phyllobates > Phyllobates terribilis. The sequence continues at coordinate 192,007,719 of NW_027362771.1, read as the reverse complement.
ACATACAGAATATCATAGTGTAGTGTTACATGCGCTCTCCATGCATGTGACTTGCTCTGCCCCATGAATGGCTTAAATAATTTCCCAGGAACACTGTTTACTTAATGATTATTAGCTTTATTTGGCAATATGTTCAGAGGCTCAGCACGGGGTGTTGGAGGCCCACTTGCTAGCAGTTTAAATTACCATTTGAATAATTTTGTGACCCCAGTGGGAAGGTGTTCATGACTTATTACACCATTTTCAAAAGATTTAGCATTTTAAAGGGATCCTTACAGCTGAGTTATGCTGCCTGAACCATGGCACAGGCATAGCTCTGGCATCTGAACTTTTCAATACCCCAAAAAAGTGCAGAAAATGTCTGGAAACATTTAATCATTTGATGTACACAATACACAGACTTACACTCTATTGCACTGTTCATCGAAACCTGGCAGCTGTTAATAGGGCTTCCATTGACAGGTTTAGCGCAAACCACTCTGTTTACCCGATCCCAGGACTGTACCTGATTTTCACCCATTAACCCCTGTACAGGGATCTGGACTTCCACAGGGACCCCTGGGCTAGAGACACAAAATTAGTTGCAACCCGGTCGAGCAAGCTGGCTGCAAGAAGGTTCATCACGTGAAGTTGACACCAAGAGGTCACATCACAGACAAAATCAGAAAGAAAGTGACGCGCCCCCTGGGCCTGTGCTGTGCAGGGAATACCCGGAGCCGGATCGCTGGGGGTTGTAGTCTCCGTGGCGCTGACCCGGTCCGTGCCCAGGGTGGTCAATTCAGTGGCTGTCTTATTAGTGAGATAATAGTCCGACTACGCCACCCGTGGATTGCAGTCAGTGGGGGCCGCCGCTGCAAGGCAGACCACTGAGGCCGGTGTTATGTGTGCAGCTAAGAATGGGATAACTCCCCACGGGAGAAGTATTGCCTCAGGGCAGCTAATGTGGATGATGAGAGTGATGGTGTGAGCGTCCCAGTACTGGTGGTGCTGGTGCGGCGATGAAACACAGAGACGTGTGGTTGCAGTTTCCAATGCTTTACTCACAGTTCTTTACTGGTCCTAGCCACCTCGGTACCGGCAGTGACTGCCCAAGCCGTGCTGCGTCCACCAGGCCAGGGGCTCGACCAACTCCCAGGCAATTCCAGAGCGTGGCACAGAGCTCCCTTCTCTTCCTTTCTCTGGCCGTCCCCACCAGTGACCCACCTTTGTCCAGCTTCCTCGGGCCTTCTCTTGGCGAAACCTATCTCCGGTTTCCCTGACCCTATGTGGTATGCCTTCCTGGTGGATGTAGTGAGGGGTCGCACCAAGTTGTGGTCACAACCTCCGGTCTTTGGCTGAGGAATTTATTGCCTCCACCAATTTGGGTTCCGGTACCCTGTTCTGCCAACCCGTCACCCGCAATCTCCTGGGCCTAAGGGGTTCCTTCTGTCCTCGTGTCTCTGGGTCTTTCTCTGTGTTCCTGTTCCTTTCTTACTTTCCTTTCTGTTTCTGTTCCTTCCTTCTGTCTCCGGCCTTCACCCTAGGCCTGCCTCGTGGAGCGGGGCCCAGACTGAGCCACAGCTCCCTGTCAGCCCTCTCTGGCTGAACTCCTTCTCTCTCTGAACTGAACTCTGTCCTAAGATGGTGCCCACCTTATATATCTCCCTCTCTGTGTGAGCCCAGGTGACTAGCAACCAATGGGCTCCTACCTATGCCCAGAGACCCACCCCTATCTGCTCCTACACCACTGGGCTTTCCTTCCCCTCCCCACTCCAGACAGGGACAGATGCTGTCGTGCCTGCACTCCTGTCTCGTGGGAGCACCGTTGACCTGTCCCTCGGACATGGGGTGTGTGTGGTGCATGCAGCTACTGAGTCCTGGTCCACACTCCATCCTTACCCGGGAGTGGAATATCACACCTCTGGTTTGTGGTGCAATACCCCTGTAACAGCCGAGCCCTCGGGGTGCTACAAAAGCAGGTAGTCAAAATTACAGAACGGGATAAATCAGAAAACACAGCAAGATCAAGGAATAGGGCTATACTAGATAAGCAGAACATATTGACTGGCAGTGGAAACTAATATTCAGTGGCATAATGTACTATTGACGGACCCTCTAGTCTGCAATCCAGGTACCCTGACAGCTCACTGTTACATTGATTTGGTCATGGAACCAGTAGTATGGAAATATCTCCAAAGTGTCCCATGAGCTGTTTTTCAAAGCATGAGAAAGGTTCTTATTTTTTAAACGAAACGTCCCCATTATGGGCTATTAAATGTCCCCATTATGGGCTAATAAATAGCACCTTTTTCACCTTTAAAAGTTGATGTGCTGCCTCCAATTTTTCTATTATATTAAATGTTTGGTATTTGCCTGGGAGGCATGGCACCCAGATCAATTGCTGGTGCTGCTTTTGTTTTTCTTTTGTATACAATTTTCTAAGTAGATATATTTCTAAAGGTGCTATTGACATGAAATTCTCATCAGATGTCAGTAGAAACCCATCCAATCCACAAAGACAAAGAAATCAAACTATAAATGTCCATAAATTAAGTTATGTGTAATAATGAGAAATGACACAGGCAAAAACAATTGAACATTCTTACTGAAATGTATTTAATACTTTGTACAAATGCATTTGTAGGTGATGACAGCTTCAAGATGCTTCTTATATGGAGAAACTAGTTGCATGCTTTGCTCAGGTGTGATCTTGGCCCATTCTTCCACACAAACACTCTTCAAATCCTGAAGGTTCCTTTTGCTCCTTCCATGAACTCTGAGCTTTAGTTCCTTCCAGAAATTTTCTATTGGATTCAGGTCAGGAGATTGGCTGGTGAATTTTAACAGTTTTATTTTCTTTCTCTGAAACCAATTGAGAGTTCCTTGTGTGCTTGGAATCATAGTCTTGCTGAAATGTCCACACCAGCGTCATCTTCATCATCCAGGTAGATGGCAGCAGATTTTTATCAGGAATGTTTCGGTACATTTGTCCTTTCATCCTTCCTTCAATCACATTAAGTTTCCCACTACCATATGCTAAAAAAACAGTCCCACACCATGATGTTCCCACATCTAAACTTCACTGCTGGTATGGTGTTTTGGGGGTTATATTCAGTGCCTTTTGGCCTCCAATCATGTTGTGTATTATGGAATCCAAATAGTTCAATTTTGGTGTCATCTGACAAGACTGTATTCTCTCAGTATTTTGCAGGCTTGTCTAAACAGTGTTGAGCAAACTTTACATGCACTTGAACATGCTTTTTGTTCTGCAATGGAGTCTTGCGTGATGAGCATGCATACAGACCATGGAGGTTGAGTGCATTACTTATAGTTTTCTTTGAAATAATCATACCTGCTGATTCCAGGTCTTTCTGTAGCTCTCCACAGGTGGTCCTTGGCTCTTGAACAGTTCTTCAGATAATTATTTTCATTCCTGTGTCTGAAATCTTGCACGGAGCACGCACCTGGTCATAGGCGGTTTATGGTGAAATTATGTTTTTTCCACTTCTGGATTATAGCCCCAACAGTGCTCACTGGAACCTTCAGTAGTTTAGAAATTCTTCTGTAACCAATACCATCAGTATGTTTTGCAACAATAAGTTTGCAAAGGTCTTGAAACAGCTCTCTGGTTTTACCCGTCATGAGATGTTTTTTGTGTGACACCTTGATAATGAGACACCTTTTTATAGGCCATCAGTTGAACCAATTGATTTTATTTTTCACTAAGTGGCAGGATTGCTTTCTAATTACTGATAGATTTCATCTGGTGTTATGACTTTCCATGGGTTTTTACCCCTCTCTTTCTTCATGTGTTCAATACTTTTTCCCTGTGACATTTCTCATTATTCCGCATAACTTAATTTATGGACATATATGGTTTGATTTTTTTTGCCTGTGTGAATTGGATGGGTTGTTACTGACCTCTGGTGAGAATTTAATGTCAATTGCACATTTAGAAATATATTTACTTAGAAAATTGGTGACTTGTTCAATACTTATTTCACCCGCAGTATATAATATAAGGTGGCAGCTGGATAAGTCCTGGTTGGAGTGGATGTGTCACCGAGGTACCTGGCCTCGGTGATGTGACACCGGAAAAAGGCTCCAGAACTGATTGGGTGCTGAGAGGTTTTGGTCTAGTGGATCAGTATGGGTTCAGGTGTAAGGATTGATTGGTAAATGATGGGCAGACTGGTCATTCCCATCCTCCATCCAGACAGTGCAGCTGGTTTAAAAGGGCAGCAGAGCTGCTCCTAATGGTTTGTGTTTAGCGATGGGAACATCTCTGAGACCTGGTCTCTGTGGGAGTTGGAGAGACCCCTTACTTCTGGTAAGGCCGATTTCACACGTCCTAATTTTTCCGGTACTGGAAAAAACAGTACTGGAGATATCCATGTCCGTGTATCCATGTGTGGCACACGTGTGCCGCCCGTATGCCACCCGTGTTGTGCATCAGGAGCACATGTAATGGTGCTTGGGAATCAGCAGTACAGTTAGTGCTGTTCCCAAGCGCCGGGTGGTGAACGCTGCCCTCATCATTGTTCCCTGCTGGCACTGCAATCAGCACCAGCAGGGGCAATGATGAGAGTAGTAGTGTCTGCTACTGCAGTGTCCAACTGTAAAAATAAGAATAAAATAAAGAATCCTTATACTCACCTATCCTAAGTGTCCCCCACTGTAATCCATGCAACCAATCACGCCGAGGAGCCGGGGAGAATGACTTGCTCCAGCGAGCAGCCCTGGAGCTGCGCTCAGCGAGCGGTATCCTGTCACTCACTGAGCTCAGCGCAGCTCAGGGGCCCATTTGCTGCAGCAAGTCATTCTCCCCGGCTCCTCGGCGTGATTGGTCTCATGGATTACAGCGGGGGACTGTTAGGATAGGTGAGTATAAGGATTTTTTATTTTATTCTTATTTTTACCATTGGACACTGTGGGGAATTAATATTTGATATTGAAACCTTTGGTTTGCAATTACAGAGGTCAGATGTTTCCTGTAGTTCTTGACCAAGTTTGTACACACTGCAGCAAGGATTTTGGCCTACAAGCGCTACAAAGAAACTGGCTCACATGAGGACCACCCCAGGAAAGGAAGACCAACAGTGATCTCTGCTTCTGAGGATAAGTTTATCCAAGTCACCAACCTCAGAAATCGCAGGTTAACAGCAGCTCAGATTAGAGACCAGGTCAATGCCACACAGTTCTAGCAGCAGACACATCTCTTCAACAACTGTTAAGAGGAGACTTTGTGCAGCAGGCCTTCATGGTAAAATAGCTGCTAGGAAACCACTGCTAAGGACAGGCAACAAGCAGAAGAGACTTGTTTGGGCTAAAGAACACAAGGAATGGACATTAGACCAGTGGAAATCTGTGCTTTGGTCTGATGAGTCCAAATTTGAGATCTTTGGTTCCAACCACCGTGTCTTTGTGTGACGCAGAAAAGGTGAACGGATGGACTCTACATGCCTGGTTCCCACCGTGAAGCATGGAGGAGGAGGTGTGACGGTGTGGGGGTGCTTTGCTGGTGACACTGTCAGGGATTTATTCAAAATTGAAGGCATACTGAACCAGCATGGCTACCACAGCATCTTGCAGCGGCATGCTATTCCATCCGGTTTGCGTTTAGTTGGACCATCATTTATTTTTCAACAGGACAATGACCCCAAACACACCTCCAGGCTGTGTAAGGGCTATTTGACCAAGAAGGAGAGTGATGGGGTGCTACGCCAGATGACCTGGCCTCCAAAGTCACCAGACCTGAACCCAATCGAGATGGTTTGGGGTGAGCTGGACCGCAGAGTGAAGGCAAAAGGGCCAACAAGTGCTAAGCATCTCTGGGAACTCCTTCAAGATTGTTAGAAGATCATTTCTGGTGACTACCTCTTGATGCTCATCAAGAGAATGCCAAGAGTGCAAAGCAGTCATCAAAGCAAAATGTGGCTACTTTGAAGAACCTAGAATATAAGACATATTTTCAGTTGTTTCACACTTTTTTGTTAAGTATATAATTCCACATGTGTTAATTCATAGTTTTGATGCCTTCAGTGTGAATGTACAATTTTCATAGTCATGAAAATACAGAAAAATCTTTAAATGAGAAAGTGTGTCCAAACTTTTGGTCTGTACTGTATATATGTATATCATCTAAAGTGTATATATATTACATAACATGAGAGCCATTCCCTTTATAATAAGGAGTCTGAGGTTCCACATTCTGATTATTGTGTTAATTTTGAATGAAACATTTGTATTTATTTCACATAAAGTAGAGATCCCTCAATTCCTGTATTACCTCCTAAATTTGCAAAATAGCATTTAAACTTCCAGGAGACCAAACTGTATGATAAGCCAGAGTCCCGCCAAAGCCCAATACCTCCTGTAGCTTCATGGCCTTCTGATTTGGGAAGAAGCAGATTGTCAATGAATACTGTTTAATAGTGTTGAGCGAACATGCTCGACACTGCTCGGTACTCGCCCGAGCATCACGCTACTGGGGATGTTCGGCGAGCACCGAGCATTTCCGGGTTACTCGGGCGGGAGCTCGGGTCTCCGCCCTGCATGTTTGGCGCTCTTTACAGAGCCAATGAACATGCAGGGATTGCCAGCCGGTCACTGTAATGCTGCAGCCATGTTGGTTGTGGGCATTAAAGTGATTGGCTGGCCGCACAGCGTCACCTCGAGTATTTAAAACCAGGCGCCGCCATCTTGGATACAGTCGCTCCGGATTAGACAGTGTAGGGACAGCGCTGCTGATTTAGGGAGAGATATAAACTGCAAAATAGTTAGTGTGGGGTCTGTAAAGGCTGCCAGAACAAACAAACAGTCCTTTTCAGGACTAATATCCATCCCAGATACCAGGCAGGCAGGCTGTATAGGAGACACAGTGGTTATACCAGCAAACGCTGCATTACAGTCCTGTGTGCTCCTGTTGCTGAAATTGCTGGACTTAGCACCAGGTGTCGGGGGCCAGGAAAAATCCTTTTTTTTTCATCTAAATCCTCCTTTTTTTTCCTCCTATACACTGTACAAATACCCGTCTTATTAACCTTTTGGTGTGTCCCCCCCCCCCCAAAAAAAAAAAGCGTGTCTCTGATTTTTCAGACACAAATATAACTGTTGAAAATAGTCTGGTGTAGGCTAGAGAAACAGAAGTGTTGTTTTGCACTTCCACGGTTCAAACCTCTGTATTATCCATTTTGGGCCATTTGTATCTAAAAAAAACAGTTTGAGTGTGTCGCTCACTGTTCAGCTGCAAATATCTCTATTTAAAAAAGTGTGGTATACCCCAGTAAACAATAACTGTGGTTTTGCCATCCCACGGTAAAAAATCTCTATTATTCAGCTTTTGGTATATTTTCCGTAAAGAAAAACAGTAGTGTCTCCTGACTGTTGTGACACAAAAATATATCTGTTGAAATTAGTCTTGTGTAGGCCCGACATCCCAGTGTGGTTTTGCAGTTCCACGGGTCAAATCGCTGTACTATCCAGTTTTGGGCCTTTGGTATCTAAAAAAAAAGCAGTTTGAGTGAGTCGCTCACTGTTCAGCCGCAAATATCTCTATTTAAAAAAGTGTGGTATACCCCAGTAAACAATAACTGTGGTTTTCCTCTTCCACGGTTCTAATCTACTCTTTATTACCCTTTTTCCATTGATAGTGCAAGTGTAAGCTATTTTACTTCATTTACAATGGGCAAGGCGCGTGGCAAGGGACGTGGAAGTGGACGTTCTGGTGATGGTTTGTGCAGAGGACGGGGCCGTGGCCAAGGTGAAAATGTGCCACAACCAACAGCCACATCTTCTCGCTCCCACTTCTTGACCGAATTACTAGGGAAGCACCGAACAACACCAGTATTGAGAACTGATCAGTGTGAACAGGTTATTAATTGGATAGCAGATAATACTTCCAGTTACCTGGGCACCACCACCTCCGGTCTCTCTTCCATACGGTCAACTCTTAGTAGCCGTGAGTCTCGACCGCATACTCCTCCTCACCCTGATGCTCCTTCCTCCCACCATGCCGAGTGTCGTCAGACAGCAAGTGATCCCACACTTGGACACTCTGAAGAGCTGTTCACTGGTCCATTTCCATATTTGGGCCCCTCGCCTGATACGCTTGAAGTGGTGGAAGTGGAGATCCCATGTTGCGATGCCCAAATATTTGAACAGCCACGGCCACAGGAAGTCGACGTTGGCAATCTGTCACAAGATGTGGACGATGACGAGACACAATTGCCAGGAAGTGAGGAGGAGGATCGTGGTGCGCAAGTGGAAGAGGAGGAGGTGGTGGATGGTCTACTAACTGACCCAACGTGGAAGGAGGACATGCAGAGTGAGGCCAGCAGCACCACAGGGGGAGGGAGGCAGAGTACCCAAACAGGCAGGAAGAAGCAGTGTGGTGGCCGCAGACAGAAGGCAGGCAACCGTTCCCCGTAACACCAACACGAGGGACGTTGCCAGTACAAGCGGTAGGTCTTCCAGAGTCTGGAATTTTTTTAAAGACTCTGCTGATAACCCCAAAAAGGCCATAATTCCACCTGCCATGCCAGCATCAGCAGGGGTGACAAAACTACCAGCCTGACCACCACCAGCATGATCAGGTACATGGCAGCAAAGCACCTGACTTTGTGGGGCGAAACCCAGGGTCCACGACCAGTATAAGAGGGTGTCACCACTGCTTCTTCCACTGTTGTGCGTGCAATAGAACCCCCTGTTGTGTGTGCAAGGTAATCCCCTGTCCATACTGCATGTAAAGATGCCCCCTCCTCTCAGTCTTCACTTGTTATGGCAGTTTCTCAAGAAACAGCATCAACGTCCACGTCCACGTCCCACCGCAGCGTTCAATTGTCCATATCCCAGACCTTTGAACGAAAACGGTAATTCGCAGCTAACGCCCCACAGGCCACGGTCCTAAATTCGCACATTTCACGACTGCTTGCGTTGGAAATGCTGCCTTTTAGGCTGGTGGAGATGGAATCCTTCCGCAATCTTATGGCGGTGGCCGTCCCTCTGTACTCGGTCCCCAGCAGACACTATTTTGCCCGGTGTGCCATCCCCGCACTACACAAGCACGTGTCCCAAAGCATCTGCCGTGCCCTCAACAACGCAGTTACTGGGAGAGTCCACCTGACAACGGACACGTGGACAAGTGCTTGTGGCCAGGGACGGTACATCTCTCTGACGGCACACTGGGTAAACATAGTGGAAGCCGGGACCCAGTCGGACTTTGGGACGGAGCACATCCTCCCCACACCGAGGATTGCGGGCCCTATGTCAGTCAGAGTTGCCCCCACAGTGTACAGCTCCTGCGCATCCTCCTCCTCCTCCTCCTCATGTTCAGCCTCCATCTCAGATATCACCACATCAGTTACAAGCTGGAAGCATTGCAGTACTGCCTCTGCCAAGCGGCAACAGGCTGTGCTGAAACTCATAAGCTTAGGTGATAAACCTCACACTGCTTGTGAGTTGTGGACAGCTGTGAAAGAGCAGGCAGATCTGTGGCTGAGACCGCTGAACCTACATCCCGGCATGGTCGTGTGTGACAATGGCCGTAACCTGGTGGCGGCTCTGAGGCGAGGTGAGATCACACACGTACCATGCCTGGCTCATGTGCTTAACCTCGTGGTTCAGCGGTTTCTTAAATCGTACCCCGAGTTGCCAGATCTGCTCGTGAAAGTACGCCGCCTCTCAGCTCATTTACGCAAGTCGGCTACAGCTTCTGCCGCCCTTGCTGTGTTGCAGCAGCGTTTGCAGCTTCCGGCACACCGACTGGTGTGTGATGTCCCCACACGTTGGAACTCTACCCTCCACATGTTGCAAAGGATTTGTGAGCAGAAGAGAGCAGTTGTGGAGTACCAGCTGCAACAAGGCCGTCGATATTCAGGTCAGACTCCACACATAAGACCTCAGGAGTGGACCTGGATGTCTGACATATGTACCATCCTGACAAACTTTGAGGAGGCCACCAAGATGGTGAGTGGCAATGACGCCATCATTAGTGTCAGCATCCCACTTGTCTGTCTTTTGCAACGCTCTCTGCGGAGAATTAAAGAGGAGGCATTGCAGCCAGAGTATGATGAGATGGATCAAGAAGCCATAGCGGGCGATTACACACAGCCCAGCCTCATCTCATCCCAACGTGCATTGGGGGACAATGAGGGAGAGGAGGAGGAGGAGGAAGAACAGGAGCTGCTATCATGCGTTGTAGACGGTAGTACCTGTAGAAGTGTCATACCGTCGGTTCAGCGTGGGTGGCCTAAGGACAGGGGGGAGGAGGAAGAGGAGGAGGAGGAGGAGAGCATGGTCAGTCGTCATCTTGGTGAGGACACGGAAATCTTGCCCGTTACCAGTCTGGCACGCATGGCTGACTTTATGTTACGCTGCCTTAACCGTGACCTTCGCGTTGTCAAAATGTTGGGTGACAGTCATTACTGGTTGGTGACACTTGTAGACCCTCGCTACAAGGAGAACTTTCACTCTCTTATTCCTGAGGTGGAGAGGTCTACAAAAATGGGGCAGTACCAGAAGGCCCTTGCTGCAGAACTCTTAAAAAAATTCCCATCTGAACACGCTAGCGGCAGAGGTCACAGTTCGTTGCCCAACCAAGGCGTACAGGCGAGAGAGATGCAACTTCAATCCAGCAGAGGCAGGGGAACACTGTCAACGTTCTGGGACAGTTTTCTAACACCCGCCCAGCTTACAGGCCCTGAGGTGCGGGGTACTCTCACAAGGAGTGGAAAGTTTCAAAAGATGGTGAGGGAGTACCTTGCCGACCGTACCAGCGTCCTCCGTGATTCCTCTGTGCCTTTTAATTATTGGGTATCCAAGTTGGACACTTGGAATGAACTCGCTCTGTACACCTTGGAGGTCCTGGCCTGCCCTGCCGCTAGCGTGTTATCGGAGCGTGTTTTTAGTGCCGCTGGGGGAATTATAACTGATAAGCGCACTCGCCTGTCAACTGACAATGCTGACAAGCTGACCCTCATCAAAATGAACAAGGGCTGGATTGGGCCAGACTTCTCATCACCACCAAATGACAGCAGAGTAACATAAAGTCAAATCCACTGTGTTATTTCGGGAGGTGTATTCACATGCACCGCTTCACACCCACACATGGGTATACGCTTCCTCGTTTCGGCTGTTTTATCTTCTTCTACTTATCCTCAGCCTCCACCACCACTATACCACCAGGGTGCCAGCATTGCAAGTTCCTCCGTCCTTATTTTTGGCAGCTTTTGCTTGCAAGGCATAAGCAAATACTATGGGACACCAACTCCCCAATAATGGGACTTATGTTTGTAATATGCTGTACTGCATGGCTCTTGTAAGGGGCATTGCAAGTTGCTCCGTCCTAATTTTTGGCAGCTTTTGCTTGGAAAACATAAGCAAATACTATGGGAGACCCACTCCCCTATAATGGGACTTATGTTTGTAATATGCTGTACTGCATGGCTCTTGTAAGGGGCATTGCAAGTTGCTCCATCCTAATTTTTGGCAGCTTTTGCTTGGAAAGCATAAGCAAATACTGTGGGACACCCACTCCCCAATAATGGGACTTATGTTTGTAATATGCTGTACTGCATGGCTCTTGTAAGGGGCATTGCAAGTTGCTCCGCCCTAATTTTTGGCAGCTTTTGCTTGCAAGGCATAAGCAAATACTATGGGACACCCACTCCCCAATAATGGGACTTATGTTTGTAATATGCTGTACTGCATGGCTCTTGTAAGGGGCATTGCAAGTTGCTCCGCCCTAATTTTTGGCAGCTTTTGCTTGCAAGGCATAAGCAAATACTATGGGACACCCACTCCCCAATAATGGGACTTATGTTTGTAATATGCTGTACTGCATGGCTCTTGTAAGGGGCATTGCAAGTTGCTCCGTCCTAATTTTTGGCAGCTTTTGCTTGGAAAGCATAAGCAAATACTATGGGACACCCACTCCCCAATAATGGGACTTATGTTTGCAATATGCTGTACTGCATGGCTCTTGTAAGTGGCATTGCAAGTTGCTCCATCCTAATTTTTGGCAGCTTTTGCTTGGAAAGTATAAGCAAATACCATGGGACACCCACTCCCCAATAATGGGACTTATGTTTGTAATATGCTGTACTGCATGGCTCTTGTAAGGGGCATTGCAAGTTGCTCCGTCCTAATTTTTGACAGCTTTTGCTTGGAAAGCATAAGCAAATACTATGGGAGACCCACTCCCCAATAATGGGACTTATGTTTGTAATATGCTGTACTGAATGGCTCTTGTAAGGGGCATTGCAAGTTGCTCCGTCCTAATTTTTGGCAGCTTTTGCTTGCAAGGCATAAGCAAATACTATGGGACACCCACTCCCCAATAATGGGACTTAAGTTTGTAATATGCTGTACTGCATGACTCTTGTAAGGGGCATTGCAAGTTGCTCCGTCCTAATTTTTGGCAGCTTTTGCTTGCAAGGCATAAGCAAATACTATGGGACACCCACTCCCCAATAATGGGACTTATGTTTGTAATATGCTGTACTGCATGTGGCGTGCCCCCTGGGCCGTGTGTACACGTGTGTGGGATACCCGGTGCCAGGTCTCTGGGGTCTGTAGTCTCCGTGGCGGTGACCCGGTCCCGTGGCTCTGGCTGGTCAAACAAGTGGCAGTCGTTCTTAGGTTTTGAGGTTAATTGTCCGACTGCGCCACCCGTGGATTGCGGTCAGGGAGTACCACCGCTGCGAGGCAGACCGCTGAGGCTGGTGTTGTGTGCACAGCAGAGAATGGGATAACTCCCCACAGGAGGAGTATAGCCTCAGGGCAGTGAGTGTGGATGATGGGGGTGATGGTGCACGAGCGTAGCAAGAACGACTCAGAGTCTTTGCTGTGCAGTTCAGGGTCTTTACTGATGATTATAAGGTAGACCCTCCCGGGAGTACTGGCTAGCATAAGAGGCCTGGTCAGTCTGTGAGCAAGCAGGAGTTCCCCTGGCCAGGTGGAGTTGTAGGCCTCCCCGTCTGTCTGCACTCTTCCTGGCTACCTTGCTGTAAGCGGGTAGAAGTAGCCCACGTCCCTGAGTGTACCGTGTAGTGCTCACCCGTATGGCTGGTGACTTGGGGCCTTCTGTTAGCCTACGCTCCATGACGGCGGTGCTGGTCCCTTGCTTGTGACTGAGCTTCCGGGCTTCTATGGCCAGAGGACCTGAAATCCCCTGCCGGCTGGTTTCTGCTGCTGGATATATAAGTCCTCACAGCCTCGGACTCCTGTGTCCGGTTCCTATTGTCTTCTGCCAGGGCGAGCTCTGCTCAGCTTCCAGCCCCTGGTCTTTAGCTCCTAGCTCGTACAGAGCTCCTTGCTGTTACTTTCCCTTGCTCTCACTCTGACTCTGACTGTTCTCTGTTCTCTGACTCACTCAACCCCGCCCCAGATCCAGTTTATAAGGGCAGAATTCTCCCCTCCCAGGACTGGGGCAGGAGGATGTTGCATGTTTAAGGGATCCTGACCAGGAAACCTCCAACTTGCTCTCCGACGTAATATCTCTATTACTGTGGTGACCAGACCCCTGGGGTGCCACACATGGCTCTTGTAAGGGACATTGCAGTTCCTCATAATTTTTGGAAAGCCTTCCATTCACTGCTTAGGCCAACAGTGCACAGGAGACCCAGTTGCTATAAATGGAAAAAAAGGTTTAGTTAACGCACTCTGACCTCCATGTCATTTCCAAGGGGCATTGGAGTGCCTCGAAATTTTTGGTAGGCATTGCACTCACTGTATGCCCTATAACTGTGTAGCCGAACCACTCCTTTTGTTACAGAAACATATCTTACAAGACATATCTGGTTGACTGGCCTGATATTGATGTGAACGGTCCCTGTTCCTCCTGCTCTTTCTCCTTTGCCACTACCTCACCTGAAGCTTTGTTTTAACGGGAGTCATAGAACTTGGATAGTAGCAGGAAAACATCCAGCAATCCTCGGAGGAGGTAGGATATGCGCCAAAACGCTGACCACCTCAGGCCTAGCCGCTACTACATACATGCGCTTGCATTACAACAAAACAAAGCAGATGCTAACTTCTATCATCCTCATCATGCTCCTCACCTTGGCACTCTCAACTCCCCTGATGGGGAAGCCAGGGCCCACCGGAGGAGTCTGATAGTCCGGTGGGCTCGGCCAATGCTGCCCTAAAGCAGGCCAGGCTAAGAAAAGTGTGGGAAAGGTTACCAGGACAAATAGGGGTGGCTGGGGACCGAGTATGGACACCCAGCCACCCCCTGGAGGCTGGGGAGCAAGCGGGGACACCCGGCCACCAGGCGGCTGGGGACTGAGTATGGATACCAGGCTGCCAACACAGCCATGGCGTGGTGGCCAGATTCCGCCTCCACATGCCTAAAAGGCCCAATTTAAAGTGCAAGCAAGGAGTATGGTATTGCAGCCTGGGGGTGGGTGGGTGGCAGGCAGCATACTTGCGCTTGCATTGCAAGGAATGGGAGAGGTACAATTGAACACTGCCCTGGGACAAGGACTTGAATGGGGATAGTTGCAAGTCTGCAATGACAGGTGCAAGGTGGGAGGCATCTTCGCATGTACCATGAACAGGGGTTTGGCATGCACACACTACAGCGGAATAGGCTCTCCTTCCCACTAAATACACTGGGGAGGGCACAGGTAATGTTTTGGTATACGCGCTTAATCTTATGTATAAGGCACACCAGGACAAATAGGGGCGGCTGGGGACTGAGTATGGATACCTCGCTGCCGAAGCAGCCATGAGGTAGTGGCCAGCTTCGGCCTCCTCCAAACTAAAAGGCCCCATTTCAAGTGCAAGCTAGCAGTATGGAATTGCAGTCTGAGGGTGGGTGGGTGTCAGGCTGCACACTTACACTTGCATTAAAAGAAAACATAGCAGATGTTAACTTCTGTCATCATCATCATGCTCCTCACCTTGGCACCCTCAACTCCACCGATGGAGAAGTCAGGGCCCACCGGAGGAGTCTGGTTCTCTGGTGGGCTCGTCCAATGTTGCCTAAAGCAGGCCGGGCTAAGAAAAGTGTGTGGGGGGATGGTCCAAGGAGAAATAGGGGCGACTGGGGACCGTTTATGGACACCCGGCTGCCCCCAGGCGGCTGGGGACCGTGTGTGGACACCCGGCCGCGGGGTGGCTGGGGACCGGGTAAGGACACCCGGCCGCCGGGCAGCTGGGGACTGAGTATGGATTCCAGGCCGCCAACACAGCCATGACGTGGTGGCCATATTCCGCCTCCACATGCCTAAAAGGCCCAATTTCAAGTTCAAGCAAGCAAGCAGTATGGTATTGCAGCCTGGGGTTGGGTGGGTGGCAGGCTGCATACTTGCGCTTGCATTGCAAGGAATGGGGGAGGTACAATTGAACACTGCCCTGGGACTAGAACTTGCATGGGGATAGTTGCAAGTCTGCATCTTCTGATGCGGCAAGGATCACTTATGATGGGCACACTTTTAGACAGTGACCTGGGAGTCAGAGATGCTTCCAGGGGTCTTCCCCATGCTGTTCCCATGTCTTTTCAGCACTTTATGCATGTGTCACACAGCACATGGCCAGATAAGGTTGTAAAATGTTAAAATGACATTTCCCGGTGAATGCATTTGTCATAGTTGAAAGCAATACAAAAGTGCAAAAACGCATAAAAATGCTACTTGTGAACATAGCCCAAGGTGTGGAGGAGTATTTTTGTTTTTTGTCATTTATTTTAACTTATACACAAGTCTTTTCCCTGGAAAGGATGTTCCTTAACATATTTCACAGGAAAAAAGTTTCACTTTCGTTTTTGAACGTTTTATTGTGAGCCCCTAAAAGTGGCTTAATACCTCTGACCACGTTGTTGACAGCAGTGACCTGGGGGTCAGAAATGCTTCCTGGGGCGATTCCCATGCTGTCCCCATGTCATTTGAGCACTGTCACTATCGTTTTGGACGCTAGTTAGGCTTTTAAAAGACTGCCGGGGGTGCCACCGCAAAAATGCTCGAGTCTCCCATAGACTAACATTGGGCTCGTTGCTCGGGTCGAGCACCCGAGTATCACGGCGAGCTCGGCCCGAGCTTCGAGCACCCGAGCATTTTAGTGCTCGCTCAACACTACTGTTTAACCTTTATCAGAGCAGAGACAGGCTTCCAATCTCTATCTGCTGTTTAAGGGAAACATACAAATTGGTTCTGAGATGCACCAAACTTTTTGGATTAGATAGCTGAAGTCTATGGCAGACCAAGTTCACATTCCCAGAGAACAAGACATTACTCCATGACAGACAATCCATGATAGACATATGCCATATCCATTACTCCATGACAGACATATGCCATGCCTTTTATAGGTACTAATACTGCCCTCATGTTGTGATTATAACTCTGCAATGACCAGGCCCAGGCATTTGAAGAGTCAGCCAAAGGCCATAGGAAGAGAGGAAACTAGCCAGTGCCGCCCTCAGCTGGCTTTTCCCCGTGTCACTGCAGGTGATTTATTTATTTTACTCACTTATATAGCGCCATTAATTCGTCAGCACTTTACAGACATCATCACTGACCCCATTAAGCTCACAAAGTAAATTCCCTATGAGTAAAGCTTTGGAGTGTGGGAGGAAACTGGAGCACCCGGAGGAAGCACACCCATGAGTAGAACATACAAACTCCTTGTAGATGTTGTCCTTGATGAGATTTGAACCTGGAAAATAAATATGTTATGACTGCAAATATGGGGAGAAGGAAAAATGAAGGGAAAAATATATTCTGTATATATTGGCAGGGTGAATCAAAGTCTGGCTGCACAATTGCACCACTCCACTTGCTAGTGCTAACTACTGAGCCCTGCGCTACCCACTGTGATTAAAGAAGCACTGCCACAAAGATTTTTTTTTTACGAAGTCTGTGTATATGTGCATGTAGTGTAGTGTGCATGTGTTTATATACTCACCTATTACCGCTTTCTCCTGGGTCCAGCTTCATGCTGCTCATCTTTATAGTAATGTCTCCGCACATCAGACTCTCCAGGTGACACTGCACTCTGCATCACCTGGAAGTGGCTTTTACGATGTAAGACTATGGAGCGCCAGAACATTGTAAAAGATACTTCCGGTTCACAAACAGAACATGAGAAAAAGAATTGTGGCATGCTGCGAGTGGCTCCACAAATCAGATGACACGCGCCCTTTCAAGTTTGGGTACGTGTAAAACATCGGACTGCACTTGGATGTTATCTGAGTGCACTCCGAGGTCAGACAATGGAGAAGATGGAGAAATTTAATTTTCCATCTTTCCAACACCAATGTGAGAGAACCGCAGCTGAGTGTCATTAACATAATCAGCCCGATTCTCTTGAAAAAGAGAATCATCGCTCGTGTGAGCGAGTAGTTAATGCTTGACATATATTTTGTGTCCACAAGTTGTCCACAAGTTGTCCACAAGTTGTTACCAAATCTCTGGGGAAATACAGGTGCATCTCACTAAATTAGAATATCATCAAAAAGTTAATTTATTTCAGTTATTCAATACAAAAAGTGAAACTCATATGTTATATAGAGTCATTACAAACAGTGTGGTCTATTTCAAGTGTTTATTTCTGTTAATGTTGATGACTATGGCTTACAGTGAAAACACAAAACTCATTATCTCAGTAAATTAAAATAAATAACAAAAAACACCTGCAAAGGCTTCCTAAGCATTTAAAAAGGTCCCTTAGTCTGTTTCAGCAGTCTCCACAATCATGGGGAAGATTGCTGACTTGACAGATGTCCAGAAGGCAGTCATTGACACACTCCACAAGGTCCCAGAGTTCCAATTTTCATTTGGAAATCAATGTCTCACCGTTTGGAGGAAGAGTGGAGAGTCACACAATCCAAGCTGCTTGAGGTCTGTGAAGTTTCCACAATAAGTGATGGTTTGGGGAGCCATGTCATCTGCTGGTGTAGGTCCACTGTGTTTTATCAAGACCAAAGTCAGTGCAGCCGTCTACCAGGAAATTTTAGAGCACTTCATGCTTCCCTCTGCCGACAAGCTTTTTGGAGATGGAAATTTCATTCTCCAGCAGGACTTGGCACCTGTCCACACTGCCGAAAGTACCAATACCTGGTTTAAAAACAACCGTATCACTGTGCTTGATTGGCCAGCTAACTCGCCTGACCTTAAACCCATATAGAATCTATGAGCTATTGTCAAGAGGAAGATGAGAGACACCAGACCTAACAATGCAGACGAGCTGAAGGCTGCTATCAAAGCAACCTGGGCTTCCATAACACCTCAGCAGTGCCACAGGCTGATCACCTCCATGCCACGCCACATTGATGCAGTAATTGATGCAAAAGGAGTCCTAACCAAGTATCGAGTGCATTTACTGAACATACATTTCAGTAGGCAAACATTTCAGATTTTAAAAACATTTTTCAAGCTGGTGTTATAAAGTATTCTAATTTACTGAGATAATGACTTTTGTGTTTTCATTGGCTGTAAGCCATAATCATCAATATTAACAGAAAAAAACACTTGAAATAGATCACTCTGTTTGTAATGACTCTATATAATATATGAGTTTCACTTTTTGTGTTGAAGAACTGAAATAAATTAACTTTTTGATGATATTCTATTTTAATGAGATGCACCTGTAGATTTTTGTATTGTATAGAATTTCACTGTGACTTGTGCATCCACAGGATACTGTAGCTCAGTTCCTATTCACTTTCATAGGAGCAGAGCTGAAGCACCTGTAAGCAGCCATTACATAGTGATTACTCTGTTCACTGTGTTCATCCGGCTCTTGCCAATGCTGAAAATAGCTAATCAGTGAGGGTGTCAAGTGTCAGTCCCCCACCAATCTGATATTGAAATTCTGTCTTAAAGGTTGGCCATCAATATCTTAGGCCTGGAAGCCCCTTTAATTATGTTGTTATATATTTGCATTTTTATTTAGGCTGAATAGGATGTCTGACTTACAAAAATGTTCTGAAATACAGTGGGTACGGAAAGTATTCAGACCCCTTTCAAATTTTCACTCTTTGTTTCATTGCAGCCATTTGGTAAATTCTAAAAAGTTAATTTTTTTTCTCATTAAAGTACACTCTGCACCCCATCTTGACTGACAAAAAACAGAAATGTAGAAATTTTTGCAAATTTATTAAAAAAGAAAACCTGAAATATCACATGGTCATAAGTATTCAGACCCTGTGCTCGGACACTCATATTTAAGTCACATGCTGTGCATTTCCTTGTCATCCTCCTTGAGATGGTTCTACTCCTTCATTGGAGTCCAGCTGTGTTTAATTAAACTGATAGAACTTGATTTGGAAAGGCACACACCTGTCTATATAAGACCTCACAACCCACAGTGCATGTCAGACTAAATGAGAATTATGAGCTCAAAGGAACTGCCAAGGAGCTCAGAGACAGAATTGTGGCAAGACACAGATCTGGTCAAGGTTACAAAAGAATTTATGCATTACTCAAGGTGCCTAAGAGCACAATGGCCTCCATAATCCTAAATGGAAGAAGTTTGGGACCACCAGAAGCCTTCCTAGACCTGGCCATCTAGCCAAACTGAGCAATCGTGGGAGAAGAGCCTTGGTGAGAGAGGTAAAGAAGAACCCCAAGATCACTGTGGCTGAGCTCCAGAGATGCAGTAGGGAGATGGGAGAAAGTTCCACAAAGTCAACTATCACTGCAGCCCTCCACCAGTCGCGCCTTTATGGCAGAGTGGCCCGATGGAAGCCTCTCCTCAGTGTAAGACATATGAAAGCCTGCATAGAGTTTGCTCAAAAACACATGAAGGACTCCCAGACTATGAGAAATAAGATTCTCTGGTCTGATGAGAAGAAGACAGAACTTTTTGGTGATAATTCTAAGCGGTATGTGTGGAGAAAACCAGGCACTGCTCATCACCTGCCCAATAAAATCCCAACAGTGAAGCATGGTGGTGGCAGCATCATGCTATTGGGGGTATTTTTCAGCTGCAGGGACAGGACGACTGGTTGCAATTGAAGGAAACATGAATGCGGCCAAGTACAGAGATATCCTGGATGAAAACCTTCTCCAGAGTGCTCTGGACCTCAGACTTGGCCGAAGGTTCACCTTCCAACAAGACAATGACCCTAAGCACACAGCTAAAATAACAAAGGAGTGGCTTCATAACAACTCTGTGACCATTCTTGACTGGCCCAGCCAGAGCCTTGACCTAAACCCAATTGAGCATCTCTGGAGAGACCTGAAAATGGCTGTCCACCAATGTTCACCATCCAACCTGACGGAACTGGAGAGGATCTGCAAGGAAGAATGGCAGAGGATCCCCAAATCCAGGTGTGAAAAACTTGTTGCATCATTCCCAAGAAGACTCATGGCTGTACTAGCTCAAAAGGGTGCTTCTACTCAATACTGACCAAAGGGTCTGAATACTTATGACCATGTGATATCTCAGTTTTTCTTTTTTAATAAATTTGCAAAAATTTCTACATTTCTGTTTTTTTTCAATTAAGATGGGGTGCAGAGTGTACTTTAATGAGAAAAAGAAATGAACTTTTTAGAATTTACCAAATAGCTGCAATGAAACAAAGAGGGAAAAATTTAAAGGGGTCTGAATACTTTCCCTACCCACTGTATTGTAAGACATTATTATTGTCATTGGAAGTGCATCAGATGACAACCTATTCGGTCACCTGACATATACAGTCAATCACAGGCCCTGGGTGACCAAATAAGAGGTCCAAACCATTGGAGCAGTCTTGCTGGAGGGGGATTGGAGCCAGTTAGCAAGCCTTTTTTTAAAAAAAATTGTAAATCGGACAAATCTTTATACATGGATCTCTTAGTAATATTCTTTTTTTTTCATCCAGCTAAATAGGGTTGTGGCGCCCCGAGGGTTCGGTTGCCACAGGGGTATTGCACCTCAACCAGAGGTGTGATATTCCACTCCCAGGTAAGGATGGAGTGTGGACCAGGGCTCAGTTAGCTGCACACACACAAACACACTCACCCCATTTCCGGGGGACAGCTCGACGGTGCTCCCATATAATTGCAGGCACAACTGACTATGTCCCTGGCTGGAGTGGGGAGGGGGGAGAGAACCCAGTGATGTAGGAGCAGAAGGGGATGGTTTCTGGAGCATAGGAAGGAGCTCATTGGGTGCAGGTCACCTGAGCTCAGACACAGAGAGGTAGATAAAAGGTGGGAGCCATCTTAAGTCAGAGTTCGGAGTGCAGAGCAGAGTAGCAGCTCAGCCAGAGCTGACAGGGAGCTGTGGCTCAGCCTGAGCTCAGCTCCACGAGGCAGGCCTGGAGAGAAGGCCAGGGCCAGAGAGGAGAAGAGGAGAAGGAGAAGGAAGGAAAGAGGAGAGACAGAGGAGTAGAAAGGCTCCAGAAACAAGAAGGCAGAAGGGACCCTAAGAGAGCAGAATGGACAGCAACCGTTGCAAGCCCGCGATATATCGGGTGAAGGGTCAGGCCGTGGAAGGGTACCGGATTCCCAAGTTGGTGGAGGTAAATCATCCCTCAACCAAGAACCGGAGGCCGTGATCATTTATTGGTGCGACCCCTTGCTACACCCACTAGGAAGGCACCACATAGGGTCAGGGAAACTGGCGCCAAGTTTTACCAGAGAAGGCCCGAGGCAGCTGGACAGAAGCATGGTCACTGGTGGGGCACGAGAGGCCAGAGAAAGGATAGAAGGGGGTCCTGTGCCACACTCCTGAGTTGCCTGGGGGTTGACCGAGCCCCTCACCTGGTGGACGCAGCACGGCTTGGGCAGTCATTGCTGACAGAAGTGACTTGGATATCAACTGTGAGTAAAAGGCCTGAACTGCACCATTGGACTCTGTGTGATTTATGCTGCACCTGCACCATCACCCCCAGCATCCACCTACATTGCCCTGAGGCTACACTCTTCCCGTGGGGAGTTATCCTATCCCTGTGCTGCACACCAACACCAGCCGCAGCAGTCTGCCTTGCAGCGGCGGTCATCCCTGACCGCAATCCACGGGTGGCGTAGTCGGACATTCAAAACACTGATAAATAGACTGCCACAGCATTTGGTCTGACCACCCTGAGCCCCTGGATCGGGTTGCCACTACTATCCCCAGCATCGCACAGAAGCCCGGTCCCGGGTGCCCCACGGCCCAGGGGGTGAGTCAGCTTTGGCGTAGTCGGCAGGATTGTGAACAACCCGCCACAAACGGGTATTGCGTGCCTGAAAAGAGACTGTTTCACTGTATTGAAAATGGCGCTCGCCCCGGCAGAACAGACGCCATAATGTGCACGCCAAAAGACAACAGGAAGCCACCTCCCATCGTGGGCCAGGTCCCAGAATGGCGCCAAAGAAGGAGCCCACCCCCAACAGCCATGAGTGTGGCTGTAGAGATGTCCATCAAGGTGGGGGGGCTGCCCCTGAGAGTGATTGTCAGCAGATTGCCCCAGGACCACCCCCAACAGGGGCGGAAAGAGAACAAAAACTGAGGGGCAGGGTGTGGTTTGGATAAGTCTCGCCAGATCACACCCGGAGATGGAGAGGAGCACCAACTCCAGCACCCTGGCAAGTGGCCTGCTGCAGGCTGAGGCGTCCCCGTACAGCCTCACGGAGCTGATGGCTCAGCTCCCCGCAGAAGACCCTGCGGACTGCGCTGGAGGAGTTGGACCGGAGGATGGTCCGAGCGCAGAGAGAAGTCATCGCCGGATGGAGGGAGGAGATGGCCCGGCGGATCGTGACCCGGCAGCAAGAGACGCTGCCAGCACCCGGCAGTGCGCCTGCCCCCGAAGACAGAGAGAGAAGATCGGAGGCAGAGAACAGCGCTGCCGCGGAGGCAGGTAAGGTGGACGCCCCTGCCCTGGGTCCTGACGCCGTAGCCTTACCCCTGGATCCCGCCGCGGAGCCAGAAGTCCCGGGAGCCGCTGCAGCTTCCACGCTCCCGCCACAAACACCTGGGCCACAAGCTGCGAAGACCACCGCTGAACCACGCCCCCCGTCGTGTCCCCTGACCCCGGGCGCGGTAGGAAGCGGCCCGCTCCAGGCCCGGTCGCAAGGCCTGACCACCACAGGCGCCTCCCAGCCGCATGTGCCCCCCGGTCCCGAAACCACCACCTCTTGGTACTGACCTGTACAGCCAGCTCGCCGGACCTGATGGAGAGCCGGTCCCCGTACCGGAGGGATGGGTTCACCCCAGTCTGCGGAAAAACCTGCCCACAAAGGCCGAGGCCCTGCTCACTCTCCGCTCTTGCCCTTACCACCGCCAGTCGCCGTCTCTCAGCTCCCGGAGGAAGAGGTCCAGGTAGGATGGGACCAAACCGGGGAGGATGTGAAGGGGTTTGCCCAGGAGACACAGACGGCCGCAGTCTGTAGGCGGGAGATTTGTGAGCAGCTGCAGGCCCAGAGCGCGGAACAGAAAATGCGCGCCCGGCGAGACCCCCAAACCGCACGCAATCCCAGAATCATAGGGACTGTGGTGAAATTCCACCAAGAAGAGGGGTGGGGTTTCATCAAGGACCCGACAACGGACACAGATGTGTTTGTCACCCGGAGGAACGTAGAGAGTCACCTGCCAGCGGGTCACCCGAAGCGGGAGTTGTTCTCGGGAGATCGGGTAATATACACCCGGCATCGAGGCCTAAAAGGGTGGTATGCCCTTAACGTCCAGAGGGTGGAGGAGGAGCAATACCAGGAGTATTGTTACGCAGAGGACCCGGATGGGTCTGAAGAATATGGCGAGGAGGAAGAAGGTGCGCAGGGAGGACACCGCTACTAAGGAGTGGCAGCGTACCGATGTACATAGTTGCCCATCAGGGTGAAGGAACTGTTGCAGAGAGTTACCCGGTATCGGGTCAGTTAAAACCGGCTGAGGACTGGGAGCAGCCAACTTATTGAACTATCCGGCCGAGGACTGGGAGCGGTCAATCTTGTACATAATTGCACTTCTTAAAGTGCCCCCTACTGGTTTTATGAGAGACCACAACAACAACAACTGACCTCAGAATAAAATCCCGTTAGAGGTGGCTGAAGACGAGGTCCAGCATCTGGATCAGCTACGCCCTGCAGCCACCCCAGGGCCTTCATTGAGGGTTTACGAACGGGTCCCTCGTGTTTGTGTTTATGTGTTTGCACTTAATAGAAAGATGGACACCTGGTTGCAAAGTCCACTGTGACCAGTTAACCAAAGTTTTACATGAAGAATGTTTACAAGAAAAATGTTTTATATGTGACAGATGTGGTTATAAAAGTGAAAAGAGTTTTATAATGTTTTATATATGTGAAGAAAGTCTTATAATAATTGCTGAAAGAGAAAATGTGCCAGTAACGTTAAAAGAGAAGAATTGCCTCCCATAAAGGGATGAGTTATGATGGTTTCTAATCTTATATGTGAATGCATTCTAAAAACCTGCATGTTTCTGAATGGTCTTTTGCTTTGTTCCAGCCCGAGGACGTGCTGTGGTTTACCAGGGGGGAATGTGGCGCCCCAAGGGTTCGGTTGCCACAGGGGTATTGCACCTCAACCAGAGGTGTGATATTCCACTCCCAGGTAAGGATGGCGTGTGGACCAGGGCTCAGTTAGCTGCACACACACATACACACTCACCCCATTTCCGGGAGACAGCTCGACAGTGCTCCCATATAATTGCAGGCACAACTGACTATGTCCCTGGCTGGAGTGGGGAGGGGGGAGAGAACCCAGTGATGTAGGAGCAGAAGGGGACGGTTTCTGGAGCATAGGAAGGAGCTCATTGGGTGCAGGTCACCTGAGCTCAGACACAGAGAGGTAGATAAAAGGTGGGAGCCATCTTGAGTCAGAGTTCGGAGTGCAGAGCAGAGTAGCAGCTCAGCCAGAGCTGACAGGGAGCTGCAGCTCAGCCTGAGTTCAGCTCCTTGAGGCAGGCCTGGAGAGAAGGCCGGGGCCAGAGAGGAGAAGAGGAGAAGGAGAAGGAAGGAAAGAGGAGAGACAGAGGAGTAGAAAGGCTCCAGAAACAAGAAGGCAGAAGGGACCCTAAGAGAGCAGAACGGACAGCAACCGTTGCAAGCCCGCGATATATCGGGTGAAGGGTCAGGCCGTGGAAGGGTACCGGATTCCCAAGTTGGTGGAGGTAAATCATCCCTCAGCCAAGAACCGGAGGTCGTGATCATTTATTGGTGCGACCCCGTGCTACACCCGCTAGGAAGGCACCACATAGGGTCAGGGAAACTGGCGCCAAGTTTTACCAGAGAAGGCCCGAGGCAGCTGGACAGAAGCGTGGTCACTGGTGGGGCACGAGAGGCCAGAGAAAGGATAGAAGGGGGTCCTGTGCCACACTCCTGAGTTGCCTGGGGGTTGACCGAGCCCCTCACCTGGTGGACGCAGCACGGCTTGGGCAGTCATTGCTGACAGAAGTGACTTGGATATCAACTGTGAGTAAAAGGCCTGAACTGCACCACTCGACTCTGTGTGATTTATGCTGCGCCTGCACCATCGCCCCCAGAATCCACCTACATTGCCCTGAGGCTACACGCTTCCCGTGGGGAGTTATCCTATCCCTGTGCTGCACACCAACACCAGCCTCAGCGGTCTGCCTTGCAGCGGCGGTCATCCCTGACCGCAATCCACGGGTGGCGTAGTCGGACATTCAAAACACTGATAAATAGACTGCCACAGCATTTGGTCTGACCACCCTGAGCCACGGGATCGGGTTGCCACTACTACCCCCAGCATCGCACAGAAGCCCGGTCCCGGGTGCCCCATGGCCCAGGGGGCGAGTCAGGGAGAGAGCTTATAAATCCAAGTGTAGTCAGCCTATGTACACTCAGCCTCTAGTCAGCAGTACTTGATCTCAACAGCTGGTGGGATACTGATAACCTGTCAATTAGGATAGGTGGCAGAGATAAACTTTCAAAAAGGATTATACAGTCATTCTTACATGGATTATCGTAGTGATAATCTTGAGACAGATTTACTTTAAACTAATTATTCACATAAAAACTTGCATTTTGCTTGACCTGTTCTAATAACTATTATTTATGTATCAAATTTACTAATATTCATTCAATGTTGTCATTGTTTTATTTGATCATAATGAACTTTACAAACAGTAGGGATTTTTCTTTTAAGACTGGGTCCTTGGCCATTCTTACACTTACGGATTTATATCTCCATCTACAATGTTATTCTTTAGGATTTGTCTGAAACTTCATAATATAAATAGAGATCTCTGGCTAACTTCAAGATGGATTAGTATGCAAACATGTTTTCGAAAATGAACTAAGCCCTTGAAAATACTTCTTTGTTCTCTAGATATGTGTTTCAGATATCGGTAAAAGCTAGTAAGTGTGAAGAACTGAAGATGAAAGCCAAATGAATCATTAAACTTTGGTAATTGAGTGTGTTGTGGGGCTGTATTTTACAACACCGGCTAAAATTGCATATAAAAATATATATGGTAATGTAACATTGGTTTTAATAGGGAAATATAGCATTAATCCTATAAACAAAATTCTCCGAAGGTTAGAGGCAAAAAGCAAGGTAAGGACAAGGTTCTCTTAAAAAAAATGACAGTCTTGTAATCTAGCAATTTAGTAGTTTAACTATTTCCAAATCCTTGTTGGCATTATAGCTACTAGGCTACTGTGATTGCATTTGAACAATATTGAGAAGATATTTTTTCCCCATTTGAAAAAAGATAGAAATTACTTAAAGAAGACCTATCAGCTCCACACATATTATGGTATATTGCAGTAAGGAGACTGTAGATATAAATAAACATGAAATAAATTACCTTTGGAAGAATTACTTGAATTATGAAACAAGAGAATCACAGTTTATGGGAGCTGCCATCTTGGGATTGGCAGCTCAGTGTGCTGTGTTCTGAGACACGCCCCCAGAGGCCGGTTGCTAGGAAGCGCCTCTGGTCAGCAGCAGTGTAGTGACCCTAAGAGCTCATTTATCTAATGGTCATAATAGAAAGAGAGAGAACGTATATAAAGGGTCCTTCAGTCTATATATATTATGACTTTTTCACTTTTGCAAGAGGTAACATGAAAAAGCGGACCACAAAGTTTGTTACCCACTTTCTTCTGATTGTGGCAATACCCCACGCATAGTCAAAAACTTCTGTTTGAACACACGGCAGAGCTCCGAAGGGAGAAGTGACATTCGAGTTTTGGAACACAAATGTGGCTGAAATAGATTGCGGGAACCATGTTGCATTTGCACAGATCCTATGGCACCCAAACAGCAGAAAACTCCCACAAGTGACCCCATTTTGGAAACTAAACCCCTCAAGGATTTTATCCAGGGGTATAGTGAGCATTTTGAACTGACAGATACTACACAGAATTTAATAACATTAGGTAGTCATATTACATTATTATTTTTTTTCACGAAAATGTTGCTTTAACCCCAAGTTTTTCACTTTTTAAGAGGTAACATGAAAAAACAGACCACACAGTTTGTTACACACTTTCTTCTGAGCACAAAAACTGCTGTTTGGGCACATGAAAGGGCTCGGAATGGAAAGAGCGTTATTTGATTTTTGGAGTGTAAATTTGGAATAGATTGTGAATGCCATGTTGCATTTGCTTAACCCCTGACATGACAAAATAACAGAAAGCCCCGACAAGTGACCACATTTTGGAATCTATTTTATCTATCAATTTTTACTGAATGTGGTAGTACCCCATATGGGGTTGTACACTACTGTTTGAGCACACGGCAGTGATCGGATGAGAAGTATCACTGCTTGGCTTTTAGAACGGAGATTCCATTTGAACAGATTGTGGATTGCTCCGGTGGTATCCATCCTTTTAGGCATTCACAGAACTGTGGTCGTCCACACTTGTGCACAAAAGACGCCTAAAATGATGGGACACCACGAGAACAGAGACCACATATCCAAAGGAACTCCATGTGCCTCATAAGTCAGTGGCTCCATTGAGGGTTTTGTCTGAATTGCGGTTTTGGGGATTTACACGGAAACCCCGACGTAAGTGCTCAGCGGAGAGCGCAGGATAAATGTGAGCCAAGCCTTTTTCTGATTTTTGGGAGGTGGAATGAACATGTAAAGAGCACTATGAGAATAGTTCTTATAGACAGATTTTCCGCTGTATTTTTGCTTACAAGAGATGCAGAAAAGTTGAAGAAATTTCTGCACCAAATACTCAACATCTGCACATACCCTTACAGCAATACCAAATTTAGGGTTCTTTCACACTTCCGTGTTTCCAGTACGTGTGGTGACAGTCTCCACACATACTGGAGACCCTGACACAAGCAGACCCATTCAAATCTATGGGTCTGCGCACATGTCAGTATGTTTCCATGGACCGCGTGTCTGTGTGCTCCATACGCTGACATGTCCGTTTTTTTGCGGATGCACGGTCCGCAAAAGTGTCTCACGCTGAACGAACATGGATGACATCCATGTGTCATCAGTGTGACACGTACCGGCACTTGGGAATCAGCTCTACAGTTAGCGCTGTTCCCAAGCGCCGGGTGCTGAACACTGCCCTCATCATGGTTCCCTGCCGGCGCTGTGATCAGCACGAGCAGGGACAATGATGAGGGTAGTAGTGTCTGCTCCCGCAGTGTCCACCTGTAAAAATAAGAATAAAATAAAAAATCCTTAAACTCACCTGTCCTAAGTGTCCCCCTCTGTAGGAGCTGAGGAGAATGAGCGGCCCCGGAGCTGTGCACAGCAAGTGGTGTGTTGTCACTCACTGAGCGCATCTCCGGGGCCCGCTCACTGCAGTGGCTCATTCTCCCAGGCTCCTCTGCTTATCGGTGGCATGGATTACAGTGGGGGACACTTAGGACAGGTGAGTATATGGATTTTTTAATTTTATTCTTATTTTTACACAGGGACACTGAAGGAGCAGACACTACTACACTCACCATTGTCCCCTGCTGATGCTTATCACAGCGCCGGCAGGGAATCATGATGAGGGCAATGTTCAGCACCCGGAGCTTGGGAACAGCGCTAACTGTAGCGGCACACACGGACACACGGGACACGGATATCTCCGGTACTGTTTATTCCGGTACCAGAAATATACGGACGTGTGAAACCGGCCTTATATCGTTTTTAATGCTTTGCTGCTTTCACAGACTAAAAACAATACTTTACAAAAACAAATTTCATTCTGCATCACCATATTCTGCGAGGTGTAACTTTTTTATTTTTTCCCGAATGAGCCATATTAGTGCTTGGTTTTTGTGGGATGATTTGGCATTTTTATCTATAACATTTTTTTTCACGTGGTTTTTTGATCGCTTTTTATTCAATTATTTGTGTGTTAGTATGATGAAAAAACAACATTTTTGATGTGTTTTTTATTTTATTTTTCACAGTATTCACCATACGGAATAAATAATGTGCCTGTTTTATAGATCGGGTTGTTCCGGATGTGGTGACTGGTGATACCAATTATGTGTACTTTTTTTAGTTTATTTTTGTTTTAGTCTAAATGCTGCATTTTTTTTAAACTCTTTTTATTGAAAAATTCCACAGGATAATGGTTACAAACAGATACTGTCATAATATAAGGTCAGGGTAATCCAAACATTAACCATTCTCAGTTCAATACAGTTTACATCACGTTCTCAATAATCGGAGTAAACAGTTAAAGGGGTATTCCCGTCTCCATGATCCTATCCCAATATGTAGTAGGTGTAATAATAATAATATCATCAAATACCTCCAATTAGAAATGTAGTAGTTTTTCTGATTCACTCTGTCTCTTTCCTCATGTGCTGGCATTGCAGGACCTTAGGTATCCATGGTTACGTCCACGGATAAAGTGACAGCTAGCTAGTTGCTAGTGGTCGTAACCATGGATACCTAAGACGGTTCGCGGGAGGCCAGCAGCCCCTCCCCCAACTCCAGGTGATAACTTGTACATCCGGAAAACGGTAAGACGAGCCATGCAAAAATTGCCCCGGGCAATGATGTGGAAGCTTTTTCGACTGTGTTTGAGAGGGTGGTAGAGCGGGAAAAGCTACCGCCGAAACAGTGGTCAGAGGTGCTAGCCTCCTATCTAACGGGTGATGCCCAGAAGGCTTATTACAACCTGGCCTTGCAAGATGCACAGGGATATGTTAAATACTGGCACATTCAGGGGTCACTATGTCTGTCCAAGCCTTAAAGGGTCCACAACTTGACATATTGCCGTGATAAACCCCCTCGATCCCAAATGTTCGATCTACAGCATCTGGTACAAAGGTGGTTGCAGCCGGAGTCCTACACCCCCCAGAGGGTAGAGGGGGATGACCTAGTCAGTTTCGTAGAAAGATACCAGGTGGTCGAGAGGTCCCAAAGGAAGCCGAGTGGTGCTGCATCCCCATACTATGTCTCACTGTCCTGGACACATAGCCACCTGTTGTCCTCCTATGTCCTCCAAACAAATGGACTGCAGCATAGGGAAGTGGTGCTCATAGTATGCCTATCCCACCTGCAGTGTGGACTATCAGCTCGGTGAAGGGCAGCAGACACATCCCGTGACAATAAATGGAGTGTTAGTGTCGGGACTTCAGGACTCAGGAAGTTTTGTGACCCTGGTCAGGGCCACACTTCCCCAACAGTTGATCCGAGGGAAACACGTGGGCGTCCGCTGTATCCACGGGGATGCCAAGGATTACCCCGTCGCCAGAGTGACTATAAAAATGAACCATGGTACTGAGTTCCATGAGGTCAGGATAGTCAGAGACTTGTTACACCCAGTCATAATCGGGAGGGACTTCAGCCTGTTTTGGAACTTGTGGGGAAAGGCGGTGGTACCCACTAACTCAGACCGGAGCCGGTTCGTCCATGAAGAATCCCCATTACAGTCAGAGGCGGATGAGTTTCCCCTGTGTGTCCTTGCTGGTGACTAGGACGACACAAGGACCCATGGGGGTGAGATTCCTGAACTGGGGATTTCTGGGGGGAATTTTGGTATTGCGCAACTGCAGAATCTTACATTAAAAGATGCATTTGACAATGTGACAGTGATAAATGGGGTTGCTCAACAGCCAGGGGCTAACACCAGGTTCCCATATTTCACCTTAAATGAGGAGCTGCTTTATCGGGTCACTAAACCAAGAGGGGAAGTGTTAGAGAAGTTATTGGTGTTGGGTCCCTATAGATGTAGGGTATTAGACTTGGCCCATTTCCATGTCTTGGGTGGGCATCTGGGAGTAGACAAAACCCAAGAGTGGGTCCTGCAAACGTTCTACAGGTCTGTATGTCACCGACACATTGATAATTTTTGCTGATCCTGCCCTACCTGTCAACTATCTGCTCCAGTGTCCTACTTCTACAGGGCCCTAGTGCCGTTGGCCATTATAAAGGTCCCATTTGATCGGATTGCCTTGGAACTTGTCGGGCCCCTGGTTAAGTCTGCCAGGGGGCACCAGTACATCCTAGTCATGATGGACTGTGCAACATGGTACCCGGAAGCGGTACCACTGAGAAATTCCTCCACCAGGAGTATAGCCCGAAAGCTAGTCCATATCTTCTCCCGGACGTTACCCCTTCAGGGAACACCCTAAAAAAAAACAAGGCAAAAAACTGCTTTTTCATCATACTGGCGAACAAAAAGTAGAATAAGACGCGATCAAAAGGACCAATGTAAATAAAAATGGTATAGCTGAAAACGTAATTTTGTCCCGCAAAAAACTAGCCACCATACGGCTCCATCAGCGGAAAAATAAAAAAGTTATACAAGAATACAGTGATGAAAAAATAATTATTTTTTCTATAAAATAGCTTTTATTGTGTAAAACTGCAAAAACATTGGAAAAAAAATTACATAAATGTGGTATTGCTGTAATCATACTGACTCGAAGAACAGAGCCATTCTATCAATTTTACCACATGCGGAACGGCATAAAAAAAAAACATTTCCTGAATTGCTGGTTTTTGTTCATTTTGCCTCCCAAAAATTCTGAATAGAAAGTGATAAAAAAAAGTCATGTGTCCGAAAATGGTACCAACTCATCCCGCAAAATAACAAGCCCTCACATTACTCTGTCAGCAGAAATATAGAAAAATTATAGCTCTCGAAATATGGCAATGCAAAAACTAATTTTTGCAAAACAAAAGCGCCTTTTAGTGTGTGACAGCAGCCAATCATAAAAAAATATATAAATTTGGTATTGCTGTAATCGCACCGACGCGAAGAATAAAGTCGTGTAGTCACTTATACCGCATGAGGAACGGCGTAAAAAATAAATAAAACCAATTCTTGTTCTACTATTGATTTGTTCATTCTGCCTCCCAAAGATTTTTCCTGCACTCTGTGCTCAGCGTTTACACCAGGTTTTCGTGTAAATCTCTGAAATACATGATTCAGACGAAACCCCTAGCGGGAGCTTCCCTATAATGAAGCAGATGGGGACACTGTGGACGCCATGTGGCCTATGATCCAGTGGTGTCTGTAATTTCTCCAAAGAAATGTTTTGCCTCAGCTCCTATACTCATTCAGGCTGATGTTTCAAAACTATATATTGTTGAGGTTGATGCCTCTGAGGTGGGGGTTAGGGCAGTTTTATTTCAGTGGTCGTCTCCTAGTAAGTGGCGTCCATGCGACTTTTTCTAAAAAAAAAAAAAACTAGCTCCGGCTGAAAGAAACTATGATATTGATAATGGGGAACTTTTGGCTATTAAGTTGGCTTTTGAGGAGTGGCGTCATTTTCTGGAGGGGGCAGCTCATCCAATCCCGGTGATTACTGATTATAAAAATCTATTATAGCTAGAATCTGCTAAATATCTCTCTCCGAGACAAGCTAGGTGGTCTTTATT
This sequence comes from Phyllobates terribilis, assembly GCF_046119375.1. Classification (NCBI taxonomy): domain Eukaryota; kingdom Metazoa; phylum Chordata; class Amphibia; order Anura; family Dendrobatidae; genus Phyllobates; species Phyllobates terribilis. The sequence continues at coordinate 191,975,045 of NW_027362771.1, read as the reverse complement.
CTTCACTAGGTTTAATTTCTTTGTCACATACCGTCCTGGGGTTAAAAATGTCAAGGCTGATGCATTATCCCGTAGTTTCCCTCGGGGAGGTAGTATTGTTCCTATCCTTCAAGAGGGAGTGGTTATTTCTACCATATGTTCAGATCTTGAGGGTGAGGTATTATAGGCTTATGGGGATGTGTCACCCTGGCCTGGATGCCACAAATGTATAATAAAGCTGTGTCTGAGAGCAAGGGGGGAGGTTCTCTGGTCAGGGACCATTAGCATGCAGCACCTCCTGTCCCAGGCCAGTAGAGGGAGCAGGCTGCCCCTATAAATGCTGGAACTGGGGGCAGGGTTAGAGAGTTCTGGACGACCTGTCTCTGGAGTGAGAGGTGTCCCAGAGAAGGGAGAGCCAGTTCAACTGAGGCTGAGGAGGACGAGTGGCAGCAGAGTAGCCATGAGCCAGGGACAGAAGGCGAGGGAAGCCTGTCCTGGCTGAGAGAGAAACTGAACTACCCGACTTTGGTGTCCAAGGCTGTTAGGATTCCAAGTCCTACAGCAAATAACCAGTCCGCAGGGGATTGTTTGTTCCTTGGCCTAAGAAGCCCGGAGGTTCCACCACAGCAGAAGGGACCAGCAGAGCTGCACCAAACCAAGAGTAGAAAAGGACTCAAGTTGCAAGCCATACGGGCAAGAAGACACGGTGAACTCAGGAACGTGGGCTGTTACACCTCAAGGAGGGAAATAGCCAGAAAGAGCGCAGAGAGTACGGTAGGCCTTCACCCTCACCCTGACCAGGGCCAGCTTCCCACTTGTTCTCAGACATCCAAGCCCCCTCCTAGCCGGGACTGTTTTTGGGTCGTCTCACCTGTTCTAATAAAGACCCTGAACTGTTTAAGAGGCCTCCGTTTCCTGGCTATTGCGGTCGGAATCATCCCCTCCATCATCCATCTATATACTACCCTGGGGCCATACTCCTCCCGTGGGGAGTTGTACTATTCAGTGCTGCACATTTACATCTGCCCCAGCGGTCTGCACTGCAGCGGCGGTTAACCCTGACCGCAATCCACGGGTGGCGTAGTCGGACATTTAAAACCCTACAAATAGACTGCCACAACAATTGGTCTGACCACCCTGAGCCACGGACCGGGTTGCCACTACTACCCCCATTATTGCCCTGTTGCCCGGCTCCGAGTGCCCCACGGCCCAGGGGGTGAGTCAGCTTTGGCGTAGTCGGCAGGATTGTGACCAACCCGCCACAAACGGGTATTGCGTGCCTGAAAAAGACTGTACACGTACCTTATAAAGAGGTTTCCCGCCATCCGGAGCCGTTTCCTGCCATCTTCAGCCGTTTCCCGCCATCTTCAGTCGGTTCCCGCCATCTTCAGCTGTTTTCCCGCCATCTTCAGCCGTTTTCCCGCCATGGGACGCCATCTGCAGGACGCCGCGCGGGAAGAAGAGGGGCGTGGACGTCCAAACCGCGCGAGACCTGAAGGTCCGCCCTACGCACCGACGCTGCGCAAGGTCCTGGAAGGGAGAGAGAGCGACGCTGACGTCACCAGGACGCGACGCAAGGTCCTCGTCCGGAGCAGCACCAGCGGAGCCGCGGCCTACAGAAGAGGATCGTCGGAAGGTAGGCCACGCTTAACTAGGGGGGAGGAAGATGACGGACGCGGAGGGACCTTCTACCACCAGTGTGGCTGCAGCAGCGGTGATGCCCTTCTCCATGCCCTACATCCCCGGAGCAGCCTGGCTGCCCCAGTACTCAGGGGAATCCCATACATTAACTGACTTTAAAGAAAGACTGCACAGTTTATTTAAAGTTTACCCCCTGACAGAAGAACAGAAAGTGAGCATTCTGACGGGGCAGCTAACCGGTGCAGCCCAGCGGGAAGTGAAATCATGGTCAGATGAAGAGAAAAGGACTGTAAAGGACTTTCTGACCCGGCTGCGGAGTACCTTTGATACCCGTACCTCAGCAGAAATTAAAATGCGGTTCTATGGCTGTAAGCAGCGAGCCCAGGATAGTATCAGAGACTATGCCTTGAACCTGCAAGAAGCCCTGAGAGCTATCAAACAAGCTGACCCTGGTAGCGTGCAGGACACCGATAAGCTGTTAACTGACCAGTTCATAGAAGGTCTGCTGTCCAGCGCCCACAGGACCCAGCTGCGCCTCATGGCCCTACAGAACCCCGATTTGACTTTTGGGCAGTTCAAGGAAAGGGCCATCCGGGTGCTCCGAGAACCCCCACCAAGTGGCGCTGTATCTTCCTGGCGCCCTGCCATTACTTACCACAAGGGGGCGGCGCCCTACCCTGCAGACCTTGTGGGGGCTGATGCGCAGGTCTCAAGCCCATCCCCGCCTGCAGACCTGCACCATCAGGTCCAGGAACTAACCAGAAGTTTTGCTGCATTGACCTGGACCGTACAGTCTTTACAGGTGGACCAGTCAGGACCCACCAAGCTGGCTTCCAGTCTGGAGGATGTCCCGTGGCGTCGACAAAGGAGGATCCCGCCGTTCAGAGGGAGGCCTGTCGACCACTACACTGAGGATGGACAGCCGATTTGCCGCCGTTGCAGTCATCCAGGACACATAGCAAGGTACTGTACTTTAAATGGGCCCGACCTGGGGCAGAGGGCCAAACCCCAGGCATAAGGTCACCAGGCCCGTCTAATTGGCATGATAAGTACGTGGGGGGACGCCCGGTCTTACCCGTAGTGCTGGACGGTATCCCCATGAGTGCACTGCTGGACACCGGGTCTCAAGTGACTACCATCCCATACGTACTTTTCAAGCGGTACTGGAATGACGCGGATATAACCCGTTATCCAGACGATGACTTAAGCATCATCGCCAGCAATGGCCAACCTGTGCCGCAAGTGGGGTTCAGAGAGATGACCATCAAGATTGGTAAGGTTGAACTGCCGGCACAGGGAGTGATCATTGTGGACATTGATCGCCGTGAGAGTCACCCTAAAATAGCTGTGGGTACTAACGTGATTGAAAACTGTCTTTCAGAAGTAATTATGATTTTGCAGCAGGTGGCGATGAATGCTAGTTCCAGCCAACAGAGAGTCCTCAACAAAGAGATAAAGGCTCTGATGAGACGGCAGCAGGTAGAACTGTCTGGTGGTGAGATCGGTAGCGTAAGAATGAGTGACCCATTCCCCATTTCCATGCCTCCCAAAAGTGAAATGATGATCTGGTGTCGGACTGCAATCGAGTTGAGAGGCAGAGACTACCAAGCCAGGGCCGGCTCCAGGTTTTTCTGGGCCCCGGGCGAAAGAGTCTCAGTGGGCCCCTTTAACACATACCACGATTCATGATGCAGAGATACAGCGGAGAAATATATATATATATATATATATATATATATATATATATAGTACAATGCAAAGATTTCACTTCTTACATTACATGAGTGATATCTATTGTAAATTCCACAATAGCTCAGAAACCGGTGAATCGCTCCACACAGAATACTGGCCCCCATATAAGGCTCCATACGGAATACTGGCCCTCATATAACGCTTCATACAGGATACTGGCCCCCAATATAACGCTCCACACAGAATACTGGCCCCCATATAACGCTCCATACAGGATACTGGTCCCCTTATAAAGCTCCATACAGGATACTGGCCCCCATATAACGCTCCATACAGGATACTGGTCCCCTTATAAAACTCCATACAGGATACTGGCCCCCATATAACGCTCCATACAGGATACCGGTCCCCTTATAACGCTCCATACAGGATACCGGTCCCCTTATAACTCTCCATACAGGATACTGGCCCCCATATAATGCTGCATGCAGGCTGTTACCCCCCACATAATGCCCCATACAGGCTGTCCCCCCCTTATAATGCTCCATGCAGGCTGTTACCCCCCACATAATGCCCCATACAGGCCCCCCCCTTTTAATGCTCCATGCAGGCTGTTACCCCCCACATAATGCCCCATACAGGCAGCCCCCCCTTATAATGCTCCATGCAGGCTGTTCCCCCCCACATAATGCACTATGCAGGCTGCCCCCCCTTTATAATGCCCCATGCAGGATGTCGTCCCCCCCTTTATAATGCCCCATGCAGGATGTCCCCCCCTCTCTTTATAATGCCCCATGCAGGATGCCCCCCCTTCTCTTTATAATGCCCCATGCAGGCTGTTCCCCCCCCTCCTCTATATAATGCCCCATGCAGGATGTCCCCCCCCTTTATAATGCCCCATGCAGGATGCCCCCCCCTTCTCTTTATAATGCCCCATGCAGGCTGTCCCCCCCCTCTATATAATGCCCCATGCAGGATGTCCCCCCCCCCTCTATATAATGCCCCATGCAGGCTGTCCCCCCCCTCTATATAATGCCACATGCAGGCTGCCCCCCCCTCTATATAATGCCCCATGCAGGCTGCCCCCCCCTCTATATAATGCCCCATGCAGGATGTCCCCCCCCTCTATATAATGCCCCATGCAGGATGTCCCCCCCTCTATATAATGCCCCATGCAGGCTGCCCCCCCCTATATAATGCCCCATGCAGGCTGCCCCCCCCTCTATATAATGCCCCATGCAGGCTGCCCCCCCCTCTATATAATGCCCCATGCAGGCTGTCCCCCCCCTCTATATAATGCCACATGCAGGCTGCCCCCCCCTCTATATAATGCCCCATGCAGGCTGCCCCCCCCTCTATATAATGCCCCATGCAGGATGTCCCCCCCCTCTATATAATGCCCCATGCAGGATGTCCCCCCTCTATATAATGCCCCATGCAGGCTGCCCCCCCCTATATAATGCCCCATGCAGGCTGCCCCCCCCTCTATATAATGCCCCATGCAGGCTGCCCCCCCCTCTATATAATGCCCCATGCAGGATGTCCCCCCCCTCTATATAATGCCCCATGCAGGATGTCCCCCCCCTCTATATAATGCTCCATGCAGGCTGCCCCCCCCTCTATATAATGCCCCATGCAGGCTGCCCCCCCCTCTATATAATGCCCCATGCAGGATGTCCCCCCCCTCTTTATAATGCCCCATGCCTCCATACATTAAAAAAAAAAATCAAATACTCACCTCCCTTCTCCTCACCTGCTGCCGCTGCCCGCTGCCCGCTGCCCGCTGCTCGGGTCTGAACTCCAGCGTTGTCGGCGTTGTCCTGCTCAGCGCTCCCTGTGACGGCTCAGGGGAGGGCGCGGTGTAAAGACGTCACCGCGCCCTCTGACCTGAGACGTCACAGGGAGCGCAGAGCAGGAAGACAGCGGATCTGCGGAGGCACGGGGAGAGGTAAGTATCCGGCTGCCGGGGCCCTGAGCAAGCGGCGGAGAAGGGCGGGCGCTGACACCGCTCTCCTCCGCCCATAGCCCAGCGGGGTGCGCGACCGCCAGTGGGCCCCTCTGCCTGCTCAGGGCCCCGGCATTTGCCCGGGTGCGCCGGGTGCTGACGCCGGCCCTGTACCAAGCCATGGTAGAACCCGTGTGCTCAGACAGCAGGCCCACCATTTTGACAGCCCGGGGGGTGGTTGATGACCGTCATGGGAGGGTGCCGGTTCGCATTCTCAACATTGGCGAGAGGGAGGTAAACTTACCCAGGTACGCTACACTTGCCAAACTGTTTGCTGTTGAACACCAAGCTATCAGGGCCGTGGAACCTTTGCCTCCATCTCCACAGGCAGAGGGTAATGGCTCCCAGAAACAAAAGGAGGACTGGTGCCAGGAACTCCATGTGGGTGCTGACTCCACTCCCCTGCACCTAAAACAAGGAGTCTACCGGGTGGTACAGGAGTATGAGAGAATCTTTAGTAAGCACCCGCTAGACTTCGGCAGAGTAAGAGGGATAGAACACCATATACCCCCACGGGGAGCCACCCACCAATAAAAGAGAGGCACAGACCTGTACCCCCTGCACATTATCAGAATGCATAGGGCATGCTGAGAGAAATGAAAGAAGCTGGGGCCATTAGAGATAGCTGTAGCCCCTGGGCAGCTCCCTTAGTTTTGGTAAAAAAGAAAGACGGTACCATGAGAATGTGCGTGGACTATAGAAAGGTCAGTCGTATCACCCATAAAGATGCGTATCCGCTACCTAGGATAGAGGAGTCTTTAGCAGCCCTAAAATCAGCTAACTTCTTCTCTACTTTGGATCTTACTAGCGGGTACTGGCAGGTTCCTGTGGCAGAGGCTGACAAGGAGAAGACCACCTTCACCACCCCGATGGGACTGAGCGAGTTCAATTGTATGCCCTTTGGGCTCTGCAATGGACCAGGGACCTTACAGAGGCTGATGGAATACTGTCTAGGGCACCGAAACTTCGACACGGTCCTCCTTTACCTGGACGACGTGATCGTTTATTCGAAGACTTACGAGGACCATCTAAAGCACCTGGCCGAGGTGTTCGAAGCCCTGGCAGGCTATGGCCTGAAGGTGAAACCCTCAAAGTGTCACCTGTTGAAACCGAAGGTCCAGTACCTGGGACACGTGGTGAGTGCAGAGGGAGTAGCCCCCGACCCCGACAAAGTGACAGCCATCAAGAGCTGGCCAAGCCCCTCTAACATCAAAGAAGTGAGGCAATTCCTCGGGTTGGTAGGCTACTACCGAAGGTTCATCCCCGGATTCACTAAGATGGCAGCCCCTATGCAGGACCTCCTGATAGGACAGTCTAAGTCCAGAAGCCAAAAGCCACCCTTCAAGTGGGACAAGCTGGAAGATGAGTCCTTCCGCCAGTTGAAGATGGCCCTCACAGGGGATGAGATCCTGGCCTACCCCAATTATAGCCAGCCTTTTATCCTCCACACGGAAGCCAGTAATGTGGGGCTGGGAGCCGTACTATCACAAAACCAACAGGGCAGAGAAAGGGTGATCGCGTACGCCAGCCGGAAGCTGAGACCCACCGAGAGAAACCCAGAGAATTACAGCTCTTTCAAGCTAGAATTCTTGGCAGTGGTGTGGACCGTAACGGAGCGTTTCAAGCATTACCTGGCCTCTGCGTAGTTCACTGTGTACACGGACAACAATCCGTTAACGCATCTGGACAATGCTAGATTGGTGCCCTAGAGCAGCAGTGGATGGCCCGGCTAGAAAATTATGACTTCACCATCAAATACCGGGCAGGCCGAGCCAATGCTAATGCAGATGCCCTATCGAGAATGCTCCACTTGCCTGATGAGGTAGAAAATCCGGACGAGCTGGAGGAAGTAGAGCTCCCTGCATTCCACCGGTATGGGGCCACTCAATACTCCCGTGAAGGAGGAAGACTTAACAACCATCATGATCAATCCCCTATCTCACCACAGCTGGGCCGAGACCCAAGAGAGTGACCCTGCAATCCGCATGGTGAAAGACCTGCTGACCCGAGAAGACGCCCGTCTAGATCCGGATGCTCCAGAGGAAGCCAAACAACTATGGAAAGAGAAGAGCAGGCTGTTCCTCTATGAAGGTAAGCTGTGCAGAAGACTCGTCAACCACCGGACGCATGAGCTGACCTGGCAAGTCGTGGTCCCAAGGCGAGATGCAGCTATGGTCCTGGAGACTTACCATGACAGAGCAGGGCACTTCGGCTGGAAGAAACTAGAGTTCCTGCTAAGAGGACGGTTCTTCTGGATCGGCATGAGAGGGGCTGTAGAGAAGTGGTGCAGAGACTGTGGCTCTTGTACTCTAAGGAGGAAGGACTGCACCAGCCAGAAGACACCCTTGAGGCCCATCGTCACCAAGCAGCCTCTTGAGCTGGTTGCTCTGGACCACGTCAAATTGGCTCCAAGCCGGTCGGGATACGTTTATGCCCTGACAATCATGGACCACTATTCCCGATTTCTAGTGGTGGTCCCTGTAAAAGACTTGACAGCTCAAACGGCGGCCAGAGCCTTCCAGCAACACTTCTGCCGCCCACACGGGTATCCAGAACAGGTCCTGACAGACCAGGGTCCAGCATTCGAGGCTGAAATCTTCCAAGAGTTCTGCAACCTCTATGGCTGTAAGAAGATTCGGACAACGCCTTACCACCCACAAACCAACGGGATGTGTGAGAAAATGAACAATATAGTCATTGATCTCCTGAAGACGTTGCCCCTTGAGGAACGCAGCCTGTGGCCAGAAAAACTGCCGGACCTGATAGACTTATACAACCATATCCCGGTGAATGCTGCAAACTGCAAGCCAGACCAGGTAAGCTGCCCATAGACCTGGAGATGGGAGTTCTAACATCCGAGGACACCTCCCCAGATGCGGACTGGGATACGGAAAGGCGACTGCAGTACAAGAAGGTACAGGAGAGTGTGGAGAAGAGCCTGGCCCAGGTGAGAGAAAGGCAAGAGAGACTCTTCAACCAACATGCCCCTGCTGGTCCCCTAGAACCTGGTGAGCAGATCCTGAAGTTAAAGAGAAGGCTACACAAGCTGGATGACCAGTGGGAAAGGGAATCCTACACAGTACTGCAGTCTGATCACGACAACCCGAAGGTGTGCGTGGTCGCTAAGGATGGAGGAGAAACCACTAGTACCATCTCCAGAGACCACCTAAAAAGGTGCCCCGAGCAACTACGGAATGCAGAAGAGGATCAAAGTGGCCTTGAACCCGCAGAGGACAAGGAAGAAATGATCAGCACCGTTCTCGGAGTGTTCCCCCGGACCTGGACTCAGATAAACGATGCCATAGTGGTACCCATCCTGCATTTCCTGCAACCGACTCAGCAACAACCTACACCAGAGCAGGAAAGTGAAGAAGAACAAGCAGCTCCAGAGGCAGAAGAGCCTGAACCAGCAGCCCAGGAGAATCAACCCTCTGCTGACAGTGAGCCTGCCATGCCTGTGGTAAGCCAGAGGACCCGCAGACAGCTGCCTGCCCTGCCTGTAAGTCTAGCCAGTGATTGCACCCCGAGCGCTAGTGAGAAAAACCAGGTTAGACCACCACCAGACAGTGGGTTACGTAGGTCAACCCGAAGCACTAAGGGGCAAATACCAGCTCGCTGGAGAGTGTAGGGTGTGATAGCAAATGTAAATAGCCTGCAAAATGTTGAATTGTTTAAAATGTATTTGCATGACCAGTAACTACGCGCATTCTCAGTTTCTTTCAGTTAATACATGGACTAACAGGTTATGAATTGTGAGTAACTGAGACTTTCCTGTAAATATGTTTGGAGCTACCAACGGAATGAACAAGGACTGTCAAGGACTTGGGGCTACGGCAGACCCCCACCTGGTTTAAGTTCCCCGTTGTTGTTGGTGAAATGGACACCCGGTCACAGACCACACTGTGACCTTAGGAACTCAACCTGTGCGTCGTTTGCTTCTACCTGCCTAATAATGTTTTTATGGTCATGCATATTACCCTTGTTTCTTGTTTAGTCCCGGAGTACTAGATTTTACTAGGCGGGAATGTGTCACCCTGGCCTGGATGCCAAAAATGTATAATAAAGCTGTGTCTGAGAGCAAGGGGGAGGTTCTCTGGTCAGGGACCATTAGCAAGCAGCACCTCCTGTCCCAGGCCAGTAGGGGGAGCAGGCTGCCCCTATAAAAGCTGGAACTGGGGGCAGGGTTAGAGAGTTCTGGACGACCTGTCTCTGGAGTGAAACGTGTCCCAGAGAAGGGAGAGCCAGTTCAGCTGAGGCTGAGGAGGACGAGTGGCAGCAGAGTAGCCACGAGCCAGGGATGGAAGGCGAGGGAAGCCTGTCCTGGCTGAGAGAGAAACTGAACTACCGGACTTTGGTGTCCAAGGCTGTTAGGATTCCAAGTCCTACAGCAAATAACCAGTCCGCAGGGGATTGTTTGTTCCTTGGCCTAAGAAGCCCGGAGGTTCCACCACAGCAGAAGGGCTCAGCAGAGCTGCACCAAGCCAAGAGTAGAAAGGGACCCAAGTTGCAAGCCATACGGGCGAGAAGACATGGTGAGCTCAGGAACGTGGGCTGTTACACCACAAGGAGGGAAATAGCCAGAAAGAGCACAGAGAGTACGATAGGCCTTCACCCTCACCCTGACCAGGGCCAGCTTCCCACTTGTTCTCAGACATCCAGGCCCCCTCCTAGCCGGGACTGTTTTTAGGTCGTCTCACCTGTTCTAATAAAGACCCTGAACTGTTTAAGAGGCCTCCGTTTCCTGGCTATAGCGGTCGGAATCATCCCCTCCATCATCCATCTATATACTGCCCTGGGGCCATACTCCTCCCGTGGGGAGTTGTACTATTCAGTGCTGCACATTTACATCTGCCCCAGCGGTCTGCACTGCTGCGGCGGTTAACCCTGACCGCAATCCAAGGTTGGCGCAGTCAGACATTTAAAACCCTACAAATAGACTGCCACAATAATTGGTCTGACCACCCTGAGCCACGGACCGGGTTGCCACTACTACCCCCGTTATTGCCCTGTTGCCTGGCTCCGAGTGCCCCACGGCCCAGGGGGCGAGTCAGGGACACCCCTGCTTCCTGTCCTTCAGGGAAATTATTTGTACCTTTACATTTGCATCTTAAAATCTTAGGAGAACATCATCACTCAGTTCTTGCAGGTGACCCAGGTAGCAAACAAAACAACTTTGGACCTCCTCTCTTGTTGTGTTTGGTGGCCTAGGTTGCATCAGGACGTTGTTGATTTTGTGTCTACCTTTAATATTTGTGCACATTGTAAGACCCCGCATATTCATCCGTCTGGGTCTCTCCTACCATTGGTTATTCCTGATAGATCATGGACGCATTTGTCTATGGATTTTATTATCGACTTTCCTTTATCCGCTGGAAAAACAGTGAGTTTGGTAGTGGTGAACAGGTTTAGCAAGATGGCACACTTCATTGCGTTACCGGCTCTCCCAAATGCCAAAGATTGTGATTGAGATTGTGAAGCTTCATGGGGTTCACTCCGATGTGGTCTCAAATCTGGGGACCTAGTTTGTGTATAAATTTTGGAAGGCTTCTTGTTCTCACCTAGGGGTGCATCTATCTTTTTCCTCAGCTTTCCATCCACAATCTAATGGTCAGACCGAACGTATAAATCAAAGCCTAGAGACAATCCTTAGTTTTGTTTCTGAAAACCAGGAAGATTGGTCATCTTACTTACCTCTGGCAGAATTTGCGCTAAATAATCATCGCCATGAGTCCACGGGTAAGTCACCATTCTCTTCCGTATGGCAAGGGGTACAGAATAATTTGAAGGTGATGGGAGACAGAAATAAACGTGTGGCTGATAAAAAGAGTAAGCCAGGTCCGGACTCCTGTGTGGTTGTCCACCTAAAACTTCAAGTTGAAAGTTCCTTCCTGGAAACTGGGTCCCAGGTTCATTGGTCCATATAAGGTGGTCGCTGTCATTAATTCCGTGGCTTTTCGCCTTGAGTTACCACAAGCACTTAAGATTCACAATGTCTTTTACAGATCATTGCTTAAAAAGTATGTGGCATCGTTTGATCTGTCACCCTTGCCGCCTCCAGTAATGGTAGACGCAGGGCCGGCTCCAGGTTTTTCTGGGCCCCGGGCGAAAGAGTCTCAGTGGGCCCCTTTAACACATACCACGATTCATGATGCAGAGATACAGCGGAGAAATATATATATATATATATATATATATATATATATATATATATATAGTACAATGCGAAGATTTCACTTCTTACATTACATGAGTGATATCTATTGTAAATTCCACAATAGCTCAGAAACCGGTGAATCGCTCCACACAGAATACTGGCCCCCATATAAGGCTCCATACGGAATACTGGCCCTCATATAACGCTTCATACAGGATACTGGCCCCCATATAACGCTCCACACAGAATACTGGTCCCCATATAACGCTCCATACAGGATACTGGTCCCCTTATAAAGCTCCATACAGGATACTGGCCCCCATATAACGCTCCATACAGGATACTGGTCCCCTTATAAAACTCCATACAGGATACTGGCCCCCATATAACGCTCCATACAGGATACCGGTCCCCTTATAACGCTCCATACAGGATACCGGTCCCCTTATAACTCTCCATACAGGATACTGGCCCCCATATAATGCTGCATGCAGGCTGTTACCCCCCACATAATGCCCCATACAGGCTGTCCCCCCCTTATAATGCTCCATGCAGGCTGTTACCCCCCACATAATGCCCCATACAGGCCCCCCCCCCTTTTAATGCTCCATGCAGGCTCTTACCCCCCACATAATGCCCCATACAGGCCCCCCCCCTTTTAATGCTCCATGCAGGCTGTTACCCCCCACATAATGTCCCATACAGGCAGCCCCCCCTTATAATGCTCCATGCAGGCTGTTCCCCCCCACATAATGCACTATGCAGGCTGCCCCCCCTTTATAATGCCCCATGCAGGATGTCGTCCCCCCCTTTATAATGCCCCATGCAGGATGTCCCCCCCTCTCTTTATAATGCCCCATGCAGGATGCCCCCCCCCCTTCTCTTTATAATGCCCCATACAGGCTGTTCCCCCCCCTCCTCTATATAATGCCCCATGCAGGATGTCCCCCCCTTCTCTTTATAATGCCCCATGCAGGCTGTTCCCCCACCTCCTCTATATAATGCCCCATGCAGGATGTCCCCCCCCCTTTATAATGCCCCATGCAGGATGCCCCCCCCCTTCTCTTTATAATGCCCCATGCAGGCTGTCCCCCCCCTCTATATAATGCCCCATGCAGGATGTCCCCCCCCCTCTATATAATGCCCCATGCAGGCTGTCCCCCCCCCTCTATATAATGCCCCATGCAGGCTGCCCCCCCCTCTATATAATGCCCCATGCAGGCTGCCCCCCCCCTCTATATAAAGCCCCATGCAGGATGTCCCCCCCCTCTTTATAATGCCCCATGCCTCCATACATTAAAAAAAAAAAATCAAATACTCACCTCCCTTCTCCTCACCT